>NC_090932.1:603448709-604842530 GCF_040938575.1 Ambystoma mexicanum | reverse complement strand
CGCAGTGGTGGGGTGTCTGTCGGCGGGCACGGACTTCCAGATACCACCTCATCAGGAGACGGTCACAACGGACGTCTCCCTGGAAGGATGGGGCGCACACAGCGGAGCGCTCCACGCAAGAGGCCTGTGGCTGCGGGAGGAGAGGTTGTTGCATATCAACATTCTGTAGCCACGGGCAGTGTTTTGGGCCCTCAAGTCTTTCTTTCTGTCCCTCAAGGGCAAGGTGGTACGGGTCTTCACGGAAAACACCACCACGATGTTCTACATCCGGAAGCAGGGGGGAACCAGATCCCCGGCACAGGACCTATGGCACTGGGCCTTTGCCCAAGGGATATTCCTTGTTCTGTTTCATCTGGCGGGAGTGATGAACATCATTGCCGACTCCCTCAGCAGGGAGCTGCGCTTGTGCCATGAGTGGGAGCTTCGGCAGGATCAAGTGGATATTCTGTTCCGACGATGGGGCAATCCCCACATCGATCTGTTCGCGACGGTGACGAACACCAAGTGCCGGAGGTTCTCCAGCAGGTTTCCCCAGCCGGGGAGCATTGGGGATGCAGTCTCTTCCCCTGGGATGGCCTGTTTCTCTATGCGTCCCCCCCCTCCCTGTTGCAGTTGCTTCTGCGACTCATCGATCAACTCAGACGGTGCCAGTGCAGGATGATCCTCGTCGCACCGGCATGGCTGAGACAAATATGGTACCGGGACCTTCTGCACTTGTCAGCGTCCCCTCCGGTCAAGCTTCTGGTGGTCGCAGATCTTCTCCCCAGAGAAGGAGGTGCAATCCTTTATCACAACCCAGGGTCGCTGAACTTGCAGGCCTGGCTCCTGCAGCGCTAGAGTTTAGAGGATACGAGATCCCGGCGGACTGCAAGGAGGTACTTGCCAAGGCAAGGGCTTCGTCTACACTGAAATGCTACAGACATAAGTGGAAGAGGTTCACCGTCTGGTGCCGTGCACAGAAGATAAACCCTATATGGATTACGGTCCCTCAGGTGCTGCCGTACTTGCTGTCGCTGGCCAAAGCAGGACTGGCGCATGCTTCCATCAAGATTCATCTGGCGGCTATCTCCCGCTACACCAGAACTGCGGTGGGCGGTCGTTGCTGTGGTTGCACCGCCTGGTCAAGGAGTTTGTGAAAGGACTTTTCCGCTCGTTCCCGCCAGTGAAGGCTACGGCCCCGGCTTGGGAGCTCAATGTGGTGCTGACTAGGCTCATGGGTCCTCAGTTCGAGCCTATGCATTTTGCGCCACTGAAATTCTTAATGTGGAAGACAGTGTTTCTTGTGGCCATCACCTCCGTAGGACGAGTGGGAGAGATCCAGGCCCTTTCCTGTAAACCTCTGTACTTAACATTTCACAAAACGAGGGTAGTTCTACGGATGCACCCCTCCTTCATGCCCAAGGTGCCATCGGACTTTCATCTAAACGAGCCCTTGGTGTTACCTGTTTTCTTCCCGGCTGAGAAGAATTTGCACTCGCTGGATGTGGCTAGAGCGCTGAAGTTCTGTGTGGACCGCACAGTGTTTTCGGAGGACGTCACAACTGTTAGTGAACTTTGGCCCTGTGAACCAAGGGAAGGCCCTCTCCAAGGCTTCCATTTCCAGGTGGCTCTCTGGCTGCATCATCCATTGTCACTGGTTGGCAAACCGACTGTTGCCTGGCTGTCAGAGTCCATTCGATGAGTGATCGCTGCAACTACGGCGTTCCTGCCTGGTGTGCCCCTGCTGGGCATCTGCAGGGCTGCTATGTGGAGGTCGACGCACACCTTCATGAGATTCTACTATGTTGACCGGGATTCCAGAGTGGGCCAAGCAGTGCTGCGCAACATTTTCGCTTGAAGGTGAGCCTGGTGAGGAGGTAATAGATGCTTAATGTTGAGCCTTGCCACCTCCCGTGGTTGTGCATGTGTGTACTACTATGTATTCTTTATTCATGAGCATGTGAATCCATGCCAGACCCCATGTCGGAGAAGGAACAAGTACTTACCTGTAACTGTTGTTCTCCAGCATGTGTCTGGCATGGATTCAAATGCAAACCCTCCCGCCTACCCCTCTGCGGCTCTTCTCTCCTACTGCCAGTTTACATGCTACCAAATCTGAAGATGGCTGCCAGAGGAGGGGCTTGGGTAGAGGGCAGTTGGCTGGGGGCAGTATGACCCAGAGACCAGTGATTGGTTGTTAGGAGAAAGACAGTTCAGAAGTGAAACTGAAACTGATTTTTTTTCTTTACCGAGGATTCCCAGCCTGACGGGGAATATTCCTGAGCATGTGAATCCATGCCAGACCCATGCTTGAGAACAACAGTTACAGGTAAGTAACTTGTTCCTTATGTACTGCTGTTTATTCTTTATTCATGAGCATGTGAATCCATGCCAGACCCCATGCTGGAGCAGGAACAAGCTACTTACCTGTAACTGTTCTTCTCTGGCATGGATTCTCATGCTTACCCTTCCTCCTGTAGCTCTTCTCTTGGTCCTACTGCCACTTTACATGCTACAACATCTGAAGATGGCTGCCTAGGAGGGTCTTGGGTAGAGGGCAGTCATTGGCTGGGGGCAGTATCATCCAGAGCTCAGTGATTAGTTTATAGGAGAAAGTCAGTTTAGAAACGAAACTGAACGTTTTTTCTTTTACTGAGTATTCCCAGCGTGACAGGGAATATTCATGAGCATTGTTAGGCAAGATTGTATGCAGTACCCTTTTGGTGCACTACAACAACCCTGACCTCCTGGCAATAGGAACCCAACCTTTGGTATAAGCTTGTAATACACAGGTTGGTAGCGTGTTGAGCTCATCTCAAGAGGGGTTAGTGTGAGCTGTAGGGGAGTTATAAGGAGATTCACAGTGACAAGTATTCAGATTAACACTTACACACAAGGTTTCTTGAATAAACAATGATTAATTTATCAGTCAGTTAGAATAAGCCTTCAGACCGGAACAATATAAAGGCAACACACAAATACACTCAAACTACACACTCTTAGTTTCTAAATCAGTAAAGACCCTTTTGGGATGGCCCACAGTCACAACCTACACCCTCAGGTGACTTCAATAGCTAGGGTGCTGGGGATATTAATATCTTACTGTTGCAGTTAGAACATTCTTAGGAATTGGTCAAAGGAAAAGGTTATTGGAACAATACAAGAGATCACAAATATTCTTAAGCAGGCACATACTTTTGAACCCCCTGAGCAGATTCATTCAGTATAACAGGTTAAGTCGGTCAATGGGCAAAAGTCTTATATGGGATGAAGCACTTGTTTTAGAAGTCTTTGAAGAATAGAAGAATCAATGTAGGGCCACAAGCTGGTTAGGCTTGTGAGTAGTAGAAGATGCAAGCGGTTTATAGTGATAGTACCGAAAGAAAAAAAAGTGGCGACAAACAAAAGTTTCGAATCAAAAGGATTGAATGTAAAATTTTCGACATCTGGTAGAAATCCATGTAAAAAGTCATTCGGTTGAAAAAAAAAGTATCGAACGTTCAAACCACATAGTACTTGAACACCCCATTAATTAAGGGTTAAAACAATAGATAGGAACGACGAATAAAGAATCTTGTGTAGAGAGTAAAACACAGGTGACAGTTGAAAACAACCTGTCAGTGCGTGAGAGAAAGGGAAAAAGGAAACACCAGCTGACACGAATATCGTATTGCATGACAGAAATCATCAGGTAAGCAATATAAATAAAACTAATGAAATAAGAAAATAAGACCCTTATTAGAGTGACGAAAACAGAAATAACCAGAAATTTCGCTATTTCAGATACATGAGTGCCACAATTGAATATGTACAATCACAAATGGGAGGAAATCAACTGTTATACAGAGGTTACACGTACAATCGTGAAATTAAACGTAAAGAATCAACATATTGGAAATGTACAGAGGGCCGCAAATTGAAATGTACAGGAAGAGCCATTACAGAAGGAGAAAATATGATGCACAGGAGAGCACAACCATATGCCAGATAATACCACTATATTGATTAAAAAGACAATAAATTAAATTTAAAAAAATGCGGAAACACACCAAAATGAGGCAAGTGGCTCAATAGTCAACAGGACATGTGAAAAAATACAACTGCATGTAGTAGCTTAAGTGCCTAATACGAAACTGCTACGGTGTAGCATTAATAGACAAAAACAGCAAAAAGAAAACCTGGCAATGGCACCACATACCTATGCTGAAATAAATGTACCAGAAATATTGCAAAAAACTGAAAAGGGGGAACAGTTTCTCTTCGTCCCATTGGAAATTAAACAGGAAAAAATATTAATTTTTATAACGAATACCAATTTAGTACATCCGGGAAATTCGACAATAGGCATGGAGATGCAACATTTAAATCATGTCCTGAACCGTGGCGGGCAAAACAGAGGAATTGTACAGAAGTCTATTTGCAAAAATAAAAGAAGCTATACCAGATAAAATACCAAATACAGTAGTAATGGACTTCGAACAGGGACAACTAAAATGTTTTAAAACAATATACCCAGAGACACATATAAAAGGATGTTTTTTTCATTTTGGCCAAGCCATTTGGAGAAAATTCAAAAGCTGGGACTGCAATCGAAATACATTGAGAACAGTGATTTTCAACACAACATAAAACAAATATTTTCATTAGCATTTGTACAAGAAGCCAAAGTAATTATGTATTATGAAACACTGATTGCCACTGCATACTTTACGATAAACGAGGATCATTTACTTACTTGGAAAGCACCTATATAGGGCAGCTTACAAGGAATGGTACAAGGAGGAAAGCCAAATATCCCATTTCGGTATGGAACCGTTACCAAGCAGTGAAGGAAAACGGGCCAAGAACAAACATTCAAGAGGGATGGCACAGTAAAATAAATAAACAATTTAATGTACATAACCCAAATTTGTGGCATTTCATTAAACAACTTAAAATGGAGCAAACAGCACAGGAAATTAAAATCGCACAGACTAGATCTCTGGAAAATACACAAACAAAAAAAAATAGACTATGAAGAACGAATAATGAGTATCGTGAACAATTTCTAAAAAATGCAATCCATGAACTATTTACAAGCTTTATCATATAACTTGAAATGTAGAAAAAAAGTAAAAACTCCCCAAAAACACTTATTCAGCAATCCAAATAAGATTCCAAATGAAAAATGTGCCCAAGAAATCCATGAAGAACCAATCCAAGTAATCAGAAATCCATAATCCAAATCAAATATCCATCTAGGAGTAGAAATAAAAACCAATCCCGGAAAAAAAAAACGAAAAAAAAAGGAAATCCATCCAGAAGTATCCAAGTAATCAGGAATCCATATTCCAAGTCAAAAATCCATCAAGGCGTAGAAAAAAAATCCATTCCACTATAGAAAACCATCCAAAATGCCACATCTGAAGATACAAAAAAAACAGCTGCAAGTTGAAAAAAAAAAGAATCGAGAGCATCAGCAGAGGCACCCGAACGAACTGGAACTCGCAAAATGGCATCCACGCATGAATGCGTAAACATCATACGTTGCACGCTGGACTAGAAAAATAAACAAAAACAAAACTTGGATAACACGATGAATCCAATAGCGCCATCTACAGTTCAAAAAGTATAACAGTTAGGAAAAGTTATGAAGTAAAATATATATATTTTAAAAAATTACATTTACCAGTTTATATATTTTAACAATTTATATTTATATATATATATTCATTAAACACAGTTTATACATTACCAAACATTATTAAAAAATAAATGCATTATTACAATTACCAATAAGTGTCTGTATTATTAGATATGATATGCGAAAATGATTCTCATAAATGACGATTCGAAAAAAAAGGTTATTAGAAACAATGTATTCTCAAGTATTGTATTCGACCCTTTTGCATTCGAAATAGTGACTGGACACCGATGCAAGCAACTCTACGGTAAAAGGTAAGTTCTCTCAGACTTTACAGTACCTTTGTATTGAAGGAAAAGTGCAGCAGATGACTTCTGTTCCTGTGCAGCTCTGCAGATCTCATTGTTCCTGGTCCTCAGTCATGGGGACAAGAGGGAGGAGTTCTGGGGACTCCTGCACTGCAATGGGTTGGTCACCACTCGCAACCGGCAATCTTTGCAACAAGTGGCACTTCGGTGTTGCCGCTCCTTGCGACTACCGCGAATAGCAACTCTGGTTTCTGGCTTTCGAGATGGACTTTCCTTGCTTTTGGGGTCCCGCACTCTGTTGAGGGGGCTCAGGCTCGGTCAGTCCTGCTTCCTGGGAGTCCGGAGGATCTTCCTGGAGCTCTTGGCCAACTTAAAAGCAACGCACACAATCTGGTGTTCCTCTCCTTGGCGTTCAGTTTCCAGCAGCAACTCTGTGGCAATGCAACCTGCTCCGAGAGAATGTTGAGGTGGCTTACTTTTATTTTTTTTCTTTTTATTTAATTTTATGTGTAATACAAAAGTAAAACACAAAACAAATCAACATACAACTAATCCCCTACACCTCCCTCCCATCCCTTAAAAGTCTCTGCGTCGCAAACATTCCTTAAAGTGACAACAAACCCCTCCCCCCTGATCCCCGAACCCTACCGAAGCCCCCCCCCCCTCCCTTCCATCACAACTCATCAGGTCTGAAGATCCAGTAGTTTAAGTCTCTGCGGCCGCCACTGCTCCCGGAATTCCCCCTTCAAGTAGTCCAAAGTGTCTCCCCATTCCTCTGCAAAAGCCCCCAACTTATTGTTAACCGCAAACGTGGCCCATTCCAGAGACACAATCTCCCACATTTTCCTCAAGCAGTCCTGCTCCGTGTGAATCGCGGGGCTGTTCCACCTCTGGGCAATAAGAGCCATTGCAGCCAATATAAAAGCTATTTGAGCTTTGCGTTGCCCCACTCTCTTACCACCATCCCCTGATTCCCGACCTCTTCCCAAAAGAATCACCCGAGGGTCTTGATCCATACCCTCCCCCAGGGTCTGGGCCAGAGCCTGCGAATCAACTACCCAAAAAGACTTGATAGCCGGACAATCCCACCAAATATGACCCACCGTCCCCTCCCCACCGCAGCCACTCCAACACATACTCAAAACCACTGGATAAATCGCATGCAGGCGGGCCGGTGTGTAATGCCAACCTAAAAGGTACTTATACCAGGCCTCCTGAAGTGGAACAGCCCTAGCCACCCTTGGAATCAATCTCCAGAGCCTCTCCTACTCCTCCCGTTCCACCACCTCGCCAATTGTCCCCTCCCATCTGTTCATATACGGCCATTTAGTAATCGGACCCGCAGCCTCTAATAGTCTATAAAGATCTGAAATCGACCCCCTGGATCCCTCCTGGGTCAGAAGGTAGCCTTCGAAACTAGTCAGCTCGCGGGTTGCCGCCGTACGAATCTCCGTGGACATCACCCAGTGTCTGAGTGGAAAAATATCTGAGCGTTCCCCCTCGCCTACACCAAATTCCCGTTTGCATTCCTCGAAGGATTTCACCTGCTGATCTCGAAACAAGTCCCTAATGACCCTACACCCCCCTTCCTCCCACTGCTGCAACGCCCCCCTTTTCCATCCCCAGGGTGAAATCCCCATTATTGAAAAAGGGGGGTGAATGGCGACGGGAACATGGTAATCCCCAATTTCTTCACAGCCCCATCCCATATATCCACCAGGCCCTTTGTGATACTGCTTGTATAGAGATGTGCCGCTCTTTCCATCTTAACCCAGTGCTTATCATATTCCGCTGAGAACCATTCTCCGATTACTCGAAGCTGTGCCGCCTCATAATAGCGGCGGAAATCTGGAATAGCCAAAGCCCCCCCTCCCTTGATGCAAGCAGCAATCGCTTAGCCAAGCGCGGCTTCTTCCCATCCCAGATAAACTCCCTAGCTGCCCTGCTCAAAAAATGTCCTTAAAAATCTGGCTGGTATAGCTAATGGGATAGCTTGAAACAGGTAAAGCAACCGTGGGAGGGTCACCATTTTCAGCGCTGCGCCCCGTCCTAGCCACAATATCCTTAGGGAGCTCCACTTCCTGAGATCCCTTTTAATTGTGGCCAAGAGGGGAGGATAATTTGCCCCAAACCACCCTGACAACTGAGGAGTGACCCCGATCCCCAAGTAACGTATCCCTCCCGGACTCCACTTAAAGGGGGAGTACTCCCTTAAGGCCTTGGCCTCTGCCCCCTCCAAAGAAAGATTCAGTACTTCTGATTTCTGCAGATTGACCTTTAAGCCCGTGACCTCCCCAAATTTGGTCAAGAGCGTCACACACGCCCCAATGGACTCCCTTGGGCTTGTCAAAGAGAGCAACATGTCATTGGCAAACGCTGCCACCTTATGCTGTTGTCCCCCGAAGGGCATACCCCGAATAACCACAGCCTCCCTTATCGGTACCAATAGTGGTTCCAGATACAAAGCGTACAACAGTGGAGAGAGGGGGCACCCCTGCCTTGTACCCCAGCCAAGCTTGAAAGAGCGCGACAACGTGCCATTCACTACTAAATGCGTCATGGGAGCCCTATAGTTCACCTGCACCATGCGTATGAACCTCTCCCCTAAACCCATTCTTGCCATCGCCAGGAACAGAAAAGACCACGGCACCCGGTCGAATGCCTTCTCGCCGTCTAACGCCAACAGGATCACCGGCGTGGGGGTCTTCTGCGACTTCTCCACCAGGTGGGCCACCCGCCTAATATCTGCCGTTTGCCGGCCATGAAGAAACCCAGACTGGTCCTGATGGATTAGTGTAGGCAGGAGCACCTCCAAACGCTTTGCCAAAATCTTGGTATACATTTTTGCATCCAAATTAAGGAGTGCGATGGGTCTATAGGAAGTACAATCCTCCGCGTCTTTTCCTGCCTTGTGGATTAAAGAGATTTTTGCCTCCTCCATAGACTGGGTGATGCCACCGGATGCGCGAAACAAATTAAATAATTGTGCTAAATGAGGGGATAAAATGCTGGAAAAAGCTTTATAAAAGGAGGCCGGGAACCCATCAGGACCAGGCGCTTTGTTATTGGGGAGAGACGCGATGACAGCACGCACCTCATCCTCCGTAATGACCTGACCTAATGCCTCGGCATCATCCTCAGAGAGACGCGGAAGGGATAAGGCTTCCAGAAAATCCTGCTAGCACTGGGGAGACGGGCCCTGCTAAGTGTACAGAGCTTAATAAAATCTGACTAAGCGCTCCGCGATGTCATCAGAACGAGAAAGTCTCCCCACACTTTCATCCTTTATGGCTGGGATCACATTCCGCTCCCTATTCCCCCTTAAAAAACGCGCCAACAGAGAATCTGCCTTTGCATAATGTAACTGCCAGACCCTTAACATTGCTTCTTTGGCCTTAGAATCCTCAGTTGCCCCTCAACCAATCTATACTCTCTGTACGCCCTCCTGGTGGGGGCCTCCCGCAACCTCACCCTCACAGCCTCCATCTCCCCCCTCCAGCTGGACTTCCAACAATTGCAGCTGTCTATTCCTTTCCGCCTTTAGAGCGATGAGTTCCCCTCTCAGGGTGGCCTTAAAAGTATTCCACCTTATACTAAGGCTCACATATGTGATGTGTCGTTATTTCTTTCAAAGAAGGATCTAATGCAGGTGGATACCTCACACTCCCTCCCCCCCCCCCCCAATCAGCTGGTCCCTCAGAGGTTCCCCTGGAAAGCGCCAACTCCAGACCCCCGGCCTTTGCTTACCCAACCGCAATTTCATCTGCACCACCTTATGATCCGCTATACCCATTGGGCCTGTCTCCACCTCCTCAACCCCTCCCACCAAGCTGGCGGACACCCAAATGTAATCAATTTTTGATTGGGATCTATGCACATCCGACAGAAACGTGTGACCTTCTTCCTCCCCCCTCAACACCCTCCACACATCTTTTAATCCTGCCCCCTCAAACCTCTCCTTCAACTGCGGAGAAGCCACCGCCCCCCCTTCCGCCCGCGTGCTGCGTCCGATCTAGCCGCCTATCCCATGCCAGATTAAAGTCTCCCATCAGGATAACCTGCCCTCTCGCAAATCCTTCCAATGCTCCTAAAATCTCCCTCAAGGACCACTCCTGTCCCACATTTGGAGCATACACTGAGGCAATGGTGTATGTGGCACCCCTAAACTCCCCCCTCACCATGAGGAATCTCCCATTTTTGTCCCTAAGACATCTTGGACCTTGAGGTCCACCCCCCGACCAAATGCCAGAGCCACCCCCCTTCTTAGTAGGACTGGACGCAAAAAAGATCTGTGGGAAGCCTTTCAAACGCAGGCGGCCCTGATCGGGACGCAACAGATGTGTCTCCTGCAACGCCAAAACATCCGGGAGATGCGTTCTCGTGAAATTTTCCAATTTTGCACGCTTGAGGGGATTTCAGTCCTCTCACATTGTGTTAGCCACCTAAGAGCAAAATGGTAACCTGCCCCTCTCCAGTCAGCCTCCCTCTCAACTCCATTCCCAACTCCCCCCCTCTCCCCCACCCCCGATACCCTGAATTCACCACTTTGTTCCCCCACCCCTACCAAACTTCCCCCAGCCCATAATCCCCAACTTTGGGCTGGCCCACTCCTTCTCCCTCACCCTCCTCCCACCACCTACCGGACGATCTCGTCCTTTCTTGTTCCAACATGTTTTACTCCCCCCGCCCCCCACCCCCAGGCAATATTCACACCCACTGGGTCCACCACCCCCCATCTTCCGCCCCAAAGCCCCTTGGGTGTCCCAGACCCCTCTCCATTGCCCTTGCCCTCTGCATGCCGCGCTAGCATCTTTCCCGTGTGCACCTGTACTGCCCCCTTCTTGCCCCGCTCCCCCACAGTCGACCATTCCCATGGCCTGCTCCTCTCTTTGACCCCCTCGGGGCACGGGATCCCCAGCATGGTCCCCTCCTCCACCATCCAGGTCCAAGCTTATAATGCTGGCCGCCTCCTGAAGCGAAGTCGCTCGCTTCTGACTCCCCTCCCACACAAACACTAAACCGAACGGGTAGGACCACCTATACTTAATCCCCTTCTTTGACAGCTCCTTGAGCACCGGGCCCATATTTCTTCTTTTCAACAATGTACTTGCAGCGAGGTCCTGAAACTGAATTTCTTGACCCTTTTGGAGAACCGGCTCTCTCTGTCTGGCTGCCTGTAATACTGCTTCCTTCTGCCCATACCTAGCCAAGGCCACCACCACCTCCCGTGGCCTAGGGTTTGTTCCCCCCAAGGTTCGACCAACCCTGTGGGCCCTATCCAGGATTATCGTGCATGGGTCATCCTCACGCAAGAGCTCGGCAAAAATCTGACATTCCTCCTTCAGCTGATGATCCGCCACAGCCTCGGGCAGCAGCTTAATCCGTACATTGACCCGTCTAGATCTATTTTCCAGATCCTCAAGCATCACCTCCATATTCCTTGTCGCCGAGTCTAGCCGGTCTATGGCTTCAGCATTAGCCATTGTCTCTCGCTCATTCTCCTGTAGACCCCTCTCCAGTAAATCCTTCCTTTCTCCTAACTGAGCGACTTCCTGACGTATTTCACCCAGAGCAGCGTTGCGGTCAGTCCTCATGAGTTGGAACTGTTCCTGGAAGGCTTGGGCCAGCGATTCTCTCAGAGCCTGCATTTCCCCTCTGAGATCCTGCCTCGTCATCTGCGCAGATTCTGCCACCGCCTCACTGCCTCCACCCTCCTGCGGAGTGGCCGCGCTGGTTTTATGCAAATCCCTAGCATCCATAGCAGGCCAATGCGTGGGCATAGTCCCCTGCGAGGCACCGCCAGGGTGGCCAACCCCTCCAGACTTCCCTTTGGACCTGGAGGACATCTGCGACAAGTCCGGGCCACTCCAGGCTTCACGAAGCAGTTCAATAGGACAGAAACTCCCCGCTGCCGGCCCCAACCACAGCCTGCTCAAAGATTCCGACTCCCGAAAAGTACACACTTTCTCCTCCAAGTGGACCGAGTGGGAAACCTCCTATGTAGCACCTCTGCTCTCTTCAAGTTGCAATCAACCGATCCACTTCGTTGACCCAGAGACTACAGTGCTCCACCGACGTTCACTTTGCAGAAGTGTATCCTTACTCTCCCTATAATGTAGGCCCAGGCAAGGGGAAGAGCCAAAATGTCCGAATTCGACCTCCCACCTACAGCGCCTCCGCCATGGGCCTCCCGAGGCACAGCTCTGCCTACGTACAACCACACCACAGGGCCTCCCAGCCCCTCTCCCCAGGCAGTTCTCAGCTTCGATCACAATCCGGGGGGGGGGGGGGTCGCGGCTCACCCCCACTCCACCCCTTCCAAGACGAGGGGGCCCCAGCCAGGCCCTTATCAAACCTCTCGCCAGTCCAACACCCGCACTTGCCTCCTCCGTCCCAAAGGCGCCGCGCTCCCACAATCTTAGAGGCTCCCCAGGCCGCCTTGTATGCCTTCACAGATCCTCATGAGGTGCTGGGGCCATCCGAGTGAGTGCAACCCACGACCGCCCCACCTCCGCCCCTGCCACGCCCCGCTTCTTACCAGGCGCCGCGGTGCTGCCAGTCCTTGCGGCTCGCCCGTCCGTTCACAATCTGGGGGGGGGGGGGCGGTGGCACTTCTGATTAGCCTAGGCACTCATTTAATAGAGGGGTAGTAGGCCAGAGACCAGAGAAATCGCCGAACTGTTGTCCAACAGACGAGATGACCACGCATACAAAGTCTGCAAGGTACCGCACCCAACCTAAAGGACAGAGGCGTCCAGAAAAGGCCCAGCTGAGCTGTTCACGTTCTCCAAAGAAAAAAGCTCTCCAGGGCAACAGCGGGAGCAGTGATAGTCCAGAAGCGGGTACAATATAAACGCTGAAGGTGAAGAGCTTCTATAAAAGATCACCACACTATTCCAGCAACGGTCCTCTAGTAGAAAAGAGGGGGGTCCCACAGAGGCTGTCGCCAAGTCCCACGTCCGTCCCCAGCGCCTGTGTCCCCACTGAGGGGGGGGGGGGCGGGTCGGTCCGGCACCCGATACTGCCTCCTCCTTCTGAAGGGCGCTGCGCTCCTCTCGCTCCCGGTGCGCAGAGGCTCCCCAGGCTGCCCCGCGCGTTGTCCCCATCCTCACTAACTTCACAGAGGCGCCGGGACCATCCAAGCGGGTGCAGCCCGTGACCGCTCCACCTCAGACACCCGCGGGCCGCTAGGCACCAGCCGCTGCGATGGCGCAGATCCCCGCGACACGTCCCCGCTGCCGGCGTCCCGCCGCTGCGATGGCGCAGATCCCCGCGACACGTCCCCGCTGCCGGCGTCCCACTTCACATGTCGACGTCCTCCAATCTCGAGGCTCCGCGATGCAGCCCTCTCGCTTCCGCCGAATGCGGCTCGCCTTCACTGCCGCCCAGGTGCCCGAATAACAAGGAGGGGTGGTGGAACCTCCAGTACCAGGCCCGAGGGATCGGAGCAGCCGTCGGCACTTCTCTATGCTGCTAGCCATCTTGGAAACCCAGGTGGCTTACTTTTATTGGTCCCACCAACTCAAGGGGAGAAGTCGTCCTTGCAGGGGCTTTTTTCTGTCGATACGAATTTGGAGTTTCAGCACAGCAGCAGGGCTTCACCGGGCAAACCAACGGTCCAGGAGTAGCAACAGGCGCCCTCTTCAAGTTCTTCTTGGTTCCTTCGTCCAGTGGTCGACTCTGCCTTTCAAGCCAAAAGCCTTGCCTTTTATTCAGTTCTCTCCCATTCATTCCAGCCTAGCTGCACTCACCCAGCAGGGTGTTGTCCTTGCCGGACTGTCAGCCGGCCAATCCATACAGAGTGCATTTGGGTCTCCTAGGAGACTACGCACAGGGAGTTTTGGGCACCTCCCTCACTTCCTGCCCCCAACAGACAAACTGGAGCCAGAGGCGGGCTTCACTCGTGAATCCCGCCAAAGGCAAAGTGAAGAAAGGGACCAAACCTGGTTTGGTGCACAGAGTAAATCTCAAGAAGGACCTTTCCACAAAGAAATGGCGAAAAAAAGAGTACCAGGGCCATTTTTTACAAAAATCGCACCCTTGTGTGCTTTACTGCAGCTGTGAATGCACACCACGGTAGTTAAATGTAAACCACTGCCACCAGCCATTCTTTGAGGAAAGGGCACTATAAAAATGTTACATGAGAAGCTAGACAAAGGGGATACTAAATAACCCCTCCAGCACCCTATATTAAGATAGTGTGTGCTTTGTCTTGAAAGTTACAGATGTAAGTAAAGTCAATTTCACTTTACTGCTCTGGGAAACAATATTTTATCCCAGAGAAGATATTTAAACCTTGGGGAAATCTGAAAGACTTCCCTGTGCCACTGCACTGAAGGTGCTGTGTGACACAATGTAAAAAATGATGCCTATGGAGTTTGTCAGACTCCACAACCAAAAAAAACTGTGTTAAAAAATCACATTAAAATACATGTGTGGAAAAAAGGGTCTCACTCTCTCCAGTTAAAAAATCAAGTCCTCAAAATCCAGCAAGTTGCTGGGGGGGTCTCTAAGGTGGAGGGAATTAGCACATTTCTGAGAATTCTCCCTAACAAGCAGCATGTTACTCCATGCCAGACCCATGCTGGAGAACACTAGTTACAGGTAAGCAACTTGTTCCTTCTGAAGTATTGTAGTCGTCATTTATATAGTCCTTTTCACTTTTGTATGGCCTCAATGCGCTTTGTGGTAGGAACGCCCTTGGGGTCCGAAGTCCAGGCACGGGAAAAGTTCGAAGAGGAGACTTAAGATGCGTGTATGCATTTGGCTGAAATTAGGACTTGGGAGGGCTGCCTAGGCTCCAGTAACCAGCCCAAGAGGTCAGGTATGTGGGCGGGTGCTGAGAGTGGTCATAGTGCGCTAGTGCAAGAAACTCGGTGTACCCATCTAGACCAAATTTGTTGTAGGTTGTCGCTGTATTCTAGCGTCAGAGGGAGGCAGGTCTAATGTTTCGGTGCAAAAAATTGTGACCAGCTAAACTGAATTTGTCATAGCCGTAGCTGTATTCTAGAGTGCGTGGATGGAAAGCCGTGCCTGCAGCATATGTCCACAGAGGTATACATTTATACCTGCCTTAAACACAGAAGAACTTTATTTTCGATGTTGCTGTTTATTACTGGCCCATTGTGCCAAAAATGAACCCAGCAACAACTACCCCTAAGTCTGCCAGGGTTATTGGCTCGTTGTCCTAGAGCATCTTTTAGTATGGGCAGACATGCTACCAATACTCTTCTTCTAAAGGCCTCTGCTCGTCCAACTCTTTGCGGGTGAGACTTTTTTCCAAGCAGAGATTCGGGGGAGATCTTTATCCTCTGCAGGTGCTTCCCCCTGGAACAGCCTCCCTGCCTCGAGCCGGAGCTCCTTAAGTTCCGGAAGCACCTAAAGACCTTCCTCCTCTCTTCCTCTTTCTCTCTCCCCTGCTAACCTCCTCTTTCTCTCCTGGCTCCTCACTCCTCCACCTCTTCCCTAACTCTGTTCAGCTTTTGCTGACTGGTCTCCTGGCTCACCTCCAGAGTCTCACAGGTCCAGGCTCCCCTGACCAGTCTTTGCACTTGCCTCGGGGCCTCTGCACTACGTTCAGCACTACGGCACGATCGGCATACTTTCCATGAGAAGGGTAACCTCTCTGCTCTTAACCCAGGGCCCTGCTGGACTAAGTGCATGTGTCCCCCTTTACCCCCTGCCCCCTCTGCTCTTCAGTCTGTACACTTGCATGACCTGAATTTACTAGGCCTAGTAAGTTTTGTCCTGTCCCCTTCACCCCCTTGTCTCCCATCCCAAATCTTGTTGCGTCTAAAACACTTCATGCACTTGCACTAGGAGAAATGCTGGCAGGCCTAGCACGCTAGTTACTTTTGTGTTAGATTATTCGGAAACCTCAAGGCCTAAGAATGACTACTGTATGCTCCCTTCCCACCTGGAAGCGCTTTGAAGCCCTTCACTTGTGTATAAGCGCTGTACAAATAATCAATTATCATGGAAGGGACCAGGCTAATGGGATTCTCTGAGTGCAATAGGCAAGTAAATAATAATACTCGTACATTGTCACCTTTCCTCCATCCTTGTGGGCGTCCCCCAACATGGGGTCGGTGCTGGAACCGTTAGCAGCGAGAAAAAGAATCTTCCCCTTTAAATTTAGTATAGCACGCAGGGGCGTGGCCTAGCGCATGGGAACAGCCGGCCCTCTGGCGCCTCATCTGCATCCTTCAGGAAGTCGGAGCACTGTTGATCACTTTCGGGGGCTCATCCCCTGCTCCAAGGCTTCTCGCAACCGTTGGATGGTTTAAGCCATTTTAGAGGTATAAAAGGCCATCAGCAAACCAGTCCGGGAGGAGGGCATTCATGCCCATGCAATAAGAGTTAAGGCCCCACCAGTTGCGTTTCAGACACATGCTTCTTGGGATGTCATCAGCAAGGCGACTACTTGGGCCAATCTGTCGGCTTTCTGCGAGCACTTTTCTCTGGACACCAGCTCCAGGCAAGATACTGAGTTCGGCCAGGCGGTTCTAAAGAACCTGTTTGCTTCTACCTAGATCTGAGGCAGGTTGTCACAGCTCTACCCTATGGTCTTGTTCAGTAGAATCACCCACAAGGATGGAGGAAAGTCGATGAAACGTATGAGTAATTAAACCTACTCACCTTAATCCCTAGGGTACTCCTAGTCCCTTTTCCTCCAGTGTAACCAGGTATCTAAGCGTCCGATGTGTTCAAAGGGTACTGGCGTGAGGCATTGGTTCTAGACTACACATCCACCTTTTTAAGCTCAGGGCAATCTGACTGGCGCTGATGGCCTTTGTCCTCTGTGTGGGCAAAGAACGTCCTGATGACTGACAGCACAGTGGCCATGCATTAACTCAACTAAAGAGGTGAAGGGTCCCTGCCACTGTGCAGAGAGGCGAAGCAGCTCTAATTGTTGGCACTGCAAGAAGCAATCTCTATCGGCTGTTCACCTAGCCAGAGAAGAGAGCACAGCGACGGAACGCTCTGAGCATGCAGAGCAGTCTCCCAAGTCTGTCTAGAGATCTTTGCTCTTTGGGGAACCCTTCAAGTGGATCTGTTTGCATCCAGTATCAACAGGAAGTGTGACCTATTCTGTTCCAGAGAATTTCAACAAAGAGGAGCTCTGGCGGTCGTGTTCCTGGAGGATTGGGACTTTAGACTTGTGTATACTTTCCCACCAGTCCCTGTCATTTCTCATGTCATCGGGAGGTTGAGGAAGTTTGAGAAATGCATGATCCTGATTATTCTGGATTGGGCCAGGAGTATGTGGTATGCTGAACATTTGAACATATCCATCTGCCTTCCGATTAGTCTTCCTCAAAGAGCAGATTTGCTCACACAGGAGGGATGTCGCATTCTCCATTCAGAAATCAGAATTGGGCTATCTGGCAGCGATTCCCATTTTCAAGCGCTCACCTGAACAAGGCTCTTATTTTTAATTGGGGCATCTTCTGGCTTTATTGGATTTATCTTCTGCCTTCAATTTGGTGGATTTTAGCCTATTTTAATAGTCTGTGCTGAGGCCTTTTTTATAAGACTCTGCTACCTCATGGATTTTATCTTTATCTGAGAGAGAAAGGCAAGAGTAATTTATGGTGATGTGGCAGCTGATGCTATTACTATATTGTGGGATGTCCTTCAAGGGTCTTGTGTCTCACCCGCCCTTTTTAATATATATTTTTTAAACTTTGTTTACCTTCCTTGAGAAGATTAGTATCCAGCACACACATTATGCTGATGACACACGTAACATTCAACTTGTCGGGTATTTATGATGATGCTTCGAGGATTAATGCTGTTCTTCAATATCATACAGATTTGGATGGCCCGTAATGGTGTAGTTTTAAATTGGCCCAAGATGGCGATATTGCTGGTTGATTCTCAACCAAGACTTAGTCTCACTGCAGAGTATACGCAATTTAACATCGCCACTTGCGACATTGAGGTTGCTTCTAAAGTAAAAACCCAGGGAGTCTTTATCCATGAAAGATCATGTCAATTCTGTAGTCTCCTCATCTGTTTATTATCTTCGACTTTTGAGCGATTCTCATGCATTAGAGTATGAACAAAGTGGCTACCTTCTCTATGGTATCTGTTTGCTTATTCAGAAGAATTGCCATCACCTTCAAACATTCCATTTGTAGAATGCTCGTATATAGTGCTTCGACATCTAAAGACACTAATATGTCCTCTTTACGTACCTTGATGTTAGATCAGAGTTTTTATCATCTCTGTGGTGTCTTTCACGAAAGAGCGCATGGCCCGTACAAATGGCTTTCGGAATAAATCTGCATCAATAGAGAGGGGTTCCAAAATGGAGTTGATCGCTGAAATGATGGGTCTTCCCAGTGGTACTGTGTCGTTCTTACGAACCTTGGGCAACATATAAAAAGCCGATATTACTGGGATGGTTTTGGTGAGAAACATTTTCTCATCCAGATCTATCCAGCCCTCATGTAGAGCATGTATCAACAGACTTGCAATCTCTTCCTTTAATTGTTCCGTAGGATCAATGTCGAGTTTTTTAAAAAATAAAATAAAGAGTTTTGTAGATGTTTCAAAGCCTCATACTTGTATGCTTCTTTTAACCACAGGACTATGCCTCCCCCTTATCAGCTGGTTTTATGATAAAAGTGGCATTATCCTGTAGATTTAAGGCCTCCCTTTCTTTTGTCTAAATTGTCTGATTATTCTTTACTTTCAATACGTTTTTTGTCTCACTTATGTTCTTATTTTCAAAAGTGAGAATGGCGAGACTGACCATACTACCAATAGGTGTGAAATGTTATGGTGGTTTTAGACGGGTGATGTTGTTTTTTTTTTTTTTACTTGTGCAATTGAGTTTCGAAAGAAATATCTCGGACGTACTATTCTGGAAAATGTCTGTAGTTCGACCTCTGTCTGGAAAAGGTTGGCTCGTGTGGTTGGGAAGAAACTCGGCCCTCAGCGAAGGACTTTAGATTCTTTGTCCATCAACACGTGATCTGTTAAATTAAAGAACTGTATTACCAATTCTGCTGTGGTCCTTTCTATTGGTAGGTGTGCATTCTGGGTGGTCCTTATTTGTTCCATCACAGTTTGCTCTTCCCACGAAAAAAATGGAAGTTGTTGGTCTGGGGGCCCCCTGATGAACCCGATGTTCCAGCATTGTTAGAATCAGAATCGCTACTAGTGGTACTATCGAAGGTGTTGGAGAAAGTAACAAACCTTCTGTTTTGATAACCTGTATTTCACACCCAATTTGTATTTTGAATCAATGTATTCTGGTCATCATAGAATGTTTGAACCAGATAGGATAAGTTTTTCTTCTTTATACATATCAATGACTTTTTAATTTCCAGATTTTTTTTATGACGGATAAATTGTTAGAACTTTCTCCTTAACCTTTTAACTGCCACGGGGTTTCCCCCAGCCTTCTAACATTTTCTCCTTCATTAACCCCTTAAGTGCCAAGGATGAGCTATCTCGTCCTTGGCACTGGTGAGGTAATCCTAAGGACGAGATATGGTAATCCGTGTACGACATCCTCCCGTTTGATCTTATTTTCTAAGGCATCAATGTCCTCCTGTCGTTTTGATTCCTCTTCTGACGTTTCAATAATCAGAATTACCTAGTCTCTAGAGCATGCTTTAAACTTCAGGTTATCTGTGAAGACTCTCGGTGTGTTTCGCATTTGAAGGCCTTCTGGAATTGCACCTGCCTTCAAATATTCTAACATTAATTGTCCGTGTGATTCCGTTCTGACAATTTTTTTTTCTTTTTTGTGTCAGAGTGTCGTGGTCATTCTGCCGTGTATTAGCATTAGGTGCACTGGGTTTGGAAACCAAGACAGAAGGAAGACTTATCAGCCTCTGAAAGCACTCTTCTGAAAATTAAACTGCATTTACATTCTCCATGTTGCAAGCAGTTTGCAAATATTCGGCTCAATTAGTTATCCTAATTGGACCCACCAACCAAAGGGTTCTCCTTAGTAGCAATATAATGTAATTAAAACGAGATATTAGAGCATGCAGAGTGTAGTCCGCTGACATAACGAGGCTGAAAAGTTTTATTTCTGAGATTTTAAAGTACACAGTGTACCCGGCTAGCATACCACGGTCGAGGGGTCCATAGACAGCTGAAAAGCTAAAGACAAATTAGGGATAACATTTTCAGTAAATATTTTTCTAAGAACTTTTGAAACGCCAGATATTTACAAAAGAAATGGCTTTGTACAATAATGGCCATGGGTGCTAAAAACTTTAAAACCACGTTAATGAGAGAAAATGGAGTGTGGCTAAAACCACACCATAATGGCAAAGGGTATGGGGAATTTCTTTTTAAACCACATCGAGAGAAACAGAGTGTGGCTAAAACCACATATTAATGAAAATGTTCTGTGAGGATCTAAAGCATCACAATTACTAAATGGGTTCTACCTCTACTACAGACTTCCGTCTGCCTAAATGCCCACTGTTACATGCAGGATATCGAAAATCTGCAACGTATTTGTGAAAACAAGATCATTCAGAAGTAAGTCAAAATCACAGCCATGTAGGACACAGGAGAGAATGTGTGCATACTAAAGATGGACATGATGGTAATAGACAATTTTGTCTATCCAATAGGGTTGAGTGACAAGACCAACTACGAGTCCAGACAAAATTAACCAGTCTAGAGGCTACAGGCTCAAGCCTACACGCTAAAACATTAGGTTAGTGACCAACATACTACAAAAAGGTTTTCATAAACCTAACACAACAGAGTCTTTAATGCAAAATGTTTTAACAGGGGTACAAATATTTGTTTATGTTGCAGTGTCAAACGCTACACACTCACGAGGTTGGTGTGAAATATCACCATGATGTAAAGAGATTTTCTGTGCTGAAGAAGGCCCAGCAAATCTTCAGGGGCCGAAACATGTCAGCCATTCAAAAGCCATATTCAAGTGCTTTTTTGAGGCTATACTATTAAGAAAAAACTCCTATTGTTGCTATAATTCTCGACTGTGTGTTGTCAACTACTAGTAAGAAATCTTGTTGAATAAAGGAGAAAAAAAATAATTTTGCTTACCTTCTCTGTCCATGGTTATTTGTCAATATTGTACAGGACTACGCATGTTTTGTGGCAAAAGTGAATAGTAACCAAAACATGTTTTTTGTTGTGCTTATGCCACAATTGATTGTTTATATATGAATTTTGTTTTTAAATTTATTAGATTTTGAATAAATATATTGAAAAACAAAAATGTGTTTGGTTAGCGCACAGTGTTATTAATAAGAAATACAAGCTGAAGGTAAATGTTGGTGCACTAAAATTGCGCTGACCTAATAGAGGGGTAACCAGCTCACTACTTTGTTATATATGACTTTAGTAGCTTCCCAGCGTTGATCTGGTCCCCCGAAAACAGAAAACGGGCAAGTACCCAATCTATATATTGCTGTATTAGCTAGGGTCAAAATTGGGACAAAAATAGATTACTATGGGAGCCTCCTGGCAGGTATCTCGCAATGTAATCCCTCCAAGCTACTAATTACCCCAAATCATGCTGTTAGGTTAGTTGCGCATCTTGATTGGAGGCACCATGTTATTGCCGCTAGGCAAACACTACACTGCCTCCTGGTCAAAGAGCGCACGCAGTTTAGGCTGCTTTCAATTGTTTGTTGCATAGTTGGCAAGGCTCCCTCTTATCTGAAAGAGAGTGAATATTTTTATTTTTTAATTAGTGCATTTGGTTATAAATTCAACAAACCTTCCACATTTTATGAACATAACAGTAGCATATTATAATCACAATAGCAATATAATAATCAGCATAATTGAAGATAAAATAGAATAACAGCCATGGGTTTAAAATGCTAATTACAATACAAAGTCAAATCTATCCAAGGTTTTTTTAGAATAAATTGCAGTCATTAAAATATAAAACGAACCTGTAGAAGAATGCTGCTTCAATATATTGGTTAAAATAATGAATGCAAATATTCTTCAAAAGATGCAATTTATTCTAATTAGAATTCATATGCCCATCACCAACAAGAATCTTCAAGCAATTTAACAAAGGGCTTCTTTCCACACGACACGCAGCAGCTGTAATGATGATTGACTCAGCCACAAAAATAGAGCTCCAGAATTGATCGGTCTCAATAAAATCAATGTCCGTAACAAGGCAAGATTAGCTCTTTAAATAACAAGGCTTCAATTTGCTGTACCTTCAAGAAGATGGCGTGTTGATTCTAGGACCAAATAACAGAGCCAGTAAATCATCGCATTACAAGGTAAATGTATCGAGCGACCTATATGCTCAAGTGTAGGTAAAATGTTGAAACGTAATTAAACAATAAATCTATGGGGAGCATAGTTTGGTTAGATATGGACAGAGAAAATTACATCAAAAGACCAGAGTACAATAAAATGCACATTGTTATTTTTTTCCTAAGGACTCGATGTTGGTCATGTTATTGTAGTGTCTGGGTTTATTTTTTAATACCACCGACTCATTTGGAGCCTTTACCAAATCCTCAAGAACAATATCAACTTGTTCCAGATGGTTTAATATAGTGAAACGGAACAGCTTCACAAATGTGTTACAATATTTTCCTGGCGCAACAATATTCCCAGGAACAATTTGTTTGAAGCAAGGTGAGATGTGTAAATAGTGAGGGAAGGTTACTCCATGAATGAGCCAGATAGAAGGGATAGAGGGAACTCGCAACACAGGGCTGCAACTGGCACATAGTTGGGAGCACCCAAGATGGAACACAGGAGCCTGCCCTCAAATGCTTCATCCCACGTCGTCCTGTATTCTGGTAAAACAGCAAGTCCATGCAGAATCCCTGGTAGAATGATTTTGCGGTAGATTGAAACAAGGCCCTCAATATTGTGACCACCTCGTTTATGAATTAAAAGCTTAAGCAGCCACCATTTCTTTAATATTGTAGTTCTAATAAAATCACCATAAATAAAGTAAAGCGTAACAAATAGGAACTCCCAAGATAGATATATCTATCAACAATCTCCAAATGGGATCCCTTAAAAAAAAAAAAACATTTAGACGTGAATTTCTTTAATTTTCCACTAATAATCAGTATTTTTGTTTTTGAAATGTTAATTTGCTTTTGGTCTAATAAAATTGATTTCATCCTCATACCCGATCCAAGATGCTGATTTGTTTCCATTATGGGGAGGTAAATTACAGGCAGACTTGATAGCAAGACCCATATCAGAAACCTGTAGAATACAGAGCAGTGGACCTATCATGTAGCCCTGTTTCAGGCTGATATTTGTAGGCGTGTTACTCGTAATCGCTCCAGTCTGATTGATGCAAACTGCCACAGTAGTGTCCAAGTACATAGAGGTGAGAAAATGTAAAAGAGTTGGATCAATTTGGTCCAGATCAGTGGGCGAGACATAGTATCAAATACCTTACTAAAATCTATAAAACAGAAATAAAGTTAACCGCTTGTACTCTGTCCCCTTTCCATACTCTGTCCCCTTTCCTCCATCCTTGTGGCCGTCCCCCAACATGGGGATGGTACCAGAACCTTTGGCAGCAATAAATTGTGCTTCCCCTTTAAATTTAATATAGCTCGCGGCGGCTCCAGTGCCGCCTCTGTCCATTTTTCTGCACAGCGTCAGACCTAGAAGCCAGCACATAGACTCCTTTAGCTTTCCGCTTGATCCCCGTGTTTTTTTTTTAATTCTTATTTCACTTCCCTTCAGTGCCTTGCCTCCCCCGGCGCCTGTCGACTGCAGGAGGATTCACAAGATTTGCCTCATGTGACTGCTCATTACCGGCCTAGGACCTCCATTCACTCTGCCTTGAATGTTTGATGCCCGATCAGCACTGGGACTTGTGTTCTGCCTGCAGCGCTGTCCGTTACATGGCATTGAAGAATTGTTAGTTGTGGTGGAGGGAGATCTTCCACACTTTTCCTCCGCCCGACCTTAAGGACTTTGTCTTCAGGAACTCTCGTCAGGGCAAGGTGGGCCCTCTGTTCAGCATGACTCCACTGCACGCACAGCAACTCCTTCTCTGGATTTCCCACGGATCGGGGGTTCCTCGGATTCAGGTTCTGGCCTCTCAGGCTACCGGCTCCCAAGCCAAGGAGCCCGGGGGCTCCGGAACAGACCTGAGGCCGTCCAGGCTACTTGCTCACAAGCTGAGGGGCTCAGGGGCCCTACCAGGCTTTCCTCAGAGGGGCAATCAAGTTCGTCCTCTTCTACCCCAAGGGGTAAGGGATCATCGAGTGCCACCTCCAAGAGTCTGTCCTCGGATAGATCCAGCAAGACTACTGGCACATACTTCCAACCATCCTGGAGCTCGCTCCGAGGTCGTGAGTAAGGGCGTGAAGACTTCCGGCTGAGGGCTCAGCACCTACCAGATGGATCGCTGAGGTCGACTTCTCTGCTTAGGGTGCAAAATTCAAGCTGTATCCTCTGGTGTCTGGGCTTGGCAGAGCCTGCCAGGTAGGCGGCCAGCTTGGATCCAGGTCAGGCCCGCCAGTGCTTTCACCCATCGAATGGGCTTTGCAGAATGATCCCAGCTCCCTTAGCTCTGGAAGCCATTCAGCAGACCCTATGGTGCAGGTTTTTGGTCTCCTCAGGGCTACATCTACCCATCACAGCTGTATGGCCACATGCACCGGGCGCCTCAGCACTTTGACCGGGAGTGGAGGCCCAGCGCCTTGGAGGACCGGGCCGCTAGAGCCCTGGGGGCTGGTGAGGACTGCTTCTTTGAGCACTTCCTCCTCATGCGCTCCTCTCAGATGAAGGGGAATCCTGAAGGACATCATCCTGCAGGTGGTGCGCCCTTGCCCCCTCCTCTGGGTACTCCTCCCATTCCCCCTGGGCTCCCAGTGCTGGTCCCTCCACCCGTTTAGAGCTTACCGGTCGTTCTAACCCCTCCACCTCCTTCTGTAACACCAACACCCTGCCCCTCAACAGCAGTTCGACCTGTCTGCAGCTCTAGACCGGGGGAGTGGGGGGTTTGGGGGGGGGGGGGAAATCCTGCTGGCACCTGTGTCACAATGCCCGGATTCCCCTCGATCTGTAAAAAAATGGGGGGCGGGGGACAGACTCAATATGACGATGCCCAGGACGATGAGCCCTCGGCATCCGTTAAGGCCTTTCAGGAAGCTCCCCAGGAGTTGGGTGTGCTAACATACCAAAATCAGGTCTGGCATCCCCCTCCAGAAGGATGTCCTGCAGGTGGCATGAAAGGTCTGGGAGAAGCCCAGGACCAACGCCCAGATTATCAAGAATTTGGACAGCAGGATTAGGCTGATGGACGGGGAGCTAATCCTCCTTGCCTCCCACCCGCAGCCCCATTCCTCTGTGGTGGTTGCGGCCTCGTATTGTAAAACATTGTCTTCTCCAGCATGGGGTCTGGCATGTATTCACATGCTCACAAATCTTCCCCGTCAGGCCGGAAATCCTTGGTAAAAGAAATAAGCTTAACTTTCACTTACAAACTGTGTTTCCCCTCTAAACCAATGACTGTACTCTGGGTCTTACTGCCCCCAGCCAATGACAGCCTTCTCCCTAAGCCCCTCTTTTGGCAGCCATCTTCAGATTTTTACCACACGTTCAAGTGTTGGGAGTCCTTGAGTTTTGCTCCATGAGCTACTTCTATAGTTTGTCGTTTTCTACGGGAAAAGTTTCTATTTTTGTCAAAGAGCCTGTGTGCTCTTATCTCCATCTGCTGACAGTAGGGTTCCGTTTGTCGGTAAAATCAGTGCCCCCCACCCCAAAGGCAAGGATCGTCAAACTTTCTTCCAAGTTTCCAGAAGGCCATCGACCCTCCTCCGCCCCTTTGACCATGAAGGAGAAGGAAGCAAGCTTTGCATCAGATCTGGAATAGAGGAAGTGTTTGTGGGTGACAAACACCTTCAATGCCTCTGTCTTCATCCAGACCACCAAGAAGGAGAGTGCGAGCTCTGCCTCAGCTTCTCCAAGAAAACGATGAAGGATAGACACAGTAGAATGGCGGCGTGGCTGAAAGCCAAGGCCTCTGCTCCGTGAGCCAAGCAGGGTCATGCCTCACCCAGGACTGGCTGGTCCGAGGAGTGGGCTTTATGATACTGGAAATGCCTCGGAGGGACAGGGCCTCCTTATCCTTGTCCTTTACTGCTTTTTATCGTGTGTTCTGTTGTGTTTCCCGCACAGGAATTCATGTGGGGACTCCTGGCGGTGCAGCTCTTTTGGTTTTTAATGAACAGACCCATGGGGATACCCTTATGGCAACCATGGGTGGGGGTACAACCCTGTGCCCCTAGTGTATGTTTTTGGGCACCTGTGTGTGGCCCACAGAGCAGGGTATGGGCTGGTGGCAGCTCCGTGCTGAATTGACTGGTGCCCTGAGTGTCCTCCATTTTGGGATGCCCAGGCCCTGTCATTGGAATCGGTAGATTCCTGATGGAGACAAGATGGCCCCGTGGCCTCTTGCCTTCCACCGCCTGTTACCTTGATCTTTCCGAAGTCCCAGGAAGCCCTGACTCTGTCCCTTCCCCCTGACTGGCTGTTGGGTGGAAGTTCCATATATGGTAGTGTGGGGAAGTGCTGACCAGACTGGCTGGAGCCTTCCCAACGACTGTATGTTGTGGGTACGCCTGTGGGTGGGACCTGGGTGAATGGAGTGTGTGACGAATATGCACTTCTTGTTGTGGATGTCTAGTTTCTGGTGTTTGACACAATGACTGAGACAGCTCTGCCGGAAACTGGTATGAATGCAGTGTGTAGTGTTGAATGGCGTGGTACTTGTCTGAATCCACATTCTGTGTTGTAAGTGTCTGGATGGAGAAGAATGGCCTGAATGCACCATGTGCCTGATTGTTTGACAGACTGCTGAATACCCTTTGTAGTGATTGGATGCTTGAGTGTGACCTAGCGGAATGAATGGGAGATAAGCAGTATATCTGTGGACCTCTCACTGCTAGGAATCGTGTTCAGAAGTGTTCAGAGCTGAAGTCCAAACTACGAAGAGTAACTGGAGTGAAACTGATGCTTGACCTTGAAGCCCTGCTGGAAGAGAAGAATTGCTGTTGCTCTCCTTCATCAATCTGAAAGCTGCTGTGTCTCCAAGGACTGACCCAGAGAGGACCTGGTAAGGCGCCCTCTTCCCGAGCTGCGAGGGACCATCGTGCACCAGCTGATCTTTGCCAAAGCTCCCTGGTAGACGGACCTACGACAGGCTGCTGACCGGATACCGGGACTGCTGCGGAATCCCAAAAAGAAGTGCCCAGACTGTTGTCTGCCACTGTCGACAACCGCCGTCGTCGACCGGATCCGCCCTGCTCCTGTTGCATAAGAACTTTTGATCCAAGAACGCTCTTGTCTGCATCATCGCCCGTCTGATCCCACTGGAGAAGGCCAGGCCGTTGACGCGCCGAGGAGCATCCGCCGGTGGGTTTCCCGCCACCCAAAGACCACAGACGCTAACGACTCGACGCCCTTGCTGGGCCTCGGTTCTTCAAACTCTTTGCGGTCCAGAACTAGCGACACTGAGGTGCCCCGCACGCCTCTTCCTTGCAGGACGTTTACGCTTCCCCATCAACGAGCACTGCTAGGAACGAAGCTGCCACTTCACCGCCGTAGTTTACCCTGTTCTCCGTCGGATGTTCGACCCGTGACTCCTGCCTTAAAAGGAGGGCACTCAAGAAGGGCGGACAAGGAACGCTACAACGCCAGGTACTTTGGGGTTGCAGAACTATTGGAAAGTCTCTTGTGAACAATATATGGACTGGGCTTGTGATATATCTTTATTCTACAGGTTGCCCACAGGGGACGGGTCGCTACAGAGAACTGTGTCTGGGTATCGGGGCCAGAATTCTGCCAATTGTTCTAACCATTTGCTTTTCTCTTAGATCTATTGTTCGTTTCCGTTACGAACTGATTTGTGTACCATTGACCGTACAGTTGATGCACTTTAAAGAGATCTAATAGTAATTTTGGTACCACGTAGAACTGTATATTTGCCATTATAGATAACGGAGTACAAAGTGTGTTATCGTGAAATTGTACATGACCTTGAATATTAATTATATAAAGACTGTGTTTTAACCAATACAGTGTGCGGACATTCCTTTGTGGGTGCTTGGAGACTACACTGTACTTAAGAACCAGCCCGCATCACCTCCTGAGAAGCTAGGCCTTGATTGCTCAACCGTGTACCAATCATAGAGAATCTTGGCAGGGGTCCTCTGTGCCTCTCCTTTACCATATAGAGATCGGAAATACAGATCCCCCCCCCCCCTTCCGGCATCTTTACAGGCTTCTAAGTCCTTTGGGGGCACCCCACACGTGGGGAGCCAAGACAAGGCCAGGCACGGGGTTGCTGCGTAAGCTGGTCCTGCAATGCGGAGGGTGCGATCAACATCACCATCTGCCTCAATCACCAGCCAATGATCGAGCTCCTCTTCAAGAGGATGTCGTCTAACCTGTCTAAGCTGCGGGAGAAACCAGAGAAGCCCAGGATGGGAGGAGAAGGCGGGCGACTTGCCCAAGAAGGCCAAAGCAGCGCACGAAAAGTCTTAGCCGACGATTAAGCAGGTAGCAACTGCTCTCTCGAAGGCCCAAGGGGCTGACCCTGTGAAGCTAGCCGCTACTGCACCCAGGGTGTTCCTGCCCCCGAGGCAGGAGGCCTCAGCTAGGGCTGTGGCAAAGCCTGCTGGCATGCAATCGAGAGAGTCCCCTCCAGATGAGGTGGGGTTGTTTGATTCCATGGTCGCCAAAGCCTCCGAACCTTTCCGGCTTACGCCCGAGAAAACCAAGAAGGGCTTCCTGTACCGGAGGCGCAAGGCCAAGAGGAAGACCATCATGGCATTGCCCTTCCTGGATGCCGTGTGGGAGGAAGGCCTGGCCCTCTTGAAAAATCCTTGCACAGTCCCGGCCAAATGGGATAGGCTGGAGAAAAAGTACTGGGTGCCGGAGTCCGCTCCCAGGTGTCTGCTGTCGCAACCATCACCAGACTCTGTGGTTTCGGCGATCGCGAGGAAGAGACGGTCAAACCCATCCTCGTCATCCTCAGTCCCTCTGGACAGCGAGGGAAAGAAATTGAACACCATTAGGAGGAAAGTTATTTAGACTGCAGCGTCAACCATCAAGGCTGCCAACGCACTGGCGATCCTGGCAGTGAACGACTGGGAGCTGTGGTACAAGCTGTGCCCGATTCTAGATTTCATGCCTGATAAGAGGACGGAGGTGATCGCCATCTTCCAAGAGGGAGAGGTGGCTTCGGAGCATGCCCTCATAGTGGCACTGGACATTGCCGACACAGGTTTCCAGCAGATGGTGAATGGTGTCAACCTCCATCGTCGAGGCTGGCTGAAGGCTATGAATTTCTGCCAGGAGGTCCAGACCAGGGTGCTGGACATGCCCTTCGGGGATAACCTCTTTGGGAAGGCCGTCAACTAGTCTTTGCAGGCAATCAAGGTGGATACAGAGATGGCTCCTGCCCCAGGCACTCTACAACAACACTGGTCTTCCTTTTGCACCTCCAGAGGAAAGTCTGACGGATCCACGAAAAGGTTCTCCTCAGCGTACCCCCAGCCCTCCCGGTGCACGGGCCAGGAGGCCTATAGGGGCTGTTCCAAGGCCTACGTGGAGGTGGTCGGTGCCATCGTCTCCCTCAAGGCGGAATGCCGGCACAGAAGCGGGACTGAACAGGCCAAGACATCTGACATGCACCCTGGTGGGAGGCCGGCTGATGAGATTAGTGAGTGAGTGGGTGGAGATCTCCACTGACAGATGGGTAATGGACATTCGCCCACGGACATACCCTGGAGTTTCAGCACAAGTGTCCGCTGATCCCTCTGGTGGCCCTGCAGGAGCAGCATGCCTCTCAGCTCTTAGAGGAGGTACGGGACATGCTGCGGAAAGAGGCGAGAGCTGGTTCCATGACGACTCCGGGGAACCAGAGTCAAAAAGAAAACTGGGGGCTTGCGACATCGCAAGTCCCAAAAATGCAGGATGTTCACATTTCAGGATGTGCTCGGCCAACTGGAAAGAGGCGGCTTCTTGATGTCGTTGGACCTGGACACCTATTTCCACGCCCCCATCAACAGGATGCACTGATCATTCCTATGCTTGGAGTGCAGGGACGGCACTACCAGTTCAAGGCCCTCCCCTTCTACCTGAAATCAGCCCCCAGGGTGTTCATAAAGTGCCTGGCACCAGTGACGGCCCATCTCCGTCTATGTTGGACGACTAGCTTGTCCAGGCCAGTTCGCGAGAGTTGGCCATTGGACACAGGGAGATGACTTTCCAGCTGCTGACGCATCTGGGGTTCTCCATCAATAATCTGAAGTCCTGCTTGACACCAACACAGAACGTGCGGTTCCTAGGAGCCGGACTCAAGTCTCTCCTGCCCAGCGTCACCCTTGGAGAGGGTAGCAGTCATTCTGGGGAAAGTGCAGCGGCTGTTGTCACCGAAGACCGCCACGGTGCATACAATCAAGTCGCTGCTCAGTCTGATGTCGTCTTGCATCTACCTGATCTGGCTCTACAGGTTACAGATGTAACCTCTTCAGGACTTCCTGGACGCTTGCTGGGTTCAGGTGTCTGTAACGTTCGCGGACAAGATTGCGCTCGATTAGGATTTCCGATGAGCGATTCGGTGGTGGGGCGTCCACCCCAACGTCGCCCGGGGCACAGACTTCCAAAGCCCCCGAACCAGGAGACCACCACCACGGATGTTTCCCTGGAGGACAGGGGAGCCCACATCGGACGCCTACACTCCAGAGGACTGTGGCAAGCGGAGAAGGATCTTCACATCCATGTTCTGGAGCTGTGTGCAGTGTTCTTGGCCCTCAAGTCATTCCTTCCGTCCCTGAAGGGCAAGGTGATGAGGATCTTCACGGACAACACCACCACAATGTTCTACATCAGGAAGCAGGGGGGGCATTCGATCCTCGGCGCTCTCCAAAGGGGTGCAGGCCTTGTGGCACTTGGCCGTCAAACAAGAGATGTTCCTAATCTCCTTTCACCTGGAAGGAGTCAATAACACAATCGCAGACTCCCTCAGCAGGGAGTTGCGCTCCTGCCATGAGTGGGAACTTCGGCAGGACCAGGTGGACTGCATCTTCACCAAGTGGGGCAGGCCCTAGATGGATCTGTTTGTGACGGCAGCAAACTCTAAATGCTAGAAGTTTGCCAGCAGGTTCCACCAATTGGGGAGCATGGGGGATGCGTTCTCCTTCCCGTTGGAAGGCCCGTCTCTGTGCATGTTCCCTCTCCTGCTGCAAGTCATCAAGCAACTCACGCAGTGCTGATGCAGGATAATACTCAACGCCCCGGTGTGGCCAAGGCAGATTTTGAAACCCTGACCTTCTCAGCTGTCAGCGTCGCCTCCGGTCAAGCTGCCGGTGGTCGCAAATCTGCTCAACAGAGAAGGCGCTATCCTGCATCACAGCCCAGGATCGCTGACCTGTGGGCTTTGGCTTCTGCAGCCCTAGAGTTTGGAGGATACGAGTTGCCAGCGGACTGCAGGGAGTTCCTAGCCAAGGCCAGAGTGTTGTCGACTCTTAACTGCTACGGTCACAAGTGGAAGCCTTTAGCTAAGTGGTTCTGGTCGCAGAAGATGACTCTCCTGACTGTCGGAGCCTCACAGATTCTTCCATACTTGTCCTTGGCCAAGGTGGAACTGGCACATGCCTCAAGGTGCATCGGGTTGCTATCTCCCGCTACACCAGGTTCTGGAAGATCTTCTCTTTGGTTGCACAGTCTCGTCAAGGAGTTCCTCAGAGGACTGTTTCGATCTTTCCTGCCGGTGAAAACTCCTGCCTCGGTGTGGGAACTCAACCTGGTGCTGACGAGGCTCATAGGGGGGGGGGGCCTTTGAGCCTGTGCAGCAGGCCCCTCTTAAGTTCCTCTCGTGGAAGACTGCTTTCCTTTATGCCATCACCTCTGCCAGGGGGGGTGGGTGAAAACCAGGCCCTATCCTGCACTTTTCACGAATTGAGGGTGGTGCTGCAGAGGCACCCCTCCTTCATGCCCAAGTTTATGTCCGAATTCCACATCAACGAGCCTTTGGTGTTACCTGTGTTTTTTCCGGAGGCTTAGTCACCGACTGAAAGGGCCTTGCACTCGCTGGATGTTGCTCATGCTCTAAGAACTTTTGAAAGACTTCTCTACTGTTTGTGAAATTTGGTCCTGTGAACCATGGAAAGCCTTGTCCAAGGCTTCCATCTCAAGGTGGCTCTCCGGCTGCATCACGCACTGTCATAGGTTGGCGAACCGACCGCTCCCCGGCCGTTCGAGAGCCCACTCCACCAGAGCGATCGCTGCGACGACGGTGTTCCTATCTGGTGTGCCCCTGCTGGACATCTGCAGGGCTGCTACGTGGAGTTCAACGCACACCTTCACAAGATTCCACTGCGTCAACAGGGATTCCAGTGAGGAGTCCAGAGTTGGCCAAGCAGTGCTATACAACCTGGTCTCTTGAGGTGAGCCTGTTCCAGAGATTGCTTCTGTTGAGTCTTGCCACCTCCCGTGGTTGCGTAATGTTTTACTGCTATGTAGTCTTAATTCATGAGCATGTGAATCCATGCCAGACCCCATGCTGGAGAAGGAACAAGTTACTTACCTCTAACTATTGTTCTCCAGCATGGATCTGGCATGGATTCACATGTAAACCCTCCCTCCTACACCTCTGCCGCTCTTCTTGGTCATACTGCCACTTTACGTGCTTAAAAAAAAATCTGAAGATGGCTGCCAGAGTAGAGTCTTAGGGAGAGGACTGTCATTAGCTGAGGGCTGTATGGTCCAGAGTACAGTTTGTTTTTTTGCTTGTTTATTTTATTTATAAAGCGCGCCTGACCCAGAGGTATCTGCCGCTCATGGAAATGGTTATACATTACGGAGCATACAAAGATTACATAGGACATAAGATGTAAACGGAGAGTGATTGGTTTAGAGGAGAAATACAGTTTTTAAGTGAAAGTAAGATAGTTTTTCTTTTATCGAGGATTGCCATCTGTTAAGGATTTCTGAACTCTGTCCAGGAAGGGCAGGGGTTCAGAAGGCCAACCTAGTTTCTTGGAACAGGGTAACCTCTGGACAAGCCAGACCCATCAGGATAGCTATGACAGGCGGTCAAGACTAAGTCTCAGCAGGGTCGAGGGTGACTGAAGGACCTCACTGAGCACACAGAGCAAGGACACTTAAAAATTATGTACAGACAGGTGTTACATAAAAAATATAGACACATTTATTACAAGACCTTTGTAACACAGACTATAGCAAAGAATCATAGTAACACTGAGTAAACCAATACATCACACTTGCTACAATATATATACAAGACCAGGAGAGTCAAAAGTGATGACTGCACGAAATATGTTGACAACCTAGAGGGGACGAAAACATGCAGTGTAGTTATTCTTTAGACACAGTTCAACATTCACCTAATTAAGAGGCAGTCCAAGCCCTAAGAAGAGTGGAGCCTTGTGCTCAATAGTACATGTGTGCCAAGGCACGCAGTTGTTCCAATGGACAAAGCAGGGTCTCTTCAGGGGTCTCTAGCAGCTCTGGAAGGTGAATAAGGCGATGAAGAATAAGTTCCCACTATTCAAGAAGGACCTCCACTTGAAGGCAGAGGCAGTTCGAGAGTTTGGGATGGAGTCGCTATTTCGCAATAGCAGTGGACAGGAGGAGAGCCCCCAGGGGCCACTCCTGCGTAAAGTTGGGCTCTGGCGCTAGGGGCCACCGGTTGGGGTAAAGATTACTCACCGGTCCCTGAGGCAAGGAGACTCAAACTTTGGCTGGTTAGTCCAATTCGGTTGCAGGTTTGATGGCGGCAACAAGGACGTCTCAGCTCCTTTTAGTTCAAGCGAGGATTCCCAAACGGGACAGTGGCGATTTCTACGCTGCGGGTGGATGAATCGCCCCAGTTTCATTGCAGCAGGCTTCAGGGGCAAGAGGGTCACAAATGCAGCGGACTTGCAAAGGATGGTGCTGCAGCAGGGCAACACGGTAACCGTGTTTACTCCGGTCCAGGCACACTCGTCTCTCTTCAGACCTGGGAATGCCAAGTGTACGACATTCGGTGTGAGGGTGCCGTGGACACAGAGCTAGCAGTATACCAAGTTTCGAGGGCCTCCTCGAAACGACAGCAGAGACAGAGCAAAGGTCCTGTGTAAGATGGTCAGCCAGGGACACTTCTGAGAAAGCTTACTTACAGGTTTTGGTGAAGGTACCGAGAATAGTTGGTCCCATTCTAGGATGACCAAATGCAGAGGTGTCCCACGGGACGACAGAGGGCTCAGGGTGCCAACCTTCCAGTGGGTCACCAGCGGTACCTCGACTCAGATTCGTAGTTGCAGGATACTTTGATCCTATCCTTTGTTCCGTGAGAACACCGAGATCGACCTGGTTCCAGGCTCCGCTTATCCAAAGTTCCCTTTGAGAGAGAGACACACACACACACACACACCCACACACCACACACCACACACACACACACACCCCCCCCCCCCCCCCCTCCATTGGGAGTCGCGAGAAAATGCATGACCAAATAAGGACTGGCCCGGGTCGACTCGACCTGGTGAAGAGGCAAGATGGACAAAGAACCTCGTGGCATGGCCATTTTGGAGCCAGGCCACCTATTTGTGCCAAACACGGTTAACAGGAAAGGGTTAAAAATAATGCGAAACTATAGCTGCCACTAGTCCTGTCCATGACACATATGCACAGTTCATAAAAAGTCCAGCAAGAGTATCTAGGGGCTTTGGAAATTACTATAGACCCAATGTGCTGTATAGTAAGATACATTGCTGTTAGGCAGAAACCTCTGCAGTTCCCTTAGGGACCACTGCAAAAGATTTAGGACTACAGGTGGTTGGCCGTAAACCCAATTGGTAGCAGTCTGTACCACCCAGATTTACCTGGTAGCTGTGGCTGAGCAGTCAGACTTCTCTCAAGATTAGTTAGGCAGTATATAGAGTATACACAATAGGTACAGAGATACAGTAGTACAAGCAAACACTGACCAGAGCTTTGGTGTAAAAGTATATAATTACTTATTTAAAGACACACTTGTAAATTAAACTAGCACAAAAAGAGATAAGTAATTTCAACACAGTCACTATTATATATACAACCCTGATTACTTATTAGACAAGTCTTAATGAGAAACACCACTTATTTTCAGACAGAGGTGAGCGCTTAACATAAGTTGGCACTCTACTAAGTTATAGAAAAGGGGAGGGGAAAAGGCAAAGTTATGGAAGCACACAATTTCAATACCTTTCAAAGACCCACAGTGAGGCAGGTTAGGCAAAGTCTACTGGAGAGCAAGGAAGTTCAAATGCCAGGCCCACTCTTAGAGAGGGCAAGCAAAATGTGTTCAGGATCACACAGTGGGGTTATGCCCAAAGAGTCTTTGTAGATAGTTCATAAAAGATTGAGATCAAGTCAGGAAAAGTTAGTTAACAGGCCTCAGGCTAACCCAAGTTAGAAAGTCGAGGATTTACTGTTAACCCGAACGATCTGTCGCAAGGGAAGCCAGGCGGGACACAGTACCTGAAATGGGAAGAATGCTCCAGTGGGGGCAGTTGTTCCTAGCAGTGGGTGCAAGTCAGTGTTTCGTCCAGAGGAAGAGGAGGTCTCGACGTGGAGGAAAGATGAAGGTCGCTGCACTGCCAGGGAAGAAACCAGCCGCAGAGTTCTCCGGTTACAAGGTACCACCCTTTTCTTCGCGGTAGTGGTAAACCGTGGTGTTCTAGTTGCCGGGGTGATTTACACAGGCAAGCTGCCACGAGATGGTTCCAGGAAGGTGAAAAGACGGGCAAACTGGTTATCCCCACCAGTCAAAGGAAGAAGACTCTCCGGACTGGAGCTCTCCTCTGTCGTCGGGAAAAGTGGTGAGACAGTTCAGCAGGGCTCCACCGGTGGTGTTGTCTTTGCAGGTCGGCTCAGCTTCTCCCTCCTCGGATTCTTTAGGTCCTGTGGCGACTTCTGAAGTTCCAGTCCCCAAAGCCCTGCTTGTATGCAGAAAACCCCCATTCATTCAGCCTAGCTGTCACTCAAACATGCTAAGTGGTGAGCCGGGCGGCTCACCACTTGGGCCAATCACACAAGAGTGCGACTTGAATTGCCGAGGCACCTCAGCCAGGGTGCCTAAACCCCCTCCCACACTCCTTGTGGTACCCAGACAGAGTGGCACCACTTTTGGAGGCTTCTGTGGAGAAGCCCGTCAAAAAGTGGAACAAAGGGCTCGTCTTGGGTTGGAGTCACAGAAACGAACACAAATGCCTTTTTGGAACCAAGTTTCGGCAAAAAATACCAACCGGTGAATTTATATTAATTTAATAAACCAGCAGTATATTTTAAAAAAGGCTATATTAAAAAGTGGTAGCCTCGAACAATGGGAAAATCCCATAGGAATATATTTGCGGTCGAACATAAAAAGTAGTATCCACTGCCACCAGCCAAAACTTGGTTGGGGGCGACTGGACAGTGCCCCCTCGTACAACAGACCCCGGGGCAATCAAATTGCCCCGACCAGTACGTCCACAATATGATGGTTTGTACTGGTTCTGTTCACAATTTAAGACTAGTAAAGCCAATGGTGACTTTACATGCCCTGGGAGACAGTAGTCAGTCCCAGGGTATGGAGTTTGTTTGGGGGTCGCTACCACACCCCTGGGTTACTGCACGGAGGGTGCTGTGTAACCCACATATCAAAATCACATGAAACCCTAAAGGGTAAATTACCCCATAGCCCATAGAACACATACAAAGTCAAAGGAACACCTCAAATCATGTCTAAGAGTGGGAGAAAAAGAGTCTCACTCTTAGCAGGAGAAAAAAATAAACCCCAAAAATCCAGCAAAGCTGCTGGGGGACTCGCTAGGTTTGGGAAATTAGCCTTTACAGAGAATTCTCCCTAACACTTGCACAAAAGTTGCAACGTGAGGAATAGGACTAAGGGAAACAGTCTCCCAGTACTGACTGTCTTAAGGGCATGTCAGTTTCCCCATAAAAAGTGAGCAAAATCCCAGAGGAGTACAGCTGAAGGCTGTGCTTCTCTGGCAAAGTCAGTCAGGGATGCCTAAACAGCAGCAAAATGTTTAGGGGTTGACACATGGAGGGAAAATTACATACACATATGAAATCTTTCCTAACACCATCCTGATGGGGAATATTCATGAGCATTGAATCCATGCCAATGTTCTTTCCTCATCCTCCTCGGCATGGGTTTCAGTCTGGGAATGGGCTCCGACGGAGGGGATTTGGATTTTGGCAGTCCACCTCCCGGGGGACAGAAATGCAGAAGCGGACCAGTTGAGCAGCTTGGGGTTCAACACCTACGAGTGGGAGTTGCACAATCACTCCTTGTTGCCCCTGTTCCAGCGTTGGGGGTTCACAGTCCTCGATGTGTTCCCATCTCCACTGAATGCCAAGTGCCCGAAGTTTGCTTCATGGGCATGTTGGGGGTCACTGGGAGATGCCTTTCAGATCTCCCGGCACGTCCGCAGGTTTTGCGCATTCCTGCCCACCCCTCTGCCCCAGCGGACCCTCCCAAGTTCCGGGCCTCAGTGGGTTGCAGCCTTATCTTGATTGTCCCCACTGGCCTTCAAGGCCCTGGTTTTTGAATCTGCTGCTCAGTCTCCCGTTCACCTTCCAATGCCCAGGAGGGGCTTCCTGACGCAGCAGGGTGGGCTACTGGAACATCCGGATCTGGCCAAACTGGCTCTGGCGGCCTGGTTCTTGTTCACCTGAGGCTCAATTTTCTAAATACAACTGGGACATCATTCAGCAGGCCCCCGACATGGTCCCAGTATAAGAGCAAATGGATTAGGTTATGCCATTGGGCTCGCAGAAAGGGTCTGGATGCAGTCACCTGCCCTCTAGATGACATACTGGCTTTTTCAGGACACCTGGCTCATTCTGGAGTTTAGATGGATTTGTGCCATACTTATTGTTAGGGAGACTTCTCATTTATGGCTAATTTCCCTCACCTAGTGAGTCCCCCAGCAGCTTTGCTGGACTTCTGGAGTTTATTTTTTTCCACCTGGTAAGAGTGAGAGCTTTTTCCCCACTCTTAGCTGTGTTTTGCTATGTGTTTCCATTGGTTTTTGCGATTGGACTCTGAAGTACACTACTTCAGTAGCCCCCTTCTTTGTGTGTGTCGCACAGTACCTTCAGTGCCGTGGCACAGGGTTGTCTTTGAGACTTCCCTCGACCAGAAAAAGGCTAAAGTTACCATTAACTTTACTTAGTCAATCTACCACAGATCCATTACACCCCATCTTACATGGAGTTCTGGAAAGGGTTAACTCGTATCCCTTTTTATCTATACCTCCTAGAGCATTGTTTCGCTCTTAACATTTAGACTTGGCTGGTGGCAGTGGTATATACCCTAACTTTTCTACCGCGATTATTTTAGATAAACGTGGTACTGTTCTTGGCTATTATATTAGCCTCGAACATGACCCGCTTGACCAAATCATCTCTTTTGGCTCCGGTTGGGTTTATTCGCCATTTCTTTTTGTTAAAGTCCTTCTTGTGTTTTACTTTGCGCGGCAAACTAGGTTCACCTTCTTTGTTCACTGTCTTTTGGCAGGCTTCTGCCCAGAAGCCCTCCTCAAGGCGCCTGGGTGTCTAGGTGGGCTGAAACCCAAGTCGCACTTTGTCATGATTGGCCAGGGTAGTTGTCCGGGCTGGACAACCCCCCTGCTGGGTGATTGACAGCCAGGCTGCGTGAATGGATTTTTTTTCGTATAAAAGGCAGGTCTCTTGGACTAGAAGTCAGAGTCGCCACTGAAACTACAAGGAACCGAAGAGAAGCGGAGAGAACACTGGCTGCTGCAACTACCCCGTCCCGGTGAAGCCCTGCTTCAGTCCTGAACTCCTGTCTGAGCGTTTCTTGATTCTGCCTGCCTAACAAAAACATTGCCTTTGATTTTTGCCTTCAACTCCCTCTGGGCAGCTCAGGTGCTAAGTGTGTTTTTACCCCGGTAGCATTTCATGTCACGGATACGCGTTTGTTTAGTAGACCGAACTGTCAAAAAGTTTTCGATATCGTATTAGCGGTAGCGCGTTTTGTGCCTAACACCGGTTCATTCAAACACAGGGTACTTGCCCTGAGACTTACTGTACAAAGTGAATTGGTTGTAGTATATTTAACGTGTGTTTTTTATTGAAGTTTCATAGAAGTGGTTTGTGCATAACGAATGGTTTAAAAATAAATTTACTTATATTTTTCTACCTGAAACCTTGAGTCAGTGTTTGCTTGAGTCACAGTAATTGTGGTCCCATTGTGTAATCTCTGCTACTGCTCATATACTCTTGAGATAGGCCTGGCTGCTCCGCCACTGCTACCACTATGACATAGTACAGGCTTGTACCAAAGGTAAAACTTGCATCACTGTAGTCTTAATTGTGTGTAGTGGTCCCTAGGGGCACTGCACAGGATTCTGCCTAACAGGTATGTGGCGGCCATTGAAGCTTATAAGAATTCCCCAGAGCATGCGTTTTCTGCGGCTAACGCGGTAGTTCAGTCCCACCTCAAGGGATTGTTTAGGCTTTTTCCGCCGGTGCATAGTCCTCACCTGGTCTAAGACCTCAATGTGGTTCTTGCAGCTTTGCAGTGCCAGCCTTTCGAGCCGATGGCCTCCGTGGACATCCGCTTGGTCACACTGACAGTTTTACTGGTGGCTCTCACCTCTGCGCATAGTTGAGCTTCAGGCGTTGTCCTTCATGCAAGCACTTCACCACGTTTCACAACCAGGTCATCTTGCGTACTCACCCAAACTTCTGGCCCGAGGTGGTCTCCATTTCATCTGAATCAAGATTTCTGCCGGCCTGTGTTCTTCCCAAAACCGCAGTCGGAAGTGGCTAGAGCCCTTGCACTGCTTGGACCTCAAGAGGATCCTCGAGTTTTATCTCTCTTGGACTTAACCCTTCAGGAAGTCTGAGGCATTGTTTGTGATTTTTGGGGGCTCCTCCCAGGCTCTCAAGCTTCCAAGGCTTCCATTGCCCGTTGGTTGGCTCGGGCTATCTCAGAGGCGTGTGCGGCCATGGGAAAACAAGTTCCTGAGGAGATTCATGCTGATGCGGTCAGAACCAAGGCCACGGCCGTCACATTTCAAAGACCTGCTTCTTGGGATATCATTAGCTTGGCAGCTACTTGGGCCATTCAGTCGGCCTTCTGTAAGCACTACTCGCTGGACACCGTCTCCAGGCGCGATGCAGAGTTTAGTCGGGCCGTTCTGAAGATAACGTTTGCTTAGTCCTAGATATGAGGCAGGTTATCACAGATCCACCCTGTGTTCTTGTTCGATGGAATCACCCACAAGGATGGAGGGACGAACGCATGGGTGATTAAAGTTACACACTGTAGTGACTAGAGTACTCCTAGTCCCCATTCCTCCATACGTCCCACCCGTTTTCCCCTGCTAGTATGCCAAGGGCTAATATGTACTAAGAGTAGCCAGGTATCTTAGTCTCCGATATGTTGAAAAGAGACTGAGGTGAGGCAATGGAGGGCGGGGCATTCCCACGGCCAAGGCCGCCACCCTGCTCTATACTAAATTTATAGGGGAAGCTCAATTCTTCGCTGCCAGAGGTTCCGGTACCATCCCCATGTTGGACGCCCACAAGGATGAAGAAAAGGGGACTGTGGACTACGAGGGCTCTAGTTACTACGGTGAGGAACTCATTTTTACCCTTGCAAGCAGAGATGAGAAAGTACAGTAATATTATGCAAGGTACTATGGCCTTTTCAAAAGCCTATCTGAAAGGGGTATAGAAATCCTTTAGCTGTAGCCCATTGTGAGTGTTGTTTTACAATATGGTGCCAAAGATTGTTTGGCTAATGTCCAGCATTGCCAAACGTTTATAATCCCTTTTTAAAAGTGGGAATCAAAATGGATTTCCGCCAGCTTGAAGGGATAAACCCGCTAATGAGAATGTTAAGATAAAGCTGCTCTAAGACAAAAGCCCAATATTTTGGATTTTCCTTCAGTACCACATTAGCCAAAGAATCAGGGCCAGGAGCACGAGAACTATTTAGGGATTTAATTATCTGAATGAGATACCTCCCAAACCCAACTGAGAAATGGGCCATTGGTGAATAGGGTGTGGAGGTCGATCCTCAGTAGGTGGAAAAACAGGATCATAATAAAGGTCCCTGATGGTGGCAATCCAATCACATTCACTAATCAAGTTTAATTCCAGCCTAGTCTGACCGTTAACAACACTTCTTGCCATCGCCCAGAACTTCTTTTCGTCATTGCAAGTCAGCCAGGGCCCTACAATCCCAGTGCAACAGCTTTCCCGGGTATAGCATCAAACCAGACTAGTCCGAATAATTCTTCTCGGGGCACCCCAGGAGGAAAACTTGATTAGACTATGCAAAATTACAGATATTTGAACCATTCTTCCCACTCCATACAATAGGATTCCCCTAAGAATTAGAAGTAAAATGAATGTTGCTGTGTTAAAAAGTGCTGAGAATTATGAGCTTATAAATCCAGGACAATGTAGCATGGTCGCTAAGTGTGGTGAATCCAACAGATAAAGTCCCATATCACCCCCAGAGATTCTGGATTACAAAAATGTAATCAAGGCAGGAAAAACATTTTGCGTTTGTCCAGGTGTGGTGTGGCGTTTCCTTAGCTCTACATTTGTTATTTAGTACTAACTAATCGTAGGTGTTAATAATTCTTGCCCATTTCTAATCAACCACAGGCAACAAAAAATTGTTTTCCCACCACATATTACTAGTTATCAGGAGACCATGGGATGGCAGTCAGCAATTGAGAGGTATTTAGTTTATTATTAATAGATCATGCCTAACCCTGAGGTATCTGGGGGCTTGAGCATATAACAATTGTTAGTTACAGACTCAATATATTACATGGAACTTGTGACCGGGTTACAGATGGTCAAATGTAAATGGCAATAAACCGCAGACAAGTGATGGGACAAGTTACAGATTTAAATACATAGTGATCAGTATGACTGCAGTTTGGGATGGGCAGAGTACACATTGGTGATGTGCTAGGAGAAGTAGTAGTGACTCACGTAGCAGATGACGAGACTAATACAAAAGTCGAAGCGCAGAGGTAGGCCTTGGTTCAGTCGAAGCCACTGGTGTAGTTGGGCGAAGAGCCATTCCTTTACTTTGGATATGAAAGACCAGAAGGAAGGTTCGGCTCTAATAGCTGATGGGAGTTCCAACATAAGTACTGGGAAGCGTGTGTCCCCCCTGCCGTTTTCAGTTTATACTTGGGTATATTGAGGCAGTGTAGGTAAGTAGATCTAGTAGGTCTGGAAGATTGGTGCCTTTAGCATTTATCTGACAGATATTGGAGGGGGGGCTATGTTTGCCAGACATATGTACCTTATGACGAATGCGAGAAGTTTAATTCTGTCACGTACTGGAAGCCAGTGCAAGTCACGTCTGGTGGATGAGAAATGGCTGGAACAAGGTATGTTCAAGGCACAGCAGAGGGAGTTGTTCTGGAGAATTTGTAATCTATTCAGGTTGTGCTCAGAGGAACCTAAGAATAGGGTGTTAAAATAGTCCAGTTTAGACAATATCAAAGCCCTGGCTAGCGTGGGGCAGATGTTTGTGGATAGAAAGGGTTTGCAGGAGTTGATTAGTTTATTTGTGTAGGCAGTAGTGGCAGCTGTGGCGTTTACTTATTTTTTGAGTGAAAGGGTGGAATCTAAGTAAACGCCAAGAGTTTTAACCTCTTTGGCAACACTGATATTGCCATCAATGTTAAAGTACTTGTACCTGTGGTCGAGTTTAAGTCTGGATTGGGTGCCGACGATCAAGAGCTCCGTCTTGTCATTTAAACAGAGACTGTGTGTGGCCATCCACGACTGTATTTCACGATAGATTTCATTAAGCTTTTCGGCATCTTTCTTATATCATCCAGTGAGGGTAATGAGGACCTGAGTGTCATCTGCGTAGTTTGTGTAGGTGACACCCAGGTTATCAAGACGATCAAATAGGAGCTTTGTAAATAAATTATAACGCGTAGGTGAAACACAAGAACCTTGAGGGACTCCACAGTGGATGGGTACTGGTTTGGCGGCTGCAGTAGGTGCAAAGACTCTGGTTATTTTATTAGTGAGAAAGGATTGGATCCAACTGGCGGCATTTGGTGAGAATGTAGCCACAGAGGAGAGGTGTTCAGTCAAGATTTGGTGGTTCACCAGGTCAAATGCTGCCGATAGGTCCAGCAGGAGCAGGATGGCCAGATTTCCCTCGTCTTTGGCTTCGTCCATTTGAATCTTTAGATCCAAAAGGGATGTTTCTGTTCCTTGTCTGGGTCTGAAGCCAGACTGACGTAAGCCTAGAAGGTTATTATCTTCCAAATGTTTTTGAATTTGGAGATATGCTACTCTGTCTATTATCTTTAGCTGTCTATTATCTTTAGCAGGAATGGGACTGTTGATATGCGTCTATAGTTTGTCGGTATGTTTGGGTCTAGGTTGGGTTTTTTGAGGAGAGGCATGACCCATGCTGCTTTGAGGTTTTTGGGGACTACGCAGCTTTTAAAGGATGAGTTAATCAAAGCCGTGATAAAAGGTGCTAATTCTTGTGCATCTTCCTTGATGATTGAGGCAGGGCAGGCGTCACTGTGGCAATTCGAAGGTTTGAGGCCTGAAATTATATTAGCCATTTCTTCACTGGATACTGGGAAGAAGTGGAAGTGAGCACAAGGGGGCTGTTGTGGAATAGGCAGATTGGGTGCGTGACAGTTGGAGGCAAAACTGTTCTTCTTTATCTCAATTTTGTTTTGAAATAGGACTAGTTTGTATGATAAAGCTTTCTGGATGCTCTCACATCAGACTTCGTCTTTAGTGCACTCCACTGTGGGAGGTGCTGGAGACTCTAGTTGGTTTAGGATTGAGATGAGCTCTTTGGTGCCAGATCTAGCATTGTGGATCCTGGTGTTATAGATCGCTCTCTTAGTGTTGGTGGAGGCAGTTTTGTAAGTAGCTGCCGCAGAGGTGAATCTTTCCTTGTTAGGAGGTTGACAGGGATTTTCGCCAATTGGTTTCAGATAGTCTTTTGACGTTGCAAAGAGCTTTTAGTTAGTCAGTAAACCATTTATTTAGGTGGGCAGCTGGTTTTGCCTGTAAGTTTCAAAGGTTTGATTTGATTTAGGGCCTGTTCAATGGTACTGTTGTAGAGGTCGACCAAGGAAGAGGGGTCCACGTTTGAGGAGAGAGGTGGGTCAGTGAAGGGCTGTAGCAAAGGTAGGAGATTGTCTAGTGTTATATTGCGTTTGTTCCTGGATGAAGATTGAGGGGCAAGGGCGGCCTGTGTGGAAATGTGAGTGTCTTTCAGGATAAGAGAAGGTGATGCATTGGTGGTCCACAACTATTCTCAACAATGTACTATGTGCATGGTCGGAAGTGTTAGCCAGCCAGCCAGTCCAACGTTCTACCTTTTGGAGTGGCTTGGTTCAGTAATGCGCTGTTTGAATCCTAATTGTGTAATGGCGTTGTCTTATGTGGTGGCATTAGTATCGTATAGGCCTAGTTTAAGGTCTCCCTGGAGAATGATTTGCAACCCCAGTTTGGTGTTTTGGGTAAGGAGATGGGTGATGTCTTCTTCAAAGGAGGAGATGGCACCTGGGGGTCGATAGATGAGGTGAAATAAGAGGGGTGCGGGTGTTCGAGAGCAGTAGTTTCACTGAAAGGAGTTCCGCTGAGGGTAGGCCAGAGCTCGAAAATTCTCTAAGGTTCAGATGGGATTTGGCTATAAAGGCCACTCCGCCACCTTTACCAGAACCTGTCTGCGCGGATGACTGTGTAGTTGTTTGGAATGGCCGGAGATGGGGATGAACCAGCTGCCAGGTAAAGCCAAAAGGTTGTTAGATGTGATGAGGTCTGCAACGTCCAGTGCATGGGCGACCAGAGAGCGTGCATTGACTAGGGCACCTTTAAGGGAAGGGATGTCTATGGATGCATCATCCTGAATGACTAGGTTGAGCCATGGGGCAGACATTTTTGCCAAGGGCATGTCGGCAGAGGGGTTGTCGCTTGGGAGCTATTAGTCCTATTATTGCCAGGAGAGGCTAATCCTTTGAGAAATCTTACGTAGTGGAAAGCGAGAGCCTAATCTTGTGTTTCACGTGCTTAGCGGACAAGGAACCAAGGGTGTAGGAGGTGTGGCGAAGCGTGTGATCCATTCCGCTTGGGAGATGGAGATTGCATTGGTGATGGGGGCTGTTTGCAGGAAAGCTGTGGCGCTTAGAGGTATGGGATGGAAGGTGGGTAGGAAATTAGGAGCTATGGATTGGAATAGTGGTAGGAGGGTGGCCATGGTGTCGTAGGGAAGCCCTGGGGGTAGTATATGGCCAATCTCCGATTCAGAGGTTACTTGGTGCAATGGCACAGCTAATCTGACGATCCCTGATATGCTAGGGGCAGATCAGTGGGTGGGTGCCCGATAACGAGAGGTCTAGGCAGTCCATTTGTGCAGAGGCTAGGCTAGCATTGGGCAACACAGTAATGCCTAAGAGTAGGTACAGGTAACACAGGTAGCATTGGGTAGCATAGTTTAAGCAGAAGGCTTTAGACACACAAAAGCTAGTGAACATTGGTATGCTAATGGCAGTGAAGTGGGCTGTGTACACAGTATAGCAGGATTTGAACATCACAATTGAGCAAGGGCTGAATCGCCAGCTACCACAATATGACCATCAGGACAATATTCAAGCCATCTTGTCAAAAGTGATTAAGAACTCATTGACAGTAATCCCCACTGAGGGAGGCTATAGATATTAATAATCAGAGTCTTGATCTATATGTGAGAGAGATCCTGAAGATTGCAGACATAACATATGGTGATGTAATTTCAACACAAAAACGTTTCAAACTTAATTTGGACTGGGCCCAATTGCAAGGCCGCCAATTGGGCAGCTCCTAAATCCACGAGTGGCGGGGTTTTGAATGTTATAGCCATCGATATTGATGGTGTCGACTGGCCATCTTTTTTTTATAAAGTAAAAAGATTTGATGTATGCTAAGCACAGGGGGTTTACTAAGAAAAAGTTAAGCTGTGATTATTCCAGCAGACCACCGTAAGGGTGTGAAATGGCTATGTTGTCAGTATCACGTTCTGGAAAATCTGGAACCCAGAAGTTGGTTTCTCTGCCACCCATACGATTGTCATGGGATAAGCAGATTGTGTCTGCAAAATGGACCTCCCCTTAAATTACTGCTCATCGGGATTAATAAGAGAATGGGAATCAGAATTATCAGGTACCCTAATGGTTTATCGTAAGTTTATACCCCACTTTTAACAGGGTTCCAGCATAGTAACACAGCAAGGATGATACTGCCATAGAGGCGAATTCAATTATGACCCAATTAGAAGCACTATCCCACTTAAAAAGCTCAACATGTAATAAATCACTTTTGATGGATGACAACCAAGGGATGCTTTTCCACATGGCCCATTTCGAATGGATTGTGTCCTCCCACGTATTCCTCATTTTAGCTATTCATATCATCAGCTTTGCTGCTTCGGGAAAAATAAATTACACACCAGAAGGTGCTGTGCTCTGTCATGGCGTCAATGTCCCTTGAGGGCTGCCGTAGAGTGTCGACGTCATCCGCTGGATAAATGGTTCGAGCTGCGCCCGTTGGCTTCAATTCCGTTTTTCCGAAAGCTTTTGCTTTGTGTGTATGGAAACAGCGCTTCAGTCTTTCGAGATGTCCTCCTCATCTAACCCTTCTACCCGTAAAACCTGCTTTAAAATGTGCCAGAGTTGCAGGAAGAAAATGTCAATAACTGACCCCCATTGAGTTTGCCTCTGGTATTTGGGACCAGACCATCGAGTTGACGAATGCGGTTCCTGTCAAGAAATGACAAATCAAGCTCTCAATGAACAAAGAGGTAAATTGGCGGTGGGGGCCTCTTCAAAGAAAAATAAACTCTGCAGAGTCTAGGGAAAAGTGCTGACGTAAATCGAAGAAATCTAGGTCGAGGAGTCGGTCAAGAAAATCTTCAAAGAAGAGGCATCACCAATCTCCCTCTTCCTCGTCTTCTGATACACAGGTTATCATCACCTGTCTTTCAAAACATGATTCCCCTAGAAAATGGGAGGCTTTTAGAGCATCGATCATGCGAATCTTCGAGAAGGTGGTCCAAACCACCTCGAAGAAATCACGTGAAGACCATGCCCTGGCTCATTCTAAATATGACAGAGGAAGGTCGAAGACTAGACTCTCTAAATCCGGCAAAAAATCATCCAGGGTGTCGAGAGAAACCTCTGACACCGCTTAAAAAGCGCAAGACAGACCTATCGATGCATAAACCGAAGGCGACGCCAGACAAAATGGTGTCTGGTGCCAAACTGTCATCGAAGGTCTCCTTGACACCTCTGCCGAAGACTTACTCAACACCAGTGTCGAAGGTAGCGTCGACACCTTCCTCGACGGTGCTTACATCTAAAGCTCCTTCGACCTTATCGAAGCCAGCATCGACAATATCGACGCCTTTGTCGAGGACAACATTGATTCTGGCACCAATAGCGATGCCTTTGGCGAAACCAATATCAATGCCTTCACAAACCCTGTGTACAATTTTTCACCCTCAGCAAAGAAAATACTTTTTTAAGTCTATGGCCTCTGTTTATGACCCTCAGTCCAAAATGTCTGACCTCTGATGGTCTACAAACAGCTAGTGGTATAGACACGTCACCTGAATTGGAATTCGACAAACCTGACCCTGCTAATCATTCAGGCTCTGCATATAGAAATATTGTGAATAGGGTGGCAGAGTTCATGGGGTGGAACAGAAATTCACCCACCTACGAACAGGATGACATGACGGATATTCTCAGTCGAGGTACTCAAAAGGATCCTGTTCTTACTTTTCACACAGCACTTGAGAGGAAGGTTATGGCCGCATGGGAAACCCCAGAATCTGGACCAGCGGTGAACAAAAATTTCACTAAGAAAATACAGACCACCTTCTTCTGACCCTGACTATTTAAGCATCCTATACCTGAGAGTTTAGTAGTCCAGGCAGCTACAGCCACTAGACAAGCTGCATACCCTTCTATTCCCCCAGATAGGGGCGATAAGAGCATTGATGCCTGGTCTCGCAGGATTTTTTCTTCGAGCAGTATGGCTTTAAAGTCCACAAATGTGACCTGCACCCTTGCAAGATTCACATACACCTTGTGGGATTGTATTAGTGCAGCAGCTGAACACATTCCTAGGGCGAGGAGTGAGACAGCTTCCTTGCGATTGTGAAAGATGCAAAGGAGGCTATGGGGGAATGCCTTCAATCGGGACTGGACACTGCTGACAGCATCAGCAGGTCCATGGCATCTAGCACAGTGCTATGCAGGTTTGCGTGGCTGAGAAAGTCGGGCTTTGCACCGGATGTGCAGGTTAGACTTCTCAATATGCCTTTTGACAGCTTGAGGTTGTTAGTCAGCAAGGCAGATGAAAGTTTGGAGAAGCTGCGGGGGGTGTGGCTAGGCAGCCATGGAATAGGCTGTGTCCCGTGAGCTCCAAGATCTGACAAGATAATCCGACAAGATAATCCACCGGAAAAACGAGTATTATAGCATTAACTCTAAATATAAGGAAAGGCGTAGGAGAACGCCGGGCGGAGAATGGACAGACCGCTTGCACGATCAGAATCTTGGAACTGAAGGAGTGCGACATTGTTTCAAAGGCAGCCGCGAGGGGAAACAAAATGGCGGTGCCCGAGAACAAAGGGATTCAGAGGCTTGCATTTCCTTGAGGTGCAGCGGTTCCTGATGGAGACCTGTGAATTAATCACAGAATGGATGGCCGTGCGCTGGGGAAGCAGTAACAGGACGAGACCGTTGCAGATCCCCGGAGGAGGCGCATCGCTGGAATCTCCCTGCGGGACACGAGGTGCCCGTAGACAAAGAGGCCTGAACGACAAGACATATTCGAGCCGCGTGGAATAAGCTGACTATCCCTGAGGACCCGTGGTGCGAACTGCAGACGCTTGGAGCGGGCACCGTGAGATTGCACGACATACGTTGAGACGAGGTGAGCAAGCTGCCTGAGCGACTGCGGCTTGGAAATTGCTCGGTAGACACATTGTGTCTTGGTGTTGGACGCTGTAGGAAAGGGGTATTGATTGCGCTTGGAAACGCCTGAGAAAGGAAGAAACAAGACGAGTGCGCCCCTGTGTTGGTGCGACCGCCGCAGGCAGACTGAGGCGGTTGCCGACCTGCAGGCAGGACATTTACACAGCGAAATATCCGAGTGCCCTGCAGGACGAAATCGGGGCCCCTGGAGCAGATATCGTTACCGAAGGCACTGTGGCATCCAGCACTGCAGTGCCTCCTTGACCCGGAGGAGCTGCGGTGGTATGTGAAGCAGCGAACGTACACGCTGTGCTTCTACAAATACCAGAGGGCCAAATTAATGCCGAGTGTGCGCAATGGGGATGCAAGAATAATAAATGGGAGTGTGAAGAAGAACTGTGGAAGAACACCTCACGAGCTGGACACGGCCCGTGGAACGCAACGCAGCTGGGTCCAGCGAGAATGCACAGCGAGGCCACATGGAGGACCCTATCACTGCTAAGTGCAAAAAGTAAGATCACACTTTGAGGAGAAGGTGCACCCAAACTTTACATACACTGTATGTGCTCAGGCAGGCCAAGCATATGTGGAAGTGCCGTAGAGCCTATACCAATGAAATGTGTATGGTGAACGAACGTGGGAGGATACAACCCACCTAAAGTACAAACCTATGCGCCATAACACAGGCGAGCTGCTGAAGAAGCGACCCCAACGGCCGTAAGACCTGGAAGTGTCATATTAACAGCACAACTTAGAACTGGGCACGCAAGAAAGTAGCGCAATGTCAGTGAAGGGGCCAAGAGCTAAGTCCAAACAACCTACAATGGAGGTCTTTCGCAAAGGTACAGAAGACCCCTACAACAGCAATGCAGGATACGGTTGCGACTCCCGCGGCAGACGCTCCAGAAGGGGATAAGCATCAAATCTTTGCGCCATAACGGAACTAAACACCAACTGGGGTGCAGCAATGGCAGACCTGCGGACGGCCTTGGAGAGTAAAATTGATGCGTTAGGAACGGAACTCACCCTGCTACAACAAGATGTTAGGGGGTTGGCAGAGAGAACCAAGTGGTCTAGAAAGTGCAGTAAAGATTAACACTGACGTCAGCACGGACAATGCAAAAGAAGTCCATGTACTAAAACAGCAAGTTGCCAATCTCGAGAATCGGGTGGAAGAAGCAGAAGGAAGGGCGAGAAGAAACAATATACGAGTAGTCGGCCTGCCGGAGGGGGAGGAGGGCCAGGACCCCACTAACTAGGTTGAGAACATGATCCTACAGGAGATAGGAGCGGACAAGCTCTCGCAAGGATTTACTGTGGAGCGCGCACATCGTGCCCTGATGAGAAAGCCACGACCCGGGGCACCGCCGAGACCAATAATAGCAAGGATCCTAAATTACAGAGACAGAGAAAAGATCCTGGAGTATTTTCGTAAGGGTGGAACAATAGAAGGAGCATCCACCAACATCACAGCTTATCCGGATTATACGATGCTGGTACAGAGGCAAAGGTATAGCTATGTGGCCGTCAAAAGGAGGCTGCGCGCGGCTGGCATTAAGTACATGCTCCTATATCCGGCAAGGCTGAAAGTGCTACACAAGAGTAAGCGCTCTTCTTTGACACGCCGGTGGAGGTGGTGTCATGGTTAGACTTGCAGGGCTGCCCGGATCAAGAGGCGGACCAAGATCGCCAGAAACACGACGACTGAGGAACCTGAATCGTGGACACGGAGGGGTAAGTGGGAGGGGGGCATTGTTATATTGGGACAAACGAGATTGGAGAGACATTGTGAGGCCCTCGGGCCCCGGGACCCTGTACGGACTGAAATACAGTGATAAAATGTATAAAGGAGTTGCATAGAATTTACATGAAGCCTAACGGAACTGGAAATAGGAGCAAAGGGGCTGAAGCAACCCACCCCTGGAAATTAGTAGTTGAGTGGCCGCTAGGGCGACTTTACCCTACTGAGCCCGGAGCATAGGCTTGCGCCAGACAGGGCTAGATGTGGGGGGGCCTGAGATCCAGGGATGGAGCTGGGCAACAGTTAGAGGGAGAGTTGTTGGGAAGAGGTTGGGAGGGGGGGCAGGAGGGTGGAGGGAGAGTTGGAGATGTATATAGTTATGGGGAGTTTAAGTTTGAACATGAGCCTATTTAGAAGCATTAGACGGTTGAATCTGTATAGCGCGGGAGGGCGGAAGCTGGTAGAAATGGAGAGGAATGAGTCATGGGGGACCTTAAAATATTTACATAGAATATTAGAGGACTAAACAGTTATTTAAAAAGGAATAAAGTAATGCTGTATCTAAGGAGGCAAAAAATAGACATCGCCTTGCTGCAGGAAACGCATCTGACGCGGGAGAAGATGGAGTTGGTGGTGAAGAAATGGAAAGGGGTAGTGGTGGGCTCGACATACTCTGCGTATGCCAGAGGAGTGCTAAACTGGGTGGCACCACACGTCCCATTTCAACTATTAGTGGAGGTGTCTGAGACAGACGGGAGGATGGTCATGCTGAGAGGGCTGGAAGAAAATAAGGAGTTAAGCATTGTAAATACATATGCCCCTAACCAGAACACGGCAGTGTATTTTAGGACTCTTGCGTACCAGCCTCTCCATATGTGTGGATAGCGCAGTGATCTGGGGTGGGGATTTTAACTGTGTATTGAAACCCAACATAGATAGATCAGATGGCAAAATCAATAGACCTACCCCAGCGGCGAAAGTATTACAGACACTGCTAGATAACTTTCGTCTGGCAGATGTATGGAGAATAGCACATCCCCAGGTGAGGCCATATTCGCATTACTCCGCCCCGCAGCACCTGCACACAAGGTTAGATTATATTTTTGCCACGTCGGATGTAGTAGCAGAGACCACTCAGATAGAATATAAGGCGAGGGTCCTTTCGGATCACTCACTATTGGTTCTTGGGTGGCAATATCGCCCCCCTAAGGGCACGGATTCCGACGTGGCGCCTTCGGGCAGAGGCGCTCAAGGACCCAGTTTTTAGAGAAGATATGCGAGAAGAGATCACCAATTTTTTTGAAGAAAATACAGGTAGTGTTGACTCAGCGGGCACATTATGGGAAGCCTTTAAGGTAGTAATGCGAGGGGTTGCTATAGCGAAATCCAAAGGCTTGCAAGGTGGGGTTTTGGCTGACTTACAAAAACAGAAAAGGAATAGGAGGGAGCACTAAAAGAGGGATGCAAAGACATGGAGTGGGTTCTCAAGCTGCAGCAGAAATGTGCTGAATACTGGGAAAGGCTCTACCATCTCAATTACAAAAAAAATGTTGAACGACAGCATGCGGGAGGGGATAAAACTGGAAGGCTTCTAGCATGGTTATACAAAAGCGAAGCCCCCAGACCTATGATCAGAACGATAATGAGAGAAGATGGTGGTGTGGTGGACACCCAAGAAGGGGTCAACAGAGAGTTTGCAGAATATTATAAGGTGCTATATACAGACAAGAGAGTAGGTAGCCAAGTAGAAATATTAGAAGCACTGGAAGACATAGGGCTACCTATGATAAATGAAGAGGAGAGAGAAGATTTATATGAACCAATCACCCTAGAGGAATTGGAAGAAGTGGTGAGGCAGCTACCTACTTGTCAGACCCCATGGGCGGATGGGCTCCCGAGGGAGTTCTATAAAATATACAAGGAAGAAGTGCTCCGTCCAATGTTAGATTACTCAATGAAGCGTTTGAGGCGGGACGGTTACCTGAAACACTTAGAGAGGCGATCATTATACCACTCCCTAAGCCTAACAAACCTGAGCGCAGCTGTGGATCTTACCGACCCCTCTCGATGCTGAACCAGGACAGCAAGATATTGATGGCTGTCCTGGCAAACAGATTGCGAAGAGTAATTGGCAAGTTAATTCACCCTGATCAGACAGGCTATGTCCCGAACAGAAACATAACTCACAACCATAGGCGACTCCGAAGGGTGGTTGACTGGGGTAGTGCGAATGGAGGCGAAATGGCGATCGTGTCCTTGGATGCGATCAAAGCTTTCGATTCGGTCAAATGGCCGTGGCTGCTGGCGGCCTTGGAGAAATATGGGATGGGACCTGGGTACATGAGGTGGGCAAAGACTCTGGCCAGTGGTTCACTGTATAGCATAAGAACAGGATCAGTAATATCTGAGAGATGGCAACTTAGCAGGGGCACTAGACAGGGGTGCCCATGGTCCCCGATGCTTTATGTATTGGCCCTTGAGCCCCTAGCGATATACCTCAGACAATATGACACGATAGGTATTGAGGTGGGGGGGGGAACGCCACTTGATCTCCTTTATATACAGGTGATCTATTGCTATACTTAAGGTATCCAGAAGAAAATCTCCAGTACATACTGGAAGTGATGGAGAGATATGCAGGATTGTCTGGGATAGCTGTGAACCCCCGGAAATCTAGTATGTTCCCGCTGGGCAGTTATAAGGGAATCCCTGAGGAACGGCTACCAGTGCTACAAATACCATGGACGGTGCGTTCTTTCCGGTACCTTGGGATAGATGTGTATCACACGGTGGAGGAGGAACATAGGCATAATACTGAGGTGGCAATCCGGAAAATTGAGAAGTGTATGCAATTCTGGTTAAAGTTGCCCCTAGCTATGATGGGACAAGGTGCAATGCTGAAAATGGTAGTCCTGCCTAGGCTCCTGCATTATTTCAGTAATATTCCATACATGATACCTAAGAAGTTCTTTGCTAAGTTGAACAGTATATGTAGAGATTTCCTGTGGCATGGTACCCGAAACAGAGTGGCGCTATGGAAGTTGCAGAACTTCTATGAAAAAGGAGGAATAAAACTGCCAAATTTTGAGATTTATTATATAGCAAGTCAGCTGCAGTATGTTGCTAAGTGGCTCTCGGAGGAAGTGACCCCGGAGTCTAGACTACTCGGACACGATAGTGCTCCATTTTACTTAAAAGAAATAATCTGGCTTCCTAAGTCTGAAATGAAAGAGCACCCTAGGATGATGACGCTTGGGTGACAGATGTGGCGTTGGGCATGCCGGATGATGGAGAACCCATTCCCATGCTCCCCGCAGGTACCGTTAGTCGCACTGACAGGGGATGATACAGAGTTAAGGGCGATAATCAGGTCTCACTGGGAATCGGTGGGGCTGGTTACGTTGGGAGATGTTTGGCGGGAAGGGACCATTTTAGACTTTGCAACTCTTGGGGTGGAAACGGGATTGCATATGGGCCAGTACATTACATATCACAGGATGGTGCAGAGAATTAGGAAAACATGGCCTGAAACAGTGTTGGAAGTAGAACCAGACGCGATTATAGAGGTAATATGACATATCAGAGGGGGGCATGAGATTTCTAGACTGTATGAAATGTTGATGTCTAAGGTCGGGAAGAACTTGACACAATTGAGACTAGATTGGGAAGTGGAAGTTGGAACCCCGATAGAGGATAGTATGTGGGGAACGGGCCCTGGGATACCACAAAAAGGTGTCAAGAAATGCGAGACTGAAACAAATACAACTATACATAACTCACAGAGCATATATGACACCTATGAAGATATCTAAATTTGGAAACGCTGGACGTCAAGTGTGTCCCAAGTGCACCGAAGAAAATGCTGATATGACACACATGTTCTGGTCATGCCCGATAATTGAGCGGTTTTGGGGAGAAGTCGCACAAAAGCTAGCGGAAAAGGGGGTCACAATAATTATAGATACAGCATGGGCCTGCTTGTTGGGAGGGTTCCCCAGATTGTCTAAACTTAAACATGTTGGTAAATTAAAAGATTTGGCATATGTGCTTGCCAAACGAAGGATTGCAATGGGATGGAAGACTTGTCACAAGCCATGGGTGGAGGTTTGGTGGAGAGACTTACAGAAGTGGGCAGAAGCAGAAATAATGGTGTGGCAAGAGGCAAGCAATGCAGGGGGGAGGAAGAGACAGGTTCCCTGATGGCATGGAAATCACTACTAGCAGAATTATTTGGAACAATACAAGACCGAACAGAATCTATGGGAAGTGAGACCCCACTGCGCACGGCAGTTACAGAGTACGAAGAATAAATAGGCTCATGGAAGAGGGTAGGAGGGGGGGAGCAGTGACCAAGATAATGGTATTGTTGTAAAATGCACTGCATGTTTGGTTGTATTGTTGTTTGGTTGATTAAAATTAATAAAAACTTTCAAAAAAATTTTTTTTTAAAAAGTTTGTAGAAGCTGCAGACCTGTAAGGCGGCGGCTAAGTCAATTAGCGCCTATAAACGACAACACAGCCACACTCCTACTCGGGCTCATCTTCCTGGAGGGGTCGTCCTTTTCGTTATGTTCCTCATTTGGAAAGGAAAGATGACAGACTAGTCAAAGAGGACACAAAAGATTCCCTTGTGGTGGACGAGGAAAGGATGCTAGATAAGCCCCAGCAGCGGCATCTGTCCCCTCAGCCACTGCTGCAGCCGCTGCAAAGCCACTCTGAGGCCTTGACCCACAAGACCCCAGTGGGAGGCAGGATCTCTCAGCATCTGTACGAATGGCGGGGCATTACTTCAGATGCTTGGGCACTGGAAACAGTGGCTCAAGGTTACTGCCTTCCTTTTTAAAAAAGGCCTCAAGACCATCCACCGGGATACAACTCTGTCAAGATTTCAGATCCGCTCCTGTTGCAGGAAATTTTAACACTGCTAGAGGAAGGTGCAATAGAACATCTACCTGTAGAGGAGAGGTACAAGTGTTGGTATTCCCCATACTTCCTCATCCCAAAGGACGGAGGATTGAGACCCATCTGGGACTTAAGAAACTTGAACAAGTTCTTCAGGAAGGAAATGTTCAAGATGGTAACCCTTTCTGAGATCCTTCAGGCTCTCCAACTCGAGGACTGGTTGGTATCATTGGACCTTCAGAATGCTTACTTTCATGTGCCAGTCCATCTCAAGCACAGGAAGTAACTGAGGTTCGCGATTGGCAGTTCTCACTATCAGTTTTGAGTTCTGCCATTCGGGTTGACCCTCCGCCCTGAGGGTTTTCACCAAGCTGATGGGGGGGTAGTGGCAGCGAGTCTCAGGAGAGGTGGGATTCATGTCTACCCTTACTTGGACGATTGGTTAATCAGGGCACGTTCACCCAAACAGGCCCAGGAACATCCGAACATGACCTGCCAATTCTTACGCAGACAGGGCTTCTCTGTCAAATATGATACCATCCCAAAGACTCCAATTCATCAGAGCAGTCCTGGATGATACTTCAGGCAAAGCCTCGCCTCCCGAGGTGAGAGCTCATCACATTCTGCAAATGGTAACAAAGTTCCAGAATGCCCAGCATCTGCCGGCCTTCGATTTTCTGAGATTGCTCGGCCTTACGGCATCCTGCATTTTTCTGGTGCCAGATTGAGAATGAGATCCCTTCAATGGGCCCTCAGGACTCAATGGTCCCAATTTTCGGGGAATATGTCATATCTTTTGCAAGTTCTGGCCTGGGTGGCTCAAGATCTTCTATGGTGGGCTTGCAAGGACAATATTCTCAAGGGATAATATTTTTGGCCACCATGGCCGGAGATAACAGTGACGGACGCCTCACTCACAGGGTGGGGAGCCCACACCAACGATCTGACAATCAGCGGTCGTTGGTCTCCTTCGGAGTACAAACTACACATTAACCTTTTGGAGCTGAGGGCAATCAGACTAGCGCTGAAGGCCTTTCTGGTCTCTGTACGGGGAAAGAATTTCCTAATAATGACGGATAACACAGTGGCCATGTACTACCTCAACAAGAGAGGAGGCATAGGGTCACTACCACTGTGCAGAGAGGCAATGCAACTCTGGTTCTGGGCAATGCAAGAAGGAATCTGTCGGCAGTTCACCTAGCCGGAGAGCAGAACACGGCAACGGACGCTCTGAGCGTCCGTTGCCGTGAAGTCCCATGAGTGGGAGCTAGCTCAGGAAGTCTTTAAGAGATCTTCACCCTTTGGGGAACCCCACAAGTGGATCTGTTCGCAACCAGTGTCAACAGGAAGTGTGAACTGTACTGCTCAAGGGAATTTCCTCCAAGAGGAACTCTAGGGGACGCGTTTGTGGTGTACTGGCAATTTCGACTCCTATAAGAGTTTCCTCCAGTCCCCGTGATTCCTCACGTAATCAGGAGGTTGAGAACGTTCAGGAAAACCATGATCCTAATTACCCCGGATTGGGCTAGGAGGACATGGTACCCAGACCTTCTGGACATGTCCATCTGCCCTCCAATAAGTCATCCACTACAAGAGGATCTTCTCTCGTAAGAGGAAGGTGGGGGTTCTCCATCCAGAGGTGAAGACACTGAGCCTTCAGGCGTGGTTTCTGAGAAGCGGAGATTGGGACCTCCCGGATGACGTAATGGAGATTTTGCTTTCGACCAGAAGACCAGCAACAAAATCTTTGTACAGGTGTTGTTTGAACAAGTTCAGCAACTGGTGCAAAGATAAGAATGTGTATCCATTCCTATGTGGTTCACCTATGGTACTTTCTTTCCGATTACATTTGGCCGATCGGGCCTCCAGATTGCTACAATAAAAGGATACTTAGCTGTGCTTTCTATTTTTAAGCACTCCTCAGAAGAGGTATCTTACTTTAAAATTCCATTGATTAAAATCCTGCTGTGCTGGTACTAACAGCAAAACAAAAGAGTTGATGGCTGGAAGGTTTAGAATAAATCTTGACCTCTGGCATTGCTCTGGGCAACCCTCCAGACCATCGTTCTTCGCCTGCCAAGCCATTACAAAAGGGGAAAAACCATATGCAAATCAGGCTTGGTCCCACCCCCAAAGGGGGTAGTCCAGCCCGAACTGCTAGGTCACATCCCTTTTGCACGAGACCACAAGCATCCCCAGACATGTTTCAGCCTTGTTGGGCGTCATCAGTGAGGAGTAGCTTGGGTCTCTAGGCCCAGCAGGCAAGGGACCCACGTCTGGGCATACCCTGGTGCTGGTACTAACCCCACCCACCTCCACCCCCCCTGAGACTCCACCATATGAACCATGCACTCGACGCGGCTTGCTGGAGACAATGTGGTCAGATAGGGTCTTTTTTTCACATGTGGTGGACCTGCCCAAAGTTTTTGGAAGCAATGCTTAGCTAGCAGTGCAGAAATCACCCAGACAACGCTTCCTCTAGAACCCAAACCCATTCTCCTAGGCGCCCCTGTCCCGGGGATTTATCCAAGGTCCGAAGCCAAAGCTAAGTTACTGTCCCAATGCCTCCTGGCAGGAAGAATAGTGGTCGCTCGTTCATGGAAGTCTGCGGATGGTCCTCTCCTGTCCCTTTGATGGGTGAAAATATGGGATGTACTAATTGCAGAAAAAGTGACTGCGGCCAGGGCAGGTCTCCTTCATCGCTTTCGAAACATTTGGAGACCAATTCTTGACTTCGATTGAGACTTCCCGGCCCTGACCTACAAACCCCAACTGGCCCGGAGGGCCCTGGATGATGGGGGTACACTCTAGGAGCAGGAGTGAAGAACTTGGGCACAGCCGGATCTGACAATCGTAAGGGAGAGGGGGTTGAGGGGGAGAGATATGATTTTCCCATGCTGTATAACATGCTTTGATAAAAACTGTACTGCTGCCACCCTGCCTTGTTCCAAAAATAAACATTTTGAAATTTTTTAAAAAAAAATTCCATTGATTGTGCAATTCTTAAAGGGTCTCACTAACGTGTACCCTCCAGTCCCATTTCAAGTCCCTGTTTGGGATCTAAATTGATTGATTAATATTTTATTTCTATCACGCTCATACACAAGTGTTTCAGAGCGTGGCAAGGGAGGGGAACAGGGGAGAACAAAACAGCGATCTTACTAGGCCCAGTGACATTGAGAACGCTCAAGTACATGGGAGAGTGGGGCAGGGGAAAAGTGCATCGAAGGGGGGAGAGGTGGAAAGTGCGAAGCAGAGGAGAAACAGATAAATAACAATAAATAATAAAGGCAACAGACATTGGTAATGAAGCCAGCAATTTGCAAGTGCTAGGTTTAAGGCAGCAGACAGGGTAGGTCTGATAAGTGCAGGAAAAAAAGGGGGGGCTGTATGGGTACAGATACAGACCCCAGTGCAAGGGGTGGCCCGAAGGCAGTGCGGGAGGGTGGCAGGGTGAGCAGGTACCTGGGCCCAAAAGACAGGGTGGCCAGGTGCATGGTGCCAAGAGAGAACAGATCAGCAGGGGAGAGGGGGAGTGAAGGCAGAATTAAAGAGGAAGGTCTTGAGGTGCTTCCGGAACCGGAGAGGGTTCTCCAAGTTTTAGGGAGGCTGTTCCAGAGGGAGGCCCCAGCTGAAGACAGAGATCTACCCCCAGCTCGTTTCTTAGAACGACTGACCCTGAGTGAGTTGGAGGTAGAGGAGCGAAGAGCTCGAGAGGGGAGGTATTTGTGGAGGGATAGCTGAAGCTATTTTGGACCCAGGCCCCAGAAAGCCTTGTGGATAATGCAGAGGGTTTTGAATTTAATCCTTGCATCCACTGGGAGCCAGTGGAGAGATTTCAGAGCTGGAGAGATACGATCCCAGAGCTTGAGGCCAAGGACAAGTCTCGCAGTCCTGTTCTGGATTAGTTGCAGAGGGCGGAGAGTAGAGGCAGGTAGATTTAGATGAAGGTTGTTACAATAGTCCAAGCTAGAGAGAACCAGAGCTTGAGATACCATGAGCTTCTGGGGGAAGGAGAGGAAAGGCAGAGTACCGGAAATTTGACTTTTTAGAGACCTCAGAGATGTGGGCGGAGAAGGAAAGGGTGGAATCAAAGATGACCCCAAGGTTCTTAGCCTCGCAGGTGGGGGTAGGAGGAGGGCCAAGGGAGGCCGGTTTAGTATTAAAATTCCTTGCAAGCCTTTGCATTCTTGTTCACTAAGGCTTCTCACTTTGAAGACAATCCAACTAGTGGCTATTACATAAGCCTGCAGGGTGAGTGAGTTAACGGCTCTCTTGTAAGCCTCCTCACACCATCTTTCATAAAGACAGTTATACTTAGTCAAACCTTCATTTCTACCAAAAATAGTCTGACTTTCACTTGTCTCAGAAGATCACATTGCCATCTTTCTATCCTCCCTCTCATACAAGTGTGGAGAAAGAAAGTCTCCACAGGCTGGACCCAAAAAGGGCTCTGAGCTTGTACATTTCTAGACTGGCAAAATTTCGGCAAAGTGACCAACTTTTCATTGGATACACCGGCCACAAATTGGGCCTGGCAGTAACGAAACAAACTTTATTCAGATGGATAATTCTAGCAATTGGAGAGTGTTACAAACTGGCAGTTAAAGAACCTCCAGATGGACTAAGGGCTCATTCTGCTAGGGGCATGTCAACTTTGACGGCTCTTCAGAGGGGTCTCCCAGTGCAAGATATTTGTGCAGCGGCCACCTGGTCGTCCATGCGCTCTTTTGTAAAACACTATTGTTTAGATTCCACCTCTTCCCAAGGGGGGTCTTTTTGCTAAGGCCAAATTTACCGGTACTCCCTCCTCCAAATTTTCACTGCTTTGGTAGTCTAAGGTGAGGAATACGTGGGAGGACACAATCCATTTGAAGAACAAGTTACTTACCAACTGTAACGTTCTTTCGATTGGATGTTCCTCCCACATATTCATCGACCCTCCCAACCTATCCTGCTGTAGTTTACATATTTTACACTCAATGTTCCTTGAGAGCTTATGATATAAGGGGACGCCTTATCAACTAAATCAGTTGAAAATATCAGAAAAAATAGAACTGAAGCCAACGGGTGCGGCTCGAGCCATTTATACTGCGGATGACGTCGACACTCTACAGTCATTCCTCGAGGGACATTAGCACCACAACATTGAGTGCAGCGCCCTCTGGTGTGGATTTTTTTTTCCCGAAGCAGCAAAGCTGATGATACGAATATCTAAGATGAGGAATACGTGGGAGGAACATACACTCGAAAATAATGTTACAGTTGGTAAGTAGCTTGTTCTTCTAAATCTCACTTTCTTTTAGCTATCAGCTTTTGGCAATAGTTCTTCTAATTTTAGTATTTTGCCCAATGGAGGTATAGCTTTGGGTGCTCGATGGCGATCGTAGGCTCTCAGAAAGTGATCCATAGGGGTAGAAAGAGGGACAGTCTCTCTGTGCGTCTCATCAGACGTGACTATAGGAGTCCATTGAAAAGCCGATCTAGCTTCAGTCCTTATGATTGGTAGCAGTTTCAATCGAATTTAATGGTGTATTCGAAGTAGCTGTACTGCTGGGGCGAATCCACTTGGCCCAGGGCCCCTGCAGCACAACTTGTCTAATTGTCCCATCACCCAGGTGACTATAGTTTGAGGGTAGGTGAAGAAGCTTTGCGGTCAGCACAGCTTGAAATAGGAGTGGTTACAGTCTTTAAGAACAACACTCGCTTATCAGGCTGAAATCATTTGAAAGCTGGCTGTCGGTTCCGGACCCTTTTATTGCACACGTTTAAGGGACTATTAATCATGGAAAGCTTAACACATAAGGCTTCAATGGAGTCTACTTCTCTGTAAGCAATTATGTTTAAAGGATCCTGTTGAAGCGTTTTATTCTCAATTCCAATTTGATCTACAGTGTTCACACGATCCTTCATTCATTGAGGATCACAAATTAAGTCTCACTTTTTAGAAGAGGCACCCTTCGTCACTAACCGCAGACTGTTGCATATTGGTGCCTGATTAGTCAAGAATAACATACACTACCTTCGCAAAAATTAATTTAAATTCATGCTGCTCCACAGCTATACAATAACAGAGTGTGAAAAGGGCATCAATTTTGGGAAAAAATTGTATTGATTAAAGAGGAAGAAGCTGCCCCTGCATATAAAGTATTCCTTGGTGATATTGAAGCAGTGTCCTGAGTGTCATAATGACAACTAGCATTAGATGACTCTGAACTGGAGACGAACTCTTCAAGGTTTGGGATTACTGATCAGTTTGTCCAATGATGTTCTCCAGCATGGGGTCTGGCATGGATTCACATGCTTATGAATATTACCAGTCGTCAGGCTGGGAATCCTCTGTAAAAGAAAAAAGTTTCACTTTCACTTTAAAACTGTATTTCTCCTCTAAACCAATCCCTGTTCTCTGGGTCATACTGCCCAATCAAATGACAGTCCTCTCCCTAAGCCCCGTCTCTGGCAGCCATCTTCAGATTTTTACTGCAAACTTCAGTTTTGGGAGTACTTGAGTTTCTCTCCACGCTATTTTGTACTTTTTTCCAAATATTTTGTGGAAAAGTTCTAGTTTTGTTCCATCGGAGCCAGTGGGCTCCTATCTTCATTGGCTGGCAACAGAGATCCGTTGTCTGTGAAGTTGCTTGCCGCTCAAGGGCGGTTGCTTGTCGATTTCTGGAAGGCTATCTTGGGACTACTTGGCGCCCTCTGGCCATGACGGAGGAGAAAAAGGAGCGAAAGACACTTTTCAGGCCCTACACCCAATGCTGGCTAAACATCTTCGTGGAGGACAAATCTCAGAAGTGTCTCTTCTGCCTGCACCCGGACCACAACGAGGATGGGTGTGAGAGATGACTTGGCTTCTCGAAGAAAACGAAGACTGGTATAGCAGGCTGGCGGCATGGCTCAAGTCGAGCAAGGTCTCTGACCCGGGCTCCGAGCAGGACATGCCTCCCCAGGACCCGTCGGCCTGAGGAGCGATCTCCCTCTGGGAGGAGGTCAAAGTGCTTTGAGGACACCCCATCCAAGAGAAGTGCAAGAGCCACAAGACTGATTCCACCGGGTTTGCTGCTGATGCGGTTCCTAGGTCAGATAGACCGTGATCACCATCCTCCAACAGCCAGCCTCATCGGGTTCCTCCTCAAAGAGGGAGTCCTCCACTCCGGCCAAGTTACGGGACAAATCGGAGAAACGGAGGCCGGAGTAGAAGGCGGCGGCCTCACGGTAGGCTCATCAGGCGCAGCCGAAGACTGTCTAGCACTGACCTCCTCTGGCGCGAGCACTACGACAGGTTGCACCAACCCGAAAACGGTGGTCCCTCCAGTGCAGTGTGTATCCCTGCCTCCCAGACGCGGCACGGCCTCCGATGTAGCGGCAAATGCACCGGTTCAGGTTCCGGGACACGGCCCTCATGAGGGAAAAGGGGGTGGGGGGTGCGAAGAGGCTCCAAAGCAGCCCTCCAACGTTTACGTTCAACCAATGGACATCTTATCCACGGACGACGACAGCCAAGCGTCCTTATAGTCCACAAGGAAGATGGCGCAGGGCCTAGCACGCCATCATTCCCTCTACAGCTGAGGGACATATCCATGGACATCCTGTAAACACCCTAGTGACGGAGATCCAGCAGAGGTTGCCTCAAGCACCTGTTACCGCAGGCCCCTGACCAACCTCTGTATCAGACACAGGTACAGAGATGGCCACGGAAACCAACGAAGATGAGAACTTCGTCCTGGCAGATGACGAATCACTGCACCTGGACGCCCGCATAGAGGCTCTCCAGACGAGGTGGGATCATTCCACTCAATCTCAAGGGCTTCCGAGCCATTCCAGCTGGTGCCCTAGGAAACCAAGAAGGGGGGCTTCCTATTTCAAAAACGGGAATCCAAGAGGAAGACTATCATGGTCTACTCCTTTTTTTTTTTTTTTTTTTTTTTGGACGACATTTGGGAGGAAGGCCTAGCCCTCATGAACAACCCATGCACGGCTCCAACCAAATGAGGCAGGTTGGAGAAGAAATTAAGGGTGCCGGACTCCACACTGTAGTGCCGGCCGCCACAAGGAAATGTTCATCTAACCCGGCCTCCGCGTCATCAGTCCCCCCTGGACGATGAGGGGAAGAAGATGGGTGCCTTGGGGAAGGGAGTCCTCTACCCGGCGGCATCCACGATAAGGGCGACTAATGCTCTGGCTATCTTGTCCCGGTATGACCAGGAGCTTTGGTACAAGCTGGGCCCTATCCTGGAGTTCCTCCCAGACAACAAGAAAACTGAGACTGTCTTCCTCTTTAAGGAAGGGGAGGTGTTGTTGGACCATGCTATTAGTTGCAGTGGACATCGCCAACACAGGCTTCTGACAGATGGGAAACTGATTTCTTTCATCAGCAGGGATGGTTGAAGACAACAAACTTTCACCAGGCCATCCATGCGAAGGTGCTGGACATGCCTTTCGACAGTGAAAATCTGTTAGGGAAGGTGGTCGACAAATCCTTTCAAGCCATAAAGACAAACAGATAGGACTTTCCCTTGGCACTCTGCAGCAGCATTGTTTGTCACCATTTCCTGCCTCTAGGGGAAAATCAAGCAGATCATCCAAGGGATAGTCCACGTCATACAGGCAGCCACCCCGATCCTCTACGCAGGACATATTGCTAGCTCCTACAGTTCATGGTACACGGCCGTCAAGGCCGACACTACCGCTTCAAGGCCGACACTACCGCTTCAAGGCCGACACTACCGCTTCAAGGCCGACACTACCGGTTCAAGGCCGACCCTACCGGTTCAAGGCCAACACTACCGTTCGGCTTAAAGTTGGCTGCCAGGTGTGTTCACAAAATGTCTAGCCCTGGTGGCGGCCTACCTGTGTCGGCAGGGCATGCATGTATACCCGTACCTGGATGATTAACTGAGGACCGGGCCGACGAGCACACAAAGGATGAAGACGGTCTGGCTACTGACAGAACTGGTGTTCTCTAAACTATCCGAAGTCCTGCTGAACGCCTTTGCAGAACACGCTGTTCCTCGGCGCCAGACTCAACACAGTGGCTTGCCGAGACTAGCAGCCATTCAAGCCAAGGTGCAGGGACTGTGGTCAGCGAAGACTGCCACGGTTCAGTCCATCAAGTCGTTGTTGGGCATGATGTCGTCCTGAATCTACCTCATCCGTCTCTGCAGGTTGCAAATGCGACCCCTACAGGATTTCTTGGATGCACGGTGGATACAAGTGTCCAGGAGTTTTGCGGACAAGATTCATCCACCCCAAACACCCCCCTCCCTCCGCCTCAACAAGGAGTTCCGGCGGGTGATGGTCGTGGGGGGTACGCTCCCACATCGCCCAGGGGACGGGATTTCAAACCCTGCCATACCAGGAGACGGTTACCACAGACAACTCGGGAAGGTTGGATGGCTCACACAGGACTTCTACATGCCAGACGTCTGTTGCTTCCAGAGTAGAAGGATCTGCACATCAACATCCTAGAGCTATGGGCAGTGTTCTGGGCCCTCAAGTCTTTCCTACCGTCTCTGAGAGGCAAGGTGGTGAGCCTCTTCACGGACAACACCACCACCATGTTCTATATCAGGAAGCAAGGGGGACACTCGATCCCCTGCGCTTTCCAAGGAAGCCCAGGGCTTGTGGCATTGGACCATTAGACAGGGGTTGTTCCTCGTCCCTTTCCACCTAGCAGGCGTCAAGAACACTATCACTGACTCCCTCACCAGGGAACTGCTCCCCTGCCAGGATTAGTGACTTCGTCAGCATCAGGTGGACCGTCTATTCATCTAATGGGGTAGACCCCTGATGGATCTGGTTGCCATGGCACCAAACTCAAGGTTGGAGTCAGCGTTAGTGTTTGGAAGTTATGAGCTGCAAGCGGACTACAGGGAGGTCCTCGCCAAAGCCAGGGTGTCTACACTGAGGTGCGGCAGCCATAAGTGGAAGTGTTTCACTACGTGTTGCCAGTCGCAGAAGGTTACCTCTGAGTGTCCCGGCCCCACAGTTTCTTCCATTCTTGCTTTCCTTGGCAAAAACTGGTCTGGCTCACGCAGCCATCAAGGTACACCTGGCAGCCGTATCATGCTACCCAAGATCCCAGAGGAAAATCCTTGTTGTGGTCCCAGACTCGTCCAGGAGTTTTTCTGGGGCTTTTTACGAGCTTTCCTGCTGGTGAAGGCACCTGCACCTGCATGGTAACTAAACGTAGTCTGGTCAAGACTCATGGGGGCACCATTCGAACCTATGCATCAGACCCACTCAAATTTCTCTCATGGAAGATGGTGTTCCTTATGGCCATCACCTCAGCCAGACGAGTGGGTGAGATCCAGGTCCTGTCTTGCAAGCAGGCCCATCTGACTTTCCACAAATCTAGGATGGTGATGCGTACGGACCCTACTTTCATGCTGAAGGTTTTGTCAGAGTTCCACCTCAACAAGCCTTTGTTGTTGCCGGTGTTCTTCCCTAACCCTTTGCCTCAGGCGGAGTAGACATTGCATCTGCTGGACGTTGCTCGTGCCTTGAACCTCTACGTGGCACGCACAAAGAGTTTTCGGAAGTCTTCCCAATTGTTTGTGAACTTTGGACCTGTGAATCGTAGAAAGGCCTTGTCCAAGGCTTCCATCTCAAGATGGCTCTCCGGCTGCATCATGCACTGTCATCAGCTGGCTCACCGGCCTCTGCCTGGCCGTCCACTCCACCAAGAGCAATCGCTGCGACAACAGTGTTCCTTTCTGGTGTGCCACTGCACGACATCTGCAGGGCTACAATGTGGAGGTCCATGCATACCTTCATGAAGTTCTACTGCGTCGACCGGGATTCCAGGGAGGAGTCCAGAGTCGGCCAGGCAGTGCTACGCAACCTGTTTGCTTGAGGCGAGTCTGTTCCAGGGGGTAAGAGTTTCTTCTGTTGAGCCTTGCCACCTCCCGTGGTTGTGTATTGTGTACTGCTGTGAATGTTATTCATGAGCATGTGAATCCATGCCAGACCCCATGATGGGGAAGTTTTAAGTTACTTACATGTAACTATTGTTCTCCTGGGTCTGGCATGGATTCACATATGAACCCTCCCTCTGGCCCCTTTGCGGCTCTTCTTGGTCATACTGCCACTTTACATGCTTACCAAATCTGAAGATGGCGGCCAGAGGCGGGGCTTAGAGAGAGTACTGTCATTGGATGGGGGCAGTATGACCCAGAGGACAGTTATTGGTTTAGAGGAGAAATAGTTTTAAAGTGACAATGAAAAGTTTTTTTCTTTTACTGAGGATTCCCAGCCTGACGGGGAATATTGATGAGCATGTGAATCCATGCCAGACCCATGCTGGAGAACAAACCTTTAAAAAGTAGGCCCGAAAGAGTTTCTCCTAAGATTTAAAAATAGATTGAGTAAGGAGCCGTTATTGTCCATAGAAGGGGAGCAATGGGGAATGTTATCAAGATTTTGAGGTGCATCAACGGGAGATTTTTCGAAAGCAGATTCTGCAGCCAGGGCTAGATTTATCTTTTTTGTCTCTTTTGGAGTGAGGCACATAGTCCGGCCCATTAGTGTGCGTTTTGAAGTACTCGGGCTTCACGTCCCCATATTAGATGACCCGCTGCGAAGACAGTATCTACACTGATTGATTTCATGTTGGCAGAAGATGTTATAAGAGGAAATAATAGTGATGCAAAAAGCACTTACCATATGACCAAACAGGAGGGAGGAAGGCAGTGTGCTTGGGCCTTAAGTCAGAAGGATTTAACACCCCTGATACAAACCAGGTTCTCGAAAGCTAACTCAGCAAGTACAGGGGGAGGGAGCCCAGCCCACAACACACCAAAACACACTGCGCGCTCTTCAAGTAGTATACTCTTTGTAATTGCAGTCTGCCTCCTCCAGCTGCAAGATGATAATAAAGAAAGACTTTCAAATCCAGGTGAATCTCATGGCAAGTCAGAGGCGGGGTGGGGGAGCAAACACCAAAACACTCCTTGCAGAGTGAATATTTATCGGAATAGGCGGGTACTTTTAATATCTTGTGTCAATGTAGAGCGAGCAGGAAAATGCTTCTTTGATTTTCTTGCCCCGAACTTGTGGAATACTCCTTCCTGTTTCCCTGCGGTTTGAGACCACCCTCTATGGTCTTAAGAAAAAATTGAAAATCAATTTTTTCCATAGTCCAGATGCTTTGTCGTTTTTTTCTGCTACTGCTTTGTACTTTGTTTTATTGGTTTTTACCTGCTTGTTTTTATTTTTTATTTTATTCTGTGCCTACTCTTCCCCAGTTTACTTATTTTATCTGGTTTTACCTTGTATGTTGTGTTTTACTAGGTGTACTTGTTATTAGCTCCCTTTTACCTAAGGTCTTAAGACACTTTACAATTATTTATATCAATAAATATTGTAGTGGATTTCCATCTTTTGTCTAAGCTATAGTTTTCCACCTCCTCCACAGTACCTTAACAAAAAATGTGCAGGGCCCCCTGTGAGTCATACTGAGGGAACTCCCCCCAAGCGCCTTTAATTAACCGGATGCGCCACACTCTGAGGTGGCCTGTACTACCACCCATTTGAAATGTCCTTGATTATCATTCCACTTTCGGTGCGCATGCACACGGCGATAGGTGAAGATGTAAGTGTGTTTTTTAATCAAACCGTAAATCTTTCACCTAGTGTAGAAACAAGGGGTGGTGTATTCTTTAATTGGAAGGGCATACATTTGTGCCACAATTATGGGAAAGTGAGAGTAGCAAGCGTGCCTAAACCAACGAAAGAGGGTTCTGTGTGGATGTCGCGCCCCAACCTCCTCCTCCTCCTCCTCCTCCTCCTCCTTCTCCTCCCCTCCCCCGCTAGAGAATTTCTTGAATAATGGGTTAAATGGAGCAATACATTTCCGTGCTGGATGCACCCATATGCGCCATGTTCCTATGTAAGAACATACTGTCCAAGCTTTCTCTGCCAATATATGCCAGAGCCCCCACGTAAGAACATACTCCTGTTGGCTTTGCTATTTAAAATGTCATGCCACAATAAGTCTAGGCACATAACAATTATGCTTGCTTTATTATGGATGCTCAGTAAAATTGTCATGCCACAGTAACAAATTGCTAGACTAGATGCACCTAAATGCCAGTCTAGTTACGTAACACCAAGTTTACTCTTCTCCAAAAATGTCAGTAAAAACATGCCATATTATTTTTTAAGGAAATGTCAACAATTCCCCAGTGCTCGCCAGGCTCTTCGCACTCGCACATAACCACATTCATACCCTTTCACCGCCAGTTACTCGCCCATACGCTTTCTCTCACATTCACTCACACTGCATTCTCCACACATGCACGCACCCAAAACTTTTACACACACTGCAAACTCCTGTGTCCTGTCCCGTTTCCTCCTTACTGTATGGGCATCCCTCGCTAGTGACGGGAAACAACCCTTTTGACCATAAAAAAAATGGTCTTCCCCTTTAAATTTAGATGCACGTGGTGGTGCGGCCATGGGAGCATGCGCTCCCTTGACTCCGCCCACCAGTGCCACTCCTCAGTCGCCTTTTCTGCATCTACGGGAACGGACTGCTTTCACCAGCGCTCCTGGGTTAGACCTCCGGCCTTATAATTACATGCGTTGTTCCCCAGAAGAAGTTATTCTCCTCTCTTCTCTTCCAATTGTCGGATACTGCTCTGTCCTCTGGTGCCACGCTCCTCCCCGGCGTATGTCGACGACGGTGGTCTTCAGCAGGTATCCAGCCTGCGAGGGTCCCTTCCCTACGTCCGACCCCCAAGCACTTTGCCTCCGGTGCCTTGGCCCAGTCCATGGCTGGGACGACTGTACCGTGTGCAACGCCTTGGCCCTGCGCGCCCTGATGAATCGGTTGGCCGTTTGGAGAGAGCTCTTTGAAAGGTCACCTCCAGAGGATCTCAAAGCATAGGTGAAGAGGAAGACCAGGCCCAAGGTAGTTGCTCTGTTCTCCTCTGCACCAGGTAAGGGCAACTCCTTCTCCGGGAAGCACCCAAGCGGGAGGGAACACCTGGGTCCTAAAATCAGCAAGAAGACAGGCTACTCCAGATAACGGCCCGTGGGCCGAGAGGGTTGCAAGAGCCTACCGGTCCCAATGCTGAGGGGCTGCAAGGTTCTATCTCTGGGCTCTGACCCAAGGGGGTTGCCCTAGTACCGGACCCATGTCCGAGGGGGGTGCCTTTATGCAGCACTACCAGCACAATGGCCAAGGGTACTCCACCTCCCAAGTCTCGGCCTGAGGTGCAGGGAAGGTCCTAGCCTTCGCTATTTAGCGTGCAGATAGAGACAGGACCCAGCTCAGAAATTGCCATGCCTCGGGCACGTGGTGCGGAGCAAGACAAAATGGTCAACGGGCCAGACAAAATGGCGGCTCACCGGCGCTTTTTCCGCTCGCAGATCAGGCAGGGGAGCATGTATTCAGGTAGGATTGAACAACGCCCGTTACCTGGTCCACGTCCTATGCCTCCACTTTCCAGGAAGATACGCATCCCCCCAGTTTGGCGAGAGAGGGACCACCCAGGACACTGCAACCTCAGGGCCTGGCCCCTACGCGCCCAGACACCCCTCCTGCTTGCGAGGATAGGTCCTTCGAGAAGTTACTCATCCTCATGAGGTCACCACAGATGGGAACCATCCTCCGGCATGAAATCAGGGACATGCTCCCACTGGTGTCCAGGTCCCGGGTCCAGCTCAGCCTCTCGCTCCCAAGCCTGTTCAAATCACGGTAGCTCAGCCCCCAGCTCAGCCCCCTCACTCCCGGCACTGCCAGTCAGCACGCCACAGCTGCCCGTGTCCAGCACTGCTCCTGCACCCCCAGATATGCAGGACACGGGGGCGGACACAGATGAGGAGGAAGATCAGACATACCATCGTCAGCTAAAGCATTCCATGAGAGGCTGGCTGGTCTGGTGGAGTCGCTAGGTATCCCTCAGCGCAGGCAGAGCAACCAGAGGCGTGGGTCCTGGCTGGGGGTGCTTACACTTCGTCCTCCCACAAGAACTGGCATCCCTCTCCAGAAGGATGTGGAATCCCTAGCCAAAAAGGGATGGGTCAAGCCACACTCAACCAAGGCTACCAAAATAGCACCTGGACGCCAAATATAGGCAGACCTAAGGGGATTCCCTCTAATGGTTGGTGCATTCCCAGCCACATACTCCTACGTCCCCCTTTCCTCCATACTGCATGGACGTCCCTCGCTAGGGACGGGGGACAGAACCTTTTTCACCAGAAAAACCTTCTTCCCCTTGAAATTTAGAGGCGCGGCCCTGGGAGCATGCGCAATCCTGACACCACCCACTCCCCAGTCCCCTTTTCCGCGTCGACCGGAACAGACAGATTTCACCAGCGCTGCTGGGTTTGGCTTCGGCCATGTAATTCACGTGCTCTTCCCCGGGTACTGTCTTCTGTAAGTACTCGGTCCTCTGGTGCCCCGCTCCTCCCCGGCGTACGTTGTCAGCGGGCTTCAGCAGGTGTCAAGCCTGCGAAGGCTCTTCCCTATGTCAGATAACCCGCCAGCCCCCCCCCCGCCCGAGAAGGCGCCTCCAGAGGACTTGAAGGACTTAGTCAGACACAAGTCAAGGCCCATGGTAGTGCTGTTTTTGTCCATCGCACCCCGCAAGGGTGACTACTTCCCAAGGAAACGTCCAAGCGGGAGGGACCAGTCAGGGTCTCGCACCAGCACAGGTACCGAGGCTGCTTCAGTTAACGGCCGTGGAGTCGTTAGATCCTTCATGGGACAGTGCTGAGGGACTTCAGGGTTCTTTTACCGGGTGTCCACCCAAGGGGCAACACCCTTGTACCAGACACATGTCTGAGGGTGCGCCTATACACAGCACTACCAGCGACTCAACCGAGGGCAATACGCCTACCAGGCCCCATCCTGATGTGCAGGGAAGGCCTCTAGCTCATCTGCCAAGAGTCCTGGAGGAGGCCGGGCCCAGCGAGTTGAGCACTACGACATTGGCAAGTGGCATACAGCCGACAAAATGGCCACTCGTCTGATTTACCCCTCCCCTCCACACTGCTCCTTGTGCGGAGCAGGTGGGAGAACGAGTTTCAAGGTGGGACTGGTCTCTACCAGTTACATGGCCTACGGCTTATCATTCAGCGTCGCAGGGCAGATTTACCCCACAACCAGCAAGTCAGAGTACGCACAGGCCCCAGCAGCCGCCCGCTACTCCGTCAATACCACCTACAACTCCACCAGCCTGTGAGGACAGGTATTTTGAAAAGTTCCTCACGCTCATGAGGTCTCCTCAGATGGGGTCCAGCCTTCGGGATGTAATCGGGGACATTCTCCCGCTGGTCCCACCGCCGGTGCCTAGAGTCATTCCTCCTATGGCTCCAGCGCCTCAGACCCTTGCTGCCCATGCCGGGTCCTTTGATTCCAGCTTCCCTGCCTCCCACAGTTCCGGTGTTTCCACACCAGCCTCCTCAGCAGCCGATAGCTCCAGTTCCCACACCTCACCCTTCGGCGCCCAGCACTCCTCCACCTGCACCAGACCAGCCAGACACCACTGGTGGACACAGATCAGGATGACCACCCTGACACGCCATCCTCAGCCAAGGCCCTTCATGAACCGCTCTCCGGTTTGGCCGAGTACTTGGCACTTCCACAGCCTGATGTGGAACAACCGGAGGCGAGGATCCTGGCCGAATTCCTCACTCGCGGCAAGAACTGGGATCCCGATGCAGAATGACTTTGTCCTTGGCCAAAAAGGATTCGCTTGAACCCCATTCGGCCCAGCCCGTCAATAGGTGCCTCAACGCCAAGTAGAGACAAGTGGAGGGGGATCCGCTCTTGCTGTAGGCGCACTCTCAACCGCACTCTTCAGTGATCCATGAGGCGTCGCTACTCCAAGCCTCAATTGTCCTCGCCCGCCTAGTCTTCTGCGTAAGGAGGAGATGATGTTGGAGGCTTATGGTAGGAAGGTTTATTCCAACGCCTCACTGCACCTGTGGCAAATCTAAGGCAGACGCTGTGCTGGCAGCCGTAAACCAGGCGCTTTGGCACGAAATAGCTGACTTCTTTCCAGAACTTCGGTGCAGAGCCAGGCACATTTCAAGGAGGGCTGGCAGAAGCTAAAATGGTGGCCCAGGACATCATGGAGTCCACTGTGGCGCACATTGACACCTCAGGCCTTGCCATCTGCATCACCACGGACATGAGGACTGCCTGGCTACCGGCTACCAAGTTCAACATGGACGTCCAGGAACTCATATTGGACCTTCCATTCGAGGGTGGCAACCTCTTTCACTCTACCACCAATGAGGAGCTAGATAAGAACGGCTCCCAAACTTCAAAGTCTTTATCCTCAAGAAGGCCACGCCCAAGGCCTAAACCCAGTTACATCAACGTTCCGACAAGGGGCAGGCCTTTGGCGGGTTCCGGGCCTTCCAGGAACAGCGGTAGAGACAGCCTGGCTGTTCTCAGAATCAGCACCGGTGCAAACAGAAGGAGGGCCTCAGCCTCAGAGGGAAACAAGGCATGGAGCGCCCCTTCGGATCCACGTGTCTCTGATGGCCGGCAGGCTTGCCCTTCACGCACAGTCTTGGCGTCAAACATTTGCGGACCCCTGGATCCTATCCGTAGTGTGCATGGGTTACCGTCTACTGATTGCTTGCTCCACCCCTCCACTCAAGGCTTGGGCTTCTACTGTAGGATTTTCCCCATACAAAAGAACCACCAGACTGGCCTGAGTTGTGTTGGACCTTTCCACCATGAACCTCTCCCTCCCTCTTCACAAATGCAAGATAGTTACCCCAGCGCTTATTGCGGACACACTGTGCAAGAGAGACTGGATGTGCGCCCTGATCTGAAAGAGATGGATCTACACGTCCCAATTTGGCAGCCTTATCAGTCCTTTCTACGATTCAGGATCATGAGCTTCCACTTCCAATACAAGGTTCTACCCTTCAGCCTCAACTCAGCCTCCAGGGTCTTTACCATACTTATGAATGCAGTGGCAGCCCTTCTCGGGGCCCAAGGTCACCATGTCTATCGGTACCTGGAAGACTGGCTCGTCAGGGCGAAATCCCCGGAGGCAGTTCTCCACATTTCTTCCACCCCTATAAACACACTTTACGAACTGGTATTTTCCTTCAATCTCAAAAAATCTCAGCTGCAGCTTACGCAGAGCCTGACTTTTCTGGGCTTCATCTGGGACACGAGTTGCGAGTTTTCACCTCGGAGGACAAGATCACGGCCATGGGTCATTTTCTCAGCCGGGAGGTGACCTCAGCCTGGTGGTACCAGCATCTGTTGGGTATCGTGGCGGCTTTCCTACTGGCAGTACCTCACACGAGGCTAAAGATGAAGAGATTGCAGCTGCACTTCGCAGCCTCGTGGAATCAGGAGCGTGGCTCCCAAGCGTAGCTTATCAGCATTACACCCTTTCTCCACCATGACCTCGTCTGATGGTCCACAGACTGCAACCTGCAGGCAGACAGGCTCTTCAGGCAAGCAGCACCGTAAGTCACCATCACCACGCATTCCTCCCTGGAAGGATGGGGCGCTACCCTGGACAACCACAGCGTCCATGGAGTCTGGTCCCCCCCAGGAGCAAGAGGCCCATATTACTTGGCTGGAGCTGAAAGCTATCTGGCTCGCTCTCAAAGCTTTTCTGGCGCTTATCGGGGGCAAGGATTTCCTCATGCAAACGGACAATTCAACCAGCATGTATTACAAGCAGGGTTGCACCAGGTCCCCGCTCTGTGAGCCTAGCAGTCAGCATGAGGGAGTGGACCCTGGACAACATCTACTTGAGTGCAATCCACCTCAGCAGACTGGGAACAGACAATTACGAATGGCAATTGAACGATCTGATCCTGCTGGGGATCTTCAGCTGATGGGGGCATCCTCAGGTGGACCTTTTTGCCACCTGGTACAACAACAAGAAGTGCCTGTAGTTCGTGTCTTGGCAGGGCCCGAGATACCTGGGCGACGCCTAACAGATAAAGTGTAACAGCATGACCACATATGCGTTTCATTCCACTCCCCTGGTTCACAGGGTGATCTGCAAGAATCCTGTCACCTCGGCATCATTCTGATAGCTCTGTGGTGGTCGGCGAGAACATGGTTCCCTGAGCTGCTCAGCCTCTCGGACGAGCCTCCCATTCACATGCCATTGGGCCCAGCTCACCTTCTATCTCAGCAGGGGTGGGGGCAGGGTCATCCACCCCTCCCTGCAGAAGTTAGGCCTCGCAGCGTGGTTCCTGAGCAGGTCACACTAAAGCATCTGCGGCTGTCACAGGCTAACCTAGACCTCATTTAGGGTGCTAGGAGCAACGCTACTAGGAGCCAGTACAAAAGCAAATGGACTAGGTTTTGCCACTGGGAGGATTCAAAGGATTTTGACCTGCTAACTTGCATGTTGGACGATGTGCTATCCTTCTCAGCACACCTCGCACACTCAGGAGTGCAAATAGACTCATGCCGTACCTACCTGGTGGCCATAGGTGCCTACCGGATCTCGGAGGATGTTCTCTCTTCCTCCAAACCTGGTGGTTAAGCGTCACCTGGCGGGCCTCACCAAGCTTTACCCACCTATCAAGAAGCCACACCCAGTGTGGGATCTCAAGCAGTGTTGGGCGCCCTAGTGCACAAACCTTTCGAACCAATGGCGTCCGTGGACTTCAGGCTGGTCACCTTTTAAAAGGCTCTCTTGCTGGGTCTTACGTCTGCACGTAGAGTGGGTGAAATCCAGGCACTGGTGACTTCAGAACCATACACTACCTTTCACAGAGATAAGGTGGTCCTGAGAACCCATCCCGCGTTCTTTCCTAAAGTGGTCTCTTCTTTCCATCTAAATGAGGAGATGGTGTTACCTACTTTCTTTGCCGGATGATGTTCAAAGGGTCTTGCACTGTCTGGATGTCAGGCGCACTCTGAAATTCTATCTGGACAGGACCGGACCAAGAGCTTCTGCATGTCGGACGCACTCTGTCACCTTCAGGTGTCCAAGGCCTCTATAGCAAGGTGGATGGTTTCGGGCCATCGAGGAGGCCTATGAAGGGCAGCGCAAACCACTTCCAACGAACATGCATGTCCACACTGTTAGAGCCAAGGCCACGGCGGTCACATTTGGACACGTCCCATGGCAGGTCATCAGCAGGGTGGCCACGCGCTCTTCGCAATCGACCTTCTACAAGCAATACTGTCTGGATGCCGGCTGTAGGTCAGACGTGGCTTTTGGGCAGGCAGTACTAAGGAACTGGTTTTCTTAAGGAGGGTCTCCTCTCCACCCTGGGGCTACATTCAGTTGTAATCGCCCATGCAGTATGGAGGAAAGGGGACAGGACGTAGGAGTAATTATAAGTTACTCACTGTAGTGACTAATGTACTTCTAGTATATAGTCCCCTTTCCTCCGTACGTCCCACTATCCTCCCCCCTAATAAAACTGGTGTCATTAGGCAATGGTAATATTAACACGTCAATGAGGACTGAGGAGTGGCACCGGTGGTCGGAGCCAGAGGAGCGCATGCTTCCAGGGCCGCGCACTCTAAATGTAGAGGGGAAGGTTTTTTCAGGTAAAGGGTCCGGCTCCCATCCCTGGTGAGGGACACCCATGCAGTATGGAGGAAAGGGGACTATGGACTAGGAGTATGTTAGTCACTACGTTGAGTAACTTATAATTTCCACTGTTATAGCAGTTGCATCACTATATAACAAACCGCAGTCTTCCTCAGCTGCATCCGCTTCCTCACTCCTGGGCAAGGAGGAGAAGCTTCTGGAGTCGTTTGGAAAGATCTACTCGAATGCCATTCTCCACCTGCGTCAGGCCAACGCTGATGCAATGTTGGCGGCTGTTAATCAAAAGTTGTGGCTTGAGATCGCAGACTTCCTTCTAGAGCTACCTGACCACAGTAAGGCACGGTTAAAGGCAGGGTTGGCAGAGGCCAAAATTGTGTCCCAAGATATAATGGAATCTACGGTGACCCACATTGACACCTCAGGCAGAACCATATGTATCGCCACTGACATGAGAAGGCGGTTTGACTAAAGAAGGCGAAATGCAACCCAGACGTTCAGGAACGCATACTCAACCTGCCGTTTGAGGTGGCGACCTATTCCACTCTACAACAGACGAGGAACTAGACAAGAAAAAGAATAGCTCCCAGACAGCAAAATCCTTGTCTATTTTAACAAAATCTACACCCAAGACCTATAGCCAGACTCAACAGCGCTTGGACAAGGGTTGGGCCTTCAGAGGTTTAGGGGCTGCCAGGAGAGATGCTCAAGGCAATCTGATGGGTCTCCGAGCCAACACAGGAGCAAGCAAGCAGCACAAGGCGTCTAACATGGGGTTCTTCCAGTCCCCCTCCTCAGCACCAGCATCAGAGGGAAAGAACTTGTGACAGGTCCATCCGGATCCACAAGTCTCCGGTGGGGGTGGGGGGGGGCAGGCTTGCCCTATACGTACACGCCTGGCAGACGAGGTTTGCAGACCCGTGGATCCTCTCAGTGGTGTCCACGGGCTTCCGGCTACCAAATCCTTAGTTTCCTCCTTCCTCCTTGTTAGGAAAGATTTCCATTTGTGTAATTTTCCCTGCTGTTGGGAACCCCCCCCAACTTTTTGCTGTTGTCTGACAATCCTAGCCTGACTTTTGCCAGTCGAGCCCAGCCTTCCACCGTACTTGCTGGGCTTTTGCTGACTTTGCTATGGGGAAACTGACATGCCTTTAAAGACAGTCAGTACTGGGAGACTGATTCCCTTAGTCTTTCACTTTGTTGCTATTCTTTAGCAACATTTTATCAGTGCACAAAGTACCTTTAAAGAACAGTGCATTGTGGTCTTCATTTTAGTTTTAAGGCCGTAAATACCTTCAAAGGATTTTCTGGTAGATGTACAAATGTGCCTTGGACAGAGCTGGTGGCAGCTGTGAATTTTCATTGTATTTTTAACCCTTTTGTATGGTCCATAACACATATACTGCGTTTGGCCCAGAACAGTCGCCAGTGCCTAAAATGGACATGCTACAAGGTCCTTTATTCTGTCCTTTGGCCATCTTGTCCCTTTGCCTTCCCCAGGTTGAGTAGACCTGGGAAATTCCTTATTTGGTCATGCAGTCCCCCACGCAAACCAAAGCTTTTGCAGGCTTCTGCATGCCTTCTGCGTTTGTGCCTCCAGGATGTGTGCAGGACGGTCCAGTTCCAATGCACTTCCTGGGTGCCAGGATGTCTAGTGTGCTGGGAATGACTGGGATCACCATGGTCCGTGATTGGTCCATGTCTGTGATGGCTGCATGTGAGCAGGTCTCTCATTGGCTCCTCTTCATTTTGGCGCGAAGGAGGAGATTTGGGTAAGAAAAGGCATCTTGCACCCATTCTAGGTCAATCTCTTGCATTCACACCAAATTTAGCAAAGGAGCCAGGTATCCTGAAACCCAGAAGCAGAGCTGAGTTACCGCTGGTGACGCACAGGTAGGATTGTCACCCTGAGCCCGCAGTCGTCCCATTGGACCCCCTGTGTCTGATCGAACTAGGTCTGCAAAGGCGCCTCCACCCATTGGAATAGTGGGACTAACTATTCTCGGCACCTCCTACTTAATCTGTAAGCAAGCCTTCTCAGAAGTGTTTCAGGACAGCCCAGTGAACTGACCAGCTTGCACAGGACCTTTGCCCTGGAACTGCTGCGGTCTCGAGTTGACACTTGAGCAGTTGGAAACTGTAAGCTCTGGATATAAGGCAGTCTCCCGCCGCTTTTCGTACACCTAGCATTCCTAGTTCTGGAATTAGGAGAGTACACCTGAACCCGAGCATACATGGTCACTGTGTCGTTCAGCTGTGGTGACCAACTCCGTGGGTGCCTTGCTGCTGTGCCCCCCTGTGCCCTCAGACTCGCTACAGCGGAATTGGCCTAATCCCTTCACCAGGAGTGGAGAAATCGCCACTGTCCCAACACAATAATTCCTGGAATGCAGTCCCTGAAAGCCACAGAGCCACACAACTTCAGGATTTGAACCTGCAACTTAAGTGGACTCGACTGCGGTGTTTGGTCTGGAGTGTGCTGAGGGTCGGTGAGTACTTGCAACCCTTACCGGTGACCCCCTGGCGCATCTATCAATTTTTACGCACACAAGTGCCCTGAGGGCACTTGTTTATCGAGGTAGCCTGTGCTACTGAGCTATTCCCAACTCTTGGATCCTGTTCTGCCCTCTTGGGGAGACCCTCATGGAATAGTAAGAACGTATTCTTCACTGCCTCCCCCACCTGCCTGAGTCGCTACAGCCCCTGCAAGAGACCCTGTTTTGGCTCAACCGTACAATCGGGTGCACCAGCACCTAAAATACTTTTGAGCACAAGGCCCCACTCATTTTAGGGATTGGACTGCCTCTCAGTTAGGGTTTGATTTGTGAAGGACTGCCTACATGATATTTGCACTGTATGCTCCCTTTCTTTATAGGTTTTGGACCCGTACTGTGTACTATTCCTTTAGGCCATTGTTTATATGTTTAATAGTGTTGTGATGGTAGTTATTACTGCTGATATTTGCTTTGTGTTTGATTTAAAAGGCCTTTAATAAAGGTATATGTATTTTTGATATATACACCTGACAGAGAAATTTGTAGTGTCATTTACTCTCTGTGCTCATTGTGGGCTTTCGATCACCCTCACCCCTCCTGAGACCTAGTCTTGACCGCCACCAATGCTACCTTCATTGGTCTGGCTTGTCCAGAAGGTTACCCTGCTCCAGGAAACAAGGCTGGCCTTCTGAACCTCTGCCCACCAGGACAGAGTTCAGAAATCCTTCTAAGCTCTCCCCTCCGCTACCGCAGATGGGACAGCAACTCTGTTGGCAGAAATCTGCTTGCTGTTAGCGAGCCAGGTGGTGGAGTAAGTTCCAGCTTCTGAGTGAAGCAGGGGCTTCTATTCCCGGATATTCGCCATACACAAAAAGAACCAATCTGTCCTGAGAGTTGTTGGACTTTTCTTCCTTGAACAGTTTCCTTCCCCTCCTAAAAGTTCAAGATGGTTAACCCAGCCTTTATGTGGAGACTTTGTGTGGGGGAGACTGGATGTGCTCCCTGGATCTGAAGGATGCTTACCTAAATGTCCCGATTTGGGAAACCCATTGGTTCTTCCTGCGGTTCAGGATCATGTATGTTCACCTTCAATACAGAGTTCTTCCCTGTGAACTCAATTCGGCCCCAGGGTCCTTACAAAGCTAATGAACGCTGTGGCAACTCTACTCAGGACGCAAGGCCACCACATGTATCCTTACCTTGATGACTGGCTAGTCAGGCCAGGGTCCCCGGAGGCAGTACTTCGCACGGCTTTTGCTCTCATGTGCACCCTATATGTTCTGTGATTTTCTATCAATCTCAAAAAGTCGCAGCTGCTGCCCTCTCAGACTCTGACATTTCTGGGCCTCGTATGGGATACAAGGGCAAAGAGGATCCTTCCCTCAGCCGACCAGATCAGAGCAATCTAAAAGGCCACGAGGCATTTGCTCAGCAGACCGGTAACCTCAGCCTGGTGGTACCAACACCTGCTGGGAATAATGGCGGCATGTCTACTCGCTGTGCTGCATACGAGCCTCAAGATGAGGTTGCAGCTTCATTTCCCAGCTTCCTGGAATCTGGAGAAGGGCTCTCGGACGGAGCCAGTCAGACTACCACAGCATATCCACCAGGACATAGTCTGGTAGGGTACAGACACCAACCTGCTGGTAGGCAGGCCATTCCGGCAGCCATTACCACAGATCACCTTTACTACAGACTCGTCCCTAGAGGGAATGGGGTGCTACCCCGGACAACCACAGCTTGAATGGAGTCTGGTCTCATCAGGAGCAGCTGTAGCACATCAATGGGCTCGAGATGATGGCCATCTGGTTTGCTCTCAAGGCCTTTCTCCCCATTATCAGCAGCAAATCGGTCTGCATCCAAACAGACAGTTCCACCTGAATGTATTACATCAACAAGCAGGGCGGTAGCAGTTAACCGCCTCTCTGCAGGCTCTCGATCGACATTTGGGAATGGACGCTGTCGAACAACCTTCACTTGTCAGTGGTCCACCTTCCTGGGGAATCCAACCTAGAGGTGAACAGGCTCAACAGGCTGGGGATGGACAATTATGAGTGGCTGTCAAACAAAGGTCCTCCAGGGTATCTTCAGCAGTTGGGGCCATCCGCAGGTGGACCTCTTCGCCACTTAGCCCACTTACTCTCCCAGCAGGGGGGCATGGTGGTTCACCCTGCTCTGCAGAAGTTGGTCCCTCGCAGCTTGGTTCCTGAACAGGTTGCCCTGAAGCATCTGCACCAGTCGCGAGATTACCTGGCTATCATACAAGGGGCTAGAAGTGACTCCACCAGGAGTCCATACAAGAGCAAGTGAACCATGTTTTGTCACTGGGCAGAAACAAAGAAGATTGACCCACTAACATGCTTGCTGGAGCGATGTTCTATCTTTCTCAGCGCATCTGGCTCATTCATGTGTGCAGGTAGACACATGCTGCACATATCTGTCGGCCATAGGAACCTACAAGAACTCTGGTGATAATATTTTTTCATCCTCGAATCTGGTGTTTAAGGGACACCGCGCGGGTCTAACCAGGTCATAGCTACCTGTCAAACGGCCACATCCAGTCTGGTACCTTAATGTGGTGCTCAGAGCCCTGATGCACAAGCCATTCGGGCCCACTGCGTCCGCGGACATCAGGCTGTTTACCATTAAAACAGCCCGGTGGGCCTTAGATCGGCACACTGTATCAGCGAAAATTCAGGCCACCAGAGCCCTATAAAACATTTTACTGTAACAAGGGGTGCGTAGAACACACACTGCCTTTCTTCCTAAGGTCATTTCCTCCTTTCACCTAAACAAGGAGATGGTACTCCCAACATTCTTTGCAGACCCAAAGGGTGAGGCTCAGAAGGTATTACTGTCTGGATGTCAGACGTGCTCCAAGGATTTAACTGGGCAGGACTAAGAGCTTCCGTAAATCTGACGCCTTGTTCATCACATTTTGGCGGATCAAAACCAGACTGTGAAGCATCCAAGGCTTCCATAGCAAGGTGGACGGTTGTGGCTATCAAGGTGGCATACGAGGGGCAGCACAAGCCTTTTCCAGCAAACATGCACGCCCACAACATCAGAGGCAAGGCAAAAGCTTTCTATGGCAGAATATCAGCTAGGCAGCTATGTGAGCTACCACCTCTGCTTTTTACAGGCACTAATGCCAGCACCAGGTCAGATGCATCATTTGGCCAGGCAGTTTTGAAGAACTTGTTTACTTAAGAGGGGCAACTCTCCTCCTTGGGGCTTCATTTAGTCATAATTGCCCATACAGTATGGAGGAAAGGGGACGGGACATAAGAGTAATTAAAAGTTACTCACTGTAGTGACTAACGTACTCCTAGTCCATAGTCCCCTTTCCTCCATGTGTCCCACCACCCTCCCCCTTTTTGTTTATTTTATAACACGCCACACAATCGTGGGCCTCAGAGCGTCGTTGTCGATGGGTCAAAGGGGATTGAGTGGCGCCGGTGGGCTGAGTCGGGAGCACATGCTCCCAGGGCCTCGCCCCCACGTGCATCGAAATTTAAAGGAAGACATTTTTTCTGGTGAAAAAGGTGGTTTCTAGTCGCTAGCGTGGGACGCCCATACAGTATGGAGGAAAAGGGACTATGGACTGAGTACAGTAGCCACTTTGGTGAGTAACTTATAATTTGTCGTTCACACTATATGTGCTGACACCCATACATAATAACATATACATGTGTATATATACATTTCTTAGGCTTGTGGATCTGCTTAGAATCACTTGCTTTGCATAGACTGACAGGTAGTGGTAGGTGTGGAGTATTGCATGACTTGTTTTCGAAAAGGGATGTCGACTGGGTGTTAGTAATACTGTCCCTAGTGTGCCCTGTACGGTGCCCATTGTCCTTCACGCCTTGAGGTCCCTCAGATTATTTTCTGCCATTGTGGTTGGTCGCTATTATCCGTAGTTTGTAGCTTTAGCTACTTTGATATTTTTACTAAAACGAAGCGTTATACTTCTCAAGTTCTTGACGGGTGCTTCCTAGATGCACGTTTCGACAAGACGCTTCATCTTCCAGCGACTGAAGACTTCGACACACTTCAACTTCTTCGGCCTTGTAGTAGGGAGAGTAGGGGCAATCGACATTTACATCTCTTAGAAAATGCTGCTTCTCACATTTTTCATTACCTACATTTGTCTAGCTGTCTTTGTATTTACATTTCAAATGAAAAGGATTCTATTTAAATTGTGTCCTTGGAATAAAAATATAAGTGGAATGACACTCATTGCGTGTGTAACCAATGTCTTCCCTGTGACCATTCTGAACAGCGTTGTGCGTTGTGTAAGCTCTTTCGTCCTAGATGCTCAAGGAAACACTAAAAAAAATGGTCAGCGGCCTACGCTATGCAGGCCGAATCCAGTTCCCCAGCTGGCACTGTTGCATCAGATGAGGACCAAGGCAACTACGGCTGCATTTCGGACTCCGAAGACATCCACAGGGAGTTGGTAGACTCCCCTGTATTAGTCCCCAACCCCAGAAAGTAGGGCCAGCGTGCTGCTATGGGGACAACACCTGGTGACACAGAAGCGCGCATATTGCTGACTGCGGCGAGGTATACCAGACAGGTTACCTATAGAAGTATGTTAGCCACTGAAGAAAAAGAGAAAACAATCTACTTGCTTATGACTATTACTCTATCAAGCATATCCGACTGAGGATAACAAGAAGTCTGAAGATATTTTTCAGTCTTCAATTGGTGATCATACTGGTTCTGTCCATAAACGGATACCCTTTAGCAACAAGGACAACACATATTACCTTGAAAAAGACTGCTTAAGGGCAAAACTAGTGTTGGGTTAGTTAGGACACTGTATGCAATTGCTCAGATAGAAACACTGTATTCATTTTTTAATATTAAATTCTACCAACAATGTTGGGCTCAGCGCAGTATGTTTGGTGTTCACTCAAACCTTCCAATATATTTCTTAGAGGTTAGGACATTCCCTCTTGACCGTCTGAGCATGCAGAGGCCGTTCTTACTGCAAAATCAGACACTTGGTTTCTCCTAGTAAATTGTTTAGTACTACTACAGAAGGGAGCGATAGAGCGGATTCTACTTGGTAAACAAAGGTATTTCTCCAGCAGGGGTCTGGCATGGATTCACATGCTCATGCATATTCCCTGTTGGGCTGGGAATTCTTGGTAAAAGAAAAGTTTCACTTTCACCTACAAACTGTCTTTCTCCTATAAACCAATAACTGAGCTCTGGGTCATACTGCCCCCAGCCAATGACTGCCCTCTGCCTGAGCCCCTCCTCTGGCAGCCGTCTTCAGATTTTTACTGCACGTCCAATTTTGGGGAGTCTTTGTGTTTCATTCTTAGATCTTTCTGTATTTTTTGTGCTTTTTTGCTAGGAAATTTAAAAAAAGTGATTGTCTGTGCTACATCGTTTTTTTGTCTGACGAACGGCGATCCGTTTGTCGGCACCTTTCATCGCACCTCAAGGGTGGAATCGTCAAGCGTTTCTTCTTCAAAGTTTCCAAAAGGCGATCGGGACTACGCCGCACGCTGGACCATGTCGAAGGAGAAAGACCGGGGTTCCCTCTTCAAGCTCTGCACCAGCTACGGTTTGAATAATGTATTCGTCTAGGCCAAGCATTCTCAGTGCCTCTATTGTCATCTCCTGACACAAAGAGGATTGCGATATCTGTCGTGGCTTTACCAATCGCACCATTAAGGATCGGCACATCAGACTGGCAGCGTGGCTCAAAGCCAAGGCCGCCACTCAGTGTGGTCCACAGGGACATGCCTCACCCGGATCCAGCCAGTCAGAGCAGGCTTCTAAGTTCTTTGAGGGTGCTCCATCTGTGGGGGCACAAGACAAGGTCAAGCACTGCAAGTCTGTTTCCATCAGGGCCTCTGCTCAAGCAGGTCCCGTGAAAAGCAGGGCGGCTCATCCTCTCCATTGGACTCGGTCTCCAGCCATCGCTCCAATTCTTCGTTGAAGAGGAAGTCGGCTACCCATGGGAAGCTGCAGGAGAAACTGGAGCAGGCCAAAACGCAAGGTAAGGGATCCAACCTGCCCGTTAAGGCCCAGGAGATCCAGGCTAAATAGTCCTCAACTATGGTGTTTATGGCGGCTGCCCTTTCAAAGGCGAAAGGGGTCTGACTTGGTCCAGGTTACCCCGACAGCGGCCAGAGTGGCGCTTCCTCCAGAGTGGAAAAGACACCGGAAAAGTGGATGCGGTTCCTGAGCCAGAGACCGACCCCCGCAGGACTCTGAAAGAAGGTGGTTAGGGGGTGTGGAAGCGCTGCAGGGCACGGATATTTCTTCTTCTGACAAAGAGGACATGGGTTCTGTCCACACGATCCCAGAGGACGTTGGGGATGACTGGAACGTTGAGGTTGCGGTCGCCGGTGACGATGCCAGCGGGGACGACTTGGGCGCTGGGCCCAGCGAGACTACTCCCCAGGCACCTCCCAGTGATTTGTCTTGGGACATTCTTTCGAGACTCCACATGCTGGCATCAGAGATGCAGAAGAGGAGGGCGCCGACGCCGGGGGCCACCACCGCCGAAGAAAAGGAAGCTGCATCCTAGACCGCCTCAGCAGCCACCACATGTGCCCTCCCTCCCTAGGGATACTTGGATGGACAGGGCAACAGCTCTCCGCCTCCAAGGGCTTCTCCTCCAGGCTAAGTGGGCTCCTTCAACTCCAGCGTCACCCGTGCTTCATAACTTCCAGCTCACGCCGGAGGAGACGAAGGAGGGCTTCCTTTATCAACACCGGGAGGAAGACCATTCTGGCAGTGCCCCTCCTGGATGACGTCTGGGATGAGGGCATGGCGCTACAGAAAAACCCTGCCTCCGCCCCGGCAAAGAGACTGGCTGGAGAAAAAATACTGGGTGCCGGAGTCTGCACTCAAGTGTCTGCGGTCACAGCCATCACCGCACTCGGTGGTCTTGCCGGCTGGGGGGAAAGAAGTTGGACGCCGTGGGAAGAAAGGTCATCTACTCAGCGGCAACGACGGTCAAGGTGGGAAACGCTTTAGCTATCCTGGCCAGGTACGACCGGGAGTTATGTTACAAGATGGCCCCACTACTGGACTACCTCCCCGAGGACAAGCGGGTCGAGGCGATGGAGATCTTTCAGGAGGGCGAGGTGGCATCGGACCACACCATCACTGCGGACATAGGGTTCCGCAAGGCGGGGAAACTGGGTTTGCCTCAGTCGTCGCAGCTGGCTGAAGGCCACCAACTTTAGGCCAGAAGTTCAGACGAGGGTCCTGGGCATGCCGTTCTGAGACAAACTCTTCGGAAAGGCTGTCAGTGACTTTTCAGACCATCGAGACTGACACAGGGACGCCCCGTTCCATAGGTACGCTGCAACAGCACAGTCTGCTCTTTAGTTCCGGGCCGATCATCAAAAGGTTTCGGTAGCGGATCGTCCCCATACCGCCAACCGTCCCGTTCCTCGACCCAGGAAGCATAAAGGGGTAGTTCCAAGGCCTTCAAAGGTGGGAGCTGTCATCTCCAAGGCTTCGCACCGGCCTCCAAGCAGGATTGAACCAGCCAAGACGTCGGGCTACACCCCTGCACCCCAGTGGGAGGCTGGCTGGCAAACTTCATCAGCGCGTGGGAAAACATCTACACCAATTGATGGGTGAAGGACGCTTTCGCCCACGGACACACTTTGGAGTTTCAGCGTAGGTGTCTGCGGATACCACCGGTGGCCTGGCTGGAGGTTCGGGCCATGTTAAGATAAGGGGCGATAGAGCTGGTTCTGAAGCGGCTCCTGGGCTCCAGAATTTACTCCAGATACTTCTTAGTAAGAAAGACAATGGCTGGAGGCCCATTCTCGATATAATAGGACTCAAGTACATCAAGTGCCGAAAATTCAGGATGGTCACGTTGCAGCACATGCTCGGCCAACTGGAGGAGGGAGACTTCCTGTCGTCGCTAGATCTAGAGGATGCACACTTCCACGTCCCCATAAATGAAAAACATTGCATGTTCCTGCCCTTCGTCGTACAGGGGAAGCACTACCAGTTCAAGGCTCTCCCCTTTGGGTGCCGACTTCAGTCCAGAGTCTTTACGATCTGCGCCTACACAGAATACATGTGTACCCATACCTCAACTGGCTCATCCGTGCCAAGTCAACGGTCCTCGCCGTCAGTCACACGGAGAGGACTGTCTGGCTGCTGGCGGATCTGGGTTTCTCAGTGAACTATACAAAGTCTTGCTTGATACCATCGCAGGACGCGCTGTTCCTGGGGTCAAGGCTGTACACGGTATCCTGCCTGGTGGCCCCCTCAGGAGAAAAAATAGCAGCAATTGTTGGGCAAGGTGCAATGGCTGTTGGCACTGAAGACTGCCCCGGTAAGGACCATCAAGTCGTTGCTCAGCATGATGTGTATCTACCTGACCAGGCTCTGCAGGTTACGGATGCGACCACTCCAGGAATCCCTGAACACCCGCTGGATCCATGTGTCCGGAAGCTTCAAGGGCAGGATTGTGCTTGATGAGGAATTCCGTCGGGCAGGAAGGTGGTGGGGCATGCGCTCCAACATCGCTGGGGGGCACAGACTTCCATAACCCCGTACCAGGAGGCGGTCACCATGAACGCTTCCCTGGAGGTCTAGGGAGCCCCCACCAGCTGTCTGCATGCCAGAGGCCTGTGGCTACCAGAGGAGAAGGAGCTACAGATCAACGTCCTGGAACTACGAGCAGTGTTTTGGGCCCTCAAGCCCTTCCTTCTGTCCATCAAGGGACAAGTGGTGAGGGTCTTCAGACAATACCACCACAATGTTTTGCATCAGGAAGCAGGGGGGCACCAGATCCCTGGTGCTCTCCAGAGAGGCGGAAGAATTGTTGGCACTGGGCCGTCACCCAGGGGATGTTTCTCATTCCGTTTCACCTGGTGGGAGTCCAACACTGTCGCTGACTCTCTGAGCAGGGAGTCGCGCTATTGCCACAAGTGGGAATTTCGGCAGGATCCAGTGGACAGCCTGTTCCTCGGGGGGGGGGGGGGGCAGACCACAGATCGACCTATTTGCGATGGTGGCGAACACCAAGTGCTAGAGATTCGCCAGCAGGTTCCACCAGCTGGGGAGCATGGGGGACACGTTCTTCCCGTGGGATGGTCGGTTCCTGTACGTGTTCCCTCCGAAGCCGCTGCTACAATCAGTCGACTCAAACGGTGCTGGTGCAAGATGATCCTGGTCTCCCAGGCGTGGCTGAGACAGATTTGGCACCCGGACCTTCTCAGTCTGTCGTCACCGCCAGTCAGTCTGCCAGTGGTCGCAGATTGCAATCCTGCACCACGACCCAGGATCACTGAACCTGAAGGCCTGGCTCCTGCAGCCTTAGGGTTTGTGGGTACGAGTTTCTGGCAGACTGCAGGGAAGTCCTTCCCAGGGCCAGAGCATTGTCAACGCTTAAGTGCTACGGGCACCAGTGGAAGTGGTTCGCGACTTGGTGCTGGTTACAGAGGATCAACCCGTTGAGGGCCACAGCCCCTCAGATACTTCTGTATTTGTTTTCTTTGGCTAAGGCTGTGCTGACGCACGCTTCCAGGCCGGTCTTCGCTTTGGTCACACCGTCTGGTAAAGGAGTTCCTTAAAGGACTGTTCCAATCGTTCCCGCCGGTGAAGACTCCCCAGCGTGGGAACTCAACATGGTTCCGACTCGGCTCATGGGGTGGCCCCCTTCGAGCCTATTCATCAAGCCCCTCTCGTACCTTTCGTGGAAGACGGCCTTCCTCCTGGCGATCACCCCTGCCAGGAGCGTAGGTGAGATCCAGTCCCTGTCCTGCAAGCAGCCTTATGTGACTTTCCACAAGACGTGGGTGGTGTTCGGATGCACCCCTCCTTCATCCTTAGGGTCCCTTTGGAATTACATCTCAACAAACCTTTGTTATTGCCCATGATTTCTGACACCTTTGTCGCCTGCTGAAAGGACTTTGCACTCGCTGGATGGGGCTGGATCGCTAAAGTTCTATGTGGCACGCACAGTGTTTCCGGAAGACGTCACTACTTTTTGTGAACTTTGGTCCTGTGAACCATGGGAAAGCTTTGTCCAAGGCTTCCATCTCCAGGTGGCTCTCCGACTTTATCACTCACTGGCACTGGTTGGCAAACCGACTGCTGCCCGGCTGTCCCGAGAGTCCATTCCACCAGAGTGATCGCTGTAGCGATTGCGTTGCTGTCTTGTGTGCCCTACGTGGAGGTCCACGCACATCTTCACGAGATTCTACTGCGTCGACGGATTCCAGAGAGCAGTCCAGGGTCGGCCAAGCAGTGCTGCGCACCCTATTAGCTTGAAGGTGAGCCTGGTCCGGAGGTAAGAGTAATTGCTTCTGTTGAGCCTTGCCTTGCTACCTCCCATGGTTGTGTATGTATGAACTGCTATATATTATTTATTAATGAGCATGTGAATCCATGCCAGACCCCATGCTGGAGAAGGAACAGGTTACTTGGCTGTAACTGTTGTTCTCCAGCATGGGTCTGGCATGGATTCACACGCAAACCCTCCCTCCTACCTCTGCGGCTCTTCTTGGTCATACTGCCGCTTTACGTGCTACCAAATCTAAAGATGGCTGCCATAGGAGGAGCTTAGGGAGAGGGCAGTCATTGGCTTGGGACAGTATGACCCAGAGTTCAGTGATCGGTTTATAGGAGAAAGATTGGTTTGTAGGTGGAAGTGAAACTGTTTTTTCTTTTACTGAGGATTCCCGGCCTGACAGGAAATATTCATGAACATGTGTATCCATGCTAGACCCATGCTGGAGAACTGCTACATTTAAGTAACTTGTTCCTTATTGAATATACTTCCTTGTCCCCACAATGGATTTAAGAATGCACCCTGCAAACACGTATGTCAAGCCGCAATAATTCAGGATGAGAACGCTGCAGGAAAGAATCCCACTAGTAAAGCACGGGGATTACATGGCAACGTTGGACACAAGATGCCTACTTTCATATTTCAGGGTTGCCAGCACACCAAGTACCTACGTTTCAAGGTAGGGACAACACACTACCAATTCAAAGTCCTTCTCTCCGGCATAGCCTCAGCGCCAAGGGTATTCGCCAAAGTGCTTGTGGTGGCACAAGTCCACAGACCATCAATTCCTCTGTACTCCTATCTAGACGCCTGGGTAATAAAAAGGGACACGCCACAAGCGTGTCAACGCAACACTGAAGGAACAATAGATCTGCTTTTCCAATTAGGATTCTCAATCAATGAGAGAAAATCTCCTCCCCTCTTTCTCCTTCTGACTTTGCCAACTTCTCTGAAAAAATTACTTTTCTTCGCCAAAAAACGGTATGTTGTCCTCCTTATTCCCCTCCCCCTCCATACATTCCTCTTCAGCTCAAATGTCTATTTTTTCTCCTATCACTCCCTCTGATGTTTCTCTCCTCTTAACTAAATCCCACCCTACTGCCGACCCATCCCAACCCTTCTTATTCCCAAGATCTACCCCTATCTCTTACCCTATCTAACCTCCTTCTTCAATACTTGTCTTTCTACGGCCACCTTCCCTTCTGCCTTCAAGCATGCCACTATTATCCCTATATTGAAGAAGCCTTCTGCTAATCCTCTCCTCGCTTCCAACTTTCGCCCAATCTCACTTTTACCTTTTCTCTCTAAATTACTCGAATGCTTAGCATATTCCCAGCTCTCTACTTTTGTCACTACCCACTCTGTCCTTCACCTTCGCAATCTGGCTTCTGTCCCAAACACTCTACGGAGTCCGCTCTTACCTATGTCCTTAACTCTCCCTTCACTGCTCACTATTCTAAGCAATCCTTATCCTCCTTGACCTTTCCGCTGCTTTCGACACTGTCGATCACCCCTTCTCAACACTCTTTCCTCCCTCTATTTCAAAGGCTATGGTCGTAACTTGCTCTCCTCTAATCTCTCCCACCGCTCTTTCGCCATTTCTTGGGACAGAAGAAATTCTTCTACCTTCCCTCGATTACGGTGTTCCCCAAGGCTCTGTCCTCGGACCCTTCTTATTTTCTTTATGTACTTCACTACTCGCTCCCATCATCTCCTCCTTCAGGATTTCTCATAATTTCTATGCCAATGCCACCCAACTGTTCCTCTCCTTTTCTTCCTTCACCTCTGACATACATCTCAATGTCTCTTCCTGTCTTACTGCCATTAAAAATTGGATGTCATCTCACTATCTCTCTCTTAACACTGACGAGACTGAAGTCTTGTTCTTTCCATCTACCACACTTCCTCCTCCTTCACCCCCTCCTTCTATTGAATGTCCCCCTTCTAATCTCCCTATCTCCAACCATGCTCATAATCTTGGCATTTATTTTTACTCTTCCCTCTCCTTTACTCATATCTCCCTCACCTCTCGGGCATGTCGCGATCATCTCTCTAACATCCGCAAAGTTCGTTCTTCTCTCACCTTCCATGCTACCAAACTTTTAATCTCCACCCTCATCTTTTCACGTCTTTTCGATTGTTCTTCTCTCTTTGGTCTTCCCGCTTCCCACCTTGCCCCCCTCAAATCCCTTCATCACTCTGCCATCCGCACCCTCTGCCTTCTCTCTCTTCATGACTCCATTTCCAACTCACTTTCTCAGCTAGGATGGCTTTCTTTCCATTCCCAACTTAAATTTCACTTCCTTTGTCTGGTCTTTAAATCTCTTCACAACCTTGCTCCTCCTTACCTCTCCTCTCTTCTCTCATTTTACACCCCCTCTCCCTCCCTTCGTTCTGCCGATCTCTTCTTACTTTCAGTTCCCCCACCGCCTTGTGCCTCTTCTCGTTTCCGTTCCTTTCAGCTCCTTGCCCCCCTTACACTGGAACTCCCTACCTTTCTCTATCCGTTCCTCCTCTTCCTATTCTTCCTTCCGCACCTCATTGAAATCTTATTTTTCATTCCTCTCCCTGATCCCCTTCCCCCTCTTAACCTTCTTTCCCTCTTTCTTCGACCCTTCTCTTTGCTCTTTATCTTCACCTTCTCTTCTAAATCCCCTTTCTTCCCACTATTCACTTTACTCACTACTCTCTCTCCCCCTTATTTCTCCACACCCCCTCCTCCCCTCTTCTTTCTCATATGTAAATTGTTATACATGCTGATTTTCTGGTTTGACTCATGTTTACCGTTATTGCTTCTACTGATCCATATTTAATGTATATTTTGTTCATTATAAAGCGTGTTGGATTAAAGCGCTATATAAAACAATAAATACAAATACAAAATCAAGTCTTGTTCGAAGTCTGGTAATAGTTTCTTGGAGCGCTATTTCGGACAGACGCCCTTGTCTTCCACTACAACAAGAAGGTAAAGAACATGCTGTTTCAGATTCCACATTATATAGGAGGTAGTCAGAAAACCGTACGCAATGCAGTGCGCCTTCTCGGAATGATGGCTTCATGCATTTACCTGGCACCACACGCTCGTCTGCCCATGCGTACTATGCAAGAGCGGCTAGTGAGCCTTTGGTCGCGGTCTATGGGACGATCTAGTGGTGGTTTTGCAATCCCTCGTTCAATCTCTGCAGTGGAGGACAAAGGAGAACATTTGAAGGGTTAATCATTCACCACTCCTGCAGTAGAAGCCACTCTAACAGACACACATTTTCTCCATTTCACTGTGCATGTGGGTGTGGACGTATACAATGTCAAACAAGCATGTACTACATCAACAAACATGTTGGGGCACACTTTCCAAGTCTGTCCAAACTAGCCCAGAACATCTGGTTTTGGGCGTTCAAACACAACATATTCCTCATGTCACATGTTCCAGGGGAACACACCTGTTCTAAGCAAAGGTGTTCAACTTTCATCAGAACATGAATCGCAGTTGCACTCGGACAGCCTAGACCGCATCTTTGCAAACTGGGGTCAGCCAGACACAGATCTCTTTGCAACACAAGAGAACGCACAATGCTTAGACTTTGCATCCAGAGATCACCAGACTGTCCAAGGGGAACGCACTGTGGATGAATTGGTCAGGAAGATTTTCGTACGCTTCTCCCATCCCATCCCCCCACACCTCTTCTCAAAATAGTTCACAAGATGCATCAGCAACAAGTCAAACTTATCCTGACAGCACCATTGTGGGTGCTTCAACCATTGTTCTCACACCTGCTCAAACTACTGTGCACTTACGTATTATCCCAACATCAGGAGACAACACTGCATCCATGTCCATAAACGCTGAACTTGGCAGTTTGGCTCCTGAAGTCCTAGAATTTGGACACTTGAACCTGCATAATAAAAGACGCTGCTATTTCAACAAATGGAAAGACTTTGTTTTGTGGTGTAGAACACAGCAGCATCAGCCCCATTGACTGCTCACCTTCACATATAATACAATATCTAATTTATCCACTGGATTCAGGTTTAGTTTTTTAATTCACTAGAGTGCATCTAGCCACACTTTTAGCATATGCCACATCTCAGCGTAAGATCTCATGGTAGAAAGGCACATTGGTGAATGCATTTATGGAAGGTGTTAAGGGACTATACCCTCCAATAATTTCCACTCCAGGTCAGGATCTTAAGGTTGTCCTTAAAAACTAAAACTAAAAAAAAATGCATGCGGTTCCCCTTTGAGCCAATGCGTAAAGCCAGGCTTAAACATCTCATTTATAAGACTGCTTTTCTCGTTGCTGTCTCTTTAGTTAGGAGGGTCACAAACTGCAAGCTCTTTCAGTTCAAGATCAGTTTATTATTGTTCACAAAGACAAAGTTGTGTTTCATACACATCCATGTTTCTCTTATAAATGTATTGCAAAGTTCCATGACAATCAATTATCGAACTTCCTACTTTCTCTCAAAATTCAGCAGAAAGAAGCTAGACGCCAGGAGGGCAGTGATGTATTACCTGGTCAGAACCAAACCATTGAGGAAAACCAATCAATTTTTGGTTTCCCTTGCCACAGGAAGAGAAAGAGGTTCTGGTCAAGTAGATTGAATAACAGATTTGGATACATTTTACAATGTCCAAGTGAACTTGTGCGGGGGGTGGACATTTGATCACCTTAACCCAAACTAGGCCCACCTCTTAAGAAGCGAGTACACGTTTGTCTGTAAATCAAGTTTATTGTACAAACGGCCAGGAGGAGCTTGACGCTGTAGACTCAAACTAACGTGAGTCTTATCGAACCACAAAGGTTTACACATTTTATGCATTTTGAAACGGTTAAAACACTCCTACATATTTTATTACAAATCATCCCCCAACACACGAGTGGTTAAACCTATACAAAAGAAATCCAATCTCCATAATTTCCCAGGCTCTCATTGGACACATTTATTTAACTAACATCAGCTTATGTTTGTAGCACACCCCTTTTTGGGGTCTCCTGTGGTAGGTCATGTTGTCCCATAGTTACACATTCACACACAAACCTAAATCATTACAAGTTTTAGCTGGCCTGGGACCTCTAACCCCAGGCGCGATTCACATGTTTTGCCAGGACACCTTTAACGATATGAGGAAGGGGAGAAATAACAAGTTCCCTTTTGAACTGGCAATAAAAATTGTACCCGCCCAGACTTTCCGGCGTCCTTGTTTTACTTTAATCAACAAGCATAGCCTCTGGGTACATCCTGAGAAACTGACCAAAACCCTTAAAGCATTTGTCAACTCTGCCATTGAGCAGCCCTTACACAGAGTGTATTGCTCTGTCCCAGAGGGATGGCCGGACTTCCCTTGACAATGAGTAACAAGCAAAATTGCATCTCCTTTCCACAATAGTGCCAAGCCGTAAAAACCTGAATCTGGCTGGAACGGACCATCCGATGTAATCTCGGCTGTACTGCCCTACCTCTGATTTCAGTCTTGCTAAACTAGTGTTCCAAGTCACACAGAGTTTGTCTCGCCAACCCGGGCTCCTGGCCCTGCACAATCCTTCGCTATGCGAGGATCTGCGGCATACAGATGTGTATAATTTTGCCATGTACCCAAGCTGTGCCAGAACACACATCACTAAAGACCCCCATGTATGTATGTGCATGTATGTTCAAGACCACCGCGTCCTCACACTATGGTTTCCCCATTGCAAATATCCTTTCTCGCATTTGCATATAAACCTCCTCGCTGCCCAACTTATAGGCGCTACGTGACACACCACACCTACATTGTTTAATTCATCTGCAGTTTTGACTGTTATCTTGCTGCGTTCACGGAAATCTAAAATGTATCAACTTGAACACAAACACTGAAAGTAACACATATCCCATTAAATTTTAAATTGCAACATTGCTTCAACATCGCAGTTTCCCCAGTCACCAATATGGCGCGTGCATAGATAAACCCCTCTTTCTCAATCGGACCTTTATCGACCTCCCCAACAAACATTAACATTCATGCCCAGAGCACACTCAACTCAAGGTACTGGGACTACTAAAGCTTTCATTGCCAATGTGCCGTTAGATGCGATTTGCAAAGCAGCTACTTGGAGTTCAATTCACACCTTCACACAGCATGACTGCTTAGATGCACATTCAAAGCGTGACTCACAGGTGAGACACACTGTACCTTCCAACAACACACCACCTTCATGTACTGCTCGCTAGTCTATGCAAAGCATGCGATTCTATGCAGATTTACAAGCCTCAGAAGGTATACATTACTTACCGTAATAGTATTTCTGATGCTTGCATCTGCTTAGATTCACATATGCCCACCCTTCCTCCCCTCGTGGAGTTGATGGTACATAGACATCTTTCCTCATCTTTCTATACACTTCATGCTACCTCACGTCAGAAACAAAACGATCTGAGGAACCTCAGTCACAGTGCATGTCACACTGGGTATAGGAATACAAACCCGCCCAATGGATGTCCCTTTTCGAACTTCGAAAACAGGTCATGCAATACTCCGCACCTACCACTAGATGTTGGCATATGCAAAGTATGTGAATCTAAGCAGATACAAGCATCAGAAATACGATTATGCTAAGTAATGCACCCCATATACAGATCTGACACGCACGCATCATACACATACCCTCATTACACATATGCACAAAAACCCTTTACCTGCTTCCCACAACCATTCCCCCTGACTCGATGCTCGATCGTAGACCTATTGCTCCCGCCTCCATGCAAAAAGGTGCAGGGAGAGCTTCCATGTGCGTAGAGGAAACAGAGGTGGAGCTGCCCCTTTTCACGCCAGCTGCAGTCTGGTTCTGGCTCTGTTTTAGCTATTATGAAGAGCTTTGCCAATATCTCCACCTCAAAAATGACTTGGTGTAAGTCACCTTTTCCCCCCTCTCTCAAACCTGCAGAGGTGAAACTTTCATGCCACGCTGGCCAAGGATGACTTTTAGTTGTTGGCTTACACTTTGCCCAGGTGAGACTTTGCCATGGCTCCTCTAGCCCCAGGAGGGATGTGCACCCTCACTGTACTAACCTCCCAACATGCCTAGTGTTCCTAGAGGGGCCTGAATGACCCGGAGATACTGCATCTACACAGTGTGATTTAGAGGGTCCTCAGTAACCTTTCCCTAGAGTTCACCCAGAGTTTAGCTGTTTAGTGGTCTCTGCTAGGCCCATCCGTGTCTGGCCTGAGAATATTCACCCACGGGTTACTGGGTTTCCTCGGAGAGCTCCGGTTGCATTTCGCACCCAGTCTAGCCAATCGAGTCTCGAGACTACCCATGGGAGACTCTGGACTTACCCTCTTGTCTCTGCAGATCTCCTGAAAACCATAATCCGTGGATCAACCCTTGGACCGATGGGAACAACCAGTCCCGGCATCTACTTGAATATCTAACCATTGGAAGTGTTCAGAAGAGTCCTGTTACCACATCCTGTGGGCTAGCCAGGCGTCGTCCTGGGCTACTTTTCTGCACTGATCGCTGTCCTGGTTTTTGCCCTGGCACTCCACAGATCCACAGCCTATAAAAAAAACTAATTTCCCTGAAGTTTCAGCTCTCCACCACGAAGAGGGGGGCTTTCAATGCCAGTTCCTTTGTTTACGCCACAAGGGCCGCTTTACACCATTTTCTTCAAGAGTTTGTTGCCGGATTGATGGTCCAGTAGCCTATCCATTGTGTCCTTGGTGTCCATCTGTGCAGTGTCCAGAACCGATCCATTGGAGCAGAGAACTGCGAACTGCCTGAAGTGTGACCTCTGAACTTCCTTTAATGGGATGAAGGCACAAATCCAGGAGGCTTTGCGAATTCAGGAACTCGTATTGTTCTCCCTGAGTGAATCGGAGTACAGCGAGTGAGTAAATCTACCTGTTTTGACCCCTCTACCCCAGCACCTCCTTACAACCTACGGCGACGGGGTGTAAAGTCCTGGCCCACCTCTTCCTTGCCTAACTCTGAACTGAATGTCCTGGTCAGGTTTTGTCATGATTCCTGCCCCTCATGTCCCCAGCCCTCCAAGATGTCAGGCTGGAGCCAGGCCACGATCACCTACATGGCCCTCAAGGGCCTCTCCATCTCTCCAAAGACCCACTTGGAGTCAGACTTGGCGCTCGTGGCACCAGACTCACTCCCATAGGATAACATTGGGGATTGGCCTTGTAGTGCATTGATGGGGACAAGATGGATGCCCCCACATATTTCGATTCCCAGAACTGCATGTGCAGTCTAGTCTTTTGGGTGTGGTTCAGCCAAGAGACACCTGGGATACCCAGAGACTATTTAAGCCACTCCCAGGCTGAGAAACATGCTTTGTGTTTTCTGCACCTGCAGCGTGACACTCAGTGTTCGGATTGGTCTCCAGTAGGCCTGCATCTTACTTCTGCGCTCAGCTCCTGCAAGAACAAGAACACCGTTAGGAACAGCCTTACCTTGCGGCGCTTCTGCCCATCATTCATCGCTCCTTCTGTTCTGCGGGCATCTTCGGCGGTGTCATTCCCATCCCGGCACGCCGCTTCCTAAGGAAAAGGGAAAAGAACAGAAAAAGGCATTAGTAAGAATTCAGCAAATCTTCGCTTATTTTTCAAAGACTGTACGAGCTTCAAACGCTTACCTGAATCCCAGCCGCTCTGGGGGAACTCTGTCTCCGGAACTTCTCATCCATCTGCAAGAGGGAAAAGAGACTCCAGGTTAGCTTGGAAACATCTAGAGGCGCTGCATACCGCGCTTACTCACCGCATTTCTTCTTCATAACCGGCATCCACGCTGAAAACGTCGCGGCACCTAAAAGACACAGAAAAAGAACTCAGTTCAATAAAAATACGAAAGGGTTGCATCGCGCTCTCACTGACCTTCAGCGCTACTCGTCTCAGCAGCACGTCGCCATCCCCGGACGCCGGCCATCATCTAAGGAAGGAAAGGAACGAAGTTAGAGAACTGTTCAAAAGACTCATTATACTTACCTATCGGACTCTTGCCAGTGAAGTAACTAGGCATCAACGCGCCCCTGTGCTGAAAGCAGGACGGAGAGCACACTTTCCAAGAAAACCAGGTGAGCTGTGGATCAAAGGGAGGGGTTAGACCCCGGGAAAGAAGGGGTTCAAGCACACAGACAATAGGGAGTTAAACTCTACCAATCCTGTGTTTCAGGCCCAGTCTCCAGTCGAGTAGACTCCAGGGAAGTGTTCGGGTTCGTAAGAGGTCAGAGCAGGCTGAGTGACGTCCCAGTGGATACCAGGTGAGCGTTACAGGGTTCCTCCCCTAGGTCTCCCATAAGGTGGTTCTAGTGGGTAAGAATCTGCTTTTCTAAAGTTATTTATTTTACTGATTTTAAAAGTGATGCGCTTGTGCTCTTAGCCAAGCACACCAAGTTGACATAGTAGTGAATGTTTGAGTGCGTTATTTGGTAAATTGATTTTCCGAATAAGCCCTGTAGGCCCATTCTGAGAGCCAACCCTGTTCTGGTAAACCGGGAAAACCAGGAAAGACACTGGGCCTCATTACACTAAAAATCTTACTGCTATTCTATAGACATTCACTTTTGGTGTGCTCTCGCTATGAGCACTACATTTTTACTTTGACACATTTAGAACAGTAGAAACAACTATAATGTAGCAAAGCCAGTGTATAAATAACAAGGTAAGTAAAAGCAGATTAGAGAACTACCATGTTGAGAAGAAAAGAGTAAGAAACCGCCTTAAAATATAAGTGTTAGGGGGAATTCTCATAAATGTGTTCATTCCCTTCACCTTAGAGACCCCCAGCAACTTTGCTGGATTTTGAGGACTTGATTTTTTTACCTGGAGATAGGGAGCTTTTTTTTCCCCACTCTCAGGTATTTTGATGTGTGTTTTAATCTTGTGTTCTTTGATTATGGCGTTTTAGACAACTCCATAGGCATCATCTTTTCATGTGTTACACAGCGCCCTCAGTGCAGTACCACAGGGAGGCCTTTTTAGGCTGTCCAAGGTTTAAATACCTTCTCTGGGATAAACTACTGTTTCCCAGAGAAAGTCAAGTTAAATTGACTTTACTTGTCTTTTTAAATTCCTAGACCCAGCACACACTATCTTACAATAGGGTGCTGGAGGGGTTACCTAGTATCTATGTGTCTAGAAACACATGTAGCAGTCAAATGCTACCCTTTCCTATCGAAATGGCTGGTGGCAGTGGTTTTACAATGAACTACTGTGGTTTTTCCCGACCACGAACACCGGTAGCGTTAAATCGCGGGAGCCATGCTTTTCAGGATGGCGTCTGAGCCGCCTTTGTTTAAATGGGTCCCAGTCTTCTCTTTTCGCCATTTCCTTTTGGAAAGGTCCTTCTAGAGTGTGTCTCTGCGTACCAAACTAGGTTTCCATTTGTTCCTATGCCTTTGGCGGGTTTCAGGACTAAAGGTCGCCTCTGGCATCTGAGAGTCTGGATGGGCAGGAAGTGAGGGAGGTGCCGAAACTCCCTGTACTTCATCTCGAAGGAGACCCAAATGCACTCTGGCGTGATTGGCTGACTGACTGTCCGACAAGGACAGCCACCCTGCTGGGTGAGTGGCAGCTAGGCTGGAATGAATGGGGGAAAACTGCATAAAAAGCAGGTCTGTGGGACTGGAAGAGCAGAGTCGCCACTGGAATGAAAGAACCAATGAGGAACTGGAAGAAGAGGACCCCTACAACGATTGAACCGCCCGGTGAAGCCCTGCTGCAGGTCAGAATCTCCAAATCCAACGACAGATAAGATCCTGCAGGAAACATCTTCCCTTGAGCTGGTAGGACCAACCAGTTTGCCCAAACTACAAGCCAGGACCCCTCCTCTGGTCGAATTAGCTGTGCAGAGCTACAGTGGGCCGGATAGCCAGGAAGGTCGGACACTGCTTGGGTTTTAAGGAGCGCACCTTTTATTCGTTTTGCTCTACTGCTGGCTTCTTCCCTGGGTGGCTCAAGACCCTCCAGTCTTCCTACTTCGTGTCAGTCCGACAGTCGCTTCAGGAACCGTGAGTCTGCAGGAACGTCCGCCACAGCTACAGCTCCCTCTCCGTTTTAAGGTACTGTGCAAATCTGGTTGTGTGTTCCGCTCAGCCGCGGTGAAAGTGTTTGAAATCTTTCCCCAATCAGAGGGCTAGTCCTTCTCTTCTCTTTGAACTAACTTTTCTACCAACCAACCTCGTCCGGAATCTGTGCCACAAACATTACCGCAAACTACATTGAACCTATTATCTTGAACAAAAGACTTTTGAACCATTGACTTTGGCCCTAAGCCTTTTCTATCTGATTTTACCCTTGTAGTCTGTCTTGTTCATTTGCCCTGCTTACTTACCTGTTGGCTTTGCTTGATTTCTAATAACTTTGTCTTTCCCTCCCTTTTAAATTGCTGGAGTGCCATTTTGCTCCCACTTCATTTTGTGAGCTTAACTTGTCTGGAATTTAAGGGAAGTGGTGTATTTATGATTGTGATTTTTGACTTGCTTAGAATAGTGAAATGTTATACAACTGTTGAGTAAATAAATATATATTCTTTTACTTAGAAACCTTGAGTCAGTGTTTGGCTGAATCATAGTAATTGCTGTCCTTTGTGTAACTATTTGTACTGCTCACTTACTCTTGAGAGAAGTCTGGCTGCTCCGCTACTGCTACCACTAGAACTGTGTAGTACAGGCTTGTACCAAAGGTGAAATTGTACTGTCATTTGTAGTCTTAATTGTGTGTAGTGTTCCCAAAGGGTACTGCATATAATTCTGCCTAACACAGTGCACTTGCGCGTTCTTAATGTCACTGGGCCTAGTAAGATCGTTGTTTTTATTTTTTGTTCTCCTTTGTTCCTCTCCCTTTGCTTGGTCGCCCTCTGAAACAGTTGTATACGGGCGCAATATAAATAAAATAACATAACATATATCACTATACAATCCCACCACCACAGTTCTGGCCGAGAATTAGACAGTGAGGTAGTCAAAAATCTAAATGTATTTAAAAGAATGAAGCAGCTTTAAACCAAGTCAGTCTCAAGATTTTGACCTGGTGATGACGCAACATTTATGTAAACATGACTATTATCATTACATGAATCGTACCTGCCTATACGAATCTGACTATTGTAAGTCCACAAAGTCATCCACTTTCAATCATGCAGTTTTCCTATAAATATTATGATAATCTAAAAGACACTAGGCATTTTATTATTTCTAATTTACATTGGCTTCATTCGATCACATAACTTTTTTTTTAAACCGCTTTTGATTTTAATGTTACACATACATAATAAAGGAACAAGAGTTTCTCTGTGTATTGTTACATTAACTACAAAGAAAGTGTTCATCTTATTCTATTAAACCCCCAATATAACACCCCCCCCCCATGTTGGCAGTAATGCAGTATTCAATTCACTACCATGTTATGCTAGAGTTAGTCTCGTTTGTATGGCCACTCGGGATACTTGCTCAGTGTCTGTTTCTGGTGTCAGTGACGTAAACCGGGACTGGGTAATCGAGTTACATGCCGCTATATCAGCATTGGTGTCTGAGAGGCTTACGTGCGCCACTCGCCGCCATGCTGTTGTCTCTGCCAACGCCCATTTTTTGAGATCCTGCCACCAGTCTACTATATGGGGACCCTTCAGAGACTTCCATGTCATTGCTATCCTGTGTTTTGCTAGCACAAATGCCAAGTCTTTCATTCTAGAAATCAAGCGTGAATGTTTGCAGTGTGAAAACCGGCCCAACAAGCAGGCTGCGGGTGATAGTGGATGTATTCTTTTCATTCTGTCCGCTATACTCTCCCAGTACTGCCTTATTATAGGACAGGACCAGGACATGTGCAGTATGCCAGTATCCGTGGCCGCACATCTAGGGCAGTGTTGTGCAGCTGCTCCTGGGAATTTTGAGAGGAGTAAAGCACACTCTGTGTATTACATACAATTGGATCAGCTGTAATCGCGCGTTCCTTGCAATATGTCGGCCCATTGCGTATCGTGGATCGACGCGCCCATGTCTTCCTCCCACCAAGCTGTTATGGTCATCTGTTAAGGGTCTGTTCGTAAGGAGCAACATAAACAGCCTAGAGATGGTCTGTGTACCTTCAGCAATGTCATACAGGGAGTCTATTACAGAGTGTTTCCAATAATTCCCAATTCATAGGCCATTTGCGTGTGATCAAGTTCTCAATAGTTTGGTGTAGCAGAAATGTGCCTTGGTGTAGGCCCGTGTTGTCCACTATCTCATGGAAGGGTGTGAAGGCAGTACCTGTGAGCAGGTCCCCTATCATGGCGACTCCCTTCAGTTCCCACTGTGTACGGATGCCCCGGTGCACTTGCATCTGGGACTAGCAAGGCCAGGGGAAACTGCACCGAGAACGGGTCCTTCATTTTGAATAATGCCATTGCCCTGTGCCACAACTGATTACCCAATGTAAGGGTGGCCCCCTGCACGTGGCTGCTTACTCCACAATACATCCTTCAGAAGGATGCACGGCTCTGCAGGTTGGAGTAACCCTGTGTCTAGGGTGGGTTCGTCCGCTAGCCATCCTACCACGAACTGCAGTTGCCCTGCTAGGTACTACTTGCTCGAAATGGAGCACCCTAATGCCCCCGTCTTCAAGGGTTTTTTGTAGTGAAGCCAGTGCTATCCTGCATCTGCCATTATGTCACAAGAATTCCCTGCACAATGAGTTTATATTCTTAAAGAAGGCTTTGTTAATGTCCCATATAATATATCCAAAGTAGTGTAGGAGGCGTGTAAGGGTAACCATTTTTAACAGTGCCACTCTTCCCATCAATGAAGGGGGCAGTTTAGTCCAAAATGTCAGCGTTCTTCACCCCGTCTAGGCCCTTTTGTGCGTTATTGTGCTCCCTGGCCGTGTCGTGGTATATTTCGACCCCTAAATACCGAAATGTGGCTGTGCTCCACTTGAGAGCCAGCACAGAGAGTTTGTTGGTTTGTGTTCTAGCTAGTCCAGTCAATGGGAACAGGGACAACTTGTCCATACTGACTGTTATGCCCGAGGTCCAAGAAAAGCATGCCAGTGCTCCGATTAGAAGTTCTAAGTTGTCCTCTGGGTTTTGCCCATACATGAGTATCGTCTGCAAACCTAGGGATCAGGTGGTGCGTCCCTAGAACCGGTATACCCGCTGTTATGTATTCTCTTCGCAAATATGCTGCCACCAGTTCTATCGCCAAAATGTACAGCAAAGGGGATAATGGGCAGCCCTGTCTAGTGCCCTTTTCCAGCACCCAGGGCTTCGAGAAGTGCCTGCTTGTCCTGACTCTTGCTACCGGATCTCTGTATATAATTTCCACCCACCATAAATAACATGGGCCGAAGCCCAGCCTTTGCAAGGTGGCGTGTAGCCAGGCCCACTTAATGGAGTTGATCTTTTATGGCATCTAAAGCTGTTATGGCACACGGTGTGTCCCAAGAGGCTGTGCTGTACATAATATGGTGTAATGGCCTCAGGTTCCAGGACACATTCCTCCTGGCACATATCCCGTTTTGTCGGAGTGCACTAGCGTGCGCATTACCCTTTTTAGTCTGTTTGCTAACGTTGCCTTTAATATGATATGATATGGCATTTGTAATGCGCCTATACACAAGTGTTTCAAGGCGCAACGAGGCAGGGAGGGGGAACAAAGGGAAAGACAGACAACGATCCTACTAGGCCAGGTGTCATTCAGATCGCGCAAGGGTAGAGGGAAGGGAAAAAGTGCAAGGGGAAAGGGAGGGGAAAAATGCAGTACAGGGTAAGTAGAATAATAATAAATAATATGGCCAGCTGGTGGCAAGTGCATAAGAGTTTGCTGTCTTGATTGAGCATATACAATGATCTGTCTGAGCTGCAGTGCTGTGGCGGCTTATTGGGTTTCAGCAGGGGTATTTTATTGATTCTCTGAGGCGATGCGTAAGAATGACAGAATCGTGTGCCTCTGTCGGAGCGTTCAGGAGATGTGCGGCATGTTCAGTAGCGAATTCCTTATAAAATTCGCTTGGCAGGCCATCTGAGCCCTGGGTTTTCCCAGTGGGTAGCGACCTTACTGTGTTTATCAATTCTTCTGCTGTAATCGGTGTATCTAGGGCGTGTACTGCCTCCTCGCTCAATCTAGAGATATTTATTTCGCTCAAGAGCTCTTCCATGATTGTGGTGTGCGTGCGTGTGTCTTGATATAGACTGTGGTAAAATTAATATAAAACTGCGTTAATATTTTCCTGGGTGTTACATATGGTGACATGCTGTGTCAGTATTGAGTAAATGGGTGTGCGTCGTTCTTCCTTTTTACATAACCATGCCAGAAGGCAGGCACTATTGCTGTAAGGCGGTTTCCTTTGCCTCCCTGATCAGCAAGGGATTGAGCAGTGCTTGCAGTGCGTCCTCGGCGGGGGACAATTCCCTACTGAGGAGGGGTGCACAAAGGAGTGCTTAAGGGGGGTGCGGGGGAGGAGGTGGAGGGTTGAAAGGTTCCAGTGGCAAAAGAAGTCAGGGCTACTCCTCCTCCAGGACAGTTGGTTCTGGATTTGGAGAGTATCTTGTAGCTTGCCGTGAACCAAGTCTCGGTGAGATAGAGTACATCCAAATCAAGCTCTTCGAGGAGAAGGCAGATGTCTGAGGAGTGTTTGACAGCGGAGCGAGAGTTAAGAGTAGCGACGTGGGGAAGATTGCCACCTTTGCAAGACTTCTGTGGTAGGTTAACGGCATGAGATACGCCCTGCGGAAGTGTTCGAGGTGCCAGAGACTGGGCAGAGGAGATAGGAGATGGCAGGGTAGTCGGAGAGGTATATTTCAAGTGTATGTAAAATGCAACAAGTAACACAATTTATCATTATTTTGCTGTAAAATAGTTGAGTCCTGAGATGTATCGCACTCCAGCCTTAAATCGACTATTATTGGAGTATTCATGTTTTTGGAGGTTTCTTAAATTAAAGATTCATTGCATGTTTACTTAAACACTATTGTGTTCCATTACAACCTTGTCAGGCAATATTATTACAAAATCCAAAATGACTTAAGATTTAATGTTTTATAATTTATAGTTGATAATTTAATATAGACACTTTATTTTGAACAAGTTCCCAGCCACTTACTCTATCCTTGTGCTCAAGTTCGAGACCTTCTTCAGAATACTGCACTGGCCCCAATCCTGAAGCAATACTAATGTCCCTGCTAGGTGACCAAACAGCATTTGGTGCTGTATAAAAAAAAATAAGAATGGTCCGGTTGCCAATGTTAACCAGTAATGCTAAGATATTCTAGCCCCAAAAAATATTGTTCATCAAACCTATTTTCACAATTGATAATTGTACAGAGAGGAATAGTCCTCCTCTTCCCCTCATTCCCAATTGTCTGACTGCTATTCCGGCACAGTGTGCTTCTAATGATCTCTGCCTTATCGCCAGTAAGACTGAGATCCTTCTCATTGGGACCTCTGCCCCTTCCTTGCCTTCTACTCTCTGGCTTCCCTCCCTTGGCTCTCTCCCCACGTGTTAGGCCACAAATCTGGGCATTATTTGTGACTACCCTCTCTCCTTCTTACCCCATATCTCTGACCTTGCCAAGAAGGCCCACTATCAGCTTCACCTCCTCAGAGGTATTCTCCCTTTCCTCACCTTCCCATAGAAACTCAATGTCTCCAGAACTCTGGTCCTCTCCAGGCTAGACAATTGCAACAGCCTTTTCCTTAAGCTTCCCCTCTCCTCCCTCCGCCCTCTTCAACTAATCCAAAATAGGTCTGCAAGACTTATCCTTGGACTCAAGCCCAGGGACTGCATCTCTCCAGCCCTAAAATCTCTCCACTGCCTCCCGGTGGTTGCAAGGATATGATAGGTTATTTATAATATGCTTAATACCCAGCGGTTTCTAAGCGCGGACCCTGGGGTCGAACCGGTGTTGCTCCATGTCGTTTTGCTTCCAAGGCGAGCATGTTGCCACTGAGCTATCCTCCCAAGATAAAATTCAAAACCCTCTGCATCATCGACAATGCTTTCTGGGACCCAGCTATATACAACTCGCTCTCCCTAAATACCTCCCTGCTAGAGTACTTCGGTCCGCTAACTCCAACTCTCTGCAGGTCATACGCTTCTCCAAGCAGAGAGTGGGGGGGTAGATCTTTCTTCGGCAGGAGCCTCCCTCTGGAATGGCCTCCCGCCCCTCTCAGACTTAAGCCAAATCTTAAGTTCTGAAAGCTCCTCAGGACCATCCTTTTCTCCTCGTCCTTCCCTCTCCCCCCACCCCCCTCCCTTGTTGGTCTCTACCTGGTGCTGCAACTGGTTGCCTGTGTCCCTTATGAAGCTTACCGGGACCAGGCCCTCCCTCGACCAGTCTTCCCCTGCACTCTTACCATCACTTGCCTATGTGCACCCTTCCCCTGACTTGCCTTGTGGCCAGTCTACCTCCATCCTGCACTATTGACCACCTCCCTGTTCTATTTTCCCCAGGCACTTGACCCCGCCCCCTTAGCACTTTCCCAGCTCCTTGGGCCCCCTCCTGCACTTCTCCCTCACCCCCTCTCCTTATCTCTTCCCTCATCCCCCGATCAGACTCCTCCCCCTGCACTTCTAGTTATTCCACTTGCACAATCTAAATGTTACAAGGCCTACTAGGACCGTTATTGTTAGGTTCTCCTCTGCTGTTCACCCACACCCCCACAACTCTTATGTCTTGTGGTGCTTGGAAACACTTTCTGCTGTATAGGCGCCATACAAATGCTCAATAAATAAGTCAATTTATGGGACTTGGCTTCCTGCGTTTCAAATATTTCTAAATCTTTCTGTTGGTGAATGACATTTCAAACACTTCTGAAAATTGGTAATCCTGGAAGCACACTTTAAATCCAAAGTAAAGCATGTTATTGTGTGCTTGCTTCTACATTTTCAAAAGTTACAATTACCAGCAGAAAATGAAGCCAGATTTATTTCCACCTCACTGTTTTGAGAAGGCCCAGCATGCTTTATTTTCTTATGAACACATTTTGCTAACATTCCTACAATGCATTAGCACTGCTGTCTTGGCTTTGTTGCTTTTCATCCAATCACTGTCATTTGACAATGAAAGGAGAGAACATATGATAAGCCACTTTAAAGTAGTTGAAGGTTATTGTTTGCATAATAGGATCTTTATAGTATAAATACAGTCATACTTTAACCGTACTTCATATAAATGTTAGAAGACAGTATCTTCGGCAGTTACTAAATTTGTAGAACATCATTTTTAGAGGAGGCTTGGTATGTTCGTCTGCAGTTACTAACGAATATTGCCGTAACCTGACTGTACTATACTTGGTCATCTAATATGGATGGACATTTTTTTTTTCATTTCAGTCTTTTTTAGTTTGCTTATGTCTTAATGTTTTTATCAATATGACATGCTTGCTTTTACATTTCTTTTTTATCAGCTATTGGCTAGTTGGTGATGTACTGTTCTATTGCAGCTTTCTTTTTTACTGTTGCTTTTATGGCATATGCCCGAAATAAAGTGTTTTTATTATACAGAACTCTGCTTCCTGAATAAATTAGTCAGCAGGGCCAATTATGTAGCATCCAAGGTGAACCATTGGCAAATTAGGTCGAACTAAAGATCAAAACTAAAACAGTACATTTAAGTTTTGGTCTTTTTATCCCTCGTTTACTGGTTAAGTGTTCCCAGGAATTGAATTGCAGCCTTACTTCTCAATTATAGTTGGCAATGTTTGTTAGCTTTTGAGTAGACTTGTTAAGATTTTTTACACAACTTGTGAATGTCATATTTTCAGGAAATTCAACAAGAGACTGACATCCCAGAAAGGGAACTTGTACGAGCCCTGCAGTCTTTGGCGTGCGGAAAACCCACCCAACGAGTTCTTACAAAAGAGCCAAAGTCAAAAGAGATAGAAAATGGTCATGTTTTTACAGTAAATGATCAATTCACGTCCAAACTGCATAGAGTTAAGATACAAACAGGTTTGTGCTTTTTTAATATTACTTCAAATAAAAAATATGGCTACTTCCCACTACATATGTTTCTTTTCATTTTAAAGTATGATGAAATGTGTTTTATTGGGCTGCGACCAATTTTTATACTATTGGAATCTCTGAACATTTAGTAATTTGCATTTCAACAGATTTATATTTTCATTGTCAACTGTTATATTTGAAATCTTGTACAATAGGAACTGCTAATATTTTATTTGTCTTTTGGGCATATTTCGTGTAAATTCAGGGGGCCATGTGCTGACCCTCCCATATCAGGCAGATGGCCACTGCCAAAGCTACTCTGAAACCACTTTGAAATGCTGAATTGGCTGTCGCTTGCAGGCACTTTGTGTGGACTTATGGTATTCTGTGGTGGAAGGAACCCTGAATTATCTTACACAAAATATGTATTTATTGTTCACTTGTTAGGCGCTTACACAGGAAGCAAATACTATTTCAAAGCACCCACAGGGCAACACGGAGGGGACAAGGGATGATAGACAATGTAATTACAACAATGTTAATTAAATACAACAATATAAGAAGAGACAATGGGGAGGGGAAGACCAACCTACTATGCCTTGTGAGCGTTCAGAACGTGCAAGTGCTGAAGGGAGAGGGGTATGGGATAGGGGTTGTGGTGCTCATGGAGAGCAGCAGGTGAAGTGCTATGAAGAAAGGTCATTGTAATCTCCAGTGGTGGAGGGTGAGCCGAGGCAAGTGCAGAGGATAGATAGCAGCTGTGTTAATATGTGGGAGGTCAGGGCCCCGAGTATGCATAAGGGCCCTGCGCACCAATGAAGCAGTAGCTTAGGGAAGGAAGGAAGAGGTAAAGAGGAAGGTCTTGAGGCTTTTGCAGAACTTAAGGCGGTCCTGCTCAGGATAAAGAGGGAGGGAAAGGCTGTTCCACAGAAGGGAGGCCGCTGAGGAAAGCGATCGACCACCTGTCCTCTGTTTAGTAAACTGCTTTACACACAAGGAGTTGGTGCCAGAGGAACGCAGGTGTCTAGAGGGAGAATATTTAGTCAGAAAGAGTTGCAGATAGTGGTCCCCGGTCCCAGACAGCTTTGTGAATGATGCAGAGAGATTTGAATGCAATACGTGCTGTGACTGGGAGCCAGTGAAGACTTTGTAGGGCAGAAGAGAGTTGGTCCCTGGGCTAAGGCCAAGGATAAGTCTCGCTGCCCTATTCTGGATTAGCTGGAGGGGTTGCAGAGTGGATGAAGGTAGAATAAGGAGGAGGCTATTGCAATAGTCAAACCGGGAGAGAACCAGAGCCCGGGTAACATTGAGTCTCTGGAGGAAGGTGAGGAATGGTAGAAAGCCTTTCAGAAGGAAAAGCTGAAAGGGGGAATTCTTGGCAATGTCCTGAATGTGAGGGAGAAAGAGAGAGGAGTTGAAGATGACTGAGGTTTCTGGCTTCCGAGGAGGGAGAAAGGGGAGAGCCCATGGAAGAAGGCCAGAGTTAAGGGAAGAAGTTGGGTGTTGGGGTCCCAATTGAAACGATCTTGTTGGTTGAGTGGTTCCACCCGTGGACTAAAGTGCCACTGTTTTAGTAACTGACACATCTGCTCTGGTCTACATCCATTAGGTCTACAGGGTTTCCAGACTATTTGTTGGTACAATCTCTGACATATCATGATTTTGTTATACAGATTTATTGGAGGGCCACCTTTGTGCTGGCTCTCTTCTGAAGTTCTGGCTTTTGTTTCAAACTCTTTATCTTGCTTTGACTCTCCAGTACACTCATTCAGGGAATAGTCCTCACCAACTACTTTTCTCCTGCAAGAGCGATATCCAGTCCAAGGTAAATGTGTCTCTAGTTTTCTCTCATTCTAATAGTAAACAACTGTAGGTGTAAAAAAAAAAAAAGGAAAGTACCGGCACACCATAATAACCATAGGTTGTGATACTTGCAATACTCATACGTCCTATCCCCTTTCCCCCATTTTTGCCGGGACAGTACCGGAACCTTTGGCAGTGAAATAATGAGCTCCCCCTTTAAATTTAGTGTAGCGTGGGGGGGGTATGGCCTCGGGGTGGTAATGCCCCAAGCCCATCGGCGCCTCACCCCAGTCCCTTTTTCCACACAGACAGTGTCAGACCTGGCAGCCAGCGTAGAGAACTTTTTTAGCTTTCCGCTTGCTCCCGGTTTCTTTTTCACTTATTATTTCACTTCCCATTCGGTGCCTCACCTCCCTGACGTATGTCGGCCACAAGATGATTCACAAGGTGTGCCTCTTGCGACTGCTCGTTCCCTCGGATTCCCATGCACTCTGTCTGGAGTGTTTGCAGCCCAACCACCGCTGGGACTCATGTGCGGCCTGCAGCCCTCTGTCACAGGGAATTGAAGAATCGTCTGTTGCGGTGGAGGCAGATCTTCCACACACTTTTCCCCTTCTGCCCCTCCACCCCCATGAAGGACTTAGTCTCTGGGACCTCTCTTCGGCACAGCTCCACAGCGCAGAGACTCCTTTCCCAGGGTTTCCATGGATCAGGATTCCTCGCATTCAGTTTGTGGCAGGCCCAAGGCCTCTAAGGCTACAGGTTCCCAATCCGAGGGGGTCATGGGGCCCTACCAGGTTGTCCTCAGATGGACGATCAGGCTCGTCCTCTTCTACCCCAGGGGGGTAAAAGATCGTCTAGTGTCGCCTCCAAGAGTCGTTCCTCTGCTAAATCCAGCACGGCTACTGGCACAGGCACCAAGGGCTCCCAGCCTACCAGAGCTCGCACGGAGTCAGTCATCCAGGGTGTTTTTACGACCCGACATTCGGCTCGGGGCTCAGCGCCTACTATAGGTTGACGTCTCTGCTTTGGGTGCAACACCCAAGCTGTATCCTCTCGTGTCTGAGGCCTCTCTTGGGCAAGGGCATGGCACAAGGCTTCAAATTGGCGGATCGGCACATGGCAGTGCCTGCCAGGCAGGTGGCCATCTTGGATCCGACTCAGGGCCCGCCTATCGGTCTTGCAGGACGATTTCAGTCCCCTTCCTTTCAGGAAGCAGCACTGGATCCTACAGTGCAGGGTTTTGGTCCCTGCAGAGGTACATCTACCCATCACAACCCTGCAGCTACATGCCCCATCGGTTTGCCCAGGAGCGGAGGTCTAGTCCGTCGGGGGCCAGGGCTCCTAGAGACCCGGCGGCTAGTGAGGACTGCTTCTTCGAATTCTTCCTCTTGGTTACTCCCCAGGCAGTGCCACCTTAGCACCCTTCCATGGCTGGTACTCCTGTTCCGGCTCTCCCGGTGCCGGCCCCTCCTCTGTTTCAGGCCCTGCTAACCCCTCCACCTCTTCCTGTACCACCAACGCCTCCCCCTCAACAGCCTTTGGACTTGTCTGTGGCTCTGGACCTTGTGAAAGGGGGGGCGATGACACCCAGGACGATGAGCCGCCCTCTGCATCCATCAAGGCCTTTCATGACCGCCTCCAGGGCCTGGTGGAGTTCTTGGGGATGGGGGTGTCCCTTTTCTTGAGGAAACCCCCTAGGACAGGACTCTGGTTGCTCGGGGAGGTCTTGGTGAAACTCACCACAACCATGTCTGGCATTCCCCTCCTGAAGGATGTGATGCAGGTGACATGGAAGGTCTGGGAGAAGCCTTGGGCCAACGCCCAGATTAACAAGAAGCTGGACAGCAGGTTTAGGCTAATGGACGGGGAGCCAATCCTCCTTGCCTCCCACCTGCAACCCCATTCCTCTGTGGTGGCAGCAGCCGCGTTATATTCTAAACCATTGTCTGTCATCTTCCTCCACGGAACCCACCTCCAGTTGCCTCTCCAAGGAGCAGGAAGTCCTTGAGTCCTTGTGAAAGCGATGTTAATTCATCTCAGGACTACATCTGTAGCAGGCCAACGAGGATGCCCTCTTCGCTGCGGCTAACGAGAAACTGTGGCGGGAGCTCTGGGAATTCCTGCCCGAGATCCCTTTGGACAAACAAGCCTCCTTCAAGGCCGGTATGGGCAATGCCCGGGCCATTGCGCAGGATTTCATGGAGTTTTCGGTCTCCCACATCAACACAGTTAGCAGAGGGCTGTGTCGTGGGGTCGAGATGAGGACAACGGCCTGTATGCACACCACAAAGTTTCCATCTGACGTGCATGAGCGGATCCTTGAGCTGCCCTTGGAGGGCGTGGACCTTTTTCATTCGTCCACTGATGACGAATTGACAAAAAAGAAAACCTCTACTTAAACCGCTAAGTCCTTGGCCATCCTGACAGGTCAAATTCTTCCCTCAATCCCAGGGTATGACTCAGTTCAAGCCCCAAACATTTTCCGGCTTCAAGGATATTTGAGACCGTGGTACGCAGAGGCCTGACCGGTCACCCAGTGACAACAGAAGGAAGCAGCAGAGGACGCCGATCAGGTTTTTCCTCACCCAGCCTCTGACACCAAGAAGCAGTGACTTCAGGGTCGGGGGAAACGCATCTCGCCTCTGGGGAGACGTTTGGCTCTGTTCCAGGACACCTCGAAGCGTTGTTTCAGCAATCTGTGGATCCTATCTGGAGTCTTCACAACCTTGTCTTCCACTGGTCCCCAGCTTTTACGGGGGGTCCTTTTGCTCTTGGAGATGCAGGCGAAGGAACCGGTTCCTCTTGTAGACGGGCTTTGGTTACTATTCCAGGATTTTTGCAGTACCCAAGAGCAACCAGGCTGGCCTGAAGGTAGTCCGGGGCCTGTCATTTTAAAATCTTTGTTTACCGCTAGAACACTTGAAGATGATTACTCCTGCGCACATAAGTGTGTGTGCAGGATGTGTTCCCTGGACCTCAAGGATGCGTACCTGCACGTGCCCATATATCAACTGTATCTGAAATTTCTGCAGTTCGCTATTGTCGTACCACTAGGTGCCTGAACTCGACCCCTCATGTCTTCATGAAGTTTATGAACGCAGTGGCTGGACGCCTCCACCTGGAGGGCCATTATCTATACCCTTATTTAGATGACTGGCTGGTAAAGGCGGGAGTCACCCAAAAGGGTGGTGCACTCCTGCCAGAGATTGGCGGATATTCTTCATCAGCTTGGGTTTTCCCCTCAACCAGAGGAAATCAGTTACGCCCAGCTCAGGAACTGGTCTTCCTAGGGGTGTGTTGGAACATGACAGTTCAGTGGGTGTTCCCCACGACTGAGCGGCTTATAGCCCTCTGCAAGGCGGTGGGCCACTTTCTGGCAACTCAACCACCACAGCATGGCGGTTCCAGGACATTCCACCACGTTTCACAATCAAAACACAGGATATCATGTCCTCTCTTCCACCCACCCCCTGCACCAACCTCTCTTGGGCCCCCTTCAGCTGTCCCCACCTTTCCCCCTCTTTTCTCCTCCCTTTACCCTGTAACACCTGACTAGTCCAGTCTATGAAAGCCTCTTCCAAACGGATGGACCCCTGCCCCTCCAAAACCATCAAGGACAATATTGACACTCTCGCACCAGCCTCGGCTGACCTCTGAAACCTCTTTTGCCACTGGAGATATCCCCTCTCCTCTCAAGCACGCTTGTGCACCCTCTGCTCAAAATACTTTCCATCGCCCCGTCTATTCCAGCAAACTATCGCCCGATCTCCATCGCCCCTTTCATGGGAAAACTCCTGGAGAAGCTGGCTTTCACCCAACTTACCCTCCAAACTGAATCTGTTGATTGTCTCAATGACCATTAGTCTGGCTTTAGAGCATTCAGAGGCACGGAAACTGCTCTTCTGAGCACCACCTCATTCTTCTTGACCTCGTTTCTGGTTTCGATGCGGTAAACCACAACATCGTGATCACCCAGTCTGTGGTACCCTTGGCATCACTGATTAGGCCCTGGCGTGGCTCACCTCCTTTCTCTCTGACTGGCCTTCCTAGATGGAACTTGGGTCCTTTCTCTCCATCACTTGCTCTACTTATGTGTTGCCCACGAATCGAACTTGTCCCCCTGGTTCTTCAATATCTACATGGCCCCCTTGGCCCACAGGATCTCCACCTTTACCTCTAACTTTCAGTGTTAAGCAGATGAGACACTGCTCTCTTTCAGGATATCCTCTGCCGCCTCCTCCTCCTCACTCATCCCGGTCTATCTGCAATTCAGTCCTGGTGTGCTGCTAACGATCTCTGCCCGAATGCAAGTAAGACAGATTGTCCTCATTAAGCCCTGCTCCTGCTTTCCCACTGGCCGGCCTCCTTTGGCCCTGCGCCCTCACCTTCCAATGAGGCAAAAATCTTTGAGTCACTTTGACTCCACTCTCTCCTTCTCTTTGCCCATCTCAGATATCTCCAAAAAGTCCCACTACCAACTGCACCTCCTTAGAGGTATTCTACCATTTCTCACTTTCCCCCAGAGGCTCACCACCTGGAGGGCCCTGGTTCTCTCTAGGCTGGACAATTGCAACAGCCTCTTTCTCAACCTTCCTACTTCTACTCTGTCCTCTACAACTCATTCAGAACAGAACTGCAAGACTTATCCTTGGCCGCAAACCCAGGGACTGCATCTCTCCGGTGCTGAAATCTCTACACTGGCTCCTCGTGGCTGCAAGAATCAAGTTCAAGACCCTCTGCATATTCCACAAGGCTTTCTGGGGCCGGGGCCCACACTATAATACTTTCTTCCTAAATACTCTACCTCTAGAGTCCCCACACCAACTCTCTGCGGGTGAGCTGCTTTCACAAACAGATTGGGGGTAGATCTTTATCCTCTGCAGGTGCCTCCCTCTGGAACAGCCTCTGTTACACTGTTTGTCTTGAGCCGGTGCACCTTAAGTTCCGGAAACTCCTTAAAACCTTCCTCTTCACTTCCTTCTTCTCTCTCCCTTGCTAACCTCTGTTTTTTTTTCTCCACCCTCCTTACTCCTCTCCTCATAACTTCAGTTTTTGCTGATTTATTGCCTGGTTCACCTCCAGAGCCTTACAGGTCCCAGCCCCCCCCCCCTGCCAGTCTTTGCACTTGCCTCCAGGCCACTGCACTATGTTCAGCATTACTGCACTTTCAGCTTAGGCTCCATGAGCGAGGCAACCTCTCTGCAACTAAGCAAAGGCCCTGTTGGACTGGATGCGTTTGTTCCCGCCTCCACCCCATCTTCCTCGCACATCCATCTGTACGCATGCATTACCTAATTGTACCAGGACTAGTAAGTTTGTCTGTCCTGTACTCCCCGCCCTCCCTTTTCTGAAGCTGTGTCGAAACTGTTAACACTTCATGCACTTGCACTAGGAGAAATGCCGTCAGGCCTAGTATAACTTTTCTGATCAATTGGAAACTTCAAGGCCTTAGAATGATTACTGTATTCCCTTGTTTCCTTCCCACTTTAAAGCACTCCACCTGTATATGAGCGCTGTGTAAATAAACCATTACAATTTAATTCTGGGCCTGATGGCCTCCTGCATGCTCCCTGCACAGAAAGCCTGTCTCAAGATGAGGCGCTGCCAGCTCCACCTGGTGGCCAACTGGGATCAGGTGACAGGGTCTCAGTCAGACAGGAGTTCAATACCCCCGCTTCTTTTGCCCCACCTTCGCTGGTGGCTGATGGATGGCAGTGTATCAGTGGGAGCCCCCTTTACCAGACCAGAGCCTACCCTGGTGGTGACAACTGACTCCTCTTTCCGGCTGGATGGCTACTCTGGATGGCTATGTGAATCATGGAGCATGGTCCAGGACGGAAGCCCACCTACATATCAATCTGCTCAAGCTCAGGGCAGTGGGCATGGCACTCAGTGTTATTGCCCCTAATCAGGGACAAGTCAGTTCTGGCCTGGATGGACAATACTACTATGTTTTACCTGAACAAGCAGGGTGGAACTTGCCCCCCCCCTTCTCCCCTCCCCTCCATACCACCCCTCCTCTGCATGGAGGTGGTTTCGATTTGGAATGGGCCCTAAAAGAGAGGTTTTGGATTTCTGCAGTCCACCTGCCGGGGACAGCAATGCAGAAGCAGATCAGCTGAGTTGCTTGGGGTTTAACACCTACGAGTGGGAGTTGCACAACAACTCCATGTGGCCCCTGTTCCCAGCATTGGGGGTTTGCGGGCCTGGACTTGTTGGCCTCTCCCCTGAATGCCAAATGTAACCAGTTTGCCTCATGGGCAGGTCAAGGGTCACAGGGAGACTCCTTCCCGATCTGCTGGCACGGCTGCAGGTGTTAGTGTTCCTGCCCACGCCTCTGATCCAGCGGACCCTCCGCAAGTTCTGGGCTTCCATGGACTGCAGCCTCATCCTGGTTGCCCCCCCACTGGCCTTCGAGACCCTGGTTTTCAGATCTCCCGCTGTTGTGCTCCCAGAGTCCCGTCCATCTTCAGATCCCTGGAGGAGCTTCCTGACGCAGCAGGGCAGAGCAGTGGAACATCTGGACCAGACTAAACTGGCCCTGGTGGCCTAGCTCCTGATCAGCTGAGGCTTCAGCCGGCTCCATTTTCTGATGACAACTGGGACATCATCCAGCAGGCCAGGAGGCCCTCGACTCGGTTCCAGTATAAGGGCTAGGTTTCGGTATTGGGCTTGCGACAAGGGTCTGGACCAATCACCTGTCCTGTGGATGAATGTTATGAAGAATTTTCATTTTGGTGCTAAATTCCTCCCACCTTGGAGACCCCCAGCTCTTTTACTGGACTTGGTAAATTTAATTTTAACCCCTGCGTGAGTGTGACCTTTTCTCCCTCATGTGTTTTTAACTGATTTGGATTTTGTGTTTTCACAGTTTTTTCAGTCTGACAAACTCCATAGGCATATGCTTTTTGTATGGTGACACACAGCACCTTCAGTGCAGTGTCACTGAGAAATCCTTTGGATTTCTCATAAGGTTTAAATAACTTTTCTTGTGTGAACTACAGTTCCCAAGAATAGTAAAGGGAAATTGACTTTACTTATTTTCTCTTTGTAGGTCCCGCACACACCAGTTTATGTGGAGTGGCGAGGGGTTACCTAGTACTCTCTCATGTAACATTTTTATGTTACCCTCACTACTTTAAATGGCTGGTGGCAGTGTTCTAACCTTTCCTATCATTGGGCTTTTCTACCACAGGCTGAACCCTCGGCTGCAGTACAGCACCTATGGGTGACCGTTTTGTAAAAATGCCCCCTATCTTCTTTTTTCGCCATTTTCTATTTGTGAGGTCTTTCTTGGCTTTTACTTTGTGCGTTGAGACAGGTTTGAGTCTTTGTTTTGCTGTTGGCCCACCCCTGACTCCAGTGTGTCTGTAAGGACAGGATGTGAGGGGAGGGTCCCAAAACTCCCCTGTCCTTTGGCTCTAGGATTGCTTGAACAAAACTAGTTCTGATTGGCTGGCTGTCCCAAAAGGACAGCCACCCTGCTGTGTGATTGACAGCCTAAGCTGTGCATGAATGAGAGAAACCTGCTTAAAAGGTGAGGGTTTTGGGACTACAATCATTCGACCACTGGAATAACATCCGAAGAAGAAACCGTGAACGAAGCTCGCAATTTCCTGTTGAAGCCCTGCTGCTTTGCTGACCTCTTTTTTCACCTCAACAGAGAAGCACCGCAGGAACGACCTCTCCCCTTGGGTTAGTGGGACCAACTAACCTCGAGACCAACTCCACTTGGCGCCCTCCCTGACTTGCTGTGCCTCTTTGTTGCTGCAGAAGCCCAATGCCTGGGGTCGAGGGACCATAATAGAGTTTAACATCTGCTGTGGAACGAATCTGGCAAAAAGCTCCAGGAGCCTCCGAAGTACCCTCCAGAAGCAGGACATCCTGATCCAGAGTCCCCGATCCAGAGTGCAGGACAGAGGGAGCACGGAGAGTCCAACCGGTGTCCAGTGTTCTGCATCAGTGCTGTTTACAAAGTGCTGAAACTGCAAAGTTCTGCTGAAACGAAAAGAGCCTGTAGCTGCTGATGACCTTCCCTGAGTAATGCCGCAGGAGACCTCCAGACGTCCTCCCTCTTGTCCCCACGACTGAGGCTCAGAAACCAGGGGTCTGCTTGGCTGTAGCAAGACTGAATCAATCTGGACCACCTTTTCTTCTGAACCAGAGGTACTGTTTGGGCTTGGCGGTACTTAACCTCCTGCCCGAAGTCGTGCTATCTCACTTGAGACTTACACCTACTTACTTTGAGTTGATTTCAACTCCCTTTACACAGGCTTAACAGCGTGTGGCCCTACTGGTGATTTTTCTGAACTCTCTAACTGTGTGCAAGATTTTATCCAAGAAGTAAATCAAAACTGTAGACTGTGTCCAAATGACTTTGGCTGTCCTGGCTCCCTAAAGGCACTCTTATAAATCCATTGACTATGGTATTGCCCCCCCCCCCCATAGGTTGTGGCTTGTTAAATCTTTTCTAACCTTTTTGCTTCCCTTAACCTTTCTGCAACTCTGAATCTGCAAAGTATACTAGTGTAATATATAAATGCAAATAGTATCCTTGTGATTGAAGTCACCTGCGGGTATAGGAGAACTGTATTAAGCATATCCAAAGATTATGCACTGGCTTGTTTGATTTGTAAAAATAATTTTAAAGTTTATTCGTATTGTTACAATATTTTTCCTTTTTAAAGAATGCTTATTTAAAATTGACGTTAAATAAAAATCTATAAATGAAACCTTGCGTGTAAGTGTTACTTGGCTACTTGTATTTACGGATTTCAATTGTACAGCTCACATTTACCCCTCTTGAGATGTGCCTAGCTGCTCAGTCACACTACCAACTTGTGTAGTACAGACCTGTACCAAAAGGTGGGTTACCTAATAAGCAGATAAGACACAGTATGACTGCACCAATTCTTACCCAACAATGATGTTATGGCTTTTTCAGCGCACGTGGCTCGTTCTTGAGTTCTGGTGTATACTTGCTGCACCTATTTGGCGGCCATCAGGACTTAAAAGAATTTCCATGAACATGTTTTCTTGGTCTGGGACCTCAAAGTGGTTCTTGCAGTTTTATAATGCAAGCCTTTCAAGCCGATGGCCGCAGTGGACATCCGCTTAGTAAAAACTGAAGACTGTTTGATTGGAGGCTTTCACCTCTGTGCGCAGGGTTAGTGAGCTGTAGGAGTTGTCATCGTTCAAGCCCTTCACCACGTTTCATAACGACGAGGTCATCTTGCGCACTCACCAAAACTTTAAGGTGGTCTCATTGTCCCATCTGAATCAAGAGATCTGCCTGCTGGTTTTCTTCCTGATCCCACTGTCTGAAGCAGAGAGGGCCCTACATCCTTTGGACCTCAGGAGGGTTCTCAAGTTTGCTCTCGCTCAGCTGAAATCCTTCTGCAAGTCAGAGGCATTGTTTGTGACTTTTGGGCCTCCCCCACCCACCCCAGCTCTCATGCTTCCATTGCTCGTCGGATGGTCCAGGCCATTTCAAAGGCCTACACAGCCGTAGACAAACCTGTTCCTAAGGTGATTCAGGCTGTCGCGTTTCAGAGACATACTCCTTGGGATGTCATCAGCAAGGCGGCTACTTGGGCCACTCAGTCGGCCTGCTGTAAACACTATTCGCTAGACACCAGCTTCAGGGTGGCGATGCAGAGCTTGGTCAGGCGATTCCTTTCGCTTCATCCTAGATATAAGGCAGGTTGTCATGGCTACACCCTATGTTCTTGTTTGGTGAAATCACCCAAAAGATGGAGGAACGGGGACAGGAAATATGAGTAATTAGTTACCACTGTAGTGACTAGAGTACTTGTAGTCCCCTTTCCTCCATATGTGCCACCTTCCCAGCCGCCGCTAGTATGCCAATGGCTTACAGGTAATATGACTAGGCAGGTATCTAAGCGTCCAATGTGTTCAAAGGGGACTAAGGTGAGGCGCCAAAGAATGGGGCATTCCCATGCACTATACTAAATTTAAAGGTGAAGATAATTTTTTCACTGCCAAAGGTTCCGGTACCGGTCCCATGTTGGACGCCTACAAGGATCGAGGAATGGGGACTATGGACTAGGAGTACTCTAGTCACCACAGTGAGTAACTTAAATGTTAGTATGATTGACCCTCTGTAGCAAGTTTGAACGTTTTACACCAAAGCTTTGCAGGTGTTGCTGAGGTTGACAAATCGCAGTAATACTCCTACATCATGTTCCCCTTCCTCCATACTTGTGAATGTTATTTCATGTGACAGGAGGCATCTTTGTCACATTAAAATTACAATAAATGTGATTGCTGTGCGCATGCTCTACCATGCACCTGCACCTCTAGGCATCTCCTGCTTCACCTGCCAGTCCTTTCATCTTTGCTCGGTGGAACTAGACACTTTTGCTGCACTTTGAGACATGTCTTCACTTTTGGCTGTTTTAATCTTTTCATTTTCTTGCGAATTTCCTCTGCTTTAGGCATCTGTTCCCTCTGCCAGGTTAATCCATTTTTGCAGGTGCAGCAGTTTCAAGTGGTGGGTCTTTTCCCCCTGTGCTTGAAGCTAAAGCACTACTACAAATCGGTGCTTGTGCTGCCGTGCCCTTTACGTTCCTACACCTTCTTGTAGCAGCTTTTAGGCAACAAACTGTTCAGGTTCCCTGCCCATGTAATTCCTTCCTGTGGGTCTCTGATTTCTGAAAGGAGAATTAAAGCTTCAAGCTCTTTTAGTGAAACTGGAACTTCCCCGGAGGGAACCTCTTTCAGGGCCTAATACTTATTAGAAACCCCTTCAGGTAACTACCACCATGGTCCTGACTGAGGATCCCCACACTGGAGCTAAATAAGTTAAGGCAGCCCCAAGTGTAGTCAATAATCTAAATGATCCAAAAGGATACTAGTTTAAGATATACTTTTCAACTTTTAATTTATAACACTAAAAATGTTTGTAATATGTTGAGCCAACACATGTTTCAAGAAATGCTCTTCCTCGGGTATCTTAATGATCACATCATTAACCCATTTAAAAACAATTGAAGCGTACATTGCATGTTCCATGAAAAACCCAATTAGAAACCCAAATAGATTGGAAAAGCCATCAGACAGTGTTGCCATTAGTCAAAATTACTCTCCAAATGAACACAACTTGCTTTTGTCTTAGAGGTTTGTTTGGGCGGAGACCCTTTTCTACATACCTATACATCAACACAGATGTTGCACGCTCCAACCATTGGCTTGCCATCCTCCTTGTGAACCATCCAATGTGCAGACCTTGACTTCTCTATGCGCAGGGCTATTCAGGAAACCAGTTTCATGGATAAAGGCCCTTGCCTTCTCAGCCAGCACCTTGGGTAAGGTGTTTAACTTTGAGATGATGATGCACTTAGTCGATGAGGTTGTTCTTCCAAAGACTACTACAAGCAGTGCTACTCATTTTGGCCCTGATCTCGGAGGTAGTTTTCCTATAGCATCCGCCAGTCTAACCTTCCTACTCCTCTGATACCATCCAAGGAAACACCTCATTGCCCTCCCTCTGAGTTAGCTGTTCTGTATACACCATCTTGGAAACTGATGCTGCCTCCACCAGCCAATCCTTGCATCTAGTGGACCGCTCTAGACCATCCTAGGGTTGAGGTTCCCTAGTCACTGAGATTTCCCACTGGGAGAAACCACAAACTAAGCCCAGAATTGTGTCTGCAGTGAGAGGAGTCAACCGCTCTGGCATTCCTCTTCAGAAGGATGTCCTGGTTGAGGCATCCAATGTATGTCAAAGGAGTATCGACTGAAAGAGATGTAACCCAAAACCTGAACGATAAAAATAATCCAAAAGACCAAATAATCACTGTACCGCAAGGGAAAACAATGTTTATTACATTCAAAAATGTCAGACGGTACCGTAGAACCGAACTGACATGGAGCTTGTTGTGCCCCAAGAAGTTAGTTTATATAGCGAAAAACCATGTATCGCATACATAGGTTACAATGTTATCTCACCACCCTAATTGGCTACCACGTATATATAGCAAACATGCTAATACCCACCTGTAGTCCCTGGATCAATTGGCTACGCCTTATCTAAACCCTATCCACGTGGCCCACTACATAGTCCCTATTAAATCCAGGTATGGGATTGGCTAATAAGTAGATTGATACACTAATAAATCGAGACCATCCTGTGATATGCACCCCTCCGCTCCAGACACGTTCAAAGTAGGACTGGTGACGCCAACTCTGCCTTGATAAGACAATAGGCCCTCTCATTATACCAGATGCCGCGGCACACACAAGCTGCACACCCGACCTTCACTGAATTTATTGGCATAGCCTCTGCTCCTTCTATCCAAACTCACAGAATGTTCCATACACGGCTCCCCCCTCATCTCCTTCAAACCCTAGTGCCCAGTAAGGATGTGACCAGGGTACCACTCTTCAATCAGAATTTCAGGGATTTATTTGCTTTCGTTATGCATGTACTTGTAATTCAAATATGATGGCCGCTCCTTGGGCGAGGGCGGTAGTGCTCTTATATATTTATTGGTCGCTTGTTAGGGGCTTATACAGCAAGTACATAGTGTTTCAAAGAGCCCACAGGGCAAGGGAGGGAACAAAGAAGTGATACAAATTGAAAACACAAGAGAGGGGAAAGGAGAAAAAGGACGAACCAACTAAGCCTTGTGGGTATTTAGAACATGCAAGTGCAGCAAGGAAAAGGGCAGAGGGGGAAGCTGCTGTGGTGTCCGTGCTAGTGAGAGAACAACAAAGTGCATGGTGTGATAAGTGCTACACGGCCTGGAGCTGTGTTGGGTGTAAGTGCGAGACTCCAAGGCAGTGGGAGTGTCAAGGCAAGTGCGGAGAGTAGACAGAAACTGGCCAAATTGTGTGTGGTAGGTCAGGGGCCCCGAGGATACATAAGGGCCCAGGACACTAATCGTGGGTACTGTGAGATTAGCAGAGGAGAGAAGATGGGAAGGAAGAGGTTAAGAGGGAAGTCTTGAGGAGGTTCTGTAATTTAAGGAAGTCCTGCTCAAGGCGCAGAGGGACGGGGAGGCTGTTCCAAAGTTGGGAGCCAGCTGAGGAAAGCAATAGACATCCTGCCCTCAGTTTAGCAAAGCACATTACACACAAACAGTTGGTGCCAGAGGAACGTAGAAGTCTGGAGGGAGAGTATTTAGTGAGGTAGAGTTGAAGATGGTGAGCTCCCCGGGCCCAGACAGCCTGGTGGATGATGCAGAGGTATGTGAATTTAATCCGAACAGCAACCGGGAGCCAGTGAAGACTTTTTAGGGCATGGGAGATGCAGTCCCTGGGTTTTAAGCCAAGGATAAGGAAGGCCGGAGTGAAGGGAAGAAAGCGGGAGCAGGGGTCCCGATGGGAAGGATCTGTTTTACAGGCGTTAAGGCAGAGATGGTGGGCGGTGCACCAGGACTGAATGGCTGATTGGCAGTCGGGGATGATGGAAGGTTTAAGGGGGTCATTAGGAATTTTGAGAAAGAGTTGTGTTGTCTGCATAACAATGAAAATTGGGGGGGGGGGGGGGGGAGGCGATAAAGCGTGCCAGCAGTGCAAAGTAGATGTTAAAGATCTGAGGGGAGAGGATGGAACCTTGGGGGATGCCACAGGTGGAGAAGCAAGTTGGAGAGGAGAAGGGCCCCAGGATGACTTGGGACAAGCAGTCAGGAAGGATGTCCGCCAGTCCAATACCCGATCCGAGATACCAAGGGTATTGTGGAGTCTTTGTATGAGGATGGAATGGTTGACGGTGTTAAATGATGACAGCTGGGGAGTTGGAGTCCAGAGATGCATGCAGTTATTTACAGGTGTTCAGCAGAGCAGAGTCCGTGCCTCTGGATGCTTGGAATCCAGATTGATGATCGTGGAGACCACCAACAAGTTTGGTGTGAGAGTTGAGTTGTGGCAATGCCAGCTTCTCAGCAGCTTCCCCAGGAAGTGGGTGATGGAAATAGGGCAGTAGTTGGCAGTGCAGGTAGGGTCTGCTGAAGGTTTTATCGGGAGGGGTGCGAACAAGGGAGTGTTTGAGGGGGAAGAGTAAAGATCCAGTGGCAAAAGTGATTGTAAAAATCAGCGAGTGAGGGGGCAAGACCCAATGTTTATCTTGATGGTTCTGGATGAGCAAGAAGAAACCTGTTTAGAAAAGACCATCATGGAGCGGACAACTCTAGTAACGTCTTCAGGTGTAATGGGGGAGAAGGAGGAGAGGGGGGGAGAAGGACAGTAGGAGGCCAAGGGAGGCATGGGGGTGTGGGAAGGGTTGGCAGGATGAGTGACAAGGGAGTTCAGGAGGTCCTGAGTTTTTCTGGCAAAGTATGTGGCCAGTGCGTTACAGAGGGCCTGGGAGGTGGAGACTGCAGAAGGGTTGGCTAGTTCCTGCAAATCTTGAAAAGTTTGGCCTTGTTGTTGGGTGCGCTAGAGACCCGTGCCTGTATGTGGGCTCTTTTCTTGGCATGGATGGAGAGTCTGTTTTGTCTTTGGAGCAGACAGCAGGCCAGTTTGTCAGAGGATGAGCCTGAGGTTTGCAACTCGCGTTCCGCTGCTCTGCACTTTCGTTTCAGAACTGCAAGATCGGCGTCATACCAGGTGTTACACTTAGAGGCAGGTTTCGTGTGGATTCTCATGAGTGCGGCAAGGCTGTAGAGGGCGTTGGTGATGGCCAGATGCAGGTTACTGAGAGCAGAATCAGCGGGAGAATCTGAGGTAGGGGGGTTAGGGTGGCGGCTAAGGCAGCAGCTGACACTGGTTTCATCGGGCGGATGTTGGTGAACGAGGTTGGCAGGGCTTTGGGGGGGTGCGGTCAGAGTGGCCCAGGGGCCCAAATGGGAGGAAAGGAGAGAATGGTCTGACCATGATAGAGGGGTGACCAGTGGGGAAGAGAGAGGGAGTTAGAGTGGATAAAGGTGTCAAGGGTGTGACCATCCAAGTGTGTTGGACCATAGGGGAGAATGGAGAGTGATAGAAAGGTGCAGATGTCAATGAAGAGTGGAAGCTGTGGCAGGGGAGTCCAATTGGATGTTGAAATCACCCAAGGGCAGAAGATTGGAGGTGGATGAAAGTAAGCAAGATTAGAAATCTGCCCATTCAGAGAGGAATAGGGTAGTAGAACCTGGAGGCCGATAGATGGTGGCAATGGTGAGGGTGGTGGAGGCAGAGATGACCAACTTGCACACCAGGCTCTCAAAGGAAGAGTAGGGCTGGGTGGGTAAGATGGAAGAAGGAACCCACTCAGTGAAGGTTAAGGCAACCCCACCACCAGCACAGTGACGTCGAGGTGTGGATAGGATCTTGAAGCCATCGGGGAGGAGGGAGTCAAAAGCAGTGACTGAGCTGGCATTGAACCATGTCTCGGTAAGAGCGAGAATGTCAAGGTCAATGTTTTCAAGGAGGAGGCAAAATGTCGGCAGAGTGTTTGATGGCTGAGCAGGCATCGAGTTGCCAGGTGGAGGTGGTCTGCCTTTGAACATTTTCTGAGGTGAAGTACAGGTGCGTGATACAGCAGCCGGAGGGGGGAAGAGGGAGAGTTTAGTAAGGGGAGATGCAGGAAAAGGATGGAAGTTAATGAGAGACAGCAGGATCCGGTCAACGAGAAGGAGATTGGGTTGACGACCCTGGACCAGGGTGGTGCCTGTATGGTAGACATTAACGAAGCAACTGAAAGAGCAGCCGGCCAAGAGGGCTTCCCACTTGGTTCCACCTTTAATGGGAGAGGATATGGCAGGGGGAGAGAGTAGCGATGAGATGGGGGTGGGGGGTCCATAGGTCTGGAGAGGGGACAGAAGAGGATATCTATGAACTCTTTGGAAGAAGCGCTGACGTAGTTTACGATGGGAAGGTCAGGGTTTGCACAAAGTATGTCTCTCTTGTGTTTCTTTCTTCCGGACTTCATGAGAGAGGGGGGGATAGATAATAGGGAAGCAGTTAGAGAAGATGGGTGAAATGGAGATAGCCATAGGGGCGGTGGAGGATGGAGGAATGACAGAGGAGTGGCTGCACCGCAAAGTTCTTGGCTAGCTCACCAGGTGGCCTAGTAGTCACAAAGGCACACACTAATCCAAAGGGTAAATCGAATTTAAGAAAGATGATGGTACAATGCAGAGCAGAAAGGTGCACTGAAATAAAGGCGCACACACACCTAAATTCAATTTTCAAAATAGATGGTACAATGCAGAGAGAGAAGAGGTTGAAAAGATGAGGGAAGCAAGGCCGAGAACATAGACAGGTGAAAGGATCAGATAGTTGAGACAGTGTGAGAGTTCTGCTGTCACTCACTGGTAGATTCTACGGCAAAGAAGAGGTCCATGTGTCCAAGTACATGTGGTGGCAGTAAATATCTGGAGGACGATTCATAGTTTGAGGAGCTGGGGGCAAGTAGCAAAAGGACCTCCAGGCCCTCCTCGGCCCGGACAGGCTCAGACAGGGACTGTGATGTGGGCTTTCAGTGTTGGTGGCCGGCTTTACAGCCTTCCAGCTAACCCGATTGGCTAGTTGTAGCAGGGAGAACCAATCGGGCTGAAGGCGTCCCCATCGTCACAGCAACCCCCTGAGGCACGCCAGTGTTAACAAAGAGAGTGGCTGTGAAATTGCAGTAGAGTTGCACACTCAGTGTCTTCGCGCCCTTTTTTAAAAAAAAAACTGCCCATGAAACAGGGCCTGATGGCGGCCTGTGCCACACGGTGTAGCAGCATGCAATGTTGACATAGACCGCAGCTAACAGCAGCGGAACTCAAGTTCCTGTACGTGCTGCCCAGTGGCTCACACACAAGGATTCTGTTTCTTTTCACCAGGTGGCGTCCACGCGGAAGTTACAAGGGTGGGGGGGTGTTGTACGGTGGGCTAGGCCAGTTTACCTCTTTGATCGCTGTGATCTAAATCTTAGCCTGGTCTATTTGCATCACTAAACCTCAAGCCCTATTCTCATGAATTTTTCCTACAATGGATGCATACCCCTACCTGCCGTCCCGGAGCAAAAATTCTGTTTGCACCGTGTTCAGGCCCTGCAGCTGGATACAATTAGCATTCATCTGTGCTCCGCGGGTGCCTCTGACCTCTGCCTCTCCCCTGGGAAACGGAAAGGGGTCTAAGCTAAAGTGAGCCACAGCTCCACATCAGGACCTGCATTCTATTCTATTCTGTTCCTTGTGTGCCATGTTAACACACTAACCTCATTCCTACCATAGTACATTTCTTACTCCATCTTCCACCTCATTCAGCTCTAGTCTAGCACCCAACTGGAAACTTAACTTTGTATACTACTTCTAAGCACGGGCCCTAAACCACACTGCCCTATCTATAACCTCTGCAACCACAATATTAATACATTTATTGCTCCTTCTGTGTTGCTTTATGTGGGTATCTTATGTGTCAAAACTAACTAAAAGTAATACATGCGCCTTGTGCTGCGCAAAACTCCACCTGCTCGCACAGTAGTATGTGCTAACGTCTTTCTCAGCCTGAGCCTTTTTTCCCTGGCTGGTGTGCTGCAAATGCATCCCAGGATGCCCTCCTTTACCTAATACTCCATTAACTAACTCTGCTGCCTCCCTTCTTCTATAGTCCTCGTCTTTGCCTAACCATGCCCTACACAGATGACGTGAACTCCCCCCTCGTTGGGCGTTTTCTTCCGGAGTGCCTGTCATAAAGAAACACCCCCCCCCCCAATCTCCAACCCACTGCTCTACATAGCAGAGTAGGGCACCAGAAGTGAGTCCACCTGCGCACTGGAATTGGTAATTTTAGGAGATACTATGGAAATACTACAAAAGTTAAGGACCTGCTGCGAGATGTGTGGACGAGGGAGGCACCACCCAAAGAGGGCACAAAATCCTTAGAGCACTGGAGGCCAAGGCTGGTTTGTGCTGGTTGCAAAATACAGTAAAGTGAGTTTTTAAACAAGGTAGAATTAAAGTGGTACATGAAGTACTGATCACTCAAATACTGATCAGCCAACACGTGCTTCAACCTTCACCAGGTCTTTATCAAGGGGGGTAGAAAAAATATCCAATTGGATAAATCGTGAAGAAAGCGTTGATTCTGGAATGTTGTCAGTGAGTGTGTACGTGCATGAGAATGTGGGGGCCTGGTGGGTGCCAGCAATGCAAGTAAGTGATCTGTCTGACCGAATGATCAAGAAGCAAGGCTTTTCGGCAGCATGCTAGGGTGATATGCCTGGTGTGTTGTGAGCTCCCTGTTGATATCAGGCGTTTCGGATCACTGTAGAGTAGAGAACTCCCGCCGGTCGGCATTACGTGAGAAAAGGGGGCGGCGTGAGACTGACTCCCCAGCCTTTCAGCAGCGTCAATTAGTGGATAATATAGCGGGAGTTTCGTCTACTCTATAGTACTCCTATGTCCCATCCCCTTTTCTCCATACTGCATGAGCGGCTGTCGCTAGGGACGGGAAACAGAACCATTTTCACCAGAAAAATGTCTACACCCCTTTAAATATATGCACACAGGACGGGAAGACCAAGGCTGCTCGGCCTACTACGTCCGAGGAGTAAGGGCGTCGCTCGCCGAGCAGCCATGGTCTCTCCCAGGACTGAGGTGTGTCACCAGAGGGCACAGTGAAGGGAGCGCATGCTCCTGGGGCCACGCCCCAGCGTGCATACATTTGAAAAGGAATAGACCTTTTCAGGGGATTGGGTCCTCCGACGTATTCCATATCAATGACCGGTTATGTCCACAGATGTGCTGCTTCGGAAAATCTTCGGAGGCGACGTCCTGCGTCAATGCGCCGTCCCTGAGGACGACCTCCGACGGCCGACGTCACCCAATGTGATAAGTAGGACGCACGACGCCCGTAGCCTCAGTTCCCTTTTTTCCATGAACGTGTTGGCTTCGTGAATCTCGGCACGCCTCGTCTCGGAGTTTGCTATATTCTTCTTGGTTCGTTGAACCTGTTCGGTTTTTGTGAAGACCTGTTCGTGGCGATGTCTACTTCGTCTTCAACCCTGCATCCGGGCTTCAAGAAATGCGGGGACTGTGGGTCCAAGATGTCTGTCACAGACTCGCACGACGCCTGCCTCTGGTGCCTCGGGGGAGACCCACGATACAGACTGTGTTGACTGCCAGTCGCTCACGGCCAAGGCCTTGCGGGAACGCAAGAAGAAGCTGTCGAGGTCGGATGTCTAAGCCCCGGAAGTCCAGGTCTACGGGGCTTTCGACGGATGACTCGAGGGGCGACTCTCCGCGTCATCATCGGAAGTCCAGTGGGTCTCCTTCCAGGAGTCGGTCTCCCCACTCCTCCGCCTCTTCGGGGCATTCCAGGAAGCGCCGGCATCGGTCACCTTCCCCGTCCTCTTCCGAGGACTCTGCCCGTCGGCGGGTCGTTTATCCCACCATGCAAGCGACACCGGAGGAATGAGATTCCTTCGGGAAGCAGATGTTAGCGATTCTTGAATCGCAGGGCACCGGTCCATCCGCGCCTCCGATTGGGGTTGGTCGGCACCGGTCGAGAGACACCGCTCGTATGCCTTCGGGCTAAGGTGGTCGGCACGCTCGGACAAGGGTAGCTGTTCTCGCCATGCCCGTTCCAAGTCCCGGTCCTCGACGCGTTCGAGGCCGTGTGATCCTGTGCCGTCTTCAAAGAAGATGTCGACGCCTGTGGCGCCGAGGTCGTCGACGATTTCTCTCGAGGCTTCGCCTCCGAGGGGGTCGTCTATGCTGTCGCCGCCTAGGTCGTCGAGAGACACGCTCGGAGCTCTGGCTTCGAGGCCTGTGTCGACGCCGTCGATGCTGGCGGCGCTGCAACTGACGTTGACCCCGATTCGCTCAACGCAGACTCGTTCGGTGCCCTCGACGCCTTTCGAGGCGGTGGTATCGGAGGGGCCCCGTGGCATGGGGTTAGCCCCTAGAAAGGCTCTGGCTAAGGTCAGGCATAGCTTTGGTCCCCAGGTGTCTTCCTCTCACCGCCTGGAGTACATTTCAGAGGGTGATGAAGGCTCTGATGAAGGCTTGGTTCCGGTACCAGATGAGCTTCTCTCGGGCCATAGCCAGTTTGATGACCTGAGGCAGCCACTGCATGATGCCAGTGGACTGGACACACCTCCGGAGGTGGAGTTTTGTAGGCCGGAGCCTGGCACTCATGCCGATTCTTCATACCGGCGCCTTAGGTCTCAGGTCACCGAGTACTTGGGATGGTCGGCTCCCCCAGGGGAGTTTGTTCAGGATGATCTCACGGACATCCTTGATCTTGGTCCCCCCCACTGACCCGGTACTGCCGTTTCATATGGCTCTGCAGAGAAGGGTGGCAGCGGCTTGGACTGCTCCGGAGAGTCTCCCGGCAGTGGGCAAGTCTTTGTCGCGAAAATACCGTCCAGCCAGTAGCTACCCCTGCTACTTGTCCAGGCACCCCACTCGGGAGAGTTTGGTGGTGCAGGCGGCTACGGCCCCGGCAAAGCAGGCGTCGTATCCTACCATCCCTCCGTATAGGGACGACAAACGTTTTGACAGCTGGGCGAAGAAAGTATTTTCTTCAGGGGGTATGGCGCTTCAGGCGGCCAACTCCATATATGCCTTGTCTCGTTTCACACACACTCTGTGGAACTGTGTTGCATTAGCGGCTGAACATATTCCCGAAGGGGACGAACGGGATGGTTTCCTTGCTAGGGTTCAGGATGGCAAGGATGCCATGTGTGAGGCCGTTCAGTCGGGTTTGGACATAGCAGATTGTGTCAGCCGGTCCATGGCGGTGAGCACCGTAATACGCAGGTTTGCGTGGTTGCGGAAGTCTGGGTTCGCTCCTGATGTGCAGTCCCGGCTCCTCAACATGCCCTTTGACAGTGAACATCTTTTTGGCAGCAAGGCTGACGAGAGCCTTGAGCGGTTGCAGACCTCCAAAGCTGCAGCAAAGTCATTGGGTGCTGCAGTTAGACAACCTCCGCCTTTTCGTCCTAGGGGACAACTATGGAGGGGAGGTTCCTTTCGCTATTACTCATCCTTCAGTAAAGCGAGAGGAGCTAGCAGTCAAAGAGGCCACCGTAAGAGTGCCAGAGGTAGAAAACAGGGTACTCGAGGTGCCAAGGCCGCTCGGGCAGTTGCCTCTTTGCCCTCAGGCAACGCCGCTACCACTCAGTCATGAGGCCATGTCCCATGGTTCGCCGGCTGGGGGAAGGCTGGCGCAGCATCTTGTAGAGTGGCGAGCCATTACTTCAGATGTGTGGGTTCTGGAGATCATAACCCACGGCTACTGTCTTCCCTTTCGGCAGAGGCCTCACGACAATCCACCTGGGAACCTCTCTTTGAAGAGTCTGGATCCGCTCCTTGTGCAGGAAATTCAAGCACTGCTGGAGAAAGGCGCCATAGAACTGGTGCCTGTAGCGGAGAGGAACATGGGATGGTATTCCCCTTATTTTTTGATTTCGAAGAAAGACTGGGGATTGAGACCCATCATGGACTTGCGCGGTTTGAACAAACTCCTCAGGAAGGACAAGTTCAAGATGGTTACTCTATCTCATGTCCTCCAGGCCCTTCAACAGGTTTGGTTGGTGTCTCTCGACCTCAAGGACGCTTACTTCCATGTGTCGATCCATCCCAAGCACAAGAAGTACCTGAGGTTCGCGGTTGGCGACTTCCATTTTCAGTTTCGGGTCCTGCCGTTCGGATTGACCTCCGCCCCGAGGGTTTTCACCAAGTTTATGGTGGTGGTGGCAGCGCATCTCGGGAAAGGGGGGGGGATTCACGTCTACCCCTACCTGGACAATTGGTTGATCAGGGGGAGCTCTCCCGAGCAAGTCCTGGATCATCTGTCCGTCACCTGCCACTCCCTTCACAAGCTGGGCTTCTCCCTCAATTTAAAGAAGTCCCATTTGACACCAACGCAGCGGCTCCAGTACATCGGAGCAGTGCTCGACACATCCCTGGGGCAGTGTTTTCCTCCCCAGGTGAGGGCTCTTCACATTCAGCAGATGGTGCACAAGTTTCAACTTGCCCTGAATCTCCCAACGTCCGAGTTCTTGAGACTGCTCGGCCTCATGGCATCCTGCATTCTTCTGGTGCCAGAGGCTCGTCTGCGGATGAGGTCTTTGCAATGGGCACTCAAGCTCCAGTGGTCTCAGTCCTCCGGCAGGTTGTCGGACCCTGTTCAGGTGCCGCCCTCGGTCGCCCAGGACCTTCTGTGGTGGGCCGTCAAAGGCAATCTAAAGAAGGGGGCCCCATTTTGGCTGCCCTGGCCGGAGGTGACGATCGTGACGGACGCATCCCTCACGGGATGGGGAGCTCATGCCAACGAGTTGACAGTCAGCGGTCGTTGGTCTCCGTCGGAGTCCAGACTCCATATCAATCTGTTGGAGCTGAGGGCCGTCAGGCTAGCCCTGAAGGCTTTTCTGCCGACTGTGCGAGGAAAGAGTGTCCTGATTCTAACGGACAACACGGTGGCCATGCACTCCTCAACAAAAAGGGTGGGGCAGGGAGGCGATGCAGCTCGAGTTCTGGGCCATACAGCAGGAGGTTTCGATCTCGGCTGTTCATCTGGCCGGAGACGACAACGAGACGGCAGACGCTCTGAGCAGGCAGAGCGCAATCTCTCATGAGTGGGATTTGGCTTAGATTCTCCTGGAGATCTTTGCCCTTTGGGGGACCCCTCAAGTGGATCTCTTCGCCTCCAGTGTCAACCGGAAGTGCGAAACGTTCTGCTCGCGGGAATTTCCCCCAAAAGGAGCTTTAGGAGACGCATTTGTGGTGGAGTGGTCATTCCCACTGCTGTACGCGTTTCCTCCAGTCCCCGTCATCCCGCAAGTACTGCGGAGGGTACGGCGGTTCGGTTCCCGGATGATCCTCATTGCTCCGGCGTGGGCCCGGAGGACGTGGTACCCGGACCTTCTCGACTTGATCATCTGCCCTCCACGTCGTCTTCCCTACTGAGACGATCTGCTCTCACGGGAGGGGGGGTCAGGTTCTCCATCCAGCGGTCAGATCCCTCAACCTTCACGCTTGGCTTCTGAAAGGTTGAGGTATAAGGATTGGGACCTCCCTGAAGAATGTGGATCCTTTTGAGTGTGACATTCCCACGGTTCTGTCTTTTTTGCTTTCCTTGGCCCACAGGGGCTTGCAAGTGGGGACCATTAAAGGTTACCTGGCGGCGCTGTCCATATTTAAGCGCTCGTCTGAAGAATGTTCCTATTTTAAGATTCCTTTAATTTCTCAGTTTTTGAAAGGGCTCACTAATGTGTTCCCACCGTCACCTTTTCTGGTGCCCGGTTGGGATTTGAACCTTGTTCTTAAGTTTCTTATGGGTGCTCTGTTTGAGCCTTTGCATTCTTGCCCTTTGAGACTGTTAACTCTGAAAACTGTGTTTTTGGTTGCGGTTACTTCCGCTCGCAGAGTGAGTGAGTTACAGGCACTTTTGGTTAAGCCACCCTTCACTGTGTTTCATAAGGACAGGGTTGTCCTTAGAGTTCGTCCTTCCTTTCTTCCGAAAGTGGTTTCGGATTTTCATTTGAGCCAGAAGGTTGTTCTTCCGGCGTTCTATCCTCCTCCACATCCTGGTAAGGAAGAGGAGAGGCTCCACAGGCTTGATCCTAGGAGAGCGTTGAGCTTTTATATTTCGTGCATGTCCCGGGTCAGAGTGGACAATCAACTTTTCATTGGTTACGCTAGAAAGCGTTTGGGACAAGCTGTGACGAAACAGACTTTGACGCATTGGATTATTTTAGCTATCGCCGAGTGTTACCGCTTGGCGGGTAAGGACACTCCGGCTGGCTTACGGGCCTATTCTACAAGGGGAGTGGCTGCACCTACTGACATGCAGATGGGTGTTCCTATTCGTCACATCTGTGATGCAGCCACCAGGGCTTCAGTACATACTTTTGTACGTCACTACTCCCTCGATTCCATCCGAGGGCAGTGTTAAGACGGATTTCTGAACTGTGTCCTGGCGGCGCAGAAGTTCAGAAGGCCAACCTAATTACTTGGAACAGGGTAACCTCTGGACAAGCCACAACAATCAGGGTAGCGATCGCGGCGGTCAAGACTAGGTCTCAAGAGGGGTGAGGGTGACTGAAAGCCCGCAATGAGCACACAAAGCAAGGACACTTACAAACTACTCCAAACAGGTGTTATATTAAAAATATATACACATTTATTCCAAGGCCTTTAAAACAATGACCGTAGCGAGAAATCACAATACAACTCTAGTAAACCAACACATGCCATACCATACCAATACAATATATATACAAATACAAACAAGTCTATAGCGTTAGATGCACGAAATGTGTAGACCACTTAAAAGGGAAGGAAAACAGGCAGTGCAAAATAATGCTTAGACCCAGTCCGCCTTCAGAGGCACCAACTAAAAGGAAGTCCGAGCCCTACGAAGAGTGGATCCTTGTGCTCAAAAGTACCTGCACACGCTGGTGCCAAAGGGCAAAAAGGGGAGTCTCTTCGAGGGAATCCGGCAGTTCAGTTTAGTGCACAAATGAAGAACAGAGTTCCGCGACTCAAGCGCAGCCTCCACTGTGGGCAGAAGCAGAGCGCGAGTACGGAAAGGCGTGCTGTTTTGACACAGCAGGGAAAAGCTATGGGCTCCTGCAGGAGGGCGACCAGTTCCTAGCTATGCTACTCACCGGTCCCCGATGCAAGCAGACCCAGGCTTCTCCGCGTCAGTTTCAGTCGCTGGCAGGTTCGGGAGAGCAGGGGACGTCTCGTCGTCGTGTAGAGTCTGCAGTAGCAGAGTTGAGTTAAAGATGTCCCAAATGAAGTGAACCCGCACAGTTTGTTACCACAGCAGGGCAACAGAGCGGCCGTGTGTATCTCAGTCAAATGTACACTACTCCCTTCAGACCTGGGAACGCCAAGTGTACGAATCGTGTGAGAGTGACAAGGACTAGAAATACAACACAACCTGACGGCGGTTACAGAGCAAGACTCCTGTGTAGGCTGGTCAGTCTGCTGGATGGCCCAGAGACGCTTCCGAAGGCTTACGAGCAGGAGATGGTGAAGATGCCGAGAATAGCTGTTCCCGCTATTCCAAGGGTCGTAGTACCAGTACAGGCCTTCTGGTTCGATCAGAGGTAAAAAGGATTTCACAAGGCGACAGCAGTGCAGAGTCCTTCAGCGGGTCACCAGAGATTCCTCGGTTCAGCCTCGTGGTTGCAGGATACTTGGCTCCTGTATTCCTTTGTTCGTGAGAACTCAAGAGATCGACAAGGTAGTGGCTTTTCCAGCCCCCTTTTATCCACGGTTCCTTTCGCACCAAAACGGAGGGGACCCAATGGGAGATCCGCTCATCAACACTCACACCATACGTGGACCTATCACGGACCACGGTGGTCCCAGGCATTCACACCACCCTAGACTCTCTGGCACCCAGGATGTATATTGGGACCAGACATCCCAGCCCACCTCCTGGAGGCACACACAAGGCCTGTAGAAGCCCGCGAAAGCATCTGTGTTTCGTGGGAAAGTACATGCCCAAATAAGGAAGGCCCTGGGTCGGCTCGACCTGGGGAAGGTGAAGGGAGCAAGACGGTCAGCGGACAGGACAAAGGAGCCTCGTGGTCTGGCCATTTTGGGAGCCAGGCCCCCATTTTGGGCTAAGCGCGAGAAACGCGCTTAAAACGCCAAAAGGAGCTCAAAACACAAGAAACGATCGCTGCCACCATTCCCGTCCGTGATTCACTTGCACCGATCAGTTACAATCAAAAAGGAGTATCTAGGGCCTGTAGAAGGCTAGAGACCCAAGAGAGCAGTAACTTAGCTTACAATGCCCTCTTGTGTCATGTTGCACGAAAGCCGCAACATGATAAAAGAAACTACGGAAAACAGCGTTTCCCGGTACTGACTGTCTTAAGGGCATGTCAGTTTCCCCGTAAGAATGGAGCGAAAGCCCAGAGCAGTGCGGCAGAAGGCTGCACTTCTCTGGCAAAGTCTAGATCATGGTGAAAACAACAGCAAAAAGTTTAAGGGTTGCCACATGGAAGGAAAATTACCCACAATTAAGAAATCTTTCCTAACAGGCAGGATCTGGCCTTTGGCAAGGCAGTCCTTTATTCCGCAATTTGATTGGGCATGCTAAATTTGTGTTCTAAATTCTTTTCCCACCTCCTTGCTTGGTACTGCTTTGGGAGTCTGTCATAGATATGGAATACATCGGAGGACCCAATCCCCTCGAAGAACAAGTTACTTTCTTACCTGGTAACGTTCTTTCAATGGGATGGTCTGACGACGTATTCCATATCGCTCCCTCCCTACCTTCCCCGCTGCGGAATTTCTTTTGCGATTGCAGCTTGCGTTCCGCAAGGCCTTGTGTGTCTGACTGGCAGAAAACTGGTCGTACACGTTCTGGGGGAAAAAACTACAACTGAGGCTACGGGCGTAGTGCGTCCTACTTCTCACATCGGGTGACGTCGGCCGTCGGAGGATGTCCTCGGGGACGGCGCATCGACGTCATCGACGCAGACGCCGAAAATTTTCCGAAGCAGCACAGCTGTGGACATTACCTGTCATAGATATGGAATACGTCGTCAGACCATCCCATCGAAAGAACGTTACCAGGTAAGAAAGTAACTTCTTCTTTTCTGGTAAAAATGGTTCCGTTTCCCTTAAACACTGTCTTGCCAGGTGGAGGGAGCTGTTCTCCAGGTCTCCCCCGCAGCACATAAAGGAGTACGTCCGCAGGAAGACAAAGGCAAATGTGAGTTTGCTCTTTAACAAAGCACCCAGCAAGAGCGATTGCTTCCCCAGGAAACGGCCGTGCAGGAGGAACTAGGAAGGCCCTGTCTTCAGCTTGTGAACTGAGGCTCATTGAGCTACCGGCCTCGCGGCTGAGGGGGTCCTCAAACCCTACTGGTTCCACTGCTCAAGGGCCTGTTCGTTCTGTCACCAGGAAATCTCCTGAGGGGCTCTGCCTAAGTAACGGGTACATGTCCGAGGGGGCGCCTGCACGCGACAGCCCTACTGGGCCGAGGGCGCACGGCCTACCAGGCAGGAGCCTTGGGTGCGGAAAAAGTACAAACCTGTCCATACAAGTACGCATGGGGAGGCTAGGCCTAATACGACACCAGGCGTGTCGTTGCAGGACAAAATGGCGACACGTGAACCTGCACGCCAGTCGGAAGGCCAGCAAGCCACAGAACCCACTTCTAGGGGGCAATGGTCACCCCTTAGGTCTCCTGGTGCACGGCATACCCGCTTGCAGGGAAGGGACGCTACACAGGATCCTACAATGTACAGAGTGGACAGGGAGCTTCAAGGGCACATCCATTCATTTCGACCATGCCCACGGCACAGGAGTGTGTATCCCCAGCCTGTGAGTACAGGTTCTTTGACACATTCCTTGGGTTTATGAGATCCCCCACAGATGGGCACCATTCTCTGGGGCATCATAAAGAACATGCTTTCACCGGCTCCAGTGCCACCTCAGGCCCTAGTGCAGTGGCAGATAGCTACCCTATGGGTGCAGCGGAGTCTCCTCCTGCACCGTTACAGGTACCTGCGGAACCTAGCATAGTTGCGCTGCCGGCCACACCAGCCCCCACCCTACTCTAATACCTCTGACTGCACTGCCTGTGGACCCAGCCGCTTCAGGTGCTCAGGACCAGACAGACACTGAGGACGACTACCCTGACACCTTGTCATCAGCCAGGGTCTTCCATAACAGGCTGGCCCGGACTGGCAGAGTATCTAGGCATTTCACAGCCCCAAAAGGAAAAGCCTGAGGGGGGGGGTGTTTTGGCAGAGGCCCTCATGGTAAAATCGGCCTCCAGGTCAGGCATCCCTTTTCAAAAGGATGTTGAAGCCCTAGAAAAAAAGGAGACTGGAGGCAGTGTACAGGCAGGCTGAGGTGGATTCCCCGCTCCTGTCTGTGCATCTGCAGCCACGTTCATCAGTAATGGCAGCAGCTTCCATGTATGCGAAGCCCCAGTCCACCGCATCGACCTCTTCCTTGTTGGGCAAGGAAGAAAAGGTGCTAGAAGCATACAGGAAAAGAATTTTTTTCAAATGCTGCTCTCCACCTGCAACGGGCAAATGCAGGCGCCATGTTAGCCGCTGCAAACCAGACGCCATGAAGGGAGATTTTGGATTTCCTACCAGACATCCATGTGCACAAACAGGCCTCATTCAAGGTGGGGCTGGCAGAGTCCAAAATAGTGGCGCAAGATATTCTTTAATCCATTGTTGGACATATCGACACGGTTGGCAGAGCAATCTGCATAGCTACATATATGAGAAGAACAGCATGGCTTAGAGCCCCAAAGTTCAACATGGATGTGCAAGACCCTATGCTGGACCTGCCGTTGGAGGCGGGGAGGGGGTCTCTTTCACTCATCCACAGACGATGGAACTAGACAAAAAGAACAATAGTTCCCAAACAGCCAAAGCCAGTGCCCAGGGCATACGGACAGAGCCAAGCCTGACGGGGGAAGGACTTTTGGCCGGTTCAGGGGCTTCCAGGATCCAAAGGCAACCAGACCGGTCCCCCCAGCCATCACAAGCGCAAACATCAGCGCACTACACACAAGGGCTCCTTTCAGTCCTCCTCCCAAGCACCAGCCTCAGACCCAAGGAAGCAATGACAGCCCCATCAAGGTGCACAGTTCTCCAGTTGGGGGGCAGGCTTGCTCTGCGCACACAGTCCTGGCAGACTCTTTGGATCCCTTGATCCTTTCTGTGGTTCCCATGGGTTTCGTCTCCCGGTCCCTACGGAACCTCCTTAGTCTCCTCCCCTCCCTTCCCTCAAATCAGGACACCAACACCCCTCGCGGAGATCCGCCCACTGGTACAAAGTGCAGCAGTGAAGGAAGTCCCCTGCCCCTCCCCCTCCCCCCTCAGCGAGGCTCGGGAACTACTCACTGATTTTCATGATACAGAAAAAGGAGGAGGCTGGGCATGCAAGTGGTTTTGCATCTGTCCTTCCACAACCTCTCCCTTCCCCCTCTAAAAATTCAAGATGGTTACGCCAGCGCAGATGGAGTCTGTGGGGGGGAAACGGGATGTACTCCCTAAACCTGAAGGGTACGTACTTGCATGTCCCTATCTGGCAGCCCCACCACTCGTTCCTGAGGTACAGATTGATGGGGCTACATTTTCAGTACAAGGTGCTGCCATTAGGGCTCAACTCAGCCCCAAGGGTTTTCACAAGGTTGATGAATGCAGTAGCAGCCTTACTCTGATCGGAAGGCCACGCTAGATCAGGTGCAATCTTTCTTAGTGCACTTGCCATGTTCGAGGGTACAGGTGGAGACATGCCAGATCTACCTGGCCGCCAGTGGTGCTTAAAGAAATTCAGACCAAGTCCTGCTCTTCCTCCAACCCCGGTAGTCAAGACATGTGACAGGGCTGAAGAGTCTTTATCTTTCTACCACAAGACTGCATCTGATGTGGGACCTCAATGTGGTGCTTGCAGCACTGGCGCATAAGCCCTTTCAGCCCATGGTATCGGTAGACCTAATTCTGGTCACAATCAAAACAGCCCTGCTAATGGGCCTTACCTTAGCTAGGAGAGTGAATAAAATTCAGGCCCTGATGGCCATAGAACCATATACCATGTTCCATCGAGACAAGGTGGTGCCTCGCACCCATCCGGAAATTCTTCCGAATGTGGTCTCCTCATTACACTTGAATTAAGAAGTTGTGTTGCCAACCTTCTTCCCTAACCCAAAGGACGAAGCAGAGAGTGTATTGCCCTGTCTGGGCGTTAGAAGAGCCCTGAAATTCTCTAGACAGGACCAAAGGATTTCGCAAGACCGTCTCTATTCGTCAGCTACGGCGGCTCCAAGCAAGAGGACCAAGCCTTTAAGGCCTCCATAGCCAGGTGGATGGTTGTGACCATTCAGGAGGCCTAGAAGTCTAAGCAGAAGGAAGTCCCACAAAACATGCATGCTCATACAGTTGGAGCCAAAGTGACGATGGGCACCTTCCAGGGGCATGTGCTGTTAAAATGGATTTCTGAACTCTGACCTGGTGGGCAGAGGTTCCGAAGGCCAGCCTAGTTTCTTGGAACAGGGTAACCTTCTCGACAAGCCAGACCAATCAAGGTAGCGTTGGTGTGGCGGTCAAGACTAGGTCTCAGGAGGGGTCAGGGTGATTGAAAGCCCACAATGTGAACACACAGTAAACACCAAAAATTACTCTGTCAGGTGTATATATCAAAAATACATATACATTTATTAAAGGCCTTTTAACTCCAACACAAGTGAAACTCGAGCAATATTAACAAAACAAACACAACACTAACTAGGAAACTTATATACAGTAACTATTGGCCTAAAGGAACATTACACGAGTAGAGGTCAACAATCTGCAACAGAAAGGTGTCATACTGTGTGAATATACTTTAGGCAGTCCTTTGTCAATTTAAACCCTAATAGGCAGTCCAGTCCCTAAGAAGTGTGGAGCCTTGCGCTCAAAAGTACATTCAGTGCTGGAGCACTCAATCGTGCGGTTAAGTTAAAAAACGGGTCTCTTCAAGGGGCTGTAGTGATTCAGCAAGGTGGGTGAGGTGATAAAGAATACGGTCCCACTATTCAAGGAGGGTCTCCACAAGAGGGCAGAGTGAATTGGAAGAATCGTGAATAGCTTGGTAGCACAGGCTACCTTGACAAAGGAGAGTGGCCCTCAGGGGACACTTGTGCGTAAAAGTCTATGGATGTGCCAGGGGTGCAAGTACTTACCGACCCTCAGCGCACTCCTGGCCAAACTAAGTCAGTCAAGTCCAGTTTGTTTGCAGTTTCGAATCCTGCAGTTGCGCGTCTCTACAGCTTTCATGGTCTGCGTCCTGGGACCCGAGGCTGGCGGGACAGTGGCGATTTCTCAGCTTTGGGCCAATTCCACTGCAGGCCGTCTTGGGGCACAGCAGCAAGGTACCCACGAAGGTCGTCACCACAGCGGGGCGACAGTGACCGCATATGCTCGGGTTCAACAATTATGGACTCTCCTAATTTCAGACTAGCAATGCTAGTTCTACGAAACTCGGCAAGAGTGCCTTCTACCGAGAGCTTACAGTCTCCAAAGGCTCAAGTCGAAACTGGAGACGGTGGAGGTTCCAGGGTAAAGGTCCCGTACAAGCTGGTCAGTTCACTGGGCGGTCCAGGAACACTCCCGAGCAGGCTCATTTGCAGGTTAAGCAGACGGTGCAGAGAGTAGTTGGTCCCACTACTCCAACGGGTTGAAGCGCCCTTGCAGGCCTTCTGTGATCGATGTGAAACGGGCTCCGATGATACAACAGCAGGGCCAGGGTGCCAAACCTTCCAGCGGGTCACCAGCGAATCTGCGTCAGCATTTCAGGATACTTGGCTCCTTTACTAAGTTCGGTGTGAACTCAGATGATCAACCTGGAATGGGTGTAAGGGGCCTTCTCTTCCCCAAAATCTCCTTTGTGCCAAAACGAAGAGGAACCAGTAAGAGATCTGCTCACATTCAGCCATCCCAGACGTGGACCAATCACGGACCACAGCGGTCCCAGTCATCCCAGCACACTAGACATCCTGGCACCCAGGAAGTGTATTGGAACTAGACGGTTCCAGCCCACATCCTGTACATGCACACACAAGTCATGCAGAAGCCCGCAAAAGCTTTGGTTTGCGCGGTGGTCTGCATGACCAAATAAGGAATTTTCCGTGTCTGCTCGACCTGGGGAAGGCAGAGACAAAATGGCCAAAGGACGGAACAAGGGACCTTGTGGCATGACCATTTTAGGCACTGGTCGCTGTCCTTGGCCAAACGTGGTTTGGCACATAGATAGTAACTGCTGTCACCAGCTCTGTCCTGGACACACTTGTACATGCTCCAAAAATCCTTCGAGGATGTCTCGGGCCTGAAAAATGAGACCCCAGCACACTGTACTGTAAGGTACATTGTGCACTGATAAAATGTTACTAAGAAATAGCAACAAAGTGAAAGACTAAGGGAAACAAAGTCTCCCAGTACTGACGGTCTGAAGGGCATGTCAGTTACCCATAACAAAATGAGCAAAAGCCCAGCGGAGTGCAGCAGAAGGCTGGGCTCCACTGGCAAAAGTCAGGTTAGGATGAGACAAAAGCAAAAAGTTGGGGTGGGGGGGGATTCACAACTGGAGGGAAAATTACCAATAAATGGAAATCTCTCTTAACGTATGTTAGGGAGAATTCTCATCAAGGCGAATTTCCCTTACCTATAGAGTCCCCCAGCAGCTTTCCTGGATTTGAGGGGTTTCTTTTTTTTCCTCCTGCTAAGAGTGAAACACTTTTTTTCCCACTCTTAGACAGATTGCTAGTGTGTGTTTTAGGCTATCTTGTGTGCTTATGGTCTATGGGGTTTTTCTCACCCTCATAGGAATCATCTTTTTAACATGTGTGGTACACAGTACCCCATGTGCCGTACCACAGGGGTGTCATGGCGACCCCCAAACATAGACTCCATACCCTGGGACGGACTACTGTCTCCCAGGGCATGTAAAGTCCCTATTGACTTTACTAGTCCATAATTATGAACTAAACCAGTACAACCCATCTTAATATGGAAGTACTGGGAAGGGTTAATAGCTGTTCCCTAGTGTTCATTTTCGAGGGGGTACCGTACAGTCCCTCTCTCAAGTTTCTGGCTGGTGGCAGTGGTTACTACCGTAAATATTCGACCGCAAATATTTTCCTATGGGATTTTCCCATTGTTCGAGGCTACCACTTTTACTGACAGCCTCTAACATACCGCTGGTTTACTTTAATATTAACTTTAATTCGGTAGGGTTTTTTTTGCCAGAACTTTAATATTTGTTTCTTGTGGCTTTCTCTGAAATCCTAACCCAGGTCAGGGATCCTTTTAGTCCTTTTGGCGGGCTTCTGCACAGAAGCCCTCCTCTCGATGCCACAGAGTCTGGGGTAGACAGGATGTGTGGGAGGGGGAATAGGCACCCTGGACAGCGTTGCCTACACAACCCAAGTTGCACTCCGCCCTGATAGGCTGGGGGTTCTCCCGCCAGGAGAGCCACCTCACTGTGTGAGTGACAGCTAGGCTGTATGAATGGGGGTCTTGCTGCATAAAAACAGGGTCCTGAGGACTGGAGTACAAGACTTCGCCACTGGAACTAAGAAACCGAGAGGAGAGAAGCTGAAGACATCTGCAACAGCTGAACCACCGGTGAAGCCCTGCTGCAGATCCTCACCACTTTTCTCCAACGACTTGAGAAGATCTTCCTCTGCAAGAGTCTTCTTACCTTGAGCTGGTGGGGCCAACCAGTTCGCCAATCGCCTTCCAGTACCTGCCTTGGTCGAATCGCCAGTGCCCTGCACTCGGAGACCAGATAGCCAGGCACCCGTCCACCACAGCCGCGATTTAAAGGAGCGTACCTTTTATTCATTTTGGCAGCACCGCGCCTGGTTTCATCCCTGGGCAGTGCAGTAACTCGAACCTTCCTCCACGACAAGAGTCTCTCTTCCTCTGCTGTATCTCCCGAACTGCAGGAACTGCCAGGAACTACTGGCACCGTAGGAGCCTCTTCCACTTTTAAGGTACATTGTTCCGCCAGGCCTCCCGTTTCGTTGGGTAGCGCTAAAGGTGGTTTAAATCCTTTACCTACCTACTGGGTTGGCCGCCCCCATCATCTAACATTGTCTTTCACCTTTTGCAACCGCCTTTTCAAATCGTTAAAGACCTGACTGCAGCTACTAGGACATTTTGATTGTGGGCACATTGCCTTGTACCACTGACTGACACAGGCCTATTGACTCTGGCTAAATCTGTTTCAACTGCCTTCTCTAGATTGCTTCTCACCTAGAAATGTGTTGGTGCACCTAACTCTTATAACCACCTTTTCCTTCCCTCTTTTTAAACTTGTGAAGTTCCATTTTGCTTGGTTTTCACCCCAGTATTACATATGCTAAAGTACTGCCTTGCCTAACTTGTTCACAATCTACTTGGGAAGTGTTGCTGGTGTGTTAAAGACTCTAATCCTGTATAACTTGCCCTTTCCCTCCCTTCTGAGAAATTGTAAGAGTGCCATTTCTGCTTGGTTTACACTGTGCCGTTTTGCTCAGTTTTCACTCTTGCTCAAACTTGTCTACAATTTAGATGGGGAGTTGTGTATACTTTTCTTGACTAATTTAACTTGCTTTAATAATAGTGATTTGTGTGTGAACATCAGAGTGTGTAAAATAAATATATAAATTCTTTTTGATACCAAGCTTTGGTCAGTGTTTCCTTGTTCCATTGTACTGAAGCCCTAATGTGTAAACCCTGAATACTACTCATCTCCCTCTTGAGAAGTCTGACTGCTTAGCCACAGCTACCAACTAAATCTTTGTGGTACAAAGATGATTTTCTTGCATATACCTGTAGTCTTAATCTTCTCTAATGCTCCCTAAGGGAACTGCACAGGATTCTGCCTAACAACGTATTCCATGGCCAACCATTAGCGGAGCAGCTACGTGGGCCACTCTATCCGCCTTCTAAAAGCATTACTGCCTGGCAGCAGTGCAAGTTCTGACGCAGCATTCAGGCAAGTGCTCCTGTGGAGCCTGTTTTATTAGGATCCAAAGCATTGCACCTCACTTTGGCTTCGTTCAGTGGTAATCACCCATGCAGTATGGAGGAAAGGGGAATAGACGTAGGAGTAATTAGAAGTTGCTCAACATAGTCACTAACTTACTCCATCCATAGTCCCCTTTCCTCCATACGTCCATCCCCTCCTTCCCCCATTAATACGATATGTAATTTAGCAGGTTAACCGAGCTGACGCGTCAAAGGTGTGGCGCCAGAGGGCAGAGACAATGGAGTGCATGCTTCCGGGGCCACGCCCCGCACGCATTACTTGAAAGGGGTATAGACATTTTTCGGTTAAAAATGGTTCTGTTTCCCGTCCCTAGCGAGGGACGCCCATGCTGTATGGAGGAAAGCGGACTATGGACTAGGAGTACGTTAGTCACTACAGTGAGTAACTAATCATTTATCAGATACGCCTGATATCAACAGGGTGCTCTTTCTGGGATTATTCTTTTCCCTGCAAATTTATCTGCTACAAATACACCACCTCCTTCTGACAATATTGTATATTTTTCATTACCCACTTTGAATCCTTTGTCCGCAAGCAGTGTCAATGAATCTGCCCTACATAGGTGTTCCGTTCTGCACACTGAATGACAGTACTCCATACATGTATGTTACCCAAATCCATGTGGCAAACTCGGTTGAAAATGCTCAGGAATTCACAGTACCCTTGAAGTCTGGTGTGTTGAAACTTTGCCCGCAATGGGTATACATGTTGAGATATTGAGAATCGGTGTGCAATGGAATGAAAAAACACATTTTTCAAATCAATGACAGTGAAATGTGTAGCCACAGTAGGCATATTGCAAAGGATCATGGCAGGATTTGGTGCTACTGGAAACTCTGCTTCAACAATATTATTCAATGGGCGCAAGGCCTGTATCAACCTCCAACTTGATCCTTTTGATTTTTTGACAGGATATATTTCCGTGTTACACAGGGACTCTAAGGGCACTATGATACCCTGCTGCCATAACACACTAGTGTCTCATGTATCCTCATCTGCTTCTCTTGACAATGGACACTTTTGCACTCTGGGTGACACTGTTCCCTGCTTCAACTTAATTCGTACTGCTCCTATGCTCCACAAGAGCCCTATATCATGTGGGTTATCAGTCCATAAGTTGCTGGGTACCCTTGCCAAGTCCTCCTGTAGATATGATACGGCATTTGTAACGCGCCTATACACAAGTGTTTACAAATGCGGGTATACATTTGGCAATGGGTATAGGACCAGGTACATTCCTATGCTGGATCATAATCTGACACGGCATGTAAACTTCCATTATCGTCTCGCCATCATTATCAGCATCTTCAACAGCTGCCCATCTGATGACCCACTCAGTGGTTGTGCCCGGTCAATATACAAGATTGTACGCCACTCATCTCCCTCAGTCCCTATTAGCACTACCTTGTAGTCTGAAATCCACACCCCCGGCAAGTTTAGTGTGATAATGGGCCTGGTGCATGATCTTGGCGAACTGCTGGCCTGAACAAAAATTCAGACGGCGCACTCTATGGTTTTTCGGATGCCAGACACCCAACTCAACACAGTCGCTCCATGCATGAACAAATCTGGGTGCAAAGGCATTCCTCTAGTAGCACCATTGCTATACAGTGCTCGTGTTACTGCCAGTACCCTAGCATAACCCATTCCAGGTGTGGCACACTACCCCTTCCTCTGTGAATTAACTTGTCATATTTAGCTTGCTTAGCAGCCCCCTGCCTAACCAGTTCACTGGTGTTTCAGTTGAAAATAGCAGAGCTAGCACCTCTTGAGTACCTACCTTGATTGGTAAGTCTTCTGTAAATGGAACCGATTTTATTGCCTCAGGGAACATCTGCATGTCCATTACCTGTCCTGATAAGTTGAAGCACCCTGCATTTATGCATGATTATGTTGCCACTGTCGACCATAAAAACAAATGTATTTGTTGCCTGTCAATCTGCCAGCGGTTCAACTTCCGGGTCAGCAGTGATTGACATGATTGGGCACGTCCATACTTTGTGGGCTGTCCTAATCTGGATCAGTATTCGACCCTGGGAATAGGAAGACGTTACCACCCACCACACTCGCGTCTGTATACTGTGTCACTTTGACTTTGCGGCAAAGCATTTGTGTCCCACAATTGTGGTGCTGGCTGTCTGTTGTTGTGCATACACTGGTGTGCTATTTGGCACTGGGACCTGTTTCTGTCGTGGTACTGGTGCGTGATATTGGGACTGGGGATGTTGCCCCTGCTGGGGCACCTGCGCAGGGACTGCGCCATACTTTGAGGGGATCATTCTGTACTGATGTTGATATGTAATCTGGTATGCTGGAATCAGTGCTGGGATCATGAGTACACTTGCCTGCTCCTACAGTCTCGTGCAAAATTGGCCCATTCTCCCACATGACCAACATAGTCGTGGTCCACCAAATCTTGGCCCCATCCCTCCAAATCCACCCCTTCTAGCACCTTGTCCTTGAAATCCCCCTATCCCTCGTTGGTAACCTCCCTGATAACCTTGGTTATTTGGCTAGCATTGGTACCCTTCTATCCACTCCAGTGCCATTTTTGCTTCTATCTGTGCCTTTCTTGTTTCTGCCTGTCCTACAGGTGGGGTCATAATCACTGCACCTCCTATGCTTCTCTTTGCTAAATTCTTCTGCACTCATTTTGCTTCAGCCTTCTGCGCATTATCCACTACTTCATTCTCTCTCTCTCCTGCCATCGCCTACAATGGTGTATTAGAATTGCCTGAATCTCTCCCCATCCCTTAACCTCAATTCCTACCACTTTATCCAAATCTTTCTGTACTTCTTTTAAGAGTCTGTTGTTTAACATGTGACCATACTGCTATGATTTTGTCCCATGATTACCCTATCTCAGCCCTCCATATCTCCTGATTTTGAATGATATATTGGCACAGGTCTTTGTCTTCTTTCATAGCGTGCCCCATAATTAAATGTCTATCCAGTGTGTTGGGGTAAACTGCTCCTAAGGCAGCCCATACTTTCGCCCAACAATCATGTGCTCCATCAGGGTTATCATTGCCCATTCGTACCCCTGGGCAACCTGCTGTTTTCCAAATAGCCGCTTGGTCTCCTAGTAATGCATCAAACAAGCTTTTCATATTCCCTATCGCTAACGTAATGCCTGCATTCTGTTTTTCAAGTGCATATATCCACTTTGCTGCCCCTGCTGTGAGCGATGGCAGTGCCTTCATCAAATTATGTATCAATGGAAGCTGTGTTCCTACCAAATTAGCCGGTAACTTTCTCCCCATCCCTTCCCTTAACCACTGCCATGCAGCCTGGCCATGCTCTGAATCCTAGATCCCCACCCCCAAACTGTCTAATCTTGGTGTCACCCTGGGCGGCATCTCCACTCCCTGTTCCTCATCTGTTAGCCATTCTTCCTCCATCTGCTACTCCTGCGTCAACATCTGATCGACTTGTGTTAAGACAGTTTTTCTAAATTCCAACTAAGAGCTTCATAAAATCATATCTGAGGCAGTACGAAAACTCCACTCTTCGTATAAGGCTGTACTACCTGAAAACATTTGGTAGCGTAGACAGAGCAGCCAGGCTTATCTTAGGAGGCAGGGAGAGCTGTAGCTTGGTACAAAGAAATTGTAGCAGACATATGGTCTAAGGGAAACACTGGAACACTATGTATTGTAAACAATAGTTTATTTAAATACAAGGAGGCCTGTGTTTCTTTAGACCATATGTATACAAAGGTTAAAATGTCATCCCACACCCTCATTGGCTAACGCCTATAGAACATTCTAATACCCCCTATTTACCCTAGACTGATTGTCCACACCTTACCTAAACCCATTCCCCTATCCATGTAGCCCACTACACCGTTGCTATTAAATCCAGGTACAGGGTTGGCTAATAAGTAGATTGATATACTAATAAATCATGATATACTAATAAATCATGACCATCACGGAATGTGCACTGCTCTGATCAAGACGTGTTCAAAGTAAAACTGGCGAGCCAACTCTGCTTTGATAAGCCAATAGGCATTCTCATTGTACCAGATACCGCAGCACACACAAGCTTCACCCCGACCTTGTACTGAATTTTTTGGCATCACCTCTGCTCCTCCTATCCCAAATCACAGAACGTTCCAGACACGTCTACCCCTTTATCTCCTTCAAACCCCAAGTGCCCAGTAATGACGTGACCAAGGGCATCTCTTGAATCTGAATTTCAGGTATTTATTTGCTTTTGGTTATGTGTGTACTTGTAATTCAAATGGGATGACCGCTCCGTGGGTGAGGACAGTAATGCTCTAAATCTTTACCTGGCCTATTAGCATCACAAAACCTCTAGTCATACGTCCCGTCCCCTTTCCTCTATCCCTGTGGGCGTCCCCCATCATGGACACGGTACAGGAAGCTCCGCTCTCCGGTGCATCACCTCAGTCCCTTTTTCCGCATGGACGGTGTCAGACCTAGCAGCCAGCTCAGACGTTTTTCGCTTTCTGCTTGCTCCCTGTTTTGTTCCTCCAATCTTACTCAACTTCCCTTCCGTGCCTTGCCTACCCTGGCGCATGTCAGCCGCAGAAGGATTCATGAGATGTGCCTCATGTGACTGCTCGCTCCTTGCCTCTGACCCCGATGCACTCTGTCTTGAGTCTGTGCGGCCCGACCACTGCTGGGATGCATGTTTGGCTTCTAGCGCTCTCGGTCATAGGGCATTGAAGCATAGATTGTCGCGTGGAGGTAGAGCTTCCACACTTCTCCCCTCCCACCCCCCCCCCTCCCTCCACCTTAAGGACTTAGTGTCCAGGACCTCTCGTCAAGACAAGGTAGGCCCACTTTTCAGCACCGCTGCACAGCGCAGCGACTCCTTCCCCGGGATTCCCACGGATCGGTGTTCCTTGAATTAAGGTTCTGGCAGGCCTGATGCTACTGGCTCATTTGCATCTATCTCCACTGTATATTTTATGCAATTCCAATTTGACCATTCCTTGTACATTGTATATTATGTAATTATTTGTGATTTCAGGCCATTATTGTAACCATGTAAGCTTCGCATTTTCTTATCGCTGCGCCCTGCTACCCCAGGTTCTGGCGCGCATAAAAAGTGAATAAAACAAACAAACCAAGCTGAGGGCTCAGGGACCCTACCAGGCTGTCCTCGGCACAATCCAACATGGCTACAGATGCAGAGGGCATCCAGCCTACCGGAGCTAGCTCTGAGGTCTTGAGTCGGGGCATTACGACTACCAGCCCTCCAGATGAGGGCTCGGCACTTACCAGAGTGATCTGAGGTAAACGCCTCTGCTTCGGGTACAAGACCCAAGCTGTAGCCTCCGGTGTCTGTGGCCTCTCTTAGCTCCGGCCTTCCCGCCAAGGGCATGGCACAAGGCTGCAAAATGGCAGAGGCGCACATTGAGGAGCCTGCCAGGCTAGCGGCCACCTTGAATTCAGCTCCGGGCCTGCCCGTGCTTTTGACCATCAAACAGACTTTACAAGATGACCCCAGACCGCTTCCCTCTGGAAGTGGCAGCGGATCCTACGGTGCAGGCTTCTGGTCTCCTCCTCTAGACTTAGAGCGGCGGGCCTAAAATACATGCTTATTTATCTGGCGTGATTGAAAATCATACACAAGAACCGGGCATGGTTCTTTGACATCCCGGAGGGTGCCCAAGCTTTGATGGACAGAGAGAATAGGTCCAGGCGGAGGAGGGGGAAGAGAGAAGACCAGGGGAGAAGTAAATGCAGTGGGCTGTAAGTGTGGACGACTGCTGCAGGAGAGACTTTCCTTTTGAGTCAAAGGACCTCCACTGAGCATATGGAGACATTAGTGCTACCAATGGAGCCCAGGGACAAGCGGGCTCTTAAGGGAAGTATAAAGCCTGCTTGAAGTTTGCTATATTACTTTATCACTTTATTATCGATTTTGTAGAAGAGGAGAGACTTCTAACCTTGACCTACATGGCTGGAGAGACCAATGATACAAATTACACAAAGGATGTTTTAGGGGGCACTTGTTTTATGTGCCCATCCCATTTGCACTGTCCCTGAGTATGATCACTAAGGTACGATGTGGAAAACGGTTATGCCCGAACGAGGAACCAGACATTGGGCAGAAATTATTGTCTGGGAGGGTTGGAGGAGTTAATGGGGTTTGTCCACCTGTTTCAGTGAAAGGTAGCAGTAAAACTCATTTACATGGGTTCCCACATAGCAGCAATAGAGCAGCACCTGTGGAGATGGGGGCAGACTGCCTCCCCAAACTGATGGGATACTTATGGCTGGGACAATAAAAGTGCTCACCTGTAATCTAAGGGGCTGAATGCTTATGTCAAATTAACAGGGTTTATGTGTGTCTGAAAAGTAAGGTGACATTGCAATGTTGCAGGAGACGCACGAACACCTGAAAAGCAGTCACTGTTAGCAAATAAATGGAGGGAGCAGTTGGTTGGCTCAGTGTACCCCGCCTATGCTGGGGGGGGTCCTAATATGGGTGGCGCCCATGGTGCCATTCAGGATGACCTAAACTAAAACAGACAATGAGGATAGGATGGTCTTAGTACAGGGCCTCCTTGAGAACACAGATATCTATATTATTAATATGTACGCACCTAACCACAATGCTGCAATATTCTTCCAATCACTTTACCCGAGGTTGGGCTCATACATGAACAGTAGTATTATATGGGGGGAGGGGTTAACCCAACTTTAGATAGGTCCCCGACCTTTAGATAGGTCCTCGTGGTTGACTGTGCCGGGGAAGGCGCGCCCTGCCTGGCGACCGAAGAGCCCGATCTTTCGGCGCTCCCGGAGCCAGCGGACTTGCGCACTTGGCCTGGTGTTGGGCCCCCGTCGCCGGGGCACCCGCACAGGACTTAGAAGCCCGCTCGGACCCTTTCTTCTTCTCACCCGTTGAGCCCTTCCCCAACTAGCTGGCGAGACGGGATCAACGGTCCCTCATGGTCTGCTCCGACAAGTTCTTGCAGAACTGGCAGTCCTTCTCTACATGAGTCTTGTCCCCATGAAGACAGTAGAGGCATCGCAAATGTTCGTCCTCCTTAAACACATTCTGCAGCCCGCATCCAGGGCAGCTGCGAAACAGCTTGGGTCCGGGTGACGAACTCGCGTCCTGGGCCATCTCGAAGTAGGCCGCAAATCTTCTGGAATCCTCCAAGAAGTTGATTCGACGAAATCTTCACCCTTGAGGGGCGTAGGAAAATCCTGCAACAGGTAGCCGTTAACGGGAGTAGAAACGGTGGAGCTCGAGGCTCGATTAACCGAAAAAATGTGAAACTTCACCTGAAAAAGCACGAAACACGCAGTAAAAGCTCGAGAGCTAAGCACGAGGACTCCCAACACTTGAACGTGCGGTAAAAATCTGAAGATGGCTGCCAGAGGCGGGGCCTAGGGAGAGGGCAGTCATTGGCTGTGGTCAGTATGAAGCAGAGATCAGTGATTGGTTACTACTACGAAAGACCGGTCAGAAACGAAACTGATACTGATTTTTCTTTACCGAGGATTCCCAGCCTGACGACGGGGAATATTCATGAGCATGTGAATCCATGCCAGACCCATGCTGGAGAACAACAGTTACAGGTAAGTAACTTGTTCCTTTTAGCATGTAAATAACATTAATGATACAATGCATCTACCCAACACCACAAACCCCTCCTCCCAACCTGTTCCCTTCATGATATCTACCAGTGGTGTGTATTAATCTGCTTGAACTCCTAACCCTCACTCTATACCGCCGTTGGCGGTGTTGCATGTGCCTGTGTATCATCCTGTGCAGAGGGAAACAGTTCTTGCATCATATGTGTCCAGGCGAATAAATGTGTGTTCTGCTACTCCTGACCATGCCGAGATGCTTCTTGGCAAACCGCCGTTTCTGCCAGTGACCTTTTCTGGCGGTCTCTCAACCACACACTAGTAACTTGGCCTTTACACGCTTTCCACCCCATTGCAATCCTGCTTTTAGCCAATATGTACGCAAAGTCTCTCAATTTACTCACATGTCTCGCCTGCTTTGGTCTTGGGAGGATACCTAGCAAACACGCCTTGGTGGAGATTGAATCTGCTGATAGGCCGATCTTGGCTAAGGGCTGGGCCACGCATGCCCAAAATAGGTGTATGTCCGCACAGACTTAAACATGTGAATCAGATCTGCATCGATTAATCCACACTTCGGTCAAACTTGTTCTGCTGCCTTACTAAATTTAGCTATCTTCTCTGGAGTTAAGTACCCACTGTGAGTAACATATAATTGGATCAATTGTAGATTTGCGTTTTCTGGAGACTTTCTTGTGATACCCCATAGTCCTACTACAAGCTTCATCCAACAGCTGCTCTTGTAAATCGGCCTCCCAGCTTTGCTTAAGGTGTACTAAATTACTATCTGGGTTTGCCATCAGAATCTCGTATAATCTTGATACTGCGTGTCCCACTTCCGAGATATCATAGAATGTCTCTATTGCCTCCTCGTCCATTAATACTCCCTCTGTTCCCACCCATTTCGATTTCAGTTTATATAGAAGTGAGGCCTGGGTTCTATGTTGACCTATCCCAACTCCTGTTTCTGCAGCGACCTCCCTAAAGGTCTTTGGCCGTCCTTCCTTCAGTATATCGCTCACTGTCGCCACACCTCTGGGTTCCCAACATTTCCTGATATTTAATCTAAGTTGCGTATCGGCTCTTGTGTCACTAATGGGACTTGGGGTGAGTTAGGGTGCTTCTTTGCCTAGAAATCAGCAAGCCCTGTGCCACAGTGACGTACCTAAATTCAGCAACACAGGAGGCCTGGTATCTTCCGGCACCGTGGTTCATACCATCATTCAGGAAGAAAGGGGCGCATGCCGGTTGTAGTAACCCTAGATTTTGGTTCTGTTCATCCCATAGCCAATGCGTGACAAACTGCAACTGGCACGCCACAAAATACCCCTCAAAATCTGGCACTTTAATCCCACCATGTTCATATGGGGTCTGCAATTTCTCCAATGATAATCTACACCTCAAATGATGCCATAAGAAACTCCTACAGGTGGCATTAGGCGTCTTAAAAAAGGCTCTGGGTATATTGTAGGGAACGTTGGTAAAATAATGAAGCAACCTTGGTACCACCATCTTCAACAGCGCTACCCTCCCCATCAATGATGGCGGTAGCTTGGCGTAAAAAATTCCATAGAGTGCTCTATTATAGCCACAGCGTTCACTGGCTTCTGCTTATGTTCTACTTCATGGTTGTGAAAGATGTCAATTCCTAAGTATCTAAATGTGTCTTCCTCCCATTTAATCGGTAGCAGTGGTAACGCCCCTCGGGGCCTTCTCCTATACACCGTTAGAGGGAATATGCTTCACTTGTGCACGTTGATCATAATCCCAGAGAGGTCTGCATAATGTTAAAACACCTCCAATATGTATTGCAGATTAATCTATGTTGTTTTAGATAAAGCTGCATATCATCAGTTTATATCGAGATCAGATGTGTCGCCCCGCATTTTGATACCAGCTTCTTGGAATTCCTTCCGTAGATATACTGCCAACGGTTTTAAGGCCTATATAAATGGCATAGGAGACCAGGGGCAACCCTGTCTGGTGCCTTTGCCTAACTCCCATTGTTCCGATATCATGTTGCCCGTCTTGACTCTAGCCAACGGGTTACTGTATAATAGCTTCACCCATTTAATATATGTCGAGCCCATAACAAAACTTTTCAGCACCACTAGTAGCCATGGCCACCTGACCGAATCGAAATCTTTAACTGCGTCTAGCGAGGTTACTGCTAGGAGCTGGGCACTGTCTTGGGTATGATCAATGGCGTGATGGAACTGTCTCAAATTACATGCAGTATTCCTATTGGGGACATAACCCGTGGTCTGAGTTTGTGGATTACCGGTTTCAACCTGTGGGCCATCAGTATCTTCCCGTCTTGGTTAAGCAGCGAGAGGGGTCTATAGGAACCACAATCGCTATCTTGTTTGTTAGGTTTCAGTAACGGGACTATGACTGATTCTCTTAACGACAGCGGCAAAATGCCTTTAGCTAGGGATTCATTTAGCATTGCCAATAATGGGGGCGTAACTTCCGCCATGAATTCTTTATAAAACTCGCTAGGTAGTCCGTCCGCTGTTGGAGGTTTCCCTGATGGTAGCCCTCTAATGGTGTGTTCCAACTCTTGTTTAGTTATGCGGGCCTGGAGCCGATCTGCCTCCTTTGCCTCTAGCTTGGGGAGATCTATCAATTTTAAACCCTCTATCTCTGAATTCCGAGTACCTGATGTCTCCTCATAAAAAAGCTCATAAAACTCATTGAAACATTTTTGTCTTGCTGCTTCTCACAAATAACTCCATCCTTTCTTTATTGCTCGAATCATGCCTCGCTCTCTCGCATTTGTACAGCCAGGCTAGCAGGCACCCTGGTTTATCGCCTTCTGCATGTTGCCGTTCCAGATATATCCTGTAGCTCAGCTTGCCCAATCTATCCCAGTGTCCTACACACTCCTGCCGCAGGGCAACAATCTCACGAGCACTCACCCATAACAGCACTTTAACCGCTTATGGCTTCTAATTTAGTTTCGGCCTTGCATAAATCGTTCTCTTTGCAGACTGGACCCTGTTCACCTTGGTGATTGCAGTCCCTCTGATAACTACTTTGAAGGCTTCCCATAACATGCCTGCTGACTCTACACGGCCTGTATTGTAAGTAAGAGTCTGCCATATTGCGAGCTTGAATGCCTGCAACAGTGTGAGCAGGGCTTTGGCCGAAGGGGCTGGGTGATCTGACCTGTCCAGTATAAGGCTGAGCGTACAATTAAAGGCATCTCCCCATGTTAATATACTATCCCTGTGCGGACTGATTGATGGATATAACGTGCTTAAGTAAGCCCCACACTATTGGTTTGGTGCATATGCGTTGACTATACAAAATTCCATGTGCTCTACCCCTCCCCTCCCCCAGCACAAACATTCTGCCCTCTTTATCTTGGAAAGCCTCCAGTACCTTTAAAGGTATTGACTGTGCCAAGTACAGTACATAATGTGGGCTCACAGGCCAACTATCAACTATCTACCCCAACTCCCTTACCCCCGTCCCTCCCCAACCATTTCCCAGCTCAATACCTTGTGCATCCCCACTTCTCGCCCTCATTCCAGGGTATTGTCCTGTTGAATGTGCGGATACGTAACTGCTAGCATCCGAAGAAACAAATCCAATTGTAGGGGTAGGATGCTCTTGTGCAATGCATAATTAAATAAGCACCACATCCTGAGCTCCTGCATTCCCAATCCTGTCATAGTGCCGCTCCCCACTTGGGTGGAGTCTTCTCACTTCGCTTTGTTTTTCCAAACATCTGCTGCTCGTAGCTGTCATTGTCTGCTGCTCATATCGACTTGTCTCTGCTCAGACCTGCTTCTGTACCGGTTGGCAAGTTCTGCGTATCTAGCCATCTCATCTGGGCTCTCAAAAAAAGAAGGGACGACCTTTGTGGATCACCTTCAGTTTGGCTGGATACAGCAGCATGTACTTCAATTCAGAAGCTCGCAATCGCCTATTAACTGCTATGTAGTTCATCCTTTGTTTCTGCACCTGTAGGGTGTAATCTGGGTAAGCAGTGATCGTGGCAGACTCTCGTTGGATCGTCCCTCCTTTGCTGAAGAATTCAAGGATCTTTTCTCTGTCCCAGTAGTTTAGGGCTATTATTGGCCTTGGCGGAGCCCCCGGCGGTGGTGTCTTCGCCAGTGATCTATGCACTCTTTCGACTGTGAAGCCTTGGATGAGGGCGCCACGGCCATTTCTTGCTGTAGCAAGGACTCGATATAATTTGTTGGGTTTGCATCTTCCTCGCCTTCCGGGAGCCCATAATTTGTATGTTCTTGCGCCCGCTCTGCCTTCCGCGTCCTCAGCTCTGTCCTCCAGATTGTACACCTGTTGCTGCAAGATCCGGACTACTTCTGAGGTGTCCTTAAAGCCATTCAAATTTTCCGTAACTGTCTTTTCGAGCGTTGCTGTGCGTTCGCCCGGTATCCGGATATTTTTGCCTCAACAAGTTGACATCTATGCTGAAGTCATCGATTTTAGCCTCAAAATATTCCTTCAAGGACGCTATGGCTTCAAGGATTTGTTGATCTCCCTTCTCAAGAGGCAGCTCCTCCCGAGGGGTCATTGTACCAGCGTTTTCCGCCGCTGTGGTGGTTTTAGAAGGTATGCAGCGTGGGTTGCTTAGCTTTACTCCACTGGGGCTTGGATGCCAAGATTGCTCTTCTACGACAAGGATCTGTACTGTATAACGTCCCTTTGTTGACTTAGTCCTCCCCAACACCCAAGTCGCTTTGCCGCAGGCAGGCCTTTATTTCCCTTGAGATTATGCTGCTGCGTAGTGTTAATTGGTGCCAAAGTAGTGTCTAGTCACTTCGTCACTACATGTCGATGCGCCCTTAGACCTCGGGCGATGCCTGCTGTTATACCGCCTACTCTTGCCACCGACCAGCCTTGTATAGATGCGAAGGAAAATTCTTGCTCTATAATGGCGCTATTTGGATCTGTGTTTTTACTCCAGCCCATCAAACAATGCGAGGGGCATGGGCAACCGCCCTTGCGCTTCGTGATGCGTTTTGGTGTTATTGCACAATAGAGGCAGTGTTCTGAGCTATAATACACCTATCTAATTGCTGCCATTGTAGCCTATGGCGGCTCCCTCTTGTCGGTCTTAAGTGTTCATACTGGCCCACCTCTTGCAACCATTTCATGTGGTCTGGCCTTGATGTTTGCTTCACCTCATTCACTTTACACCATCCTGTGGTTCACTGCCTCAGCTGTCGTCGCTTCCTTGTTTGCGGCCTCTCTGCAGTCAACTCCTAGTGCTTTTCACCTTATGTGCACCTCAAAGGAGATCTCCGGCCTACTCTTCGTGTAGCTACCACTGCAATTCCGGTAGTTTGGGCTGGACCATAGGGGAAATCAGTTAGTTGTGCCGTCTCAGAACTAGGTTTCGCTCCATCATGAGCCTGTCTGCGGTAGATTATTGGGAATTGTCCCCCCTGTGGCTATTTTCACTTCAGGCGGGTCGCAGGAAGCACCCCAGCAAACACTCCTACAGCAGTCCTTTGATTCGCCGGCACACTCAAACTGGACCCCAGTGGGAAGCACACCTTCCGGTCTTGTGAACTTTATCCTGCCTTCCTAGTCCGCAGCGAGCGCTTCCCAGCTTGGGCCAGACCACAGTGGGGGCGCCACTCTGTGCTGCTCCAGACCGGTCCTGTTCCTACTCCTGGGCTGGATCACGTTTGAATCATCCTGCGTGTAGTTTTGCTTCCTGTCCAGTGTCGGCATCACTAATTCCCTTGAGCCGGGTCACTGTGGGAACCCTGCCCTGCTCTAGTCCCGTGCTATGCAGCACGCGTTTAGCCTCAGTTGGACCGCATGAAAGCTGCACACTGAACAGTGCTCGCTCAATCATGGTGGAGTGTATTACTTTTGTGGCAAAGTTAGTGGTCGCCAGCTTGCCGTGGTGCTGATATCCTGTGCACCATCTGTATTGTGCGTTACTGTATACACACCCCTGTGTGCCTCTGTCCGGCGGGCCACTCTGAGTGGGCCCCCGTGGACACAGGCGTACATTGTCGTGGGTTCGACCACAGTGGAGCCCGTTGAGCTGTCTCCTTTTGTGTGGTATGCCTCACACGTTATTAGTTGTGTCACAGGTTCCTCGGGGCGGACCACAGCGGGCACCGTTCCCACAAGCCTCACTGCTTCCATGAGCCATGCTTGCAATCGTGAGGCGGACCACATTGCAAACGTTCTGCAGTTTTTGTTATGCGCTATCCTCACGCGCTTCTGCTTACATGCGTTCTGTAGACTGCTCAGAACGGACCACAGTGAGCACTGTTCGTGCTCTGCATCTCCCGTTCTTGGGCCGTGCTCATTACCACTGGCCGGAGCTCTGCAAATCTGCAATGCTGATTAACCTTGTATGTCTTAGAACACCCTTGTTGCTGCAGGGTCGGACCACAGTGGGAGCTGCTCGCCAATATATCTTTTTTGCTTACAAGTGTTTCTTTTAACTTCCGTTGTGGCTGCATCAATCACCCTCCTGCCCACGGGCGGTCTGTATCACTTGGCCCCCAGTTGCTACAGCGCGTTGTGGTTACCACGGTATCTATCGGCGGGTTTAGCGCCCGCGCCGTACTCTCCCCCACAAATGAGGTTATACCATCATCCCCCTTCGATCGGGCCGTTCGCCTTGGGGGTTTTCAGTCTGCTTCAGCCCTGGTCTGGTCCAGTCCACTGGAGCTTCCAACTTGCATGCAGCGCCCAGCATGGGATAACGCGACCTCCGGTGACACATTGCAGTGTCTCCCTGCTGCAATCGTAACATCTGCCTTATCCTTTGTTAAGCCGTATCCGCTATTTTGGTGTTCTCGTTCTTTACCAGACCACTGACTTTCTGCCGCTCAAAGACTGAATCTTCCATTTTTTGCACGGCCCATTCACTTGCGCAGGCTTCAGTTTATGTGTACAATCGCACATTACAGCTATGTTTTTGACCCAGGATCATGCCAGATCCACAGGAGCCTCCCAGAGTCACATCCGACTGCATGGCTCTTTAGCCACTGCACTGAGTGTATTGTTGACCTGATTGATATATGGCGGGAATTCCGCAGAGATGCTAAACACTATTCATATTATTCAGTACTACATGCGGTGCATACTAAGATAGACTACCTCTTTGTAGGACAGAAAACAGCACTCTTAATGGATAGGGCACAGTATGGAGGTAGAGTACTGTCGGACCATGCCCGTTAAACTTGCAGTGGTGTCTTGAGCCCCTTAGGGCCCCAATAACCATGTGGGGACTTAAAGGGGAAGCATTACAGGATCCCCCATTTTGCAAATGTGTCCGGAAAAGTATTGTGATGTATGTCAAATATAATGAAGGTAGTGTCGATAGTGCAGGAACATTTTGGGAGGCACTGAATGTTAGTCTGGGGAGCAGCCATCGCCGGTTCTGGTTATGTCCTGGCTACCATCAATAGAGCTGTCCATGGCAGAAGAACAATTAAGAGAACTGGAGCAGAGATCTGCAGGACCGGGTGGGAATGCAGCAAAGGCTGTGGAATTAAGACAGAAATGCACCGAATGTTGGCAGAGACTGGGCAAACATAATTATTCCAAATATATAGACGGGCAGCACAAAGAGGGAGATAAAACAGGCTGGCTGTTGGCATGGCTATATAAAAAAAGAAAAGCATAGCCCAATTCATTCGATTCGTACGACTGAGGGGGACCTCTGCAACACCCAAAAGGGAGTTAATGCAGCATTTCAGAAATGTTATCAGGGGCTGTATAAAGAGGGATCTGCGCTATCACAGGAGCATGTAGACGAGGTGCTGGGAGAAATAGATCTCCCCGTATTAGATCAGGAAGCTAGGAGGGTTTTAGTTGGACATATCACATTGGAGGAAATACTGGGGACGATCAGGTCCCTGCCGACGGGGAAGACGTAGGGCACAGATGGACTGCCTGGAGAGTTTTATAAGGAATATGCCCAGGAACTGGCCCCTCACTTGCTCAAAACCTATACTGTCTCCTATGAGGCCGGTCCACCCCCCCCCCCTCCCAGTTTGAGGGAAACAGTCATTCTACCCCTCCTCAAACCAGCCAGAGACAGTATGTAGTTCTTATAGGCCTCTGTCAATGTTAAATAGGACAATCAAATTCTTCCATCTATACTGGCGGGTCGAATGAAGGTGGTAAACACCTTGGTGAAGCCGGACTGGGTATGTCCCGGAATCTGAGGCGATGTGATAGACAGCACAGCGGGCTGGGATACCCCTTGTGCCATAGCTACGCTAGACGCTGTGAAGGTGTTCGACTCGGTGAGGTGGGACTGGTTATATGCGACATTGCACAGATTTTGATTTGGGCGTGCCTACATACAGTGGGTTAGGCTTGTGTACACTAGACCGATGGCAAGAGTCAAAACGGGGGGTGGGGGGAGTATTTGGGAAGCATGGGAATTGGGCAACGGTACGATGCAGGGTTGCCCACTGTCCGCGCTTCTATATATTTTGCCTATGGAACCAATTGCACAATATCTTAGGAGTATGTGGAAGCGGGAATAGTAGTAGACTGCCCTACTCATTTGATATTGTATGCGGATGATACGCTGTATATACAGAACCCTGAAGATAACCTATAGTTGCTATTGGAGGTACTAGAGCTATTTGCGGGGATATCGGGGATTACGTTAAATACTGACAAATCTGCGCTGTTCCCGCTAGCTGGTCTGCGCAAGGTGGAGCTGAGGGCTCTTTCAGTTTTGGCGTTACAGTGGACAGGGCCCACGTTCAGATATTTAAGGGTCAACATATATCACGAACCGGCTGCAGAGCATGTACATAATACGTGTAGGGCCCTAGTGGGTATACAAAGCTCCATGAAGTTTTGGGACAAACTGCCGCTCTCCTTGATGGGGAGAGCAGCCTTGCTGAAAATTCTAGTATTGCCTCGCCTTTTGCACTTCTTTGTGAATGTACCATATTATATACCACAGTCCCTCTTCAAAATGCTGGATAGTATTAGCAGAAGTTTCCTGTGGAACAGAGGGAGAAACAAGATAGCACTTTCCACGCTACATAGGCCCTAAGAGGGGGGCGGCATTAGGGTCCTGCGCTTTGATTTGTATTACATAGCGGGACAGCTGCAGTTTGTGTTTGACTGGCTGGCTGATGACCCTACGCCAGATACACTTACGCTGCAACCTTCGGGATCAAGTTATTATCTAAAGGAACTGGTATGGAAGAGGAAGTCTCTGGAGGTACATGATCGAACTTAGTGTCTTTGGGGGTTAAGATATGGGACAGAGCACTGGGTGTGATGGGGCTCACTGAGCCCTTTTCGATCCAGATTGCCCTGGTTGCAGTGGCAGCTGACTCAGCTTAGGCGAGACGGAACATACAGGTGTACTGGGACCCTCATGGGGTGGCTTTGATAGGTGACTTGTTCAGCAACGCTACATTCCTTCCCTTTGAACAACTGGTTGATTATACAGGCTTGCACAAAGGCCAATAATTGTTGTACAACACTTTTAAGGGTTAGATAATGCAGAGATGGCCAGCACACAGTGAAATGAAAGAGCCGCATGCTGTGGTGGATATCTTGTATTGCATATCGGAAGGGGGTCGCACCATATCCAGAATGACTTCCTATTGTCCAATATAATTGCTAACACCCTGGCAATAAAGAGTTTATGGGAAGAGGACCTGGGGGGCCCCCCTTTCATGGCTGCACAGAGGACCTGGTTATTAGTATACCATAAGGTGTCGCGTAATGCGAGACTACAATTGATACAGCTGCAGATTACACATAGGGCATATGACGCCCCAGCGAATTTCATGGTTCCCAGGTGCGGCAGAACATGCCCTAGGTGCAAGGGAGAGGAAGCGGGCATGCTCCATATGTTTTGGACGTGCCCGATATTGAAAAAATTCTGGCAAGGGTTAGCGACTAGAATGAATAAAGGGGGCCTGCTGATGGATATGGTGGCTCCAGCAGCTGGCCTTTTGGGCCGTTTCCAGCGACATAAAGGGGCACAACACATCACTAAACTGAAAGATCTGGGTTCATATTGGCTAATCGCAGAATCGCAATGGCTTGGAAATCACCCAGGGGCCCGATGTGGAAGGGTGGTGGCGGGACATGAAAAAGTGGGCCTTAGCTGAAACAGTGTGGAGAGGGTTAGTACGGCTTAGCCAAGGAGAGAACGCAGTGGGGATTATGACCTGGGAAGCAGTGTTACAAGCCCTGTTCGAGGCTGAGACCAGTGATGAGAGAGCTGCAGAAACCTAGGTTAAGACAGAGAGAATTCAGCCCTACTAGTGGCAACAATGGTGACATCAGTCAGGGGAAGGGACAGAGTCAGGGCTTCTCAGGACTTTGGGGAAACAAGGTAACAAGCAATAGAAAGCAAGAGGCCACAGGGGCCATCTTGTCTTCTATCAGGAATCAACTGATTCCAATGGCAGTGCCTGGGTATCCCAAAATGGAGGGTACTCGGGGCACCTGTGAAATTCAGCATGGAGCTGCCACCAGCCCATACCCTGCTCTGTGGGCCATACACAGGTGCCCAAAAACATACACTAGGTGTACGGAGTCGTACCCCCACCCATGGGTGCCATAAGGGTATTCCAAGGGTCTGTTCACCAAACCAAAAAGTGGAAGAGCACAACTGCCAGGAGTCCTGCATAGACTCCTGTGCAGAAAATAACACAAAACACACGTGATAAAAGGACTATAGGAAAAGGACATGGAGGCCCTGTCCCTCCAATGCATTTCCAGCATCACACTATTACTTGGCACCAATTGATTGTGATACCCTTTTACAAACAGGGCGATAAAACAGACGCAAAACAACTTAAGTGATTGCCCTACTGGATGCGCAAGTAAAATGTTTGTTTCCTTACTGCTGAGATCTTTCCCAACAGATAAAAGCTTTGACACTTCTTTCCAGATCCGATATCAGGTGAGCTTTCGAGCTGCTATGGGGACTTCCCTTAATGCCACAATAATCTTGCAACTGTCAGCAGCAGTAAAGAAGGGAGTGGTGGGCCCGATTAACATGGCATCCATTGGCATGTTGAATGCCTTTGATACAGTAAACCGGGACACCCTTTGGAGGAAACTTCTGCTTTGGAATGTGCCATTGAGAATGGTCCAGATTTTGGCGCTGCTGCACAATGACTCATCCCTGAGGGTTAGTTTGACCAGAGAAGGGGCCACTGCAGCACCGGTTCTTAACTGTGTAGGGCTTAGACAGGGCTGTGTGGTGGCCCCCACCCTGTTCAACCTTTAGATCTTGTATTTGGCTGCTTTGTGGGAGTCTGGAGTTACAAACCCAGTAAAAATGGGAACACTTGACTGGCTCGCTTTTGCGGATGTTGTCAAAAAGTGACAAGAGTCAGAGATTTGTCGCTATAATGTGCTGAAGGATCTCTTTACTAATATTTTATCAGCATTAAATGCTACGGTGCATGTGCCACCGATTAGCCTGTACTTATTTAAAACCATGCCCCTTTCAGCTTACACATTATATAAAATTAAGACGCCCCAAGAATTTACACTGGCGTCACATTGTGGTAGAAATAATTGGAATGTACACTTGGGCGGTTTGTTGTCGGACATTGAGTGGAATCACATTTCTCCAGCATGGGGTCTGGCATGGATTCACATGCTCATGAATATTCCCCGTCGTCAGGCTGGGAATCCTCGGTAAAGAAAAAACCAGTATCAGTTTCGTTTCTGATCTGTCTTTCGTAGTAATAACCAATCACTGGTCTCTGCGTCATACTGACCACAGCCAATGACTGCCCTCTACCTAAGCACCGCCTCTGGCAGCCATCTTCAGATTTTTACCGCACGTTCATGTGTTGGGATCCTCGTGCTATTGCTCTCGAGCGTTAGTGCTATTCTTTCGCGCTTTTTCACAAAAACTTCGATTCTTTCGGTCAAAAGAGCCTCAAGCTCCACCGATCCTACATCCGATCAACGGGGACCCGTGTCGGATTCATCTGTGCCCCTCAAGGGCGAAGATTTCGTCGAGCTACACTTCGGAGGACTCCAGAAGCTTCTCAGGCCCGGTCTCGGAGATGACCCAGGAGAAGGGAAGCTCGACGCCCGGAAAGCTGTTCAGGGCCTGCCCTGGATGCCAGCTGCAGAACGTCTTCAAGGAGGACGAACACTCTTTCTGCCTTTACTGCCTTCATGGGGACAAGACGCACGTGGAGAAGGACTGTGCGTTTTGCGGCAACATGTCGGAACGGACCATGAAGGACCGCCATCAACGTCTCGCCAGCTGGCTGGAGGGTAAGAGCCCGTCTGGCGAGAAGAAGAAGAAATCTGAGCGGTCTTCTAAGACCTTTGAGGGCGCCCCGGCGACGGGGGCCCAACATAAGGCCAAGCACCGCGAGTCCGCTGGCACCGGGAGCGCCGAACGGTCGGGCTCTACGGGCGCCAGGCAGGGCGCACCCTCCCCGGCACCATCAACCACGAGCCAACGCTCTGGGTCGGGTAAGAGGAAGGCCGAGCACCCGGCGAAGCTCCTGGAGAGACCCCGGTCGAGCTCTAAGGCAGAGGAGGAGCGTGGCAGTGCCCCCTCCCTCAAGGATAAGGCGGTGAGCGCACCTAAGGTGGTGAAGGCCTTGATCCATTCGACCAAGCCCTCTATCGAAACGGTCGCGGCGGCCCTGGCCCAGCCTGTGGAGGCTGCACCAGTGGTGGCGGCCTCGGGGCCCAGAATCTCCCTGCCTCCTCGGAGGGAGTCTTCTTTCGTGCCCATCGATAGGACCCCCGTGAAACCCTCCGTGGGGAAGAAGGGGGGGCAGGGCGTCGTCGTAGATTCGGCCTCAACCTCAGAAGAGGAACTGATCGAGGTCTTAAGCCACGGCCTAGGCGTGGAACAAGACCAGCCCGTCGGAATGGGCCCCGACGCAGGTGACGACGACGACATCGTCGAGGATACCGACGGGGCCCCTGCTCGCCCGTCGGATTCCCCTCTGCCAGCGCCGCAAGACAACTCAGCGGCCATTTTGTTGGCTATACAGTCCTTATGCTCCGAGATAAGGACGAGACTACCGTTACCGACGGAGGAACCTCTCCCGTCGGGGGATCCAGAACCGGGACCTTCTGGTGTTCCCCCTACCAAGAAAAGAAGGATCCATCCACCGCCTCCTTTTCAACCGTCGCGCCCCGTCCAGCCCTCCTCCCCGTCCACCCGAGGGGATGATACGGGGACTGACACGGCAGCGACGGGTACGGACGACGAGGCATACGACGAGGATTTTCCGTCGTCGCCTCCCACCAGGGCTTCTCCGCCCGACGAGATTGGATCGTTCCACTCAATGATCGCCAGGGCATCCGAGCTTTTCCAACTCTGCCCTGAGGAGAAGAAAAAGGAAGGCTTCCTTTACCAACGGCGCGAGACCAAGAGGAAGACGGTCCTCGCAGTGCCTCTGTTGGACGACATTTGGGATGAGGGCCTTTCCCTCCTCAAGAACCCTTCCACGACGCCAGCGAAAAGAGACCGGTACGAGAAAAAGTACCGGGTCCCGGACTCGGCCCCCCTATGCCTCCGGGCGCAGCCTACCCCGGACTCCGTCGTCTCCGCGGCAGCCAGGAAGAAAGCGGGGGGGGGTGCGGCCTCCACGTCGACTTCCCCGCCGGACGGCGAGGGAAAGAAATTGGATGCCATGGGACGCAGAGTCATCTCGTCGGCGGCGACGACGATTAAAGCGGCCAACGCCTTGGCTATCGTGGCCCGCTACGACAGGGAACTCTGGTACAAGATAGCTCCCCTGCTGGATTTTCTGCCGGACGACAAGAGGGCGGAGGCCCTTGAGATCCTGCAGGAAGGTGAGGTGGCCTCGGACCACGCCATCACCGTGGCGACGGACATCGCCGACACTGGGTTCCGCCAGATGGGCAACGGCGTTTGCCTTCGACGTCGCGGATGGCTCAAGGCTACGGACTTTCGGCAGGACGTCCAGACCAGGGTCCTGGACATGCCCTTCGACGGGAACAACCTGTTTGGGAAGACAGTGGACGATTCCCTTCAGGCCATCAAGGCGGATACTGAGACGGCCCGGGCCCTTGGAGTACTGCAGCAACGGCGGACGCCCTTTCGGAGCGGCGGAGGCAAGGGCGCCTCCAAAGGTTCCGGCGGCGGTTTCGCTTCCTACCGTCAAGCGGCCCGCTCGTCGTCGCAAGAGGCCTACAGAGGACGAGGCAAGTCTGGCGGCCCCCGCCGTCGTCGCCAAGGAGGCCAAGGCGGCAAGGCCGCGTCCAAGCAGGATTGAACCGGCCGTGGGGTCGGGCCCCCACCGAAGCACCCCGGTGGGAGGCCGGCTGGCGGGCTTCGTCAGCGTGTGGGAGTCCATCTCCACCGACCGTTGGGTGCTGGACGCCCTGGCCCGGGGCCACGCGCTCGAGTTTCAAAGAAGGTGCCCGCGCGTCCCCCCCCGTGGCCAGGAAAGAACTTCACGTCCCTCAACTTCTCCTGGAGGTAAAGGCGATGCTCAGAAAGGGCGCCATCGAACTCGTCCCAAAGAGGCTTCGGGGCTCCGGAGTCTACTCGCGTTACTTCCTCGTGAAGAAGAAGACGGGAGGATGGCGCCCCATCCTGGACCTGCGACGACTGAACAAGTTCATCAAGGCGCAGAAGTTCCGGATGGTCACCCTCCAGCACGTCCTGGGTCAGCTGGAGGAAGGAGACTTCCTATCGTCGTTGGATTTGGAGGATGCCTACTTCCACATTCCCATCCTAAAGGGGCACCGAAAATTCCTCAGATTCGTGGTCCAAGGGCGTCATTACCAGTTCAAAGCCCTTCCCTTCGGACTGCGGTCGGCACCCAGGGTTTTCACCAAGTGCCTCGCACCGGTGGCGGCGCAGCTGCGCCGCGAGGGGATTCACGTCTACCCCTACCTGGACGACTGGCTCATCCGCGCCAAGACGAGGGAGCTCGCCGTGGTCCACACGGCAAGGACCGTCCAACTCCTCACGGACCTGGGATTCTCCGTGAACTACGCCAAATCCCACCTGGTGCCCGCGCAAGTCGCACTGTTTCTGGGAGCGAGGCTCGACACAGTGTCCCTTCTGGCCTCCCCGTCGGAGGAGAGGACCAGGACCATCTTGGGCAAGGTGCAACGGATGTTGGTGGCCGACGCGGCCAAGGTGAGGTCCATCAAGTCCCTCCTCGGGATGATGTCTTCCTGCATCTACCTCATTCCCATGTGCAGGCTCCGGATGCGCCCGTTGCAAGAGTTCCTGGATGCGCGCTGGATCCAGACGACGGGCAGCTTCGAGGAAAGGATCAAGCTCGACGAGAGTTTCCGACGAGCGATACGGTGGGGGGGCACCCGCGCGCATCTGACGGCGGGCATGGACTTCCAGACCCCAGCCCACCAGGTGACTGTGACCACGGATGCCTCCCTAGAAGGGTGGGGAGCGCACACCGAAAATCTGCACGCAAGGGGACTCTGGCTCCCGACGGAGAAGTCCCTGCATATCAACGTCCTGGAGCTCCGTGCAGTGTTTTGGGCCCTCAGGTCCTTCCTTCCGTCCCTCAAGGGCAAGGTGGTGAGGATCTTCACCGACAACACCACCACCATGTTTTACGTCAGGAAACAGGGCGGAACCAGGTCCCCAGCGCTGTCCAAGGAGGCGCAAGACCTGTGGCATTGGGCCGTCGCCCAAGGGATTCTTCTGGTGCCGTTTCATCTGGCAGGGATAAAAAACACCATCGCCGACTCACTCAGCAGGGAGCTGCGCTCGTGCCACGAGTGGGAACTACGGCAGGATCTGGTGGATCGCCTCTTCCGACGGTGGGGCACACCCCAGATCGACCTGTTCGCGACGGCGACGAACACCAAGTGCCGGAGGTTCGCCAGCAGGTTTCCCCAGACGAGGAGCATGGGCGATGCTTTCTCGTTCCCCTGGGAGGGCCTGTTCCTCTACGCGTTCCCTCCCTTGCCTCTGCTAATCCGGCTCGTCAACCAGCTCAAGAGGTCACGGTGCAGGATGATCCTCGTCGCACCTGCGTGGCCGAGGCAGATATGGTTCCCGGACCTTCTGGACTTGTCGGCGTCCCCGCCAATCAAGCTGCCGGCGGACGCGGATCTACTCTCCAGGGAAGGAGGCGCCATCCTCCACCACGACCCGAAGTCGCTGAACTTGCAGGCCTGGCTCCTGCAGCGCTAGAGTTTGGAGGATACGACATACCGGCCGACTGCAGAGAGGTTCTTGCAAAGGCCAGGGCGTCCTCGACTCTTAAATGCTACGGACACAAATGGAAGAGGTTCTCTGTCTGGTGCCACGCACAGAAGATTAACCCTCTACGGATTACGGCTCCCCAAGTGCTGCCGTACCTGCTGACGCTGGCCAAAGCTGGTCTGGCACACGCGTCCATCAAGATTCATCTTGCTGCGATCTCCCGATACACCAGAACCACGGGCCGGACGTCCTTGTGGTCTCATCGTCTGGTGAAAGAGTTCATGAAGGGACTGTTCAGATCGTTCCCGCCGGTGAAGGCTCCGGCCCCGGCGTGGGAGCTCAACGTGGTACTGACCAAACTCATGGGACCTCCGTTCGAGCCTCTGCACTCGGCCCCGTTGAAGTTTCTATCGTGGAAAACAGCTTTTCTCGTGGCCATCACCTCCGCACGACGAGTGGGAGAGATCCAGGCCCTTTCCTGCAAGGCCCCGTACTTGACTTTCCACGACACGAGGGTAGTGCTCAGGACGCACCCCTCCTTCATGCCCAAGGTACCGTCGGACTTTCATCTCAACGAACCCTTGGTGTTACCTGTGTTCTTCCCGTCGCCTTCGTCGCCGGCTGAGAGGACTTTGCACTCGCTGGATGTAGCTAGAGCGCTGAAGTTCTACGTGGACCGCACGAAAGGTTTTCGGAAGACGTCACAACTCTTTGTGAACTTTGGACCTGTCAATCAGGGGAAGGCTTTCTCGAAGGCTTCCATCTCCAGATGGCTCTCCGGCTGTATCATGTACTGTCACCGGTTGGCAAACCGACCGCTGCCTGGCCGTCCAAGAGCCCATTCCACCAGAGCGATCGCAGCTACCACGGCGTTCCTATCTGGTGTGCCCCTGCTGGACATATGCAGGGCTGCTACGTGGAGGTCGACGCGCACCTTCACGAAATTCTACTGCGTCGACCGGGATTCCAGGGAGGAGTCCAGGGTCGGCCAAGCAGTGCTGCGCAACCTGTTCGCCTGAGGTGAGCCTGGTGAGGAGGTAAGATGCTTAATGTTGAGTTGATGTGATGCTTAATGTTGAGCCTTTGCCACCTCCCGTGGTTGTGCATGTGTGTACTGCTATGTATTCTTTATTCATGAGCATGTGAATCCATGCCAGACCCCATGCTGGAGAAGGAACAAGTTACTTACCTGTAACTGTTGTTCTCCAGCATGGGTCTGGCATGGATTCACATGCGAACCCTCCCGCCTACCCCTCTGCGGCTCTTCACTTGGTCATACTGCCACTTCACGTGCTTCCAAATCTGAAGATGGCTGCCAGAGGCGGTGCTTAGGTAGAGGGCAGTCATTGGCTGTGGTCAGTATGACGCAGAGACCAGTGATTGGTTATTACTACGAAAGACAGATCAGAAACGAAACTGATACTGGTTTTTTCTTTACCGAGGATTCCCAGCCTGACGACGGGGAATATTCATGAGCATGTGAATCCATGCCAGACCCATGCTGGAGAACAACAGTTACAGGTAAGTAACTTGTTCCTTGTGCAGGACCAGTTAAATATAAGATTGATTTGGAGCTACTATAAACAAAACAGTGGATTAACCACTTCTTGTACTGGTCTCCATGGAAGATGTGGTTGTCTAAATTATGCTGTGAAGATGTTTGCGGGAATTGAAAGTGATCCCGGCACCACTCTCCATATGTTATGGTTATCTAGAAAAATTAAATTGTTTGGGCATGGCATTTTGGTCTTGGGTAAATACCTTCCAAGAGACCCGCTTGTTGGCGTAATGGGCTTATTTCCTGCTGATACTGGATTGTCCAGTGGAAAACGTTTTTGGACATAGAGAGCATTATTGGTTGCCAAAAGACACATCTTGTAATTCTGGAAAAGTGATACTGTCTCTTGTGTTGATGACTGGCTGCTGAGTTTGTCACTTCTCTCTAAAAGGGACAAAGTTATTTTTCATGGTAAAGATCAACATCATAGGTATGAGAGCATCTGGGGTGTGTGTAATAACCTTTATGCTTAACTGTTTACAATTGTTCACAAAGTTGGTTTGCCTCCTCATTAACATGTGTGCGCAATGGATGGTTGTATTTATTTTCCTTTTTCTCCATTGTTCTTCTGCCTGCCTTCATTGTCCCCCCTTTTTTTAACTCCTTTTTGTCACGACTGATAGCTGAGTTAAGTTTGTATCTATTCTACAAAATGTATACAAAAATGATTGTCCTATTTTATTTATTCATGAACTTTTAAAATAATAAAAAAAATAATTTGATAAAGAAATGGCCCATTTCCACCATTATGCAGTCCAAAACAACTTAAAAATGAATGCCTAAAAATCCTGGGTTGTCATTTTTTCGACCAGAAGATGGCCGAAAGCCTTTATGTGGAAGGTAGGTGAGCAGCCCCTAGAAAGGGATTTGTCTGAGATATTTAGGATACAAGCTTTCAAACAATCAGTCCAGAGGAACTTGGAAGGCTCTCTTTAAGGGAGATTTATACCGCTCTTTACTAAAATGAAGAGTTAATTCACAGCTATGTAACTACTCTTTGGTGCCTTTGGTAAGTTTCTTTTTCCCCAGAACGTTGAATCGACCATCCTTTATGGGCTGGGCACTATCCCCTTTGATATAGGGGCTCCTCTTAACATACTGCAGGTTCAGCTCTGGAAAAGAAACTTGGGCTTGAACAATTCTGTGCCCAACTCAGTAGGTGAGGCATGAGTTGGAACTTCTTTGGCAGCAAGAGCCTTGTGGAATAAGTTGGCAGAATATGCCAAATTTTTTAATCCACTGAACAATTTTTTTCATCAATATTTAGGTGATTTGTCAACTCTTCAATCGGAATCTACGCTGAATTATTTCTTGGCCACCATGTGTGAGATTTTATTCCTGGTGTGGTCGTCCGCAGAGGAACTAAAGGTTACTCCAGAGGTTGTGAAGCAGAAACTGTTTGTAGCTGATTGGCTGCAACCCTGGTCTTGCTGGGAAATGTTTCACTTTACTGGGAATGTGCAGGTTTCAGAAGGAGAACTGATCCTTTGATGCATGTCTCCTTGTTTCCTTGTCGAAAATCCGTGGTGCCTACTTGCGCTTCCATTTGCATCAATTTCCTACCGTTGTACGGAGGAACAAGTGGGACAAGTTAGTAACGAATACCAAATGTAGGTTTGTTTTGCATGGACAAATCGGAGGAAATACTGAAACACATTGTCCTGTGCTGTGCAGCTTTTGGGGAGATGAGGTTGCGATATCTAGGCTCAGTGACACTGTCTGAGATGATGTGGAACAATGTGGTTAAATTGATTTTGGTTATGTATGCTTTTTTACGTGTATTTCTAGGAAACATAGATGAATTTTATTTATATGTTGATATGTTTTATATGAAGCAAAAATAAAGTTATTAATTGGAAATGTCTTTTTGGTATATGATTCAGATGTCTTTTTGTGAAAAGCTTATTTTTGTAGGCTAAAACACAATAAAAAGTATATATTCTTGTAACAGGGTTTCCCGCCTAGAGGGTTTCCCGCCTTCAGTTTCACTTAGATTTGTGAAACCCTGTGTTCAGCGCAATGAGTCTTGCAAACCGCTACGCGAGGCCCCATTGTCTATTTTACATTACTTGACATGTGGCTAGCTTTATTGCCTTATCTGATGTCAAAGAGGACGCTTTAAGGGCAGTAATGTGCTTTTTTGAAGCCAGGTCCAGTTTCCACAGGTTGGCTCATCATGCGAACAGTCCCGATTCTTATCAAGTCAGCACAAGATGGATTTAGCCTTGGTGACATTTTAAATATTTAAGACTTTGCTCTTGGAAAGAGTCGGCAAGGGTAGGTCCTCTTATTAACTTGGAGTTCTTTCCAGATGTACAATTTGATTCTGTGAGCCTTATGTGTTTTTCATGATTAAAGGCAAACCCAATTCACTCGATGGCCCAGGCAAATTTCCTGTAACATTGTAACCTTGCCCATTTGAACATGTAACGAGGCTAAAGTGGAGTTTAACGTGTGGTTAAGTGAGCAAGAGAAACAAAGCAAGCATTGGCTAACCCACCTCAAAACAGCACTTAAAAAAGGCTTGTTCACTTCTGTTTTATTGACTGGTTCTAAGCCATTCTTATCAAATACTTTACAATTACTTCACTCCTTTTTGTTAAACATATCCTTTCCAAAGGTCACATTGTACTTTAAAACAGATTTTCATTTCTTCATGACTCGTGCTACATTTGGAACACTTCAAATGTAAACTTATCCATTTAGACATGGTTTGCTTTCCTGACTGAGCTACAGTCAATGTACTTTTTAACAATGCAAACTTAGTTCCTTCTATGCTCGTCATACTCCTGCATCCCGTCCCCTTTCCTCCACACTGTATGGGCGTCCCTCGCTAGTGACGGGAGACGGAACCTTTTTCCCAAGAAAAATCATCTCACACTTTAAATTTAGATGCGCGCAGAGGCGTGGCCGTGGGAGCATGCACTCCTCAGACTGCCCACTGGCGCCATGCCTCCGTCCTCTTTTCTGCATCAAAATATTCTTTTTCTCTTCCAATTGTTAGGTACTGCTCTGTCCTCTGGCACCATGCTCTTTCCCGACACATGTCGACGACAGCAGGGCTCATCAGGTGTCCAGCCTGTGCGGGTCCCTTCCAGCATCTGTCCCTCACGCACTACGCCTCTGGTGCCTTGGCTCAAACCATGGCTGGGACGGCTGTACCACATGCAACGCCTTTACTCCGGGTGCGCTGAAGAATCGTTTAGCCAGGCGGAGGGAGCTCTACAAACGATCGCCTCCAGAGGACCTTAAAGTATACGTGGGAAGGAAGACCAGGCTGAAGGTAGGTGCACTGTTCTCCTATGCACCCTGCTAGTGTGACTCCTTCCCAGGGAAGTGCCCAAGCCGGAGGGACTTTTCAGGTTCTAAAACCAGCAGGAATACCGAGGCTGCCCCTGCTACCTGCCCATGGGCTGAGGGGGTCACAAGATTGTACCGGTGCTACCGCTGAGAGGGCCGTAAGGCTCCATTACCGGGTCCCAACCCGAGGGACTCCGCCTTAGTACCAGACCCATGTCTAAGGGGGTTACTGTACGCAGCACTACCAGCACCATGGCCGAGGACACACCGCCTACCAGGTCTCGACCTGAGGTGCAGGGAAGGCCCCAACCACCACTGCTGCTCAGCGTGCAGGTGGAGGCTGGACCCAGCTCAGCAAGCAACATGACTCGGGCATGTGGCACGGATCAAGACAAAATGGCGACTCACCCGGCACCCTTCCCATTTGGAGATCAGGCCGGGGAGCATGCTTCCAGGTGGGATTGGACAACGCCTGTCACCTGGTCCACATCCTATCCCTCCGCTTCGCAGGGAAGGTACGCATCCCCCAACTTGGCGAGACCGAGCAGACCCAGGACACCGCAGCCCCAGGGCCCAACCCTTACGCCCACAGGTGCTCTTATCCCATTAGGCACACCTCCTGCATGCGAGGAGAAGTTCCTCCACCTCATGAGATCACCACAGATGGGTAACATTCTCAGGGACGTAATCGGGGACATGCTCCCTCCAGTACAGCCACAAGCACCCACTGTGGGTACCGCGCCTGGGTCCAGCTCAGCCTCTGACTCCCATGCCTGTCTCAATCACGGCAGCTTCGGCTCAACCCCCTCCGCAGCCTGCAGCACTAATAATCAGCACACCACAGCTGCCTGCGCACACCACTCCTGCTCCCCCAGATCAACAGGACACAACGGTGGACACAGACGAGGAGGAAGACCCAGACACCCCATAGTCAGCCAAAGCATTCCATGAGAGACTGGCAGATCTGGCTGAGTACATGGGCTTCCTGCAGCCACAGGTGGAACAACCCGAGTTGGGGGTCTTGACTGAGGTACTTAAGTTTTGTTCTCATACTAGAACTGGAATGCTACTTCAAAAGGATGTCGAAGCCTTAGCCAAAAAAGGCTGGGCAAGCCACACTCTACCCATCCTACCAACAAGCCTCTCAATGCTAAGTACAGGCAAACGCAAGGGGATTCCCTCCTATTGTCGGTGCACCCCCAACTGCACGCCTCAGTGATGGCATATGCATCACTATATTCCAAGCCACAGTCTTCCTCAGTGGCTTCGGCCCTGCTGGGCAGGGAGGAAAAGCTCCTGGAAGCGTTTGGAAAGAAAATGTACTCTAACGCCACTCTCCACCTGCGTCAGGTCAACGCTGACACCATGTTGGTGGCTGTCAATCAGAAACCGTGGTGGAAGATCGCAGACTTCCTTCCAGAGCTCCCTGCCCACAGCCAGGCACAGTTCAAGGCTGGGTTGGCGGTGGCCAAAATCGTGGCCGAGGATATAATGGAGTCCACTGTTGCCCACATTGACACATCAAGCCGGGCCATATGGATTGCCACAGACAGAAGGACGACCTGGCTCAAGGTGACGAAATTCAACCCTGACTTGCAGGAGCGCATATTCGACCTGCCTTTTGTTAGAGGGGCGACTTGTTCCATTCGACAACGGATGAGGAACTTGATAAGAAAAAGAATAGCTCTCAGAAAGTGAAATATTTAGCTATTCTAACTCTTAAGTCCACACCGAAGACCTACAGCCAAATGCACCAGTGCTCGGATTAAAGTCTGGCCTTCGGAGGCTTTTGGAGCTTCCAGGAGGAACGGGGACGGTCCAAAAAACCAGACAGATCCCCTAGCCAGCACAGACACAAGCAACACAAGGCGGCTAACAGGATTTTTCCAGTCTCCCTCCTCAGTACCAGCCTCTGAGGGAAAAAAGTTGTCACTGGTCCATCCGGATCCACAAGTCTCTGGTGGAGGGGTAGGCTTGCCCTTTCACGTACACTACTCCCGGGCAAAGTTGATGGACCCATGGATCCCCTCAGTGGTATCCATGATATATGATATGATGTGGCATTTATAAAGCGCCTATACACAAGTGTTTCAAAGCGCGACGAGGCAAGGGAGGGGGAACAGAGGGAAGACGGACAATGATCTTACTAGGCCAAGTGTCATTCAGATCGTGCAAGTGCAGAGGAAGGGGGAGGGGGGAAAGTGCAGTGCATGGGATAATAGAACAACAAGATAAATAAACCGCCAGCAGGTGGCAAGTGCAGGGTGAGTGCGAAAATAAGTGCTAGTAGGGGGACTGTTGGGGTACAGAAAACAGTCCACAGGTGCAAGGGTTGCCAGGGTGGCAGTGCAGGCGTGCAACTGGCAAGGCTAGGGCCCAAGATAAGATGTGTGGCCAGGTAACCAGTGCAGTTTCAGTAACAGCCAGGACATTAGCAGGGGAGAGGGGGAGAGAAAGCAGAAGCAAAGAGGAGGGTTTTCAGGTGCTTCCGGAACCGCAGGTGGTTCTCCTCAAGTTTCAGGGAGGCTGTTCCAGAGGGAGGCCCCAGCCGAAGAGAGAGATCTGCCACCAACTCGTTGCTTGGAGAAGCGACTGACCCTGAGGGAGTTGGAGGCGGATGAGCGAAGAGCTTGGGAGGGAAGGTATCTAGGAAGAGAGAGTTGAAGGTATTGAGGCCCCAGAAGGCCTTGTGGACGATGCTGTCATGACCGCAGCCTCCAAGGAGTCAGATTTAGCCCAACTACCTCGGAAGCTGGGTCACAACTTCATTTTCAGGCACCCATCGGCTCCCATAGGGGCCTTATGGACCTTGTCCTGGCGCCAGTGGCGTCAGGCTCATAAGGGGACCCAGTCCCGGCACAGGACGTGCCGGGCTCATGATGTAAGGAATGGTGCTTGGGTGGACCTACCGGCTGCAGACCATGCTGCTCACTCACCTGCAGGATGAAATCCTCATCCATCCATGGCTGGAACTACTTTACCTTCTGGGTGTGGCCAGCACCACTCCCTGGGACTGGATACTGGAACTATTCTGGAAGCTGGGACTTTTTACTTGGGCGAGGCTGCTGTGGAAGGAGACACCTAAGTACTCCAGTAGGACTATTTAAACCACGCCCGATCAGAGCAACGTGCTTCGCGTTATTCTGCAATAGCAGCAGGCCGCTCACCGCGTCAGCTCCAGAGAATCTTCAACTTCTGCATCTAGGGAAGAGAAATCCGTAATCTTACCTTCTGAAATACCATCTTCGTCTTCTGCAGCATTTGAGAAGGGAAAAGGACACCAGGTTGGCACGAGATAAAAACCAGCGCAGCACTTACCCAATCCATCGGTGCATCTCAAGCCACGGGCTGCAGCTTTCCATTTTTTGGCACCCTGTGGAAGCAAGGACATTGGTTAGTAACCATCGTGAAACCTTCCCTACCTGCGCTGCGTTCTTCTCGCCTCCGCCGACACTGCTACTCGCATCTGCAAAACAAAAGGACATCATTAAGAAATACAAAACTCCACCCATACGCACGTGTTTTGGGCAGCTCTCATCTTTCTCACTCCTCGGCGCATTCCTCGACATCTATTTTTCTACCCAGCTGCTTCTGCAACCTAAAAAAGGAAAAGAGACATTAAGAAGTGCTTTAAACTTCGAATTGACATTTTCAACTTACTTGCCTGCAATACCTTCGCCTTTCCATCGCTCTCCGGACCTCCACATTCAAGCACCCGCCGTTCGTGCTGCTAACGACGGCCTAGCTCCAAATCTTCATCCTCTGCAATCAAGAGGCTGGACAATTAACCAGTGAAGTAACTGGCTTCGGCGCCCCTGCACAGACGCAGGATGGAGAGCTCCGCTTTCACCTATATAAGTTGAGCACATTTAGCCTACGAACTACTTGGGGAGTACCAGGAAGGGGAGTCAGCTTGCCCAGTCAGGCTTATATATCCTAGTAACCCCTTGCTCTCCTAATTGCAGACACCTCACCCTTCAGATCAAGATCTCGGTGAGGAGAGGGCCTTTCCAGGGTGGCATTCGAGGCCTGCGCGCGACCCTAGAAGACTCCGAGAACTTCCAGCCCAGACCTGCGCCTCCGAGGGATTCAGGTGAGCGTTACAGATGCAGAGGGTTTTGAACTTAATCCTCGCAGCCACTGGGAGCCAGTGCAGAGATTTCAGTCCTGGAGAGATACGATCCCTGGGCTTGAGGCCAAGGACAAGTCTCGCAGTCCTGTTCTCCTGAACTCCTATACCTAGAGTCCTTTAAGACAAGGTAGCAGTACTTGGAGTTGGATGGGGATACAGAAGTTACTCAAACATCAATAATCAAAACGACTCAGGAAGTTGGCAAACTGCATTCTGTTTTATTATCAATTGTCTAAAACAGGGAGTACAACGGACATCATCGATGCTGCACTGATAATCTCCACACATTTTATAAAAAACTACTTTTATAACAGAAACTCGTCATTACTGACGTCATACTACGTGGCAAACTACGAAAACCTATGAGTAACGGTGGTTGGCTTTTAGGGAACATAGTGTACGTTCTAGATAGCCAGAGGTTATCATTGGGTATCTTAAGTTAGGTGGGCAACTAAGCCCATCCCAAATAAATGGTCGTCACTAAATACACGATGATTCGTTGGTTACACAAACTATAGGGCTCTTTACTACGTGATCCTCTGATCGGTTTGGCACTCTTGTACCCTCTGGAATATTCCACATGCTAGGAGCACGCAGGCTACCATTCCAGGTGCATGGAAGTTTGGCGTGGTCTTAACTCCCCCACCAATTAGCCAAATATCGATCATCACTCCTACAGTCTGCCAGTCAATAAAGGCTTTGAACTTGGCCTTGCAGAAGCTGCTTGCGCCTGAGAAATAAAGGGAGTGTGGCATCATTCTGTCTTCTGGTTTCGGTGTAGCTTGACCCAAGCTATTTTGATCTCACCAATGTGACAAGAGACCACTCTTTTGAGCCTTTTGCTGCATTTAATACTATTAAATGATGAACTCTTGACGCCTTCTGTGTTTTTTCATTCTTTTTCAGACGGGAGTTTGTTCTTTTCTCACATTTGTTGTAGCCTTTTTGACAGGCGCCTAACTCGCTGTGGCCTCGTCTTCTTGGTGCTGGGCCAGCCAAGCCTTTCTCGAAATTCGTCCTCGCCATCAGTAATTTCCAACTCCTCCATACACAGAAATCCTTTCCAACCATGGGGTTTCAAGCCTTGCTAAAGTGCATCGTGGAATATCCAGGTTCTGTACATGCCTAAATGTATACATTGGCGTATCGCTGCAATCTATTTACTACGTAGCCAGCCTTTACGATTACTTTTCCCTACTTGCATTTCTGCATCTGTACAAGTGTAAAATGACTTTGCATTTTCTTTGTTTCTATAGCATGACCATCTTCATCTCGAGCTCGAAATGTTGCTCATCTTTATCACCTCCTCTTGAGAACTTAGAGAATGTTTGTTCTTTCACTTAGTTCATCCTTTCTGGATGCATCATCTCTTACTTCGCATGACTTCATTAGTCTTCTGTTTTCAAATGCACACTTCTTCTGGCACTCCATCAAAAAGAACACTATGTCTTTGTGTGTGTATGTATGGTTTTCTCAATGGATACCTTGTCTCGAAGGTTCTTTGTGGTATAGGCATTCTTACTGGAACTGAACGTGTCATCATTTCTGATTCCCAATGTATAGCCAACATGGGGGCTGAGCTGTGGGTGGGGGTACTTGACTCCACCTCTACACTCCTCCCTCTGGGCGATTAATCAACCATGTTATCATTATTCACATCAAGACATCCTCGTCTGAAGAAATGCTTCTTTGGGACCCATATCTTTGACTCCCTTCAGGCATCCAGCTGATTTCACATGCTCATCAATACTCCAGGTCATAAGTGTGCATTTTCCATTTGAGCTGCAATAGATTCATCTTCCTGCATACTTCTTGTGGTGTCTTGGATACAGAAACTTTGTTCCCTCGGGTGCGTGGATGCTGGCCTTCACGTAGTCTCTGATTTTGTCATCTGTCAGCTCTTTGAGTTTGTCTCCAGATTAGACATCAATCAAAATCTTCATTCCTACTGCTTTCTTTGCAGTCTTCTTGCATTGTGTGATTATTTTTTTGATCACACAAAATCCGACCATGACCATCACCAACAGGGCTCCTAGGAACTTGAACATGTCTGCCATCCATTGTAGAACCCACAAAAAGATCGATCCAAACCAACGGTCACAGCAATGTCTTCTACCCCGTCTGTCATCTGGATGTACAAGTTGGTCAGCATCGATATGGCCTCTGTCAAGGTGCCATTCTCGTCTTCGTGAGAAGGTATGAATGTGCAACATGATTCTCCAATTTTACCACAAACACATCCATCCATAGCTGTGATCATGTCAAGGACATATCTATTCTGGCGTCATTAGTCGTATGTCTCTCAACTCTTCGTTGATAGCATTGAATCCCTTTATGGTAGGGTTAATTGTCTGCAGGAGCTCCCATCTGGTTATTTGTAACCATTTAGGATTTGCTTCTGTCTGGATCCTGGGCATGAAGATTATCGTGAATATCGATGAAGTCTTACTAAACAATCTGCGTTCATATGGGATGGAATCAAAAGCTTCTATTGATTTTGAGAAATAGTTCTCCCTCTTCGATTCAAGTGCTCCGCAGATCTCTTCTTTCTCAGGTGAGCATCTGCCTTTGGGAACTCACCAATGTTCAGCTAACTTTTTGGAATCACCAATGCTGAACATGGACAATCACTATAGAACATAGTCCTCCCCAGTCTTTAGGCAGCTTCATATAAGCTCTGGATCCACAGTCCCAGTAGTGATCCATTATTGCTGCTGTCCCAGTGCTCATTCCTGGTACCTCGAAGACACAACCACCATTTTGATTCTCTCCAAGTTTTCTCGTGCCATATTTCTAAAGCACAATTTTGCATTGTCCAGGGGCACTATCTGTAAAGGACCTCCTTTGTCTTCGACCCATGTCAGTAGTTTTGCAAGTCTTGTCCATAAAGGTTTGCATCCGTTTTCCACAATGTCAATGGTTGGCTTGCGGTAACCAACCAAGCTCTGCATATTACCACACCTTCATCCCAGCCATCTGGAGAAAGTACTGATCCCCAGATCTGCATCCGGCCTCTTTACTTCCATTTTCAAATGTCTTCTTCAGTCTTTCCTGTGTTCTCAAGTCTTCTGTTTACTTACCATCTGATTCCTTCTCCCTTCTTTACTAGGCTGTTAATATCTTATCACATTGTTGGGGAGAATTCTCTGTTTAGGCTGAATTTCCTAAACTAGTGAGTCCCCCAGCAGCTTTGCTGGATTTCTGGAGTTTGTTTTTTTCCATCCTGCCAAGAGTGAGACTCTTTCTCCCACTCTTGGACATGAATGTGTGTAATTCCTTTGAATGTCAATGTGTTCTATGGGGTCTTTTACTCCATAGGGTCTCATATGTTTTGCTATGTGTGTTACACTGCACCCTCCGTGCCGTAGCACTGAGGCGTCCTAGCGGACCTCCATCATAGACTCCATACCCGGGGACTGACCGTCTCCCCGGGCATGTAAAGTCACCATTGGCTTTACTAGACCTAAATTTACTAACAGAACTAGTACAAACCATCCTATTGTGGACGTACTAGTAGGGGTACTTTGATTACTCCTGGGTCTGTTATTCGAGGGGGCACTGTCCCGTCCCCCCTCGTCGAGTTTTGGCTGGTGGCAGTGGAAACTACTTGTTATGTTCGACCCCGAATATAACCCTATGGGATTCTTCCCATTGTTGGAGATTGATACTTTTCCTCGTTAATCTCTAACATACCACCGGTTTACTTATCTTAAATAAGTCTATTGGATGGTATTTTCTGCCAGAACTCGGTTTTTAAAATGGCGTCTGTGTTCGTCTCTGTGACTCCTAAACCAAAGGTTGAGCCCTTTGTTCCACTTTTTGGCGGGCTTCTATACAGAGACCCTTCAAAGTGGTGCCATTCTGTCTCGGTTACCACAGGGGTGTGGGAGGGGGTTTAGGCACCCTGGACTGAGTTGCCTTGCCAACTCCAGTCGCACTCTGGTGTGATTGGCCCAAGTGGTGAGCCACCCCGCTCACCACTTAGCGTGTTTTGATTGACAGCTAGGCTGAATGAATGGGGGTTTTCTGCATAAAAGCAGGGCTTTTGGGACTGGATCTTGAGAAGTCGCCACAGGACCTAAGAATCCGACGAGGGTAAGGCTGAGCCGACCTGCAACGACGACGCCTCCGGTGGAGCCCTGCGGAACCGACTCACCACTTCCCGACGACAGAGGAGATCTCCCTGCCGGAGAGTTTCTTCCCCTGACTGGTGGGAACAACCAGTCCCCTTTGCTTTTTCTTCGCTCCAGGACGCAGTGGTCGAATTGCCCGTGCAGAGCACCTCGGCAACCGGATAGCCACTACCCCTGTACCGCAACCAAAAGGTGGTGCCTTGTGACGGAGCACTCCGCGGCTGGTCTCTTCCCTGGTGGTGTACCGGACTTCACTTTTCTTCGACGACAAGATCATCTCTACTCTTGGCAAAGACCCGACGTGCATCCACCACCAGGAACAATTGCCCCCGCCGGAGCTTTCTCTCCACAAACAAGGTACCGTGTCCGCCTGGCTTCCCTTTCTGCCGGATCGAGTGAGGTGTCTTAATCCTCGCCTTTCCATTAGGTCGCCTCCAAGCTTTCTTTAACGTGTTCTGAACTGGTCCAATCTTTCCATAACAATTTTGCGATAAAGACTCGAAGCGCATTTCCACTGAGACACTTTTTGGGACATATCGCCTTGCCTCTCTCCGAGTGGGCCGGGCCTCTGAACTTTGTGATCTGCCGTAGACCCTGCCTTACTTGCCTTGCATTTGTCCAAAAAGTATTGGTACCGAGTTGACTTCATAACCTGCCTTATTTTTTTCTCTCCCGTCCTAACGAATACTAGAGTACCATCTAGGTTAAAGCATACACCTCTGTCTGCAAATAAGTGATGCCGGTGAACCTAGACTTATCAAACTATTGTTAGGGGGGATTGATCTTTTTCTTCGTATAGTAATTGTGATTGAAGTTGTTTGCCGTATTAGTGCCAGAGTGTTTTCCATAGATGTGTTGTTATAAATAAATACCTTTTATATCTTTACACCGAAGCCTTGTTCCGTGTTTGCTTGTTCTACTGTGTAGATTGCCCTATATTGTATACTCCACATACTGCCTAACTCTTCTTGAGGGAAGTCTGACTGCTCAGCCACAGCTACCAAGTGAATCTGTGTGGTACAGACTGCTACCAAGTGGGTTTACTGCCAAACACCTGTAGTCCTAAATCTTTTGCAGTGGTCCCAGAGGGAACTGCACAGGTTTCCGCCTAACACACATGATTGTTGGTGTGTGCTCTTGTCTTGAAATCTTAAACATTATCCTCTTCATCTGGGGATGACCATTCTTTTGCCCATACCAAAGATGCTGTTCGACCCATGATCTGGCCTCTCGCCCGGCAGCGTGCTATGTGAGATAGGCAATGTGCTGTTTGGACATCTATTTCAATGGCTATGAAAACCGAAGACTTCCCCATACTATAAGGCTGAAGTGCACATAGATGGCATTCCTCCTCAGAAGTTCGTTTGCCCACCTCTTTCATATGCTGATACCACACATCCCTTAGCTACTGGAGTGGGAAGAATTTAAGGAACTCTTCCCTTCTTTGGACCCGTAACATACGCAGAATGAATTATCAAGATCAGAAAGACAATGATAAACATTGAGCAAGCATAGATTATGCACCAGTACAATATGCTCCACCGATGTCTCTCCACTTGTCTCTCTTTGATCACTCTCTGGAATAGCTAGGTGGTTTATGCACCACATGGTTTGCCTGTAAGTATCTTTAAGGAAAGAAAACATATTTTTATTCAGAGAATCTGATAAAATACTCTGGCAGCTACTGAATCTGCTCCACAAGTTCCACAAGTAGCTGACTGATTGCAGGACGATTGATAGGATTCTGAATTAACTCAAATGTGTTGTCCTTACTCCAAACAAGATGAGGATGTGCTTAAGCAAATAGTAAAAGATCAAGGCCAATAAAGTGTGAATGTCATCACTTGACAGGACCATTTGTATGTTCAAAGTGATGTTCAGGTAATTGTCTAATCTGGTCTAGAATTGCTGCCAGAAGACGTCTAATCGCAGGGCCATTCTTAGGATCTTAGATGAAGGTGCGCACCTCAACGCAACGGCCAACAAGAGCAGGGTAAGCTCGGAGTATAAAGATAAAGACAGCAAGAAGTAGTCTGTGTACGTCGACATCAGTGAGTACCATATGGCCATCCAAAGAGAAACTCGGTTTGGAAAGAGTCGGCGAACTGCTCTCTTGCAATCGTCAAACATGTAATCCAGATCTGGCTTTCTTTGCTTTTTCTTTTGCACTCAAGTCAAATGTCAACACTCTTCGTGGCTTAAGAACAGTAACTTTCTCACTCCTTGCTGTAGCAGATTCAAAGAGTGTTTACAGGAAAGCCAAAGTCCAACGTCACCGAATTCCTGTGGCTCAAAAACAATTGCTGGTTTGCACTGCTACCAAGTATTTACAAGAGTGCCAAAGTACTCCATTTATTGAATAGACTCTGCGTCCTTCTTCCTCATCGATCTAGTCTGCACATTCTGAACTGCTTCTTCTTGACTTGCTTCCGAATGGGTTGTGGGTGCAGGGGTCTCTCCAGCGTAGACTTTTACATCCCCATGATGAACCCAGCTCGTCTTCGGAGGACCTTGACTGCTGACGGTGTGACGTTTTCCACAATAAAAGGGCCGCCAAATCTAGGCTCGTGCAACTTCCTTGTGACATTTCCGATCAGTATTTTATCTCCTGGAACAATCTTGGGTATAGATAGTTCTTGAACTCTGGTTGCTGAATGGTTTTCATCTGTGTTCTGAGACCGACACCCTGTCCGCTTGACTTGATCTGAAATGACAGGGATACTAGCCGTCATACATGTTAAGTAATCATGTAACTCAGTTCCTAAGAATTCTGCAGTTCTCTGGGCATCACTCCTAGTCTGGATGGAGGAGTTGGAGGCGTTCTCATTCGCCTCCCTGTAACTAGTTTGCGGGGTGTGAGATGGTGGTCTGAGCCAGGCTGATTTCTCAATGCATATAATGCAAGGGGCAAGAAATGTAGCCACCACTTCAGTGTTAGCTTTAACTTGGCTATCATTTCCTTGAGTAGATCGTTGAGTCTCTCCCAATATCCGTTCGCTTGCAGGTGATAAGCAGAAGAAAACTTGTGTTTTATGCCAAGCAACTAATTTGCTTGAATATTTAATTCACAAAATGGGGGCCATTATCTGATCTCTGCACCTCTCATATTCCCCATCTAGGAACTACTTCTTCGACTAACAACTTTGCAGCGCAAGTGGCGTCAGGGTGTATGCATCGACCGGCCTAGATCCACCTTGAGAAGGGGCACACCACCCCTATCATATACCTATAACCATTATTACCCTGCAGCATACCAACATAATCAATATGTAAATGCTGAAATGGACCATTCGGTCGAGGGATGACTCCTCTGACTGTTCGCGTGTGCCCAGCAGTTAACTTTTGACTTAAGATGCAATTTACTACATAGAAAGCAACGTGTTCTAACAGGTTCAGCACGATCCAGTCCTCCGCAATGGTTGCTCTGAGGCTTTCCCTAGTGACATGCGCATGGTAGTGTAGCTGATCTAATGCCACCCTTAATAAGGCTACAGGCATCATTGGTTTACCAGAGCTGTCTTGTTGCCACAGTGACTCAGTGGGGGATAACGAACACCCCCTCTGTGTCCACAGGTCTTTCTCTTCCTCTGGGGCTCCACCCTGACAAGTTGCGTTTTTGATAAGTGATTAAAGCTTTCATTCACAATCCTCATCACCACCATTTTCTCTTTCCCATCAGGCGTATCAAAACTCATCTCAGATGAATATGCAACCCTGTTCACCTCTTCGTCCTCGGCTTGCTTTCTGTGTGAAATAAAGTCTGTTCTCTGTGTGTGCTGTGCGCATAACTATTGCGATGACTACTGGGAATTGTAGTGCCTTAATGAGCCTTTACAATAAAGCAGCATGTTGCACTGGAGTACCGTCTGCCCGGAGGTAACCCCTCCTTTTCCAACGTGCTAGTCCTGCGTGTACGATTGACGTCACATAGGCAGTCACTGTACACTGTTACTTCCTGGCCTGCGTGTTTCTCGAGCATAACCATTAGCACCACTAATTCTGCAACCTGTGCTGAAAAGTGAGACAGTAGTCTTGCACCCGCCATTACTTCGAACTCCTCATTAGCCTTGCGCTTTACTACAGCGGCACCTGAATGCCTTTCTCCATCAGTTTGATCGATTCTCGAAGTACCATCAATAAAGAGAATCTCCCCTACTGCGAGAGCATTTTCTTTCACTCTCGCACTATCATCGTAGAATTTCTCATAATTCGAACAATCATGCACTTGTTCTTCCTTTGCTAATGGTTCAGCAACAAACATGGCAGGGCTCACCATTTTACACCTAACTATTTTGATCGCCGGATTTGATATTACCACAACATAAGCAGAGGCTCTTTGAGATGTCAGTGTACCTTTAGGTTTCTCCAAAACTGCAAGCATGCTCGACAAATAACGTCATGGAACACCCCATTGCTATGGTTGCAGACTTCTCAATAGCGATCGCGGTGACTGCCAACGATTGTTTTGGACCCCTCTACTGGGTCCAAAATCCCACTGTAATATGCCAGGGGATTGTACTCCAATGTAGTTATCTGTGTGAGTACAAGTTCAAAAGTTACATTCACACTGCGCACTAATCACAAGTCCATGCATAGGTTGCATATGTTTAATTAGTTGCAAATCAACCTGACAAGTGTTTCGAGCTCTAGGCTCTTCTTCTGAGGCTGAAGACAGCATGGATAACGATGTTAGTTAATCACACAAAATAATATACACCGTGGGCAAAAACAAACAAAGGAGCACATTAACAGGGTAATTGACCAATGGCCACATCAAAATATTTTCATAGAGTAAGAAAAAATCACAGAAGTGGTGCCACATTGTTCATACAACAAGACATAAGATTACCCATCCATCAATGCCTTTAATGCAATTAGTAAAAAAGGATCAGTCAGTGAATATATGCAGCAAATTGAAGATGGGGTAAAGACAAAAGTGGGTAAGAAAAGACTAACACAAAAAGATAAAAATCTTGTTAGATACAGGGTAAAATGGTTCAGTGTGTGTGCTCACACCAGAATTCAGAGGCCATTTTATAAGCATAATAGTAAACGAATGTTCCTTATCAAATCCTGACCTTAATCTGTCGTTAAGAAATATGGATTGAAAAGAATATATATACTTCTGAGGCTTGTGGAATCTGCTTAGATCACATGCTGTGCATAGGCCGACATCTAGTGGAAGCTGCGGAGTATTACAGTTTGTTATTTCGAAACTCGAAAATGGGCGTCGACACAGGGCGTGCCAGTAATACTATCCCTAGTGTGAATCCACTGTACCCAAGATCCCTCACGCATCTAGGATCCTCAGATTGTTTTTTTTCCGCCATACTGGTCGGAAGCATCTTGCGGAGTCCCCTGGCCTTAGCCATACTTTTGCTAAAATTTAAAATTATTAATCTATTGACATCCTTCCCCACCCCAACGTCGAACTTCGACACTCGACGCCGGCTGGAGAAGAAATCGACCGTCGGCTGCTGCACGACGGATTTGGGCCTCGGAAGGCCGCTGGCCTCGGCCCGGGCCTGGTAGGCCGCTGGCCTCGGCCCTGCAAGTAGGGAGAGTGGGGGGTGGTACATACTCTACACTCTTGGTATATAGGTACACCCTATACATTTCTTACACTTAACAGCCTGCTGCCTCAAGGTGCGTATGGAGGGTACCCCTTTTCAATTCTACCCCAAGTGCAACCGCAAATACCCTTGGGTCAACAGGCACGTCACGTGCAATCTCTGCTTGCCGAGGGACCACCCCGAAGCGAACTGCAGAGCGTGTAGTAGGCTTAAACCTAAGACACTTAAGGACCGTTCGACAAAGCGTTGGGCCCACCACGCCAGGCAGGCGGCCATGGCAGCGGAGGGCGCCTTCAGCGATGGCAGCGACGATGTACTTTCGGACGGCGAGGGCATCACGGCGTCGAAAGACAGCCGAGCGCAGGTCCCCGACCTCGGAAGGTCGTCCGACAGGGCGGCTATGGGGAAGACCCCCGGCGACGCAAGCGCTTCACATGCTACACACACTAAATACACTAAGTCCAACCGAGACTCGACGACGTCGAGTTCTCGGAAAGAGGCACAGACAGAACGGTCCGATTCGGTGTCCTCTGGGCGCTCTCGATCAAGATCGCCGCATGACTCCAGGCAATCATCCACTCTTGCCAAGAGTGCCTCGCTCCCTAGGCTAACAGAAGTTCAATCGTCGGAAGACGAAGACGACTTCCACCCCCAGGCCGCGCTCCAGGAGACGGAGCCCACAACTAAAGCCAGCAAGGCCCCACGCTCGAAGGACAGGGACACCTCTCCCGATCCTCGACGCCAGGCGTCGAAAAACTCCGGAGCCACTAAGGGACAGGGAAAACATTTTTCAACGCACGGGGAGGGGGGAAAACAGCAGAAGAAACTACCTGTACATTCTTCCACACCTGGTAAACACTCCACCCCCCCTAAACAGACAGACAAGCCCAGGTCTGCTGATAGGTCCACAACCAGCAAAGCTACTCAAGACAAATCCCATAGACTTGCTGAGAGAGTCATTCCCAGTTCCAAAAAAATGGTCCAGTAAAGACATAGATAGGGTCATGTCAAGAATGTCTTCTTTGGCTGATTTTTATGATAAAAATCCAGAACATTTCCTCTTGTATGATCCACAGGGGGCCACACCCTCAGCCTCTACTGATCCTATCCCCCCCCGAGTAAGAAGGCCCGGTTTGAAACCCCAATGAGGTCTGAACCCTTCGAGGTACAACCTTACGCAACAGTATACTCACGGTATCAAGAGGAGGCTTCCTTTTGTGGAGACCAAGAATTTTTGGTATGATAGAAGAGCAAACCGGGACGGGCTACTATGGGGATGATGAGGAACAGGAAGAAGAAGAGGATAACCCGGAAACATACAGAGTAGATTCCCCGGTAGAGAACGAAGCCCCGGTTACCGACTCCCCGGTCGATAATCAGCCCCTCCTAAATGAGGTTCTCGCTCGCGCAGCAGAACATTTCCACATTGACACCCACGGTGTACAGGAGGAAAGGGACTTCGCAGAAGAGTTAGTGGGAGAAAGGAGGCCGGTTGCCCAGACCATCCCTATCCTTAAGTCCATTCAGCGGAGAATAGATCCGTCCCTGGTGAACCCAAACCTCACCAGAGCAGTCAATCCCAGGGTTGAAAAACTTTTCAGGGCAGCTCAGTCTGACCCTCTCTATATAAGAGGGCATCTAAAGCCAGACTCCCTAGTTGTTACAAACACTCGTAAGAGGGCTGGAACACCCTTGTCTTCGTCAGAAGCTCCTCCCGACAAGGAGAGCAAAAAACTATACGGTTTCGGCAGGAAAGTAGCCTCAACGTCCGCCTATTAAGCAAGGATTGCTAACTCCACCACCCTGTTGGCCAGCTACAACTGCCATCAGTGGGAAGAAGTCGCGGCTCTCATAGCCTCTGCTCCTGAACCGTTAAAGGGCCAATTAGCTCGGATTTCCGCAGAGGGTAGAGCCGTGTCTGGTTGCATTTTGAAAGCAACCTTCGACATCGCGGATAACGCAGGCAGATTGAGAGCAGATGGTACTGTTATCAAGAGACATGCGTGGTTACGGCAGTCTGGGTTTAAGGCAGAAACTCAGGCATCATTGTTAGACAAACCGGTGGAAGCCGATCTGTTGTTTGGTAAGGCGGTCGAAGACGCACTGAAAAATGCCAAGGACGAATACGAGACTCTCAAATCCCTTGGCCAGTTAACCAATAAACCCCCTAACCAGAGAGGGAATAGTAATTTTCGTCGCCCACGCGGCCAAAATTCACAGAGGATCTAACTATTCCCAGGGGCAGGGTACACAGTGGAACAACAACCAACAGTCTACCCAGGGTTACGGCAGAGGTAATAGGAGAGGTCGTGGTAAAGGCAGAGGCAGCCCCAGCAAGGGAGGCGGCACGCCTCCACCAAAGCAGTGACACTCAGTTCAGGGTCCCTTCTCACGCAACCCCAGTAGGGGGACGCATTTCAAACTTCACCCAGGCTTGGGAAGGGATCACATCAGACAGATGGGTGCTGTCAACAGTATCCACGGGATATTGTATAGAGCTACTGCAGCGTCCCCGGAACCATCCTCCACGACAAAGAGTACACTCCTTAGAACATCAGAAGATTCTCCTCGAGGAGATCGCCATTCTTCTACAAAAGGACGCGATAGAACTCGTCCCGGGACACCAGGTAAACAAGGGTATTTATTCAACTTACTTCCTTGTGCCAAAGAAAGACTTGACAATGCGCCCAGTATTGGACTTACGGCCTGCCAACAAGTATGTCAAGCCCCAAAAATTTCGTATGACCACGCTACAAGAGGTAATCCCCCTCCTAAAAAAGGGGGGATTACATGGCAACCTTGGATATGAAAGATGCTTATTTTCATATTTCCATGTTCCCAGCGCACAGAAAGTACTTGCGCTTCAAGGTAGACAGTCGCCACTACCAATTCAAGGTACTGCCCTTCGGGATAGCTTCAGCACCAAGGGTATTCACCAAGGTACTGGCGGTGGCGGCTGCACACCTACGCAGGAAGGCAATCCCAGTGTACCCTTATCTGGACGACTGGCCCATAACGGGGGGAATCCCAGGAATTTGCAGGACAAACATTCAAAGGACTATCGACCTCCTCCACAAATTAGGCTTCTCAATCAACGAGAAGAAGTCAAGCCTGGTGCCAAGCACCTCAAAACAATTTCTAGGAGCAATCCTGGATACCCAGGAGGGGTTGACCTTACCTTCAGAAGAAAGAATTCGGAATATACTACTGCAAATTCCGCATTATCAGTCCGGTCAACAAATAACGGTACGCAAAGCAATGCGTTTACTGGGCATGATGGCGTCATACATTTACCTGGTCCCCCACGCGCGCCTGCGTCCCATGCAGGAATGGTTGGCGAAACAGTGGTCTCAGGCAAGTGGTCAGTGGGACGATCTAGTGGTCGTTTCGCCAACACTGGTACAAAGCCTTCACTGGTGGACAAGAGAGAATCTCGCAAAGGGGAAACCCTTTTACGATCCTGAAGTACAGGCAGTAGTCACTACAGATGCATGTCTGACAGGGTGGGGAGCTCACCATCTCCACCACACAGCTCAGGGTCTCTGGTCTCACTCAGTGGCCAAGAATCACATCAACCTGCTAGAGCTTCTGGCAGTATTCAGAGCGCTTCAGGCGTTCGAGCCCCATCTACTAAACCTGTCAGTGCAAATCCGGACGGACAGCACTACAGCCATGTTCTACCTGAACAAGCAAGGAGGGACTCGCTCGCCAAATCTGTCCAAGCTTGCCCAGAAAATCTGGATATGGGCACTCAGACGGAACATCTTCCTGTCATCACAACATGTTCCAGGGGAGCTCAATTCCCTAGCGGATGCTCTGAGCAGAGACTCCCTCCCAGAGGAACACGAATGGGTTCTTCACAGAGAGGTCGTAGACGATCTCTTCTCTCAGTGGGGTTTCCCCACTATAGACTTATTCGCCACAAGCAAAAACAAACAATGCCCAGGATTTGCATCCAGGTTCCCCCAACCAGACTCCCAGGGGAACGCCCTGTGGATGAACTGGTCAGGGATGTTTGCGTACGCTTTTCCACCAACTCCTCATCAGGAAAGTGGTGAACAAGATGAACAGGGAATCGATGACGCTCGTCCTAGTTGCTCCCATGTGGGCAAGACAACCGTGGTTCCCACACCTACGCAGGATGGCGGTGTGCGAGCCCATCAAACTTCCAGCCTGGTACAACCGACTGTCCCACCACCAGCAACCCAATTTAATGAACCTGGCAGCATGGCTCCTGAGGTCATAGAGTTTGGACACCTCAAATTGCCACAGAGGTGTATGGACATCCTAAAGGAATCTAGGAAGCCAAACACAAGGCACTGTTACTTTGACAAGTGGAAGAGGTTCGTTATCTGGTGCCAGAGTAGACAAATCAACCCAGTTGATTGCACTCCTTCCACTATTGTTACATACATGCTCCACCTGCTGGATGCAGGATTGGTTTTAACTCACTGAAAGTACACCTGGCAGCTCTCTCGGCTTACACCACTTCCCATAGCAAAGTCTCGTGGTGGAAAGTACCAGTAGTTAAAGCCTTCATGGAAGGAGTAAAGAGACTTCACCCTCCTATTTCAAACCCACCGCCAGGGTGGGACCTTAATGTGGTGCTAGCCAAGCTCATGGGCCCCCCTGTCGAACCCATGCATAAAAGCAGTCTCAAACACCTGACTTATAAAACGGCCTTCTTAGTAGCTATTACTTCTATAAGAAGGGTCAGTGAAGTTCAGGCTCTGTCAGTGCAGGATCCCTTCTTTACTATCCATAAAGACAAACTGGTTTTACGCACACACCCTAGGTTCTCACCTAAATTTATATCTAAATTCCATGTAAACCAGTCCATCGAGCTTCCGGCTTTCTTCCAGAACCCGCAAAGCTCGGCTGAGGTGAAACTACACACCCTAGATGTGCGTAGGGCGGTCCTCTACTATGTAAATAAAACAAGACCGCTAAGGAAAACAGATCAACTGTTTGTCTCCGTAGCTACAGGCAGAGAGGGGGATCGCCATCTCGAAGTGGATTATTAACTGTATCCAGCTGTGTTACTCACTCTCTGAAAAGACTCTGCCTTTTACGCCAAGGGCCCACTCTACTAGAGGCATTGGGGCCACTCTGGCTTTCATTGCAAATGTTCCCCTCGACACCATTTGCAAAGCAGCTACTTGGAGCTCTATTCACACTTTTACTCAGCATTACTGCATTGACACCCATTCCAAGACAGATACACAAGTGGGACAAGCGGTTCTAAGACATTTATTTGCTCATGACCCTTCTCACATCCCACCTCCTTCTTCTGGTACTGCTCGCTAATCTATGCACAGCATGTGATCTCAGCAGATTCCACAAGCCTCAGAAGGGATACATTACTCACCATAATCGTATTTCTGATGCTTGTATCTGCTTAGATTCACATGCGACCCACCCTTCCTCCCCTCCGAGAGAAGGCGCATGATTGCTTGTAGTCTTACCTTTCTGTCTATCTGCTTGGATTATCTGTACTCACGCTACTCCTCATGCTACCTCATGTCAGAAAAAATACAATCTGAGGATCCTAGACGCGTGAGGGATCTTGGGTACAGTGGACGTCACACTAGGGATAGTATTACTGGCACGCCCTGTGTCGACGCCCATTTTCGAGTTTCGAAAAAACAAACTGTAATACTCCGCAGCTTCCACTAGATGTCGGCCTATGCACAGCATGTGAATCTAAGCAGATTCAAGCATCAGAAATACGATTACGGTGAGTAATGTATCCCATTCACTCTTCACCAATTACATATTGAGCAAATCTTACATTTTGGTGGCTTAGTATTATTGTTGCCACTTACCAATTTGTCTATTGACCGTGTGTTCACTGTTAATGCAATTCTTCACTGGAAATGAATATTAAGCAAGGCAAAGTCAATTCACAGGACCACTAAATTATTTCAACCAGCGAGCAATTAATGAATAATATAAATACATATACCTATATAAACCGCAATTGCGTAATTCCATTAGCTTGTATGAATTATTTACTTCAAACATGCATCAATTGTGCATAAACAATCCGTCCAGATGCATGTCCACCATTCAAAGATCGATTCCGTAACCCGAATACACATAAAATAAGAGAAAAACATGTGCTCAATGACCTCCTGACCATTTTAAGATCACATGTGAGAGGCAGCCCCCACTAGACCCTCAGGGGCCGTACGCAAAATATGCCTAACTCACCTAGTGTTTCCGCATGAACTCCATCCTGAAAGCAAGCCGTGGCATCAGCCTTGTTACCTTATAACTAACCCCAATGCATGGTGGGTGCATACGCAACTGGGGTATAGGCTCTAATAGCCGCCATGTTGGGTGAGTGGACCTGACATTGCGTATAGCAAGCACAATTGCTAGTGCATCGGCCCATATTGGATTGTAAATAACAGATTACTATATTGCAATTAGAAAACCAATGACCAGCTATTCTAAACCGTACTGGTATTACATCACAGCGCATATATCAAGCACAAATTGCTGGCGCATTAACCCAATTTAGAAGTGACATATTTATGTATTGCAGTTGGAAAACCAGTGAACAACTTAGTCGATGCCGTACTTGCATTGCGTACATGGAAGGAAATTGAACGCAGAGAGCCCGCTCATTTCAAAACAACGTTCTGTTTAGTTGCACCGCTGTGGCATTATAGTTATTGTTTTGGCAAAAATAAAAATTAGTGAAAATATACTGTGGCTTCTCTGCAACCCTGTAGAGCACACCGTACATCCCCATCCTACAAATCTTCACATGACACCAGCACTAAATATACGACTCAATGTCCATGCATCATTAAAATAAAGTGATGGCTGTGCCATAAACAGAGTTCTGCAACTCTAACAGACGCCAGTCGGAGTATGCAGGTTCTCATAGAGAAACAGATAATTCATGGTCTGTGTTGAGTCCATTTAGGACTGTACGATATTGACATATAAGCCTGGCTTCCAATTGTCTAAGCTTCAGTACAAGGTTACCCCCTCTCTGAGGTAAAGAGACTTTTGCCAGACCCACAAATTTAATTGCTCGTTTGTCATCCATTTGGTGAGTCTTTTGCCAATGTGTCACCAGGGGGTATTTGGCATCTTGATTGACACTTCATAGAAACATCATAGGAAGTCCATGTTGTCCATACGACGCCTGGAAGATATCTGGTATGACGGCCTTGTTACCATGGCGCACCCCACTTGGTGGCAGCAAAAAAGGACAGTTTTGACAAAAAATACAGAGCCCCTGACAGTGCTCCTGTCTGTCTCTGCACATATCCGACGCCTGATTCAGTGGTTTCCGTTACGGCAAGAAAAGATCTGCTAATCTCTCATCATGTTACATCCCTTCAGACAAAGAGGGCAAAAACACCTGGCTGCCTTCGCGAAGAAAGTTATAACAACGGCAGCCCCCACAATCAAGGCTGCGAATGCCATCCTTCCAAGATACAATTGCACGCTATTGAACAAGCTGGGCTCTATCCTTCAATTTTTGCCTGATGACAAAAAGCAGGAGGCGATTAACATATTCCTCGAGGGTTAGTTTGCGTGAAATTGCCTACACGGGATTCTGCCAACTGAACAATTGGATGGTGCTTCACCGTCAAGGTTGGCTAAAAGCGACACATTTTAGACCACAGGTGCAAGCAAAAGTCATTGACCCGTCGTTCGACGTCCTAGATCTTTTTGGGAAGAAGGTTGATGAAACTCTGCTCTCCATCAAAACAGACACTGAGACTGCTCGTTCCCAGTGCACGCTGCAGCAGAGATGCCAGTACTTTCACACAGGAAAGAACCGTTTCGGCAGGAGTTCATGGGATAATATTCCCTCTTACCAATTCTCCTCCTCCAAAAAGATGCCTGCCTACTCATCAGCCGATCAGTACAGAGTAAAGTCCAAATCTTATTGAGGCACCCAGCACCGCTGTGGTGCCTCCCAGTCCAGGGACCAGTTGAGCAAGCAGCACTGACCTTGCCAGAGTCAAACCCTCCCACTTCAGCACCCTAGTGAGAAGGGAGCCAATCACAGTTTGTCAGGGAATGGAAGACCATCACATCTGACAAATGGGTGCTCTGCCTTCTCCAGCAGGGCTACTCACTGAAGTTTGTAAGTATGCTGCTGGACATTCCCTTTAGCAAGCCGGAAGAGCTCTGCCATCTGCTGCTACAAGATGTGAGTGTTGCTGGTCAAGGGGGCGGTGGAGAAAGTGCAGAAGACAGAACTATCGACAGGATTCTGCTCACGTTATTTCCTGTTAAGGAAACGGGCGTTACACAAGCAGTTATGGGGTTGGAGGCTCGTCTTCGATCTAGGGGTACTCGACAAATTCCACAAAGTGCAAACATTGTGTATGGTTACATTACAACCAGTCCAGTCTCCACTACAGCAGGGAGACTTCCTGGTGTCCCTCAACCTCGAGGACGCATACTTCCATATAACTATTAACTGCTCACACCTCCGCTACCTGCGGTTCATAGTGGCTGGGGTGGGGTGCACTACCAATTCAAGGCGTTACCAATTAGCCTTCACTCGGCCTGCAGGTCTTTACCAAATGCCTCGCTTCAGTGGTGGCTCACCCAAGTCGTATGGACATCTACATCTACCCATACTTGGACTGGCTAGTAAGGGCCCCATTTTACGCCGTGACAGCAAGGAACACTGCATCCACGATCCAATGTCTGCAATTGCTTAGCTTTTACATACATTTCCCAAAGTTGTGCTTGATACCAGCAAGACCAGCTCTTTACCTGGGAGCGAAGCTCGACACGTCCTACACTGCAAGACCATCGGGCGATCGGCTGTCCTCACACCCTGCCAAAGTCCGCCATCTCGGCATGGCTCTGATGAAATCTGTCTGCAGTTACCCGTCCCTGTTGGGCATGATGCCGTCATGCATCCCTCTGATCACTCATTGCAGGCTGCACAGCCTTTGCTGGTGGTCAGTCAAAGCCCACTTTGCAAAGGGTGCTCCTTTCCAGCTCTCCGCCCACCTGGTCATTGTCACGATGGCACTTCACTAGAAGGCTGGGAAGCCCACTGTCGGGACCTACACTCAAGGGGTCTATGGTCTCAAGACGAAAAGCTACTGCAATTCAATCTGCTGGAACTGAGGGCAATTATTTTTGTTTTGGGCCCTCAAGTCTTTCCTCCCTTTGCTGACCGGGAAGGTGGTACAGTAATGTACTGGCAACACTGCGTCAATGTTCTACATCAGGAAGCACGGTGGGGAAAAATCCCAGCAGCTGTCACAGGATGCTCAGACCCTGTGGTATTAAGCGTTGCAGCACCACATGTTTCTGCTTCCCTCTCCACCTCCTGGCTGTCAACACCAAAGCAGACTCAGCAGGGAGATTCGCTCTTGCCACGAGTGGGAACTGCACAGCGATCAACTTCACCAGTTGTTCTTGACTTGTGGCATGCCGGAGATGGACCTTTTTGCAGCCTACGACAACAAAAGGTGCAAATGCTTCGCCAGCAGCTTTCCTCATCCGGCGAGCCTTGGACGCCCTTGCTTTTCTGTGGGAAGGGGCAAGTTCCTGTATGCATTCCCCCTAATCCTGTTGGTGGCACAAGTTCTCAACACTTTAAACTATATAGGTGCAGACTGATCATAGTGGCACCTGCATGGCCGAGACAGTTCTTGTACTCTGACCTCCTCGCCCTCTCGTCAGCAAATCCACTCAGGTTGACACCACACCAGGCTCTGCTATACAGGGACCAGTGCTACACCACTACCCTACCTCACTCAGTCTTGCTCCTGTGTTCTTAGAGTTTGGATCCATCTCACTACTGCAAGACTGCCAGGAGTTTGCAAATTAAGCATTTCCAGGTGTGGTGCAGAAGCCAACATGCGCAGCCCTCTCACCATCAGACAGCACAACATTTTACCATGTTTACTGTCTCTGGTGCAATCAGGTTTAGCACACTCTTCCATCAAGGTGCATTTGGCCACGGTTTCCAGATACAAATGGTAACTGGCGTCCCTTCTCTCTGGTCACACCGGCTGGTGAAAGATTTTTTGCGTGGGTTGTTCAGGTCATGTCCAGCACCAGCATGGGAATTGAATGTTGTCCTATCAAGGCTGATGAAACCACCCTTTGGGCTTCTGCACAAGGCGTCCCTCAAACATCTCTCTTGTAAGACAGCCTTTTTGGTCATCATAACATCGGCCAGGAGAGTGGGTGAGATCCAAGCTTTTACTAACAAAGCGCCCCATTTGATATTTCACAAGTCTAAAGTAATGCTAAGCACTAACCCTACATTAATGCCAAAAGTGCCTTTCCCCCAATTAGCACCCGCTGGACACTGTCCATCAGAGGATACAGACCAAATCAACGCTTGTTCTGAAGCCTTTCCCACTCTTGTAAGGTGATCTAACAAAATCTGATGATCCACTGTGTCGAAGGCCGCAGAGAGGTCCAACATCAACAAAACAGTTGATCTCCCACCATCCACGACCTCCAGCAAGTCGTCATGTACGGCCAACAGCGCAGTCTCAGTCCCGTATTTATGACGAAATCCAACCCCCTCTTTGTCCACAAATGCTTGAAATTGAGGAGATAACTTTCCCCAGCATTTTCACTGGCAGATCAAGTTGGCCATGGCTGATGGTTTTTTAAAATGACTGGATCTAAATTGGGTTTTTTTAACAAATATTTCACTGTTGCATTTTTTAGTGCATCTAGGACCTGGCCTTGGGTCAGGGTTTTGTTCACAAACCAGGACATAAATGGTGTGATATTTGAGGCTAGCCGCCTGGCTCTGCAAGCGGGCTACACAAATGCCAAACGATTCGTTGGTTTAAGTTGCAGGATGAGCGAATGTATCGGTTCCTCAGTCAAAGGCTGAAATCTAAAATGTTTATCATCGCCCCAATTCCCTAAGGTTAATACCTCCACTTAAAGATCGAATGATCCTCCCCAGCCTCTCGAGTTCTCAATACTCTTCTGTGTTGCTGTAATCTTCTCAGACAAGATGTTAGTCATTGGCTTGTTCCTGTGAAGAGACAAGGGATGCAGCAATGCAGCTTGGTTTACAGAATCTGTACACCACTGAAAACGCTGCCCATGCCTGGTTCCCAGCCTGCTCAATCTCCCCATGGAGAAAATCCCCTTTTGCCTCAAAAATGGCTATCTTATAGGTTTTTAATGTTATCTTTGACCTATTGGCATCAGAGCCCAACTTAGTTTTCCCCCAAGGACGAAACCAGGGCATTGAAATCCTAGTTTTCTTAGATTTCAAAGGCGTGTAGTTGGAACACAGTTCTTCCAATATAGCGGTACCTGCATTTAAATATTCCTCACTTGGAAGCATGTTGTCAATGCTTGCCAGGCTCGTCTGCAATTCCTCTCCTGGAATTTTGGTAAGATCACTTGCTTTACGAGTCAATAGTGAGATACTAACCGCATCCTCTCTGATCTGACCATGGAAGGGATGCAGATCAAACAGTTGGACGTGGTGGTCGGACCACAGAATGGGGAGAGTCGCGTAAACCAATACAAACTTCCCCTAGATGACACTAGGTCCAAACAATGACCTCCAACATACAAGGGCACAGTGGACCATATGGATAATCCATGATTTCCCAGAAGTTCACATATTTCTATACTCATGATGCATAGTACTGTCCAACCAGATGTTCCAATCTCCTGCACATAGGAGTTCCTTCTCCAGCATGGGGTCTGGCATGGATTCACATGCTCATGAATATTTCCCGTCATCAGGCTGGGAATCCTCGGTAAAGAAAAAATCAGTATCAGTTTTGTTTCTGATCTGTCTTTCTTAGTAGTAACCAATCACTGATCTCTGGGTCATACTGCCCCCAGCCAATGACTGCCCTCTCCCTAAGCCCCGCCTCTGGCAGCCATCCTCAGATTTTTACCGCACGCTCAAGTGTTGGGAGTCCTCTTGCTTTAGCTCTCGAGTTTTTTGCTGCGTTTTCACGCTTTTTCAGGAGATTTTCTCATTTTTTCGGTTTAATCGAGCCTCAAGCTCCACTGTTTCTACTTCCAACAACGGGGACCCGTTTCGGAATTCTTCTACGCCCCTCAAGGGTGAAGTTTTCGTCGAATTTACACTTCTTGGAGGATTCCGGAAGATCTGCGGCCTACCTCAACGGACATGGCCCAGGACAAGGGAAGCTCGATGCCCGGATCCAAGCTGTTCAGGTGCTGCCCTGGATGCGGATTGCAAAACATTTTCAAGGAGGACGAGCATTTGCGATGTCTTTACTGCCTTCATGAGGACAAGACGCACGTGGAGAAGGACTGTGCGTTCTGCAAGAACCTTTCGGAACGGACCAAACAAGATCGTCATTCCCGCCTGGCCGGAGAAGGGCACAGCAGGTGAGAAGGCGAAGAAAAAGTCTGAGAGGGCTTCTAAGTCCTGTGAGGGCGCCCCGGCGACGTGGGCCCAACAGGAGGCCAAGCACCGCGAGTCCGCGGGCACCGGGAGCGCTGAAAGGTAAGGCTCTTTGGCTGCCAAGCAGGGCGCTACTTCCCCGGCACGTTCGACCACGAGCCAGCGCTCTGGGGTAGAGGAAGTCTGAGAACCCGGGTAAGCCGCTGGAGCGGACCCGGTCGATCTTGAAGGGGGAGCGAGGCGCTGACCGTCCCCTCAAGGCGAAGGCCCAGGACGCACCTAAGGTGGTGAGGGCTTTGATCCAGCCGGCAAAGACCTCTATCGAAGTGGTCGCTGCGACCCTGGTGAAGCCGGCTGAGACTACGCCAGTGGAAACGGCCTCTGGGCCCAGAGTATCCCTGCCACCGCGGAGGGAATCCTCTTTCCAGCCCATCGTTAAGACCCCCGTGAAGTCCCCAGCGGAAAAAGAGGGGGGGGGGGGCGATGGCCATTTCAGACTCAGAATCAGCCTCTGAGGAGGAGGTGGAAACCGAGAAGGGCCTCAACGAGAGGTTCATAGGCCTTAACGAGAGGTTCGAGATGGTTCGATCCCAGGGGGCCGTCCCTGCTGACGTGATCGAAGATGGCGACGATGATGACAAAGAGGGCACAGTGGAGCGGCCATCCCGTCCGTCGCAGTCATTACCCGACCCCCAGGATAGCTCGGGGGCCATTTCGTTGGCAATCCAATCCTTATGTACCAAGATAAGGACGAGATTGCCATGGACCCGGACGGAGGATCCAGAACCAGGCCTGTCGGGAAGCCCTCCGAACAAGCGGAAGAGAGTCCACCCCGCTCCGCCCTGCCCTTCGTGCCTGCGAGACCTGTGGACACTGCATCCCCCTCGCCGGACCCCAGAGAGGATATGGCGACGGAATACAGCGGCGGACGATGACAGCGGCGATGACACAGTGGACATCCCGTCATCACCCCCCCACCCCCGCGGGCTTCTCCAGCCGACGAAATTGGCTCTTTCCACACCATGATAACCAGGGCATCCGAGCTCTTCCAGCTCTGCCCTGAAGAACAAAAAAAAGGAAGGGTTTCTGTACCAACGACGAGAGGCCAAGAGGAAGACGGTCCTCGCAGTGCCTTTGCTCGACGACATCTGGGACGAGGGGCTTGCTGTCCTCAAGAACCCTTCCACGACACCCGCCAAGAGGGACAGGTACGAGAAGAAGTACTGAGTCCCCGATGCCGGCCCCTTGTGCCTCAGGGCCCAGCCCACGCCGGACTCTGTCGTCTCGACAGCGGCTAAGAAGAAGGCAGCGGGTGCGGCGGCTTCAGCTTCCACTTCCCCGCCGGACAGCGAGGGCAAGAAGCTGGACTCCATGGGACGACGAGTCATCTCGTCGGCGGCGACGATTAAGGCGGCCAATGCCTTAGCGATCGTGGCCTGCTACGATAGGGAGCTCTGGTTCAAGAAAGCTCCCCTGCTAGACTTCTTACCAGACAAAAGGGCGGAGGCCCTAGAAATTCTGCAGGAAGGCGAGGTGGCGTCGGATCACGCCATAACGGTGGCAACGGAGATTGCCGATACCGGTTTTCGCCAACTGGGCAACGGAGTTTGCCTCCAACGACGAGGATGGCTCAAGGCGACAGACTTTCGCCAGGATGTCCAGACCAGAGTGTTGGACATGCCATTCGATGGCAACAACCTTTTTGGTAAGGCGGTGGACCAGTCTCTACAGGCCATCAAGACTGACTCGGAGACGGCCCGGGCCCTAGGGGTGCTTCAACAGCGACGGCCCTTTCGGAGCTCCGGAGGCAGACAGGGTGCCTCCAAAGGATCCAGCGGTGGCTCCTCCACTTACAGCCAGGCGGCCAGCTCCTCTTCTCAGGAGGCCTACAGAGGTCGCGGCAAGCAAGGGGGATCCCGCCTTTGTCGCCAGGGAGGCCAAGGCGGCAAGGCCTCCAAGCAAGACTGACCCGGCCGTGTTGTCGGGCCCCCACCGAAGCACCCCGGTGGGAGGCCGGCTGACGAAGTTCGTCAGCGTGTGGGAGTAGACACCCTGGCCAACGGGCACTCGCTGGAATTCCAAAAGAAGTGCCCTCGCATTCCTCCCATGGCCAGGAAGGAGAATCACGTCCCTCAACTGCTGTTGGAGGTAAGGGCGATGCTCAAGAAAGGTGCCATCGAGCTCGTCCCCAGGAGGCTCCGGGGCTCCGCAGTGTACTCAAGGTACTTCCTCGTCAGAAAGAAGACAGGCGGTTGGCGCCCCATCCTGGACCTGCGTCGGTTGAACAAATGCATCAAGGCACAGAAATTCAGGATGGTCACCCTCCAGCACGTGCTGGGACAGCTGGAGGAGGGCGACTTCCTATCGTCTTTGGACCTGGAGGATAACTACTTCCACATCCCCATTCTAAAACGGCACAGGAAGTTCCTCAGGTTCGTGGTTCAGGGACGCCACCACCAATTCAGAGCCCTACCGTTCGGATTAAAGTCAGCACCCAGGGTTTTCACCAAGTGCCTGGCACCAATGGTGGCGCGGCTGCGCCTGCAGGGGATCCACGTCTACCCCTACCTGGACGACTGGCTAATCCGGGCAAGGACAAGGGAACTCGCTGCCGAACACACGGCGAGGACCGTCAGGTTGCTCACGGAGCTGGGGCTTGCCATCAGCTACCCCAAATCCCACCTGGTTCCATCGCAAGTAGCACTGTTTCTGGGAGCGAAGCTCGATACAGTGGAGCAATTGGCCTCCCCTTCAGAGGAGAGGACCAAGACCATCCTGGGCAAGGTGCGGCGCCTGTTAGCCACGGACGTGGCCAGGGTGAGGTCCATCAAGTCCCTTCTCGGGATGATGTCCTCATGCATCTATCTTGTACCCCTTTGCAGACTTCGGATGCGTCCGCTACAGGAGTTCCTCGACGCCTGCTGGCTTCAGGCGAGGGGCTGCTTCGAGGACAGGATCCCTCTCGACGTGGAGTTCCGTCGGGGGATCCTAAGTTGGGGCACCTGTGCTCACCTCGCTACAGGCACGGACATTCAAACCCTGGCGTTTCAGGAGACGGTGACAACGGATGCCTCTCTGGAGGGTTGCGGGGCCCACACCGGAGATCTCCACGCAAGAGACCTTTGGCTCCCGGAGGAGAGGTCTCTTCACATCAACATTCTGGAGCTCCAAGCAGTGTTCTGGGCTCTCAAGTCATTCCTTCCGTCACTCAAGGACAAGGTGGTGAGGATCTTCACCGACAACACCACCACGATGTTCTACATACGGAAGCAAGGGGGCACCAGATCCCCAGCCCTATCAAAGGAGGCCCAGGATCTGTGGCACTGGGCCGTGGCCCAGGGGATGTTTCTGGTTCCCTTCCACTTGGCAGGAATAAAAAACACCATCGCCGACTCACTCAGCAGGGAGCTGCGCTCGTGCCACGAGTGGGAACTGCGCCAGGATCAAGTGGATCGGCTCTTCCAACGATGAGGCAAACCCCAGATCGACCTGTTCGCAACGGTAACAAACTCCAAGTGCCAGAGGTTCGCCTGCAGGTTCCCACAGCCGAGGAGCATGGGCGATGCTTTCTCGTTCCCCTGGGATGGCCTGTTTCTATACGCGTTCCCTCCGTTGCCGTTGCTGCTCCGCCTCATCAACCGACTCAAGAAGTCCAGGTGTGCAGGATGATCCTCGGCGCACCGGCGTGGCCGAGGCAGATCTGGTTCCCAGACCTTCTGGACTTGTCAACGTCCACACCAGTCAAGCTGCCGGCGGACGCGGATCTTCTCTCCAGAGAAGGAGGCGCCATTCTCCATCACGACCCACAGTAACTGAACTTGCAGGCCTGGCTCCTGCAGCACTAGAGTTTGGAGGGTACGATATACCGGCTGATCGCAGAGAGGTTCTTGCAAAGGCCAGGGCGTCCTCAACTCTCAAGTGTTACGGTCATAAATGGAAGAGGTTGTCTGTCTGGTGCCGTGCACAGAAGATTAACCCTCTGCGGATTACGGCCCCTCAAGTACTGCCGTACCTACTGTCGCTGGCCAAAGCTGGACTGGCTCACGCCTCCATCAAAATACATCTGGCTGCCATCTCCCGAAATACCAGGACTACTGGACGGGCGTCCCTGTGGTCTCATCGCCTGGTGAAGGAATTTATGAAGGGACTATTCCGATCATTCCCGCTGGTGAAGGCTCTTGCCCCGGCGTGGGATCTTAATGTGGTGCTGACCAGGCTCATGGGGGCCCCATTCGAGCCTATGCATTCGGCGCCTTTGAAGTTCCTGTCATGAAAGACAGCGTTCCTTGTGGCCCTCACCTCCGCACGAGTGGGAGAGATCCAGGCCATCTTGCAAGCCTCCATTCTTGACTTTTCATGACACGAGGGTGGTGCTGAGGACGCACCCCTCCTTCATACCCAAGGTGCCGTCGTACTTCCACCTCAATGAGCCCCTGGTGTTACCAGCGTCGATCGGGACTCCAGGGAGGAGTCCAGGGTCGGCCAAGCAGTACTGCGCAACCTGTTTGCCTAAGGTGAGCCTGATGAGGAGGTAAGAATTGCTTAATGTTGAGTTGCTATGTAATGCTTAACGTTGAGCCTTTGCCACCTCCCGTGGTTGTGCATGTGTATACTGCTTTGTATTCTTTTATTCATGAGCATGTGAATCCATGCCAGACCCCATGCTGGAGAAGGAACAAGTTACTTACCTGTAACTGTTGTTCTCCAGCATGGGTCTGGCATGGATTCAAATACGAACCCTCCCACCTACCCCTCTGCGGCTCTTCACTTGGTCATATTGCCACTTGGCATGCTACCAAATCTGAGGATGGCTGCCAGAGGTGGGGCTTAGGGAGAGGGCAGTCATTGGCTGGGGGCAGTATGACCCAGAAATCAGTGATTGGTTACTACTAAGAAAGGCAGATCAGAAACGAAACTGATACTGATTTTTTTTCTTTACCGAGGATTCCCAGCCTGACGACGGGGAATATCCATGAGCATGTGAATCCATACCAGACCCATGCTGGAGAACAACAGTTACAGGTAAGTCACTTGTTCCTTATATCTGCTCCCGACCAAAGTCAAATGTATATCTAGCTTCTCCAAAAATGTCCCTGCTGGTCCGGGAGGTCTGTAGCCCAGTATAACTTTTACAGACATCGAAGGGAAGAGCGTGATAGTCAGCTGGCCCATCTGGGAATCATCAGACCAGTCTAAGGCCTCCAGATGGAAGACATAAACAGATGATCTGTAGATTACTGCAATCCCTCCCCTCTCTTACCCACGCTTTTAATAGCTTGTATACAATAATTATCTGGGACTAAAGGATGGAATGCTGTCTGCGATCCATATGTGTACCAGGTCTCTGTTAATAGCAATAGATCATGTTTATTATTAATGAATTCCCCCAACTCCACCGCATGAGCCACTGCTGAACGGGCATTAAATAATGCTGCAGTGATCACTCAGAGCTCCTCCTTAGTGCACCCTTTCAGCCTCATTTCCCCGCAGAGTTGCCCTACAAATGTCCAAAGAACAAGTCCTATCCAGCATTCTGAGTAAAATGCTGCCCATCCCGTGGTCAAGATCTTTTAAAACCTGAATAGAGTACTTGCGCCCCCCCCCCCCCGGCCATACGCCCCCATATGGGGGCATAACTCACCCTCTTGTGGCCATCAAGCTCTCTGCAAAGAGGCAGAGTAACCTGCTGACTGCCGCCCACGGCCGCCAAGAAGCCTAAGCGGACTTTGCGAGTCAGTTAAGCTCTCTGTCGCCCCGCGCGATGTACTAAACAGTGTGATGTGCGTGGATGATAGGACTTGAAATCCCAGCAATACACAGATACCACAGTGAATGTTGGATTCCCCCCTAACTCGCTGCAATACTTCTTAATGGCACATTTAACAGTAAGGAGGCAATTGCCAATAATTACAATAGGTCCCCCGCCTAGTAATAATAAAAGGCTTGTCAAAAACCAAAGTTTGCCTAAAATTTCCACAATTACATTTAAAATTCACATGATTTAAAATAACACCCACAACCCAGCCAAGCTGTTTTGTAGCAAAGATAGTGTATGTGAACACAATAAGCAGCATATACTGTACTTTGGAGTTCAAAATCAACTGGAGTGCGCATCCGTGCGCACATTTAAGCGAAGATTGGAGCAAAGCTGGAGCAGTCATTGCAGTCCTTGCGGGACTGAGCCGCATTATTAAACTTTAACACATTCATCACTTTAACAAACTTTGGAAGGTGAGATTCTTAAGTATAGCTCTTGTGTTACTGGCCAGCGCTCTAAGAGTAGTAGTCGTATAGCAATCTAGTGGGTTTAAGGACCAAGGTGATCGTTTAATAGAGTGGTTACGGGTGCCTTTCTCAGTGAGTCCTAGCCTCCTTTGTGAGCAGGTGACGTATCACTATTAAGACTGTATCGGCCACTAGAACTTGTGGAAGCCTGGGAAACGTCTACCTCGCTTCTACGCTCTACAGAGCAGATCTAATCATTGTGCAGCAGTGACTTGGAATCAAGCTCCCTAGGTATGAGAAAAAACGCTTGGTCCTAAGAACCTGTGTCCCTGGCCAGTCTGATAACGTTGAATAATCTAAAATCACTGGTTTGTTTGCACCCACAAATGTAGCCTTATTTACCTCGCCAGGGCCAGTAACAACTTTTGAATCTTTGCCTGAACTTGCAGCGTGAGTCCTTGGGGAGGGGCATTGCCTGCCCCCCAGGTTAGTGAGAAAGCTGCTTGCGATTTTATTCTAATGCTATTTTATCTGTTAGGCCTGATCTGGAGCATATTGCAGTTGAATCGGCAAAAGAATTTGAGAGGAACAGTGATGATTCAGAAACTTTTAACTCTGAACATTCTAAGCATGGGGATGTCATTTACACCTAGCTTAAATGCCATTGCTATTACAGTAGATGCCATTCTTAGCCTCTGTTCCGCTTGCGTTCAAGATCGGATGGCTATGAAGGGAAATCTTGCTTGAGTGGTTGTCATTCCTGCCAACAGTATCGCTTCTGGCTCGCATAATGACCAGATCTCCACTTGGGAGAGTAGACACACTACCGAGATGATTGAGAGCATGATAGATACTCCTCCATCTTCTTTGCCTTCAAGATCTAAAGCATTGAGGACCGTTGAACTTTTGAAGACCCCTGGTGTGGGAGAGAAATATGTGCCTATCAATACTGCCTCAGTGATCCTACTCCCTTCACCGTCTGGTAAATGTGTGAGCAGCAATACGCGGAGACGACGCTATGCAAAGTGGAAGACTCTAAAACATACTCCCTCCCCCAACCACATCTATAAATAAGATGAGGCCTAGGAGACTCTGGTGCTCTGGCTGAGATAAATAACCCAGACATCTGTGTGAACAGAGAGAATCCCTACGAATTGCTAAAGAGGTGTAAAAAAGCCATTGAAGCCTCTATCTCGACTGTTCCCGCATCACCTTCTACCTGCACCCTTTATGAATGGTTGCAGGTACCAGATAGGTGCAATTGTAATGCTAGGACATCAGCTTCCCGCTCTACAAACGCGATTGGTAATCCGATTTCCAAAGGTTGCAAGCCTGAGCCTCCCTTGCTTGCTAATAAAATCAGCATTGTGGTACATAATTGCATTACAGGGGGCTCCCAGCTAAATGGCCCTCTAAGGGGCTTTGCAAACACGCCGAATTCTACACCTTTGGAGGCGCCTTTCCATTTACATAACCCTCACTCACAAGGTGTCTTATTAAGCTTTAGGCTTAAAGTAATAGGACAATCACCCACTAATTATAGCCTTTCCTTAACCGTGCAGGACTGCTCTGCTTATTAAATCAAGTACCAAAATTGAGAATTATTTCACCACTGGATATGGAAAGTGTTGAACTACCTGTGTTGCACAGCTGTACAAACAGGGTAACGGCTACTTTTGTATCACCAGTGGTTGTAGATGGGATTGTTTTTTTCTCCTCATTACTTAAATTGGGATTAGAGCTTCATGTGCCTCAACATTAAACAGAGCGCTCCTCCCTCTATATACCATAAGTGGGAAGAGCGACAAATCAGTCCAGCATAGGACAGGAGCCTCTTACTCCCAGGAAGTGGAAATTCCCTGTTGCCAAAAATTGACTCCAATTTAAGATTGATCCAGAGGGTGACTTTTGGGTTCCTGTGACAGGTGCTAAGCAGCATTATTGGCAAGTATGCCTGGTTCATGCCCTGCAAATTCTTTCCGGGAACACGCAAGGTTTGCATTTCTTTATTAACCATTCCAAAGGTTTAAACTGGTTACGCTTTGCAGATTTATTTTTATTGCAAGAGACCTGGTTGCTAGACGAGCACGTGCTTGATGTTTCAACTATTTTTTTCAGGCAAGGTGGTTAATTCAAGCATGGGCAGGTGCAAGGGTGATTACGCGTTGGTGCACAGATGAATTTGTCCGTAAGAGCAAACACGCAGAGCAGGAAGCATCCTAATTATTTGTGTTGCGGTTGCCATTTTCTTTTTTATTGATTCTACTACTCCAGCTATTGCATTGTATGATCTTCCTGAGTGGGTGCTACTGGTACACAACTCCTCACTAATAACGTAATTCTGATAAGCTTATCTACCCTTCATGTTCTACTAGTACTGCAGTCAATGACTTGGATCTTTGGAACGGAAGGTCGGTCTGTAACAAATCCTTCACTGTACTGCACATGTTTCTCAGACACAAATTACATTTTCTTTGCATTGCTGAGACATGGGTTCCTCCTTAAAATACCACAGTCGCTGCTTCTTTGACCACTTCAGACGACTTTTTGCCATGTTCCTAGTTCCATTGCTCGTGGAGGGGTGTTATTTCTTCTTCTCTTGTCTTCCTACTTATTCATTTGAATTTACTAATAAAATCTTTTCAAAAGCCCATCCCATTTCTTTTGTTCTTGTCTACCGACCCCCTGGCCCTATTGTGTTTTTTTTTTTATGAGGATATTGATAATTTTCTTTTTCACATTCTCCCTAGTTCCACCCCTGTTTTACTGCTGGGGGATTTCAATCTCCATCTTTCGTCAACACATTCCACTACTCCTTTTCTTTCGATTCTTGACTCTCGTCTTCCTCTTTCTATTCCTCCATCTCATTCTTCAGTCTCCTGCCTTAATTTGATTTTTATCTCGTCCTTCTCTACTTCCCCTCTGTCTTCTCTCCCAGTCTATCTTTCTGACCATTGTCTTCTTTCTGTATCACTGTCTCCTCAAATCCCTGTACGTTCCTTTGCTTTTAATCCCACATCAGCCTTTTCTTGGCGTGATCAACGCAACTTTAACCCCTCACTCTTTATTTCTGCTTGTACTTTTGCTCTTCCTCCTCTTTTTCAGCTCACTTCTGACAAGGTTGCTTATTCTATTTCCTCATCTCTCTTCCTCCCTTAACTCACTTTACCCTGTATCTCCCTTCCATCCTACCTGCTTACCTTCCCAACCTTGGCTTTCTCCTCACCTTTGCTCTATGCACCGTTTTCTCTGCCGCCTTGAAAGACGCTGGCTTAAGACCAAATAGACGTCTGATCACTCATCCTATTTCTCCTGTCATGCTCTCTCTGATGACTGTCTACTATCTGCTAAGTGTCTACTTTTGTGATCTCTTACACACTGTCTGCCCACCCTAGGCGTCTTTTTCAAATCCTTGCTCAGGTTCTGTCTCCTCCTGGTCTCGACTATTCTGCTAATTCTAGCTTATCTACCTCTGACTTTTCTCATTTTTTCTCTTCTAAAGTACCTTCTCTTTGTAATTGATATCGAAGCTCCCAACTTACCTGAAGTTGCGACTCCTACCTCTGCGCCTCTTACTTTTCTTGCTAGTTTTGAACCTATCTCTAAGGTATTAGCATACTTGGTCGAAAAACATTTGACCTTTTACATTTGACCACATTTTTTTTTTCTTCCAAAATTCGATCAGATTTAATTAAATATATATATGGTGCCGGGTAAGGGAATAGGGGTTTTGCGAGGGATCTCGCCCCAACCCACCCACCTGGATTTTCGACCAAAAAAGAGCAAAAAAATGTGGTAAACTGTGAAAAGGTCAAATATTTTCAACCAAGTAGACCCAAACCATCTATAATACTGATGTTTCTCGTCTTTTAACCAAAGCACACCCTACTGCATCCCCTACTGACCCTGACCCGATCCCTCCCTCACTTATTCTTAAGGTCTATACTTCTCTAGTTTATTTTATCTTAAAGAAACTTACTACTGATCCACTGATTGTCTCTAATTTTTGTCCAATTCTTTGCTACCCAATCTCTCTACATTACTAAAACGGCTTGTCTACTCCAAAGTGTCTACGTTTGTCTCCAACTCTTCTATTCTCCCACAATTCCAATCTGGCTTTCGTCCTTCACTCCACAGAGACTCTTCTTTCTGCGCCATACTCCAAACACATCTTTTCTCATAATCTTGGATCGATCTGCTGCTTTTCGACACTGTCAACCACTCTCTGCTTTTTCAGTCACTTTCTTATTTTGGTCCAACAGGCTCTGTCCTGTTTTGGTTTTATTCTTCTCTATCTCTCAGAACATTTTCAGTTTTTTGGCCCGGCAAGTCATCTAAATCTTTTCGGCGTGCCCACTGTGTGCCTCATGGGTCCTTCTTAGGCCCTTTTCTGTTCTCTCTTTACACCTCCCCTCTTGCAGCTAAAATCTCTCCCTTTGGTTTATCACACCACTTTTATCCTGTTGATACTCAACTCTTTCTCTCTTTTTCTTCATTTTTCCTCTGAAATTCACCATACTCTCTCCGTCTGTCTAGTTTTATTTATTTTATTTTTACATTTATTACAGCGCACAAAGCCCAGAGGCATTTAGGCGCTAGTTACAGAAAGTGCATAATAACTTGAAGTGCATGAGTATGTATATGGTTACAAAGTAGGTGGCAGTCCAGGACTGGCCAAGCCACACCAGATGGTGCAGGGGGCTACATCAGGCTTGCATTTAAGTCAAATCAGGTGCAAGTATAGGACTGCCAAAGCCGCACCTCATGGTGCGGGGGGCTACATCAGACATACATGAGTCAAATCAGATGCGAGTGCAGGACTGACAAGCCACACCTCATGGTGCGGGGGGGCTACATCAGGCATGCATAAGAGTCTGATGCGAGTAAGGGGAGAGGGCAAAATGCATAGTTGGGAACAGGCAAGCAAACAAAACAAAATACATCTAGGTTTGAATTTATCAATGAGCACTAGAACAGTACAAGAAAGGGGGGAAAACTGAATAGGTGGCAAAATGGTGCGAAAATCAACTTGGCCCGTCTCTAAATGTGGCGGACACAGGTTGCAAGCGGCGATGCTGCCAGATAACAAATGCAGCATGTAATAATGTCCTGTGACACCCGCAGCCTGGTGCTCACTTCAATTTACGTGTATAAGCGCTGTGGATACCTTTGACTTACCCTGCCAACCCTTATTACATATTCCTAAAAAGTCTCCATTCCCAGCAGCTGTACCATGGCATACTCTGCCGAATATTTATTAACAAGAGATGACATTAAAGCTTTGTTTGCCCCACGGGGCTTTGCCCTTAACCCCTTCAAAAGGCTCAATACAGCAAAAGCGGACCTCGGATCCCTTTTTTAAATTAGAAAGACTCGGTGTTAAAGAAAAAAAGAAATTCTGGGAAAAAACTACCGAGTCACTACCTCAGGGCCTTAGAATTCTCATCCTTCCTGATTTTGAAGACCCACTTGATATAGATTTGGTCTCAGAATGGGAACATAATCTTACCAGTAGCTCCAATAATATGTTGAAACTTTTAGTAGAGCATGCAACACGAGAGCATGCATGCACAATTGTGGAAATAGACAAAATAAAGGAAGAAATCAGCCTATTTGATGCACCGAGTGCTACTATTGATAAAAATCATAAAACTCTATATGACATACTTCGTAAACATAAAGATGAAGTAAAAATGAGGAATGAGGAAATCACGCACATTTTCCCGAGATGATAAAGATTATCGAGATAAGAGTCTACACATATCAGGCTAAATATGATGCAGTGTCAATATCACTTTAGAGCAGTGTTGTGTCATCACCTGTTATTTCAGATGTAGATAGTGACTCTGAGAAACAGATCCCAGGCCCATCCAGTTCATTAACTGGAGAAACAAATATATTGGATAACGAACTCCATGATGATATAGAAGCTCCACAATCAGATCGATCTGGTACCACAGAGCCTTCGCCTTTTTTAGAACAACTAAGACGTTACAAAAAGGGCAATCGCATAGCAGCCAAAAAGTACGGTTTCAAACCCCAATAGTTACCAATACCGTAATCCCAGGCACACAACTAGGGGCAAAAGGGGCAGCAGGCCCCGGCAGCGGAAACTCACCCCCAGCTCGCAGACTTACCCGAGCGACGTATCAACAACAACAACTCATGAATCAAAATCCTTGAATTTAATTACTAATCTTAGCTCGCACTCTCTCTTCGGCTGAAACAGCTGTCCTCAATAAGGGACTTTCATTGGTACTGTGTTCTCAAAAACTCCGTGGACATTCATATTGATTTATTTAAGTTTGTCCGCAAACTCAAGCTTAAACAATGTTTTGCAACACAGGTCAAAAATTATAAACCACAACCTCCAACTCCAATAGCATCCCTGATCTCAATTCAGACTTTAAGCACACATGTACTCATGACTTTGGAAGATTCAGAACATTCATCTCAAACTAATATCACTGATGTCTTATCTGATTTGGATATTATTCAGCAGAATGTGCATATTAAAGAGCTCAGTAAAAAATCTAAGTTCACGTCTGTCTTTCCTATGGACAATATTATTGATACTTTTTATCAGGCAGTAGTAAACGATGTGCATACATTAGCTGATAATAGTTTGACTAACCGTAATCAACCTACCTACAATTTATCTAAATTGGAATTCAAAGATTTCAACAACTGGCTACAAATTCTGCCTTAAAAATCAAGGAAGCAGACAAAGGCGGAAATGTAGTTGTGATGGATAGACCTGACTACATCACAATGGGGATGCGCCACCTTAATTTCGCCAATTCTTATCTTTTGCTGCAAACAAACCCCTTACATGAAATTCAAACTATGGCTAACCAATTGATAGCCAAGTGGCATCTTAAAGGGTTACTTACAGATGTTGAAAGACATTACCTTATGGTAGACGGTCCCATCATGCCTATAGCATATTTATTGCCCAAAATTCACAAGGATTATGTTGACATTCCGGAGGGGAGACCTATTATTAGTGGAGGAGGTGGTGTCCTGGAACCTATTTCCATTTATATCAATGAATTTCTATTACCTGCTGTACTAACTACAACTGACAAATGTTGGCTTGTAACCTTGGATGTGAAAGCATTGTACACTTCTATAGATCAACTGAAAGCAATAGAAAGTGTGAATTATCTGTTTAGGGAATCCTCAGCCTCTCATTTTGAACGTGTTGAAATGGTAAAGGAATTGCCTTTATTTACTTTACAAAATGTCATTTTGTTTAATGTTGGAATTGCGATGGGTGCTAGCGTTGCCCCTGCACTGGCAAATGCATTCATGCACCATTTCGAACAAACATTTGTCTTCATTAACTCTATCTTTTCCAAATACATAACCTATAGAAGCGTTATATTGATGACGTTCTTATGATTTGGTCTGGTCCTTTAATATTCTGGAGCAATTTGTGTCCTTTTTTTTTAACGCCAATTATTGGGGGATCCAATTTACATTCACCAGCAGCCAAACTCAGATACATTTTCTTGACCTCAATATACTACCGTCTGACAAGGGTTTAACGACAAAGGCATTTCGTCCGTCAACGCTACCTTACATGCAACAAGTTGTCATAAAAAACATGTAATTAATAATATCCCGAAAGGTGAATTTATCCGGGCAAGGAGAAATTGCTCTGACTTAAAAGATTTAATTGTGCAAAATAACCTAATCAAATCTCGCTTTATAGAGCGGGTATGCAACTACAAATCTCAATCAAACTGCGGTGACAGTACGCAAGTTGAAGAGATCCGAGTTGCTAGTTCCCAAAAAACGCTTAGCAACAAGAGCCTGTCAAAAAATCCGGTTGATCACTAGATTCAACACAGCTACAAGATTTACAACATATTGAACAGACACTGGCACCTATTGCACCTAGACTCCGATATTTCGAATTGGTTAGATCCTAAGCCTTTTACCTTCAGTAAAGGTAAAACCTTGAAAAACAATCTTTGCCCATCATTTATGGGTCCTCTCATTCCATCTACTACCTGGTTACGTTCAGCCAGGGCTCAAGGTTTTCACAAGTGTGGGTGTTGTAATATGTGCAAACATGCATTTGAAACACAGGTTGTTTCCTTTGGAGCACTAGGCAACCATAACATAGATTCCTTTATAAACTGCAATACCAAATTTGTGGTATATTGCATTATCTGCACCTGCGGACATAAATACATTGGTAGCACGATCAGACCCCTCAAAATTCGTATTGGGGAACACCTGGCGATAATAGGCAGCCAAATACCCATTGACATTACATTGGCAAGTGAAACATCAACTTGACAGCAAGGATCTTATCAGATTTGTGGGGTTGGCAAAAGTCTTTACCCCCCAGAGGTGGTAATTTACTACTAAAACTTCGCCAGCTTGAGGCACAAATTATTTGTAAATATCGTACAGTATATAGGGGCCTCAATTCAGATCATGAATTCGCAGTGTTTCTGTAAATTATAATTACCAATATGTTAGACTACAATGTCTTGTCCTAGTTGCATTTTAGGTGCCTTGGTCCCTTAACTGCCAACTGGTACATCTTTGTGCTCATTATTCAGGCATTCGACTCTGTGGCTTAATTGAATCACTTTTCGCAGCGCGCTCTTTGTACAATTTTTGTCAAAGACATTATGTTTTTTTTTTCTGTAATCATTTTCAACGCATGTTGACTTACATGGTTGTGATTGCAGTATCGAATTACATTAGCCAATTCCTATTGGATCCTAAAAAATATAATTGGCTTTTTCCAATTATAATAATTGCTAACTCTCTCTTCCACCTTCGTTAAGGAAAGGTCTCCCTTGTGAACCGTTGACATTTCAACCCAATTTCCTCTTCCAAGATGGCACCTGCAATTTTTAGCTATCCCGGAAGGACGTTAGTCTGCTTTCTTGCTCATTTGCAGATCACGAAGGTCGTTTATTTACGTCTCCCTTCACTCGCGGTCTTGCGTCCGAGCCGCTGAGTTCAGCATACTATCCCGTCCTCTAGGTAAAACCCCTTTACACACGATCCCTGGCAACTGCTGCTTTTATAGTTGTCCTGGTCGGAATTATTCTCCTTCACAGCCGTACTCTGGTACTTTGGATCTCCAGGCTATCATGCAACCCCTAATGATTGTAACTCGGCTAATTCCCTTTTCTTTTTTGTTGCACTAATATTAGGTTGTTTAAGCCTAGCCGTAATTTTTTGCCATTAGATTTGCAATTATAATTATCAAAGTCATCACCATTAAGCAATGTACCATGCGCTTAATGTCCTTCTCTGTTCCCATAACTACGTTTTTTAACAAATTAGTGACATTAAATCCTAATTTGATCCTTTATGCAATTCTCTTCATTTAGATTTTCTCCGCAACCGCGAAGCATCAGAGGTAATACTCTACTTTTGTTTTAAATTTTGCATCAGCGGATGTCCCCTTTGAGGGGATTGGGTCCTCCGACGTATTCCATATCTGTGACCGTAATCACCACAGCTGTGTTGCTTCGGAAAAGCTTTCTGCGTCCTGCGTCGATACGCCGTCCTCGAGGACCTCCTCAGACGGCCGACGTCACCAGATGTTGTAAGTAGGACACACGACGCCCGTAGCCTCGGTTCCGTTTTTCCCGCAAACGTGTTCGCTTCGGGAATCTCGGCGCGCCTCGACCCTTTGGAGTTTCTGTTGTTTCTTGGTTCTTTGAACCTGTTCGTTTTGTGAAGTTTCTTCGTGAAGGATGTCTACCTCGTCTTCCACCCCGCGTCTGGGCTTTAAGAAGTGCAGGGACTGTGGGTCCAAGATGTCGGTGACGGACTCGCACAATGCCTGCCTCTGGTGCCTCAAGGAGGCCCATGAAACAGATGACTGTCAACTGCCAGTCGCTCACGTCCATAGCCTTGCAGGAGCGCAAGAAGTTGTTGTTGGTAGGTAAGGTGTCCAAGCCACAGAAGTCGCGGTCTGCGGGGCTTTCGACGGACGATTCGAGGGGCGACTCTCCGCATCGTCGTCGGAAGTCCAGTGGGTCTCGGTCCCGGAGTCGGTCCTGCCACTCCTCTGCCTCTTCGAGGCACTCCCAGAAGCGCCGTCATCGGTCGCCTTCCCCGTCCTCCTCCGAGGACTCCGCCCGTCGGCGGGTCGCTTATCCCACCAAGCATGCAACACCGAGGAATGGGCTTCCTTCGGGAAGAAAAAGTTAGCTATTCTCGAATCGCAGGGCGCCGGTCCGTCCGCGCCTCCGAGTGGGGTCGGTCGTGATCGGTCGAGAGACACCGCTCGCACGCCTTCGGGCTCGGGTGGTCGGCACGATTCGCGGGAGAGGTCCCGCTCGGACATGGGGAATCGTTCTCGTCATGCCCGATCCAGGTCCCGGTCCTCGACGTGCTCGAGACCGTGTGAACCTGTGGTGTCTTCAAGGAAGACGTTGGCGCCGAAGTCGTTGACGCACTCTTTCGAGGCCCCGCCTCCGAAGAAGTCATCGGCGCCCAGGCTGTTGAGGGACACACTCGGGGCTCCGGCCTCGAGGCCTGTGTCGACGCCATTGTTTCCTTGCCATGGTTCAGGATGGTAAGGACGCCATGTGTGAGGTCTTTCAGTCGGGTTTGGACATGGCAGATTGCGTCAGCCGGTCCATGGCGGCGAGCACCGTGATACGCAGGTTTGCGTGGTTGCGGAAGTCGGGGTTTGCTCCGGATGTGCAGGCCTGGCTCCTCAACATGCCCTTTGACGGGGAACATCTTTTTGGCAGCAAGGCTGACGAGAGCCTTGAGAGGTTGCAGACCTCAAAAGCTGCAGCAAAGTCGTTGGGCGCTGCAGTTCGTCAACCTACGCCTTTTCGTCCTAGGGGACAGCAATGGAGGGGAAGTTCCTTTTGTTATTACTCGTCCTTTGGTAAAGCGAGAGGAGCTGCCGGTCAAAGGGGCCACCATAGGAGTGCCAGAGGTGGAAAGCAAGGTACTCGAGGTGCCAAGGCCGCTCCGGCTGTTGCCTCTTTGCCCTCGGGCAACGCCGCAGCCGCTTCAGCCTAGTCATGAGGCCATGTCCCATGTTTCGCCGGTTGGGGGAAGGCTGGCGCAGCATCTTGCAGAGTGGCGCGCCATTACTTCAGATGTGTGGGTTCTGGAGATCATAACCCACGGCTACTGGCTTCCTTTCCGGCAGAGGCCTCGAGACAATCCACCGGGGAATCTCTTTGAAGAGTCCGGATCCGCTCCTTGCGCAGGGAATTCAATCCCTGCTGGAGAAAGGCGCCATAGAACTGGTGCCTGTAGCGGAGAGGAACAAGGGATGGTATTCCCCATATTATTTGATCCCAAAATAAGACTGGGGATTGAGACCCATCATGGACTTGCATGGTTTGAACGAGCTCCTCAAGAAGGACAAGTTCAAGATTGTTACTCTCTCTCAAGTCCTCCAGGCCCTTCAACTTTTGGATTGGTTGGTGTCTCTCGACCTCAAGGATGCTTACTTTCATGTGCCGATTCATCCCAAGCACAGGAAGTACCTGAGGTTCACGTTTGGCGACTGGCATTTTCAGTTTTGGGTCCTGCCGTTCGGATTGACCTCCGCCCCGAGGGTCTTAACCGAGCTAATGGAGGTGGTGGCAGCGTATCTCAAGAAAGGGGGGATTCACGTCTACCCCTACCTGGACGATTGGTTGATCAGAGCACGTTCTCCCGAGCAAGCCCTGGATCATCTGTCCGTCACCTGCCACTCCCTTCACAAGCTGGACTTCTCCCTCAACTTAAAGAAGTCTCATTTGATACCTACCCAGCAGCTCCAGTACATCGGAGCAATGCTCGACACATCCCTGGGGCAGTGTTCGCCTCCCCAGGTGAGGGCTCATCACATTCTGCAGATGGTGGACAAGTTTCAACCTGCCCAGAGTCTCCCGGCATTCGAGTTCTTGAGGTTGCTCGGCCTCATGGCATCCTGCATTCTACTGGTGCCAGAGGCCAGGCTGCGGATGAGATCTCTGCAGTGGGCTCTCAAGATGCAATGGTCACAGTCCTCCAGCAGGATGTCGGATCCCATTCAGGTGCCGCCCTCGGTCACACAGGATCTTCTGTGGTGGGCCGTCAAAGGCAATCTGATGAGGGGTGCACCATTTTGGATACCCTGGCCGGAGGTGACGATCGTGATGGACGCATCCCTCAATGGATGGGGAGCTCATGCCAACGAGTTGAGTCAGTGGTCGTTGGTCTCCGTCGGAGTCCAGACTCCACATCAATCTGTTAGAGCTGCGGGCTGTCAGGCGACCCCTGAATGCTTTTCTGCCGTCTGTGCGGGGGAAAAATGTCCCGATTCTGACGGACAATAGTGACAATGCACTACCTCAACAAAAAGTGGGGGCAGGGTCACTCCCACTGTGCAGAGAGGCGATGCAGCTCTGGTTCTGGGCCATCCAGCAGAAAATTTCGATCTCAGCAGTTCATCTGGCCGGAGACAAAAACACGGCGGCGGACGCTTTGAGCAGGCAGAGCACAGTCTCTCACGAGTGGGAGTTGGCTCAGGAAGTTCTGTTGGAGATCTTCGCCCTTTGGGGGACCCCACAAGTGGATCTCTTCACCACCAGTGTCAACCGGAAGTGCGAAAGATTCTGCTCGCAGGAATTTCCTCCAAGAGGAGCCTTAGGGGACGCATTCGTAGTGGAGTGGTCCTTCCCACTGCTGTACGCATTTCCTCCAGTCCCAGTCATTCCGCAAGTGTTGCGGAGATTACGGAGGTTCCGTTCCCAGATGATCGTCATTGCTCGGCATGGGCCAGGAGAGCATGGTACCCGGACCTTTTAGACATGTCCATCTGCCCTCCGCGCCGTCTTCCATGCCGAGACGATCTGCTCTCACGGGAGGGGGGTCGGTTCTCCATCCCGAGGTCAAGTCCCTCAGCCTTCATGCTTGGTAACTGTAAGGTTGAGGTATAAGGATTGGGACCTCCCCAAAAACATGTCGGAGGTGTTGCTTTTGGCCAGAAGGCCCGAGAAAAAATCCCTGTATCGTTGCCGTTTAAGAAAGTTCTGCGACTGGTGCAGGATACAGAATGTGGATCCTTTTCTTTGTTCAATTCCTCTGGTTCTATCTTTTTTGCTTTCATTAGCCCACAAGGGCCTGCAAGTGGGTACCATTAAGGGTTACCTGGCGGCGCTGTCCATATTTAAGCGCTCGTCTGAGGAATGTTCTTCTTTTTAAGATTCCTTTTGATTTCTCAGTTTCAAAAAGGGCTAACTAATGTGTTTCCACCGTCACCTTTCCAGGTGCCGGGATGGGATTTGAATTTAGTCCTAAAGTTCCTAATGGGAGCTCCGTTTGAGCCCTTACATTCTTGTCCACTGAGACTGTTTTCCTTTAAGACTGTATTTTTAGTTGCGGTTACTTCCGCTCGCAGAGTGAGTGAGCTGCAGTCACTTTCTGCCAAGCCACCTTTCACAGTGTCCATAAGGACAGGTTTGTCCTTTAGGGTTCATCCTTCTTTTCTTCCAGAGGTTGTGTCGGAATTTCATTTGAGCCAGAAGGTAATTCTTCCTTCTTTTTATCCTCCTCCGCATCCTGGTAAGGAAGAGGAGAGGCTCCAAAGTTTGGGTCCTAGGAGAGCTTTGAGTTTCTAGCTCTCAAGGATGTCCCGGGTCAGAGTGGACGATCAGTTCTTTGTTGGGTACGCTGGAAGGCGTTTAGGTCAAACTGTTTCTAAACAGACCTTGTCCAGATGGATCATTTTGCCGATCTCTGAATGTTACTGTTTCATTCTGTTAAGGGTGTGGCTGCCTCCACTGCTCTGCAGGGGGGTGTTCCCATTCGTAATATCTGTGAAGCAGCCACATGGGCCTCTGTCCATACCTTTGGGAGACACTATTCCCTGGATTCCATCCATGGGCAAGATTTGGCCTTTGGTAAGGCGGTCCTCTATTCAGCAATTTGATTGGGCATTCTAAAATTCTAAATTTTTTTCCCACCTCCAGGCATTGCTACTGCTTTGGGAGTCTGTCAGAGATGTGGAATACGTCAGAGGAACAGATCCCTCGAAGAACAAGTTACTTCTTACCTGGTAACGTTCTTTCGATGGGATGTTCCAACGACGTATTCCACATCCAACCCTCCCAGCCTGCCCCTCTACAGAATTTCTTATGCGATTGCAGCTTACGTTTCCGCAAGGCTTTCTGTAGTCATTCCGCAAGTGTTGCGGAGATTACGGAGGTCGGTTCCCGGATGATCCTCATTGCTCGGCATGGGCCAGGAGAGCATGGTACCCGGACCTTCTAGACATGTCCATCTGCCGAATATTGGTGCCACACGTTCTGGGGAAAAAACTACAACTGAGGCTACGGCGTCGTGCGTCCTACTTATAACATCCGGTGATGTCGGCTCGGCGGAGGCCCTCGGACAGCGTATTGACGTCATCGACGCAGGACACAAACGGAAAAAAAATTCTGAAACAGCACAGCTGTGGACATTACTGTCAGAGATGTGGAATACGTCGTCGGAACATCCTATTGAAAGAACGTTAACAGGTAAGAATTAACTTGTTCTTCTACTATGGGCATAATTTCAACCCTTTAATATCCATTGTTACCAGATGGGGCTCTGGGGGGACACCAAGTTGGCGGTGGGGAAGGAGGTATTGTTGAGTTGAAATCTCCGGTTTTGGCCATCCTTGTGCAATCACTTTGGTAGTTTGTGATCCGATCCAACAAAGTACCATGTTTCCCCATTTGGAATTATAATCTTCGTATTATCTGATGGTTGACCATCGTCTGCTCTGATAGGTCAAGTAGTACTAGAGCTTTTGGTATATTGTCCAAAGCTTTCCTTATGTTCTTTCATGAAAAAGACTTGTTTCTGTGCCGCTGTTTGAGCGAAAACCAGATTGTTTTTATGATGTAGGAAGCTCTATTCACTGTGATGGACCAGTTATAAATTACTGGGCTGTCATTTTCAGCTGTCTACGGGTTTGCGCAAAGCTCTTTCATGAGGGGTGTTCTAGTGACACCTTCAAGGGGGGTCAGTGGTTCAGCCCGGTTAGCTCAGTTTTCCATTTAGAATGTGTTGCGAAAAGGAATTTTACACTAAGGTTCACTGTAATGACAATGTAGTTTCAGATGGTATAGGTCAAATTCCGTTTTTCAATATATCTGCAGGGGCACACATTTCAGGTTGTGAGCTTATAGTCTGGTATAAAGCGTCTCACCCTTAATTCTCTGCATGGACCCAACACACAACTTTTCTTGCTCACCAAGAGTCATCCCTTTCCAGTAGCTATGACGGGTGCACGTTTTTAGGCCTCATATCGGGCTTAGTTTTGTGATGTACACGTAAATGCAGAAAATCAAGGGTCGGATGGCATTTTTAAACGGCCAGGGAAATGTTTGAGCTGACGTTCCAGCTACAGGTATCTACCTACTCAATCTTTGATCAGTGCAGCTAACGAAAATGTCTAAAATGGCAGGAAGAATTGTTTGATAATATACATTGATGTTTCTACAGCTTTTCATATATTGGTGTAGCATAGAATCTAACATGCTAATCATCCTGGCTTTATTTGGGATAACCAATACATATAGCTCAGGACCGGAACAATCAATAACAGTAAAGAGTTTGTTTTAAACTTTTTAAAAGGCGGACCATTGTTGGAAGAACAAACTGTGTCTCCCTAGTCACTGCATATTTACACCCTACAAGCAAATCTCGTTTAGTCCGATTAGTGAAATGTTCCAAGATGTAATATCACGTTCTTAGTTTCCCTCATAGTCCATAGGCTTTGAAAAGAACTTGTGAAGGAGAAAATAGCTCTTAATACATTTGGTTGCACTACAAAGATGTTTGCCTCATTTGATAGCTCACACATCCTCTTTCAGAAAAGGGAGCAGCCAGCATCATGTTAGGACATTATTGCTGCAAACGAGAAGGAAGTGAGTGGTTAATGCTTTTTGCTCTGAAATTCTGTACAGTTCTCCATTGCTCTCGAGCTAGGTTTGCTCAAGAAAAATATTAACATACTTTTAATTTAAACTCCAGTGCACACTCCTGTAGTCTTTATTAGTGACCACTTGGCTTAAAACCACCCTCTTTGGCACCCAATGCAAATCTCTCATGTAGTAATAGCAGTTCACTATGTTGCGTACAACTGAAATATTAGTCTTTAGCAGATAGATTAGTAAGTGAAGGTTCTCTTATTCCAGTCTCTGGTGTTTTCAAGTGTTCTTAAGGTTTCGATTCCGAGGTCTTCAGTGTGTGACATTTTTAACTGATTGTGTGGCTGAAAGTATGCTTATTATATCATATTCCTGCCTTCTAACTGGTGCAATTATTGACCTGTATAGAATATCAAAAAGGTAATTGTGGCAGTCTGTATTCCCTATCAGTCTTTACAGGAAGTGTAATGTTAAAAAAATAAGTTTCAACAATTACAGGGGAAATAATAATTTACATATTGTAATCAGACATCATAGACTGGTTAGATAGTGGTCCTATCACGCTTGTTGCTGTGGTTAAATACACTTAGTGTTGTGACCTTCCCCCTGCCCCCCCACGCTAGAATCTCCAGACGGTTGTGTATTCAGAACCTTCCTTTGGTTCAGGTTGAACCTACTTCATACTAAAACTTTTTATTAGAAATCTTTCAGTGGATAATACATGTAGATTTTGTCAGTCAGACATGGAAACATTAGAACATTTACTTATACCATGTCCTTTACGACAACCTGACGGAATGTCGTTTTTCTCCAAATGTGTTCATGATTTAGCACAATTGAACAGCTTTTCATTCTGGTGAAGAATATTTGATGGAAGTTCCACATCACTTTTAATTGTGACTGTTTCATTTTTATCAGTTGAAATTAACTGATGTCTTTTTTAATATGTATTATGCGTTTAGTGAAGCATGGGTTATTTAACATTGTTAATTTAAATCGCATTTGTTTGGGATTTGTTTTCCTGATTCTTTCTCTCATGTGTTTGTAAAAGGTTTTGTTTTTTAAAACCAATACAATAAATCCCCTCCCCCTTCACTTTGCTTCAACAAAAGATGTAAGATTGGTCCTCTTCACCTGGAGATAAATAGATATACAATTCAGCAAGCCATTGGCCCATAGTCCCCTAGGTTCGTTATCAGCTTGCTTAAAAACGTAATGTCCCTCAAAGTTTATATCATTAGCCAAGTTTCTTTAAAACGAACCTACTTAAAAAGCTTGATAAAATCCACCAAATCCTTGTCACCCAGTTTAAGACATGATATATTGCAACTTATGCAGGCTATAGAGTCACAACATCCATACAAAATCTCAGGGTCCATCTCAAGCCAATGTTGCGGTTCTTGCCCATTGGCGTATTCCACCTACTCCCTATATCCTAGAGTTCAACCGAAGCAAGTATACTCTGTTGCCCGCTTCTGGGATGGCTAATTTTCTAAATGTTTCAATTAAGTGAATTTTGTAATATGTTCCTAATCACTGATTGTGTTTACCCTACAAACGATGGAAGCTTTATGTTGAAGAAAGTGATTTGGTCCAACAGATAAGTGCAGCCTATATTCTGCTTTACATTTTTATCACTCTCTCCACACTTGTTTTTGTGCCTCTTTCTGAGTGGAAGAAACTAGATAGTTCCATGACAGTAGTAGTAGAAGAAAAGATGATGTGTGTTTATTTGTTTTTAGTTGCTGCCAAACAAGGGGAATCTGATCCAGAAAGAAAAGAAACGCGGCAGAAAGTAGATGACGACAGAAAACATGAAATTGAAGCTGCTATTGTCCGGATAATGAAATCAAGAAAGAAGATGCAGCACAATGTCCTAGTAGCAGAGGTAATTTATGCATGTTGGACTATGTCTCACTAAGATTGTCTCCTTTATAATTGTATTATGGAGACTTGCTACCTAGATCACTGTTAAAAAATGAGCTTGAACCATTTTATTTTCATACAATTTAAAAAGATGCCTTCTGCCCCCACAGATTTCTCTTATGATCCAGGCACAGACTGGTCTCATAAATCTTCAATCACCAGGATTAGTGAGAGCAGCTCCAGCTTTGTTCCATTACAAGAACATGGCAGCAGAAGTGACAGCCCTTGAGGGCTGGAGGTGGATCTGTGAAAAAGATCCCATTGGGTACTTCGATCATTTCCAGTGCTTTTCTATGTTGTTGCCCCCAGAGGTCTTTGCGGTTTAACCCCTTCAAAGAGTCAGTCGCCAGATTGCAATGCCCGATCAGCACCAGCTGTTGATGTCTGGGGCAAGATGATGTACAAAACTGCGCATTGCATCAGGTGAGCCATTCCAAAGCCATTTGGGAGTGGCTGGCTATATACCACACAGTGCTATAGAAACCTGGCTGATTTTGGTGTATTTAGTCAGCATTACAACTCTTCCCTTTGTTGCAGTGTGGGGTTTGTGTAAAAGGGCCAGCAACCTGATTGTAAAGGCAGTCATCCAAGTACAGAGACTACCCATGCTATGTCAATGCTAGCATTGGAGTACTTGAAGCTTCTAATAAGTAGTCTAGTTAACAGCATTTTCGACTCCTTACCAGATGCCCTCATCTGCTGCTATGAATCTGTTGCCAACTTCCCGGAACAGCTCACAGGAAGAGGAGATAATATCCTTCATGGAAGACACTGGTAAGAGCACGCTCTTTCCTTCTGTAGCTTTCACCACTTCAAAGTGGGGGCCAGCCTTCAGGCAAAGAATACTTTATTTGGATGTTGTGCCTTAACACTATCTGTTAAGGCCTCTGCATCCACACCTTTCCTCTAGGACTGATTCTGTCCTGCTGTGCTGAATCCAAACACTCCAGATCTTGTTGAATAACCTAATCTTATGAGGTTTAGTTTCAGCACCCGGTTACCCCTTTTGCATTCTGGTGCGATATAAAAGTGTTACTAATCAGTCGATCAAGTGAGTTTATGGCGTTCGTAGTGCTGAATCCCATGAGGTGTGTACAGGTTGGGTGGCATGTTACTGCCATGACATGAAATTGGAGATGTCGCTGAGGATATTGAAGATGCCAGTATTCTTGATAACTCCACTTAACTGGATTGTAAGACACTTATGTTCCTTCATATGAGTCTGCCTCTTTGCACACAGTAATGGCACGCATTGCCAATACCTTTTGGCCTGGCTGCATTTAGTGAACAACAGGAAATTAGCTTACAGACAGCCTAGAACCTTTTGGACAGCAGACATAACTCCCTTATGTTGTAGTGACTTTTAAATGACTCTCGCTGCCTTCTTTTTAAGACAATGTCCCTTAAGGCTAATCTTGCATTGATAAATCTGTTTAGTTTCCTTCACATCAGACCACAGAGAGTCTGGTATCACTCATCTAGTGTTGGGTCCACTTCCCATATTCTTCCCCATTAGGGAGCTGGGAAAATTGGATTTCAATTGCAAAGGTTTTTCCTTGAAGATCTAGAATGCATATTATTAATTCCACTCCATATTGCTAATGCCATATGCACACTTCCTCATTGTAGTCGCTCTTTGGGATGTTGGGAATGTGGAGGAAAGCAATGTAGGGAATGCTGACCATGGTTGCCGAAATACGGCAACAGCTGTGGATGCCCACAACCACTTTGCCAGTTCCCCAGACCAGATTTAGAGTCCGGACAGCCCATAATGTGTAGATGAGCTGTGTGCTCTGGTCATGGACCTGTTTAGCAGGGATACCTGTACCAACTCCATAGTGGGCAGCACGGCTGGAGTTTGGCACGCTGACTCTGGTGCCGCAGAAGACACCAGAGTTTATTTGGAAGCTGATTGACTTTCTTTTGGAGGATGCTACCAGGGGAGACCTGTAAGAATGTGGATACACTTCTTGAAATGGGCACCGACTTTGATATCAGTAAAATTACTCCAGAGCCATAGATTACTACAAGAAAAGTTTAGGCAAGGTGGAGAAGTGCCTGAAAAACCTCAAAGACGCCAGGTGGCCTGGGCACGTCTCCTGCATTGGCCCACAGTTAAGTGCCAGTGGATCAAAGTACAGTATTTGTCATACATGGTCCACATGAGGAGGGTCATTAAGGTCTTGAATATTCAGCAACTGGAGACTATGGGAAAAAGCCAGATGTGATGAGCACAGGGCCAAAGAAGGACTAACCATTTCTCCCTTTTGAAGAATACTTTAAAGACCCATCATGGTCATTTCGGAGAAGCAGATCTAGTCGACCACACATTAGCAGACTCTTAGGTGGTTTGTGTCCCTAATTCCAGGGGACACCCCAACATGTTCCTAAAGTTGCCACTGGAAATGCAAACTTAACAGAATAGATGCCTTGGACAAGAAAAGGTTTACCTCTGTCGTGTGACAACTTTCTGCCAGAGAGTTAGACTGATACAGCCCTGTACATACTTCTGCAAGTTAAGTACCCTAAAAGTTATCCGGTGCCAGGTAAAACATTAATGCACAAGAGTAGGCGGCTTGCAGACTAACCCTACAGGGTTTTCCCTATAGACCCTAAGACCCTACAGAGAGTGTCTCTAAATCAGACCTAGGATGTTAGGCAGACAATTCCTGGCCCCTCTGCCCCCCAACAGAAGAACTAGTTAGTAATTCCCCGGTGCCAAAGAAACAGGATATTTGGAACTGCAACTCCCAGAATCCATCATGTTTAGAGCTCCAAAATCTAGACGAATTCTTGAAGAGCTACCTGGGATTTAGAGGAAAGTAGTACTATGGGGAACCACTAGTGCGTTCAGAGATCCCTTGGACAGCAGGCGCACATCCTTAAATGCCTAACTCATTCCTCCTCCTATTTCCCCCCCCCCACCCCCTACCCCCCCGGCCCCTGCGTCTCACCCAGCAGCAGTGCCTGTAAAGGAGAGTGCCTTGCCCTCTCCCCTGCAGATGGTGCATTTATGTTTACTCTCACCCCTACCACACTACGCATTCCCACTGCCCCCCGTTCTTCCCAACTGAAAAAGTATTTACTGTCCCTAGTGATGGCAGTTAAAACAGAACCCCCACCCCCAAACCCCACCAAATGATTTTCCTTGCAAGGGAAAAGCCAGGTTGCAAGGGAGGAGCAGTGCTTAAAACCAACTCCAGTGGTGAAGATAACTGAAAGAAGTCGACAATTGCTGCAAGCCTTTTTAAGACTTCCTTCGCCAGGCTTGAACTTGGAAACTAATTATCCAGTCAATTTGAAAGTTTGCCCCAGCCGAGACTAAGAATCAGTCAGGCAGTCGGTCGGTTTGTTCGGGTTGGGCGGTGAAGAGAGGAATGCGTTGTGGAAGATGGACAGCACCAGAGAAGGGGAACCCTTTGAGCTCAGCGGAGGGTTGTGCTCCAGTGAGGAAGGGCTGAGCCTCTGGAACTGCAGAAGATTGGTGTGCTCTAGTAGAATCGGCCCTGTCCACAGATTCTAAGAGGCTACCCAATTCTGGTGAACAGGGAAAGACACTAATTTCTAGTGAAACGAAATCTGAGTTTGAGGCTAGGGAGGTGAACACGCTATTCAACATTCCCTCAAGGGTTGGTGATATGCAGACTGTCGCAGGGAGAGACTCCCCTTTTGGGGGCAAGGACTTGCGTTCCATTGAGGAACTCTTTGAAACCCTTGCTTGTGGGCCCACAGTAACATCCAAGCTACCGAGAAGTCCATCGGAACAAGCCACTGTTTGTTAATTTAACACTCCTACGTCCCGTCCTCATTCCTCCATACTGCATGGGCGTCCCTCGCTAGGGACGGGAGCAGAACCTTTTTCACCAGAAAAACCTTATTCCCCTTTAAATTTAGAGGTGCGCGGGGGTGCAGCCCTGGGAGCATGCACTCTCCTGGCTCCACCCACCGGTGCCTTTTCGGCATCAACGGGAACGGACCGCTTTCACCAATGCTCCTGTGTTTGGCTTCGGCCTTGTAATTCCACATGCTCTTCCCCGGATACTGTCTTCTGTTTGTTGTCTTTTTTTTTTTTTGTGGTCTCAATCAGGACCTCGGTCCTCTGGCGCCACGCTCCTCCCTGGCGCATGTCGACTTCGGTGGGCTTCAGCAGGTGTCCAGCCTGCAAAGGGCTCTTTGCTACGTCCGACCCCCACGCACTTTCCCTCCGCTGCCTTGACCCAGTTCACGGCTGGGAGATTTGTACCTTGTGTGATGCTTAAACTGTGCTCTCTGAACAGGCTAGCTCGATGGAGGGAGCTCTTTGAGAAGTCGCCTCCAGAGGACTTGAAGGACTTCGTCAGACACTAGTCAAGGCCCAAGGTAGGGACGCTTTTTTCCATCACACCCTGCAAGGGCGACTCCTTCGCAGGGAAACGTCTGAGCAGGAGGGACGGTCAGGTTCCTGCAACAGCACAGATACCGAGGCTGCTTCAGCTACCGGCCGCCAGGTTACTCCCTTGTACCGGACAGATGTCTGAGGGGGGGCGCCTGTACGCAGCACTACTGGCGACTCAGCCAAGGGCAATACGCCTACCAGGCCACACCCTGAGGTGCAGGGTAGGGCTCAAGCTCCACCGCCAAGAGTCCTGGAGGGGGCAGGGCCCAGCAAGGCAAGCACCATGATGTTGGCATGTGGCGTGCAGCCCTATTTTTAAAATGGCCGCCCCGCCAGACAAGCTGGCTGCTAGCCCGATACTGCCCCCTGGTGCGAATCAGGTGGGGGAACTAGTTTCAAGGTGGGACTAGTCTCTACCAGATATGTGGCCTACAGCTTATCCTTCAGCGTTGCAGGGCAGAGTTACCCTGCAACCAGCAAGGCAAAGTACACACAGGCCCCAGCAGCCGCCCGCTACTTCAATACCACCTACCACCCCCCCCCCCCCCCCAACCAACCTGTGAGAACAGGTTTTTTTTAAAAGGTCCTCGCGCTCATGAGGTCTTCTCAAATGGGGTCCATCCTTAGGGATGTGATCAGGGACATTCTCCCACCGCCGGCGCTCCGACGGGGGGGCGCCCTTTGGCAGGTTGCCGGGCTTCCAGGATAAGACGCCGAGACAGCCTGACCATTCTCCAAGTCAGCACCGGCGCAAACAGCAGAAAGGGGAGAGCAAGGGTTTCTTTCAGTCACCTCTCCTTGCCCTTCACGCAGTCTTGGCGTCAAAGGTTTGCAAACTCCTGGATCCTATCAGTAGTGTCCACGGGTTACCGTCTACCGATTTGTCTCTCCTCCCCTCCCACAGATTGCGACAACAACTCTGTTGGCCGAAATTCGTTCGCTCGTCGAGAGGCGGGCAGTGGAAGAAGTCCCAGCCTCCTTGCGAGGCTTGGGCTTCTACTCCAGGATTTTTGCCATACAAAAGAACCAGGCTGGCCTGAGAGTTGTGTTTTGACTTTTCCACCCTAAACCTCCCTCCCTCTTCAAAAATTCAAGATGGTTACGCCAGCGCTGATCGCGGAGACACTCTGCAATGGAGACTGAATGTGCTCCCTGGATCTGAAGGACTCTTATCTACATGCCCCCATTTGGCAGCCTCATCGGTCCTTTCTACAGTTCAGGTTCTTGGTGGCCGGCAAGACCATGGTTCTCGGAGCTGCTCAGCCTCTCGGACAAGCCGCCCATTCACCTGCCATTGGGCCCAGCTCACCTTGTAACGCAGCAGGGCGGCAGGGTCATCCGCCTGCAGAAGTTAGCCCTCGCAACGTGGTTCCTGAGCAGGTTACACTAAAGCATCTGCGGCTGTCACAGGCTAACCTAGACATTCAGGGTCCTAGGAGCGATGCTAGTAGGAGCCAGTACAAAAGCAAATGGACTAGGTTTTGCCACTGGGCGGAATCAAAGGATATTGACCTGCTTACTTGCACGTTGGACAATATGTTATCCTTCTCTGCACAGCTTGCAAACTCAGGAGTGCAAATAGACACATGCCGTACCTATCTGGTGGCCATAGGAGGCTACTGGAACGCTGAGGAGGGAGTTTTCTCTTCCTCCAACCCGGTGGTTTAGAGACATCTGGCGGGCCTCACCAGGCTTTACCAGTCTATCAAGAAACCACACCCTGGTATGGGACCTCAACGTAGTGTTGGGCGCCCTGGCGCACAAACCTTTCGAAACACTGGCATCCACAGACATCAGGCTGGTCACCATTAAAACTGCGCTCTTCGTGGGTCTTAAGTCTGCACATAGTTCGCGAAATCCCGGCACTGGGGACTTCAGAACGATACACAACTTCTGCCAGAAATAAGGTGGTCCTGAGAACGCATACTGCGTTCTTGCCTAAGTGGTCTCTTTTCATCGAAATGAGATGGGGTTACCTACTGTCTTTGTGGCGCCTAAGGATGATGCTCAAAGGGTCTTGCACTGTCTGGATGTCAGTTGTGCTCTAGAATTCTATCTGGACTGGACCAAGAGCTTCTGCAAGTCGATGCTCTCTTCGTCAACTTCGGGGGGAGGGGTCAAGGCCGGTTTATCAGTTGTCCAAGGCCTCTATAGCAAGGTGGATAGTTTCGGCCATCAAGGAGGCCTATGAGGGGCAGTACAAACCACTTCCAACGAACATGGATGCCCACGCTGTCGGAGCCAAGACCACGGCGGCCGCATTCCAGAGACAAGTCCTGTGGCAGGTCATCAGCAGGGCGGCCACGTGGGCTACTCCTTCGGCCTTCTTCAGGGACTGTTTGAATGCCGCCTGTAGGTCAGATGCAGCATTTGGTCAGGCAGTACTAAAGAACTTTTCTTAAGGAGGGTCACCTCTCCTCCCTGGGGCTATATTCAGTGGTAATCGCCCATGCAGTATGGTGGAAAGGGGATGGGTCGTAGGAGTAATTGTTACTCACCGTAGTGACTAACGTATTCCTAGTCCATAGTCCCCTTTCCGCCATACGTCCCAACAGCCTTCTCCCCCCCCTAATAAAACTGGCAATGGTAATATTGTCGACATGTCAATGGGGACTGAGGAGTGGCGCCGTTGGCCGGAGTCAGGGGCATGCTCCCAGAGCCACGCCCCCGCACGCCTTTAAATGTAATGGAGGAAGTTTTTTTCTGGTGAAAAAGTTTCTATCTCCTGTCCCTACTGAGAGACGCCCATGCAGTATGGAGGAAAGGGGTCTATGGACTAGGAGTACGTTAGTCACTACGGTTTGCAACTTATAATTATTAGATCCAAAATTCAACTTGAAGAAATGAATGATAGAAATACTGATGAGTTGAGCGAGTATTGCTGATCACTCAATGGTTTGAAGCCATCCAAACTGACGAAGAACAAGCAAAGGAAAATGATCAACAAAAAGAGAGGACTTTAATACTCTGCTGCAGAGGACCCAGAAGTCTAATATAAAAATGAAAGGACTAGGGACTAGACTAGAGTTGCGAGACGCAGAAATCTCGAATCAGTGAGGAGGTAGAAGCTGCCGAGAACTGGGAAAGTGTGTCTGCAGGGTCCGGCCAGTGGGTGTAACCAGGAGGCACGGAGAGAGCAGATGTCCGAGCCATGCAGGGGAAGAAAACGGGGAGGAGGAGAACCGAGTGAGCAGTGGCGTGACCTGTAGGAGATGGACTGTCCAGTCCAGAAACAATGCTGAGACCGCTACAGTCAGTTTTCTGGAGCCGCGAGGAAGAACCAAAAAGATTCAGAATTAATGCAAGCCGGTGACGCTAGAGCGTGAGAAAGAAGTGAATGGGAAAGGCCGGAGACAGGGAGGGGATACGGAGATCAAGAGCACTGTCTACACATCCCAGTGAATGACCAGTATCCAAAAGAGTGAGAAAAACTGAGATTCAGCCTACTCACCCAGTGAATATACAAGTGTCCATCAGAGTGAGAATAACTCTGGGACTCAGTTTACTCGTCTCAGTGGAGGGCCAAAAACCCATAAGAAGGAGAATCCTTGCTCATTACAAGATGGGAACTGAACAAAGGCAGTTGGTTGGGCTGCTATAATCATCCGAAAGGGATTTATGATATGAAAAATTACAAGAGGAAGTAAGGAACCAGAGGAACACAGAGAACCAAGATCAAGTAAAGAGGAATTTCAGTTCCCCTAAGGTATTGGCGAAAGGGAACTTTAAAGAGACACTTCAAGAAATCAAAGTATGAAGGGATCAAACCCCAAACAGGAGGCATGTGGCCAAGATGGCAGAGGGGTAGGACTGACGCCTTCAACCCCCTCCATCCAACGGCCCACAATAACGTGTGACGATTTCTCTTGTTGTGGATCCCAGGTTGCGTCCCGGTGTCAGTAAGGGTCTGGTTAGACACTGGGCCTGCGCAGTATTGAAACAACTGCAACAAACGCGAGGTGAGGCGAGTCCTGAGTCCGCAGACCCCTGACAAAATGGCAGCTGCATAGCACTCCAGGCATTAAGCCAGCAGTGGGACACCAGAGCTGTGACACACGAGGGGACTGCCCGGGAGTGCCAGTGCTGGACTCTGTGACAAGAGCAGCCCAGCCTGGGGAGCGCAGCCACACCACATGAAGCGCCTGTGCGGAAGCCCCTGCCTGCCCAAGTGCCTGATGAAGGGCGGTGGGCTGTGGCTGTCACCTGCAGCGGTGAGAGCGAGGGCAGGGCTGGGCAGCCTGGCCAGCTCTGTGATGGAGCACGTTGCTCTTGCAGGGGCTCAGCCTACTCATGAAACGGCTGCGAAACCTCTCCTTCCCCAACTGACACAACTGAAAGAAGTCTGATCTCCAGCGAAGATCCTGAGAGAGGGGCAGCCTGAATTAAAGGAGCCTGCAGAGGAGGCCTGTGCAGCCTCCTGGAGCTGAGAATCCTCCCAGAGCACGCCCACCCATGGTCGATGTGCAACAAGTGACACCATCCACGGAATGGCAGAAGGTATGTTTCAGTGAGGTGTGTGGATCCACTTGTGGCCTGGAGGATTCAGGGAGATCTTTGTGGCTCTCCGCTGGCCCCAAAGAGTGCTTGAAAGTGGCTGAGGTGGCGGTGAGAACCAGAGGGGCAGAGTGACCTGGCCAAAGACGGCAGACTGCTTGCGGTAACAGGAAGGAAATAGCCCTGCAATGGTCGTCTGAGAGATGGAGGTACAGAAGAGTAGGAGGCACTGCAAAGAGGGAGTGTAGTGAAAAGGATACAGGGTCACATTCTCGGGCCCACCAAGCAAGCCTAGCCAAGGTTCACCTGCTGCAGCAGGGACCCGGAGCTCAGACCTGTGTTGATCTACTCCCCACGCTGCTGCCATGACTGATTGCCCGGCGCTCTGTTCCCAGTGACGTGAGGGAAATGTTCAAGTCAGTTAAGAAGAAGCGCACCACAAGACAGAACTCTTAACGCCGTCACCACAGCGTGACACCATATACTGAGAAACAGAGGGGCTGTCCCAACCGGAAACTGCTGTCCAGAAGCTCATGCCATACTTCCTCACCGGCTCGATACCCTAAAGAGAGACATTTGTGAATCCCTGCATTCTGAGATAGCTGATCTCTGTGGAAATGGTGGAATCTGCACAAGTGTTGTGGACACAGATGGGCACACTTGGAGACAGGGTGCACCAAGGAGATCGGTCGATGGTGGAACTGGGGTCTGAACTGGACGCGATGCAGGGCTCCCTGGCTTTGCTTAAAGAGGGCACTGAAATGTTGCGGGCTAAGTGCGACAACCTTCAAAATAGAGTTAGGAGGGAGAACCTGTGCATCAATTCCTCAAGGAAAGAACGGAAGAGGATGATCTTGAAGGCTGTGTCAGTCAACTCCCAATGGCTCCACTCAGAAGTTCCCCATGCTGCTATCCAGATAGACTGGGCCCATAGGATCGGAATGAAGAGAGATGCACCAGACCATCCTCCACAAGACGTGATTGCTAAATTTCATGATTACAACACCATCAATCCTGGGAGGGGTGGGGGTGGGGAGAGATCCAGTTCAGGGTGTATCCCAAACTACACTCCAAAAGAGACAACAGCAGAAATCACTCACGGACGAATTGAGGCACAGATAAGTGCACTAAAAGTGTACCCTATCCCTTTGGCATGAAATTTAAATTGGGAGACAGTGTACACACATTCTTTTAGACCATAGTGGGAGCAAAACTGCTAAATCTCCAATCCAACCTGGAATCGGACAGGATCAGCAGGCTGGGAACGGATAATTACGAGTGGCAGCTAAACTACCTCGTTATTCAGGAGATCTTAAACAGGTGGGATCACCCCAGGTGGATCTCTTTGGCACCTGGCACAACAAGAAGTGTCCCCAGTTTGCATCCTGGCAAGGTCAGGGTCCTGGCTCTCTGGGCAAAGCATTTCACCTCCAGTGGACCGGCATGAAAGCCTACGCCTTTCCGCCCACGCCCCTGATTCACAGAGTAATTTGCAAAATCAAGGAGTCTCGCCAACTACTCATCATTCTAATAGCTCCATGGTGGCCGGCCAGGCCATGGTTTTCGGAGATCCTCAGTCTCTCGGAAGTGCCCCTGATTCACCTCCCGATGGGCGCAGCACATCTTCTGGCACAGCAGGGGGGGTCAGAGTCATCCACCCTGTGCCAGGCAAACTAGCCCTCACAGTGTGGCATTTGAGCAGGTAACGCTCCAGGCACCGGAGCCGCTCTCAGGCCAATCTGGAGATCATACAGGGTGCCAGGAGCAAGGCTATAAGGGCCCAGTACAAAAGCAAATGGACCAGATTCTGCCACTGGGCAGACTCCAAGGGAATTGACCCCCTGGCATGCACCTTGGACGATGTGTTATCCTTCTCGGCGCACCTCACCCACTCGGGCGTGCAGGTGGACACCTGCCGCATGTACCTCGCAGCCATTGGGGCTTACAGGAACTCGAAGGAAGGCACCTTCTCCTCCCCCAATCCTATCGTCAAACATCTGACGGGACTCACAAGGCTCTACACGCCTGTCAAGAGACCGCACCCGGTGTTGGACCTTAACATAGTCTTGGGTGCCCTGGCACACAAACCGTTCGAGCCAATGACGTCCGTGGACATCAGGCTGGTCACAATCAAGACGGCCTTACTAGTCGGCCTCACCTCGGCCCGTAGAGTCAGCGAAATCCAGGCGATGGTCGCCTCGAACCATACACTACCTTTCACAAGGACAAAGTAGTCCTGCTGACACACCCAGCCTTTCTGCCCAATGTTCCATCTGCTTTCCACTTGAACAAGGAAATAGTCCTTCCTGCGTTTTTTCCCAATCCCAAGGACAAAGCACAGAGAGAGCTGCACTGCCTGGATGTCGGGCGTGCCCTGAAATTCTACTTGGACAGGAACAAGGGCTTCTGCAAATCGGACACTCTGTCACTCAAGACCAGGATATCAGGCCTTTATGGTTTCCATATCCCGCTGGATGGTCTCTGCCATCAAAGAAGCGTATGAGGTCCAACACAAGCCACTCCCGGCCAAAATGCATGCCCACGCAGTCAGGGCCAAGGCAACGGCCATCGCATTCCAGCGCTATGTCCCTTGGCTAATCATAAGCAGGGCGGCCACTTGGGCCTCTCCCTCGGCTTTCTGCAAGCATTACTGTTTGGATGCCGGCTCCAGATCTGATTCGGCTTTCGGACAAGCAATTCTCAGGAACCTGTTTGCTTAAGGAGAGTCTCCTCTCCACCCTGGGGCTACAATCAGTTGTAATCGCCCATACAGTATGAAGGAAAGGGGACGGGACATAAGAGTAATTATAAGTTACTCACCGTGGTGACTAACGTACTCTTAGTCCATAGTCCCTTTTCCTCCATACGTCCCACCAACCTCCCCCCTAATAATACTGGTGTCATTAGGCAATTTTAAATCCATTGTTGACGCGTCAATGGGGACTGAGGTGTGGCACCGGAGTGCAGCGTCAGGCCAACGCCTGCTCCCTGGGCTGCACCCCCACACGCCTCTAAATTTAAAGGGGAAGAAGGTTTTTTTCTGGTGAAAAAGGTTCTGTCTCCCTTCCTTTGGAAGGGACGTCCATACAGTATGGAGGAAAGTAGACTATGGACTAAGAGTACGTTAGTCACCACAGTGAGTAACTTATAATTTTCCCCCACCTCTCTGGAACCCTCTTCATCCTCTCTAGCTTCTTTGCCATCTCCTTTCACCTCCACTGCCCACTCTCGGGCCCCTCTACCACCTCCGCAGGGCATACCTCAAGCTTGTACCCCTCCACGAATCCCTTCAAATGTGGACACCTGATCCACATCGCTACTCTCAACTCTCGCTCTGCTGTCACACTCGTCTGACATTTGCCACCTTCTTGAAGAACTTGACCTGTATGTCCTTGCTCTCACCGAGACATGGTTTCCTGCCAGCTTTGTCACGTGTTTTGACACTGTACTCCCTGATGGCTACAAGATCCTCGCCGAGCTTAGAACCAACCGTCCCAGAGTTAGAGAAGCTCTGATCTTTCCGACGTGGTTCCCTGCTGCCGTCATTCCTATGCAGACCTACACCTCCTTTGAATGCCTGGTCTGCAGCCTCTATATCTGTCCTGGCCTCTCACTGTGGCCTCCATCTACAGGCCACCTGGCCAGGTTGCTCTTCCTCTCACAGTGGGCTGACATCTCCTCTTCTCTCCTTGCTTCTACTTCTCAACTTCTTCTCCTCCTCTGTGACCTCAACATCCATCTGGATGCTTCTAATCCCTCCTCGGGGCACTTCCGCAACCTCTGCGACACTCTCTTGCCATTGTACCCTCTCATCCAAAACACTCTGCCGGACACGCCTTGGATGTACTCAGTGGTGACTCCTCTTTTGGACGGACCACTTTCTGCTCTCTCACCTGAAGCTCTGCCCCCCAGGCGAGGTCGACCCCAGCACTGCCACCTGCCTTCTCGGTCACTCTGCCCATGAAGCATGTGTCAGTGGAGGCCTGTGCAGCTACTTTATCTGCTCCTCCTACGCTTGCAGCTGACTCAGATCCTGAAACTGCCCTCTCAAACCTGCATCTTTCTATTTCCAACACTCTGGATGTCCATGATCCTGTCATGAGAATCTATCTGAAGCCTTCCTCCAAGTGCAACTCTAGGTATGACTCAGATCTTGCCACCCTGAAACACAAGTGTAGGGTGGCGGAGAGGAAGTGGTGGCCATCGGATGCATCCTCTAACAAACTGGCCGGCCGCCTACTCCAAAGGCAATACAGACTCTGTCCTGACCAAGAAGAGAGAGCCCACATCCAAGCCTGCATCTCTGCGGCCTCTAACAACATGGCAGAAATCTTTAAAATCTGCAAGGAGCTGGCCAATCCTTCTGCAGTCTCCACCTGTCCTGTTGACTCCAAGGCCCTCTGTGTGGCTCTGGCTTCTCACTTCACCAAAACTCAGGAAATCCTGTCCTCTCTCTCCTCTTCCTCTATCTCACTCGGGCCCCCCTCTGGCCGCCTCTGCTCCTCCTTTCTCCTCTTTCCTCTGAGCTCTCCTGACAAGGTTTCTAGACAAGTCAATCTATGAAAGTCATCCAAGCAGGTGCTCTCCTTCTCCTCCAGAAAGGACCACATTGGCACCCTAGCTCCAGCCTTGGCTGATTTCTTCAATCACTCTTTTGCCACTGGAACTTTCCTCTCACCCCTCAAGCACTCCCTTCTGCACGCTCTCCTGAAAAAGCCTTCTGCTGATCCTTTTTGTCCAGCAAACTGCCGCCTGATCTCGATCACTCATTTCCTGGGCAAATTCCTGTAAAACCTGGCCATCTCCCAGCTTACTCTCCACACTGAATCTGTTGGGGGTTTCTGTGACCATCAGTCTGGCTTCAGAACAGCCAGAGGCACGAATCTGCTCTCCTGAACATCCGTGAAGATCTTCTCACTAATCTTGATTCTAGGCGTCCTTCTGTTCTCTTCCTCCTTGATCTTTCCTCCGCTTTTGACAGTCATGCCATCCTGATCAATTGTCTTGGTGAGAACCTGGGCATCACGGATCAGGGCCTGGCTAATCTTAGCCATCGCAAACGAGTACTCACACACAGGAACAAGGTCCCATAGCCTATCCAGGCACCAAATCCAATTAAGACAGAAACGGAGTGGACCTCGCCACATCGGCCTATAAAGGAACCAGCATCCAGGAACCATCCGGGCAAACCACCCACAGGATAGCCTTGATAAAGACCCTAGAGGTCGAAACACGTGTCGGTTGACCACAATAGACTGTCTTCTTCCAAATAAATACCACCGATATCACTGAACAAACTGTGCGGATATTCATTGTTATTAGACAAACAAATGCGAGTTAACCTGGGCCGTACATTTACTCTTTACAAAAGGAGGTGAGGGCACCACCTCCTACTACCAGTGACCTTGCAACTATCTCAAACAACTCACCTTATTTCAGGGCGAAGCGCTGGAAGTTTTCCAAACTAGGGATCACCCCTCCCTACACCTTTTTCCATATCTTTCATCTTTGCAAAGCTAACTCCCCAAAAATCTAGAGCCTTTACTACAAATATGGGTCGACCTTGTTTTTGTATTTGAGCATGGTTTGATGTCTGCTCCCAACTTTATACTTTAGAATAGGATGTATAAAGTGTTGATGTAAATGAGCCCATTCACTAGAAAAACATGAAGTTGATGTGGTTAGTACATTTTCCTTTAAGATCCCTTTCTCATTTTAGACTGATTTAAAGAAACTTGCATATTATGGTTTATGAGCACAATCCTTAGTGAAAATTAAAAACATAGTAGCACATTGTTTTAGAGTATGTTGTAGAGGACTCCACGTATAAAGTAAAACTGAAAAGTCAATGTTATATGCTCAGAATTATGCTCATGTTCAACAACTGATCTAGGTGTTGTAAACTTAAATGTGAAAAGGGCAGCCTGTTAAATTTTACAGTATAATTTTGCCAGTTTAAAAAGAAAATTATATTGATATATCGGTGCATATTTATAGCAATCTGAAATGACCAGCACAAGTGTTAACACGTATTTATTTTCCTAGCACCACTTAAGTTGGGGTCCATAAGATTTTCAGGTGATTTGTCTTTCAGTTTGACAGAACAAATAACATTTGGATTTTGAACTGCCCTCTTGATAGTGTACATTTTCTGAACAATTAAATGAAATAACATTTTTGGAAATTATTTGACTGGCAATTTCACATGTATTTTCTATTTTCATACAGGTTACTCAACAGTTGAAAGCACGATTCTTACCAAGTCCAGTTGTTATTAAAAAGCGTATAGAAGGACTTATTGAACGTGAATATTTGGCACGAACACCAGAGGATCGCAAAGTATACACCTATGTAGCATAAAAACTCAAATTGATTTATTCTATGGACTATATTCTTCGCATGAACTTGGAAGCTCTTTTAAATCATTCAAACTTAAGATGAACATCTCCTCTGTTGAATTCCTGTACATGTTCTCGATGGTGCAGATCAAGCAGTTACTCCCTCAGGAGTCCTCTACATCAAACAATTGAGCTTCAAGCTTTTCAACATTCTCCCACTTAAGATCACCCTTACAGCTCCTTTGGGAAATGTGAATGTGTCGCATTTTGTTCTCAATACTGTATACAAACCGGATACAAGAATAAAAACAATTTAAAAACTACAGCTCATAAAACAAAAGAAATTTGTTGGAATTTCATTTTCCCAGATCTTCAATGTTGATGTAAATGTGTTTATGTACTGTTGCTTAGCAATTTGCTCATTGTAGAAATTGGGTAAAAGCAACCTGGTAAAGTTGAACAAAAATACAATCCCCAATTGATTTCCCAACTTCAGAACTTAAAATAGTAATTTATAGAATTTTCGGTAAATACAAAATTCCAAGAACATAATTTAGCATGCTTAACTTCAGCCGCTGTCACTTTTTCCAGTGGTAAGACCTGTAACCAGGTTCTCCAAAGGTGCAGATGGGGGAGGGGGTTTCTTGCAAACCTTCAATACCTTGTTTTCACTGTTGCTATTTCAGTTACTCCAAATTAGGTTCTGCATTGATTTGGTTTGTTCTGGGTTCTTTACGGGGGGAAAGGAAACTATTTTAGTGTGTATAAACTGTATTATAAGTGCTGTTGTACTCACTGCTTATGGTGGATTGTACAGGCCGTCGTTTTTATTTCATTTAATGTAGACCAACATTTAAAATAAATGGACTTAGTGTACAAAGATCCCACTACTTCAAACTTGTTAAAGCAGGGGTTGCAGTTTCACTAAAGGCATCCCTTTCAAAGAAGCACATCAATCTCCACCTTGTTAATAAATGTCATATCTTTTTGTTCTTTTGCAACCATAAAATTGCCCCACTTCAAGTACATATTTTGGAACATTTAAAGTGAAGCCATTGTGCACTATTAATTTACTGTTTTAAAATGCAATCTAAAACAAAAATGCAATAAATATGGTTACTTTAATATTTTTAACGACAGTCTCTGTTTTTGTAGCATAATATTTTTTGATATTTATAGATAAAATTGTAAGTACGTCGCTTTGTAATGCTTAGCAGCCATCCTCGCCTTATAATGCAAAAGGTTGGCGAAGAGAACAAAATGTGTAGGGGGGGGAAATGAGTACTTTTTCATTGTAACACAATGGACTGTTTTCTGTCATTGCTGATCTGATTTGTGTGTGTGTTCTAATTCACATGTATTGGATGATCTATTTACTGCTACATCCAAGTTGCACCTTCAACATGAAAACTGGTATCCTGCTAGTCTAACTCACACACCAGTTTGTATTTTAACTGCTTCCCTTCAATACCTTAGCACTGCAGATCACGTATTTAATTTGTCTCCAAAATTAGACGGTCCCCTTTTCTCTGTTTTTGGATTGGTTGGTCTATTTTTCGGTATTTGCTGAGCGAATGCTCTTAAGTTTCTATGGCCTAGATTTTGTAGAGGTTATGTGAAGGAATCCTACTGTAAAATATGTGGCTCTCCCGTGACCACCATTGGGGGGTGCCAGTGGTCAATGCTGTGAATACCGTAGACATATGGTTATATTAACAATATTTTGACCAATTTGCCTATAGGTAGTCGCGTCACCAGTGGCCGGTAACCCGGTCCTCCCATGTCTGATCCCTAGGCAGCATGATTGTAACGGATACTTTCCAGTCTTCAATTACTAATTTCTTCAAATAACTCCACATGCAGACTGGATCCAGAATGTATTCTTTTAACCACAGGCAACTGATTGGCTGGCTTCATTGTGAGTCTTGGACGGTCACAAGGGTTCCAGAATGGACAACCCAAGTGTGTGTATTTGTGTATATATTTCTGCGGCTTGTGGATCTGTTTAGAATCAGATGCTTTTCATAGGGCACCATTTAGTGGTTGGTGTGGAGCATTATAGCTCTTCTTTTTTTATTTTGAAAAGGGCTGTTGACTGGGTGTTACTGTAAATACTATCCCTGCTGTGTCGTGTATTGTACCCATGATCACTCGCATGTCTGTCGAGATCCTCCAATTGTTTTTTTCCACCATCGAGTTGGTCGCACACTGCAGAGTTCTCAAAGTGCTCTTTCCTGATCGATCACATATATATATTTATATATATATAATATATATATTTCTGAGGCTTGTGGAATCTGCTTAGATCACATGCTGTGCATAGGCCGACATCTAGTGGAGTCTGCGGAGTATTAGTTTGTTTTTCGAAACTCGAAAAAGGGCGTCGACACAGGGCGTGCCAGTAATACTATCCCTAGTGTGACGTCCATTGTACCCATGATCCCTCACGCGTCTAGGACCCTCAGATTGTTTTTTTTTCGCCATACTGGTCGGAAGCATTTTGCGGCGTTCCCTGGCCTTAGCCATACTTTTGCTGAATATTGTTAAATTTACCCATTTCTCCACCCCAACGTCGAGTCACCGAACTTCCACACTCGACGCCGGCCGGGAGAAGAATTCGACCGTCGACAGCTGCACGACGGATTTGGGCCTCGGAAGGCCTCTGGCCTCGGCCCGGGCCTCGGAAGGCCGCTGGCCTCGGCCCTGCAAGTAGGGAGAGTGGGGGGTGAACATACTCTACACTCTTTTGGTATATAGGTACATTCTTATATATTCCTACATTTACAAGCCCGCTGCCACTAGGTGTGTATGGAGGGTACCCCTTTCCAATTCTGCCCCAAGTGCAACCGCAAGTACCTTTGGGTCGACAGGCACGCCACGTGCAATCTCTGCTTGCCGAGGGACCACCCCGAGGCAAACTGCAGAGCGTGTAGTAGGTTTAAACCCAAAACACTTAAGGACCGTTCGATCAAGCATTGGGCCCACCACGCCAGGCGTCAAGAGGCCATGGCAGCGGAGGGCACCTTCAGCGATGGCAGCGACGCCATGCTTTCGGACGGCGAGGGCATTATGGTGTCGAAAGACAGCCGAGCGCAAGTCCCCGACCTCGGAAGGTCGTCCGGCAGGGCGGCTATGGGGAAGACCCCCGACGACACAAGCGCTTCCCACAGCACTTCCATAAAACACATGAAGTCCAACCGGGACTCGACGCGCACGTCGAGTTCTCGGAAAGAAGCGCATAGAGAACGGTCCGAATCAGCGTCCTCTGGGCTTTCTCGATCAAGATCGCTGCATGACTCCAGGCAATCATCCACTGTTGCCAAGAGTGCCTCGCTCCCCAAGGTAACGGAAGTTCGATCGTCTGAGGACGAAGCCAACTTCCATCCCCAGACCGCACTCCAGGAGTCGGCGCCCGCAAACCGCGCTACGGCGGCCCCCGATCCCCTACCTCCACGCTCGAAGGATAGGGACACTACCCCCGAACCTCGACGCCAGGCGTCGAAAGGCTCCGAAGGGGTGAAAAAACAGGGAAAACACTCTTCCACACACTGGGAGGGGGGAAAAACAGCAAAGGAAGCAGCCTCTGCCTACTTCCACACCTTTAAAACACTCCACTCCTCTTAAACAGACAGACAAGTCCAAGTCTTCTGCTATCACAAAGACCCCTGCTCAGACCACCAAGTCTAGTCCGGATAAGTCAGAGAAACTTCCAGAAAGTCATTCCCAGTTCTAGAGAATGGTCTAGTGATGACATAGACAGGGTCATGTCAAGGATGTCATCATTGGCAGATTTTTACGCAAAAAACCCTGAACACTTTCTCTCTTATACTCCCGACGAGTCAGCACCCTCATGCTCTAAGGTATCCTATACCTCCAAGTAAAAAGTCCCTGTTTGGGAGAGACATCCTTTTGTGAGGATCCAGATTTGGGCATGTTGGAAGAACAAACTGGTACGGGCTACTATGGGGATGATGAGGACCAAGAAGAGGATGAGGACGACCCGGAAACCTACAGAGTAGATTCCCCAGTAGAGAAGGAAGCCCCGGTTACCGACTCCCCTGTCGACAACCTACCTCTCCTTAATGAAGTTCTGTCTCGAGCAGCTGAACATTTCCACATTGACACCCAGGGTGCTCAAGAGGAGAGGGACTTCGCCGAGGAGTTAGTGGGAGAAAAGAGGCCTGTTGCTCAGGCCATCCCTATCCTGAAGTCTATTCAGAGAAGAATAGATCCTTCACTCGTAGATCCTAACCTCACCAGTGCAGTGAACCCCAGGATTGAGAAACTTTACAGGGCAGCCCAATCAGACCCACTGTATATAAGGGGGCATCTGAAGCCGGACTCCCTGGTTGTTACAAACACCCATAAGGGGGCCGGAACACCCTTGTCATAGTCGGAAGTTCCTCCCGACAAGGAGAGCAAGAAACTGTATGGTTTGGGCAGGAAAGTAGCCTCCACTTCCGCCTACCGGGCAAGGATTACCAACTCCACCACCCTGTTGGCCAGCTACAACAGCCATCAGTGGGAAGAAGTCGCGGCACTCATAGACTCTGCCCCAGAACCCTTAAAGAGCCAGTTGGCACGAGTTTCGGCGGAGGGAAGAGCCGTGTCCGGTTGCATTTTAAAAGCAACCTTTGATGCCGCGGATAACGCCGGCAGATTGATAGCAGAAGGAACTGTTATCAAGAGACACGCTTGGTTACGGCAGTCTGGATTCAAGGCTGAAACCCAAGCATCATTAATAGATAAACCGGTGGAGCCTGATCTGTTTGGTAAGGCAGTCGAGGACGCGCTGAAAAATGCCAAGGACGAGTATGAAACACTCAAATCCCTAGGCCAACTAACCAATAAACCCCCTAATCAGAGAGGGAATGGCAATTTTCGTCGCCCACGCGGCCAAAATTCCCAGAGAGGATCTAACTATTCCCAGGGGCAGGGTACACCGTGGAACAATAATAACCAACAGTCTACCCAGGGTTACGGCAAGGGTAATAAAAGAGGATGTGGAAAAGGTAGAGGCAGCCCCAGTAGAAGAGGCGGCACGCCTCCACCAAAACAGTGACGCTCCGTTCAGGGTCCCTTCTCACGCAACCTCAGTAGGGGGACGCATTTCCAACTTCACACAAGCTTGGGAAGGGATCACATCAGACAGATGGGTGCTGTCCACAGTATCCGCAGGGTACTGCATAGAACTGTTAGAGCGTCCCCGAAACCATCCTCCACGACAAAAAATACATTCTTTGGACCACCAGAAGATCCTCCTCGAGATCATCAATCTGCTAGCAAAGGACGCGATAGAACTCGTCCCGGGACACCCGGTAAACAAGGGTATTTATTCAACTTACTTCCTTGTGCCAAAAAAAGATCTGACAATGCGCCCAGTATTGGACTTACAGCCTGCAAACAAGTATGTCAAGCCTCAAAAGTTTTGCATGACTACTCTCCAGGAGGTAATCCCCATCCTAAAAAAGGAGATTACATGGCAATATTGGACATGAAAGATGCCTATTTTCATGTTTCCATGTTCCCAGCGCACAGAGTACTTGCGCTTCAAGGTGGACAGTCGGCACTACCAGTTCAAGGTACTGCCCTTCGGGATAGCTTCGGCTCCAAGGGTATTCACCATGGTACTGGCGGTGGCGGCAGCACACCTACGCAGGGAGTCAATCCCGGTGTACCCTTACCTGGACGACTGGCTCATCACGGGGGAGACCCCAGTAATTTTCACAAACATTCAAAGGACAATCGACCTCCTCTTCGAATCGACCTCCTCTTCGAATTGGGCTTCTCAATAAACGAGAAAAAGTCAAGCCTGGTGCCAAGCACATCCAAACAGTTCCTAGGAGCTATCCTAGACACTCAAGAGGGGTTAACCTTTCCTTCTGAGGAAAGAATTCAGAATATACTGCTGCAAATTCCGCAATATCAGTCCGGTCACCAGATAACGGTACGCAAAGCAATGCATTCGCTGGGCATGATGGCGTCATGTATTTACCTGGTCCCCCACGCACGCCTGCATCCCATGCAGGAATGGTTGGCGAAACAGTGGTCTCAGGCAAGTGGTCAGTGGGACGATCTAGTGGTCGTTTCGCCAACACTGGAACAAAGCCTTCACTGGTGGACAAGAGAATTTGTCCAAGGGGAAACCCTTTTACGATCCCGAGATACAGGCGGTAGTCGCAACCGATGCATGCCTGACGGGGTGGGGAGCTCACCATCTCCACCACAGAGCTCAGTCTCTGGTCACACTCAGTGGCCAAGAATCACATCAATCTGTTAGAGCTTCTGTCAGTATTCAGAGCACTTCAAGCGTTCGAGCCCTACCTGTTAAATCTGTCAGTGCAAATCACGACAGACAGCACTACAGCCATGTTCTACCTGAACAAGCAAGGAGGGACTCGGTCGCCAAATCTGTCCAAGCTTGCCCAGAAAATCTGGATATGGGCACTCAGACGGACATCTTCCTGTCATCGCAAACATGTTCCAGGGGATCTCAATTCCCTAGCGGATGCTCTGAGCAGAGACCCCCTCCCATAGGAACACGAATGGTGTCTACACAGAGAAGTCGTAGAAGATATCTTCTCTCAGTGGGGTTTCCCCACTATAGACCTATTCGCCACAAGCGAAAACAGACAATGCCCAGGATTTGCATCCAGGTTCCCCCAACCAGGCTCCCAGGGGAACGCCCTGTGGATGAACTGGTCAGGGATGTTTGCGTATGCTTTTCCACCAACTCCTCTAATCAGGAAGGTGGTCAACAAGATGAAGAGAATCGATGACGCTCGTCCTAGTTGCTCCCATGTGGGCAAGACAATCGTGGTTCCCACACTTACGCAGATTGGCAGCGTGCGAACCCATCAAACTTCCGAGCTGGTACAACCTACTGTCCAGTACCAAGGTCAAACGGTGCATCCTCAACCCAACTCAATGAACCTGGCATCATGGCTCCTGAGGTCATAGAGTTCGGACATCTCAATTTACCACAGAGGTGTATGGACATCCTAAAGGAATCTAGGAAACCGAACACGAGGCACTGCTACTTTGACAAATGGAAGAGATGTGTTATCTGGTGCCAGAATAAACAAATCAACCCAGTTGATTGCACTCCTTCCACTATTGTTACATACATGCTCCACCTGCTGGATGCAGGACTGGTTTTTAACTCACTGAAGGTACACCTGGCAGCCCTGTCAGCATACACCACTCCCATAACAAGGTGTTGTGGTGGAAAGTACCAGTAGTTAAAGCCTATATGGAAGGAGTAAAGAGACTTCACCTTCCTATTTCAAACCCACCACCAGGATGGGACCTTAACGTGGTGCTATCTAAGCTCATGGGCCCCCCCATTCGAGCCCATGCACAAAAGCAGTCTCAAACACCTGACTTACAAAACGGCCTTCTTAGTAGCAATTACATCTATAAGAAGAGTCAGTGAAATTCAGGCTCTGGCAGTACAAGATCCCTTCTTTACTGTCCATAAAGATAAACTGGTTTTACGCACACACCCTAGGTTCTCACCCAAGTTTATTTCCAAATTCCACGTGAACCAGTCCATCGAGCTTCCGGCTTTCTTCCAAGACCCACAAAGCTCGGCTGAGGTGAAACTACACACACTAGATGTGCGTAGGGCGGTCCTCTACTATGTAAACAGGACCAGACCACTAAGGAAAACAGATCAACTGTTTGTCTCCGTAGCTACAGGCAGAGACTGGGATTGCGTCTCTAAAGGTGCCATCTCGAAGTGGATTATTAATTGTATCCAGCTGTGTTACTCACTTTCTGAAAGAACTCTGCCTTTCACGCCCAGGGCCCACTCTACAAGAGGCATTGGGGCCACTCTGGCTTTCATTGCAAATGTACCTCTTGACACCATTTGCAAAGCAGCTACCTGGAGCTCTATTCACACTTTTACTCAGAACTACTGCATTGACACTCATTCCAAGACAGATACACAAGTGGGACAAGCGGTTCTAAGACATTTATTTGCTCATGACCCTTCTCACATCCCACCTCCTTCTTCAAGTACTGCTCGCTAATCTATGCACAGCATGTGATGTAAGCAGATTCCACAAGCCTCAGAAGGGATACATTACTCACCGTAATCGTATTTCTGATGCTTGTATCTGCTTAGATTCACATGCGACCCACCCTTCCTCCCCTCTGACAGAAAGCGCATGGATGCTTGTAGTCTTACCTTTCTATCTATCTGCTTGGATTATCTGTACTCGCGCTACTCCTCATGCTACCTCATGTCAGAAAAAATACAATCTGAGGGTCCTAAACGCGTGAGGGATCATGGGTACAGTGGATGTCACACTAGGGATAGTATTTCTGGCACGCCCTGTGTCGACGCCCTTTTTCGAGTTTCGAAAAACAAACTGTAATACTCCGCAGCTTCCACTAGATGTCGGGCTATGCACAGCATGTGAATCTAAGCAGATGCAAGCATCAGAAATACGATTACGGTGAGTAATGTATCATATAAAGCGAAAGGGGCGCACTCCAATTCCCTGCACAACCTTCTGCACAATTATCACCTGCACTTGCTGTGAGCTGCAAGTTAAGACCGCCTCCCTGATGACGTGTATTAGCACAGAAACCGGTCGGAGGAGAACACCAGTGGCTTAGAAGGTTGTGCAGGGAACTGGAGTGCGCCCCTTTCCTCGTTTTGCCATATATATATATATATATATATATATATATATATATATATATATATATATATATATATATATATATATTCTGAGGCTTGTGGAATCTGCTTAGATCACATGCTGTGCATAGGCCGACATCTAGTGGAAGCTGCGGAGTATTACAGTTTGTTTTTCGAAACTCGAAAATGGGCGTCGACACAGGCGTGCCAGTAATACTATCCCTAGTGTGACGTCCACTGTACCCAAGATCCCTCACGCGTCTAGGATCCTCAGATTGTTTTTTTCCGCCATACTGGTCGGAAGCATCTTGCGGAGTCCCCTGGCCTTAGCCATACTTTTACTAATAATTGGAATTTAATATTCTTTATTGACATCCTTCCCCACCCCAACGTCGACCCTCGACACTCGACGACGGCTGGAGAAGACATCGACCGCCGGCTGCTGCACGACGGATCTGGGCCTCGGAAGGCCGCTGGCCTCGGCCCGGGCCTAGTAGGCCGCTGGCCTCGGCCCTGCAAGTAGGGAGAGTGGGGGGTGGTACATACTCTTCACTCTTGGTATATAGATACACTTATATATTTCCTACACTTATCAGCCCGCTGCCTCAAGGTGCGTATGGAGGGTACCCCTTTCCAATTCTGCCCCAAGTGCAACCGCAAATACCCTTGGGTCGACAGGCACGCCACGTGCAATCTCTGCTTGCCGAGGGACCACCCCGAAGCGAACTGCAGAGCGTGTAGTAGGTTTAAACCTAAGACACTCAAGGACCGTTCGACAAAGCGTTGGGCCCACCACGCCAGGCAGGCGGCCATGGCAGCGGAGGGCGCCTTCAGCGACGGCAGCGACGCCGTACTTTCGGACGGCGAGGGCATTACGGCGTCGAAAGACAGCCGAGCGCAGGTCCCCGACCTCGGAAGGTCGTCCGGCAGGGCGGCTATGGGGAAGACCCCCGGCGACGCGAGCGCTACACACCCTACACACACTAAGCACACTAAGTCCAACCGAACCTCGACGACGTCGACTTCTCGGAAAGAGGCACAAATAGAACGGTTCGACTCGGTGTCCTCTGGGCGCTCTCGATCGAGATCGCCTCATGACGCAAGGCAATCATCCACTCTTGCCAAGAGTGCCTCGCTCCCTAGACTAATGGAAGTTCGATCGTCGGAGGACGAAGACGACTTCCACCCCCAGGCCGCGCTCCAAGAGACAGAGCCCGCAGTTAACACCAGCGAGGCCCCACGCTCGAAAGACACAGATACCTCTCCCGATCCTCGACGACAGGCGTCGAAAGTCTCCGGGGCCTCCAAGGGACAGGGAAAACATTTTTCCACGCACGAGGAGGGGGGGGAAACGGCGGAAAGCACATTCTTCCACTCCTGTAAGACCATCCTTCCCCCCTAAGCAGACAAACAAATACAAGTCTACTGAGAGATCAACATCCAGCAAGGGTACCCTTGATAAGTCCCCTAAACTGCCTACTAAAGTCATCCCCTGTTCCAAAGAATGGTCCAGCGAAGACATAGACAGGGTCATGTCAAGGATGTCTTCCTTGGCTGATTTTTACGACAAGAATCCAGAGCATTTCCTCTCGTATGACCCTCAGGGAGCCACACCCTCAGGTTCCACTGATCCCATCCCCCTAAGTAAAAGGGCCCGGTTCGAAAGACCTGAACCCTTCGAGGTACAGCCTTACTCTACTCCATACTCTACTCCACACCCCAGGTACCGAGCAGAGCCTTTCCCTGAGGGGGACCAGGAGTTTGAAATTATGGAGGAACAAACCGGGACGGAATACTATGCGGATGATGAGGACCAGGAGGAGGGAGAAGATGAGCAGGAAATTTACAGAGTAGATTCCCCGGTAGAGAACGAAGCCCCAGTTACCGACTCGCCAGTCGATAACCAGCCCCTCCTTAATGAGGTTCTCGCTCGCGCGGCAGAACATTTTCACATCGACACCCACGGTGTACAGGAGGAAAGGGACTTCGCAGAAGAGTTGGTAGGAGAGAGGAGGCCGGTCGCTCAGACCATCCCTATCCTTAAATCCATCCAACGAAGAATAGATCCGTCCCTGGTGAACCCAAACCTCACCAGAGCAGTCAACCCCAGGGTTGAAACACTTTTCCGGGCAGCCCAATCTGACCCTCTCTATATAAGAGGACATCTTAAACCAGACTCCCTAGTGGTTACCAACACTCGGAAGAGGGCTGGAACACCCTTATCTTCGTCAGAAGCTCCTCCCGACAAGGAGAGCAAGAAACTTTACGGCTTTGGCAGAAAGGTAGCCTCAACGTCCGCCTACCAAGCAAGGATTGCTAACTCCACCACCCTGTTGGCCAGCTACAACTGCCATCAATGGGAAGAGGTCGCGGCACTCATAGCCTCTGTCCGGAACCCTTAAAGGGCCAATTGGCTCGGATCTCGGCAGAAGGGAGAGCCGTGTCTGGTTGCATATTGAAAGCAACTTTCGACGCCGCGGACAACGCAGGGAGATTGATAGCAGAGGGTACTGTTATCAAGAGACATGCGTGGTTACGGCAATCGGGGTTCAAAACAGAAACTCAGGCTTCTTTAATAGACAAGCCGGTGGAACCCGATCTATTGTTTGGGAAAGCGGTCGAAGACGCACTGAAAAACGCCAAGGACGAATACGAAACACTTAAATCCCTTGGCCAACTAACCAACAAACCCCCTAACCAGAGGGGGGAACAGTAATTTTCGTCGCCCACGCGGCCAAAATTCACAAAGAGGCAACTATGCCCAGGGACGGGGTACACAGTGGAACAACAGCCAGCAGTCTACCCAAAGTTACGGCAGGGGTAACAAAAGAGGTCGTGGGAGAGGCAGAGGCAGCCCCAACAAGGGAGGTGGCACGCCTCCACCAAAGCAGTGACGCTCAGTTCAGGGTCCCTTCTCATGCAACCCCAGTAGGGGGACGCATTTCCAACTTCACCCAGGCTTGGGAAGGGATCACCTCAGACAGATGGGTGCTGTCAACAGTGTCCACAGGATATTGTATAGAATTACTGCAGCGTCCCCGGAACCATCCTCCACGACAAAAAGTACACTCCCTAGAACATCAGAAAATCCTTCTCGAGGAGATCGCCATTCTGCTAGAAAAGGACGCGATAGAACTCGTCCCAGGACACCAGGTAAACAAGGGTATCTATTCAACCTACTTCCTTGTGCCAAAGAAAGATTTGACAATGCGCCCAGTATTGGACCTACGGCCTGCCAACAAGTATGTCAAGCCCCAAAAATTCCGTATGACCACGCTACAAGAGGTAATCCCCCTCCTAAAAAAGCGGGATTACATGGCAACCTTGGATATGAAAGATGCTTATTTTCATATTTCCATGCTCCCGGCGCACAAAGTACTTGCGCTTCAAGGTGGACAGTCACCACTACCAATTCAAGGTACTGCCCTTCGGGATAGCTTCAGCACCAAGGGTATTTACCAAGGTACTGGCGGTGGCAGCGGCACACCTACGCAGGGAGGCAATCCCAGTGTACTCTTATCTGGACGACTGGCTCATAACGGGGGAAACCCCAGGAATTTGCAGGACAAACATTCAAAGGACTATCGACCTCCACGAATTAAGCTTCTCAATCAACGAGAAGAAGTCAAGCCTGGTGCCAAGCACCTCAAAACAGTTCCTAGGAGCAATCCTAGATACTCAGGAAGGGTTGACCTTCCCTTGGGGAGAGAGAATTCGGAATATACTACTGCAAATTCCACATTATCAGTCCGGTCAACAAATAACGGTACGCAAAGCAATGCGGTTACTGGGCATGATGGCGTCATGCATTTACCTGGTCCCCCACGCGCGACTGCGCATGCGTCCCATGCAGGAATGGTTGGCGAAACAGTGGTCTCAGGCAAGTGGTCAGTGGGACGATCTAGTGGTCGTTTCGCCAACACTGGTACAGAGCCTACACTGGTGGACAAGAGAGAATCTCGCAAGGGGAAAACCCTTTTACGATCCCGAAATACAGGCAGTGGTGACTACAGATGCATGCCTGACTGGGTGGGGAGCTCACCATCTCCACCACACAGCTCAGGGTCTCTGGTCTCACTCAGTAGCCAAGAACCACATCAACCTCCTAGAGCTTCTGGCAGTATTCCGAGCGCTTCGGGCGTTCGAGCCCCATCTACTAAACCTGTCGGTGCAGATCCGGACGGACAGCACGACAGCCATGTTCTATCTGAACAAGCAAGGAGGGACTCGTTCGCCAAATCTGTCCAAGCTTGCCCAAAAAATCTGGATATGGGCACTCAGACGGAACATCTTCCTGTCATCGCAACATGTTCCAGGGGAGCTCAATTCCCTAGCGGATGCTCTAAGCAGAGACTCCCTCCCAGAAGAACACGAATGGGTACTTCACAGAGAGATCGTAGGAGATCTCTTCTCTCTGTGGGGTTTCCCCACTATAGACTTATTCGCCACAAGCGAAAACAAACAATGCCCAGGATTTGCATCCAGGTTCCCCCAGCCAGACTCCCAAGGGAACGCCCTGTGGATGAACTGGTCAGGGATGTTTGCGTACGCTTTTCCACCAACTCCTCATCAGGAAGGTGGTGTACAAGATGAACAAGGAATCGATGACGCTCGTCCTAGTTGCTCCCATGTGGGCGAGACAACCATGGTTTCCACACCTACGCAGAATGGCGGTGTGCGAGCCCATCAAACTTCCAGCCTGGTACAACCTTCTGTCCCAGCAACAAGGTCAAACAGTGCACCAGCAACCCAACTCAATGAACCTGGCAGCAAGGCTCCTGAAGTCATAGAGTTTGGACATCTCAATCTACCACAGAGGTGTATGGACATCCTAAAAGAATCAAGGAAACCAAACACATGGCACTGTTACTTTGACAAGTGGAAAAGATTTGTTATTTGGTGCCAGAATAAACAAATCAACGCTGTTGATTGCACTCCTTCCAACGTCGTGACATACATGCTCCACCTGCTGGATGCAGGATTGGTTTTTAACTCTCTGAAAGTACACCTGGCAGCCCTCTCGGCTTACACCACATCCCATAACAAGGTGTCGTGGTGGAAAGTACCAGTAGTTAAAGCCTTCATGGAAGGAGTAAAGAGACTTCACCCTCCTATTTCAAACCCACCGCCAGGATGGGACCTTAATGTGGTGCTAGCTAAGCTCATGGGCCCCCCGTTCGAACCCATGCATAAAAGTAGTCTCAAACACCTGACTTATAAAACGGCCTTCTTAGTAGCCATTACCTCTATAAGAAGGGTCAGTGAAATTCAGGCTCTGTCAGTGCAGGATCCTTTCTTTACTATCCACAAGGACAAACTGGTTTTACGCACACACCCTAGGTTCTCACCTAAATTTATATCAAAGTTCCATGTTAACCAGTCCATCGAGCTTCCGGCTTTCTTCCAGGACCCGAAAAGCTCGGCTGAGGTGAAACTACACACCCTAGATGTGCGTAGGGCGGTCCTCTACTATGTAAATAAAACCAGACCGCTAAGGAAAACAGATCAACTGTTTGTCTCCGTAGCTACAGGCAGAGAGGGAGATCGCGTCTCTAAAGGCGCTATCTCGAAGTGGATTATCAACTGTATACAGCTGTGTTACTCTCTTTCTGAAAAAACTCTGCCTTTTACGCCAAGGGCCCACTCTACTAGAGGCATTGGGGCCACTCTGGCTTTCATTGCAAATGTTCCCCTCGACACCATTTGCAAAGCAGCTACTTGGAGCTCTATTCACACTTTTACTCAGCATTACTGCATTGACACTCATTCCAAGACAGATACACAAGTGGGACAAGCGGTTCTAAGACACCTGTTTGCTCATGACCCTTCTCACATCCCACCTCCTTCTTCTGGTACTGCTCGCTAATCTATGCACAGCATGTGATCTAAGCAGATTCCACAAGCCTCAGAAGAGATACATTACTCACCGTAATCGTATTTCTGATGCTTGTATCTGCTTAGATTCACATGCGACCCACCCTTCCTCCCCTCCGAGAGAAGGCGCATGATTGCTTGGAGTCTTACCTTTCTGTCTATCTGCTTGGATTATCTGTACTCACGCTACTCCTCATGCTTCCTCATGTCAGAAAAAATACAATCTGAGGATCCTAGACGCGTGAGGGATCTTGGGTACAGTGGACGTCACACTAGGGATAGTATTACTGGCACGCCTGTGTCGACGCCCATTTTCGAGTTTCGAAAAACAAACTGTAATACTCTGCAGCTTCCACTAGATGTCGGCCTATGCACAGCATGTGAATCTAAGCAGATACAAGCATCAGAAATACGATTACGGTGAGTAATGTATCCCATATATATCAGTGAAAATGGTTAAGTTGCGCTAATAAACTATGAAATTCCGTAAAAAACGTTGTTAAAAGAACGTATTGTTACAAGTAAAATCGAAAAAACCCTGAAATTTGCCAGTTATGGTAAGATAAGCAACCACAACTCCCGCCACCACCGTGCGCTGCTAAGACTAACCCCCAGGATATCAAAGATGACATCACAAATATCATTGATGACATCACATGTCTAGCCCCTTCTTTCACATTCAAAAGTTATTACATTTATAGATGTTGCTATTCTCAAATGTTCTTACACTACTTTCCTTAGACTGTAATTGTATCTTATGATGTACATATATAGGGGAAGTAGCAGGCCTGAAACACAGCAATCATTTTTGTGCACGAGTACAATCATGTAGGTTATACACAGTTGCTAATGATACTGCCTCTTGTTTGCTTACTTTACTGTCCATATATAATCCCCATATTTGTATGCATTGTAGTCTATTTATGTTTTGTGTGTATTAGCCGAAATATGTAGTAAGTGATGCATTATTAGCTACTTAGTACATGTTTCACTGTACGGAGAAGTCTAATACAGAAGCATTAATCGTTTCATTATATAATTTTGGAAAATTACAAATATTGCACCTCTATGGTGTATGCTGCAGCCAATACCTACATTTCTGTATGAGTAGGTTCCTGTACTAGAAAGAACACAGCAATTGAATGTTCTTTAGAACACTACCTTGCATAATGAAGTATGTAGTTTATTGTGCATCTCCCGATAATCCCTGATACTTTTTTGCCAACATTACATTCACAAACCCTTGTATGAAAAGTAAATGCACATGTGATATCAGTGATGTCGTCACTGTTATTTATGATGTCATCTTTGATGTCTTTGGTGTTCGTCTTAGCAGTGCACAGTGGTGGCGCGAGTTAAGGTTGCTTAGCTTACCATAACTGGTGAATGTCAGGGGATTTTCAATTTAACTTTTAACCATAACGTCCCTTTTAACAAAGTTTATTCACTGAATGTACATATATAGATAATGTAAATTTGATAAATGTTTACTAGGATACCCTTAGTTTATATACATATAACATACTGAACCCCCCCACCTGCGCTAGTGGGTCTGATTTCCGCAGACCATGCGCCTGTTCGCGGACAACTCGGACAACATCAAAACTATCCAAAAGCTCAGGGGGTATCTTACATTGTTATATCATCCAAAAAAAACAATACAAATGTTCAAAAAGCAGCACATAAATAAATTACATTCAATAAGAAATAAGAAGTGAAACTGTTTATGTAAGACACTAACAGTCCAATTACATAGCATAAGCAACATAGTGGAATATACCAAAACACACAATACATATGACTCCAACAGAATTACCTCACAGAAAAAATCAACAGGACACCTACGCAGCAGTAACGGCAAAACTTAGCAAGGAACTAGTGAGTACACTACATTTATTGTATATATTTATAAACTTTCTGTATTAGGTACACTAAAACTAATATATATATTTTTTTACACAGAAATGTCTAGTACTTTGGAATGGCTTGAAGAAAACTTTCCTCAGGATGAAATGAGTGGACAATGATTTGAAGGGATTGGTTCCTCTGTATTACACATCTATGACAGGTAATCACCACAGCTGTGCTGCTTCGGAAATTTTTTCTGCGTCCTGTTTTCGAGGGCCTCCGTCGAGCCGACATCACCGGATGTTATAAGTAGGACACGACGCCCGTAGCCTCAGTTCCGTTTTTTCCGTGAACGTGTTCGCTTCGGAGATCTCGGCGCGCCTCGGGTCTTCTGTTACTTCTATAGGTTCTTCGAACTTGGTATTTTGTGAAGATATCATGTCTTCGTCTACCCCACGGTCGGGATTCAAGAAGTGTCGGGACTGCGGTTCCAAGATGTCACATACGGACCCGCACGAGGTCTGCCTCTGGTGCCCTGCCTTACTGTAGGTAGGGTTTCCAAACTCCGAAAGTCGAAATCTGCTGCGCTTTCGACCGGCGATTCGAGGGGCAACTCTCTGCGTCGTAGACGTAAGTCCAGGGGGTCTCGGTCCCGGAGTGATTCCCGCCATTCCTCTGCCTCCTCGAGGCACTCGCGGAAGTGCCGTCACCGGTAACCTTACCCATCCTCGTCCGAGGACTCCGCCAGACGGCGGGTTGCTTGTCCCACCAAGCATTACTCTTCTGCGGAATGGGATGCATTTCGTACAGAGATGATGGCGATTTTCCAATCGCAGGGCTCCGTTCCGTCCACTCCATCGAAAGAAGCTGGCAGGGAACGTGCTAGGGCCACCGCTCGCACGCCTTTGGGCTCAGGCAGTCGGCGCGATCATCGGGAGCCTTCGAGGTCCCGATCGGACAAGGTGGATCGCTCTAGCCATGCCCGCTCACTGTCCTCGAGACCGGCGGAGCCTGTGAGGTCTTGTAAGAAGACATCGATGCCATTGGCACCACGTCCGTCGAGGGACTCTCCCGAGGCTCCGCCTCCGAGGAAGTCCTCGACGCCATAGCACCGAGGCCGTCGAAGGACACGCTCGGAGAACCGCCCTCGAGGCCTGTGTCGAAGCCATCGGCGCCATGCTTGACGTAGACTACCTCAACGCCCTTTGTGGAGGCTGTAACGGAGGTACCCCGGGTGTTGGTGGAGACCCTGAAGAAGTCCGTGGGGCCTGTATTTCAACCTTTTTTTCTGTGCCCTCATCCAGGGATTTATTCCAGCCTCTGGATTATATCTCTGAGGTGGATGAAGGGTCTGAGGAAGGTTCGGTACCTGATGAGGTTCCTGACGACCTGTTATCTGGTCATAGTTAGTTGGAAGACCTGCGTCAGTCTTTGCACGACGCCAGTGGTCTTGATACCTCCCTGGTGGTCGAGTTTGGCAGGCCTGAGCCTGGTACGCATGCTCAATGTTCGTACAGGCGCCTCATGTCGAGGGTGACGGAGTACTTGGGGTGGTCTGCACCACCAGTGGATTTTCTGCAGGATGACCTGACCGATATCCTTGACCAAGGTCCACCCACTGACCCGGTGCTGCCATTTCATATGGCTTTACAGAGAAGGCTGGCGACGGCTTGGTCTGCTTCAGAGAGTCTCACAGCAGTGAGCAAGTCGTTGCCGAAAAAATACCGTCCAGCCAGTAGCAACCCCAGCTACTTGACTACACAACCCACTCCGGAGAGTTTTGTGGTGCAGGCGGCAAGTGCCCCAGCAAAGCAGGAATCGTACCCTACCATCCCTCCGGATAGGGACGACAAGCGTTTTGATGGCTGGGCAAAGAAAGTGTTTTCTTCAGGGGGGTATGGCTTTACAGGCAGCCAACTCTTTGTGCCTTAAGCTTCACTCACACTCTGTGGAATTGTCTCTTTGGTGGCTGAACATATTCCCGAAGGGGAGGATTGGATGGTTTTCTTGCCCTTGTTCAGGATGGCAAGGATGCCATGTGTGAATCCATTCAGTCAGGTCTGGATGTGGCAGACTGTGTCAGCCGGTCCATGGCGGCGAGCACTGTGATGCGCAGGTTTGCGTGGTTGCGGAAGTCGGGGTTTGCTCCTGACGTACAAGCCAGGTTGCGGATGAGATCTCTGCAATGGGCTCTCAAGCTCCAGTGGTCGCAGTCCTCCGGTAGGATGTCGGACTCCGTTCAGGTGCCGCCCTCGGTCGCCCAGGATCTTCTGTGGTTTGCCGTGGAAGGCAATCTGATGAAGGGGGCTGCATTTTGGATACCTGGCCGGAGGTGACAATCGGGACGGACGCATTCCTCACGGGATGGAGAGCTCATGCCAACGAGTTGACAGACCGCAGTCGTTGGTCTCCGTCTGAGTCCAGACTCCATATCAATCTGTTGGAGCTGAGGGGCGTCAGGCTAGCCCTGAAGGCTTTTCTGCCATCTGTGCGGGGGAAGAATGTCCTGATTCTGACGGACAGCACAGTGGCCATGCACTACCTCAACAAAAAGGTGGGTGGGGGGCCTCTCCCTCTTTGCAGAGAGGCGATGCAGCTCTGGTACTGGGCTATCCAGCAGGAAATTTCGATCTGGGCAGTTCACTGGGCCGTAGATGAAAACGTGGCGGCGGACGCTCTGAGCAGGTGGAGCATGGTCTCTCACGAATGGGAGCTGGCTCAGGAGATTCTCCTGGAGATCTTTGCCCTTTGGGGGACCCCACAAGTGGATCTCTTCACCACCAGTGTCAACCGGAAGTGCGAAAGATTCTGCTCGTGGGAATTTCCTCCAAGAGGAGCCGTAGGGGACACGTTCGTAGTGGAGTAGTCCTTCCCACTGCTGTACGCGTTTCCTCCAGTCCCCGTCATTCCGCAAGTGCTGCAGAGGTTGCGGAGGTTTGGTTCCGGAAAGATCCTCATTGCTCTGGTATGGTCCAGGAGAAAGTGGTACCGAGACCTTCTCGACATGTCCATCTGCCCTCCACGCCGTCTTCCCTACCAAGATGATCTGCTCTCACGGGAGGGGGGTCAGGTTCTCCATCCAGAGGTCAAGTCCCTCAACCTTCATGCTTGGCTTCTGAAAGGTTGAGGTATAAGGATTGGGACCTCCCTGAAGACGTGATGGGGGTGTTGCTTTCGGCCAGAAGGCCCGCAACAAAGTCCCTGTACCGTTGCCATTGGAGAAAGTTCTGTGACTGGTGCAGGGTTAAGAATGTGGATCCTTTTTCATGTGCCATTCCTGTGGTTCTGTCTTTTTTTGCTTTCATTAGCGCACAAGGGCCTGCAAGTGGGTACCATTAAAGATTACCTGGCGGCGCTGTCCATATTTAAGCGCTCGTCTGAGGAGTGTTCTTATTTTAAGATTCCTTTGATTTCTCAGTTTCTGAAAGTGCTCACTAATGTGTTCCCACCGTCACATTTCCAGGTGCCTGGTTGGAATTTGAACCTGGTTCTAAAATTCCTAATGGGAGCTCGGTTTGAGCCTTTACATTCTTGCCCTTTGAGAATGTTGACTTTTAAAACTATTTTTAGATGCGGTTACTTCCACTCGCAGAGTGATTGAGTTGCAGGCACTATCCACTAAGCCACCCTTCAGTTTTCCATAAGGACAGGGTTGTCCTTAGGGTTCTTCCTTCTTTTCTTCTGAAAATTGTCCGATTTTCATTTAAGCCAGACGGTCATTCTTCTGGCGTTCTATCCTCCTCCGCATCATGGTAAGGAAGAGGAGACGCTCCATTGGTTGGATCCTAAGAGAGCGTTAAGCTTCTACATCTCACGCATGTCCCGGGTCAGAGTGGATGATTAGCTCCTTGTAGGATACACTGGAAGGTGTTTGGGACAAGCTGTTACTAAACAGACTTTGTCTAGATGGATTATCTTGACAATTTCTGAATGTTACCGCTTGGCGGGTAAGGACCCTCCGGTAGGCTTACGGGCCCATTCTACTAGGGGTGTGGCTGCCTCTACTGCCCTGGAGAGGGGTGTTCCCATTCATAACATTTGTGAAGCAGCCACATGGGCCTCTGTCCATACTTTTGTCAAACAATACTCCTTGGATTCTATCCATGGGCAAAATTTGGCCTTTGGCAAGGCGGTCCTCTATTCTGCAATTTAATTGGGCATTCTAAAATTTTAAATTCTTTTCCCTCCTCCTTACGTTGGTACTGCTTTAGGAGTCTGTCATAGATGTAAAATACGTCGGAGGAACCAATCCCTTCGAAGAACAAATTACTTTCTTACCTGGTAACGTTCTTTCGATGGGATGTTCCGACGATGTATTCCACATCGTACCCTCCCAGCCTGCCCCTCTACAGAATTTCTTATGCGATTTGCAGCTTCCGTTTCCGCAAGGCTTTCTGTAGTCATACTGCCAGAAGATTGGTGCCACACGTTCTGGGAAAAAACTACAACTGAGGCTATGGGCGTCGTGCGTCCTACTTATAACATCCGGCGACGTCGGCTCGACGGAGGCCCTCAAGGATAGTGTATCGACATCGACGCAGGATGCAGACGCCGGGAAATTTTCCAAAGCAGCACAGCTGTGGTGATTACCTGTCATAGATGTGGAATACGTCGTCGGAACATCCCATCGAAAGAACGTTACCAGGTAAAGTAACTTTTTCTACTAATGGTAGACACTGCACTTCTCTATATAAGCCGATTAATAACCATTACTTTATGTGTACTTAACAAATTGTTTTTTTCAACAGACCATAAAGACATTAAAAATAATAAACCAAGAGAGATGTTAGAAAATCCTCTGCAGCGAATGGATATAAAAGATGATAACTTAATGAAAAATGTCATTCTTCAAAAAAAAACTTTGTGGAGGACCATATAAAAGAAAAAATTAAATCACTGTCCCACATGTACTCCCCTCCATGTCCCAACCACCCATCCCCAAAAACTTCCCAGCAAGAAAAACGTTACGATGAGACTTCAATCCCTTCCTCCCCTACCACCCATCATGTCTAAACCCCTAATTCTGCAGTTTTTTGTCTGTTTCTGCTTCCCCTTCTCTTTCATAATTTTTATACTTTTATACAATAAAAAAATATTAAGTGTGGTGTTCGTATATTCTTCTCTTATTTTTTTTTTAAAAGGCAGTTAGGGTGTCCGCGGACAGCGCGGTTGTCTGGGATGTCCTCAATTAACCAAAATGGGGGTGTCCTAAGGACACGATACCTGTTTGTATTGTTGACAACCAAAATGGGGGTGTCCTTAGGACACACAAGATGTCCGCCTGTCAGTAATTAACCAAAATGGCAATGTCATAAGGACACTAACTGTTTGTATTGTTGGAAATCAAAATGGAGGTGTCCTTAGGACACACAAGATGTCCGCCTGTCCGTAATTAACCAAAATGGGGGTGTCCTAAGGACACTATACCTGTTCGAAATTGGCCTTGTCAAAATGGGGGTGTCCGGAGAAAACTAAAGACATCCGCATGTTCGTAGCTATGCAAAATAAAGAGTCCTAAGAACATTTCCCCAGTTCGAATTGTCTGTTACCAGAATGAATATGTCCGTAGAACACATAGCCCGTCCGCCTGTCTGTAAAGTTCTGACGCACATTTGTTTTATTCGGGGACCTGAACACTGTCCGTAGAACACCTGCGCACATGCGTAGCACACCCTTGCCCCTACGAACATTGTGCCTGTCTGCAACTGTCTGCCGCACTTTTAATTAGTTTGGGGACTGGAACACAGTCCGTAGAACACCCGCACGCATGCGTAGACCCGACCCCGCGCATTTGGTGTTCTATGGACAGCCGTCCCATTTGCCGACGTGTTCTTGATGTCATCATGTGACTGCACCCGCGCTAAGCATAATGAACACTGTCCGGGCCCCCGGACACCTAAAAAGGGTTATTTTCAGCAAATGCACATGTCTCACACTATGTCCTGTCGATCTGCATACTTTTTGGATTTTTTTTTAGCCCTTTCCTAGTGTTCGGGGACAGTGCAGATGTCCGCGGACCTCTAAATCTTTGCGGTGGTGCCCTGTCACAACCATTGCACTTTTTGCTGGGAGGAAGTGGTGGCTCTGAAATGAGCCTTTTTGTGGTGTTTTTTTTTTTTCGAAAACTTCAAATGGTCAACACCTACTGCAAAATGGATTGCTGTATATTCAAAAATATTGCAATGCATTTTGTATATTTCGCAATAAAATCTGGTTGCTGGCATAAGTAAGATGTACGCCATCTCTGCGAAAAATGTGTGTACTACGAAACTTAATGTTTTCATTGTGAAAAGAGGACATACCAACATCTCTCAAAAAGGCACAGACAGCCTTGTTAACATTGCGTCTTGCTTTCTCCATTTGTGTACTTGAACAAAGTAGGTGCACTGACATAGCCCAAATGCAAAGCAACACAGTGCAGGACAACCACATGTGGACTTTTAATCCTAGCCATATCTTGGCAAACTTCTACCATTGCCTGCAAATTGAAACCAGTCACAGTGCTCCACACCACCTCCACTCCTTTTACATCAAAATTGTTTCCCACATTCCTACATTTTGCATACTGCTCCATACCATTCACAAACATATCTCCAAGCACCACCATCCTGACTTTCTCCACCTCCGCCATCTTCACTACACACAGCCTCTCTCAATACAAAGCGGAACCTCAACACCTGATTGGCTAATCCTCAAAATACACTCCCATTTCATGCTCGGAAGCCCCGGATGTGCATGTCCTGTCTGCGAACAGCCGGGCTGTCCACGGAGCGCGTAAGTAACACTGGGGCGGCCCTTCTACCCTTTCCACTTCACTCTCTGCACCATTCCCATATTGGCTACTGTTAAGCAGTCACACAGCCATCCACAAATCACATGCAAGACCTCTACATCGAACTCCATCATCACAATTCAGCACTTTAGATGTACTGTTGATCACTCCGAGTACAATTGCGCTGCAACTGCAAAGCACCTACAGCAACTACTAGTAAACTCTCCAACATTTCTACTTGCGGATTCATGCACATCCACATGCATGAACACAAAGTACAGGTATGAATATTTTTTGCACAGTACATCATACATGCCAACATTCTGACCCACCTGGAAGGGACATTTCCTCTGAAAAATAAGAATGCATTGGGCAAAGATGTATTTTCGGTGGGAGAACGTGAAAAAAAATAACTATTTTTCACAAAATTCAGGAGGATTGGCATGTATGGTACATGTACCTCTCTTCTATACATGCATATAAACAGAGTAACTGCCACTTACCCTGTGCAACCTGTAAAACAAGCTTACTGACATTTCTCCCATCTGCTATGATCAAGTGTCACTTGCAAAGTTGTCTGCTCTCCAAATGTGTATTTACCCCTATTAACTGCAATGTGCAAACTGTTATTTTCTTCTATCATTTCTGTAACCACTGCCACGTATTTAACAACATTACAACCGTGATAGCATTTAATGCATTATAGTGCATAAGATATACATAAAATTTCCTTTCTATACATTCTGCATATTCGACATACATTCTATCATTTCAACTTCCTTTACAAATGACTATATTAGTAATCGAACACAACACACACAGCTTTCTAACAAAGTGTAATTTCATGTTAAAAGATGGGAGAAATAACAGTATAATTATGGAAAAAGCCTTTCTAGTGTGTTATAAAATGACACACAGCCAGGAAGAGTACATGCATCTTTGTTTATGCCGACAGATAGCCAATATCATTTCAAAGGCTCCCAGCTGAAACAACGCCACTGCCTTTACAACTTCCTCCAATCTAGACAGCTCTCATTTCAGCTGGTTGCCCATTCCGTTCTAGATTTCACAACAGCATTCAACTATACACAGGTGCAGTCATATCTATCACATCATCTACAACTATGTACAGTGTTGTAAAGCAAGACATACAACATCTCTCCCCCCCCCACACCCCTTCCCTTCAGTCTGCAACACAAGCACCAGGTCTTTGCTTGCATCCCTTACTTTATTTAAGAGACTCCCATCTCCAAGCACCACAGAAATCAGTACTAACATTTTTGAAAACATATCCCCTAAGCAGCCCACATACCACAATCAAAATGTTTGGTAGCATTGTAGAGTATGCTGCAGTGGTTGTGGCCAGGGCCTACAGTCTTGGGTGCATGGCCTACGGCCTTTTGCCATGCACCCAAGACTCTAGGCCCTGGCCGCAACCACCGCGGCATAACACACCCATAGAAACAAACACCTACCAAATGACCACAACCCAAAAACATAATACATCCACCTCAATTAACATTCTAAAAAAAATAATTACAACCAACGTACAAACTCTTCAATATATACCCTCTTCACCCAATGCTCTTAACGACCCAAAACCAACATCATACTAAAGTAAAATAGCCAGTAGTGCGCCCAGTGTTAGTATGTCCGCGGACAGCCACGGTGACCGCGGATATGGCGAACACATCACGGCCTTCTCCCACCTAAACAAATACAGCATTTGACTCATACACACCAACACACTCCCTAATATTGGATTTATGCTCACTTCAAGCGCATGTCTGCGCATCCAATATGGCAGGCGCATCGGAACAATTTGACGCACCTCACGCCTCATCCCAGCCAATGAGACAACACCTTGCTTGTCTGCGGACATGACGCAAGCCGATTATCCAATCGGTGTCCTGTCCGCGGAGCGAACAGGGAAGTGTCTACGGAGCGGACATAGATCTCACTAATTTGTTTGCCTTACGTTTTGTTCATTTAAAAAAAACTACTGGATGGATTTACACCAAATTAACAAAAGCACGCTTTCGGGACCAAACCGCCACTCCTGCCGGAAATTTGGTGAAAATGTGTCCAGCGGTTTGGGCTCTAGGTGCGACAGAAATTCTTTCCCATTATGTCTATGGGGAAAAATAAATGTGGGACCCCCACTATAGCTTTGTCCCCCCTTGACCAAACCTCACCAAACTTTGCAAAAAGAACCGGAGCGGGCCATACTTTTTTGCAAAGTTTTGTGAAGATTCGTCCAGGGGAGCGAAGTTATAACCCGCCCAAAAAGTGCTCTTCCTATGGGTTTAGCAACTTAACCATAACTACCGTGGGCCATGTAATATATATGTCCTGCAAAAAGCTATCGGAGCACGACTACCACAGTACAACCATTGCACCGGACATCTAGCAGCTTCAGAGATCGGCCCTCAACTACACAGGCCTCGGCCTTCATAGTAGGGAGAGTGGGGGGAAGACACTAACATTTACATTCAGGTATAATGCCTCCTTATATTTCCCCCATAAATTGTCTTCTCTTGCTGTCCCCCGGCGTCCGACATTGAAATACCCCCTTTAAATTTGGCCCCACTTGCAACAAAATGTTCCCATGGAAAGACTCCCATGAAGTCTGCAATTATTGCCTTCCTAGATATCACCGGGAAGACAAATATGGCAGTCTTGTAAGCTTTTTAAGCTTAACAATAACAGATCAGCGGTCGAAGAGTTGGGCAGCTTTCGCGATGCAGGCTTAGGCATCTTCAGACTGCCCCGAGGTAGACTGACTCAGAACAGGAAAGCCCCAGTTCCGCTTTGGAAGCCAAAGTGATATCTGATAGTCTCTGTATTCCCACAGGCCAGTCCACAGCTCCCAACGGCAAGTGTCACGCTCTGATATGGAGACGTTCATGGCAACATTTCGGCGCCCTCCACAGGCACGCTGAGCAAAGCAAAACACATTCCTGGGTTTAAATACATTTTGCTGACTGGAACTTCTTCGATGCTCCTGTTGAAGGGGTCTGACATCCCTAGCAGAGAAGACTACCTTGGTGCTTTCCGGGTAGATTGATCAAAGGACACCTGTTCCTAGCATTTCCCACTCGATGCATGGCCCTAGTCCACATCAACCACCTTTGTACCGAAGGATACTGTATCTAAACCAAAACACATGCCAAAAACTACTTTTCTGACGCATGTTGAAAAAAGAATAACACACACTTCGAAGCAAGTTCTCCTTTTATCTCAAAAAGAATAAACCACAAGAACAGGGCAAAAGAAAGTTACTTTTCCACAGCACAAACCCATACGCTCTTCAAGTACATGGACAAAACAGAGGGATGAGGTAGCCATGAATAAAATGTGTTTTTAGAAAAATACCTGCTTCAACACAAACATGATTTTAGAGGAGGAGGTACTGTTTAAGAAGATAAGAACTGAACCTTCTGTTTTTTACGAGGAACCAGTAGAAATGGAGCTTTACACAGATGAGGATGAAGATTTTGAAGAGGATAAAACAGGTACAGACCTAGATGACCTCCCGGTTCCCTCACCAGATGTCTAGGACCCCATCTCCTCTTTGCGTATTGACAACTTACTACATAATGACCGGCTTATAAAAGCTGCCCATAATTTTAAGATAGACCCACAAGAATCCGAGGTGGACACACTTTTTGTGGATGACTTCCACAACGAGAAAGACATTGGCAAATGCATTCCATTGCTTAAATCTGTAACAAGATGGCTAGACCCCTACTTGACAACTCGAGTGGTAACCAAACCAGTTAATACTTGAGCAGAAAAGAAATGTAGGGCAGCACCTACCGCCCCCCAAATCCCCTCTTTATCAAGTGTAACTTAAAACCAGACTCGCTAGTCGTCACCAAAACTTGAAAAGGGCTGCCACCCCTCTAGCTACATTTGAGGCCCCTCTTGATAAGGAGAGTAAAAATCTTTTTGCCATAGGCAAAAAAAGTGGCAACCTCTGCAGTATATTAAATGCACATTGCCAACAACACATCCTTAATGGCTAGCTTTAACAGAACTCAGTGGCACCATGTAAATGAACTTACTGCTAACGTCCTAGAGCCTCTAAATTCTGAAATACTTATGGCCTTGTCCAAGGGGAAACAAACTGCTAATGCAGTATTTTAAAAACACCCTAGATGCAGCAGATACTGCTGGGAGAATCATTGTAGAGTGCACAATATTAAATAGACATGCGTGGCTCCGTAACTCAGGCTTTCCAGCTGAGACTCAAGCCACCCTTTTAACTATGCCAATAGAAAATTAAGTTCTAATTCTCGGAGTAAAGTGTCTTCGTGGAAAGTCCCAGTCGTCAAAGCCTTCATGGAAGGAGTCAAATGACTTTACCCGCCAATTGCAAACTTACCCCCTGGTTGGTATTTGAATATTTTCTTAAGCAAGCCTCAATTATGTCCCTTAGAAGGTCGCTTTTCTCATAGCGATTACATCCATTAGGAGAATAAGCGCGCTTCAGGCATTCTTCATTGCAGAACCTTTGGTCACAGTACACAAAAACAAGGTGGTTTTAATAAGATCTCCACAATTTTCACATGAATACACTTCTAGGTTTCATTCACATGAATACACTTTTAGGTTTCATGTCACCCAATCAATTGAACTGCCAGCTTTTTCTCAAAATGTGCAAAATTCTGCGGCGAGGGCACTTCACACTGGATGGTTGAAGGGTAGTCATATAATACCTCAACAAAACTAAACCACTCAAAGACAGAGCAGTTCAGTTCTTTGTTGCTTTAGCAGGGGGAATAGAAGGGGACTCTGTCTTAAAGGCTATTTCTAGGTGGAATGTAAGGTATGTCCAGCACTGTTAGACATTGTCAAACAAGACACTGCCATTTACACCTAAAGCTTACTCCATACATGGTACAGAGGCTACATTAGCATTCATTGCTAACTTGCCGGTATAAGCTATCGACAAAGTAGTCGCATGGAATTCAGTACAAAGTTTCACACAACATTTTGTTGACACAGAGGCCCAGAATGACTCAGTTGGGACAGGCTGTGCTTTAGCATTTGTGTGTTTCTTTCCATCAGCCCACCACCTTCTTCTGGTACTGCTTGCTAGTCTGTGATTCTAAGCAGTTTCACAAGCGTCAAATGACAAATATTACATAACTGTAATCACCTTTCTGATGGTTGTATCTCCTTGGATTCACATGCACCCACCCTCCCCTCGTGAGTAAAAGCACCATAGACATGTATGTTATGTGAGGTTTTTCAAATCAAATCAATTTTCACATTCACACTTCACTATATACTCCACACAACCTCTGGTCAGGAAAATGTTATGAGGACCTCGACATGTGAGGGTTCATGGGTGAAGTAGATGTCACAGTAACATTACAGCAACGCCCAGTCGACGTCCCTTTTCGAAAACACTATGTAATACTCTGCAAAGCACTTGAATCTAAGCAATTAAAAGCATCAAAGACTATTAGATATGTAATATTTGTCAAATATGTAAGACAAAGACAATTTCCTCTTGCAAAACGCTTGCATTTAGGCTAATTTGCATACCCACAATACTTTGCTGATATGGTTCTGAACGAACTTCCAGCGATGGCAACTAGGTGGTTAAGATGGATTTTCAAGATCCGCCCCGGTGGGAAACTTTTGGAAAAGCCACCAAATTATTTTGAAGAGGGAAGTCACTGAGGTTAACTAAACCCCAATCGAGGTGAAGGATCAGGATGGGTGTCAGTGGTGTAAGGCCACACAGAACAACACTAGTAATTTAAGTTAATATGTAAAAATGCTATTATCCATTAGGCCTTTAGTTCACACACTAAACATATCAAAATCACAGGTAGGTATTGCCACAAAAATCCTTTTAAAACCTGTTTTAATTATTAAAGTGGTATCATGGTTAAGTAAAACTTTTTAACACCGCACAAAAATTGGAATACAATAAACACATTACAATAAATTACAGTTCCATAAATATAGCATTAACATTCTAAAAGAAAATTAAACTAATTCCTTATCTAAAATTTTAATTATTTCATTTAATAGAATGTTATTTCAATCATTTCATCATTCTTCTAAAATAAAGTCTCATGTACCAAGTCTTTGTATAACCTGCATCAGATATTGCCACACACAATAATCTCAAACACAAAACCAAATTTACACCTGAGTTTATGACTGTGGGCTTCATCACAGCGCTGGCGGTATCCCAGCTGTAATTGCGCTGGGATACTGACAATGCAAATGGCATTACCGCAACTGAGTCCAGTACTATTTGTGTAATTCCCCATTTGAATTCTATAGGACTCTACGGGGCTTTTCGGCTTAATTAACACCGCGGTAATAGCACCGAAAATGGGCGGAAAGCTGGAGGTAAATCGCCACCTTTCCGCTCAACTTCAGGTTTGAGTGGAGCAGTAATGCGGCAGTAAGAGCATTACAGCCGCATTTTTGCCACTCTGCCCAACCTGTTATGAGGCCATATGTTTGCTCAACCTCCAACGTATCAATATTCAGATAATCTGCATAGCTTTTTCGATATACTTCCTTCAAAATCTGACATGCTGTTAACCAATGACGATAGGTCTACACCTCCCTCTTGCATAATCTTAGCCATAGAGGAATTTGTCCCCAGCCACCCAAACCAACCGCAGTTGGGAGTTGTTTGAGGCAGAGTTGTAAGATGAATCTTCTGGTGGTGACGTTATTCATTTTAATGAAGTAAATACTTGGTGCATTAATCCTGAAGCTTTGTCGAACATAACAGCTCATAGTGATCTTTTGGCCCAACTGCGACCTGTTATTGTCCCTGTCCCAGACCAGGGCCTTATCTTTTAGTTCCTTGATATCAACCCTTACATTTCTAGGTTCACCTTTCTCCAAATAGATCATATGATATAATAGGTTATTTATAACACGCTTAATACCCAGAGGTTTCTAAGCGCGGACCCGGGCTTCGAACCTGTGTTGCTCTGTGTCGTCTTGCTTCAAAGGCGAGCACGTTGCCTCTGAGCTATCCTCCCGAGATGTCTTCAAAGAACTTTCTAACTTCTTTCATCCATATATGTATAGCTTTTGGAGGAACATGTACACATTCGCCATTAGGGAAAATAGAATTGCATATGAATCAATTACCAGTTCAATACAAGTGAGCAGTCAGATGCATAGAAAAATAGGTAGAACATTTTAAAATCGACATAAACCCCTTACCTAATTCTTAAGTCCAACACTAAGATGGTTTGGGGCCTTATGCCCATAACACACTAGTTCCAAGGCATAAACTCCTTCAGTTACGTTTTATAGAAATAGTGCCAGTAGTTACAATTAATGTAAGAGTTCCAAAGTTAAATAAAAGTTAGTCCACTCAATCCAACATATTAGGATGGGCCTAGGGAAGGATCCATAACCCAGGTTTCACCACCAAAGGTCAGGTCCGAGTGAGGTAGGGCCTGGACTTTACACCCTAGTTACCCTGTGGAAGAAAGCAACATCAAAGTTGGCTTTACCCCCTTTGCTCAGAGGTCTCTGGGTACCACAGTTGGAGGTTCCAGGCTTTTTCTTCTGTTCTTGTTCCTAGTGCATGGGTCACTGAAAAGATACTTAATTTCACTGGATTTAGTTTTGGTCAGTCGCAGTACACAGCCATCTGTTTTAGATGACTTCCAGTTGAAGACCCAAATGTAGACATGTGAAGACTTTTTTTTAAAAAAAAAATCTTTTTATCACTGAAAGTCAACACAGATTAAACTCATTGCACCTGCATATGTCGGTACATACAATTCAACAGTTGTTAAAGACATAGCTCAGGTATCACAAAACAATTTACACAGACATTTCCTCATCAGAGGCCATTTCACATAAGTACATTCTAAACGGGGCCCATATGTCCTTGGAGCGATATCTCAGTCTCACAGTCATAGTATATTGTTCCTCACATTCGTTTACGTAGGCCAAATCTCCAATAAAATGTTCAGTTTTTGGCGGAGAGGTACTTGTCCAACATCTCAGTATACACCTTTTGGCTACAACACATGCAACATTGAACAGCCGTCTGATCTTTTCACCTCGTTTGCCTATGTCTCCAAACAGATATTTCGGTGGATGCATGTCTGCAGGGATTTGTGTAATGTCTTCAAGCATCTCCGCCACTTCTCTCCAGAATGCAGCAACAGGGGGGCATTCCCAATACATGTGATATGCTCCCGCTTGGCTAGCCTTGCATTTAGGGCAGTCCCCAGTGTGAGTCGCTGAGAACTTGGACATCTTTGCAGGAGTGTAATGTAACCTATTTAGGATTTTTAACTGAATAAGTCTTAGCCCGGCGTTCATGGATACCGCTTTGGTAAGCGTAGAATATTTTTCCCATTTTTCATCCGGGATATTTAAGTTCAGGTCTTCTTCCCATTTGGCTTTTGCCTGAATTGTGGTGGGGGTGTGTAGTTGTACCAGTGCATAAAGTTTAGAGACTCCCAGCCCGTACCAGATGTGGCGGTTTGTATACAAGGATGGGATGGTGGCTCGTCCGGAAAGAGTGGCCAGCGTGCACAGAATGCAGATTTGATTTCATCCTATGGTATTCAAGTGTTTTGGTTGGTCCCCCCCCTATTGCCCCCTTGAGTTCCTCGAGCGTTACAAATCTGCCATTCGGGAACATGTCTCGCATTTGGATTTCCCTGTCTGGGTCCCAGTGTCTTTGTATTGTCTTATCCAGTGTGGGTGGTATGCCGGGGTATATCCAAAGGGGTACATCTGGGTCGTATGGGGTATCTATCTTCAGTTTTTTATATAATGCCTTCCATGCGTGTACAGTGGTCCCAACTAGGTCAAAGGGGCAAGAATCTTTGTATTGAGAATAGAATATTATCGAACAGTGGTCTATGGGGTGTGCCGCAAACTTCTCAAGCCATATATGGGGCGATCTATCCTCGGGGTCATACCAGTGCTTCGTGAACTGCGCTTGTACTGTAAGATAGTATAGCTCGAAATCCGGTGCGGTTAGCCCCCCTGTATAGTAAGGTTCAGTGAGTTTTTCCCATTTCATTCTAGGGGTTTTCCCATCCCACACAAAGGAGACCACCATTGTTCTTATTTTCTCAAAAAAGGATTTGCCTGGCCAGATTGGTATATTAGTAAATAAATAAAGTAATTTAGGGAGTACCACCATTTAAGGATCGCAACCCTGCCATTCAGGGATATCGGTAACTTGGCCCACGTTTGCAATTTTGCCTTCAAAGTCTGCATTATTGCTTCATAGTTGTCTGCAAAGAGTGTTTTTTTTGTCTCGGGACACCAGCACGCCTAAATATCGAATGTGTCCGTTTGCCCACTTAAAGTTTCCAGTGGATCCCGGGCATGTGGTTTGAGGTGTCAGCGGCAGTATTTTGGATTTTTCATTATTTATTTTATATCCTGAGTATTTAGCAAATTCATTTATATCTTGCATTACAGGCATCAGGTTAGTCTCAGGGTTCCTAAGGTACAGTAAAGTATCATCCGCATATAAAGAGATCGATTGGGGCGGGCCGGACATTCTTATTCCTCTATCCCTGTGTTTCAGCCTAATCATCATGGCCATTGGTTCAATAGTCAGTGCAAACAATATTGGTGAGAATGGGCAACCCTGCCTGGTACCTCTGCCCAGTGCAAAGAACTCCGAGACCACATTGTTTGTAAGGACCCTCGCCCCGGTTTTTCTGTACAGTAATTTAACATAGCTAATGAAATTGGGGCCCATTCCAAACCTTCCTAATACTTCAAAGAGGAACACCCAGGACACCAAATCAAATGCTTTCTCGGCGTCCAGTGACACGATCTGTGCCATTATTGCAAACAGTCTGCGCAAATTGAACGCAGTGGATCTTGTAGGGATAAATCTGTTCTGATCCGGATGAACCAGAGACGGCATGTTTGGTAATAGTCTATTTGCCAGGACTTTGGCGAAAATTTTAGCGTCAACGTTAATGAGTGATAGTGGCCTGTATGATGACACATCCTGTGGGGGACGGCGGGGCTTCGGAAGTATACTGTTATTACAGGTTCTCGCATGGATCCGGGGAGCTCCCCAAGTTCCAGCGCTTCCTCCCATACTTTTAACAAGATTGGGGCAACTTCCTTTTCAAATTCTTTGTATAGTTCCACCCCCAACCCATCAGATCCCGGGGCCTTTCCTGAATGTAATGCTTTTATGGCTTCTATCATTTCTTCCACCGTGATTGGGCTATCAAGGGCCAGTTTTGTGTCTGGTGAGAGGGTCGGGAATTCCAGGTCATTCAAGTATGCTTGTATTTCAGATACAGTTTTCTCGTCTGTATTTGAGTACAGTTTCTGGTAAAATTTCGGGAATTCAAGATGAATGGATCTACCCCCGGTCACCATTCCGCTGTCCGTGCTTTCAATGCATGTTATCGGAGTGTGTTGGCGGTCCGCCCTGATGATGTTGGCCAGAGCTCTTCCCGCCTTGTTCCCCTCCCCGTACCTGCGCGCCCTGGCTGGGGCTGCTATGTATTGCAGTTCTCTTGTGGCCAGCTTATTAAATTCCTTTAGGAGGTGATTTATTTCAGCTAAAGTATCCTTATTTCGGGTCTCGCTATAAGAGTTCTCTAATGGCCGAAGTCGCGTCTCCGTTTCAGTTAATTCCTGTCTCACCGCTTTAAGGAGCCCCGAGGATTTGGAGATAAGAGTTCCCCTTACCCAGACCTTGAAAGCCTCCCATACTGTTGAATATTTATCCACTGTTCCCATATTGTTGTTAAAGAATTCTTCCATTTCTATATGTAATGCCTCTGCAACATTAGGGTCTTTGAGTATATGTGTGGGCATTCTCCAACTCTTCTGCGGTTTCGGAACATCTCCAAACATTAAGTACATGGATACTGGGGAATGATCAGATAGTGTTCGTGGGTCTATTTCACAACTTTCCCGCCCACCCAGCATGTCTTCCGATACCCACCAATAATCTATATGAGATTCCGAGTCATGTATGCTCGAGTAGTACATGTACTCCTTCGCACCTGGATGCAGTGCCCTCCAGGCATCTCGTAGCATCAGCTGTGGCATAACCTCATCTAGGACTATAGATGCTTTGGACCGCATCCGCTTGGCTCTGGAGGATCTGTCTAGATTTGGGTCTAGTATTAAATTGAAATCTCCCCCCCCAGATAATACTAGTAGTATCAAGTGTAATCAGTAAGTCCAGTACATTGAGATAAAAGTCCGGGTCATCTATATTGGGGCCATAAGTGTTAACCAATGCAATCGATTTTCCCGCAACCTCTCCCCAAACCAGTACATATCTCCCCTGGGGGTCCTCTTTATGTCCTATGGTCTGGAATCCCAGTGATGGATGTAGTATGGTCATGACTCCTCGTGCCTGAGTGGAATATTCTGTGTGGTATCTTTGCTTGCCCCATGCGTCTAGTATTTGCGTTGCTGGGGCCCTGTGTATGTGTTTCCTGTAACATGGTTATATGGGGTGAGTGGCTGTTAATGTAAGTTCCTATTTTCCTAGTTTTGGAGGGATTGTTCACACCCTGACGTTCCATGACAGCAGTCTAATTTTCATCCCTTTGCCATTGTCAGTGCCACCCGCCATCTTATCTGCTCACCATTGCAGTGTTTTCCAAATACCGTTCAACATGCATAGCGCAATTATCTGTTCGACCTTCAACAAAACAACTTTTCAACTGTTCAACAAAAGGTCCATCTTCTCCCCTTCCTCCCCACCCCCCACTCCCATCATCCTCCCCAACTGGATGATTTACCCTTACAAACTGTTGGAGATCTCCTGGGGTCGCCATGTTGTCGCTGTATGGCCGCCCGCTCGAGCTTGCAGTCCGACTTCCACATTTTCCTGTGGTGCACCACTGCTTTTTTTGTCTTATTCCTGTTCCGTTTTTGTGGTAGGCATGTGCTTTATCAGTCTGCCTCGGGGCGGGGTCCGCAATTTTGATCCGGGCACCGGCCTACTGGGGGAAGAAAATTATCATACTTTAGTCTAACCGTAATAAGACCAAAAGTCTCCTAATGAATTCTGACAAAACGGGGATCGGAGTTTTGAACGTACTGTCATCCTATTGAAACAACGTACTGTCCTGAAGAGGGCTTTAAATAACAGCGGAATACCAGGGAAGGTGTTCACGAGACTCTGTTCAGCCGAAACATATGTAGACATCCCACAGACACCTTGAATAACGTTGTCTTCTCATGAAAACGATTGTTTAGATCATTGTTTGTACATTGATAGTCTGCTCTCCTGCCAAAATAGATTCTGGCATCAATATTTTGTCTTTACGCTTATTTATGATTGTCACCTACTAACCCTAGCCATAACTGGCACAAACTTGTAAGCATTCTGGATTTGCTTTTCAAATTGTTTGTTAAAAAATTTTTTTTATGAATTTAAATGGTGGTGATGCCTTGTGGAAAGCATACACTACACAACTATGCACTGAATTTAATTGTTGATTAAAATGTGTTTTAATATGTTCACTTCTCTGGCATGACAAATTTTGTCAATACATTTGGAATGTGGGTAAATGAACTAGATAATTTATCCTTTTGTTAGTTTCTATCTGACCACCTTATAAGGTAGACTAAAAGAGAGGTAATTGAGTATTTTCCTGCTGCTAACACTTGATCAATCCAAGACAGACATTTCTCAAGACTACAGACCACTACATGCCTGGTTTCACCATTATTAGAGATCATCAGAGTAGTATAGCCTCAGCGTCCTGTGGTTGGAGCATGTTTAATATACACCAGTAAAATTTTGTTGGTTTTAAAAAGACTCTAATGTGAAAGCATATTCCATTTGAGCCGAGTCACACATGCCACTATATATTTATGGTTGTTTTTTGTTCATTCCCTTTGTCCTCAGTTTATTCTGTGCACAATCAATGTCCCTGCAGAACTTAGCACAATGTTAGTCATTGCTGTGTTTTCATAGATTTTCAGGCATCTAATTGTTGAATATTTCAACATTCAAAGTGCACAGAGATTTCAAGAGGCAGTTTGGATAATGGGCATCTGATGGATTTCCTCACAACAGGATTTTGTATTGCAGACAGGATATGGAGGAAACCTCCTCTGTACCAGAATTCAAAATACTTGGTTCAGATAGCCTAGAGCACATAGGGATTACCTTTATTTGTTTTATGTTGTAAGCACCAGAGAGGTTCCAAATATTCCAGTATAGTACTGCATATAGTTTCTCAATATCAAGAACAGATAGACAGCTGCTACAATTGATTAGTAGGGACCCTATTAATTTCATGCACATATACCTAGAATGTCATACATTTCTATTGATTATTGCTGCAAGAACATTATGGTTCAGTTTCTGATGCTTGTTAATCTGCTTAGAATCACATGCTGTGCATATAGTACATCATCTAGTGGTAATCGCCGAGTATTGCATCTTTCTTTCGAGGATCGAAAGGGGACGTCAACATGGGCGTGCCTGTAACACTATCCCTAATGTGACATGTAGTGTACCCAAAATCCCTCACACGTCGAGGTCCCTAGTTGGTCACCTTATGCAGAGCTCATAAGATAAATTGCAAATTCATAACTTCTTTGTTCCACGACGATGGTCGTTTAGTCTTCGACTTTAATCTTTGATGTCTACTTGTGGACCCCGACGCTGGAAATGACTACAGCTTTTGGCGACTGGTGCATCAGTCGACGCTGTCGACCACCTGGCATCGGCCCTCTGACAAGGCCTATACATTAGGGAGAGTGGGGTCCCGGGGGTTGATTCTCTGAGAATGCATTTCCTTTTCCCCTCTCTTTCCCTTTCTGGTCTGGCCGCCGCCCTTTACCTCTACTATGGAGAGGACTCAATTTAAGTTTTGTCTGTCCTGTAACGTAAAATACCTATGGAAAGACACACACTGCAAGTGCAGCAAGTGTCTGCCTCCTGACCACGACGAGCGATCCTGCAAGTCTTGTAAAATTTTTCGTCCAAAGTCGCTAAAAGACAGACGTAGAAAACAGGCAGCCTATACCATGCAGGCCGAATGTAGTTCCCCCGTCAGCGCCGTTGCCCTAATTGACGAGGATTCTAGCGATAGCCGTGGCGCCGCTGTGGAGGCCATAGACCTTTCCACTGAACCGTCCAGTTCCAAGTTGCCCGGACCCGACAGGTAGGCCGCCAGTACTGCTATGGGGGAGATCACACCCCGGCGACAGGAGCACACCCGCATCACTTAAGAATAAGCATACAACCCCACGAGCTCCCTCGACGGGTACATCAGAGGAGGATTCCTGCACTACTTTTCTAAAGTTACAGAGGCTTTCAAGTCAAACTCCCCACGAAAAGGTTTTTGAGCTCTCGGAACTTGAGGTCTATGAGGATCCCTATGGTCAGTTAGACAACCCATTTGGCCAGGAAATACCGGGACAGTGACTAGGTTGGGGTCAAGATCAGCCTGTAGAAGATACCTTGGCTTTCTTCCACTCCAACTCCTGACCCAGACACCATTTGTCTGGATCCTCCCTCCTCGCCACAGAGGCAAGCTTTGCCTATTGATGGTCAAATGGCCTTTAATGCAATCCTGAAAAGGGCTGTGGACCATTTAAAAATTGCCACACAGGAAGCTGTACAAGACACTGACTTTGTGGAGGACATCCTAAAGGAAAAAACCACACAAGTCGGGCAATCACACTGCTAAATTCCATCAAGAATCGCCTTGCACCTTCTTTGCTGCCCTCTTCCCTTACAAGGGCCATCAACCCTCGGGATGAAAAACTGTTTTGCCCCTTCTTTCAGACCCGTGGTACAATCATGGGGGGCATGCTACTCCAAACTCCCTGGTCATCACTACCACCAGCAAGAGGGCCGGGGTGCAGTTATCTACTGCAGAAGTGCCCCCTGACAAGGACTGCAAAACATTGTGCGCCCTCTGCAAACGCATCACCACTTCGGTGGCATACACGACAAGAATTGTTAACACTAACCTTCTTGCCAGTTATAGTGATGTGCAGTGGAACCTACTTCAGGAGGGTCTCCAAGAAGTTCCCGTAAACTGTATGATCACGCCTACTGGCGATTGTCTCGGAAGGTAAACAGGTGACACACAACATCCTAAAAAACATGTTGGATGCAGCAGAGACGGCGGTACGAACCCTGGCCCATGGTACCCTTCTCAAAAGGCACGCATGGCTCAAGACCTCAGGGTTTAAGCCAGAAACCCAGGCATCCCTAATAACTGGTGGAAGACACACATTTGTTTTGAAAAGCTGTGCCTGATGCCTTAGAGACGGTGACTCCAACTCTCTTAATCAAATCACAGCTAGGCCTTAACGGGGATTCAACTCTCACTGTTCCTTTCAGGGCCAGACTTTTTCCCGTTCTCCACACAACCAGTATGGCACAGGAGGTATACCATGGTCCTCCGGACAAGGCGCAGCTGGCAACAGCCAATACCAGCAGAGGGGACAACAAAGAGGCAAAGGCAGGGGGAGAAACTCCACCGCAAGAGGCTCCCCAGCCACGCTCAGAAATGACTCGCAGTCAGGGTCCCCTCCCATGCCTCACCGGTCGGGGGATGTTTAACATCGTTTCTTCACGCATGGGAGGTGGTTACTTCAGACCAGTGGGTGCTCAAGACCGTCGCCCATAGTTATTGTATCGAGTTCCATTGGCCACCTTGATACTGTCCACCAAGAACCAGACTCCTATTGCCAGCACACCTGCAGATTCTGCTGAAAGAGGTGCAGATCCTTCAGAAAAAGGGTGCCATAGAAGTCGTCCCCATTCAACAGGTGAATGAGGGTATTTATTCAGTGTACTTCCTTGTACCCAAAAAGGATCTCAACATGTGCCCTGTGTTAGACTTGCGCCCAGCGAACAAATTTGTCAAACCACAAGAGTTCAGAATGACAACATTGCAGGAACTAATCCCCCTGTTAACACAGGGGGATTACATGGCAACATTGGATATGAAAGATGCATACTTTCATATTTCAATGTTGCCAGCGCACAAAGTATCCAAGGTTCATGATGGAGGACAAGCACTATCAGTTCAAGGTCCTTCCCTTCGTCATTGCCTCAGCCCCAAGGGCGTTTACGAAGGTACTGGCAGTAGTAGCGGCTCACCTGCGCAGGCAGTCCATTCCAATACGGAACATGCCTATCAAATACCCAAAAGACGGTAGATCTCCTTCAGTCTGGGATTCTCGATTAACAAGAAAGTCCTGCCTAGACCCCAGCCAAGTCAAACAGTTTCTTGGTGCTCTAATTCGGACCCAAGTTTGTCTCTTCTTCCCCTCCAATGAGAGGGTTCAAAACATGCTGTTCCAGATTCTTCACTATGTAGCCAATCCTGAGGTGGCCTGTGTGTAAAGCCATGCGACGGTTAAAGATGATGGCCTCCTGCATTTTTCTAGTCCCATGCGCATTTCGGCAGCCCTCATTCTCTCTGCAGTGGTGGTCAAGGGAAAAGCTCTTGCAGGGGAAAACCTTCACAACCCCCGCAGTAGAAGCCACTCCCACCACGGACGCGTCTCTGACAGGATAGGGGGCTCTCCTCCTTCTCCTTCTCCAGCATTGGATCTTTCATAGATTCAGATGCTTGAATATTCCCTGTCGTCAGACTGGGAATCCTCGGTGATAAATTTAATAATCATTTTTTTTTTTTTAAATAAACACACATTGCTACCTAGCAGTGCATGTACATAGCTCATTATGGCCTATGAGCCATTTCATTGTGTAGTCCCTCCACCTCACTTTGGTCCTTTATGGCCCCAGCCAATGAGGTGGCAGGGCTTAAGCTCCGCCCCCGGCAGCCATCTTTAGATTTTTCACCGCAGTCTAACAGACACAGGGAATCCTCAAGCTCACTGAGCTTTTTTCAAATTCTTTCTACTTTTGTGTGGAATATATTTGGTAAATATATTCCATTTTGTTCCCCTTCTCGGGGGCTTTGTTTCCAATTAACCTGGGAGACAAAACTTGTTTTCCTCTCAAAATCGTCGACTGAACTTCTCTTCAGAAATGGAGGCACCTCAGGCTGTCAGGAAGCCTTCCCTGTTCAGGGACTGCACGAGGTGCAAAAAGAAATTGGTTTACAACAAAGACCCCCACGAGCATTGCATTTATTGTCTGTACCCACATGACATTAAAAAATGCGAGATTTGTAGAACCTTTTCCACCAAGACCCTTCATGACAGGCATAGAAGACTCCTTTCTTACCTGGAATCCAGGGATCAATCTTCGGACGAAGAGTCTGTCAGAACAGCTCCTGTCCAATCCAGCACTCCATCTGAGAGACAAACTTCAAAGAGAAGGGCCTCTTCAGTGGAAAGGAGTTCCTCTCCCAAGTCCAAAAAGAGGAAGCTGGAATTGATACCCTTTCTGCCTCCAGTTGACTTACCAAGCCAGAAAAAGTCAGCAAAATCTGCCTCCAGAGGTAAGGAGGAGTTTGCAAAAAACGGGGGGGGGGCAGTCGTCGGCGGGGAAACCGCCCACGAATGAAGGGAAAGGTAAAGGCCCGTCATCGGCCATACCGTCGACGAAACCAGCAACGACGACGACCACGCTTAAGACATCGACAATAAGATCATCGTCATCGGACACGTCGACCGCGAAGCAATCGTCGACGGACAAGAAACACCACTCATCCACGAAGCATTCATCCATGACGCAGTCGTCCACGGAACGCATTCCACATTCGCCAACGAAGCTCTCGTCGACGGCGAAAGCCCTCGTCGACGGGAAAACCTCAGTCGTCGACGGCGAAGCCCTCGTCGACGGGAAAATCTCAGTCGTCGACGAAATCTCATACGGGATGCTTGTCGACGAAGATAGCATCGTCCATAACACCTTCAGCGGCACCACAAATTTCGGCAGTTACGGAGGAATTGTTGCCTTTCACATTTGAAACTCCTGTCATTGAAAGCAATGTCATTGAGAAGAATACTGAGACTGAACCACTGGTACAGCAATTTTCACCTTTGGGTCACATGGCAGAACTTCCGGATGTAATTCTTCAGGAAGAATTCTCTGATGCGGAAGTGATGGAAGAGTCCACCGGTCCCTTACCGAAACAATACAGCCCTCCTTGGCAACCGTCCACGGGAGAATCCGAATACCCTCATGACCCGATACTCATGTTATCCGTGCAGAGGATTGTAGAAGAATTTTACAGGCGCAAAAGGAGAAGCAAATCCCGATTGATCCCATAGAATCAGGAATTATTCCTAGAGAGTCATCTCCGATTCCAGGCACATCTGGTTGTTCTCCTCACAGGAGTAGACCGCAAAAACGGATGAGATCACCGGAACCTGCTCGAAGACCAAGGAGCAGCACCCACAGTGCTTCACCTACAAGAGTCCCGTCGCCATAGTCATCGCTCAGACCGCGATCTCCGGATGTGGACCCTACTATGGTACCATCCACTATCTCGGTATCAGACTGGCAGGAGGATCCTTTTAGAGAATTCTCGGAACCAGAAGAAGGAGAAATAACACAGGAGCCAGACGCATCCAGTGAGTGGGATGACTACGTAGTCGAGAAGCCCAGGAGGAGAGACTCGCCGGGCAAGGCCTCACCGCCGGATGATCTCGTCTCTTTCCACACCATTATAGGTAAAGCCGCAGAATTGTTTAAAATTCAGGTTTCTTCTGAGGAAAGGAAATCAGTGCTCTATGAGCACAGGGACAAACGAAGGAAGACAGTGACCACAATTCCTCTCCTCGATACCATCTGGGATTCCGGATCCAAGATCCTATCCACACCCTTATCGACTCCGGCGCTGGTGTCCAGGCCAGAAAAGAAATATAAAGCTCCGGATTCGGCACCTCTTTGTTTGAGAGGTCATACGAAACCAGACTCGGTTATCACAGTGGCGGCCAGAAAGAAACTCGCCAACCCCTCCTCACCGTTGTCGGCACCACCGGATAAGGACGGACGTAAACTGGAAGCCATGGGCAGGAAAGTATCATCTTCTGCATCGCTTACAATCAGAGCGGGCAATGCGCTGGCCATGACCGCAAGGTTCGATCGCGAGCTTTGGCTCTGCATGTCTAAATTGGCGAAACAATTACCACCAGAGCTCCAGGAGGAGGCAAAATCGATAATCGCGGATGGTGAAGCAACATCGGATCACATGATCGACGCAGCGGTTGATGTGGCCGAATCAGGCTTCAGGCAGATGGCGCACGGCACAGTGCTCAGAAGGCAGGCCTGGATGAAGGCTACTAACTTTAGACCTGAAGTCCAGGCGCAGATATTAGACATGCCGTTTGATGGACAAGATCTCTTTGGAAAGAAGATAGACGATCATTTGAAGGGAATCAAGACAGACACGGACACAGCCAGAGCCATCAGTTCTTTAAAGGACAAAAGTAAGGACCATCGGTCTTTTCGTCCCTTTAGAGGCTCATCTGCCAAGTTCAGAGGATACGGTCGTTCCTCGTATGGTCAAAAAGCACAAGGCGGCACGTACCAAGACAATAAATATCAGTCATCCAACAGATACGCCCATAGAGGCAGACGTGGCTCCGCCCAAGGGAAGTCACAAGGCAAGCAAAACTGACGACCAATTTTTTTCCCCTCTTCACCACACCCCGGTGGGGGGAAGGGTGAGCCAGTTATTCCAGCGCTGGCAATCAATTACATCGGACAAATGGGTGTTGCAGGTGATCCGAAAGGGTCACACCTTAGAATTTCTGGACCAACCTCCTTCCCTGCCTCCAACATCTCGCAGAGTGCATATGCTAAGACAAGTCATGTCCGAAGTGCAAAAACTGCTCCAGAAGGCAGCAGTAGAACCAGTTCCTTATTCTCAGAGGGGAAAAGGTTTCTACTCCCGATTCTTCCTCATCAGAAAGAAAAACGGTCAATGGAGACCCATCTTGGACCTGAGGGCACTCAACAAATTTATCAAGCGCATAACATTCCAGATGGTAGCTTTACAAGGGGTGCTACCTTGGTTAAACAAGCACGACTTCTTAGCCACTTTAGACTTGGAGGACGCATACTTCAATATACCGATCCATCCAACGCACAGGCAGTTCCTCAGGTTCACGGTGGGAGAGCTTCACTTTCAGTTTCAAGTGCTCCTGTTCGGGCTAAAATCGGCTCCGAGAGTTTTCACAAAATGCTTGGCGCCGGTAGCGGCAAGTCTCAGGAGGGCAGGAACGGACGTTTTTCCATACCTGGACGATTGGCTGATAAAGGCAAGTTCCGCTGCAAAGGCTCGCTCGGCAGTGTCGAGGACTGTCAACCTCCTAAAAGAGTTAGGTTTCTCCATAAACCAGACAAAGTCCTGCCCCGTTCCCAGCAAGGTAGCTCTCTTCCTGGGAGCCGAACTCGATACCAGCATTCCCAGAGTGAGGCCATCCGCAGAAAGAATAGCAGCGATTCTACGCTCAACTTCGAACTTCCTACAGAAAGAGACAACATCCGTACGCTCTTACAAATCCCTATTGGGCATGATGTCATCATGCATATTCCTCATACCGAACTGCAGGCTTCGCATGAGACCTGTGCAGGAAGCTCTGGACCACCAATGGAAACAAGCTTTCGGAGGCTGGGAAGACATTGTCCAGATTCCATCGGCGTTGCACAAGGCCCTTCGATGGTGGAATGTTCCGAGGAATCTTCTGCAGGGGATGCCGTTTCAAGCACCGACATCGACCCTTCTGCTGAGGACGAACGCTTCCTTATCAGGTTGGGGCGCTCATCTTGCGGACCTCCAAACCAAGGGCTCTTGGTCGACACAAGAGTCCCAGCTCCACATCAACGTGTTAGAGCTCAGGGCCGTAAGGTTGGCGCTGAAAGCCTTCCTACCGGTGATAGCTGGTCAAGTTCTTACAGTCCAGACATACAACACGACCTCCATGCACTATACAAACAAGCAGGGAGGCACGAGGTCACAGATCCTGTCGCAAGAAGCCCAACAGCTTTGGGCATGGGCCTTGCACTACGGGGTGCAGATCAGGGCAGAGCATCTTCCAGGAGTGGACAATGTCCTAGCGGACAGGCTAAGCAGAGAATACACAGCGTCCCACGAGTGGGAGCTGGACGAAAAAGAAACCCAACGGATATTTGCCTTATGGGGCCATCCGCAGATCGACCTTTTTGCCACCAGGAACAACAAAAAATGCAAGAGATTTGCTTCAAGATACCCGGAGCACCAATCACTGGGAGACGCGTTCTCAGTGAATTGGTCGGGGAAGTTCCTCTATGCCTTCCCACCCATTCCCCTCATGTCGAGGGTACTTCGCAGGGTAAAAGAACAGGATTGTTCTTTGATTCTAATTGCACCGGATTGGGCACGGCAAGTCTGGTACCCGACGCTGAGGCATCTATCCTGTCGACCCCCGATTCGTCTCAAGACACATCAATATCTACTGACACAACAGAACCGCAAGGTCCTCCACCACGACCCGCGGAGCCTGTCTCTCAAAGCATGGTTCCTGAGCAGCGCAAACTGATCCACCTAAAGTTACCATCAGAATGCTGGGATATCATCAGGGCCGCTAGAGCCCCGTCCACGCAAGTCACCTACACCAGGAAATGGACCAGGTTTTCCAAATGGTGCGAGACCTCTGCAATCGATCCCCTCACGGCCTCGGTTAATCAGATTCTGCCCTACTTGTTGCACCTGGCTAAGTCAGGACTCTCACTGTCCTCTATCAAGGTCCATCTGTCAGCCATAGCGGCTTACACAGTAACCGCAGAGACGCAAGCCTTACTTTCCTCACCAGCGCTTAAAATCTTCCTGAAAGGACTGATGCGTACTTATCCGCCTACACCTACACCAGTTCCCGACTGGAGCCTCAACACCGTCTTAACAGCCCTCATGCAACCTCCCTTCGAACCCATACACAGATGCGAAATGAAATTCTTGTCCTGGAAGACATCTTTCCTGATAGCCATCACATCAGCCAGAAGGATCAGTGAGTTACAAGCTTTGTCTTCTGAACCCCCGTTTACTTTGTTCCAGAAGGACCGCGTCATCTTAAGGCCTCACCCGAAGTTCCTCCCCAAGGTACTTTCGAAGATGTCGTTCACTGAGCGCATTGTTTTACCAACCTTTTTCCAGAATCACGCTTCTGAAGCGGAAAGAACATTACATTCTCTAGACGTTGCTAGAGTGTTGAAGTTTTACTTGCAAAGAACCAAGGAGTTCCGCTCCTCAAACCGGCTATTCATTTCTTTCTCTGGCCGTACCAAGGGTCAGCATATATCTAAACAAAGTCTGGCACGCTGGGTATCGTCCTGCATCACCCACTGCCATCAGTTGAAAGGCGACCCTTTAACTAGACCGCCGTCTGCGCACTCCACCAGAGGAAGGGCGGCGTCAACAGCATTCCACGCAGGGGTGGCATTGAAGGACATATGCAGAGCCGCCACGTGGAGCACTCTGCATACTTTCGCCAAACACTACTGCCTGACTAAAGATACCAACAAAGAAGCTGCAGTTGGACAGGCAGTGCTCCGCCATCTCTTTGTATAAGGTAGGACCAGCCTCCTTTCCCACCTTTCCCGAAGTATGTAACCGTTGTGTTGCTGCATGGTAAAGGTTTGATCAGAAATATGTTTTTTCTTTATTTATGCATATATATATATATATATAATGGTGGCATGTTTTAACTGCTTGGTATTCTATTCAAGCATCTGAATCTATGAAAGATCCAATGCTGGAGAAGTCTTGGTTACTTACCTGTAACTGTATTTCTCCAGCATTGGTATCTTTCATAGATTCACATGCGCCCGCCCGCCTCCCCTGAGAGGCTGCTTCTATGCTCGGCATCCATCATACTGTAATATCTACGGTTCAAAATCTAAAGATGGCTGCCGGGGGCGGAGCTTAAGCCCTGCCACCTCATTGGCTGGGGCCATAAAGGACCAAAGTGAGGTGGAGGGACTACACAATGAAATGGCTCATAGGCCATAATGAGCTATGTACATGCACTGCTAGGTAGCAATGTGTGTATATTTAAAAAAATATTATTATTATTAAATTTATCACCGAGGATTCCCAGTCTGACGACTGGGAATATTCAAGCATCTGAATCTATGAAAGATACCAATGCTGGAGAAATACAGTTACAGGTAAGTAACTAAGACTTCATCAGACTGCACACAGCGTTTGGTCCCCAGCGGTAGCATGAGACCACATAATCCTGTTAGAATTGCTAGCCATATTCAAAGCCCGGAAGGCTTTTCAAACACACCTCCGGGGAAAGACAGTCCTAGTCATCACGGACAGCACCACGGCCATGTACTACCTGAGCAAGCAAGGGGGCACGCACTCTCCAGGGCTTTCCAAACTGTCACAGAACATATGGAGATGGGCTCTCAAACACAAGATGTTCTTCCTGTCACAACACATTCCAGGGGAACTCAATCTTCTGGCGGACATGCTCAGCAGAGACTTCCCACTACCCGCAGAGTACGAACGGCGGCTACACAAAGACATTGTCTTCAAAATCTTCGCAGGCTGGAGCTTCCCAGAAATTGACTTGTTTGCAACTCTGGAGAACGCACAATGGCCAGATTACGTCTCCAGGTGCCCGCAGAACCCCTCCAAGGGGAATGGTCTCTGGATAACCTGGTCAGGGAAATTTGTGTCTGCTCTGACCCCCTGCCCCCCCACCCCCCGACTCAACTACTCAACAAGATACTGCACAAGATGCACCAAGAACCAGTCACAATGATTCTGGTTGCACCGTTGTGGGCCCGCCAACCCTGGTTCTCTCATCTGATGGCAATGTCAGTATCACCTGCGAGGAAGCTGCCATACCCATACAACATGCTGTCACATCACAGGACAGAGGGGGGACACTTCATCCATGCCCGCAAACTCTCAATTTAGCAGCCTGGCTCCTGAGGTCATAGAATTCAGACACCTCCAACTTCCTCAAAGATGCATGGACATACTTGGAGAAGCATGAAGACCTAACACCAGACATGCTTCTCCAACAAATGGAAACGCTTCATCATCTGGTGCAATTCCAAGAGCATCAATCCCATTGTCTGCTCACCTACACATATTGTCCTGTACCTGATGTAAGGACCGGTAGGGGGTGTCTGTACTTCCGCTCTCTATATGGTAGAGGAGAGGCACAACGGACCCCAGCCAAGATTCTCTATAAGGTAGCAATGGACGAGCAATCAAGGCCTAGCTTCTCAGGAGGTGATGCAGGCTGGTTCTTAAGTACAGTGTAGTCCCCGAACCCCCACAAAGGAATGTCCACACACTGTATTACTGAAAACAGTCTTTATATAATTATTATTCAAAGGTATGTACACGATCACAATAACGCACTTTGTACTTGGAAGACAATAATGATAAATATATACACGTCTAGAGTGGTACCACTAATGTTATCAAATCTCATTAAAGTGCATCAACTGTACGGTTAAAATGTCACACAGATCAATAACGAGTAAACCAGCAATAGAGATAGGCAGGAACGTAAGATGTTTAAAACAATAGGCAGAATACTGGCCCCGACCGCTAGGCACAGTTCTGTGTGGAGATCCCCCCCCACCTGGGCAACCTGTAAATAAAGATATATAGCACAAGCCCAGTCCAAATGTTCAATAGTCTTACTTCTTCCTGTTAAGGTTTTACCCCCACCCCCAATGTACCTGGTGGAGTAGAGTTCTCCAACGATGCACCGACCGATCCTTCTTGAGTGCCCCCTTTCAGGCGGGAGCCACGGATCGTCGAGAGGTGTCTGGGAACTTGGTGTTCGATGTCGGGGAATCGACGGCCCTTCTTGAGTGCCCTGCCTTTAAGGCGGGAGTCACGGGTCGTCGAACGTCCGACGGTGAACAGGGTGAACTATGGCAGGGAAGTGGCAGCTTCGTTCCTACCGGTGCTCGTCGACGACGGAACATTGGCGTCCTGCAAGGAAGAGGCGTGCGGGGCACCTCGGTGACAATAGTTCTGGACCGCAAAGAGATGATGAAGAACTGTGGCACAGCAAGGGCGTCGAGTCGTCGGCGTCTCTGCGGTCTGTAGGTGGCGGGAAACCCACTGGTGGATGCTCCTCGGCGCGTCGACGTTCGGGCCTTCCCCAGCGGGAGACAAGCGGGTGACGATGCAGACAAGAGCGTCCGATGATCAATGGAAGTTCTTAGGCAAACGGGAGCACAGCGGCTCCGGTCGGCGACGGCGGTCGTCGACAATGGCGGACAACAGTCCGAGTGCTTCTCCTTGGAGTTCCGGAGCAGGCCCCGTATCAGGTTGGCAGCCTGTCGTAGGTCTGTCTACCAGGGAGCGTTGGCAAAGATCAGCTGTGCACGATGGTCCCTCATAGCTCGGGAAGAGGGTGCCTTACCAGGTCCTCTCTGGGTCAGTCCTTGGAGGCACAGCAGCTTTCAGATTGTGAAGGAGAGCAACAGCAATTCTTCTTGTCCAGGAGGGCTTCAAGGTCAAGCGTCAGTTAATCCAGTTACTCGTCGTAGTGGACTTCAGCTTCTGAACACGATTCCTAGCAGTGAGAGGTCCCCAGATATACTGTTGATCTCCCATTCATTCCGCTGGGTCACACTCAAGCATCCAATCACGACTACGGGCATTCATGCAGGCAGGCAGCCAATCAGGCACACAAGGTATTCAGGCCATTCACTTCTCTCCAGACACTCACAACAAGTTATGTGTATTGGGACAAGTACCGAGCCATTCAACACTCCAAGCTGCATTCATACTGGTTTTGGGCAGGGTTGTCTCGGTCATTGTGTCAACCACCAGATACTAGACACCCACAACACAGAATGCATATTCGTCACACACTCTATTCACCCAGGTCCCACCCACTGGAGGTACCCACAACATACATCACCGGGAAGGCTCCAGCTAGTCTGACTGGGCCTTCACAACAACACCATATATGGCACTTCCATCCAACAGCCAGTCAGGGGGAAGGGACAGAGTCAGGGCTTCCCAGGACTTTGGGAAAACAAGGTAATGGGTAATAGAAAGCAAGAGGCCACCGGGGCCATCTTGTTTTCCATCAGGAATCAACTGATCCCAATGGCAGGGCCGGGGTATCCCAAAATGGAGGATACGCCGCGCACCTGTCACATTCAGCATGGGGCTGCCACCAGCCCATACCCTGCTCTGTGGGCCACCCACAGGTGCCCAAAAACATACACTAGGGGCACAGGGTTGTACCCCCACCCATGGGTGCCATAAGGGTATCCCACAAGTCCGTTCACCAAACCAAAAGAAAGAGAACTGCACCGCCAGGAGTCCCACATGAACTCCTGCGCGGAAAACACGACAGAACACACGATAAATAGCAGTAAAGGACAAGGACAAGGATACGGAGGCCCTGTCCCTCCGATGCATTTCCAGCATCACAGTCGCCCCCCCCAGACTGAGGTGGAGGGTGCCTAATCTCCCACAGGATAGACAACCTCATCCAGACGGTCAACATACCTTCTGGAAAGGCCATCTGCATTATCGTGACTCTTCCCTGGTCTGTGCTCTATGGTGAAGTCTAGCCCTTGCAGGCTAATGGACCACCTGAGCAGTTTCGGGTTCTCACCCTTCATCTGCATAAGCCACTTTAGGGGCTTATGATCTGTTTGGACCTTGAAGGTAGACCCCGTAAGGTAGGGCCTAAAACGCCTAAGGCTCCAAACTATACTAAAACACTTCTTATCAACAGTAGCCCACCTAAGTTCTCTACCCTTGAGTTGTCTACTGATGAATATGATAGGATGTTCTCTCCCTTTGTCATCTAACTGGGACAAGACAGCTCCAATTCCGGTGTCGCAGGCATCCGTCTGGACGATAAAGGGTCGGCTGTAGTCAGGCGCACACAACACGGGTGCCCGACACAGACTTTCTTTCAAGCCTTTAAAGGCCCTCTGACAGTCTTCAGTCCAATTGACCTTCCTAGGCTGTTTGGGTGAAGTCAGCGCTGTCAGTGGTGCAGCTATGGTTCCATAGTCCGCCATGAAATTGCGATAGTACCCCGTGAGACCCAAAAAGGCTCTCACCTGGGTTTGAGTAGTGGGAGTCTCCCAGTCCTGTACATCCTGTACCTTACTGGGGACAGGTTGGATTTGACCCTCTCCTACCTCATGACCAAGATACATGACTTTCCCCTGAGCTATCTGGCAATTGGTGGCCTTGATAGTGAGGTTAGCCCTCTTTAAGGCCTGCAACACTCTACCCAGATGTGTCAAGTGCTCTTCCCAAGTGGAACTGTATACGGCAATGTCATCTAAATAAGCCACACAAAAGGCTTCCAGCCCACTGAGAGCATGATTGATCAATCTCTGGAAGGCGGCAGGGGCATTCTTCAACTCAAAAGGCATGACCCTAAACTGGTAGAGTCCCCCTGGTGTAGAGAATGCCGTGTTTTCCTTGGCATGGTCCGTCAGGCTATTTGCCAATAGCCTGAGGTGAGGTCAAAGGTGCTCACAAATTTGGCAGCACCTATGGTGTCCACGAGCTCATCAGTCCTGGGCAATGGGTGCGTGTCAGTTTTGGTGACGGCATTGACTCCTCGGTAGTCCACACAGAACCTGGGAACTTGCCTTGGGGACAAGGACCACTGGACTGGACCAGGAACTGGTTGAGGGTTCAATAACACCCAGATCCAACATCTTGGCGACCTCAGCCTGGATGTGGTTCTTAACCGTATCTGACATTCGGTAGCTCCTGCTCTTGACAGGCACGCTGTCACCAGTGTAAATCACGTGCTTTCACCACGGTGTAAGGCCTAGTGTCAGTGAAAACAGAGGCATACTGCTGGAGCAAAGTCCTGCAGGCCCTCTGCTGCTCGGTTGTCAAATCTGGAGAGAGCTGTACTCCCTCCACTGAGCCATCCTGAGGGTTGCTATGCAGCAAATCAGGAAGGGGCTCACTCTCATCCTCTTCTTGCTCTGAAGCCAGCAAGAGACATGAGACTTCTGCTCGCCTGTGGAACGACTTGAGCCTATTAACATGGAATACCTGAGGGGCTACCCCTGGGATTCCCATGTCAACCAGATAATTGACCTTGCCCATCTTGGAGACTATCCGGAAGGGTCCAGTCCATTTATCTGCCAATGCCCGAGGCTTGGTAGGCTCCATCACAAGGACCTCCTGTCCCGGAGTCCACTCCACTTGCGATGCCTTAAGGTCATGCCAGTATTTGTTCAATTCCTGGCTGGCCTTGAGATTCGCCGTTGCTTGTCCCATCATCTGTGTCATCCTCCGTCTGAGGCCCAACACATAGTCCCCCACTTGCTTGGCGGACCGGGAGGGGCGGCTTCCAAGCCTTCTCTGACCAAGGCGAGGGGCCCCCTCACGGGATGTCCAAAGAGCAACTCAAAGGGGCTGACACCAACACCCTCTTGAGGTACCTCTCTGTAAGCAAACAGCAGGCATGGCAGGAGGAGATCCCATTTCCTCCTTAGGGGATCTTCCAAAGCACCTAGCATGCCCTTGAGAGTTTTATTAAACCTCTCAACCAGACCATTGGTCTGGGGGTGGTAAGAAGTGGAGAACTTGTAGGTTACCCCGCACTCTTTCCACATGGTCTTCATGTAACTAGACATGAAGTTGGATCCTCGGTCAGAGACAACCTCCTTGGGGAATCCAACTCGGGTGAAAATGCCCAGGAGGGCCCGGGCAACCACCTTGGCAGTAACAGTCCGAAGGGGTATAGCCTCAGGGTACCTGGTGGCATGATCTACCAAAACCAGGATGAACTGATGTCCACCTGACGTGGGAGGGTCAAGGGGACTGACGATGTCGATGCCCACCCTCTGAAACGGTGTGCCAACCACTGGCAATGGCTGCAGTGGGGCAATGACACTGCCTGCAGTCTTGCCAGACAACTGACAAGTTGGGCAGGTCCTGCAGTGGGACTCCACTTCTACTTCCATCCGAGGCCAGTAGAAATGGGTAGAGAGCCTCTGTTTAGTCTTCTTGGTACCAAGATGACCAGCCAAGGGCACCTCATGCGCCAACTGCAGTAGGAAGGGCCTGTAAACCTGGGGTACCACCAACCTCTTGAGGGCACCAGGTTCAGGCTTAGTGGGCACACTAACGAGGAGCTCACCCTCCCAATAAATCCGGAAAGTCCTAGGCACTTGACCTTGTGCCTGGGACAGGGCCTGTTTCCTCAGACCCTCGAGAGAGGGACACTCTCTCTGTCCTTTACAGAAGTCTGCCCGGGAGCGTCCCCCTTCAGCTAACAAGCATTGTAGATCGGGATGATCCTCCGGGTTGAGAACCTCTCCCACAGGAGAGTCTTCTGGCTCTTCTCCCATAGGAGTTGAGACGGGGTTTACCACTGGACCCAGCACGTCTGGAGCATGGATCCCAATGGGTGCTGTAGGAACAGCAGGAAGAGAAGGGGCTCCCTCCACAGAGGTGGCCTTCTTGCTCCTCCTTCGTCGTGCCTTAGGCCGTGCCTTTGGTTCAGGTACCTGACTCACAGCCAGACCCGGTGTCACCTGTGACCTAGTGACCGCAGCGGCAGTTATGGGAAGACCATCCGCGATCAATCCCAACTCGACTAGATTGTTACCTAACAGAATCTTAGCAGGGACGTTGTCCTGAACCAGGACAGGAAGCTTTGCTGTCTTGTCTCCAATTACGAGTGTGACTCGGGCTACAGGCGATAATTTGGGAGTCCCACCAGCTAACCTGGTGGTTCTCAGAGGAGCATCTACATAGTCCTCTGGCTTGAGCAGGGTCCTGTCCACCACTGTCATGCTTGCCCCAGTGTCTCTCAAACCAGTAGAAGGCTGGCCATTCAGGAGGACACTTCTCAAAAATCTACGGGTGTTTCTGTGGGATAGTCGCCAGTACTTCTGCGTACTGGTCCCAGGCCCCAAGGGACACTAAGGAAATCTCTACCGGAGCACAAAAAGTGATCCCGGTAGAGGAGGGGAGGACAGTGGCCTCCACCTCAGACATGGGGTAAGGGTAGGTCAGGCTGACAGCCTGTACTCCGAGTGCCTTACCTTTACACTTGGAGTCACCCCTTTTGTGATCCAGAGCCCCACAGTCCCAACAAGTGCCGGGAGTGCGGGGTACGGTACTGGAACCACCGGGAGCCTGCTTTGCAGCAGGTGGACCACTACTCTTATTCCCACCCACAGATGACTTATCCCCACTAGATTTTTGGGTCTTAGGAGAGGAGGGTTTAGGTTTATTCGACTGTGACTGCTTTTGGGACTCCTCAGCTTTCTGAGAGGCCCCTTTTTCTTTGTCCTTGTCCTTCCCACTGGAGTCCTTAGGGGACACCCGGTGGGAGACCCACTTGTCAGCCAACCTAGCCAGCTTAAAGGGATCCAAAATGTTCTGGTCAGCAACATACTGACGCAGCTCCGGTGAACAGGCTTCAGAAAAATGCTCAAAAAACAACAGGTGGGACAATTCAACAAACGTTTTCACTTTGTAACCGTCAATCCACCCCATCATATTCATGTGCGCAGCACTCACCCAGTCGACCCAAGACACATTCTCTCTTTTCTTAAAATCCCTGAACGTTTTAAGGTATTGGGTAGGTGTCTTGCCAAACTTGGCAATCAAAGCAGATTTCATACACTCATACTTACCCCGTTCTTCCACACTCGGCTTCAGAATACAGTCATATCCAGTTTAAGGCACTCTGCTTAGCAAACACTTAGCCCAATCTCTTTTGTCAACATCATGAATTGCACAAGCCATTTCAAACGCTTCAATCCATTGGAGGATATCAGAACCCTCTGAAAACACACCAACCAAATCCTTCATAAATTTAGTGGCTGGGGACCTGACACACTCACTGGGTTTCGCTGAAGTCTCCACTCGAGCTTTCTCTAGCTGGATTCTCTGACATTCAGTGTCCTTGTCTTTGAGTTCAAGATCCCTATTCTTGAGTTCAAGATCCCTATTCTTGAGCTCCACTTGTTGCGCCAACTCCTCCTCCTTAAGCTCCGCATCTATTTCCAACTTGCGATATTCAAAGGCCAATTTCATCCTTAATAACTCAAGTTCCAATGTATTGCTGGGGTTCGGAACAGAGGCAGCAGGAATGGCGGCATTCCCAGAAACCGATTCAGTAGAAACCCCAGGGGCAGAGTCCTCATTGGTTGCATTCCCCCTCAAGAGTTTCACCATCGGTCTTGTAGTCCACCAGGGCAGTATCAGCTCAGCCCTAGACTTATCCACAAAGTCTAACTACCTGGCTTCACAAGCACTCTGGAGAGCCTCTAAACTCACCCGAGTCAATTTACCATTAGCAATAGACTCCATCGCTTGTAATGCAGTTATTTTGTACACACCCAAACCTTAATCGAATAAAGTGCGGATATTTTGTAAGTGGCACGGTTATACACGGAGTCTTAAAACCATAAGCATCCCACCAGTGTAAAGACCGGTAGGGGGTGTCTGTACTTGCGCTCTCTATATGGTAGAGGAGAGGCACAGCGGACCCTAGCCAAGATTCTCTATAAGGTAGCAATGGACGAGCAATCAAGGCCTAGCTTCTCAGGAGGTGATGCAGACTGGTTCTTAAGTACAATGTAGTCCCCGAACCCCCACAAAGGAATGTCCACACACTGTATTACTGAAAACAGTCTCTATATAATTAATATTCAAAGGTATGTACACGATCACAATAACGCACTTTGTACTTGGAAGTCAATAATGATAAATATATACACGTCTAGAGTGGTACCACTAATGTTATCAAATCTCATTAAAGTGCATCAACTGTACGGTTAAAATGTCACACAGATCAATAACGAGTAAACTAGCAATAGAGATAGGCAGGAACGTAAGATGGTTAAAACAATAGGCAGAATACTGGCCCCTACCGCTAGGCACAGTTCTGTGTGGAGATCCCCTCACCTGGGCAACCTGTAAATAAAGATATATAGCACAAGCCCAGTCCAAATGTTCAATAGTCTTCTTCCTGTTAAGGTTTTACCCCCCCAATGTACCTGGTGGAGTAGAGTTCTCCGACGATGCACCGACCAATCCTTCTTGAGTGCCTCCCTTTCAGGCGGGAGCCACGGATCGTCGAGAGGTGTCGGGGAACTTGGCGTTCGATGTCGGGGAATCGACGGCCCTTCTTGAGTGCCCTCCCTTTAAGGCGGGAGTCATGGGTCATTGAACGTCCGACGGTGAACAGGGTGAACTATGGCAGGGAAGTGGCAGCTTCGTTCCTAGCGGTGCTCGTCAACGACAGAGCGTTGGCGTCCTGCAAAGAAGGTGTGCGGGGCACCTCGGTGACAATAGTTCTGGACCGCAAAGAGATGATGAAGAACTGTGGCCCAGCAAGGGCGTTGAGTCGTCGGCGTCTCTGCAGTCTGTAGGTGGCGGGAAACCCACCGGTGGATGCTCCTCGGCGCGTCGACGGTCAGGCCTTCTCCAGCGGGAGACAAGCGGGTGACGATGCAGACGAGAGCGTCCGATGATCAATGGAAGTTCTTAGGCAAACGGGAGCACAGCGGCTCCGGTCGGCGACAGCGGTCGTCGACAGTGGCGGACAACAGTCCGAGTGCTTCTCCTTGGAGTTCCGGAGCAGGCCCCGTATCGGGTTGGCAGCCTGTCGTAGGTCTGTCTACCAGGGAGCGTTGGCAAAGATCAGCTGTGCACGATGGTCCCTCGTAGCTCGGGAACAGGGCGCCTTACCAGGTCCTCTCTGGGTCAGTCCTTGGAGGCACAGCAGCTTTGAGATTGTGAAGGAGAGCAACAGCAATTCTTCTCGTCCAGCAGGGCTTCAAGGTCAAGCAACAGTTAATCCAGTTACTCGTCGTAGTGGACTTCAGCTTCTGAACACGATTCCTAGCAGTGAGAGGTCCCCAGATATACTGTTGATCTCATTCATTCTGCTGGGTCACACTCAAGCATCCAATCACGACTACGGGCATTCATGCAGGCAGGCAGCCAATCAGGCACACGAGGTATTCAGGCCATTCACTTCTCTCCAGACACTCACAACAAGTTATGTGTATTCGGACAAGTACCGAGCCATTCAACACTCCAAGCTGCATTCATACCGGTTTCGGGCAGGGTTGTCTCGGTCATTGTGTCAACCACCAGATACTAGACACCCACAACACAGAATGCATATTCGTCACACTCTATTCACCAAGGTTCACACACTCTATTCACCCAGGTCCCACCCACAGGAGGTACCCACAACATACATCACCGGGAAGGCTCCAACTAGTTTGACTGGGCCTTCACAACAACACCATATATGGCACTTCCATCCAACAGCCAGTCAGGGGGAAGGGACAGAGTCGGGGCTTCCCAGGACTTTGGGAAAACAAGGTAATGGGTAATAGAAAGCAGGAGGCTACCGGGGCCATCTTGTTTTCCATCAGGAATCAACTGATCCCAATGGCAGGGCCGGGGTATCCCAAAATGGAGGATACGCCGCGCACCTGTCACATTCAGCATTGGGCTGCCACCATACCCTGCTCTGTGGGCCACCCACAGGTGTCCAAAAACATACACTAGAGGCACTTGGAGGAGGCTGGGCCCAGCGAGCCTAGCAACACATCGCCAAGATGGCCACTGTGCCAGACAGAGGCACCCGTTCAACCCCATTCCAGGAGTTTGGCGAAGAACGAGTATCAAGGTGGGACTGGCCTCAACCAAGTACGTGGCCTACAGCCTATCCTTATGCGCAGGGCAGTTTCCCACTGCGGCCATACAGGCAGGGTATGCAGCGGCTCCAGCAGCTCCCGGCTACCCCTTCAGTACCCCCTACCACCTCTCCGGACATTGATGAGGGGTTCTTGAGAGGTTCCTCGGGCTCATGAAGTCACCTCAGATGGGGGTTATCCTCAAGGACGCCATCAGGGAGGTCCTCCCTACAATGCTACCGGCACCACAAGCTCCTCCGCCGGTGGTCCCGGTACAGCCGCTGCCTGTGGCTCCCCAGCCAATTCCTCAGGCGGTTCTGTACCAGCCTCCACCTCCTCATCAGCCTCCATCCATGGTCTCTGTACCCCAGCATCCGGCTCCAGCTACTCCTCCACAGGATCCTCCTGATCCACAGGATACGGATGAGGAGGAGGGTCCAGACACACCATCCTCAGTCAGGGCCTTCCACGAACGTCTTGCAGGGCTGGCGGAGTACCTGGGCCTACCCCAACCCGAGGCTTAACAGCTGGCAGAGAGGGTACTGGCTGAAGTCCTCACACAACGCTCCACTGCCAAAACGGGGATTCCACTGCAAACCAATGTAGTCTCCCTGGCCAAGAAGGGATGGCTCAAGCCCCACTCGGTCCAGCCGGTCAATCGATGCCTGGACGCCAAGTACAGGCAGATGGATGGAGATACACTCTTGCTATCTGCCCATCCTCAGCCACACTCCTCGGTGATCGCTGCGGCATCACTATACTCCAAGCCTCAGTCATCAACCTCCACAGCAGCGACGCTACTGGGCAAGGAGGAGAAGATCTTGGAGGCATACGGAAAGAAGCTGTATTCCAATGCGTCCTTGCATCTTCGCGAGGCCTACGCTGATGGCATGCTGTCCTCCAGCTAACCAAAGGTTATAGCGGGAAACTGCGTACTTCCTCCCGGAACACCCTATGCAGAGCCAATCGCGTATTAAGGCGGGACTGGCTGAGGCCAAGCTGGTGGCTCAGGACCTCATGGAATCCACCGTGGCCCAGATTGACACCTCTAGCCATACCATCTGTATAGCCACGGACATGAGAAGTACAGCTTGGCTCCGGGCAACGAAATTCAACCCGGACATCCAGGAACGCATATTAGATCTACAGTTCGAGGGGGAGGGACCTCTTCAACTCCACCACGGACAAGGAGCTGGACGAAAAGAAAAACAGCTCACAAACGGCCAAGTCTTTATCCATCTTGACAAAGACCACGCCCAAGTCATATACCCAGCCACAGCAGCGCTCCGACAGGGGGCGCATGTACGGAGGGTTCCGCGGCTTCCAGGAACGGAGATCCAGGTAGCCGGACTGCTCACAGTCTCAGAACCAGCGCAAGCAACAAAAAGAGGCGGGGGGGAGTAAGGCCTTTTTCCAGTCCCCCTCCTCTGCGACAGCCTCCAAAGGAAAGAAGGCATGACACGCCCCTCCGGGTCTCCAGTGGAGGGTAGGCTTGCTCTCCATGGATATTTCTGGTGCCAGAATTTGGTGGACCCCTGGATCCTCTCTGAAGTATCCATGTGGTACCGCCTACCCATCCCAGCCTCTTCTCCCCTCCCTCAAGTTGAGACAGCAACTCTTCTGTCGGAGATCTGGTCGCTCGTAGAGAGCCAGGAAGGGGGGGGGGAGTTGCAGCATTCCAGCGAGGCTTGGGCTTTTACTCCAGGATTTTTGCCATTCAGAAGAAGAACCAGGTGGGCCTGAGAGTTGTGCTGCACCTTTCCACCCACAACCGCTCCTTACCCCTGCAAAAATTCAAGATGGTTATGCCAACTTTTATAGCGGAGAAATTGTGCAAGGGAGACTGGATGTGCTCCCTGGATATAAAGGACGCGTCCCTACAGATCCCTATTTGGCAGCCCCATCCTTCTTTTCTTCAGTTCAGAATCATGGGCTACCATTTTCAATACAAGGTCCTTCCTTTTGGCCTCAACTCAGCCCCCAGGGTCTTTACCAGGCTCATGAATACAGTGGCTGCTCTCCTCACAGCGCAGGGCCTCCACATCTACCCATACCTTGGCGATTGGCTCATCAGGGCTACATCACGGGAAGCAGTTCACCCCTCTTCCCATGCCCTTATTGTAACGCTCACCTGGTTCCCACGGAGGCGCGGCGTCGAAGGCGCAGAACTCTGAAGATGGACAGGAAGGGCTCCTCTATTCTGGCTTCCCTGGCTCGTTGGATACCCTCCTGTGCGTGAAAAGGGAGTATTACCAACTGTGGAACAATGCTCAAGCCTCCCACTCCCTTCCAACCCTCCACGATACCTCCTCCACGATTCCCCGTGAAGCCTCACCTTAGGGTTTGGAAGGATGAGCTCTCCATCCTGCTTCTGATGCAGGGGCTCGTTGAAACCCAGTTACTTCACTGGATTGAGGATTGATGGGAGTTCAGGTAAGCTTGACTGTTCAGGTAAGGCGCTGTAAAAGTTCTGTTCAAACGTTCAAGCTCAATAATAATGTTCGTTGTCTAATTGCAGCAAGCGCTAATGCTTATGTCTTTTTCCCCTTAGGGGCCGGGGTTCGGAGTGCCGGAGATATGGCGCCGACCCGAAGTGAAACAGTTCTGGATGAGCGCTCAGGTAATGTCTTTGCATTCGCTCATTCAATGTCTGTCTTTTTTCCCCATAGGGGCCGGGGTCCGGAGATGCCAGGAAGCGGCAGGACCCGAAATGCAGTGGGAATAATCCAACAGGTAAGACTTAAAAGGAAACTGAGCTTTCCTTATTCCTTTTCTCCCTCTCACCTTTGTTCTTGTCTTTTTTCCTCTAGGCGCCGGGGCGTAGCTGAATCCGGAAGATCGCTGCTGAAGATGGAAGCGCCTTGCAAAGGTGAGTAAAATGCAGCGCTGCAGCGATCGAAACGAAATGCCTTTAAAATGATGTCTTCCTTTTCAGGGCCGTTGGAGAAATGAATCTGGGATGCAGATTATTTAGCAGGTAAGGGCTTTTCTTCTCCTATTCTCTTCCTTTCTCCCCTTGCAGGTGTTCCAGGGTGCTGGCAGGCGTGGCTGAAGTCAGGATGCAGGAGCTGACACGGTGAGCGTCCAGCTGCTAGGTGCAGAACAACGCGAAGCATGTGTGGCTGTTCGGGTGGGGTTTAAATAGCCTTGGAAGAAGTTCCTGGTATGGATCCTTCCACCAATCAGGTATGTATCCTTCCCTGACCACACCCGGGTGGTGAAGTAGTCCTACAGGTTAAGTAGTCCCATTCAGGCCTCAAGAGGGCCTGGATGAAGCAGCAAGGTCTGCATCAGGTAAGTGTGCACCCAAGCACTTAAACACATATCCTCTTCTATGAGCCTAGCGCCTAAGGCGCCAGGACTGGGGTCTGCTATGAGCCTGGCACCTAAGGCGCCAGGACTGTGTCCAAAGGGCCCCGACTTGGGCCCGCTGAGACTTCCCTCGGGAAAATGATGTCTGCCTCTGGGGTTGCTGGGCCCGACCTGGCTCCTTAGAGGTAGGCATCATGACAGTACCCCCCCCTCAAGGCCCCTCCCAAGGTCTTTTCCTCCGGGGGTTTTGGTTTGTGCGGGAATCTTCGATGGAATCTTTGAATTAATCGTGGTGCGTGAACATAGTTACTGGGTTCCCAAGATCTTTCCTGAGGTCCATATCCTTTCCAATCAACAAGATAGAAGAGTTTCGACTTAACTATCTTGGAATCTAAAATGTCTTTCACTTCGAATTCTAATTCTCCATCAATCTGGACAGGGCCTGAGGGCTCAGACAGTCTGGTTCCAGGTTGTACTGGTTTTAGAAGAGATGCGTGAAAAACGGGATGAATCCGCATGTTGGATGGTAAATCGAGTTTAAAGGCCACTGGGTTGATAATAGCTTTGATGGGGTAAGGCCCAATGAGTCTGGGATTAAAAGTTTGCTGACCCTTGAGGGGTAGATGTTTAGTTGCTAGCCATACCTGATCTCTTACTTGGTAAGGAGGAGTTTTACTTCGGTGCAAATCAGCGTTTTCTTTATACTTTTTCTTGGCTTGCTGTAAGTGGGTTGTAGCTTCTTTGAAGGCTTGGGTTATTGTGGAATGTAGGTGATTTACTGCAGGCATCTCCAGGGTCAGAGGTGGATCTAGGTCAGAGGTCCGAGGATGGTGACCATACAGGGTATAAAAAGGAGTCTGTCCGGTTCCAGAATGCACTGAATTGTTGTATGCATATTCTGCAATCCAAAGGATGTCCTTCCAATTCAACTCGGATTGGTGTAACATGCACCGCAGATATTGCTCGAGAGTCTGATTGGTTCTCTCGGTTTGTCCGTCGGTCTGGGGGTGGTGGCTGGTGGATAACCGCACGTCTATTTGTGCTAGTTGGCAACATTTCTTCCAAAAGTGGGAGATAAATTGACTTCCACGGTCTGAGACTAATATGGAAGGGAAACCATGTAACCGCACTATATTTTCCATAAATTCCTTGGCCAAGGTGGAAGCTGACGGCAATCCTTTTAAAGGGATAAAATGGGCCATTTTGGAGAATAGATCCACTATTACGAGAATCGTGTTGTAACCACCACAAGGAGGCAGGTCAGTTATAAAGTCCATTGACAAGGTGTGCCAAGGTGCTGGTGGAATGTCCAAAGGTTGAAGTAGGCCGGCTGGCCTTTTCTTTTGACTCTTATTTTGGGCACAGATTCCGCAAGACAACACAAATGACTTTGTCTTTTCTCCAAGAAGGCCACCAGAAGTGGCGTTTGATCTTTTCTTCTGTTTTCGCGATACTGGGGTGTCCTTCCATTAATGATTCATGATGACGGGTAATGACAAGTTCCTGCAATTCTTTACTTGGCAGAAATAACCGCTCTTGGAAGTAGGGTAAATCATCCTTAACGGTGTAGTGAGGACCCTTTTGACTCCATTCCAGTAAGGCAGAAGAGTCAAAAAGCTGTTTTACTTGAGCTTGGATGTCCTCAATGGTTTGCAATGAAGTCAAGCCCAGAATTCTTTGTTCCGGTATGATTGGCACAGGTTCTAAACTCGAATTGGGTTCTTCCATGCCTATCCGGGATAAGGCATCTGCCTTACCATTCTTGCAGCCAGGGCGATAGGTAATTACAAAATCAAATTCCGCAAAGAATAAAGCCCATCGGAGTTGTCGCAAAGATTGAGCTTTGGCCGTCTTTAAATACTGCAAATTTCTGTGGTCCGTAATTACGGTGATGGTGTGTCTTGCACCGAGAAGATAGTGACGCCAAGCCTTGAAAGCTGATTTAATAGCCAGTAGTTCTTTGTCGGTAATTGCGTAATTGAGTTCAGGTGGAGAGAATTTTCTGGACCAAAAGGCTACAGGGTGTAGTTGGTTAGTTTCTGGGCCTCTTTGCGACAGGACAGCTCCCATGGCCGAACTGGATGCATCGGTTTCCACGATGTAAGGGAGATCTGGGCGCGGGTGCTTCAATACAGGTGCAGAGGTGAATTTGGTTTTCAGGTCCTGAAAGGCTTGTTCAGCCTCAAGAGTCCATTCAAAGCGTTTGTTTTTCTTTAGGAGAGCTGTGATGGGTTGAACAGTTCGAGAAAATTCCGGGATGAACCTTCGATAGAAATTGGCAAAGCCAAGCATGCTTTGCACTCCCTTCACAGAGCTAGGAGATGGCCATTTGAGAATGGCGTCCACTTTCCGCGAGTCCATTCGGATTCCTTGAGGTGTCAGGATGAATCCGAGAAACTCCACTTCTGTGGTATGAAAAACGCATTTTTCGAGCTTGGCAAATAATTTGTGCTGGCGCAATTTCTCAAGAACTGCCCTAACATGGTTTCTGTGATCAGATTCTGAGGAGGAATACACTAGGATGTCGTCAATATAAACGATGACACAAACATCGATAAGTTCCCGAAGAACATCATTCATGAAGTACTGAAAGGCGGCAGGTGCGTTGCACAAACCGAAGGGCATTACTTGATATTCGAAGAGCCCAAATTTGGTGCGGAATGCAGTCTTCCACTCGTCGCCCTCTTTTATACGTACCAGGTGGTAAGCTCCTCGGAGATCTAGCTTGGTGTACACACGAGCATCTTTTACTTGGTCGATAAGCTCAGGTATCAGGGGCAAAGGGTAACGATTCTTAATCGTTATCTGATTTAGGGCGCGGTAGTCAATACAGGCCCTAAGGTCTCCTTCCTTTTTAGGTACGAAGAACAAAGCGGAAGAGACTGGTGACTTTGATGGGCGAATGAAACCATTGGCCAGGTATTGATACAAATACTGGCGCAAATGCAGGTTCTCAGGTTCAGTAAGAGCATAAATCCTACTACAAGGTAGTTGTGCATTGGGTACCAAGTCGATTTGGCAATCGTAAGATCGATGGGGAGGTAAGGTGTTAGCCTGCTCTTTCTGAAAAACGTCTTGGAATTCTTGGTATTCAGATGGTAGCTGTACAGGGGTGGAAGTTACAGAGGCTAGACCCATAGCTGGATTCCTTGGGTAACAGGTTGGTTCACAATCAGGAAAAGTTATCTTCTTTGCTCGCCAGTCTATTCTCGGATTATGTGTTTCTAACCAAGGGATTCCAAGAAGTACTTGAAATTGTGGGGCCTTGATCACATCAAACACGATTGCTTCCCGATGTCCGTCCTGACCCACCAGAGTGATTTCAACTGTGGAATGCGTTACAGGCCCTGAGGCTATTTCGGTTCCATCAACTGTAGTAATTACATCTTGGGCTACTTTCGGGCGGAGAGGAAGCTTAATCCTGGAAGCCAATTCACGGTCTATGTAATTTCCAATAGCTCCACTGTCTATGTATGCTTTTATAGCATGCAACTGCTGAGGCTGTTTTGGGTTCACAAGCACCATTGGCATGACAAAATGCAAGGTCAAAGAGTTTGTTTTCAAGCTCGGCAAGCGGACCCCTACGCTTGTCGGGCTAGGTCGTTTCCCGAACCAGGTGTCAATAACTCGTTATCAGTGGCTCCAACCACCTTCTTGGGTGGTTTAACTGGACAACTTTGAAGAAAGTGACCGGAACTTCCGCAATACAGACAAAGTTGCATTTGTCGCCTTCTCTCTTGTTCCTTCTGCGTTAATGGTCCTTTAACACTGCCAATTTGCATAGGTTCGGAAACGTCAGTACTCTTGGAGTTAACGTGGGTCTTGATAGGTACTCTGGTTTCATACTTGAGCCGATCTGCTTTTCTATTTTGAAGTCTGTGATCAAGTTGAACCATTAAGTCTATGTAGTCTGCGCAGGCCTGGGGTGCATCTACTATCTGAGCTATAACATCTTTAAGCTCTCCGCGCAGGCCTCGATGAAACAATGTGATCCTTTTATTTTCAGGCCATCCGGTTTCCACAACTAGTCTATTAAAGGTGGCGATATAGGACAAAAGATCCTGATTACCTTGTCGTAAGGATAGCAGTTCGTTGTCAAGGGCCTGTCCCTGCGAGTGTCGAGCGAACAATCTTTCCATGCTGGCCTGGAAGCCCTGGAAATCCCGGAGAATGGGATCATCCTGATTTACCAATGGAATAGACCAATCGGCAGCACAGCCACTGAGGTAAAATAGTACAAAGGCTACTTTGGTCTGATCGTTGGGGAAGGCCCCGGGCCTGCATAAAAAGTGTAAACGGCATTGGTTCATAAAAACGGCATATTTCTTGGGATCCCCCGCAAAACGTTCCGGCGGGGCCAAAGGCATGTGTCCAGGTAGATTGATTTGTACCGGGTTATTCGAACCCATTGTTGTAGAAATATCTCCGGAAACAGGTAAAGGAGTGTGCTCTGCCTGGCCCTGCAATAACCTTTTGGCCAGATCATCAGTTCTTTCCTTGGATAGGATTAGTTCCCTTCTTAGAGCATTAGTCTCCTGGCGGGCTGAGTGCACTTCTGCCTGTAATTCCCCTAAAAGATGGGCCAGCTGATCTGTCTCGGAAGTCTCCATAGCGCCCAGGTGGGAAATTGTGGTAAGGCTTCGGGTTCTGTAACGCTCACCTGGTTCCCACGGAGGCGCGGCGTCGAAGGCGCAGAACTCTGAAGATGGACAGGAAGGGCCCCTCTATTCTGGCTTCCCTGGCTCGTTGGATACCCTCCTGTGCGTGAAAAGGGAGTATTACCAACTGTGGAACAATGCTCAAGCCTCCCACTCCCTTCCAACCCTCCACGATACCTCCTCCACGATTCCCCGTGAAGCCTCACCTTAGGGTTTGGAAGGATGAGCTCTCCATCCTGCTTCTGATGCAGGGGCGCGTTGAAACCCAGTTACTTCACTGGATTGAGGATTGATGGGAGTTCAGGTAAGCTTGACTGTTCAGGTAAGGCGCTGTAAAAGTTCTGTTCAAAAGTTCAAGCTTAATAATAATGTTCGTTGTCTAATTGCAGCAAGCGCTAATGCTTATGTCTTTTTCCCCTTAGGGGCCGGGGTTCGGAGTGCCGGAGATATGGCGCCGACCCGAAGTGAAACAGTTCTGGATGAGTGCTCAGGTAATGTCTTTGCATTCGCTCATTCAATGTCTTTGTCTTTTTTCCCCATAGGGGCCGGGGTCCGGAGATGCCAGGAAGCGGCAGGACCGAAATGCAGTGGGAATAATCCAACAGGTAAGACTTAAAAGGAAACTGAGATTTCCTTATTCCTTTTCTCCCTCTCACCTTTGTTCTTGTCTTTTTTCCTCTAGGCGCCGGGGCGTAGCTGAATCCGGAAGATCGCTGCTGAAGATGGAAGCGCCTTGCAAAGGTGAGTAAAATGCAGCGCTGCAGCGATCGAAACGAAATGCCTTTAAAATGATGTCTTCCTTTTCAGGGCCGTTGGAGAAATGAATCTGGGATGCAGATTATTTAGCAGGTAAGGGCTTTTCTTCTCCTATTCTCTTCCTTTCTCCCCTTGCAGGTGTTCCAGGGTGCTGGCAGGCGTGGCTGAAGTCAGGATGCAGGAGCTGACACGGTGAGCGTCCAGCTGCTAGGTGCAGAACAACGCGAAGCATGTGTGGCTGTTCGGGTGGGGTTTAAATAGCCTTGGAAGAAGTTACTGGTATGTATCCTTCCACCAATCAGGTATGTATCCTTCCCCGACCACACCCGGGTGGTGAAGTAGTCCTACAGGTTAAGTAGTCCCATTCAGGCCTCAAGAGGGCCTGGATGAAGCAGCAAGGTCTGCATCAGGTAAGTGTGCACCCAAGCACTTAAACACATATCCTCTTCTATGAGCCTAGCGCCTAAGGCGCCAGGACTGGGGTCCACTATGAGCCTGGCACCTAAGGCGCCAGGACTGTGTCCAAAGGGCCCCGACTTGGGCCCGCTGAGACGTCCCTGGGGAAAATGATGTCTGCCTCTGGGGTTGCTGGGCCCGACCTGGCTCCTTAGAGGTAGGCATCATGACACTTATGAACACGCTGCACGATCTGGGTTTCTCGCTCAATCTCAAGAATTCGCAGCTGCAGCTCACACAGACTAGCATTCTTGGGCCTCATCTGGGATGGTATTTCCGTTGGAGGACAAGATCTCAGCCATCAACAGGGCCACCGCCCACTTGCTCAGTAGAGAGGTGACCTTGGCTTGGGGTACCAGCATCTCCTGGGTCTCTTGTTGGCAGTCCTATTAGCCGTCCCACACACGAGACTGAGGATGAGGAGGATTCAGCTGAACTTCGCGGCCTCATGGAACCAGGAGCGGGGCTCTCAATCCGAGAGGATCAGCGTTCCTCCATCTCTCCACCCGGTCCTAACATGGTGGTCCAGGGACTGCAACCTACGGACGGGCAAGCCCTTTCGGCCGCCCACCCCGCAGGCCACCAACACCACAGACTCGTCGCTTGAGTGCTGGGGAGCCAACCTGGATGATCTCTCGGTCCACGTTACCTGGACTCGACAGGAGCAGGAATATCACATAAATTGGTTATAGCTGAACTCCATCTGGCTAGCGCTCAGAGCATTCCTACCACTTCTCAGGAGCAAGGTTGTCCTCATCCAGACTGACAACTCGATCAGCATGTACTACGTCAACAAGCAGGGAGGCACCAAATCCCCTCATCTGTGCAGACTGGAAATCGGCATGTGGAAGTGGGCCCTGGAAAATGACATCTACTGCACGGCAGGCCACCTCCCGGGGGAAGCCAACCTGGAGGCAGACAGGTTCAGCAGGTTGGGAGCGGACAATTACGAGTGGCAGTTAAATGACCTTGTCATTCAGGAGATCTTCAACAGGTGGGGTCATCCCCAGGTGGATCTCTTTGCCACCTGGCACAACAAGAAGTGCCCTCAGTTTGCCTCCGGACAGGGCCCCGGCTCCCTGGGCGATGCATTTCTGCTTCAGTGGAATGGCATGAAGGCTTACGCCTTTCCGCCCACTCCGATGATTCACAGAGTGATTTGCAAGAACAAGGAGTCTCGCCAACACAGCATCATTCTAATAGCTCCATGGTGGGTGGCCGGCCAGGCCACGGTTTTTGGAGCTGCTTAGCCTCTCGGAGATGCCTCCGATTCACCGCCCGATGGGCCCAGCACATCTTCTGGTGCAGCAGGGGGGCAGAGTCATCCACCCCGCACGACAGAAACTAGCCCTCACAGCATGGTACCTGAGCAGGTAACGCTCCGGCACCTCAGCCTCTCACAGGCTAAACTGGAAATCATACAGGGCACAAGGAGCAAGGCTACCATAGTCCTTCCGACGTTCTTTGTCGATCCCAAGGACTGCACTGTCTGGATGTCAGGCATGACCTGAAATTTTACTTGGACAGGACCAAGGGCTTCCGCAAATCGGACGCCCTATTTGTCACTTTCGGCGGCTCAAGACCAGGCTATCGGGCCTCCATATCCTGCTGGATGGTCTCGGCCATCAAGGAAGCGTACGAGAACCCGCACAAGCCGCTTCCAGCCAAAATGCACGCCCACGCGGTCAGGGCCATGGCAAAGGCCATCGCATTCCAGCGCAATGTCCCCTGGCAAGTCATAAGCAGGGTGGCCGCGTTGGCCACTCCCTCGGCTTTCTACAAGCATTACTGTCTGGATGCCGGCTCTAGATCTGATGCGGCTTTCGGACAGGCGGTTCTCAGGAACCTATTTGCTTAAGGAGGGTCTCCTCTACACCCTGGGGCTACATTCAGTTGTAATCGCCCATGCAGCATGGAGGAAAGGGGACGGGACGCAAGAGTAATTATAAGTTACTCACCGTAGTGACTAACTTACTTAATTCTTAGTCCCCTTTCCTCCATACATCCCACCAACCTCCCCCCTAATAATACTGGTGTCATTAGGCAATGTTAAATCTTTTGTTGATGCATCAATGGGGACTGGGGTGTGGTGCCGGAGGGCGGAGTCAGGGCAGCGGATGCTCCCTGGGCCGCACCCCACCCTCACGCACCTCTAAATTTAAAGGGGAAGAAGTTTTTTCTGGTAAAAAAGGTTTAGTCTCCCGTCCCTTGGAAGGGACGCCCATGCAGTATGGAGGAAAGGGGACTAAGAGTATGTTAGGCACTACAGTGAGTAGAACAAGTTACTTTCTTACTTGGTAACGTTCTTTCAATGGGATGGTCCGACGACGTATTCCATATCTATGACAGGTAATGTCCACAGCTGTGCTGCTTCGGAAACTCGTCTGCGTCCTGCGTCGATGACGTCGATGCCCCGTCCCCGAGGACCTCCTCCGACGGCCGACGTCACCCGATGTGATAAGTAGGACGCACGACGACCGTAGCCTCAGTTGTAGTTTTCCCCCCAGAATGTGTGACACCAGTTTTCTGCCAGTCAGATACACAAGGCCTTGCGGAAGGCAAGCTGCAATCGCAAAAGAAATTCTGCAGCGGGGAAGGTAGGGAGGGAGCGATATGGAATACGTCGTCGGACCATCCCATCGAAAGAACGTTACCAGGTAAGAAAGTAACTTGTTCTTCGAGGGGATTGGGTCCTCTGACGTATTCCATATCTATGACGGACTCCCAAAGCAGTAGCAAGCAAGGAGGTGGGAAAAGAATTTAGAACACAAATTTAGCATACCCAATCAAATTGCGGTATAAAGGACTGCCTTGCCAAAGGCCAGATCCTGCCCTCGGATGGAATCGAGGGAGTAGTGATGTACAAAAGTATGTACTGAAGCCCAGGTGGCTGCATCAGAGATGTGACGAATAGGAACACCCCTCTGCAGGGCAGTAGACGCAGCCACTCCACTGGTAGAATGGGCCCGCAAGCCAGCCGGAGGGTCCTTACCCGCCAATCGGTAACACTCGGAGATAGCTAAAATAATCCAATGAGTCAAAGTCTGTTTCGACACAGCTTGTCCCAAACGCTTTCCAGCATAACCAATGAAAAGTTCATCGTCCACTCTGACCCGGGACATGCACGAAATATAAAAGCTCAACGCTCTTCTAGGATCAAGCCTATGGAGCCTCTTCTCTTCCTTACCAGGATGTGGAGGAGGATAGAACGCCGGAAGAACAACCTTCTGGCTCAAATGAAAATCTGAAACCACCTTCAGAAGAAAGGAAGGACGAACTCTAAGGACAACCCTGTCCTTATGAAACACAGTGAAGGGTGGCTTAACCGAAAGTGCCTGTAACTCACTCACTCAGGTTCCAGAGTTAACAGTCTCAAAGGGCTAGAATGCAAAGGCTCAAACAGAGCACCCATAGGAAACTTAAGAACAAGGTTCAAATCCCAACCGGGCACCAGAAAAGGTGACGGAGGGAACACATTAGTGAGCCCTTTGAAAAACTGAGAAATTAAAGGAATCCTAAAATACGAACATTCTTCAGACGAGCGCTTAAATATGGACAGCGCCGCCAGGTAACCTTTAATGGTCCCCACTTGCAAGCCCCTGTGGGCCAAGGAAAGCAAAAAAGACAGAACCGTGGGAATGTCACACTCAAAAGGATCCACATTCTTAACTCTCCACCAGTCGCAGAACTTTCTCCAACGGCAACGGTACAGAGACTTTGTTTCCGGCCGCCTGGCCGAGAGCAGCACCTCCACCACGTCTTCAGGGAGGTCCCAATCCTTATACCTCAACCTTTCAGAAGTCAAGCGTGCAGGTTGAGGGATCTGACCGCTGGATGGAGAACCTGACCTCCCTCCCATGAGAGCAGATCGTCTCGGTAGGGAAGACGACGTGGAGGGCAGATGTTCAAGTTGAGAAGGTCCGGGTACCACGTCCTCCGGGCCCACGCCGGAGCAATGAGGATCATCCCGGAACCGAACCTCCGTAACCTCCGCAGTACTTGCGGGATGACGGGGACTGGAGGAAACGCGTACAGCAGTGGGAATGACCACTCCACCACGAATGTGTCTCCTAAGGCTCCTTTTGGGGGAAATTCCTGCGAGCAGAACGTTTCGCACTTCCGGTTGACACTGGAGGCGAAGAGATCCACTTAAGGGGTCCCCCAAAGGGCAAAGATCTCCAGGAGAATCTCCTGAGCCAACTCCCACTCGTGAGAGATCGCGCTCTGCCTGCTCAGAGCATCCGCCGTCTCGTTGTCTCCGGCCAGATGAACAGCCGAGATCGAAACCTCCTGCTGTATGGCCCAGAACTCGAGCTGCATCGCCTCCCTGCACAGAGGAAGTGACCCTGCCCCACCCTTTTTGTTGAGGAGTGCATGGCCACTGTGTTGTCCGTTAGAATCAGGACACTCTTTCCTCGCACAGTCGGCAGAAAAGCCTTCAGGGCTAGCCTGACGGCCCTCAGCTCCAACAGATTGATATGGAGTCTGGACTCCGACGGAGACCAACGACCGCTGACTGTCAACTCGTTGGCATGAGCGCCCCATCCTGTGAGGGATGCGTCCATCACGATCGTCACCTCCGGCCAGGGCAGCCAAAATGGGGCCCCCTTCTTCAGATTGCCTTTGACGGCCCACCACAGAAGGTCCTGGGCGACCGAGGGCGGCACCTGAACAGGATCCGACAACCTGCCAGAGGACTGAGACCACTGGAGCTTGAGTGCCCATTGCAAAGATCTCATCCGCAACCTGGCCTCTGGCACCAGAAGAATGCAGGATGCCATGAGGCCGAGCAGTCTCAAGAACTCGGACACTGGGAGAGTCTGGGCAAGCTGAAACTTGTGCACCATCTGCTGAATGTGAAGAGCCCTCACCTTGGAAGGAAAACACAGTTCCAGGGATGTGTCGAGCACTGCTCCGATGTACTGGAGCCGCTGTGTTGGCGTCAAATGGGACTTCTTTAAATGGAGGGAGAAGCCCAGCTTGTGAAGGGAGTGGCAGGTGACGGACAGATGATACAGGACTTGCTCGGGAGAGCTCCCCCTGATCAACCAATCGTCCAGGTAGGGGTAGACATGAACCCCCCCTTTCCTGAGATGCGCTGCCACCACCACCATGAGCTTGGTGAAAACCCTCGGGGCGGAGGTCAATCCGAACGGCAGGACCCGAAACTGAAAGTGCGAGTCGCCAACTGCGAACCTCAGGTACTTCTTGTGCTTGGGATGGATCGGCACATGGAAGTAAGCGTCCTTGAGGTCGAGAGACACCAACCAATCCTGAAGTTGAAGGGCCTGGAGGACTTGAGAGAGAGTAACCATCTTGAACTTGTCCTTCCTGAGGAGTTTGTTCAAACCAGAATACCATCCCTTGTTCCTCTCCGCAACAGGCACCAGTTCTATGGTGCCTTTCTCCAGCAGGGCTTGAATTTCCTGCGCAAGGAGCGGATCCGGACTCTTCAAAGAGAGGTTCCCAGGTGGATTGTCGTGAGGCTTCTGCCGAAAAGGAAGACAGTAGCCGTGGGTTATGATCTCCAGAACCCACACATCCGAAGTAATGGCACGCCACTCTACAAGATGCTGCGCCAGCCTTCCCCCAACCGGCGAACCATGGGACCTGGCCTTATGACTGAGTGGTAGCGGCTGCGGCATTGCCTGAGGGCAAAGAGGCAACTGCCCGAGCAGCCTTGGCACCTCGAGTACCTTGTTTTCCACATCTGGCACTCTTCCGGTGGCCTCTTTGACTGACAGCTCCTTTTGCTTTACTGAAGGACGAGTAATAGCGAAAGGAACCTCCCCTCCATTGTTGTCCCCTAGGACGAAAAGGCGGAGGTTGTCGAACTGCAGCGCCCAATGACTTTGCTGCAGCTTTGGAGGTCTGCAACCTCTCAAGGCTCTCTTCAGCCTTGCTGCCAAAAAGATGTTCACCGTCAAAGGGCATGTTGAGGAGCCGGGACTGCACATCAGGAGCGAACCCAGACTTCCGCAACCATGCAAACCTGCGTATTACGGTGCTCGCCGCCATGGACCGGCTGACACAATCTGCCATGTCCAAACCCGACTGAACGGCCTCACACATGGCATCCTTACAATCCTGAACCATAGCAATGAAGCAATCCTGTTCGTCCCCTTCGGGAATATGTTCAGCCGCTAATGCAACACAGTTCCACAGAGTGTGTTTGAAACGAGACAAGGCACATATGGAGTTGGCCGCCTGAAGCGCCATACCCCCTGAGGAAAACACTTTCTCCGCCCAGCTGTCAAAACGTTTGTCGTCCCTATCCGGAGGGATGGTAGGATACGACGCATGCTTTGCCGGGGCCGTAGTCGCCTGCACCACCAAACTCTCCAGAGTGGGGTGCCTAGACAAGTAGCAGGGGTCGCTACTGGCTGGATGGTATTTTCGCGATAAAGACTTGCCCACTGCCGGGAGACTCTCCGGAGCAGTCCAAGCCGCCGCCACCCTTCCCTGCAGAGCCATATGAAACGGCAGTACCGGGTCAGTGGGGGGACCAAGATCAAGCATGTCCGTGAGATCATCCTGAACGAACTCCCCTGGGGGAGCCGACCATCCCAAGTACTCGGTGACCAGAGACATAAGGCGCCGGTATGAAGAATCGTCATGCGGGCCAGGCTCTGGCCTGCAAAACTCCACCTCCGGAGAGGGGTCCAGTCCACTGGCATCATGCAGTGACTGCCTCAGGTCATCAAACTGGCTATGGCCTGAGAGAAGCTCATCTGGTACCGTAACCGGAACCAAGCCTTCATCATAGCCTTCATCACCCTCTGAAATGTACTCGAGGCGGTGAGAGGAAGACACCTGGGGACCAAAGCTATGCATGACCTTAGCCAGAGCCTTTCTAGGGGATAACCCCGTGCCACGGGGCCCCTCTGACACCACCGCCTCGAAAGAGAATAGACATTGAGCGAATCGGCGTCGATGTCAGCTGCAGCACCGCCAGCATCGACGGCGTCGACACAGGCCTTGAATCCGGAGCTCTGAGCGAGTCTCTCGATGACATAGGCGCCGACAGCGTCGACGACCCCCTCGGAGGCAGAGCCTCGAGAGAAATCGTCGACGACCTCGGCGCCACAGGCGTCGACGTCTTCCTCGAAGACGGCACAAGATCACGCGGTCTCGAGCGCATCGAGGACCAGGACCTGGAACGGGCATGACGAGAACGGCTACCCTTTTCCGAGCGGGACCTTTCCCATGAGCCGTGCCAACCACCCGAGCCCGAAGGCGTATGAGCTGTGTCTCTCGACCGGTGCTGACCGACCCCACTCGGAGGCGCGGACGGACCGGTGCCCTGCGATTCAAGAATCGCTAACATCTGCTTCCCGAAGGAAGCCCATTGCTCCGGTGTCGCTTGCATGGTGGGATAAGCGACCCGCCGACGGGCGGAGTCCTCGGAAGGGGATGGGGAAGGCGACCGATGCCGGCACTTCCGGGAATGCCTCGAAGAGGCGGAGGAGTGGCGAGACCGACTCCTGGAAGGAGACCCACTGGACTTCCGACGATGATGCGGAGAGTCGCCTCTCGAGTCATCCGTCGAAAGCCCCGTAGACCTCGACTTCTGGGGCTTAGACACCCGACCTACCGACAGCTTCTTCTTGCGCTCCTGCAAGGCCTTGGCCGTGAGCGACTGGCAGTCGACACAGTCCGTATCGTGGGCCTCCCCGAGGCACCAGAGGCAGGCGTCGTGCGAGTCTGTGACCGACATCTTGGACCCACAGTCCCCGCATTTCTTGAAGCCCGGATGCAGGGTTGAAGATAAAGTAGACATCGTCACGAACAGGTCTTCACAAAAACCGAACAGGTTCAACGAACCAAGAAGAATATAGCAAACTCCGAGACGAGGCGTGCCGAGATTCACGAAGCCAACACGTTCTCGGAAAAAACGGAACTGAGGCTACGGGCGTCGTGCGTCCTACTTATCACATCGGGTGACGTCGGCCGTCGGAGGAGGTCCTCGGCGATGGCGCATCGACGTCATCGACGCAGGACGCAGACGATTTTCCGAAGCAGCACAGCTGTGGACATTACCTGTCATAGATATGGAATACGTCGGAGGACCCAATCCCCTCGAAACTTATAATTTCTTCCCTGCATGTCCCCTAAGAATTTCATACATGCACATCTTAAATGCACTTCAGTGTACACGTGCGCCCATATGGATACTGTGACGAATCCCTAGATGTCCTCACTTCTCGTCGACTGGGAGCCCCTTCCCATGAGGCCAGGGAGGTGAAGCATTTATCAGATGGTCTCCCCGACAGTGGTATAATGCGGGAGGATCCCATGGAGAGGGACTATCCCTTCAGGAATCAGTATGACCTTCTAGGGTACAGCCCTTGTAACACCAGTACCCCGTCCCCCTTGAAGAACTGCTTTGTAGAGAGTAAAGCTATGTACTAAATCAGGTGGAGAACTATAGGGAACCTGTAAGTACAGAGACGGAGGCATACAGACTAGACTTGCTGTCGGTTCTGTAGAGTGATCGTCATGTCTCACCCGAGGAAATTAACACTTTAAAAACTGAATGACAACTGAAAGAGGGAGCCTGGCTGGTAATACATACAGAGCCGAGACGCAGGAATTTGGAATCCTGAAACCGGAGGATGCTGGCAGAAGGAGAAAAGATCTGTCCAATACCAGAGGAGAAAGGCCATGCACAGCTCTGTCCGCAGAGAGCAATGGTAACACTGGCCCGAGAAGTCAGACCAGCGAGTTCTTGGCAAGTGTTGAAACAATCTACAAGAAGATGCCGAGCTACCAGAGGAACGCGAGAGAATGGGAGAGACCAGCGAAGCCAAGACAATGCTTCCAGTCTCAGCGAAGCCCAGAGATGTGCCGTCAACACCTAGAAGGGAACAGGAGGCACTGGTCTACCGGTGGGGACACAAGGGAGGTGAGAGGGTCTTTGTGGTCCCTGCTGTAATCCCTGCGACATGACTGAGAGAAGCGTCTGGGAGCCCGAGAGGCAAGATAGCTAATTTTGTCTCAACTCTGTCCTTCTCCTCTTACATTTCGGACATCTCTAAAAAGTCTATCAGCTACACCTCTTCAGAGGTACTCTACCCTTTCTCACTTTCCCCACCAGCTCACTGTCTCCAGAGCACTGGTTCTCTCTAGGCTTCTGAAGGTGCCCACTACCGACACAATATTCAAAACTCAGAATAATGGACACAACCCAGTAGGGGATGAGACCAGGGGATAGATTGCAAGTAGAACAAAGTTTATATCAGATAAATTGTGCACGCAGAGAACTCTGCTACCCAAAGAGCACTCTGCCAAACATTACACGGGCAGCACATTATAAGGGAAAGAATTGTCACTGATTACATCATGTTACAAGTACACAATTCTGCAATACAATTGGGTTGAGTCATCAGTACTGTATAGAAGTGTAGGTGCTGACCCCGTAGGATTGGCTGTTGCTTGAGTGTCACTCCCGCACCACATGGGTCAGCTGGGTTTATCTCAATGAGGTGAAGGTCAGGCCAGCAAACATGACGCTTTCACTGACTAAGTGGTCTTACAATAACAGGATCTGAGAGCATGAGACCAATGACAATCATAAAGTCTGGTAGAAATGTGGGTGCTTCCCAGAGTTCATAGGCAAGTTATAGGTACACATTCTACCCTCTGCACCCCAGTACCCATAAACCTAGGGTCCCCGACCCAGGTGCCCATCTTGGAGGTTTTGATCTACCTAATGCCTCATGATATGAATAGAAAGACAAGTGTTAGGATTAGAAAGAATATATGAGTGTCTGGGGTCAGGGCTCTTGGGGGGTGTCTTCGTTTGGCCACTATGGGACATCAGATGTGTATCAAAGAGCTGAGGGGGCATGGCCCTGGTAGATTACAGCTTGGCGGGGTGGGGGTCAGAAGGTGCATGAGCAGGTTAGTGGGGATGGATGGGCACTCGGGCGGGGGCCTACTTTGGTCTCACAAGGCAGGCTTGCTCTCCATGGCAGCGGTGAGCTCATCTGGGATGGCAGATGAAGGTTGCAACAATGAATAGCTGAACTTCCATGAGAACAGGAAGCTGGCGGGTGGCGTGGGGTGGGGGGCTTGCGGTGTGAGGCGCAGGGCAGAGGGAGAGACAGGCTTTTTTAGATCATTTTCAGGCTTAGTGAAAGATGACGTTTGGTGGATTACCTAAAATTGAGTCTCTTCACGTTAATAAGGCTTAGTTACATGCTTTCCTTGTCAGTAATAAGTAGGTGATTAACACAGATTACAGTTGGGGGGAAGGGAGGACGTCTCCCCCCTTCAGCACAAGTGAGATCCGTGCATGTGGGAGTGGTGAGAGGGGCGGGAAAGACCACCTCTTCCCCCAACACTCCCTCCTTTCATTACTCCTGAAGTAACAAGTACCCTCCTCCAGCACATATACATTCCTCTGCCCTTTTTATTGCTTCATCCCATGCGAGTGTAACCTTTATTGGCATCCATGCACGGCACACACTTCTTGAACTTTCCCCACGCTGCGCATATTCTTCAGGAGTACATGTCATATAAATGCAACCTCCATCCCCCGCTGTTTGATGGTTGTGTGCAATAGAGTATCTACTATATCCCCTGTGTTATAGATGGCCACCATGCGATATTTGGGTTAAGCACTTTCACCTGTTTGTACTTGGGCTTCCCTAGTATCATGAGGCATTTTCCCATTTCTGTTTGGTTGCCCACAGTCACCATCATTATCGCACCATTAGGATTCGCCTCTGCACAGCATTAACTCCCAGCTGGCGCACACACAAGATCAGCAGGAGGAAGACCCATAACGCGGACCAGTAACTTCATTGCAGTCCCAAGCCACGAAGGTACCCAGTCGAATGCTGCGCTGAACCAGTCACTAGATTGAACGCCACTTTCTTCTTTCATCCGCACTCAGAGTTCATGCACTGCTGAGATCACATGTGAGTGTGTTCCATTTTCAACATCTGAAGAAGGCACGAATGTGCAACATGCACTCCTGGTTTTTCAGCAAACACCACCTTCCATAGCCGTGAGCAGGTCGAGCACGTACCTCTTTTGCATTGTCATTAGTCTAAGTGCTCTTAGTTCTACCTTGATGACATTGAATCCTTCTTCTGTGTCGTTGGCTAATTGGATCAGCTCCCAGTGGATTATCTGCAACCATTTGGCGTTTGCAAGTGCGTGGATACTGGGAATAAGTGATGCAAAAAATGTCTCTGCTGAGTTGAACAGTTTATACTGATCAGGGATTTGTGGCAAGAGGTCTGAAGAGTCTTTCGAGAGTTAGTTGGATGCTCTCTTTCTGCGGGACACTTGAACTTGAAGCTTTTCTCCTGGTATAGATCAGCAGCTCTTCACTTGCAGGTTTAGGTGCCAGTTGCCGTGGATTGGGCATCCCTTCCCCCTTGATATTGTTCTCCAGAATCACCATTAGTGCAGAGTGCAGCGTTGCCAGAGCACTGTGGCCCCTCCATGATGACGGGAGGTGCAAGTATGCCTGTTTGCCACACACCCAGTAGTGGTCCATCAAAGCTGCAGTTCCTTTTCGCATGACTGGTATTACAAGAGTTCTGTTGCAGCATGTGTTGGAACCCATGGGTACTCCGCCCCCCCCCAGCCCCCGGCTCCCCGCTTTTCTCCGGCAGCGCAGTTCATATTTTTCTTCATGCTGGATCTCGATTGGATTTTCGAAAGCTGTGACCCATGTTAGTTTCGTGATGTGTTGAGACCATCCATTGCAGTTTTCTGTCCGATAGGCCACACAGCGCTTCTGCCTTGCACATCACTGTTGCATCTTGCCATTTGTTTTTAGCGAACATTGTCCTTTTTATTGCAAAGAATGGCTCTTTAAAACACGTTGTACCTTCAGCAACAAGCAGTTGTAGTTTTACTGTTTGTGCCTGGAAGGTGCTCCTTATCCTACATAGTTTGAGATGAACGAGGCACTGGGCTTCCACTAAGGGGGATTCTGTGGCACTAAAACTTTAGGTGTCCCTGACGCATGAGGTATCAGTGAACACACATAGCAGCTACCGGTTGTGGCCTGTCTCCCTGTGGCGCTCATATCAGAGTACCACTTGTTAGACTTGTCCGGATGACGAAGATCCTCGACCTTATCCAACCCATGCTATGCATTGTATTTGTATTGCTTTGTTTGGCGCTTCCGTCTGTGTATTAACTTATTTTTACAATTAGTGACCTTTTATACCATTTACCATCAACACTGGGGGTTTTGTGTGCACTGGAAGCATGTGAACGATAAATCGGTAAGAGACCCACATTCGATGTTACATTGGTACAATTACTAAGCTGCCAGTATTGAGGGCTCAGAAGTGCTTCTGACATGTCAGTAGGAGACAACATTTTTAACATTTAAGGTAGGATATCTGGTTGTACACGAAGCACTTGGTGGCACTGTAAACAGTACTGAAGTAGATAGTCAAATATATAAATTACATTTTCACTTTCATTCATTACAAGTGGCCCAGACTATGATGACACCTTTGTATAATACTTGTGTAGTGTAGTAATGTTTAAGGAGGTATTATGGTCCCATATTAGTTTCACACCATACCATATTGGTTTGCTCCCTTCTTGTATTCATTTTCCCCCACACCCCCCTTCTTGTATGTCCCCAACAATAAAAGAAATGCTCCAGTACAGCCCCAAACACAATAATATTGTAGAAAAGACAATGGCTGTAAAATGAAGGCTGCATTCATATGAATATGCCCTAGTGGCACGTATATTATTCCTACTGCTATCTGACTGAATTCTAGTTGTAACCAATGAACTATTTTCCACCATCGTAGCACCTACATTTGTGATATAAGGGGTTAAGCATACTTTCAGTTGATCAATGAGTTCAAACATTAAAAGTACAGGTGCATTTCAGTGAAAAATATGAAGAAGAGACAGAGATGAGGTACGAAAGAAGCATGATAAGTAATATAATATTTGTTACACAGTACATTTGAATACATATATTTCTCTTAATCACTGTATCGCTTTATGCCACTATGCTGTTTTATCCAGTATTTCTTAAGGAGTTGCTGCTTCATGTTCATTTTGCTGAAGTGTTCCTGGTACTACACTGTCATGGGATTTTCTAACATCTGATAGGTGGAGCCAGTATTTCAGGCCCTTTACCTTCACTGCCAAAGGTGTGCAATATATTACCTCCTAAGGGCCATGAAATCTTGGACTGTTCCACCTGCGTACAAAGCTGCAGACATATACTAGTTCTCCAGGCATTAAAGGACTTGTCGGGCTATCTGCTGATGGTGTTGAAGTATCTGTTTCATTTTCTCTAGTGAATGGTGCAGCGGTCTGTTTTGAAATCACTCGTTCTGCCCTTGTGAGCTGTGTGAGGTATTCCTTGAATTACTCTACTAGTACTGTGGCACTTCTATGGGCATCGGACATTCTTCTTACTGGGGACAAGGGTGTTTGCATTCGCCGCCCAGTTACTATTTTGTGGGGGGACAAATGGTGGTCCTTACTGGGTTGAGTACGCAGTTGGAATAAGGCCAGTGGGAGACAATAGACCCAATTCTTTTGAAGAGTGTGGCAAAGTTTGAACAACCTGCTTTTAAGGAGGCCGTTGATTTTTTTCTACCACCCCATTCACTTGTGGGTGATAAATTGAACACATTTTATTCTTTATTCCCATTAATGTAGTCACTTCCTTGAAAAGGTCATTCACAAAATGTGTCCCATTGTCGGAGCGTATGACATCGCATATGCCCCACCGCGGGAACACTTCTCTTACTAAAAACATAGCTGAACATTTGGCATCTGGGTGGGCACAGGGTCAAGCCTCTACCCAGCGAGAAAAGGGACAAACCACTATGATCAAACGCGATGTGGTGTTTTGCTGTGTGAGCGGGAAAGTCTAATTGTTGGAACGCTATTTGCAACAACTCTACTGGCATCACTACTTTCTCTGTTGTGTCCTGTCTCCATAGGTCATCTGTGGGTGACTTTGTGCAGCCCCATTTTGCCCAAAGTTCTTGTTCTGACTGGGGTGCTTTCTTTTGGAGCACTATTATTGCTGCTGTTGGGAGGGAGTTCTATCCACTGTCTTTAGGCTCTTCCATTCTTTCTTTTATTACGCCAAGTCTTTCTGGAAGTATACTGCTTGTTTTGCCCAATTATGTCTTTTGTGTCAATACTGCGGTTATCAGTGTTGCGTTTGAATGTGAGAGCAAGAAGAATTCTCGTTCATAATCAGGTGTGGCAAGGACGGGTGCTGTGCATATCAGTTCTTTTAATGTTGTGAAGGCAGTATGCATTTCAGGTGTCCATGTTATTTCTGTTTTCTTTCTGTGCCTCCTTTAAGCCTTGTAATTGGGGTTTTGTGTATGGGGCATAATCTAAGATCCATGCCCTGCAATAATTGCATATGCCAAGGAACTTTTGCATGTCTTTCACTGTCTAGGGTCTGGCTGTTGCCCGTACTGTCGCTGCTCTGTCAGGTATTGACCTCTTAACATCTTTGGAGATTAATTGGCCCAGATACAACACCTCTGCCAAACAGTATTGAGGTTTTTGCTTATCTACCTTGTACCCCTTGTGGGCCAGTAATGTTAACAAGGTTAATGATTCTTTCTAGCATGTATCCTCCCCTAACTTTAACACCAGCAGGTCATCAATGTATTGAATGATGGTTCTTTGAACATGAATATTCCTGAGGTCTTCATGCAATATTCTATTGAAGATACTCTGGCTTTTGCAATACCCCTGAGGCAATCGACAATGCTCATATCTTTTTCCCCCTAGAGTAAAGGCTGTCAGGTATTGAGAGTCTGGATCGAGGAGCACTGAGAAAAGGGCGTTTTTCATGTCCACCACAGTAAAGTGTGTGGCCTGTTTTGGGATGCTACACAAAATGGACGCCGGGTTTGGGACATGAGGGAACTCTTTTTGGACAATGTCATTAAGTGGGCGGAGGTCCTGCACCATACGCCACAACCCCTCTTTCACTTTCTTAATCAGGTAAATTGCCGTATTGCACACGGAATTTGAGGGGCAATGATGCCCTCTTGTAATAGTACATATATAGTGTCTTGTATGCCCTTCTCTGCTTCTAGGGGGTACTTCTTACTCTGGGCAACATAGCTCCTGGTTTAATCTTTATTTTTATTGGGGTCACTTCCTTCAATAACCCTACATCATGGGTATACGTAGTCCATAGATTGGGTGGCACTAGTTGTAGATCTTTGTCATAGAAAGATGGGGGTGCACTGACAATGGCCATGAGAAGGTTTGTGTCTCGTCTGTTTTGTATCATTATGTCACAAGGCATATATATTTCCATTATTATTTTGGTGTCATTGTCCATGAAAAGGTCTTCATCAGTTAATTCTCGCAGTGCTATGTTCGGGTCAATACACAATACTGTCATCCACTCACAGCCATGCATGTCCAGGCCAATCGCCACAATATGTTTTGCAGAAACCTGAACCCCCTGCAGATCGAGAGACAAAATGGTACCAGGCAATATCTCTGGGGCGGTACTGCACGGAAAAAAGAAATCAGAGGGCACTCTCCAATCCTTGCGTGTAATCTCTGGCACCACACTTGCTACCACCTGTATGCCATAACCATGTCTGTATTGGTTGGTACCCTTTGGACAGTCATCTCGTTTGCTATTGTTTGTATGAGAAGCATCGCTCACATTGAGCACATGCCTGGGGTGGAACACACTATCCCTTGGTCTGTCAACTCGATGGTCATGTTTAGTCTGCTTAGCAAATCTCATCCCAGTAAATTCACAGGTGAGTCCTCATGATACAGTAAGGGTGCTCGTACTGTTCTTCCTCCTATTTTGACATCAAGATCTTCTGTGCAGGGACCCGTGACCACAGCCCCAGAGAATCCTTACGTCTCAAGATTTTTGCCAGATAACGTAAAATCACCTTCACATAAACATGATTTCTCCACCCCAGAGTTCACCCCAAAGATTAACTGTTTGTTTCCTATCTCTGCCCCCACCAGTGGTTCCTCGTCCCGACGTAAGGTAGTGGATATGACTGGACACGCAAGTGCTCTCTGTGGGCTGTCCTAATCTGGGTGAGTGTTCGTTCCTGGGCAAGAGAAAACATTTTCACTAGCACACACGTTCCTTGATAAGGTGCTGGGGCGCCATTAGCTGTGGTGGTGAATGGGTTTGCATGTGTGTGCGCAATGCAATTTTGCTGAGTTGAAGGGGTCTGTAAACAATGCGGTGGGTGTCAGGGTGCATCAGACCCCGGTGTGGGCCTATTATCCTGTTCAAAAGGGCCCATGGGGAGTCCATACGGGCTACCTGGGTGTGGGTGCCCATATTGCTGTTCACTGCTGTACCTCTGGGTATTCTGGTAATTGGTTACAGGTCAGATACAACATTTCCTTGCAAAGTGTCCCCACCTCCCACACAACCAGCATGGTCCAGGTTCACCCCCCCCCCCCCCCCTTGGTCCTTGCCCTCCATATGCATATACACCCCCTCCTCCTTGCTGTCCTTGATAACCACCTCTTCCTCTTGTCGGTCGTCCCTGCAATTGGGGCCCCATGTAGCGTTCTTCTCCACCCTGTTGCTCTTGACTTTTGTCTGTCCATCTAGCTGCCATCCTAGCCTGTAACACTAGTGGCCCCTCCCTTTCTTCTCCCTGCTGTACCGAGGGCGGTGCAGGCGGTGCAGCAGCTACTGCCGCAACCTGCATTAACTTTCTCTGTGCCAGCTTTGCTTCGTCTGCTAATCTCCTCTGAGCTATATTTTTTTCCCTTTCTTTGATCCTCCGGCAGTGGTGTACTATAATGCTTTGTATTATTGGCCACCCCTTGGCTTCTATCCGAGCAATTTGATCAAGGGCCTTCTGTACCTCCTTTGGGAGGCCTCGCTTAGTGATAAAATAAAAGAGGGAGGTGGACTGGTCCCAGGCCGTGCCCGTCGCCAAAGCTCCTGCACCCGAAGAATGAACTGCGCAGCATCTTCCTCGTCCCCCATGGTACATTGTATTACCGAGTGTAAATCTGGGGTCTCAGGTAAGGTCCTCCGCAGTGCATCCCATACTTGCGTCCGCACATGGCTAAAAGACACCCCGTCATGTATGTCATTTCCCATGGTCACTCACGGAAACCCTGCCTTCACCCACACTGCGTCTACTTGATCACCCCACTGCAGATATTAAAAGGCTTTTTATGTCCCCAATTGCTAATTGCATTCACTTTGTATTCTTCTCAAATGCATACATCCATTTCCCACAGCCCCTGAAAGCGGTTGAAGTGCTTTGAGGAGATTCTTCTTGTCCATCAGTGCCCAAGGTATATAATGAGGTTGTCCTGCTTCCTTGTGAATGAGGGGCATTTGTAAGTTTGATCTCACTTTCCCCTTGCTCACCTTTACTACTTTCTTTTTTGCCAATGCCATTCTTCTTAACCTGTTTTGGAGCCTTCCCTCCCATCCTTCCTCTGTTGCTGTTATTTGCGGAGTAGCCCATTGTATTTGCTGCACGCCTCTGTTAGGCAGAATCACCTGCAGTCGCCTTGGGGACCACTACAGGCAATTAGGACTACAAGTGTAAGCACAAGGTCACCTTTGGTACAAGCCTGTACTACACAGTAAAGTGGTAGCGATGGCTGAGCAGCCAGATTTATCTCAAGAGTTTAAGTAAGCAGTAGAACAAGTTACACAAAGGACCAACCAATACAGTGCTTCAAGTAAACACTTACTCAAGGTTTCTTGGTAAAAGAATATACATTTATTTACTCAGTCAGTTATAAAACATTACTCTAGCATAATCAGCTCAATATCACACCCTAATACACCACAAAAATCCAACCGGTAAATAAATGAACAAGTGTAGCACCAAAATGAAGTGGGAGCAAAATGGCACTTCAGTTACTTAATAAAGGAAGGAAAAGACAAGGTTATAAGAATAGACAGCCTGGCTCCGGGGAGTAGTTGGGTATTCGCAAAGCCGGGACCCACAAAACCTTCTTCTCTGTGTATGTGTTTTTGTTTGAGTCTGGTCAGCTGTAGGTGGGGGTCAGCCTTTCCGGGGAAGCCCTGGATCTCACCGCAGTACAGGGATGTCAGGGAATATCGCGTCAGGGTCACCAAATGAAGGTGCACACTTCCTGTCACAATATCCAAAACTCAGAATAATAGACACACCCCAGTAGGGTATGAGACCAGGAGATAGATTGCAAGTAGAACAAAGTTTATATAAGATAAATTGTGCACACAGAGAACTCTGCTGCATAGAGAGCGCTCTGCCAAACATTACATACCTCTTCCTCAACCTCCCTTCTTCTGCCCTTCGTCCTCTGCATCTCATCCAGAAAAGAACCGCAAGACTTATCATTGGCCTCAAGCCCATGGACTGCATCTCGCCAGCGCTGAAATCCCTTCACTTGCTCCCCGTGGCTGCAATTATCATGTTCAAGACCCTCTGCATTGTCCACAAGGCTTTCTGAAGCCTGGGACCTACCTATCAGGAAAGCTGCCTAGCTAAATACTGTCCCTCATGAGCCCTCCACTCGTCTACCTCCAACCTTCTGCAAGGGAGCTGGTTGTCCAAGTAGAGATTTGGAGGAAGATCCTTATCCTCAGCAGGTGCCTGCCTCTGGAATAGCCTCCTGCCACCCTCCGTCTTGAGCCTGATCTTAAATTCCAGAAACTCCTCAAGACCTTCCTCTTCTCCTCTTCCTTCTCCCTCCCTTTAACCTGCTAACCTAGCTCTCTGCCCTTTCTCTCTCTCCCTCCTCTTTCTCACAGCTTGCTGCCTGGCCGCCTGGTGTACCTCAGAGTCCCACAGGGCCCTGGCAACCCCGCCAGTCCTCTTTGGCACTTGCCTCAGGGCCCTACACCCCACCCACACTCACTGCACATGGAAATAACCCAAAGAGTGTGTCTCTTTGCACTTACCCCAGTCTCCAACGACTGGGTGCACTTGATCCACCCCTCCCTGTGACCGTCTGCGCACTTGCACGATCCGTACGCACCATGCCTGACGATTGTCTGTCTGTTCTCCCTAGAATTCACCCCTTGATACACTGGTAAAACTGCAGAATCGCTGTCGGGCCTATTTGCTGTTTCTGAAACTGTTAAATGTATTTTACGTACTTATCTGCCTGTGCAGACTATTATCGTCTCCGAATTTCAAGGACTTTGAGTGACTGTTGTTTTTTCCCCCCATGTTCCCACCCTTCTTGAGCACTTTGAAACACATCCCTGTCTATAGGCGCTTTATAGATAAACAATACCATACCATTTTGTTGTACAGGTTGAACACTTGATGGATTGTGTCCTCTCGCTGATTCCTCATCTTTGATTTACTGACATCCTGCTTGCAGCTTTGGAAACTTTTACGACAGCAGAGGGTGCCGTGCGTCATCGATGTCCCTCTGCTTCCATTCCCACGCTCTAACGTGATGTTGGTATAAATAGCAGGCACTGTACACGTTGACTCAGTTCTGTTTTTCTGCATGCACAGCACACTTCGTAACGGTTCTACACGCCTCAGCGATTCATTTATATTGCATAGTTCAATCTTTCGAGTATGTCTACTCCAACTGGTTTCAAGAGGTGTGCGGACTGTGGCCCAAAGATGTTGACCACAGATCTGAACAGAATACGCCTCTGGTGCCTTGTTGAAGGGACTAAGTCGACTGTGGTTCTTGTCAGTCCATGGCTAGCAAGGCCTTGAAGGAGAGGAAGTCAGAACTCACCTTAGGTCCACTGTGGCCAAAGTCCTGGTTAACTCTCATCTATCAGCTTCCTTCACCCTCCACAGAGGGACACGTCAGGGATGCCCATTCTCTCCCCTGCTGTTCGCGATGGCTATTGAGCCCATGCCAGATAGTGTAAGAGACAACCATACACGCAAAGGGATACGGCTATGAGACACCCCCGAAATTATATCACTTTATGCGGACGATGTACTTCTGTATATTAGAGACCCCTCGGTCCATCTCGACCCAATCATTTGTGAAATAATCAAAATTGGCACATTCTCGGGCTTCACTATAAACTACACTAAATCAGAAATCTTTCCCCTCACACCCGCAACTTCCCAACCTGCATGCGAATTCCCGCTCAAGTGGGCCCCTGAGGGCATCAAATACCTGGGGGTCCAGGTGTCCCTCTCGAAATCCTCGCTATTGGCTGATAACTATGGGGCTGCCGCGCAATATACTGAGGCCAGGATGAAAAGATGGTGTAACCTCCCCCTCTCACTATCAGGGAGGCTGTCCCTAATAAAAATGATCATAGTGCCAAAGCTCCTATACATATTTGCTAACGTTCCACTCTGGCCCGGGAAACAATATTTTGCGGACTTGCATGCGGGGTGCGCCCGGTTTCTATGGCATTCTGGTGCCGTGCGCAGGAAGTGGCAACATATGACACTACCCTACGAGAAAGGGGGCTTCAATGCACCGGATCTCACCCAGTACTGGATAGCCGCACAGGCTCAGCATGCTACACACTGGTACCAGCACCAGGACCCTCCCCCGCATGTTAAGCTTGAGCTCCTCGTGACTAGTGAGGTAAATGTCATGTCCCGGATCCTTTTCCACTCGTATCGCTCGGACGCCCCTGCTGACCCAGTGGCCTCCACTATCAGGGCGTGGCGACAGGTTCTGCTACCCCGCTCTGGCTTCCACCCATACTACAAATGGCTTCCCTTGTGGTCATTCCCGGGCCTTACCCCCACACAGGATAAGCTTCTTATGCGTCACTGGTTGTACCTGGGATACCGGTCATTCTCCGACTTGTTCCCCGATGGGAAATTTATCACCCCGCAGACGTGGAGGCCAGGGCACTTCAAGTCCTCATTGGAGCTGCTGCAATACTTTAGACTCAGAGCGGCAGTCCAAGACATGTGGCCTTCGTACCCGGACGAACCCCCGGAATCCCCCGAGATCTGCTACATTGCGAATTCCGCAGGGGGTAGGGGCATAGTGTCCGCCCTATATAAAATGTTGATGGCGCGAGCTGTAGAACCCCCCCCACACTGTCCGGGATGCTTGGAGCTGTGAGCTGGGGTTAGACATCACTGATGGTATGTGGGCCAAAATCTGCATGCATACACGCAAGGTTTCCCTCAATTCCAGAGTTAGATGTGTTCAATACAAGTTTCTCAAGCGCCTGTACTACACTCCTCACGCGGTTGGGAAATTTGCACGGGATCACTCCCACCCCTGCCAGAGATGTAGATCCAGCGATGCGGACCACGCCCACATGTTCTGGTCCTGTGGGGCATTGGCTCTGTTTTGGGAGGCGGTGCTTGGGGTCCTCTCAGAGATGGTGGGGTTCCGGATTGACCCCGACCCTCTGGCTCTATTGTTCGGGCTCTGGGAGGGGACTGAGGCAAGGCGGGTCGCTAGATTTCTGAATGTGGCGGCGATAGTGGCCAAGAAATGCATCCTGCAGTGTTGGAAGCGTCGATCCCCCACTTCACTGGAGATGTGGTTAAAAGCCCTTACCTGGACACAAATGTGTGAGGAGCACTATATCAACACGTTGCCTGGGAATGCTCGACCTAAAAATGTATGGACTGAGTTTTGTAGCTATCTGAACAGCAGGGTGGACTTGGAGCTTCTGTCTTCTCCCCCATCTCCTGAGCAGGGGATTGATCAATCTATACGATGAATGGCCCTGTTGTAACTAACCTGCTTTCATGAATATATGCAACCTTCTGTAGAGTCTTTGCATTGTCATCCACTCTTTCAAATCTGTAATGTGTGTTGTTGTTATAACATGTAACGCGCCAGCTACTGCTTCTTGCCAATAAAGAAAAGTTTTTTTAAAAAAAGTAAAAAAAATAAGAACTCACCTTAGGTCGGTTGGTGTCCAAATCCCCCATCCTTTACTCTGTCGAAGAGGAAATCTTCTGTAGAAGAGTTTGAGGGAATTCTCAGAGATCTAAAAAAATAAACACACCGAGTGTTCAAAACGGACGAGGTCGAGAAGCAATTTGCATCACTCTTTGTCTTCTCGAAGGAAGTCCAAGAAGAGACCATCGCTCCTCATTAGATTCCTTGAGCGAACAGCAAAATATTGGGAAGAGTTTTGGCTCAAAATGATGGATGGGTTTGAAGGCTGCCCCTCGAAAGATCCGAAAAAGGCTACTGACCCCACTGTGCCTTCTAAAGCCGACATGGGGTAGTTTAAGGCCCCGACTCTTGTGCCCAAGAGCCCGGTTCAAAAAGCATGAGGTGCCTACTCAAGTGGCGTTGACATTGCCGATCGGTCGAACAGCATTGAAGCCCAAGGCTTCCACTTCTTCATCTTCAAACGATTCAATGTCCAAATCTTCGTTGAAGCCATATATGTCATCCTCCGACCCATCTACAAGTTTTAAACCCTTGTCAAAGAACACTCTTTTGAAGTCTATTGAGTCAATTTTTGAAGATGACTTTTTTACCATTTGGGTTTCAACATACTACTACGTCCCGTCCCCTTTCCTCCATACTTATGGGACATTCCTCTGTCCTGTGGGACGGGACCGGAGCACTTTGTAAAAGCATCAAAAATGTTGCAAAAATGTTAGTCCTTCCTCTCTTTTACGCGGGGTACTGCACGCGGTCATAACCCCGCCCATCTTAGCTCCGCCCCGCGCATCACCCATCAGTCCTTTTCTCCGCTCGTTCGAGACTGGACGCACTTGCATCTGCTGACGTTTTTTTCTTCCATATTGCCTCCTCTCTGGCTCTCGCTTGCGATCGCGTGATACTCTCTCTATGCCTTTTCAGCTAGACTTCCCAAATTGTTCTCCCTGTCAGCGACCCTTTGCTAGGGCGGATCCCCATCCTCTTTGTCTAGAGTGTTTGGGTCCCGACCACCAGTGGGACTTGTGTTTTTATTGCGATTCCCTTTCGGTCTGGGCGCTTCAACATTGGTTAGAGCGGTGGGAGGAGGTGTTTCAGCGCACTCCTCCTACGCATTTCCAATCCTTCATCGACAAGAAGAAGAAACGCCTGGTAAATTCTTTACTTTTTAGGGCACCCCAGCCGGGGGATTCCTTTCCGGGGTCTTCCCGGTCTGGGAGGAGTGTCAAGGGCTCTATTACCGGGGCTTGCCCTGAGGTGCCGTCCAGGCCTAAAAAGTGTACCAGAGTTTTTTCCGAGGGACTCCGTAAGGGGCCTGTTGTCACTGGATCACAGTCCGAGGCCCCTCCTGTGGGAGCTGTTTGTAGACGTAGTTCTACTGAGTTGTGGGGTACTGGAGCTCGCTCCGAGGCCTCCTTGATTGGAGCTTCCCTCATTTTTACCGTGGTGCGCCCCGAGGCCTCGGCTAGGCTTGTCGATACCGAACAGAAGTTCGAGGCCCAGCGTGAAGAGGCTGCTACCGGACTCGGGTCTGAGGCCTCTCGTTTAAAGGCTAAGGCAACCAACAGTTCTGAGAGGCCTGTTAAGGCCTTGTCAGTGAAAGGTGTTGCTCATCGTTCCCACCATTGCGGTGACCCCAGAACTGTTGAGAGGGCAAGGAGTAAAGTTTCAAACCGTAATTCCTCCTTTACCGGCAGTGCTGTGGTCCTTCCTACGAAGGCTAGTTTGGCTATTAGCATGTCACAAAACATCCTAGGCCACACAGTACCGGCTCGGCTGAGGTTCCTTGTATTAAGGCTAAAATGAAGACCCCTGACCCACTTGTGGGGGCCCCTGCCTCACTTCCACACGTGTCACAGTTCTCCTCAGGTGCCGACACAATGGTGGCCATTCCTGCCAAGACCATGGCGGCCATTTTGGATGCAACCCTTACAACTACGCCTTAGGTGTAGGGGGTGCTCTTTCATGTGAACATCGGTTTCCTTGTGCACATCCGTTTCATCCAGTTTATGACTGGAACGCTCGGATGCCTCGACCGCACAATGTCTCGCTGCCGACGGCATTGGCGCCCTTGATTTATGTAGAACACAGTGGGGAAGGGCCCTCTTGGCAACCCTGCTCCCTGCGCCCTTGGAATTACCCTCCTCATGAGAGGCCTCCTCCTGTCACACCTAAATCATCGGCGGAGGACGTCTTTTTCAGCAAGTTTCAGAAACGTATGCGTTCCGACCCCATGAAGGAGTACTTTTTGTGTCTCAACCTGATCTGGATCTCTCGGATGATGTACAGGGCGATCAGGGCGGTGAAGACCAGCCCCGCTCTATCAGAGCCTTTCATGACCGGTGCTGGACATGATGTCTCTGTTGGATGTTCCAGTACCCCGAGGCACCCGCTCCGCAGGAGGGCGTGCTTTCGGGGGCGTTCACCTTGTCTCCTTCAGAGCGTACCAGCTTGTTCTTGCAGAAGGACGTTTTGGCCGAGGTCCGTAGAGTATGGGAGAAACCACACTCTGGACTCTTTGTCAATAAGAAAATTGATGTGCGCTAAAGGCTTCATTCTTCGGAAGAGGTGGCCTTAGCGTCTTGTCCACCCCCCCCTCCTCCACAGTCGTGGCTGCGGCCACTTTGCAGTCCAGACCTGCGGCACCCCCTTCTACGATGGCTACACAGGTCTTGGGCAAAGAGGATAAGCTTCTTGACTCCCTGGGGAGGAAGATTTTTGCTAACTCGGCCCTGCAATTGCATCAGGCCAATGCAGAACCGGTGTTAGCGGGGGCGAATATGAAAATGTGGAAAGGTCTGTCAGAGTTTGAGGAATTCATCCCAGCTGAAAAGCTTGAGGACTTCAAGGCGGGTTTGTCGGATGCCAGGGTCCTGGCTCAGGTTCTGCTGGAGGCAGCGCGGCTCATCACATCAACACTTCGGCCCGAGGCCTTATGCTTGGAATGGATACTTCTTATCAGGCTTGGCTGCATGCCACCAAGTTCTCTAAGGAGGTGCAGGATAAGGTTCTGGATCTGCCGTTCGACGGCAAGGAGCTTTTTCATTCCACAACGGATGTGGAGTTGACCAAAACGAAGGATAGCACCCAGACCACCAAGTCCTTGTCTATCCTGGTGAAACCTCCTTTTAGGACACAGAGGCTGTTGTCACAGCCCCGGCCCTCCTCTGGCTTTGGGGGTTTTCTGGACCGAAAATCCTGCAGAGTCGATGCTCCTTTCGGTAATTCCCGTCGGAGGTAGCAACGAAGTCGATATTTCTCCCGCTCCTCAGCCTCCTCCTCAGGTTCAGGTGGTGCCACCACTGAAAAACCAGACAAATGAGGGTTCTCTGCGCTCGCACGAGACCCCGGTGGGAGGACGCATTGCGTCTCATTTGGAGCCGTGGCAGACCATTACCGAGGACCGGTGGGTCTTGTCAGTCACTCAGGCGGACTTCCGCTTACCCCTTCCCCCTACCCCACCCATCAATCCTCCTTTCCAGCAGTCGGGGTCACCCTCCCTCAGGGCCGAGATCCAGAAGTTACTGGATCTCAGAGCGCTGCAACCCGTTCCCCTGGGGGAACAACGGAGGGCTTCTACTCCCGACTGTTTACGGTGACCAAATCCAACCAGGCTGGCCTGCGCTCCATTGTAGACCTTTCCCAGTTCAATCTTTCCCTACCCCAAGAGAAATTCAAGATGATCACGCCTGGTCAGATAAAGTCCTCTTTACAGATAGGTGACTGGCTCAGCATGATGGACCTTCAGGATGCGTACATGCATATTCTGATCTGGAATCCACACCGGAGATACCTGCGTTTCTCTGTGGGAGAGGAGCATTTCCAGTTCCGAGTGCTTCCTTTTGGCCTCAGCTCAGCACCGCGTGTCTTTACGAAGATGATATTGGTGATTGCAGCCCATCTTCGTCTGCAGGGTATCCATGTGTATCCTTATTTGGACGATTGGCTGTTATGCAGCCCTTGCCCGCTGGAAGCCGCATGTAATCTTCAGTCTCTCCTCCAGCGGACTCAAATGGCTCTTCGGAGTTCTTGGCGTCAGGCTGTGGATCCGGACTCCAAGTTGATATTGATTCCGGCTTCCATGAGAGCGGACCTGGTGTGGTGGTCGTCTCTCAGCAACCTATCAGTGGGAGCAGGGTTTCAAGACCCAGCCCCGATGGTCACGGTCACGACGGACTCCTCCCTTCTGGGGTGGGGTGCGACGTTGGATCTTCTTCAGGTCTCGGACCTTTGGTTGCCTCAGGACAAGCTCCTTCACATAAACCATCTAGAGCTTCTGGCGATTTTCCTAGCGCTCAAGGCGTTCAGGTCAGTCATTGCCAACAAAAGTGGTCCATATCCGCATGGACAATGTGGTGTTAATGTATTACATCAACAAGCAGGAGGGCACCAAGTCTCCTCCTCTTGTGGACCTGTCCATCCAGATTTGGGAGTGGGCGGTTCATCATTCATGGTGTGTGGCGGGTAGCAGTACACATACCGGGCCAGCTGAACGTCATGGCAGATGCCCTCAGTCGGCGGACAATGGTCAGCTACGAGTGGGAATTGAAGGTGGAGATACTCTGTTGGATATTCCTGTGTTGGGGCACTCCGGAATTGGACCTCTTTGCAAAGTCGGCAAACAAGAAACTTCCTCTGTATGCCTCCAGAAATGGTCTGGGAGCCTCCTCTCTGGGGGATGTGCTCGAGATTCCTTGGCACAACATGAGGGCCTATGCTTTCCCACCTCTGCCTCTGATTAATCGGACGATTTGCAAGCTGAGGAACACTGTGAACTGTTCTCTTCTGCTCATAGCCCCGTGGTGGCTGGCCAGGTTCTGGTTTTCAGAACTTCAACACCTGTCGGTGTGTGCACCGATCAGGCTACCGGTGACTCCTGATCTGCTTCACCAGAGGGATCGACAGCTGTGGCACCCCTCCCCACAATCGTTCAGCTTGGCGGCATGGTGCCTGAGTTCAGATCTCTAGAGCATCTCAACCTGTCTGCTGATAACATGCGAATAATTCAGGCAGCCAGGAAGCCTTCGACGAGGTCTCAGTACAAGAGCAAGTGGCTTTATTTCTGTCACTGGTGCTTAGCCAAACAGCTGGACCCCAGGGTGGCTACGATTGACACAGTGCTGTCCTTTGTGTCTCACCTAGCAGAATCAGGCATTCATGTTCTGTCATACATGACTTATCTTTCGGCGGTAGCTGCCTACCTATCCACGGACCAGTGCTCTTATTCACTGTCAAATCCATTGGTTAAGAGGCACTTTGCGGGGTTGACGCGTCTTTATCCTCCGGTTCGTAAGCTGCACCCGACGTGGGATCTGAATGTGGTCCTTACGGCGTTATGCCATAAACCGTTCGAACCAATGACCACGGTGGACCTTAAGCACCTTTCGTGAAAGGTGTCTTTTTTGGCTGCCATTACTTCAGCAAGGCCGTGTGAGTGAGCTCCAAGCTCTGTCGGTGGAGCACCCCTTTTTGGTTTTCCACAAGGATAAGGTGGTCCTGCGGACAAATCCTTCTTTCCTGCCAAAGGTTGTCTCTGATTTCCATCTAAATCAGTCAATCTCCCTGCCGGTCTTCTTTCCAAACCCAGCTTCGGAATCGGAAAGGGTTCTCCATTGTTTGGATGTTTAGTTCTATCTGGACAGAACATCTGAATTTAGGAGCTCTTCTCAACTGTTGGTGACCTTTGGTAATCCACAAGGTAGACAGGCTTCTAAGGCGACTATCTCCAGATGGATCGTTGCCTGTATTACGGAGTCTTACACTGTCCAAGGACTGCAGCCTCCTAAAGGTATTCATGCACAGAGGTGTGGGGCAAGGCAGCCCCAGTTACCTTTCAGAAATATGTCCCCTGTGAGACCATCGCAAAAGCGGCTACATGGGCCTCCCCGTCGGCCTTTTGTAAACATTGTCTAGACCTGAGCTCCAGATCTGATGCTCGGTTTGGCCAGGCTGTGTTGAAGAACCTTTTTTCAATAAGGGGTTTTCCATCCACCCGTAGTTCCTGTGAGGAGTGCTTGGGAAACTCCCATAAGTATGGAGGAAAGGGGACGGGACGTAGGAGTATAACCAGGTTACTCACCGTAGTGACCACCTTACTCCAAGTCCATAGTGCCCTTTCCTCCATACGCTGCCCGCCGTCCCCTCTAATAAGGTTCCTCTATTATTGCTTAAAGGTCTCTGACCTGGCGATAGAAAAGGACTGATGTGCGATGCATGGGGCGGAGCTAAGATGGGCGTGCAGTACCCCGCGTAAAAGAGAGGAAGGACTAAAATGTTTGCAAAATTTTTGATGCTTTTTCAAAGTGCTCCGGTCCCGTCCCGTCCCACAGGTCAGAGGAATGTCCCATAAGTATGGAGGAAAGGGGACTATGGACTAGGAGTAAGGTGGTCACTACGGTGAGTAACCTGGTTATTTCGGCATGCCCAATGTCCCAGAGGAACAAGTCACAGGAATCCTGACTAGAGGACTTGGCTACCTGCCTTATTGAAGCCAGTGGGCTAGTTACTTCTCCAGAAGTGGATGTCGCTACTCCAGACTCTGCTGGTCATCCCAGTGTGTCCTACAGGTCAGTGATGGGTACATTCACTCAGTACTTGGGCTGGGGTCATCCTGCAAAGTATATTGAAAATGATTATCTCGCTGATATCCTGGACAAAGGACCACCCGCTACCCCCAATGAACCTGTTTTGCTTTTTAAATCTGCACTAAGAAATAACCTCTTGGAAAATTGGCAGAAGCTGAATACTACTCTGGCTGTCAATAAGGGGCTAGTAAGGAAGTACAAGCCATTGGCCATTGAACCTGATTTCCTTTCAAGTCACCTTACCCCTGAAAGCTTGGTAGTGCAAGCAGCTACTTCATCATCCAAGCCTACCCTACAATCCCTCCTGACAGGGATGACAAAAAATATGATGGACAGGGATGACAAAAAATATGATGTACGGGGAAAGGGTATTTTCTGCTGGGAGCATGGCCCTTACGGACATTAATGCATCTTAGACACACAAAAAACATACTTTGTGAGATGTTGGCTCTCAAGCGGCTGGGAATATTCCTGAGGGGGAAAGGAGGGAGGGCTTCCTAAACATTCAAGATGGGAAGGATGTTGCATGCCAATCTCTTCAATCAGAATTGAATACGTCAGTCTGTGTTGGTCGATGTATGGCTGCACCAACAGTTACAAGAATATGTGTATGGCTGTGTAAATATGACTTTGCTACCGATGTCCAATCCAGACTTTTGTGACATGCCCTTTGTTTTAGGTCAGACCTCTTTGGGGCAAAGGCTGACAAAAGCCTAGAGAAGCTGCAAGCTTCTAAGGCTACAGCAAAGTCTTTAGGTGCAGCTATCCGCCAGCCCCAGCAACATCAAAGGTCTTCCCAGAGCTGGAAAAGATGTTCCTTTCGTTTATACTCTTCGTTTGTACAGAGGAGTATAGGGCAGATTGTCCAGAGACGCCAACAAAGGTTTTCATGTGGCTCAAGAGGCTGTGGAGGATGAGCAGCTGAGACAGTCACTTGCGCTTTACCCTCTGCCACACCACCAAAACCACTTTGAATACTTTACTCTCAAGTCTCCAATGGGAAGCAGACTAACCCATCATCTCAGAGAATGGCAAAACAAAACAAGACTTACGTTGCTTGGGCGCTGCAGACAGTAGATCAAGGCTACCGTCACCCGTTTTTTAAAAAGGCACCCAGATTGTCCCCCAAGTAAGCAATCTCTTCAGGAATCAGACCCACTCCTTTTGCAGGAGATTCTTTCCTTACTGGAGCAATGTGCCATGGAAAAGGGTACTTGTAGCGGAGCAATACCAGGCTTGGTACTCCACCTGTTTTCTGGTTCCCAAGAAAGACTGAGTACTGTGACCCATCTTGGACCCGAGACGCTTGAACCAGTCCCTCAGGAAGAACAGATTCAAGATGGGCACTCTTTTGCAGATCCTCCAGACCTTCAGCTCCAGGATTTGAAAGTGTCGCTTGATCTTCAGGATGCATGCGTTCATGTGCCTATGCATCCCAAGCATAGAAAGTACATGAGGTTCCCCACTGACAGTTCTCACTATCTGTTTGGGGTACTGCCTTTTTCGGGCTGACCTCTGCCTGAGGGTCTTCATGTTAATGGCAGTGGTGGCAGCGGATCTGAGGGTTAAGATTCACATCTTTCCCTACATAGTTGGCTGGCTGATTAGAGCTTGTTCTCCCAAACAGGTTCTGAACCATCTCTGCAGCACTTGCCACTCTCTCCACAAACTGGCCTTCTTCCTCAACTTCAAGAAGTCCCAGGAGGCCCTGTCAACTGCACAAGAGACCTTAAGAAACATAGCCCTAGACAACGTCCGGACCGCCCACTGGTCAATCCGGAGCCAGATCTATGAACGAGGGGATAAGGCAGGGAAAACCTTGGCTTGGCTCGGCTCAAGAGAGGGGAACAAAGTAAGGGTCAGGTACGAGCTATCCAGCAGCCTGATGGGGAATTACTGGTGGCAGACTCACATTGCAGAGGCCTTCGCTACCTATTATTGTTACTCACCTGGACCCCACAGGGGTGTCGATTGGACCCGGACAGCTGCGGGGTCTCCTTCAACGTGATGCGTAGTGCAGAGATGACTGTCTGGACTGGCCCGCCTAGTCTTGTCTGCTGGACCCGAAGAAGTATTGTCCTGCAAGTGGAGACAGGGATTAACCACCTGTGGGTTTTAGTGATGGCCTCCCAACTGTTCTGCTCTCCCCCACTAATCACCTCTGATATCCCCTTAGTAACCTCACCTTATGTTCGTAAAAGATGAGCTCTCCATCCTGCGCGTCTTGCAGGGGCGCATAGATACCAGTTACTTCACCGGTTTGAAGGCGTTGGGAGAGTTCCGGTAAGTATTGACTCTGAAGTCCCTGGCGGGATTGGTAAGTATCAAGTTCAAAGAGTTCAATGTGCCCGATGTTCACTCTTGTCCCCTTCCTTCCTTAAGTTGCAACTGAGTTCGTGAGAAGAAGGTCTTGTAGCTGCTGCTGGCGTTCAGGTAAGAGTCTGTGTTACCCAACGCTGTCGGGTAACCATTGCATGCGTTAACGTGTTGTTTTTCTCCCTCTTTACAGATGCGGCATATGAAAATGTGCAGAGTTATGGAATAATACCGCCGGTGGTAAGTCTATGGTGGTAAGAGGTTGTATTTGTTGATTCCCTTTGCTCACCTTGTTTTTTCTTGTGTCCCCTAGGTGTTGGATTACGGCGAAGAAATGATGGAGACAGTGTCAGATCGAAAGATGCTGTGAGAACTGGTGAGTATTGCGCCGTGCTGGAGCTGGCGAAGCGACGCGTGCAGGACTGATGTACTTTCCAGGTCCGGAGATGAAATTGTTCCGGAATTAGGTGAGGAATTTGAAATAAGTTAGTTTTCTAACCTTGTCCTTTTCTTCTTCTTTATCCTAGGAGCTCCGGATTCGAGGCGGGCGTGGCAGAAGACTGGATGCTGGCTGCAGGCACGGTGAGCGTCATGCTGCTGGATGCAGAATAACGCGAAGCATGTGCTGCTGTTCGGGTGTGGTTTAAATAGCCTCCAAAGTAGTTCCAGGTAAGAAGTTCCCTAGAGCCACGTCCGAGTAAAAAATAGTCCCTATAACAAAATAGTCCCATCCAGGCCTCATGTAGGCTTGGACTCTTTTGCAGCATGGTCTGCATCAGGTAAGTAAAGTCTATGAGCCTGGCGCCTATGGTGCCAAGACTGATTTCTATGATGAGCCTGGCGCCTAAGGCGCCAGGACTGAACCCAGACAGCCGCTAGCCGGGGCTGCTGAGGTTTAAACAAATGTCTGGATGCCTGCTCCCGGAGCTGAGGGCCTTGGTCCTGATGCCCGGGGGTAGGCATCATGACAATTATGAGCATCTCTATTCCCCCCTCTGCAGTAAACCCCACGTCAGAACACCCCAACTTTCTCAACTCAATCAAACTCCTGCATCACTCTGAGAGACCGAGAGAACAGCTTGAGCCCGAGATCACAGATGGCCCTGACGCAGCTTCAAACTGGAAAGACCCCAGGGCCTAACGGCTTTCCGGTGGAAACTTGGAAGCGTCTCGGCGGCACATTAATGTCCCATATGCACTGTATGTTCCTTCGGTGCAAGGATATAGGCACCCTTCCCCCGCATCTCAGGAAAACATGCATTGTAGTGATCCCCAAACCAGGAAAACCCCCGGAACATTCTGCCTCCAATAGGCCTATCTCCTTGATTAACGGGAAGGCAAAAATCCTCGCTCGAGTCCTGGCCAACAGGCTCCTAGGAGTCATTGAATCCCTCATTAACCCGGACCAGTATGGATTTATGCCCAATAAATCCACCCATATGAACCTACGTAGAGTCCAACTTGCCCTAGACCGAGCTTCGGAGATATCGGAACCGCTAGCCCTACTGGCAGTCGACTTTGAAAAAGCATTCGACTCAGTCGGGTGGGAGGCCCTCTGGGACATCATGGGGTGAATGAATTTTGGGCATGGATTTATCACCTGGACCAAACTTCTGTACGAGTCCCCTGTGGTAACAGTAAGAGTGAATGGCAGATCATCCAGGACATTCCCGTTGGGAAGTGGGATCAGGCGGGGCTGCCCCTTCTATCCCCTGCTATTTCTCCTTGCTATAGAGCCTGTGGCGATCAAACTTAGAATGGATAAAAGCTGGTCCGGATTCTCCTGGCCGGAGGGCGGAGAAGATCGCCTCTCGCTATACACAGACAACCTCCTCATTTACCTTAGCAAGCACGTGGTCTCATGCCCAATCGTGTCCCAGACCCTCATGGAATACCAACAGTTTGGTGGTCTCAGAGTAAATAATCAGAAAACTGTGTACTTCCCGGTTCAAGGGGGCGTAGACGCAATCCCCAGAACCCTGCCCATACCTTGTCTCCATCCTAGGCTTTACATACCTAGGCATATGAATTAGTGCAACTCTGGAGGAGTTCCTTCAACTAAACATACAGCCCGTGCTGGATAGACTTGCCAGGGACGTTCTCCACTGGCAATCGCTCCCACTGACACTGATGGGCAGGGCTGCGTTATTCAAATTGATGACGCTTCCAAGACTCCTTTATGTTATGCAGAACGCCCCACTCCCCATTCCCACTGAAACCTTTGCAACTGTTGACCAGCATATACACACACTGTTATGGAGAGGGAAACAACCCTGAATTGCACTCACAACTCTACAATGTTCGGTATGGGTAGGGGGCATAGGATTACCATGCATCCGCACATATTACCTGGATGCGCAAACGGGAATCGTAAATGAATGGCTACACGGTGACACCACACTCCCCCATATCCGTATGAAGTTGTCCACCATGCGACTGGTTTCACCCCTTCAGGTTCTATACACCACCCACGAGAGGGTGCCTGGTATCCCACGTATGTCACTTCAAATCCGCTGCACTTGGAGGGACGCACACAAACATATTGGCTGGGGTTTAAAGCCAACTCTTGCCCAACCCCTATGGCACAATGCTCACCTCCCTAAAATTGAGAAATTGGGATGTTTCGGGAATTGGGAAAGGCAAGGGATACACACATTAGCACAGGTAATTCAGGAGGGACGCATACTGGAATTTGATACCCTGAAGGAAAACTTTGGCTTAAGAGCTATGGACCGCTTCAGGCACACCCAACTTGTTCACGCTCTAAACGCAGTGTTTGCGAACCTGGCAGATGTCCCCTCCTGCACCCCCTAGAAGCTAATGTTCTCCCAGACCATATCCCCTCCAAAGTCATTTCCACGCTCTTTCAGGCCCTCAACTCTTTCGGCACCAAGGAACTTACTACAGTGAAGGAGAAATGGGAGAGGGAAGTAGACCGGATGGAACCGGAGGAATGGGTTGAAGCAGTAATGTTCCCTCGGGAGATTGATATCAATGCAAAACTACATCTCGTACAATTTAGGATACTGCACCTGTCCTACCACACTCGAATTACACTAGCCAAGTGGAGAGGAGCAGACGACGAGGCCGGTCTCCGGTGCAAGCATGAAAAAGGTACCTTTTTTCATACAATCTAGGACTTTGATGAGATACAGACCTTTTGGGCGAAGTGCGCGGGCAGGATTTCCAAAACACTGGGATCCCAGATTCTGATGGACCCAAAACTGATATTGCTTGGGGTATGGGGGGCGGTGGACTTTACCAACCATGACAAGTTGTTCATCGCGGTTGCGCTGGGATTGGGGAAACGCCTGATCGCTGCTACCTGGGGTTCGGTGGAAAAACTGAGCCTAACCCGATGGTCCAACAAAGTCACTAGGTGCGCATCCCTGGAACGTCGCATCTACAATGCGAGTGGCTGCCCCCGGAAATACTAGAAAATATGGGGCAAATGGATGGACGAACAATGAAACCCCCCGTCCTCCCCTAGCCTTCTACCTGATGAGTCCTTATGCGCCGGTGTAATGCCCCTCACTGCTGAAACAGCTGATATGCTGGATACACCATCTGACCCTGCTGCCTTTCATTCATTCATTCATTCATTCATTCATTCACTTTCTGAACTGTATGTTTACCTTCTGAATATGTGTAAAACTCAGGTGGCACCTTCTCTAAGGCTTCAATGCATTGAGGCAATCCTGGATTCTTCCTCTGGGAAGGATTTGCCTCCCGAGTTGAAGCCTCAGCAGATGGTGGAAAAATTTCAAAACGCCCAACCTCTACCGGTATTCAACTTCGCGGTTGCTGGGCCTCATGGCAACCTGCATTTTTCTGGTGCCAGAGACTCGCCCAAGGATGAGGTCCCTACAATGGGCCCTCACCTCCCAACGGTCACAATTCTCAGGCAGGATGAGACTTTCTTCAGGTCCCTAACAAGGTAACACAGGATCTCCTGTGTTGGGCCTGCAAAGTGAATGTGATGGGAGAGGAACATTTTTGGCAACCCTGGCCTGAGATGACAGTAGTCCCGGATTCTTCCCTCACGGCTGGGGGGCCCACTTGAACAATCTCACGATCAGCAGTCTTTGGTCCCCATCAGAATACAGACTGTACATAAACCTTTTAGAGTTTAAGGCTATCAGACTGGCGCTGATGGCCTTTTTGCTGTCTATACCTGGGAAGATCGTCCTGATGAGACAACACAGTGGCCATGCATTACCTCAACAAGAGGTGGTGTAGGGCCACTAACTCTTTGCAGAGAGGCAATGCAGCTCTGGTTTTGGGGACTGCAAAACGGAATCTCTTTATCAGCTGTTCACCTAGTGGGAGAGGAAAATACAATGACAGATGCTTTGAGCGGGCAGAGCAGTGTCCCCCACGAGTGGGAGTTGGCTCAGGAAGTCTTTATAGAGATCTTTGCTCTTTTGGGAACCCCTCAAGTAGATCTGTTTGCGTCCACTATAAAAAGGAAATGCAGCCTGTCCTGTTCCAGGGAATTTCCGCAGAGAGGAACTCCTGGAGGATGTATTTGTGGTGGACTGGGAATTTTCACTCCTATATGCATTCCCTCCCATCGGTCATTCCTCATGTCATCAGGAGGTTGAGGAAGTTTGGGAAATTCATGATCCTGATCACTCCGGATTGGGCCAGGAGAACGTGGTACCCAGAACTTCTGGACATGTGCATCTGCCCTCCATTCCGTCTTCCCTAGACAGCAGACCTGCTCTCCCAAGAGGAGGTACTCTTCACCCAGAAATCCAGACTCTGAATCTTCACACTTGATTTCTGAGAGGTTAAGCTACAAAGACTGTCACCTTCCAGAAGAAGTCATGCAGGTGTTGCTTTCGGACAGAAGATCAGCAATATAAGCCCTATACCGCTGCAGTTGGAATACATTTTGCAGCTGTTGTAGAGCTAAAGATATTGATCCTTTTGCTTGTAATACTCCTACAGTGATTTGTTTTCTGCTACACCTAGCCCATCACAGCCTGCAGGTGTCTACTGCCAAGGGCTATCTGGTGGCATTATCCATTTTCAAACACACGCCAGAGCAGAGCTCTTATTTTAAGATGCCCATTGTTCTGTTTCTAAAGCGACTGACCAATATCTTTCCACCTGTCCCTTTCATAGTCTCTGTTTGGGATCTGAACTTTGACATTTTTAATGGGAGCTGTATTCGAGCCCACTCAGATTCAAAACTATTTTACTGGTAACCATCGCTTCTGCCTGCAGAGGGAGAAAACTACAGCTGCTTTTGTGTAATCCTCCTTTTAGCACATGTATTAAGGAGAAGATGGTCATGAGGGTTTGCCCCTCTTTCCTTCCCAAGATGGTGTTGGAATTCCACTTGCCACAAAAGATTACCTTGCCGACAATTTCCCCACCTCCTCATCCTTCCAAGGAGCAAGAGAGGTTAAAATAGACTGCATCCAAAAAAAGCGTTAAGCTTTTATATTGCCAGGTTGGAAAATGTATGGGAATACGATCAACTTTGTTGGTTCCAACAGACACAGACTGGGTCAAGCTGTGACTTAACGGACCTTGGCATGCTGGATCATTCTGTGCATTTCAGAATGTTATTCCCTGGCTGGGAAAGATGTCCCTGAAAATGTAACGGCACATTCTACCAGAGGTGTAGAAACCACTTCGGCTATGCAAAGAGGTGTACTGGTGCAGGACATATTTAATGCTGCAATCTGGTCTTCGTTACACACCTTCTCAAACCATTACTGCCTGGAATCCATGTCGGATCAGGAGAGTAAGTTTGGAAAAGCTGTTTTACACACCATAAACCAGTAACAAAATCCACTGGTCCCACCTCCAATTATTAACACTGCTAAGGGAGTCTTTCAAAGATGAGGAATCTGTGGGAGAACACAATCCATTACAACAACAAATTACTTATCCCTGCTAATGTTCTTCCAATTGGTTTGTGTCCTCCCACGTATTCGTCATCTTTGATATATTCCCATCCAGCATCAGCTGCTTTGGAAAGAAAATTCAAAGCAGAGTACACCGTGCGTTGATCTCATGACCCTCTGCGGCCCTAGTCAACTCTCGAGTATGATGTCGACGTTGGTATATATAGCACGCACTGTGCCCGTTGCCTCTAGTATGATTGTGGGTTGAAGCTGTCTATCACAGGTCCACACTGTATTTGTCTTTGGTGCCTTGGAATCGATCACAAGATTAATGACCGCAGTTCCTGTCAGTCTGACAGGAAAGGGCTTGAAGGAGAAACTTGCCCTGGGGATGCCGCATTCGAAATCCCCTTTGGCCACTCTTTCCAAGAGTAGGTTGTCGGATGAGAGAAGTTCAAGGGGCGTTGAAAATCTTCGTAAGTGCTCGAAACACTCCAAGCACTCTCGATCCAGAAGTGGTTCCCACCACTCTTAGTCTCCTGCCTCCCACAAAACATCAAAGAGGAGACTACATTGGGAGAAGGGGGCGCTGCTGCGCAACAAGATGGCCGCTTGAGTGAGGAGCTCCTCTCCGGCATGAATCCTGATCGAAAAAATCCCCTGTTTCCAGACTGCATTGAACCTCATAAGCTACCCGCGCTGTTCCCGGAGAACATCCTGACCCTCCCGACATCCCGACCGTAATCGGACTTCCCAAGCCTGAGAACCCTGGTGGACCTTAAGGACACGGGCCCGAGCCGCTTCACAGCTCCACAAGAATCCACGAGGACGCAGCGGCTCCCTCTTACACCGGGCCTCACAGTGGGTGGAGTGAGACCGGCGGACTGCGGCCACGATACTTCGCACCACACAATCTCTGGGCATACTGTGCTCTGCCCGGCATAGGGCGCCCTGCAACGTCCCTCCTACTGTGGAAGGTGCTCACGGCGAGGCCTCCGGATGCTCGTTGTTGCACCCCAGGCCTCCTCGGAGCCCGGCTGCCTGCTTCCGGGCCCTTGGCTTGTTCGCGCCTGTGGCTGGCTCGGTCGCCCGGCGGCCTGGATTGGACGTTCCCGTTCCTCGTCCCCAAGGTGAGAGCTGCGTGAGACTGGGCTGGCGCGGCGGCTGGGCGCAAGGCACGTGTGGGGCTCTCTGACCCGAATCAAACATATCCTGGGGCTGCCCCTGACGGACACGGCTGGTGTCCCCCGCAGGTCACCCTGTGCTCCCCTTCATCTAGCTCGGAGCTTCTACCATCAAATTACACTGTGAAAAGTCACGCCTGTCAGCTCTGGCGGTCATCGCCCCGCTTACGCCACGGAGCATACCATCTTGGAACAATCAATGTTTCGGGTGCACCGGGATCCCTGCGGACCTTGCGCTCTCCACCACACTTTAACACGCGGCCCTCTCATCCCATCAGGCCCAGGCCGTTTCTCCACCTCCACAATGCCTGGAAAAAACACAGGCAAAACCAGGAACACGGGGGCCGATGGACTCCTTTACTAGCTCGCAATCATCTCCTGAACGCCCGGATCCTCAATCTCCGGCCTCACCCCTAAATGCAGAAGATACGAAATTTGATCACCTGCTGAATACAGTTCAAAATGGATTCCTGGCCATTAATGTCAAACTTGATGACATTGTCTACACGATAGGTTTCCTAAAAACTCGCCTAGACAAGTAAAGTGCCAGAATCACAGAAGCTGAGAGCAGAATTGGCTCGAATGAGGACTCTACTCGGGAAAACACCCAGGACATCGCACTCCTTAAAGGGGAAATAAATAAACTCTGCGATAAATGCGACGATTTGGAATCCCGATCCAGACGGAACAACATCTGCATAGTCGGCCTTTCGGAGACCTTCTGCAAAGGTCCGATGGAGTCCCGAATCAAAGACCTTTTGAAATCTCTCCTCTGGGAGGAGGCACTCTCACCCCAGTTCCTCATCGAGCGGGCACATCGCTCCCTCGCTCCGCCACCCTGACCAGGGGCTCCTCCCCGCACGGTGATTGCCAAACTGTTGAACTACAGGGACAGAAACACCATCCTCAAACTGGCGAGAGAGAAAGGACCCCTGAGGTTTGGCAACGACAACATCCATGTATACCCTGACTTCTTCGCAGGGGTCCAGACTCAAAGACGATCCTACGAAGCTGTCAAGCGCCAGCTACGATTGAGACAGGTCCCCTACGCCCTTCTCTTTCCGGCGAAACTTCGTATACAACATGCTGGAAGAGCACACTTTTTCGAATCTCCTGCCACAGATTTGGCCTACATGGAAGCCTCGATACCCCTCCCGCCCGGGAGACGGAACTTGACCAGAACGACTTGCAACAAACTGTATAACTTGTTTTCCTACTCATTGGTCCCAGCCACAGTCAGGGCTGGTCTATGCTGGTCACTGTGAATGCTGGAAACAGGATGAAGCAGGGAGAACTCTCCTGCCCTCCATCCTTTAACAATGCCGGATGAGATGCACCTGACCTCGAAGCGGAGTTGCTGCACTCGTCCCCTTCTTTGGGAACATCCACAAATTAGTTAAAAGGGTTCATCATCAAGTTGGGCACGAGGGTGTGGGAGGGGGTGGGTACGGGCAACAGGGGACTGTTCCACTGTTGGAACACTATGTTAACACTGCATGAAGCCCCTGTTGGGCACCAGGCACAATGTTCAGTTGGCTTAACCATCGGTACATTGCAATCACGGTTTCACTTGCTGTCCTCCACTACGAGAAAACCCACTTTCCCACGCTCTTGTATGACACACGGAAATGGCGCATAAAACGTATACACTCGGGTGGGCTTAAACTAAAACTGCTCACCTGGAATATCCAGGGGTTAAACAACAGGGCGAAAGCCAGGAAAGTAGGCGCTTACATTAACAGACATCAACCACATATCGCTATGCTCCAAGAGACTCATGCATTAAAATCCACCAACGAAAGTATCCTGCGACAGTGGGGGAAAAATAGGTATTACACGGAATACTCCTCCCAAAATAGAGGCGTCATCACGCTAATACAACGCTCACTGGGGTTCTCCACCGCGAAAAGTATAATCGATCCACAGGGCAGATATGTTGTGGTCTGGGGCACCGTGGCTGGCAGAAAATTTATATTGGTCAATACAGATGGTCCAAACCTAGATGAGCCAGGATTCTACACGCACCTCGTTGCAGAGATAGGCCCTACAACGGAAGTCTGGGTATTGTGGGGAGGAGACCTTAACACTATCCTCGACACTACGTTAGATAGGTCCTCAAATAAACCTAGAGCCCTTACTAAAACAGCCAAAATTATACACCAAGCCCAGGAGGAACTTGCTTTGTCCGATGCGTGGAGAGGGACCCACCCCACAGATAGAATATACACCTTTTATTCCTTGGTCCATGATTCTGAATCCAGAATAGACTACTGGCTCATCTCCTCCCCCCTCATCAACTCCATCGAATGCTGTGATATTCTTCCGCGCACACTCTCGGACCATTCCCCCGTCACTCTAGATATACTGGTCCCCGACATCCGCCACTCTGCACAGCGATGGAGGATGCCCGCCAATATATTGAAGGACCCGAATGTGGTGGAGGTTCTATATACTGAGACGGAAGAAATCTTCCAGCTAAATAAGGGCTCTGTGGCCAGATGGGCTTCCATCTGGGAAACATTTAAGGTGTGGGTACGAGGCAATCTTATGTATAAGACGTCTGTTCTCCGCAGAACCGTTAGAAGCAACTTGGGCAACACAGAATCAATCCTGCAATCGCTCGAATCTGCCTATAGTAGGACCCATGACAAACGTATTTTGGCGGACATTAGTCTACACCTTCAAACCTTTAACGAACTGGCCACCAAAGAACAACAATACATGGCCATCCCGTCCAGGGCACGCAAATACGGGGAGGGCAACAGGGCGGGCCACCACCTGGCCCGTATACTTCGCAATGACCACACCCACACCCCTATTGCAAGTATTCTAACGGATGGGGGAAAGGCTGTGCACGGGAAGGATGAAATAAACTCAGAGTTCACAGACTATTACATGAATCTTTACGCCAACCACTATAGATCCACACGAGACGACTTAAAGTCGTACTTGAGTAAGATTTCCCTCCCTAGGCTAACTTTAGAAGACAACTGGTCCCTTGAACAACCCATGACGCCCGAGGAAATTGCTGAAGCGATCAAAGCTCTAGCAGCAGGTAAAACTCCAGGGCCGGACGGTCTAAACGCCGACGTGTATAAGGCATGCTCTCCGATACTCGCCCCAATATTGTCCCTTGTTTGGGAAGAGGCTATGAACGCTGGTTCACTACCTGAGTCCATGTCAGATGCAGTCATTACGGTGCTCTTGAAACCCAGACGCCCGGCACATGAACGCTCCTCCTACTGTCCCTTGTCCCTGATTAACACGGATGCCAAGATTTATGCGAAGGTGCTGGCGACTAGACTGCTCCCCAAAATGACCACCTTAATCCATCCCGACCAATGCGGATTTATCCCTACGAGATCCCCGGCCCTGAACCTGCGCAGACTTTTCAGTGTTCTAGCACAGATCATACCAGAGGCACAAGCGGCAGCCATTTCACTTGACGCCGAAAAAGCGTTTGATTTGTTATGTTCTTCACAAATTCGGATTCGGCCCTTATCTGATAGGTTGTGTCAAACTCCTGTACTCCTCTCTCAAGGCTAGAGTTTTAACCAATCGTACCCTATCCAATCAATTTACTCTATGCAGGGGAACGAGGCAGAGTTGCCCCTTCTCACCCATCCTTTTTGCCCTCACCATCGAACCAGTGGGGGCTGCAGTCAGAGCTGAACCAGACCTTAGCGGTATAAAAATGGGCGGGGTATACCAAGCTATCTCATTGTATGCAGACGATGCAATACTATATGTTCAGGAACCAGAAAAGAACCTATCCCCCATTTTAGCAGTGATCACCGAATTCACTACACACTCAGGCTACAAGATTAATACTTCCAAATCCGAGATTTTTCCGTTGACACGTGCCACTACTTGCCCCACAAACACTCATGGCCTGTCATGGGCTCCCGATCACATTCGATACCTGGGAATCCTGGTTTCTCACGACAAGAACTCTCTTTATATAGATAACTATGAATCCACGCTACAAACCATAAACCCTAAGCTTCAAATGTGGTCCAGACTCCCCATATCTCTTGCCGGCCGGATAGCGGTCCTCAAGATGACAGTACTCCCTAAGTTCCTATATGTCTTCTGTAATGTGCCTATATGGCCGGGCAAGCTCTTCTTTGACAATCTGCGTTCCATGGCCACCACCTTCGTGTGGAACGGTGGCGCAAATAGAATGAAATGGAACAAATTGGTCGAACCCTATGACATGGGAGGCTTCGCCCTCCCCGATTTCGAATTGTACTATTATGTGGCACAGGCACACTTTGCAAAGTTCTGGCAGGACCCCTCGGATAATACACCACATATACCCATCGAGCGTCATTCGGTCCGCCCAACCGATTTGAGATCCATCATATTTACGAAGTCGCATAAAGATGATTGCAAGTTCGACCCTGCCTCCTGCACAGTTGCGGCATGGGCTGCAATAAGCAAACGTCTGCACATAGACTGCCCTTATGATTCCCAAGCCCCGCTCTGGAACTTCCCGGGCATTAAGCCGATGTACGACATCGCCATCCAGAAAAATTGGCTCCCCGAATATGAACTGACAATGAAAACCATGTTCCCTAATGGTAAATTTGTAACTCCTGAAGACTTTGCAAACTCAGTGGGGAGCAGCCAACTAGCCACCCTACAATTCCACTGTATGAAAGCCGCGTTCAAAGAAAGGTGGCCATCATTCCCAGACAAACCCCCCGAGCATGTATGCTACCAGTCATTGTATTCTCAGACAGGCACTGGGGTGTCCAAACTACACAATATTGTGCAGGCTCATATGAAATCATCGAACACCATCAAGGCATCGTGGGAAAAAGACATGGATACTACAATCGAGGAGGGGAAGTGGTCCAGATATTGCCTCCTATCTAAGAAGATCTCACTTAATGCAGGCCTGAGACTAATACAATTCAAGGTTCCGAACAAACTACATTACACTCCAGCCAAAATGGCAAAGTTCTACAAGACCATTCCCGACAATTGCCCGAAATGCCACGCCCCTGGTGCGGATTCATTTCATATGTACTGGGCCTGCCCCCAGATAGCGGGTTTCTGGCTCGCAGTGGCCAACATCCTTGAGGAAATAACACAAATCCCTGCACACCTCAATCCACCTAAATACCTGTTTGGCGACATTGGTAAGGTCCCGGAAAAAATGAGGAGACTGTTCAACGTCGCCTGCGCAGTAGCGAAGAAACGCATCCTTCAGAAATGGAAGAGCGGCCAGGCTCCAACAGCAGAACAATTCCTTGCGACCCTCACTTAAGTGAATGAATGTGAGGAAAACTATGTTAGTATGATAGCTGCTCTGTGTAAACCAAAAGATATTTGGGCCCCGTTCAGGGCATACTTAGATGAAACCTCTACAGACACTGAAAATTCGGACAATGACAGCGTGGATGATGTGCCTGCCACACAGCTAGCTATACGTAACTTCTTTCTATGGGTATATACGAGGACGTGCACCTGATGTAAAAGTCTGCAAGGGGAGTTGGGTTGTCAATTTGTAATGCGAATCTGTATTATGTAGATGGGAGACACGCAGAGTGTACTGTGACATGAAAATCAAAAATAAAGTTCTTAAAAAAAAAAAAAGAGGAGACTACATTGTTCGCACTTTTCATCTTCAAGCTCCTAGCCCGACCGCAGACAAGTGCGTTTTCCAGTTAAGTCGGGTACCAAAGCAGAATGGGAGAACTTTCACCTCCAGGTGGTGGTTTTTGAGAAGGCAGCTTCTCATGCCCCTTGAAAGAAGGTAAAGACGGCTTCCGATCCTATTGAGTCTCATAATGCTGATAAGGAGTCCTCTAAGGTTGCTGCTTTCAAGCCTTGGATCCTGGGCAAGAAACCTTAGAAGCTTCCTCGAAGCGTTGGAGACCTAGAAGTCTCGAGATAAGCAGAAGCTTAAGCCTCTGTCAGAAAAGGGCATGTGACGAGCATGAGCAACGGTAGGACTGGGCATGTGGCAAGCATGAGCAAGGGTTGGACTGTAGCATGTGGCAGGAGCAGGAGGGAGTTGCAGCATAATATACCCAAGGGAGGGCCTAAATACAATTACTTTAGAAACCTCCTTTGTGCCACTTGCAGGAAAAAGATTTGGCATAGGGAAAGAGGGACAAACAATGTGAGAAAGGCAACAAAATGACACTACCCAGAAGGCCTGTGTGGACATGAGCTGTCTGGTGCGGCCAGGACCACGCTTAATAGTACGCGCATGCGTGTGCCATGCCTGAAAGCCTTCACTTGTGCTACTGGCTTTCAGATGGAGCAGACGTGAGATCCAGGGGCTCCTGCAGGCTAATCATCGCAGGGCCGTTCCCTGCCTGCGCACACTGCAGGCCCCGCTCTTTACAACAGATAAGTGCAGAAAATTCACGCTTGCATGCAAATAAGTTTGAGGGCTTTAATGTAATGCTGATCGCGTTTGCCGCATCGCTCGAAGGGGCATAACTCAAAGGAATAACTCGGTGTCACAACTCACGGTGAACCAGAGCGTTTCTCGGCCACCAGCTGAGTCCGGAAGCCGATTGCCCACATTAGGATCTGGGGGATGAATACTGTGTGAGACAGTTGAGTTTGCACAGATCCTAGACCTGAGCTCTCAACTTCGGAACACTCTATCGCTAGCCGGCTAACACATAGCGAATGACGGTTAATGTGAAAGGCAGCATTCCGCCCATGAGTAAACATTGCTTCCGCTGCGCATGCTCACAGTTTTTCTGGCTTGCCTTGTAGCGTAGCCTCCTTGTCCTACGCAGGAGTTGGACTCTCAGACTGCAGCATGTGGGAAGAACAGCACTGAACAACCAAACAAAGCAAAGTGCTGTTACACTTGTTTAAAGCTAAATGTGTGCTGGCTGTGTGTTCCAAACAGCCAGCATGTTGCAAGCAAGTACAGTTTAATGTGCATATGAATATTATTAAGGTGCAAAGAATAGCATGTGGTAATGTTATCCACTAGGTGGGTGCACCCTTGGTTTAGGCATTCAATAAGTACATGGTCAGCAGCCCAGGGTGTGACTGAGTGCGCATAGCACGTAGTATGCATGAGTGAATGGGCAGAGACTACACACCCCAGTAGGGGACATTGAAGCATGGTTTTCCCTAACACCCCCTACCCAACCACAACCTCTACCTAACCCTCTACCTGGTTACCCCAACTACCTCTACCCATCCAATCCAGTGGACCCTAACCCTCTTTCGCTGGTGGGTTGTGGTGGCCTGTGGTTTTACTCACTCCCAGGTGCCAAAACCCTACGGGGAGGTGCTACCTCTATGCAAGACTGAAGGGGTCTGACAGAAGCACAAGCCCAAGTACTGTCAAGGGCCCGGGTAGCACGACTAGCCATGGAGGACATGTTAGCTTTGTTGCAGGAGCTCAAAGCTGAGCTAACTGCGACTGGACAGGACTATGTCTGACCGGTCAGGTGCACACCATAACAGTTCAGGCCACAGCCCAAGCTATGCCATTGCCAAGGGATCCTACTCCACCCACCCCATTTTAGGTCCAGGTGTCTACGGTGCCCCCACTCCTGTTAGCGCCACCCGAGAGATACCATGGGGATCCACAGAAATTCAACCAGTTCGTGATGCAGTGCCAATTACATTCCTTAACTAAGCCAGCTATTTTCCGAACAGCCCAAGCATGCACTGCTTTTGTGATTTCTTACCTGGGCGGTGATAAGTCTTGAGCCATGCCCCTAGTAGGTAAGGACGATGCACTCCTGTATAGTTGGGACACCTTCGTTGAGGAGTTTGGCAAAATGTTTAACCGGAGGTCGGCCTTGTTGATCAAAGACAGAGTACTCACCTTGCGTCAGGGGAGTAGGGATCTGGTAACCTACGTCACTACTTTTAACCGCTTAGCTGTGGAGACCGAGTGGGGTCAGGAAAAGTGGATGGCCTTATTTTATCAGGGATTGAAGGACTAGATCAAGGACCTGACAGCACAGGTGGATCCACAACCCGACAATTGCTCTTCCATGATTCATCTGCCCTTGCGGTTGGACCAGAGGCAAAGAGAGCGAAAACAAGACCAGAGGGAATGGGAGCCTAAGCCCATTGTTCACCTTCAAGCAGCAGAAACCCTATAGATGGGCTGAGAAGAGCCCAGAAGAACCGATGCAGATAGGACCTGTTCGAGGGCCATTGTCGAAAGACGAAAAAGACAAGAGGCAACAAGAAAAGTTGTGCCTCTATTGAGGAAAGGCAGGGTGTTTTCTTCATGAGGGCTCCACAAAGCCCAAGGGGGAGCAGTCGGGAAATGCAAATGCTCACCAGTGAGGGTGGCCTGGGCAAGCCAAAAAGAAGACACCGCTAAATACTTAGCAAACACTCAGCAGGCACAAGTTGCACATGTAACAGTCTCTGGCCATATAAGTTGGAAGGATAAGCGAGTCTCAGTGTCCTTAATGGTATACTCAGGAGCCACAGGGAACTTTGTTGATGAGGAACCGGCATCCAAGTTGGGTTTGCCGCTTGTGGATAAAGAACAGGAAGAGAAAGTCAAATCTGTGGATGGCTCACGATTGGTATTGGCACCGATCAGAAAGCAGACTGAGTATGTTTGCCTGGAGTGCAACCGGCAGCATCAGGAAGAGATCAAGTTTGATGTCATAGCAGCTCCTCAGTTCGGGTTGATCTTGGGTTTGCCCTGGTTGGGACTCCATACTCCTGCGTTAAACTGGGCCCTGGGTTCCATATACTTCTCGTCTGGACATTGCTTAAGAAACTGTCTTCAGACAACAGAAAGCCATGCGAGTCCGAACAAATGGAGCACATAGTCAGGAGCATCAATACCGTCTGACCTGCTGTATATCAGGAATTCAGGGATGTCTTAAGTAAGATGGCAGCCGAAGCACTACCACCTCATTGGACGTTTGATTGCAGGATTGACCTAGAACCTGGAGCCATCCTACCCTGCTGTCAGATCTATGCGTTAACGGAGGCAGAGAATGAACACCTGAAAGAATATAATGAGACCAATTTAGCCAATGGGTTCATACAGCATTCCACCTCGCCAGTATCATTGCCTTTGTTCTTCGTCCCGAAGAAGACTGGAGACTTGAGGACCTGTATTGACTACAGAGCGGTAAACCGCATCATGGTGAAGAACTGTTACCCCCCTACTGTTGATTCCTACACTATTAGACCTAGTACAGGGCTCCACGATTTCTACCAAGCTTGATTTACGGGGTACTTACCACCTGGTGCGGGTGCGTGAGGGGGACGAATGGAAGACTGCCTTCAGAATGAAATTTGGACTCTACGAGTATCAGGTCATGCCATTCGGACTCTGCAACTCACCCACCGCCTTTCAGCACTTCCTGGATGAAGTCTTACGTGAGTACTTGGACATCTTTGTAGTAGTTTATATTGACGATATACTTATCTATTCCCGAACCTTGGAGGAACATCAAGACAATGTGAAAGCTGTCCTTCAACGCTTGCGGGAACACCAGTTGTACGCCAAGCTTGAAAAGTGTGAGTTCCATCAGACCACAGTAGAGTTTCTGGTGTTTATTCTTTCGTCAGATGGGGTGACCATGGACAGAAAAAGTGCAAGCCATTGTGGATTGGCCATCGCCCACGTCAGTGAAGGATGTGCAGACGGTATGAGGCTTCACTAATTTCTATCAGTGGTTCATCAATGGCTTTGTCAAGAAAGTACAACCGATCACTCGGCTATTGAAAAAAAGCGGTGGTCTTTCATTGGGACACAGTGGCTGAGGCAGGGTTCCAAGCTCTGAAGACGGCTTTCATTACGGCTCCAGTATTACTCCATCCAGATCCTACACAGACTTACAAATTAGAACGGATGCCTCCAGTTCCGCTATAGAGGCGATTTTCTTACAGGACAACTCCGGACAATTACATCTGGTGGCATATTATTCCCAGACTCTACCTGCTGAACAGAATTACGTAATTGCTGACCGGGAATTGTTTCCAATTAAAGCAGCATTTGGCGGGTGGCACCATTATCTAAATGTGGCCCAACACAAAATCACCATACTAACGGACCATCGGAATCTGCAATTTTTGAAATCCACCAAAGCACTAAGTCCCAGGCATTTTCGATGGGCCGTGTATTTTGCAGACTTTGATTTTCTGGTACCATTTTGGCCCAGAGTAGAGAATAAGAAAGCTGATACTCTCTCGCTATCCTGAACCGCACACCAAATCTACCAAGGATATAGAAGAACCTAAACCCATAGTGTCTTCCGCAGGCATCATTGGCAGTGTCGTGGTGGAGGATATGTTCGAAAACATCCAAAAAGCCATGACGGCTCAAGAAATCGCCCAATGGAACGAGCCAAGTAAACTACAAACCATTAAGGACGGGCTTCCCTTCTATGATACAGCTTTGTTCCTCCATACTCAGGCAATTTGACAACAAGCCATCAAGTGGTGTCACGATTCATCTTTCGTAGGACACCCTGGAATAGCCAAGACTCAGGAGTTGGTAGCTCACCACTTCTGGTGGCCTTGTATGAAGCAAGACGTTCAACGGTAAATGTTTGCCTGTGAGAACTGCTTAAAAAATAAGTCTGACCATCAAAAGCCAGCCGGAAAGCTGCGGCCGTTGCCTACACCACCTGCACCCTGGCATACCATATGGCTGGATCTATTTGTTGAGCTCCCAAAAAACCATGGTTTCACTACGATCTTAGTGGTGATAGACTCACTGACCAAATTGGCACATTTTATTCCATGTAAAGGGATACCAACAGCAAAAGAATGAGTGGACCAATTTTTACAAAACAGTGCGTCTTCATGGCATACCCCAACACATAGTATCAGACCGGGGCTCACAATTTACCTCCTGTTTCTGGCAAGCCTTCTGTAAAACAGTGGGGATTGACATGAGGTTATCTACCAGTTATGACCTGGAGACAGATGGCAGACAGAGTGGGTGAACCAAATTTTAGAACAATATTTGCATTGCATGACACATCAATGAGTCCTCCTGGGCAGACACCATATGGTTGGCCGAATTTGCCTACAATAACGCAGTAAACTCCTCCACAAAACAAACCCTTTTCTTCAGTACATATGGCTATCACCCACATTTCTAACCATGCCCCCACTCTGAAATAAACACGGTCCCAGCTGCTTTGGCACATAAAGACTATTTGGAGGGTGTGCTGCGGAGCACCTGCACTAGTTTTGAGGGGGCCAAGCATAAATACAAACTATACGCAGACAAGAAAAGGAGGCCAAGTATAAGGTTGGGGGTAAGGTATGGCTGGCTACACGCAATCTCTGCCTGCGGGGACCACAGAAGTTTCAACCCTGTTTTATAGGGTTCTTTCCCATAGAAGAAATTGTAAATCCAGTGGCAGTTTGTTTGACACTCCCTGCACAGATGCAAATACACCTGGTTTTCCATGTAGCGCTGCCAAATGCCGCCCCAACTTCCACCCGACAAGCAAAACCTCCACCGCTTCTGGTAGATGGGGTTCCGGAGTTTGAGGTCAAGGCCATACTCGATTCACATTTCAGAAAGGGGCAGTTATGTTATCTGATCAATTGGATGGGTTATGGACCGGAAGATCGCTCCTGGGAACCAGCACAGAATGTCCATGCCCCTCGCCGCCTCCTAGCCTTTCATCGTGAACACCCTGCTAAACCAGGTCCTGCCGGAGGGAGGGGGAGTACTGTCAGAAAAGGGCATGTGGCAAGCATGAGCAACGGTAGGACTGTAGCATGTGGCAGGAGCAGGAGGGAGTTGCAGCAAAATATACCCAAGGGAGGACCTAAATACAATGGGCCTCATTACGACTTTGGAGGTAGCCATGGCGCCATTAGCGCCATGGCTGCTTCCAAAATCGGGTCCGGGTTCCCTGAATGGGGAATTACCGGGCCATTCCGAGTTCGGAGGGCCCAGTAGTTCCCCCTACTGGGAACCCGGCCCCGGCCCTTCACCATTCCCATTTGAGCCCCCATAGGGCTCAATTGGAATGGGAGCGGGAGCTGGAGCTAACAACGGGCCGATTACGACCGGCCCGTTGTTAGCTCCCTGGTCCCCTCGCGGGACCCAGTAAGGACGCTTGGTTTTACCAGGCGTCCTTACCGGGTCCCGCGAGGGGACCTCGTAATCTTGCGGAATGGGTTTCACGGGTCTGCCTCCATTATCGGAGCCCGTTAACCCATTCCGCAAAGGTTGTAATGAGGCCCAATTACTTTAGAAACCTCCTATGTTCCACTTGCAGGAAAAAGACTTGGTATAGGGAAAGAGGGACAAACAACGTGAGAGAGGCAACAAAACTGCACTACCCAGAAGGCCTGTGTGGCCACAAGCCTTCCAGTGCAGCCACGATCACGCCTAACAGAACGCGCATGCGTGCGCCATGCCTGAAAGCCTTTGTTTGTGCTTCTGGCTCGCAGACGTGTGATCCAGGGGCTCCTGCAGGCTACTCATCGCTGGGCCATTCCCTGCCTGCGCACACTACCCCTACCAAAAAAATCTGGATTGAAAGTGGATTGCTACTGGATTTTCCCAAACATTTAAATCCTCTTTAAATCCTATTTAACTCCAGAAACTCCCATTGTACTCAGAGGATTGCTTTTGGCTTCTTTTTGGCTTCATGCACCCTGAAATATGTTAATTAGCAATCCTCAGTGGAATGCAATCCCAAAACAATCCAAGCAATCCAATCCCCAAACAATCCACTAAAAATCCCAAAACAATCCAATCCCCAAACAATCCACTAAAAATCCAAAAACAATCCAATCCCCAAACAATCCACTAAAAATCCAAAAACAATCCAATCCCCAAACAATCCACGAAAAATCCAAAAACAATCCAATCCCCAAACAATCCACTAAAAATCCAAAAACAATCCAATCCCCAAACAATCCACTAAAAATCCAAAAACAATCCAATCCCCAAACAATCCACGAAAAATCCAAAAACAATCCAATCCCCAAACAATCCACTAAAAATCCAAAAGCAATCCAATCCACAAGCAATCCAATCCACTAAAAATCCACTCCCCAAACAATCCTATAAAAATCCAAAAGCAATCCAATCCCCAAACAATCCACTACAAATCCAAAATCAATCCAATCCCCAAACAATCCTATAAAAATCCAAAAGCAATCCAATCCTCAAACAATCCTATAAAAATCCAAAAGCAGTGCCATCCCTAAATAATTACAAAAGCAACGGATTACAGCTGGCTTCCTTTTGGCTAAATGTACCCTCGTAGAGATCCAAAAGCAATGCAATGCAATCCCCAAATAAACCTTTTGAAATCCTAAAGCAATTAATTTAGTCACCAAATAATACTTTACAAATCAAAACAACAAAGCAATCCCAAAAATATCCTTTAACAATATAGGCATTGTTTCGGTTTATGAGCTGGAAATAAATTTAGGAGTTTAAACAAAAATAATGTTTACTATAATCCTGAAAAGAAATGCTTAAAAACACATTTGGTGCACCTTGTTGAATTGGGCTTTAAAAGCGTCACTGTGGCTCGATTGCTGCCCATTTCAGAGAGTTGCATTTTGAATTGCCTTTAGAACAATAGTGATGACTAATTAGGTCACAGTCATTTAGGTAAAATGGCCATGAATGTCAAGACCATGTAATGGCATATAAACTATATTTTAAAAGAAGCGACACAGTTTTTTTCCCCCCACTATATTTATTAAAAAGAGGCAGAGGTTCAATCGGACACTGTGTGCATAGCACAAAAACACAACTGTAGCAATCCCAAACACGGGTGCTTCACAATTTAAAAATAAAGGGTGAGAGGGGACCCAGAACCAGTCCGGTTCGGTCCAGCCCAGGGAGCAAGCGTGATAGGGGACACGGAACCAGTCCAGGGGTGTCACACGAGTATACAGGCCCAGCCTAGGGAGCAAGCGAGTCCGGTGGGGACCAGCCCAGGGAGCAAGGTTGAGAGGGGAAAGAGAACAGGTCCAGGGAGTCACACTAGTATCCAGGACGAGGCAAAGAGCAAGGGAATGCGCAACTACACTTGTGTAGAAAAGACGAGGTTTGGCTCCTTCTTCATCCGGTAGTTCCCAATTTTGTTTTGGAGGGCTTTTCTGCACTCGGATGCAGAGAGTACTGGAAAGCCCATTTCCCTGGCTTTAACATGGATACATTCTGAAATGGAAAAAAGATTTGTGTAAAAAGTTTGAAAAGAGCAAGCAAAGTACTTTTTGGTTGACACATGGCTGTGAGAAATAAAGCATAGACAATTTTCACTGTACACCCTCTAATGTGCTTTCGTAATTCCAATTACTACATTTCTCAAAGCTGTCAATCTGGATGAAACCATGGCAATTCCTTAGAATTTAATATAGATTAGTGTCACTTCCCCAGGAAGTGGCTCTCCGTTTATCTTCTTTCCCATTTCTTTGCATAATTGGTATATTGTGAAGAAATTACCAATCTCGTGTTTCCCCCATGGACAGTGCATTGGTAAAGGAGCCATACAAGCAAAACAAATACACAGGGTTTGAAATTGAGCGGAGCTGGGGGCTATTTAGCCCTGTTTGTAGCCTTGAAGAGCCTGGTTAGCTTTACACCATGCCTACCAGGAGCTAAATTTGGCTCCCGGGCCAACTGATGCCGATAACATATACCTATGGGAATTTAACTATGTGCGTGCTTGCTTTTGTAACAATCTAAAAAAATAACATAGGACACCACTATGACATTTGAAGCTTAACGGGTCATAAGTAATGGACAAAGCAATATGTTTGCATGTGGGCATATAATGAGTGATGGACAATAACCGGTTAATACACGAGCCACAGTATTTGAGCTACCTTTCCCCCCCCTCTGACACAGTCTAGAAGCCCTATGGCTTCATAGGAATGTTGGGGAGGAGGGTTTGAGATTGGGGTGGAGACACAGAAGCCTACAACCGATAGTATTTGGATAGAGAAAAAGCATTTATTTATTTCATAAGGGCACACACCAACTTTTGTTTAACTCTAATGGCACTTACCTCTGATGCAGTTGATGGACCAGGGTTGGGATTTGCATCGGGAAAACTTTTTCTGTGGCTCCCGTCCGCCTCCTCTATATCCACTGAAGGGCCAGTTCCAAGCAGTGCTCAGCTGCTACCTGCTAACGGGAATCCACTGTGTCCCAGTAGGCTGAAATAATAGCACAAATATTAATATTACACATTTTAATACAGTACGCATTCTAATGACAATTACCAAGACCCGGAACCAGCGCAGGGAGCCAGATGGGAACCCAGACACAGCCCAGCAAGTAAGGAAGTTCGTTAGGAACCCACCCATGGAAGAGTCTCGGGCAGGTGCCAGTCTTGCCTGAACTTCTGAAATGGTGAACACCTAGGCACACAAAGCAGGTAGGCGTTTGGTTATTTGCTGAAATATTGACTGCCCATGGTCATTTTAATCCCTATGGCCATTTACACCCAGATCCTGCCCCTCCCAAAATACCTCCTTATGGGAACTTTGAGCTCACTTTAATCAAGCCTTATCAGACTTTGCGCTTAAAGTGCCTGCCTGTGATTTTCAAAGCAGTATTCTAAGAGTTAATTACTTAATTGGAGTTGTAAACCCACTACTGGTGTGATAAAAAATGTCTTAACCAGGTCTGCCTTCAGCCACAAAGCAGTTCAACAAAGCAACTGAACAAGTCTGGAAGTGTTAAGATGAAAAAGAGTAGGATATACCCTAAAGTATGGGTGCATAACATACGGCCCGCGGGCCAGTTGCGGCCCGCCATGCCGTTTTGTCCGGCCCGCCAGCAACAAAGACTTTCCTAATGGAGGGCAGCCCGCAAGCAGCATCGGCCCGCCTCCATTAGGAAAGTCTTTGTTGTCTTCCGGGCCGGACAAAACAATGGCCCCCATTGGTTCAGTGCACACGAACCACGCAGCTCCTACGAGCCACGTAGTGCGTGTGTGCTGATCCAATGGAGTGCCAGCACTACGGCTGGCGTGGCCAGTAAGGCTTGATGCGGAAGGCATTTCAGCCTTGCCCCGCCCACGCCAGCCGTAGTACCGGACCTCACCAGCAGGGGGGGGGGAGAAAAGGAAGAGAGAGAGAGAGGGAGAGAGAGAGAGAGAGAGAGAGAGAGAGCGCAAGTGCAGTGTGTGTCGAGATGCGGAGGGGGTGCGTGTGTCGGGTCTGACTGAATGTGTTTGTGTGCAAGTTCAGTGTATGTTGAGATGCGGGTGTGGGGTGTGTGTCGGGTCTGCCTGAATGTGTTTGTGTGCAAGTGCAGTGTGTGTCGAAATGCGGAGGGGGTGCGTGTGTCGGGTCTGACTGAATGTGTGTGTGCAAGTGCAGTGTGTGTCGAGATGCGGAGGGGGTGCGTGTGTCGGGTCTGACTGAATGTGTGTGTGCAAGTGCAGTGTGTGTCGAGATGCGGAGGGGGTGTGTGTGTCGGGTCTGACTGAATGTGTTTGTGTGCAAGTTCAGTGTATGTTGAGATGCGGGTGTGGGGTGTGTGTCGGGTCTGCCTGAATGTGTTTGTGTGCAAGTTCAGTGTATGTTGAGATGCGGGTGTGGGGTGTGTGTCGGGTCTGCCTGAATGTGTTTGTGTGCAAGTGCAGTGTGTGTCGAGATGCGGAGGGGGTGCGTGTGTCGGGTCTGACTGAATGTGTGTGTGCAAGTGCAGTGTGTGTCGAGATGCGGAGGGGGTGCGTGTGTCGGGTCTGACTGAATGTGTGTGTGCAAGTGCAGTGTGTGTCGAGATGCGGAGGGGGTGTGTGTGTCGGGTCTGACTGAATGTGTTTGTGTGCAAGTGCAGTGTGTGTTGAGATGCGGAGGGGGTGTGTGTGTGTCGCGTCTGCCTGAATGTGCTTGTGAGTTTGTGTGCTGAGTTGGGGGTGGGAGTTCGGGTCTGTATGGGTGCATAGTGTATTGGTGTATGCTTGTGGGTTTGTGTGCTGAGTTGGGGGGTTCGGGTCTATATGGGTGCATAGTGTATTGGTGTATGCTTGTGAGTTTGTGTGCCGAGTTGGGGGGTGGGGAGTTCGGGTTTGTATGGGTGCATAATGTATTGGTGTATGCTTGTGAGTTTGTGTGCCGAGTTGGGGGGTGGGGAGTTCGGGTCTGTATGGGTGCATAGTGTATTGGTGTATGCTTGTGAGTTTGTGTGCCGAGTTGGGTGTGGGGGGGTTTGGGTCTGTATGAGTATGCATGCATGGTGCATGCTTGGTGGCATGGGGCATAGTGTTTGGTTGGGGGCCATGGTGTTTGGTTGAGGGGTGGGGGCCTTGGGGCATAGTGTTTGCTTGAGGGGTGGGTGTCATGCGGCATAGTGTTTGGTTGGGGGTGGGGGCCATGGGGCATAGGATTTGGTTGAGGGATGGGAGCCATGGGGCATAGTGTTTGGTTGAGCGCCATGGGGCATAGTGTTTGTTTGAGGGGTGGGGCCAAGCCTCCCGCCACGCCACGCCTGCTGCGCCTACCGCCCCGTCCACATTTACTTTTCGGCCCACTATAGCCATCATGTAAGGTACTTTTGGCCCACTGTCAAAATCAGTTGTGCACCCCTGCCCTAAAGAATAACCATTTTACTCAAATGTATGTTGCTTTATAACTACTTCTGCTGTTCAAATACAACATTGTGCTTTTGTCAGGCTGATTGAAGAAACTGAGCCAGGATAATAATAATAATAATTTAGCATTTATATAGTGCTACGAACCCTCAGGTATCCGAGTGTGTGTGTGGTGCTCATTTATCGACCACGGAAGGATAAAAGGCTGAGTTTGGGGCTGCCGGGATTCGAACCTGCGTCAGCAGGCTCTGCACAGATGTCAAAGAGACTGCGGTTTGAGCAATCATCTCCACCAGCTTTTCAGAGGTGCTGGGCATTCAGTGGAATGGACCTGGTCGTGAAATGGCACCATCAATGTGCAACCGCATTCATGTGCCATTGTTCAGGCCATTTGCCAAAAAAAATTGCAAAGACGAAAGCAAACCAGCCATTGCTAAGTGCTGAAGACAGACATGTTTACATTCCAGTGGTTGCGAATGTGCATGTTCCATGCCACAGGGGGGGTCTTGCAACAGCCGATTAAGGAAAGCAGGAGGCAATATTTCTAAGGCATCTGGCAAGGGAGAGGCAGCCATGAATGTAGAGCATCAACAGGGAAGGGAAAGATGATTCAAGGGGAGATGGACCACCACGGTGCCTGCCCATTTTGCCCCATTTATCTATGGGGGCGCACTCCCAACACCCACAATTACTTAATTTTCCCCTACCCCAAACCCCATAACAAAAATGCAGCAAAAAAACCTGGCAAAACAGCCTTTCACCAAATGCAGTGAAACAGCTGTGACCAACTACACAGAGATGATGGCACACGATGTAGAGCTAATGTGTACTCGTGTGAAACGCCTCAGGTTATCCTTGTGGATATCTTTCCAAACCACCCCCCCCCACCCCCACCCCCACTTATTGTCCCATTCAAGTGCAGGCTCCCAAGTTGGACCTGGGGAAAAAGGGGCTACATATGCACGAACTTTCTTAATCTGTATGAATTTCTTAGAGGACAGCCAAATGCGGGTAAATTGAAAGGGATGTGTTCGTTTTGAACACAGTCGTGGCCTCAGTGAGCTTTCAAAATGCACAGTTGGGTCAACATATTCATTAAATTAGCCCCCCCCCCCCCCATCGAACCCCACAGATGCTGCTCTAACTGCACAGCTTCCAAAGTAGGATTTACGACTATAGGCTCCTTTTCTTTGAGGTGCCACCCATGCGTCATGTCCTATACAACGGCCCCTCCCGAAAACTCAGCTGGTTTTGTGATAAAGTGCAGTTGTGCCAGTAAATCAATTGCAGTAGGTCTAGGCGCGCCCACTGCACCCCTTCCCTCCCACACTGCCTATGATACACATACACCCAATCCCAGCTCCGAGTACAATGGCAGCTGCATGGTGCGTTAATGTGTTTTGGACTGAAACTCACAAAAGCCATAGCTGGCATATATGACGCTGGATCATTGAAGTCGTATGAAAACAATGGAGCACAATGTTGCAGACACGTGTGTATATTATATGTTCTCCTGTAAAGCTCTAGCCTGCTTTAATATCACTTGTAAAGCAGGCTAGAGCTGCGCCGTGTGAAAGTAATGAAATGTGCCAGCAGCTCTAACCTGCTTTACAAGTGATATTAAAGCAGCTAGAGCTGCGCCGTGTGAAAGTAATGAAATGTGCCAGCAGCCTGTTATCCAGGGAAGGAAAACATCCCGGTGTCATGCAGATAAACGCACTGTGCCGGCCTTTAGCAGGAGAACATATGATATTATATACACCAAGGGTCTGCAACAGTGCTCCCTGCTTGGAGGCTCACGGAGAAATGGCGTCGCTGGTCCAAGGAGGCGGATGGGGGCGCTGGACGTGGGGAGCGCGCACTGCAAAGGCAGAGTCTGCCTCATAAATCAACACAACCTGTCTGACTCCCGAGAGACACACTCCTCACTATGCAAAAGGCTCACTCTGAAATAAAGCCTAAAACGTGTACATCAGCTCCTTACCCAATGATTCTGGCTTTGTTTATCGATCCCAGCAGCATGATCCACGCTCGAATCTCGTCCTCCATTGCTCAGCTGGTGTCCAGTGTTCCCAGGTGGAAGGAAAAAACGCGCTGCATCGCCTTACGAAAAAAGCCCAAAACAAGCTGACTCCCACCCAAATTAACCGAAAAAAGCAAGCGCACATGTAAACGCCATGAGTGGGTTTCAAAAGTAAGAAACAGCACAATTCAGAAACATAGAGAAAACACACATATACTAAGTTAAAATAAAAAGTAGTGTTAGTGGCTTGTTTTTACTGAGAAAGAAGTCAGTAAAAAAATCCCCAAAACTCCTGCAGCCCAAGACAGGCAAATCGTTGCTTGGAAAAAATCCCCCAAATCCAAAATAAATGGAAAAAAATCTGAAGCTTGAAAACTTTTAAATAAAGACACAATTCTCTCAGGTGTCACTTTGTACATTTCTCAAAACTGCCATTTTCTAATTTCTGAGCATTTCTCAAAACTCTACCATTTCTGACTTACAAAAGTGTCTTTATGCTTTCAGTAAATCAGAAAAGTGGTACAGCCATCTGGAAAATGTGCAGCTTACATAGGAAAGACTTGCACAATAGATGTTAACGATACCTCACAGGCACCATATTTTAACTCCTTTTTGCGCTCTGCAATGAGAATCCCCAGGCAGTGCCTGTCCTGCACTCCTCAGAGGCACTATGGCCATTGTCAGGCCATATTAGGGACACTGGAAGCTTTGATGTCTGTACCCCCACATTCTTAATGTCACAGAATACAGTGCTTTTAGGAAAAGTGTTGTTCCACCAAGGAACAATACTTTTCCAATTTTACATGGACTTCAGAATTGGGCCCATGTTTCTGTAAAGTGAAAAGCAGTTTACATTTTAAAAATGGAGCACCTGCAGCCCAGCAGGTCTGCCAAGGCAACCTGACCGGAGATGTAAGCTACATGGAGACAGCCCAGTGAGGGAACTGCAAAGCCCTCCACCAATGGTCCCATGCCCTGACCTGCACGATTTCATATGAAGAGAGCCATGTCTACATTGCCAGGATGCTGCCAGGCCTGGACTGGCCTACAGGGCAATGCCTATATATTTTTTTATTTGTATTCCGGGATTTGTAGTGCCATTACAACGGCAAGACTACAAGTCCCAGAATGCAAACATAAAATTAGGACAGTTACACGTTTTCAACGATCTGTGTGTCCCGGATACGCATTTTTATTACAAAGTGCTGTGTGTGTGTGTGTATATATATGTATATATGTATATATATATTTCATTCAATAAAAAAACTTTGTTAAAGGGACGTTATGGTTAAGTTGCACTAATAAAAACCTATGAAATTCAATGAAAAAAACTTTGTTAAGGGGACGTTATGGTTAATTTCCTATGGGTTTAGCAACTTAACCATAACTACATGGCCGCTACAGCAGGCCATGTTATATATATATATATATATATATATAGTGGTCGTACGCCAGTTCAGGAAATCAGCCCATCAAACAACAGCAAGTTCGTTCACTTATCCAGTATATATATAATTTGATGTACAGGGTACAAATGGGGACAATGGTTATATGTTGCACAAGCGAAAACAGTAAGACTGGCTGTCTATGCATTTCAAATAGTGTTTTAATAGTCATAGTGCTGAACGTATTTAGAAGGTGCCATTTGCTGGACACATGAGTATGGTGTGCACGAACTGAAATAGTAACAAGTATTATTTTTTTTACAATTGTGTTCCTTTCGTATGAAGGCTATATTGAATCTGAATAAATATCAGGAAATATATTACTTCATGAAAGGTTTTGTTTTACATGTTCAATACATCTTGGATTTTTCCCGGTGCAGCACCCAGTACCAGGGGCGCCAACTTGTGGTTATCCCGGGGACAGCCCGCAGCAAAAAAAGCCCAATTTTAAGAATAGTTTGCGATACAAAAACATGTTTCATGGTGATGCTCTTGTAGTAATCGGCAAGTCATCCCAGAATCATCCCCAAATGATCAGGGCCAAACATGCTCTTCAAGTAATCAGCAGGTCATCCCAGAATCATCTGGGGCAAACCTGTTGATGCTCTTGACGTAATCGGCAAGTCATCCTAAAATCATCAGGAACAAAGAGTTTTCTAAAATAGGGATGATGTTGGCATCATCAGCAAGTCATCCTAAACCCATCCCCAAATCATCACCCACCATTCTGAGACATTTGCTGATGACTTTAACAGCGTGATGACTTCTGATGATGTGGGAATGACTTCTAATGTAGTTTGATGATCATCGGATGACTCCAGGATGGTCTCTTAAGTCATCCTTTTAGACCTGGGTTTCTCGACCATGTACGTGTTGCCTGCCTGCTCTGAGCCACTGTCCTTTGATCCAACAGGCAGTGACACCCAGTACCCCATCTGACCCTTCTACAGGGTCATTGATTCTGGCAATTTCAGTACTGTGGTCAATGGCCGCAACATTTTGCAATGTGTTTTTACAATACATGCACGGTTTCTTCAAAGATCCAGCTCCGGTCACTGTGGTACCAAACTGTTTAGTGTTCAACCCTCAGGCGCAGCGTTTAGATGGTTTTAATGGCGCGCTGAACAGTTGGAAGTAAATAAGTCACGCATGACACAGGATAAGCTTTGCGTTCAAAGACAGCAGTGAGATTGAACTGCCATTCTCTTTTGCCCAGTAGACATATATTTACAGTTGGCTCCTTTGACGGCAGTTGCAAGTTTGTGCCCCTGCCCTGGAAATGGGAGTAGGAGACATACGTGGAACCGGCTGTGCCATAAATCTCCAGTTCATAGTTGTGCTGGGCTAGATGGGGAGTGCGCCTGCTTGTGTTGACGGGTTAACTTTGTTTCTCGATCAGCACACTGCTCTGGGGCTCACCTCCTGAATTCCTCTCTAAACCTCCCTCGGCAGTCCCTCGGGCCTCAGAACAGGCCCGTCAGAGCCTCCTTCCTTTCCAGCATGACTTTGAAGTCAGATTATTTTTTCCCGCATCTCCCCTCCATGCCCCTCGATATTCGTGGAGTGCGCAGTGCTCCAGATTGTGTCCAGATACACATCCACATAAATAAAGGTGCCCTAAACGTGTGCACACTTACCTCTGGTATGGTATTTATCCAGTTTTTCGTGCCCACAAGGAGCACGGCCACCACCGTATCTTCTTCTTCCGCCGCCATTGCTGCCCACGCTGCCAGACCCGAGAAAAAAAAGCCGAATGACCCTGCAAAAGAAGCCCAAAACAAGCCGACTCCCAACGAAATAAGCAGGAAAGAGCACTCATTTAAAACGCTGTGGTTAGGTGTCAAAATTAAGACATTTAACAGAATACCATAACTATACATAGAACACAGAGTGCATACCCAGCAAATTTAACCCCACTCTCCTCAGAAACTCTTTTTTAAAACACATTTTGTTATGAGCAGCACAGTTAAATTAAATTCTCTTTATTAGTCAAACAATGACTAAATGTAGGTGACCATATTACTACCACAAAATACATTTTGTTGTGTGTCTAAGCACATGTGCAAACCCCATGGAGCTTAACTACAAAAGAGGTAGCAGGCACACCTCTCTAGAATAAACATGGCATAATAACCTGTTCAATGGTTTTTACCCACTTGAGAGTCCGCAGCCATCACTTTTTGCTCACTGTACTTTTCACAAAGGAGGAATACCCATTTGCATATCAGTCTTTGTCCCGCCCACAAGGACAGTCCAGCACCAAAATGCCAGGCAAACCTCCTTTGAACAAGAGTACCAACAGCAACCCCATACACGTGTTTCAGCCTTGTTGGGTCCCATCAGTGAGGTGGAGCTGTGCCTCTCTGAGCACAGTGAGCAAGGGGTCCACGTCTGTGTTCTCCCAGGTAATGTAGGATGACCAACCCCAAGTTCCTTGAAAAAATACAAAAAAGGTAGCAGGCACTCCTCTCTAGAATGAACATGGCATGATAACCTGTTCAGTGGTTTTTACTTGGAGATTAGGCTTATATTACTTCTGGTACTTGTAGCTTTCCAGTGAAAATGGGGAGGAGGATGGGGTGGGGCAACACAAATTGTGCTTTTTTTCTTTTTCGTGTTAAACATATTTCTATAAGGAAATGTTTGTCAGCATGGTTTATCATGTGATTTGCATACTTTTTAAGCCATCTCCATCAAAACCCAGACATGTCCACAAGCTGTAGCTGGGAAGATATGTGGTTAAGTACTTTAATTGCAAGACTGGACTCCAATCCTGATTTCACCACTTCCCTAAAGTGTCTTATCATGGGTAAATCATTTTGATCTTGCTGTCCCCAGTCTAGTATACCTTGAAATTCTGAGACGATAATAGTCTCCAGAGGCACAGTAAGTGTGTAATATACATTTAACAGTTGAGACACTGCAAATAGGCCCGTCAACGATCTTGCAGTTTTACCAGTGCAATGAACGGGAGAAGACAAGGGAGAACAGACAGAGGATCTTCAGGCACGTTGCATTTGCATCGCGCAATTGCAATGGGAAAATCGGCAGCTATTAACCCATGGCTGTATTTCTGGCTCTCCATTATGATGATGTATGCACCCCACAGGTGCCTCAGACTGTTTTGCATTCTAAGCAAAGGGTCCCCCAACCATCATGTTGAATTAGGCCCCCATACCTCTTCAGCCAGGCCTGACTATAAGACTGGCCTACATTGTACATCCAGTTTGGACATGTTTGCTCACTGTGATATGGAATTTTTAAAGCTAAACCCAAAAGGAGTGTTTTCTTAGGTGGGGAGACTAGAGCTGGGAGATCCCAGCGGAGCTCGGGCCAGCACAAGCCTCACCTAGGACTCTGGCCTAACCCCCCATCGTGGCCCAGTGCGTGCCAGAAGCAAGTGCCGGCCATGAGCCCCACCTGGTAATCATATTATTTCTTTTCTGCTTGGTTTACTTACATCTGCATAACAAATGTAAATTATTTAAGCGTACCATACATAGTATTTATTGTTTGGGGTAGAGACAGTAGGCTATTCAGGCATGGTTTGCTGCCAATGATCCAAATGTCACAAGGCATAGCCGGAATATTGTTATCTTTCTCCCTTATACTCTCATGCCCCCTTTATTTTGTCTTGAGGTGCCTTGAAACACCATTTTATGTGTAGGGGACTTACAAAGTATCCAATAAATAAAAGAAAGAAATAAAATAGTAATTGCGGGTGCATTCTTTTTTTTCAAACGTAACAGAACAGATATACAGCCGGGGGTGGTAAACAGAGGAGCACAGAGGAGGGGTACAGCTGTACCGGGTGGCAGGCAGGAGACAGTCAGCCACCATCCAGCGAGTCAGGTGGCGCGATGGGAGATGGGATGGCCGAGGTGTTAGCATTCCTTCTACCCATTGCTGCAAATTGATACACCCTGAATGATAGCGACTGGGCATTATTTACTGGAGAAATTAGTTAAGTGCAGTTTGACATTATTTTTCCAACATTTAAATGGAGTAAAAATGTGTGCCTATGTTACTGGATTGTTTTTACAGAGATACAAGTTGGAAAAAATCAAAAATAAATCTTCCAATGTAGCCTTGCTTGCAAAAGAATCCAAAATAAATGCAGTAAAAATGTGTAGTGTTGCTGGATTGGTTCTATTGAGAAACAAGATGAAAAAAATACAAAATAAATCCTGTAGAAATGCCTGCCTGCCAATTAGTGTTAGTGGATTGTTTTTTACTGAGAAACAAGTCAGTAAAACTCCAAAATAAATCCTTTAGAAATGCCTGCCTGCCAATTAGTGTTAGTGGATTGTTTTTACTGAGAAACAAGTCAGTAAAACTCCAAAATAAATCCTTTAGAAATGCCTGCCTGCCAATTAGTGTTAGTGGATTATTTTTACTGAGAAACAAGTCAGTAAAACTCCAAAATAAATCCTTTAGAAATGCCTGCCTGCCAATTAGTGTTAGTGGATTGTTTTTACTGAGAAACAAGTCAGTAAAACTCCAAAATAAATCCTCCTACCCAAGGCAAATAAATCCTTGCTTGAAAAAATCCCCAAAAAATCCAAAATAAATCCAAAAAAAATCTGCAGCTTGAAAACAAGCCAGAAGCAATCCCAAAACAATCCAAAAAGTGGATTTCTTTTTTACTAGGGACCGGCCCCGCTCTTCACAACAGATAAGTGCAGACAATTTGCACTTGCATGCAATGTACATTCTGAGGGCTTGAATGAAACGCTGATCGCGTTCGTGGCAGCGCCGTGCTCAAAGGGGCATAACTCAAAGGAATAACTCTGTGCCACAACTCACGGCGAACCAGAACATTTCTCGCCCCCCAGCTGAGTCCGGAAGCCGATTGCTTGCATTAGGATTTGGGGAATGAATGCTATGTGAGACAGTTGAGAGTGAGCACAGATCCTAGAACTGAGCTCTCAACTTCTGAACACTCTAACCATCGCTAGCCTGCTAACGCATAGCAAATGACAGTTAATGTGAAAGATGGCTTTCCGCCCATGTGTGAACTTTGCTTCTGCTGTGCACACTCAGTTTTTCTGGCTTGCCTTGTAGCAGAGCCTCCTTGTCTCTCCCAGGAGTTGAACTCCTGGACTGCAGCACATGGGAAGAACAGCACTGCACAACCAAACGAAGCTAAGTGCTGTTACACTTGTTTAAAGCTAAATGTGTGCTGACTGTGTGTTCCAAACAGCCAGCACGTTGCATGCAAGTACAGTTTAATGTGCATATGAATATTATTAAGGTGCAAAGAATAGCATGAGGTAATGTTATCCACTAGGTAGGTGCACCCTTGGTTTAGGCATTCAATAAGTACCAGGTCAGCAGCCCAGGGTGTGACTGAGTGTGCATAGCAATAGTATGCATGAGTGAATGGGCGGAGACTACACACCCCAGGATGGAACATTGCAGCATGGTTTTCCCTAACACCCCTTACCCATCCACAACTTTTACCTAACCCTCTTTCCCCGGTGGATTGCGGAGGCCTGTGGTTTTACACACTCCCAGGTGCTAGGACCCTATGGGGATGTAGGCGTTTGTTCTACCTCTGCACAAGACTGAAGGGATCCGACAGCCTCACACCTTCACACCTTTGACAGGACTCTCTTTGAGTTTCTCGACGTGAAAACCCTCGACTGAGGTGTTGAAGGTTTTCAAAACTCTGTCTTGGACAGACTTTTTTAAGTCTGTCTTTAATTTTTGAGGACGTAACTGATGAGGAAACTCCTCCTTTTGGCCTGGAATTTGGAACGCCCAGTGTTTCTGAGGCCTTAAGTTCTGAGGAGTCCAGGATGCAGCATCTAGAGGACTGATTAAGAGATGCTAGTGGGTTAGATACCTCTCCAGAGTTGGAATTTGCCTGCCCAGACCCTTCTGCAGATGCTGCTTATAGGGCTGGCCTCACAAATATTCTCGACATGTGCCCTCCTAAAGACCCTGTTCTCCCTTTCCATACTGCTCTGAAGAGCGGAGTCATGGCAAATTGGGGAAAGTCCTGATACCAATCCTGGTGTCGATAAGGATTTTACTAGGAAATACAGGCTTTTGGGTATAGATCCGGGGTTCTTACCAAAACAGTCTCCAGAGAGTCTGGTGGTGCAAACTGCCACTTCATCAAGAGCAGCCGCCTATCCTACAATTCCCACTGGTAGGGACAATAATAAGTTTGATACCCTAGCAAAGAGTTTTCTCAGCCAGCAGTGTGGCATTAAAATCCATCAATACCACTTGTGCATTGGCTAAATGTACATTCACGTTGTGTCTATGGCTGCTGGATACCTCCTGGATGGTGAAGAAAGGGAAGGATTTTAAAATATTTTTAAGGATGGCAAGGATGCTATATGACAGTCGCTCCAGTCTGGCTTGCATTCAGCTGACGTGTCAGACGAGTGATGGCAGTCAGTATGATCTCAAGTAGATTTGCCTGGTTGTGCAAGTCTGGCTTTGCACCAGATATCCAAGCAAGGCTTTTGAACATGCCTTTCAACGACTCCCATTTGTTAGGCTCCAAGGCTGATGAAAGCTTGGAAAAGCTTCAGTCCTCAAAACTAGTGGCAAAATTGCTGGGCGCATCAATTCGACAGCCACTAAAGACCCACACAACATCTGAAGGTTGGAGGGGCTGGTCCTTTTGCTTTCGAGGGACAAGCGGTCAGAGCACACAAAGGGGCCAAAGGCGATTTCCTCATGGTGGACGAGGTGGGAAGTCCACCCAAGCAGCTGCATCCTCCTTGCCATCAGCAACCACTACTACACCAACACCTCTCTAAGGCCTAGGTCGCAGGACCGTGGTGGGGGGGCAGGTTGGAAGAATGGAAGGGCATTACGTCTGATATTTTGACCCTGCAAACTATAGTCCAAGGTTACTGCCTTCCATGCCTAAAAAGGCCTCCTGATTGTCCACCAGAGAGTCAGTCCTTCAAGGTACCGGATCCGCTCAGGGCGCTATAGAGCCAGTACCTGTAGCGGAGAGGAACCAGGGATGGTAATCCCTTCTTACTACCTAACAAGGGTGGGGACTGCGACCCATCTTGGACTTGCGAAGCTTGAACAAGTGCCTCATTAAGGACAAGTTGAAGATGGTCACTCTTTCTCAGATCCTCCAGGCCCTCCAGTGCCAGGATTGGCTGGTATCATTGGACCTTCAGGATGCTTACTTCCATGTGACTATTCATCACAAGCACAGGAAGTACCTGAGGTTCGCCATTGGAAGTTCTCATTTTCAATTTTGGTTTCTACCATTCAGGCTCACCTCTGACCAGAGGGTTTCACCAAGTTGATTGGCAGTAGTGGGCGCAAGCTTGAGGAGGGATGCACATCTACCCCTATCTGGACGATTATCTGATCTGGGCCCGTTCTCCCAAATGGGTCCTGGAACATCTCTGCATCACCTGCCACACTCTCCACAAACTGGGCTTCTCTCTCAATTTCAAGAAGTCCCACATGATACCTTCTCATGATACCTTCTCAGAAGCCTAATTTAATTGCATCTGTCCTTGTTGCTTCCTCTGGGAAAGCCCTGCCACCCGAAGTGAGGGCTCAACATATTCAGCAGATGGTCATGGAGTTTCAAAATGCCAAGCATCTAACAGCCTTCGACTTTCTAAGTTTGTTTGGTCTCATGGCATCCTGCAGTTTTCTGGTGCCAGAAGCCTCTCTGAGAATGAGGTCTCTTCAATGGGCCTTCAGATCCCTGTGCTCCGGCAGAATGACGGATCTACTTCAGATCATGAGCAGGGGTGGGCAGGATCTCCTGTGGTGGGCCTATGAGGAGAACGTTTTGAAGGGGGAACTCTTTTGTCAACCATTACCAGAGATAATGGTAGTTATGGATGCCTCCATCGGCGCTTGGGGGGCTCATGCCAAATATCTGGCAATCAGCGGTCGCTCTATCTGTCGGAGTCCAAACTACACATCAATCCTTTGGAACTGAGGGCAATCGGGCTAGTGCTGATGGCCTTTCTGCCAGGGAAAGAAGGTCCTGATAATGACGGACAACTCAGTGGCCATGCATTACCTCAACAAGAGAGGAGTTGTAGGGTCACTACCACTTTGCAGAGAGGCAATGTACCTCTGGTTTTGTGCTCTTCAAGGAGGAATTGCCCTGTTGGCCATTTACCTAGCCGGAGAGGAGAATACAGCGGTGGATGCTCTGATCTGGCAGAGTACAGTTTCCCATGAGTGGGAGCTAGCTCAGAAAGTCTTTCAAGAGATCTTAGCCTTTTGGGGAACCACCTCAAGTGGATCTGTTCATGTCCAGTGTCAACAGGAAGTGCGACCTGTTCTGCTATGGGTAATTTTCACAAATAGGAGCTCTGAGACACGTGTTTGTAGTGGACTGGGAATTTCCACTCCTGCACATGTTTCCTCCAGCCCCCATCATTCCTCATATCAGGAGGTTGACTATGTTCGGGAAATCCATGCTCCGGATTGGGCCAGGAGAACATGGTACCCGTACCTTCTGGACATGTCCATCTGCCCTCCAGTTCGTCTTCCTCAGAGAGGATTTGCTGTCACAGTAGGGGGGGTTGCCTTCTTCACCCAAAAAATCAGAATTTTCACACCTTGGTTCTGAGATGTTAAGATGCAAGGTTTGGCACCTCCTGGAAGACGTAATGGCAGTGTTTGCTTTCGGCCAGTAGGCCAGCAACAAGGACTCTGCACCGCTGTCATTGGAACAAGTTTTGTAGCTGGTGCAGAGTTAAGAATATTGACCCATTCTCTTGTGACAAACTGTTGGTGCTGTCTTTCTTGCTACATTTAGCCCATCAAGGGTTGCAAGTTGCTACTCCAAAAGGATACTTGGCAGCGGTATCTATTTTTAAGTGCTTGCCAGAACAGGGATTGCATTTTAAGGTCACGATTGTGATCCAGTTTCTAAAGGGGTTAACTAATGTCCCCCCCCCGTCCCATTCATTGTACCAGTCTGGGATCTAAATCTGGTGCTAAAGTTTCTCATCGGAGCTCCATTCATGTCCTTTAATGATGCTGACACTTTTTACTGGCTATCATCTCGGCTCGTAGAGTTAGCGAGTTGCACGCCTTATCTTGTAATCCTCTCTTCACCACCCTTTACAAGGAAAAGGTTGTGTTGAGACTGCCCTTCCTTACTACCAAAGGTATTCTCTGAATTTAATTTGGCACATAAGATTGTGTTTCCTACTTTTTATCTGCCTCTGGCATCCTTCAAAGGAGGAGGAGGAAGATAGATGAATCGCCTAGATCTAAAAAGGGCATAGAGTTTCTACATCAATAGGTTGGCAAAACTTAGACAGGACGATCAGCTTTTTGTGGGATATGCTGGTCAAAAGCTGGGTCCAGCTGTAACCAAGCCAACTTTATACTGTTGGATTATTTGATACATTTCTGAATGCTGTAATTTGGTGGGCAAGGAAGTCTCTGTCGGTTTACAAGCTCATTCTACTAGGGGTGTGGCTAATTCTTTTACTTTTTGTAATTGGTTATTTGTAACGCATTTAATGCTCAGAGTTTTCTAAGCACGGACCCAGGGATCGAACCTGTCTTGCTTCCAAGACGAGCGTGTTACCCCCGAGTTATCCTCCCGAGAGAAGGCGGGGGTACCAATGCAGGACATCTGTAGTGCTTCAACTTGGTCTTCTCTTCATAACTTCATAAGGCATTATTGCCTGGATTCTGCATTGGGCCAGGAGGTGAAGTTTGGGAAGCTGTTCTCGACAGCATTAATTAAAAGTAAATTCTCTGTTCCCGCCTCCAACATACGGCTGCGGGAGTCTATCAAAGATGAAGAATTTGTGGGAAGACACAATCCATTCGAAGAAGAAATTACTTACTGGTAATGTTCTTTTGAATGGATGTTCCTCCCACATATTCTTCATTGCCCTTCCAACCTGCCCTTCTGCTTTTGGGAGAATTTCTGCATTTTATACCTTCCTCTCTTCCAACTTCTGGTCCATCTTGTGTCCTTAGTGATGTGATCTGTGCATATGAAAGGGAACAACCAAGAACTGAGGCAATGGGTGCAGTGCGTGCTACATATACACCAACCTCATGCTCTAGAGCAGACAGAGGCCAGCGAGGGACATGATATAGATGATGCACTGCACCCTCTGCTGTGGAAATAGTTTCTCAAGAGGCTGGCATTGGGTGGGAATATATCAAAGATGAGGAATATGTGGGAGGAACATCCAGTCAAAAGAACATTACCAGGGGTAAGTCATTTGTTCTTCTACTGGATGTTCCACCCTCAGATTCCTCAACGCCCGCCCAGCCTACCCCTCTGACTGTGAGTGAATTTTGCTAATTCATACTTCCCTCTTTTTCAATCCCCAGTCGGCTGTACAAAATGGGTGGGGGTAGGGGACTAGAACTGAGGCTATTGATGCAGTGCGTGCTGTTTATAGCAACGTCCTGTCTGAATGCAGGAGTGGAAGCCACCCATGAACATCGACTCGAAGACGCACAGCACCCTCTGCTGTTGAAAAACATTCTGAAACTGCAAGCAGGATATCGGTATATCAAAGATGATGAATCCGTGGGAGAAACATCCAGTAGAAAAAACATTACCAAGGTAGTAATTGGTTCTTCTCATAGGACATACTTATTTCTCCTCAAACAACCAAGTGTCTAGACCTTTACATGTATAGGTTCAGCCCTGAAGAATATGTCAAAATACATAGATGAGGTCCTTTTTGCGTTTGTCTCGTCACTACCATCGTACATTAGAGACACCACAGATTTCCTAACTCGGATCAATGATATACCTTGGGAATCTGGCTACATGATGGCAATTCTAGATGTTGTATCACTTTATACATCAATAGGTCATGCATATGGAAAACAGGCTTGTCAACATGATTTAAACACAAGATCCCTAAACTATCTCAAACACACAAATGGTCTTAGAAATGATAGATCTCCGTTTAACGAACAATGTTTTTCTTTTTAATCATGAGTTCTTCAAACAAGTACAAGGTACCGCGATGGGTACAACATTTGCGCCATCTTACGCAAATCTAACTATGGGTGCTTGGGAGGAACGAGAAGTGTGGTCCGATGAAAATCAAGAAAGTACCAATAGTGTGATTTTATGGCTGAGATACATAGACAATCTGTTTATTATTTGGAAAGGCTCGGAAGAGGGATGGTTGAACTTTGTCAGACATTTGAACAACAACAATAACCTCAGGCTTACGGAAATCCATAGTCGAACTCTCATAACCTTTTTGGATGTTAATGTAAGGATTGTTGAGCAAACAGTAACATGCAAAATGCATAGAAATCCAAAAGGGTCGAACACACCATTACATGCGGCAAGTGGACACCCAAAAAGCATAATATGGAGTGTTCCCTATGGAGAATTTATAAGATTATGGTGTGAAGCCTTGGCGTTTCAAAGGAGCAAGAAGGAAGAAGCTGCTGAAAACCAAGAGATAAACAGTCGAGAGGATACGGCCAGCTGACGAGAAAAGGAAGTGAGGAGAGGGCGAGAAGCCATGCATGACTGGGATTGGAAGAAGTGGTGGTGTGACCCATGAGGGGTGGGCTGTGAAATCCGTGAGCAATGCGGAGACCACTGCAATATTGGCTTTGTGGAGCGAAGAGAACTAACACAAGAAAGGAGTGAGCACTCGAGCCGTCCATACTCCAGAAGGTTCAAGACCTTGCAGGAAGACCGAGTGGTGCCAGCCCATAGTGAAGAAAGTAATGACTGGTGGAAGATCAAGGAGGGGGGAAAGTGATACAGATAACCCTCATCCTATTTGTCTCAGTGAATGGTTAGGGGTCAAATCAAGTGAACAGTACTTAGGACTCATCCCAGTGAGGGGATAAATGTTAAAACCGGTGAAGTACTCATAGGGACGCAATTTACTCATCCCAGTGAACAGACAAGAGTCAAGGAAAGTGAATGGAGAACCATCTGAAAAAGAAATATCAAAGATCACTGCATCGTAACTTAAGTGATGAAAGTAGCAAAGAGACACTGCAAGTTGTCATTAAGGATAAGGGTCAAAACCCTAAATTGATAAACCAAGTGACCTGTCCAGGAAGAAAAGGGGATAACCCGGAGGCAGAAGAGCCCTCTTACAGAATGAAAGAACTGATTCAGGAAGTCACCAATACCTTTTTAAGAATAGCTTACTGAAGCTGAGAAGGCTTCTCCAGGAGAAGGGGGGGGGGGTCATTCTCCTGAACCTTTTGGTTGTATTGCTTAGTGGTAGGGTTAGCGTAGATTAACTCTGGGATGGAAGACTGGCTATTGCTTTGGACTACACTATTGACGATGAACACCCTAGTTAGTTTTGTGTTGGGTAGGAAAAACCTTGAGAATAGGGACAGGAAGGACTTTTCTGATCATTTAACTAAAGCAATACATTTTGGAAATGTCACCATTTGGTCCATCTCAGTCTCTTCCCCTACCACAGCTTTTAAAAAATATGTTAAAATCTTAACTGGGCTGACACCTTCAAACTAAGCATCCCCAATTCAGCTCATAAGGTGATATGAGGTATTACCACAAAGGAGGGAGACTTGCCATTATGCGCAGGATGTTATTTTTGCAGCACCTACAGGACATGACAGTTTGAGTAACCCATGGAACCAGACCTTTGTCTTGTATACCAAGCACTTGTCCAATCTGAACACTCCAAACTTGAAATACAATCTTAAAATCCCTTTAATTCTTAATGATGCCAGTTCAGCTGTTTTATTGACATGATTCGCCCAAGCACTGCACTTCAAGGAGAGTGGGCCCCACTACAAATATGAGGCTACCTCCTCAACTCAACATTAATTGAAAAACAGCTACACGGTTCCCCCTTTTCTTGAACCCAGTTTTTGTTTTTATCATTTAATTTCAAACTACAGTTCCCTTCATAGTCATTGCATGTAGCAAGCGCTGTTGGAGCCTTGCCAGAGTTAAATACAGAAAAGCTGTGACATCCTTGTAAAGAAGCACTCTAGAAGATGTACTCTTCAGAGAGGGTGAATTAACTTTCCTACGTGAAGCACTATGGTCAAAGTCTGAAAGTAATACATTGCTGCCAATGGACATCCATGTTTTACGCCTTTATTGGTGTGGAAAAACGATGAATAATTCCCTGATCTTGCATATGGGATAGCGCTGGGGTGTCTCCATAAACACAGTTGCATAAGATTTTATAGACCTTTAGGGACCCCAACAAAATAAATGTAAATTGCACAACAAGTTGTTTCTATCAATCAAATCAAATGCTTAATCCAAATCTGAAAGACCCCACAAATATTCTCTGTCTCTGAGCCTTACAGTATTCCTTCAAGATGGAGTACAAAGCGCTCCTGTAAAACCCACTTGGGAGGTCTTGAAGATGCTGTAACTTTGAGCCCACTGCTCCAGAATATCATACTGGCAGTTTCCAGTAAGAACATTGGCATATAACAGTCGGGGTCGGCAGGGGAACCCTTTAAATGTAGACACAATCACGCTACTTGTCCATGAAGATGGCATACTGTGCTACTTTCCATGAAGGTGGCATAATGCTTGTCTGGTCAATTGCATTAAACAGGTTTGCCAATATAGGGGACCACCAATATGGCAATCAAATAAATGTTTCAAACAATTTTGTGTAATTTGAAATCACGGCCCTCTCTGAAAGCTCCCATTGTTTCTCAATTCATTTTATTTTTGTCTTTTAACAATTTTTATATGCCCTTTCGAATCTATAAATCTGTCCATCTGTCCAGACACCACTCATTAAGTTATGGTTCAAATTTTTGGCTGTTGAGATTCCACATAGAACAATGGGACATCTGTTTCTATAACCTGGACCTCCTGAATTGGGGGCTGCCATTTCTCAATATCTCTGTCCTGGAGACTTTCAACCTGAGCCTCAAAGAAGAGGACAATTTTCTTTGCTGCCTCTGTACTGGAATACAGTTTGAAGAGAATATTTTTGATTTGATGTGAATTAGTAATCCTTTCCAATGCCTCCTTATCGAGTTTAGGCATCATCTGGCTGTCAGAAATCTTTGGAGTGCCTAGCCCTGGCCATTGGAAAATTAACTTGAGGATAGTAATCACTCGGTTTGATCATAAATGCATAATTCCATAATATTACTGGAAAATAATCTGTAGTACAGTAATCTATGATTATGAGGAACAGTATTACTAGTCTTGTACCCTTAAGAATGCACCACTTGCCACCAGTGATCTCACAATTCCTCGGGCAGAACCTCAAAGTACACCTGAAAATCAATGCCCCATTTGTGACCAATGTTACTGTCCAAACATTTGCAGTAAACTTTGAAACTATTTTGCAAAAGTACCCAAAGTGTCTGATAATCCTCATTTAGCCCCACTATAATTTTGAACAACTTGCCTGGCCCCATCTGTCTAAAAATGTCCTACTTAACACTCAATTTCCTCGCCATTTCCTTTAAACAACTACTTAATGTTAAATGAAGTTAAAGGCCTTTGTACATTTCCTTTGCTAGAATTGCACATGGTGTAGATAACTGTTAAGTACTTGTATGGGAGGACTGGTCCAGGAGACCCCCCTCCCATGCCTCTTCTCCCCCGGTGAGGTTCATGGCTCACCGGGTGTCCTTCCTTCCACCAGGGCCCAGGTGGTGGGTGGGGCACTGGCTGAAGACATTGACCAAACCTGTTCAATTTAGCTAGGCCCTGGAAACCATTTTTGTATAATAAAAATGGCTTCAGCCCTGCGCACCGCCGCATGGCCCCCACCCGTGGAAAGTATCACTTATTCCTGTGGCCACAGCTCCCTGGCAGATCCGCTAAGAGCCCGTTCCCACGAGCAGACGGACATGAGCTAGTGTTAGATACCAACACTGTAACATTTCACCTTCCGCAGTGTATCGCTGTTTCCAGCATGACCCGGCCAGCAGGGCCTGGGTGGAAAAGAACTGTACAATGGTCCCCTGACAAAAGCAAAGTCCCCAAATGCTAATGGGCAAACCACCTTTGATGAAAGCGTTCTCTCCACAACCTCTCTGACTAAAAAACCTGTAAAATATATGGAAATGGCTGGATGGGTGCTCATATAACATTAGGGATGAAGCACCCACATCCGTGTAGCTATGCGCAAATGGTAAAAGCGTCCCAGTGGTTTTTCATGTTATGTGTGTTATCGAAAAGACTGCACCCCACAGTGCCGCGCCAAAACTGAACTAATGCTGCTAGAGTGCAAGGGAAGACAAATGCAACCATACTGAGGGCTCATGTAAGGGATGCACGAAAATGCACCATATGTGTGTCCGAGCCCGCTATGTGCCACTGCCTCCAGTCGCAGTGGCGGGTTGTTCCTGCGTGCTCCACCAACCTTACTACTACCTCACTTACTGTGTATGTATAAGCTATAACAAAATGTTGTAGTTGTTAAAGACGTAGTGTACAAGTAATGTGCTCAAACTGGCCATATGGATGGCACTAGCAATGTCAATAACGTGAGCTTTGGAAAGACTTAATGAATATTGTATATTATATGAATGTTTATGTCTCTTCCACCTAAAGTCTGCAACACACGAGGAAAATACCTTTGTGAGCACATGCAAGGCCATTCCCCCTCCCTCCCAGTGAAGCCTACCAGACGAAAAAGCAGAGGCCTGTGCCGCACTGCTCCACCTCCCCCAATTCGGCTGGAGCCGCTTAAAGCATTCGCATTCCCCTGCAGCACCCAAGGCCACAGCCTGCCACCTGAATTATTTACAACCCAGCAGTAAACCCCAGCCTTAAAACACAGATCCAAAGGCGCCCTTTCTTAGACTCCACGACCCGCTGGGCCACCCTAGGTTAATGGCCCCTGTAAAATTAGGACACTCAATATTATGGCAACATCACAAGAGCACATCCATAATGACTTCTAACAAGACATGATAACATAGACCGCCTGTCCCATGCCCCGAGACCCAACCCCACGACCTCTGATACCCGGTCAACAGGATGGTGGTAACCATGTATTGACGAATCGCCGACAGACCCCACTCCAGGTGCATTCCTCCTGTGTTGCATTAACCTGTAGAATAACCTATTGGAAGATTTACCAGGAAAGATAATATTGCGATGTTGAATGACTGCGGCGTGCGTGGCCCTAGGGCAGAAAGTCAGGAAAGACATTCATCTCTGACACTGGTCACGGTTGGCACAACACCACCGCCCGGATGAGCCCAGCTGACCTGCCAGGCCCAGCCCAACCCACGAGAGTAACCAGTGACGTCCTCCAGCCGCGTCAAACCACGTAGCAGCAGCACCTATAGCTAGTCGTCGCCACCCAATCCCCACGAACTTGTGCCCCCTATAGCATGTAGGTTCTTATGACGTTTTTTGTAAATATATACGCCTGTCTTTGCTATTGTCAGACAGAGCGCTCTCGGAGTTTGCAGAGTTCTTTGCATGCCCTATTTTGATTGATAAACTCCCATTTAAGCTCACCCGCACTTTGTCCTGGCCTTATTCCCATCCTGGGAGAGTCCATTATTGTCTCTCATTGCGGGGAGGATCGTGCTATCTGGGGACGCTTGTCTTCATACTGCAAATGAATATGGTCTGTTAGCAATCTTAAATGTGTTACATTTATAATGTCTGTTGGAATGATTTTTTCCACCAATTGAGCACCAATATGTTCTGTCGAAGAATTTATGTTGCTCACCATTTCATTTGATATGCACGTTTTGCCCATTGTTCACAAAAGATTGTTGACCCCTTCCTTATGACATCACCACTCCACATGTCAAAAATATAAAGGGGTGTGACTTAGCAGGAGACCTTTGTTGAATCATTCCCTTATAGCTCCTTAGGTCGGCAGCCAGTTATGTTCCCCGCTCACTGACCCCAATTCATGATCCCCATGAAATGGGCCCCCGATGACAGTGTAAAGGGAGGCTTTACAGGAATTCTTTCTGAAATGGGCTGTGCAGTTCAGTACTTGATTGGTCGAGCGCCTTCCTGGAAGTGGATGGTTTAGGGCCCTCTAAAATGGTGCCTGTAACATCGCTGTGCATGGAATCCTGAAGAGAAGAGTGGAGACATAAAATATACCATTCTGGTGACCATGGGTGCAGGTGACTGCAGCCTGAGGAGTTTCGCTGCCTCAGTTCTTGCATGCTCAGAAGGGCGGCAGTGCAGTCGCTGGTGTTCACTGATTGATCACTACAGAAACTCCCATCGAGAAGTGGAACGACCCTCCCGCCCCCTCCATCTTGTGAGCCAGAAGTGTCTGGCGTGAGCTGGGGCGCCTGGTGATGATGAAATGAAGGAGGACCTGAGAGCAGTAGCAAAGGTGTAGGAGGAATGCACCCAGAAGCAGAGTGGTCTGAAGACATGTTTTGAGGTCTAATAGGACTACTAATCTCTCCAGTGAGCCTCAGCCTCCTCGGGGTGGCCTAATGCGCAGGCTTAATGCATGAGTTGTATGTGGGGAAAATAAATTCAGCCCCACCCTGGCTCTCTTGTGCTGGGGGGGTAGGCGTCTTCTTCCTCCATTGAAGTGACCTCTGAGCCTTCTGACTTTATGGCAACCGGTTTGGGGCCCGATAGAAATATAATCTCTGGCATGCGTTTCTATTTTCACACACGTTACATTAAGATGGCAAGAAATCAAGGCCAAACCAAAACCTGTACTGCAGCTGATGAATCTTTATTTCCGGCACATGACTATGCGAGGAAGAATGTGCAGCAGATTAATCCACAGATTCATGCTGCTATTTACTCCACTGAACCAATAGACAACCCAGTCAATAAGCTTTATCTGCATATGGTCCCTAAAACTGGGCAATGGGGGATGCACCAACATACTATCCCAAGCATAAGGAGCCCTTAACAATCACCTTCTAGTTGCTGAAAAGAAGTTAAGCCTTAAGACATTGTCTATGAACAGTCCCATGGCCACGATCTCCTAGAAGCCAAAGTCAGTGAGGAAAAATAATGTCGAGATGATTTTGGGATACTGGAAGATGGTGAAAAGTGGTCCCACTGCAACAATATACAGATTAGGGCCATTCTGAGGCTTGTATTGGATAAAGATCTTGAAGAATTTGTGCAAAGCCTGTTCTTGCTTGATCGTGCAGATGCTGGCTGAATTTGAGTTGGTACTGGACTGCACACAAAGCTTATTCTACTATTCAGAAAAACAGGAATCTGCACCCTGATGTGATGACACCTCTATAGTTTTCTCGGCCCCATCATCGACCAAGGCTGAACTAGAGGACCTAATCAGCTAGTAGAGCAAGGTGAATTATCTAGAAAGCTGGGATCTGTGTGCTAATCAGTTATCAATAACTAAATCAGTATTTGACCCATTGAAAGTGGTGCTTGATAAAGTAACAGATAACGAGAATCTTACGTCTGATGTGAGTGGGTTCACGATTAAGTGTGTGAAAATGGCAGACCAAATTGGGAAATGGCTACTCCACGCAACCGTCCCTTATGAAGGTGCAACATAATAATAATGATGCATGGTCGATCATGGAATAAATGCATCATCCAGAAATGTGATGTAGAAAAATCAATAGACCGCTTGCTGGATAAAGGTTTGGAAAAGGGACTGTCCGAATCGACTAAAACCAGAAATATTGGCCCAGATTGAATCCCCTGTAGGTTATCTCTTGTGAGAAAGTCAAATGGGGTCAGTCTACATTTACCGCCTTAATCTACACCATTGGTGGTTCTCATGGTTCCACCCGAGTGGTAACTAGCTAGAAGAACCACCTTGCTTATTTGTAAGGTGTCCCACTTTATTCTGTGACGGGCACCAGCTGGGAGCCAGGGTGGCACATTGTATTGGCTATGTGAACTCTGAGTGGGTAAGGGGAAGACGTTGCAACGAGGCGGGCGTGGGTGCCTAGTTATTGCTTGCATATTACAATGGTTTGCAGAGGAAAATTTAATTATATGAATGACTCTTGGGCAAACATGATCATGGCAGCTCTTTTGGGGTTTTCGCCATGTCCCTGGGTGGCATAAGAAAAGGTGGCCCAGTTAGAGTATGATGGTGGTATTGGGCTTAACACAGACCGAGCAAAGGATGATGCTTTTGACTAACGGAAAATACTTTAATCGGACCAAGGATGGTAATCTAGAGGATTATGGGTTTTTTCATAGGATGCGCATATGCTTGGTCAGCTCCAAAATTGGGCAGACCTTCGTAGGGGCACACATGTTGGAAAGAGTGCTAGCCATGAAGGATTTAATGGGCAACATCTAGGGAATTGAGGATTGACACGAAATGTTCATCACATAGCAGTACCATGCACAAACAGATTTGAAGTACGAAGCGAGTTGGATAATGTCTGACTTACTTGAACAATAAAAGAAAGTACTGAAAGTGGATGGTGCCCAGAAAGATGAATTGGTAAAAGTACTACAGAGACCCTTATAAATTGGAAGTTTGATCACAGCAGGGCTTTCCTCACACATGGATACAGATTCTTTCCTAATCTTCATAAGAACCTTTGACATTGGAATTTTTGCAAGAATACTGGGTAAATAACCTGATTGAGCTAGAGATCTACAAGGGGAGGAATAATGGGGGGTGGCTCATAATTTTGATTTCGGGAAATCTGACAATCCTTTTCAATAGATAAGCTTGTCAAAACAAATCTGGGTGGACCATTATAATGATCTGTTTTCTAAGGCACCCATTACGGAGGCATTCATCATGGAAGATCTTACTCTGTGGAAGGGTTCCTTCGGTTTAGATGATGTGAAGAGAAAGATCTCCAAATGGAATAATTCTCGGGCCATGGGCCTGGATGGTTTATCTAATATCCTGTTGAAAATAAACCTTAGGTTATGGGCACAATGGTTATTTCAACTTTAGTATATCTAGAACCAACAAAATCCCAGCCTCCTGGCATCCCATTTATGTCATCCCCATTTCCAAGAAGGGCACTCGAAGTTCACCTGAGAACTATCAGCCAATTGCTTTATTGAAATTGTCTAGTAAAATCTTTGCTTTGTTAATTTTAGAAAAATTATCAGTTTGGGCCTCAAATGCCAAAATACTGTCAGGTTTTCAAACCGGGTTTAGGAAGGGGGTGGGAACTGATTTGAACAGGTTTATGATAAAACTCTTGAGACAAGAAGTTTTGGGGTGAAAGGGGCCCTTAGGGGTCCCTCGTGATATGGAAAGAAGGCAATAACCATACACGAAAAGATGCGCCAGACACAAGGTTCAAATTCCCAATGCTAGGGTTTATTGCAAGCAAAAATAGTCCCAATTGGCCAATTCTGGTCTCACGCCCCGCAACGTGAGTTTCCTAGACCTCGAGGGATGCAAGAAAGCGAATTACGTACATCAGTTACATATATACAAAATGCATATCATACAATCAGCTATGTCATGTTTAACACCCTCCTTTATTAAGTTTCTTTGAACTCGGGATGACGATGGACATTTCCGACGGGTATGACAATTATGACACTTTCGATGTCTATTCTAGTAACAATGTGCAATTTAGAAAGTGCGGAGGCATCTTTTAGTTGTTGAACAGAACACAGTGGTTCTGTTCTTGGAAGCAAGCTGCACACGGGGGAAGAGCCACATTCCATGCTTTGCTATCTATGAGGTACTATTCGTGTCCTGGGAGCCGACACGCTCTAAAGGGTTTTGCGAAGGGTTGCCATAGGAAGAGCATAATTCAAGCCTTTAGCTGTTTTATTCGAACATATTCTACCATCATACGAGACTGGCTGGCAGCTGTGAAGTGATTAAATGCCCTGCAGCTCTCCCTCAAGGCTACAGAGAGGGAGCGTGGGCATTCCTTTCTGGGCTACTCATGAGGAGTTTTCAACGAACTCCTCAGTCCCGCGACCTTGCCCTTTCATATTCAGAGAACAATGTTACAGTTGAGCAGAGTAAGCAAAATCCGCAAGAACTGCAAGCTGCAAAGCAGTTTTAGACAGAAAGCAATGAGCAATGGTTAACAAGCAAAATGGCGATTCTTGCTACATTTAAAATGGCCGCTTGTTGGTCAAGCATATCAGTCTATATTTCTATAATTCGGTGCATAAAACGGTTGGCCTACGGCCATCAAGTTACGTCTGTCATTCAAATGAAGGGTATTCGCTTTTCCAGATTGATAGGGGAGCAAGGATGGTACTCTGCATGCGGCCTTTTTTTTTTAGATCTACATGACTCATTTGAGTATGTCAGTTGCCATCGATTGTGAAAATAACTGCAGGCCCTAAATAGCCCAGGGGGTATTACTCAAAATACTGACGTGTTTGCACCATAATACGGCTGTGCATATTCAAATCAATTTGTTAGGCTCATTAACTGAAGTTATTGAAACTCGTTTGGTTGAGACAGGGGTGCATATTGGCGCCCTGCTTCATTAATCTCCTTCTGTGTGATTTGTGGAAGGAATTGGACAGTATTCGGTCTTTCCCTCCGAAAATTGGCCCGCTTCACATAAAATATGACAATCGTAAACTGTTTTTCTTTTTGATCAAACTGTTAGTCTGCAGAGGAGCCTTGCTAAAATTGAGGATTTCACCAATATTAACCTGAGGATAAACATCAAAAAAGCAGTAATTAGCCTCCTAAAAAAGAAAAACATTAGGATAAAATGGTTTATATATGAGGAACCCATCCAGACTTGTAATATGACTACTTACTTGGGCTATATTATCATAACTCCACACAAGTGGGAGACATAAGGGCCAGGTTAAGGAGGAAAATACCTGTGATGAATGCCCAACTTAAAAAGATCAAGTATTGAAGGTTTGCTCTTATCCCTTCATTATCCTTGGTGCTTTGAAACACTGTTCTTGTTGTATAAGTACCTTGTAAATATCTAATAAAGAAACCTACTACAGGCAAAATGTTCTTCCCTCTCTACTGTATGGGATTGAACTCATGGACACCCTGAGGGAGAGAGAATTTGATCAGTTGGAGGATAACATTTGGAAAAAGATATTCAATCTATTGTGGTGTATTCAATCCATCATGTTGTTCCTGTGGTGGCAGTCAGGCTGGAACAGGGTATCCAATCAATGTAATCTTAAATTTAAATGAAGAGAACTATGATGTTAATGAACTTTCAAAACTCCCTTTGAGGAACTAGCCATAGCCACCAGCGTTGCCCGGGTCTGTAGCCGACATGCACGTGGGGGTCTGCTAGCTTTGTGATTGTTATATTATGTCCTAACTGACTATTTTTGAAATATCACATCATCAAACTCCCTGAATCGCCTATACTGATAGCATATGGCCGGACCCCTCTCCACCCCTGGGCAGTGCAAATGGGTGAGGTTGGTCAAATTTCACTGTTGCCAGTACATCCCGGACTGGTATGCCGACCTTGTGTCCTAACGTCATATTTTTGAAAAGTCTCAATCAGCAATCTCCTGAAATTGCCTATGCTGATAGCACAGGGATGGACCTCGCCCTGTGAAGGGTTAATGGGGGAGTTTGGTCAGATGTCCGTATCGCCAGTACACCCCAGACTGGTATACCGACCGTGGGCCAACATTTCAACCCACTAACTGTTATGGGGCTGGAGCCAACCCTGAACATACAAACACACATTCACAAATATATATGCAGATTGGCAGCCATATTGAATAGTAAAGGCTGCAAGGCGGTAAACCTCTTCCACAATAATTGTTTGTGATTTTTAACAGACATAGGGGGAAGTAGTGAACTGCTTTTATCAAATCCTGTCAGAATTACATGAAAAATAAGGGAATTTGGGTTACCTAATGTGACAAGTTGCCTACTACCACCTATTATGGGACTACTAATAGCACTCCACCTGCACTCCACTTGTGTATAAGCGCTGTATAAATAAACAAATGCAATTATGATGTGATATGCTCACAGGTTACCTAATGTGCTTGCCTAGTCCTTTCTATCAACAGTTTTGTTGTGTGCTTTAGGCTTAATCACTTATGTATCTTGGATGGGAGGTGCCCTAGCAGAGGGTACTCTAGAGAATCTGAGACACTTGTATTTGGTCTGTGAGGGGAACGTGTGCTATTAGGACGTTTTTAGGTTATCTGTAGTCTGGATTACGATCTGTTTCAGATGTACTGTCGAAGAGAGTTTTAAATGGAGATCAGCAGCGAATCCTGTTGGTAACATAAAGGCATATCATGGGGCCTCATTACGACCCTGGCGCTAAGTGTTTACCGGTGCCGTAAAAGGCTGCGGCGCCATTAAACACTTAGCGCCTTACTACGAGGTCACTTTGCGGGACCCGACCTGAACGGCTGGTCTAGACCAGCCGTTAAAGTAGGGACCCGCAAAGGGACCTTGGTGCTAAGTACGGTACCGCAATTTGCGGTACCGTACTTAGCGCCTTCCCCATTCCCATAGAGCCCTATGGGGCGAAAATGGGAATGGGGAAGGGCCATGGTTCAATGGGGAATTACCGCCCCGCCAACCTTGGAATGGGGTGGTAATTCCCCATTGAATCATGGTGGTCCCGTTACAACAACGGCACCAACCATGGTGCTAATAGCGCCATGGTTTAGCGCCGGTGTTGTAATGAGGGCCATGGTCTTTTAGGAGAAATGTTAATGAGAGTGTGCATGCAGCTCCCATCCTCTAGTACTGTTAGAGGGACATTATGAAGCAGGCACTAGTATTTTCTATCTCTTGTGACTCATTTGCAATTCTTATAGAGCTATGGTCTACGTGTTGTCTTTTTCTTTTTTAAATGAGGTTCGATTATTAGATTTTGTATACATATCTAATTTTATATTTGTATATTTCGCGGGAATGTTCCATTTTATGAACTATTGTACTTCTGTTTTATGAACTTTTGTATGTATATGGATAAAGGTTTTGATTAACCAATAGATATGTGATATTTAAAAAAACATTCTAGCAGTAAGAATTATTTGTAATGGACTAATTCGTCCCACGGAATCCTCATCTATAACATCCATCTCCCAGCGCAGCTGCTCTCTGGAAACATATGCCTCTAAACACCCTGCTTCAGACATGTTGGGCCAGTATAAATAGCGGCACCGTGCCCCGCAACCTCAGTTCCTTTTTTTCCATGCACTCTTCTTTTTAGGACCACCAGTCTTTAAAACTTTTTTTATTTTGTCTAATTAATTGATTCTTGTTCTTTGCTAGTCAATGTGATGCTGAATCCAGTCCTCAAGTTTCAAACTTTGCGTAGATTGTAGGCGTTAAATATCAGTTTCAGATCTGCTCCACATTTGCCTTTACTGTGTTGATGAGTGCCACAACACGCAGGATTGCACATCATGTCAATCGATGCACCTGAAGGCGCTTTCTCCACAAGGAGAGAGGTGATAAACAGATCTGTTTAAGGTTGCCAGGTGAAGACTGCAGCACAGTGGAGAAAAAGAAACACAGCAAGAGGTCCAGATCTCCTGACGATTCTTCGAGGCACCATTCTTCTACGTCGAAAATGAGGAGCCACCACCCCATGGAATATATCCCAACTAGTCCCCTACCCTTTAGGAATGGAAGGTGTTCAGAATAAAGATGCCTGACATCTTCACCAAGGCACCAGTGGTTTTGGCCCCAGCGGCCATCGCCCAGACAGCTTCGGCCAAGCAGACAGATCGTTGACAGGGACTTCGTAAACAGGCTCAGTAAGGTCACGTCAAAAGACCGAACTGTTCAGTCTTCAGATGTCAGCCCCCCCACACACGGCACACAGATGACACCAGAGTCGCAAGGGAATTTGTCCCACTCGCCAGAAGAGCATACATGTCCCAATTGCAGGACATTGAAGATGAGAAAGGGGATCCAGTGCCATTTGGTCTGGAACCTCTCCATCCAAGGAAGAAGAGGGACTTCCCAGAGGAGTTTTACAGGGAGAAAGGTGATCTAGTGGACTTTTCAGCCAACTTGCAAGAGGCGAATGGATTCAACATCTTACCGGAGGCAGACATGCTCCCAAGCCTCAGGCTGTCTGTTTGTTGGTCCCTTCACATCCCAAAATCCAGTATGAACTTGCAGACCTGCGGGGCAAGGGCCCTAAGAAGGAGACGCTATTGCCCTTCAGTCAGGCGGTAAAAGGACCAGTGGTTGAACTCTGGGCAAAGCCAGCCTCGGTTCTCACGGTTTTTTTTTTAAAATATATTTTTATTTTATCTCAACCAAACAACATTACAACGAAACATAAATAAAACACCTCAAACAACAAAACCAAACGAACAAAAAATAAGGCACTGCAATCCCCATCCCTCCCCCCTATGAGCCTGTAGAGTGTCCGCCATCAGTGTCCGTTCCATGCGGTAGGGCCTCATCGCTCTCAAGTCCAGCCGAGGCCGACCCCATACCAAACAGCTCAGTTAACAATAACTTCCATGCCGTGAGAGAGCCTGTTTCTTCCTCTTCCCCTACCATACTGCCATCCTGCCACACTGCCGTTTCGGCATCAGCCCATTTTTGGAGATCTCGCCACCAGACCTCCACTTGCGGCTTATGACATTTCTTCCACCCATGGCTATCCTACGTTTGGCAAGCACATAGGCCAGATCTTTAAGTTTCTCAACATGTCGAAGCTTACGAGCCCTGGGATACCCTCCCAGCAGACAGGCCGAAGCCGAATCCACCTTAAGTGTGATACCCCTCCCTGCCAGCCTCCGCGCCACTTCACCCCAGTAGGTTGCAATCACTGGGCACGCCCAGAACATGTGTATCATGTCCGCATTCTCTTCGTTACACTTGGGGCACGCCTGGCGCCCATTATCCCGAAATTTGGAAATTCTTAGGGGGGTCATATATGCCCTGTGCGTAATATAGAGCTGTATCTGCCTAAACCTGGCGTTCCTCGATACCTTTTTGTGGTACCCCAGGGCGCGCTCCCACATCCCATCCGCCATCGGGGCCCCCATCTCCGCTTCCCATTCCAGTCTCAGGTGCCCCAAATCCTTCCCAACCTTTGTCATCAGCATCTCGTACAACCTAGAGACCTCGTGCCCACCCTCTGATGCGTCATACATTATTTCCAGCGTGGCATCCGGTTCATCGGCCAAAGTAGTTTCAGGCCACGTGCTCCGGACCTCCCGGACCACCCTATGATATGTCACATATTGCCCCCTGTGTAGCCCCGACCCTGCCTCCAGTTCATCGAACTCCATCAGGGTACCATCCTGCCAGATGTCGCCCATAGTGATCAACCCCACTGACTCCCAGTATGTCCGGAGAATAGCTCTCAGCTGACCGTCTTCCTTCGCCAGGGCGACCAGAGGTAACTGCGGCATACACGGCAAGGGGTCACCCATCATCCGACAGGCGCGCCGCCATATGTTCCTGCCAAGGGCTAGCATCTTAGGACGCTCTCTCATCCATGAACCAGTCACCCAGATCACCTCCCGCAGATAAAAGGGGGAACAGTCTTTCCCTAGCAGCCTGTGTTCGGAGGTCTCTTCATCCGAGAGCCACCTGGCCACATATTGCAGTTGCGCCGCCATATAATAGGCCTCAAAGTTCAGCAGCTTCGCGCCACCTTTCTCATAAGAGTTCTGCAATTTCCACAATGCGACCCTGTTGCGCGTGCCGTGCCATAGGAAATTCCTACATACACTATGTAACCTAGCAAAAAACTTCCTAGGTATCATATACGGGATGTTATTAAAGTAATGCAGGAGCCTGGGCAGCACCACCATTTTAAGCATAGCTCCGCGACCCATCATCGCTAAAGGCAATCTTTCCCAGAACCTCATGCACTTCTCAATCTTTCCCACAGCTAGCTCGGTATTATGCCTGTGTTCTTCCTCGGTCGTGTGATACACGTCGATGCCCAGGTACCGGAAGGAGCTTGTCGCCCACGGGATCCGCAGCACTGGCAACCTCTCCACCGGTATCCCCACATAACTGCCTAGCGGGAATAGTGCGGATTTCTGAGGGTTGACCGCTATGCCGGACAACCAGGCGTACCTCTCCAATACCTCCAAGATATACTGCAAATTCTCTTCCGGATGTTTCAGGTATAACAGCATATCGTCTGCATACAGGGATATAAGATGGCACTCCCCTCCCACCTCTATGCCCACCGGATCATACTGCTGCCGGAGGTAAATGGCTAAAGGCTCGAGGGCCAGTATGTACAACATTGGGGACCAAGGACACCCCTGCCTAGTGCCTCTACCTAACTGCCATCTATCTGACACCACTGCGCCCGTACGGACCCTAGCCAGAGGCGCACTGTATAATAGCTCGGCCCACCTCATGTAGCCTGGTCCCAGTCCAAACCGCCCCAAAGCCGCCAGCAGCCACGGCCATCGCACAGAGTCGAACGCTTTAACCGCGTCCAACGTCACTATCGCCATTTCGCTGTCCTCATTGCACCCCCATTCAACCACCCTGTGAAGGCGTCTATGATTCTGAGTAATATTCCGATTCGGGACATAGCCCGTCTGGTCAGGATGGATCAGCTTGCCTATTACCCTCCGCATTCTGGCCGCCAGGACAGCTGTTAGGATCTTGCTGTCCTGGTTCAGCATCGACAGGGGCCGGTAGGAGCCACAATCATGTCCCGGTTTATTGGGTTTGGGGAGCGGTACTATAATCGCCTCCCTGAGCGATTCCGGCAGCCGCCCCACCTCGAACGCTTCATTAATAATAATAATAATAATAATTAGGCTTTTATATAGCGCTACAAACCCTCAGGTATCCGAGCGCTGCTTATTATTACCCACGGTGTGTGGTGCTCATTTATCGACCTCGGAAGGATGAAAGGCTGAGTTTGGCCCCGCCGGGATTCGAACCTGCGTTAACAGGCTCTGCACGGGTGTCAAAGCGGGCGCTCTACTCGCTGTGCCACTTGACCGGCTGCACTCTCCAGCATGGGCGGGAGCACCTCCTCTCCATACACTTTATAAAATTCACTGGGGAACCCATCCGCTCCTGTGGCCTTGCAAGTGGGTAGCTGCCGCACAATCTCCTGCAGCTCCTCCAGAGTGATCGGAGCATCCATCTCCTCTCGCTCTTCGTCACTTATCCTGGGCAGGCCTATGTCTTCAAGTACTACCTCTATCTCCTCCCGGCTTCCCCCTTCTCGATCCTCATATAATGCTTGATAATATTCCGCGAATGCCCCATTCACCCCTTCCTGGGTGTCCTCCTCCACGCCCCTTTCAGTAATAACTGATCGGATCGGGGATCTCGGGGTCTCGCTCTTATACAGCCAAGCAAGAAGCCTGCCCGTCTTGTCCCCCCCGCATGCAACCTCTCAATGTACTTCCTGTAATTCAGATTACAGAGCCTGTCCCAGTGTTCTGCGCACCTCTGCTGCAGATTAGTGACCTCCTCCGTATCGAGCCCACCCTCCCCCAGCTCTTTCTCCAACTCAATCTCGGCTTTACGCAGATCAGCCAGGACTCCACCCATTAATCCCTTGGACTTCGCAATGGCAACCCCCCTCATTACAACCTTAAAGGCCTTCCACAAAGTACCAGCCGACTTGACACTACCTGTATTCGCCTCAAAGTAAGCAACTATCTCCTCCCTCATGTCCTCCCTGAAGACTGGATCCTTGAGCGCTTCCGCCCTAAGGCGCCATGTTGGAATTCGCGCACGTGGGGGACAAAGCTGCCATTGCATGACCAGGGGCGAGTGGTCCGAAAGGACTCTCGCCCTGTAGTCTATCTGGTCACACTCCGCGACAACGTCCGGAGTGGCGAAAAAGTAATCCAGCCTTGTGTGTAGCTGGTGCGGGGCCGAGTAATGCAAATATTGCCTCACGCCAGGGTGTCTCGTTCTCCACACGTCTGCCAGGCCAAGGTCTACCAGCAGCGCCTGCAGTACCCTAGCCGCCGGGCTGGGCCTGACCACCCTGTCATCCGACCTGTCCTCCCTGGGGTTTAGTACACAATTAAAGTCCCCACCCCAAATCACCGGGCCCCCCATCCCTTCACCAAGTCTAGTGATCAGTGTCCTAAAGTATGTCGCCGTGTCCCGGTTGGGAGCATAAGTATTTATAATACACACTACTTTATTTTCCACAAGCCCTCTTACCATGACCAGCCTCCCATTAAACTCCACAACCTCCCCAAGTAGCTTAAACGGGACATGTGGTGCAACCCAAACCAGCACACCTCTAGCATAGGCAGAATATGTAGATCCAACTACTGTCCCTCTCCACTTCCTCCCCACCAGTTCCAGTTTATCCCGTGTCAGATGCGTCTCCTGTAACAAGGCGACATCTATCTTTTGCCTTTTTAGGTACAACATGACCTTGTTACGCTTAAGGTAGCTGTTAAGCCCTCTAACGTTCCACGTTAGTATCCTAAGGTCCCCCATGATTTATCAGTAGCTCCCTCCTCCCTCCCAGGTCTGCTTGCCTCCCCCCCACCTCAAAGACCCCCATTTCCGGTTTCTCTCCCAGGCTCATATAAAAACTGACACACCCCACCCCCCTAACCCAACCAACTGCCCAGCTCCATCCCTGGATCTCAGGCATCCCCGTGTTCGGTTCTCTCTGGAACCCAAGTAGAGAACCCACAGGGTGTCACCCCACACACAGTGACTAACCTAAACTCAAACTGGGGTACAAAGAACAGCCCCTGGAGGCTCCCCTCCCTCGCATCCGTATCTGCGCACACGGACCATGTTCCAAACTCCTAACGCATACACTTCCATAACAAAGTCACAAAGACTATATTCCAGTCCCAATGTTCATAGCCCAACCGGGCCCGCAGCGTCACTTATCTCTTCCCGTTCCATCCGCCGTCCGCTCATCTGGCTCCTGAGGACAGTTTTGTGCATCGAGCCATTCCATGGCCTCCTCCGGAGTGTCAAAGAACAGCATCTTAGTCTTGAAGAAAACCTTCAGTCTGGCCGGGTAGAGCAACATATACTTGTACCCAGCTGCCCGCAATCGCCTCTTAACCGCCCCAAAGTTCATGCGACTGCGCTGCACTTGCAAGGTGTAATCGGGGTAAGCAGTAATGGTCGCCTCTCCTCGCCGTATGGTGCCCCCCTTACGAAAGTGTTCGAGGATCCTTTCCCGATCCCGATAATTGAGGATCTTGGCGATCACAGGCCTAGGCGGGTTCCCCGGCGGTGGTCTTCTGATCAAGGCCCTGTGCGCCCTCTCCACCGCAAACCCCTGCGACAGGGCTCCCCCAGTGATCTCCTGCAGCAGCAAGTTCTCAATAAACTCCGTGGGATTCTGGCCTTCAGCCCCCTCCGGCAGGCCCACGATGCGAACGTTGTTTCTCCGGGCACGTCCTTCCGCCTCTTCATCCCTACTTTCCAAGTTGCCCACCCGCTGCACCAGGGCATGGATATCACGCTTATGTGCGGTGCAGTCCGCCACAGTAGGGCCCATCTCCTTTTCCAAAGTTTCCGTGCGCTCCGCCAGGGCTCGCACATCCAGCCTCAGGAGGTTCACGTCCTCCTGCACCGCCCCAACCTGTAGTTCCATCGCGGTTTTCAATTCGGCCACAGCAAGTTGGAGCTTGGTCTCCCACGTCGCCTTCAGGTCCGCGATTGCAGCGAGGACCTCCTGGTTCGCCCCACCGGCGGCCATCTCCTTGGTCTGAGCCTTATCCTTGCTCCTGGCTCCTTCCGGGCCGGGCGGCGTCTTGGCGTATTCGTCGAGCGTGGGCTGTTTATTCTTCGCCCTCAGAAGCTTGTTCGACATATCTCCAGTCAGGAGCGTCCTTCTGGCCGCGCTCAGGTCCAAGGCAGGGCCCATCCACCACCACTCAGTTTGAGAGTCCCAGCTCGCCCAACAATCTCAGGTACCGCTGTTGTCCGGCGCTCCCCCCAGATGGGCAGGGTCGCGCTGCCCCCTTCGTACCGCCGAGAGGGCGCACGTGTGCTGTGGCCCCGATCCACCGCTCCTTCGTCCCCTCGTCAAGCGGCGGCGGCCATTTTGTCGTCCGTCGAGGTCTCGCCACCAGCGCTTCACTCGGCTCCAAAGCATACGTGCGCAATACGAACCCGTGTAAAAATGTGTCCCCGCGTGCAGCCGAACTTCATGTACACAGTCTTCACAATCTTCGCCAAATCGCAGCGGTCCTTGCGCGGTATCAGTCGGATTATTACGGATCAGCGGGAGCCCCCGTACAGGCACGTCTTTTCACATGGCTTCCAAGCCACGCCCCCTTCGGTTCTCACGGTTGATCACAGTCTGGCTAAGAAGCACAGGCCTGTTCAGTTGGTCCCCATGTTTCATTTTGTACATGCCTCTCCAGAAAGCCTGGTGGTCCAGGCTGCTACGGCAAACCTTAAGACCTCTTCCTTTCCCTCTTTGTCCAGATAGGGAGAACAAAGAACTGGAAGCATGGAGGAAGAAGATATTCTGCTCCGAGGCTAGGGCTCTGATGCATTAATGCATCCTGTGCGCTGACCAAGTTCTCCTTTGGGCTATGGTCTGCCATTGCAGAAGCGACTGAGCAGATCCCTGAGGGGAAGATGCTTGATGGCTTTGAGGCCCTAATGCAGTTAGGCCACAATACTGCAGACTGTGCAGCAAGTACCATGGCAACAAGCATGGTGTTGCGCAGTATGTCTCTGTTCTCCTTTGACGTTCAGGAAACATTTCTGGACATGCTCTTTGATAGCATTTACTTATTCGCCACCAAAGACGGTGAGTCCCAGCTAAAGTTTGAGGCCTCCGAGGCTATGGCAGAGCCATTGGGGCTAGCAGTCCAGCAACAGACTTCGGCAAGCCCTTTAGGCAGGGGGTAGAGGTTTTCACCCTTTTGCCACTCACACCCAAAGTGATAGAGGTCAGGCACCCTCAGGCAGGCAAGATCGGCAATGGCTTTAAGGGGAAGGGGTACACCCAGAGGAGGGGCTTCTACCTCAACTGCGCCCCCACAACCTCTGGCCCAAAGCCTCTGTGAAGGGGACTTCAGCCACCTGTCCCGGTCATGGGATTTAAAATGACCCAGTTTGGCAAAGAATGGAAACATACCACTTCGATGCCTGGACCTTACAGGTCACACAACAGGGTTACTGGGATCCATGTGCCCTTCACCCTCCGTCCACCCCCTGCCATCAGCTCTTGCCTCAGGAACCTCTCCTACTGGAGGAGGTCCATCAACATCTGGCAAAAGGAGACATAGAACTAGTACCCTGCTTGGAACCATGCAGGAGTTGGTATACAACCTATTTTTCTGTGCCTGTGAAGGATGGAGGCCTGAGACCCAATCTGGATCTGTGGGTGCTGAACCTTGTGCGTACACAAGGACAAGTTCAAGATGGGCACCATAGTCCAGCTCCTGAAGGCCCTGGACCTGAATGGCTGGCTGGTTTCCCTTTCTCTCCAGGGTGCTTAATTCTATGTTCCAGGAAACACAAGAAGTACCCGAGATTCAAATTGACGAAGAATGATTATCGGTTCAGCTTTCTGCCATTCGGTCTTTCTTCAGCACCCAGGGTCTTCACCAAGCTGCTAGCATTGGTGGTGGCTCACCTTAGAAGGAAAGGTATCAATGTCATTCCCTATCTGGACTTTCTCATCCGAAACCCACTCCTCATATCTAGCATCGGCACACCTATACCGGATGTGCGGCCTGTTGCACAGCTTGGGCTTCTCCCTTGACTTCAGAAAGTCTCAAATGTCCCCGTCGCAGTCCCTCCGATTTGTTGGGGTGGTCTTGGCCGCTCACTTAGGCTTTGTTTTCCCACCCGTGGCCAGAGTAGTGAACACATACAAAATGATCCAAGTCTTCGTCTAGAGCAGTGGTCTTCAAACTTTTTTGGCCTGGGCCCCCCCTGAGCAAAGTTTGGGCAGGCTGGGCCCCCCTAAAAGTGCCAGATGGACAGTATGTAGAAATCGCTATGAACATTTGCGTACCGTCACCGCACCCTACTCCCAGTACATACCCTGGGCTGTCCCCACCCTACTCCCACCACTTTCCCCGTGCTGCCGCCCATCCTGCTCCCACCACAGTCCCATAACACAAGCATACACACATCCATACACATTTAAATAAAAAATAAATCGTCATAAACGTACCTTTTGCAGGGGCCTGCGCGTAGTGCTAAAATGCTAAAATGCCCCGCTCCAGGTTGCTCTGCCCGTATGTGCGATGAGGCGCAGCAGCACCCCCTCGCACATACATACATGCAGTGCCCCAGCCAGCATTTCCAATGAGCTATGCAAGGCTGGCGAAGCAAAACACCCCCAGCGTTGCATGGCTCAGTGATCATGTGCGGCTGAGGAAATGAACTGTCAAAGGCAAACAGTGTTTCCCTTTGACATTTCAGCCAGCCCAAGAGCACTCCCTCAGGTGGAAAAAGCAGTTGAGGGAGTTCTCAGTGTTTCACTGGGTTGGCTCCTCGGATCCTCCATAATGGGTGCGGTGGCCTGTGGATGGACGCCCCCTCATCCATTATGGATGAGCTGGCAGGCTTGGACTGGCCTATAGGGCAATGACCGTACCAAAAATGAAAAATGCTAGTATAGGGCAGTCAAAATGGGCCACTTTTTTGGCCAATGTGGGCCAGTTTGAGGAGTTACTTCACTATGCAGCTAGTAGTTTTGACCATTGTTTCTGAATACATATTCTTTAAATATCACAATTTGTTTACATTTGAACAAAAAACAACCCCTTGTGTACGATTCACAGTCTGTGACTAAAGGACTGAATATCCATTTTCAACTGCTGGCCATTTTTTCATTGATACCTAAGACCGTTTTATGGCCCAGTCTGAGGAGGCGGCCGTGCCCCACAGTTTGAAGACCTCTGGTATAGAGGCATGGGTGACAGCCTGGGCCTTTCTGCAATTGCTAGATCCTACGCCTTCCTGCATCCTTGTAGTGCCAGAGCTCCACCTCCACGTGAGGTCACTGCACTGGCTTCTGACCTCTTAGTGGCCACAGTTTCAGGGATGAAAATCAGACCTTCTCCATGTCTCAGAATGGTGGTCTGTGAGGGACACCGTCCTGAAAGGTTGTTTAGTCAACCTTGGCACCAGGTGATACTGCTTGCGAATGTATTCCTGAAGGGCTGGGGCACTCTTCTTCAGGACCTTATGGTGAGCTGCCTGTGGTACCCATCGGCATGCCAGGAACATATAATTTTGCTTGAGATGGGATCGATCAGACTGGCTGTTGTTGCTTTTCTCCCCTCTATGAAAGACAAGACAGAGTTGGTCCTGACAGACAACACATTAGCTATGCATTATCTCAACAAACTGGGTGGTGTGGGCTCTGTGCAGAGAAGCAATGTTGTCGTGGTTCTTGGCGCTGGAGAACAGCATGTCTGACTGCGGCACTCCTGGCTGGCAAGGAGAACATATTGGATGATGCTCCTAGCAGTCTTCGACCTTCCAGTGGAAACTCTGCCAAGAATTTCTGGAGGATATTTTCTCCAGTTGGAACACTCCAGTGGATCTCTTTACTTCCAGTGTGAACAGGAAGTGGAAGTGGTTCTGTTCCAGAAAATTCCCTCGTCCGAGAGCTCTAGAAGATGACTTGACAGTCGAGTGCAACTTCTATCTCATCTATACATTCCTGCCTTTCTCTGTCATGCCGCTGGTTCTCAGGAGCTACGCCTGTTCAGGCTAACAATTATCTAAATTCCTCCGGATTGGGCCCAGAGAACATGGTACCCAGAGTTGTTGCACATGTACATCTGCCCTCCCTGGTGCCTAACACAGAAGATTTCCTCTCCCACTCAGAAGTCGGGTCCTTCACCTGAACCTCTGCATCCTGGACCTTTATGCCTGGCTGTTGAAAGATTGAGGTACAAGGAATTGGATTTATTGAAGGATGTTCTGGATATAATCTTCTCTGCTAATAACCTGCCACCAAATCCTTCTATGCCTGCAGGTGGCAGAGGTTTTTGGCTTGGTGCCGCAAGAGAGCTCTGCACCCTTTTACTTGCTCCTCATTCTCTGTTTTGGAATATATTCCATTTTTGGCCTGGGTGGACCTACAGATTGGTACAGTTAAGTGTTGTCTTGCGGCCGTTTCGGTCTTCAAGAGAACCTCACAGCAGGGCTCCTTCACTATCCCCACAATTATGCAATTCCTGAGACGTCTTTCTAACATGTTAGCCCCACGCCACTTTGTAGTCCCTTTGTGGGATGGAAATTTAGTGTTGACGTTTTTCTGTGCTCAGTTTTTAGCTCCTTCAATCTTGTTCTTTAAGGTTGCTCAGCCCTAAGGTGATTTTCATGGTTGTCATCACTTCTGCTAGACAGGTGAGTGAGCACTAGGCTTTATCTGTTAAGCCTCTTTACTTGGCTTTCTCCAAGGTGAAGGCGACTTTGAGAGTTAGGCCCTCCTTTCTCCCGAAAGTGGTCTCGGATTTCCATCTCTCATAAAAGATCCATCTTCTGATCTTTTTTACTCCACCTCACCCTTCTCAGGAAGAGAGTGTTACCATCGCTAAACCTGGTGCAGGCCATCAGCTTCTACATCTCCCAGATGCAAGGAAATATTACCAGCTTTTCATTGGTTATGTGGTGCTCGAGCTGACAGGGTTGTTACTAAACCGACCATGTCAAGGTGGATACTTCTCTGCATCTCGGAATGCTACAAACTAGCTAATAAGGTGCTGCCTCCATGCAGTGCCTGTCCTAGAAATGTGCTAAACACTACTCTTCAGATAGTATGTTTGGTCAGGTCGCCAGTTTTGTTAGAGCTGTCCTTCAGAGATTTCTGGTTTAGGTGGTGTCCTCTCTATCGGCCCCTCTTCAGATCTTTGTGCTGTATTGAGAGTCTATCATAGATCAGGAATCCATAAGGAGGAAGGAATTCATTAGAAGAACAAATTACTTACCTCTTGGTAATGTTCTTTCTGAGAGACATTCCTCTCATGGATTCTTGATCGCCCTCCCTATCTGACCCTATTGGCAGATAGCTAATAGCCTTTGTTCCATGGCCCCTCACTGTCAGAGTGCTTGGGATAAAGAGTGGAACTGAGGTAATAGTGTGCAGCGCCTTTATACTGGCCCCAGCGTTATGTCAGGTGCGTAGAATTATCAGGCGCATACACGCTGTGACCCCTCGTGGCAGACATGTTTGTTAAGCGCAGTAGAGCATAGATCATCATATATGTGGAGTCTGTGGGAGAAATGTCCATCAGAAAAAACATTACTGAGAGCTAAGTAATTTTTTCACTTAAATATATTGTGAATTGGTGTTCATTTTTACAATACAATGAACAGGTCAGCTCCTCTTAGTCCTATGAAAAAAGGGGACAGTGAGGGCATCCCAATGGGGGTGAGGGGATTTTAAAATTAAGCGAGGCTCTTATAGGGAATGCAATCGATCTGAGAAGGAGAAAGTTAATTTCCTTGTCCCACGTGTGTATTCCGAACCAAGGAGTGACAGATCAGGTGTGTGGTTCCTGGCTTATTTGTATGGAAGTGGGGATGAGAATTGCAAATGGGAGAACGCCATCTGATGTCCCAGGGAAAGTAACCTATAAAGGGGGTCTGCCGAAAAGCATTATTATAGATTTCCTGATCCCAATAGAAGATTGGTAGAATGAGAAGGTACTAGACTGACCTGAAAGTCACCACGGTCCCCTATGTGACTGTGGAATAGAAGTGGGCATTAATTCCCCATGCAAAATGACCCCTTTTATGTTGGTGTTAGCAACCACTTAAAGGGGAGCATTAAAATGATTAGTCTCCCATTTTTCACCATAGTGGATCTTGTTTAAGACTACAAGTAATGTGTAAAAAATGTTCTTTCGTATACTGACCTTTTAGGATAATAGATACCTTCGTATGTTTAGTAAAGAGCCTGTGCCCTCTGCTTACAAGGAATAATGCACCTTTGTGTGGAAAACAAAGGGCACTGCTGTGGATCAATATGCAGTGCTGAGAAGCAAACAATGGACTCCTGGCAGAGCTAAAGGAGATGCGAGACAAGGGGTTACTATCTGATAAATGGCAAGCCTTTGCTAAGGCGATTTACTAGGGGATGGAACAGCAACAAGAGGGTAAGAGAGTCATTGAATAAAGCTCTAAACATGCATCAGCAACCTCAGAGACATTCTGAGAGGCTGAACTGCAGGAGGCCGGAACAGGATTTGTTTGCTTGCCTTAGATAATGTATGCCCCAAAGCCGTGAAAGCACAAATAACCAGGGAGATGGGGGGTCATTCACACCCCTAATGAGGTAGCACACTCTTTCAAGCAGGCTGCCTACAAATATTTTCTTAAACCTAAAATCAGAATTTTGGATTCTGTAATTTAAAGTATGTTTATGTTTTTGGGGGAATATAGTGGTTTTTCACATCATGCTTAATGCAATGGTTAACTACACCAAACAATAAATGACAGGTGATGTTGTTTGAACACAGATGTCTGCAGAAGGTGCATCAACTGACTGGGGCCCCCTTACAAATTACATTAAAAGTATATATATATTATAGTGCATTCACTACTTGAGTATAAGTGAAAAGATAAGGTTGGTAGTGACAAACTTTTTATTCTGGAGGGGGGAGTAGTAAAATCAAAAAGTGATAGATGCAAGGCTTTGAATTAAACATTACCACTATCGTTGCTCTGCACAACATTCCATGTCATAATTCTGTAGTATGCCTATGCAAGTAAGGAAAAGCCATTAGCAAATATCTCTTGGTGCTGCCACCACAAGGTGCAGTCCAATCTCAATTTCTAAGCCATGCTCCCTCTCTGCACTGGAACCCAAGTAATTTACACAAAGGGGAACTAGGAGTGGGTATCATACCCTGTACATTATCCCAAAGATGTCATTACACACCAGCTGTACAGGTTCTGTCATCTGTCACTTTATTTATTAGATATTGTCATTTCTGACCCTCCAACCAAACTAAACAAAACCCTCTGTAGATGCTACCCCTAGGTGCCGGTGGTGTGCCTCCTATCTAGGTTCAGGGGACAGAGAGAGGCAGACCCTATTGCTCCAACATATATTTAAAACGAACATGGGGACACTTCGTGATGTGCTCAATGTACTGAGTTCAAGCACAGACCTGTATTCCTTTGATTGTCCTGTTCAAAGAACTTTAACTGTTTTTTAAAAAAGGAAAAACTATTATTTTCTAAAAAAAATGTGGACTCAACTGGTGCACACATATTCAATTACACATTTTTTCATAAGGTGTCCCATCATACTTGGGAACCCCTGAAAAGTATTGGCCGACTGGTTTCAGTGGCACATGTTGGTATGGCCACTTTCTTAAGGACCATCCAACGCTACATGGGTTAGTGAGCACATCTGCTATCTGGGTAAGGCACAACAGTCACTGCGCCTGAATGGGAAGACAAAGGGGAGGGGGAGGACACCACAAGCATATTTATTATTGGTGTTCTACATCTTCACATTATTTAAAATGTATACATGTTTGTCTTGGTTAGTGGTACCTAGGCAGAATCAGAAAGTACTGTGTCAGGGTCTAGAAGGAGGGTAATCTTTGTTAAAAAATATTTATATTCCTGGGTTCACTTTGGCTACATGGAACACAAGCAAACATATACATTTTTAGTCATTGTGGTCTAGCAGTTTGGGAAGAGCTTCTCACATTAGTGACAGGGTGAAGGCTGATTTGCAAACAATGGTATTGAAGACTGGCCAGAGCAAGGCCGGTGGTTATAATTGATTCAGAGACACTTGCCTATTAGGTGCAAGCCAGAACTCATGCAGTGGAACACAGTTAGGATGGAGATAAAATGTGATGAGAAACGCACATCCTATGGGTGTGTTTGGCCATTTACCCACCCAATGACTAGCCCTGGCTATGTTCATGCCTATGGCATTACCATCTACTACCTACCCCTCGCCACCAAAATGTAGCCTTTCTGGAATTCTTTGAGCAAGCTCTATCGCAAAGTAACACCAAATGTGTTGCTGTATAGGGCCTGCTATTGTTATATCTAAGCATTCTTTTGAGTGTCTACTAACTTAATTCCCTCTGTAAATGAGCTCCTGGTATAATACAAATCTCAATGTGTGTCTTCAGCCAGTTTGTGTATAATGTATAATTGGTTATTTATAACGCGCTTAATACCAAAGGGGTTTCTAAGCGCAGACCCAGGATTCAAACCTGTCTTGCTCTGCGCCGTCTTTCTTCCAAGATGAGCGCATTGCCACTGAGCTATACTACCCGTAACATTTTATAAGCAAAATTTCTGTCAATGTCTCTGTTCCTTGCACTGAAGCCCTGTCTTAAACAAGCAATCGCAAAGCCAACAGTTTTGGTTTGCGTACAGGTATTAGACATTTACCATGCAATGGCATCATATGACCAGGTACTCGCAACGTTTTCCCACTGGTCCTATTTTATGGCCAGCTGGGACCCTTACGGCAGTGCCGAGCAAATGCCTATCCATGCTTAATCAAAAGCGCAAGCTGTTGGCTTTGCCGATGCATGTTGGCTTCAGTGCGTCTCCCTAAGCGAATGTCTATATGCCCAGATGTCGGTGCCTTGCTTGTCATGCCTATGGAATCAAGCTGCACCTCACTGAGTTGGTCCAACAAGACCCTACCTGAACATATCAAGGTTAGGATGGCAACTGCAGACCCGTTTCAGATCTTTTCATGCATACTTACCAGTGGGGCTCCAATCTAAATAGAATTTATCTTTGTCTGTATGGAAGCCTAGTCTACTCTGTCAGAATGTTTCATGATTCAAACTGTGATAAGTACTGACTTGAAAACCTCATACTGTTTGAGTAACTTAACAGAGTTTGAAAATGCAAACAGAATACATCACGTGTATGGTGGCCCTTGTTTGGAAAGTATGATATAAATAAGGGGTGCTGAGTGATTAGGCAGTGCCAGAAATTAAACATGAACACCTGAAAAATAACACAAGAGAAAAGCGTTTCCTAAAATGTTGCAGGCAAAGTTTAAAAGGTGTACCTCTTTTTAAAACTAAAAAGCAGCATTTTAATCAGAGGTGGATTTGACATTTGGATAAGGGACAAAGGCCCACACCCCTCTGCTCTGCGCCTCTCCCCTCAAATACAAACAGCCAGGGCTGCACAGGCACTTCCAGTGAGGTCTTATCTTTTAAACGTGTCTCAGGAACAGATTATTTACAACAGGAAGAGATTAGAGATGAGAAAAGGTAAGGGGCAGTGACGATTGCTGCGGCACTTTTTCCTTAAAATTATATAGGGCTTTAACAAGCTATTTAATTGTGATTGTTGGAGGTGGGGGTGCTGTAGCGTGGCTACAAAATGGCCGCAGCCTGAGAGCGCTTCAACAGAAGGCGCAGATATCCTGTCAGCTTACCCTTCTTTCGATGGGTCTGATTATATATAACTAGACTCCTGGGGATCTTAAGTCCTGCTGCGTTTGATGATCCTTGTCTCTGATCGTGAGACTGCCACCCTGCCGAGATATCCTCTACGACCTACCGGTGCCGAGCTGGCCTGGTTCCTGTGCTAGTGCTGGGTGCTATGCGGCTCCTTTCCGAGCTACATCTTGGTCTCGCTTGTACTAGGTGGCTGGCTGCCTTGAGATCCTTGTGGGTGCTGGTGGGGCTGCGGTGCCAGGTTGCTCGCCACATGGTTGCAGCGTGAAACCGGCATAGATGCTTCCTGAGCTGGCCCATGGGACCGGTGACTCGCAGTGAGTGGCCATGTGCTGACGCTTGGCGGGATATTGCCCGCACCGCTCCTTGAGGACAATACGTCTGCCACGGTGGGCACCTCTCTTCAAGTGATTGCAGCAGGGAAGACACTACTCCAACACCATGAATAGAGCCCCCTCTCAGGATATCCTAATTTGACAAGTGCTGAGGGAGTCTGTGCTGCAGAGCTGGTCCTTTCCATGATCGGATTGAGGTGAGCTCACTACTGTGTTGCAGTTTGCATCCAGGGCCTTCACGCTAGTATTGGAGTCGGCGCGGCCAACCAAGGGGTCATGCTGGCCATATCATTTGAAGAGCCAGGGAGAAGCAATGCATGATTGATCCACCTTGAGGCCCTGCCCTGGGGTGATCCACCCCACCCGAGGGGGGGCGGAGGAGTCCCTGGGGCACCACACTTGGAACACTTTCAATGCAACAGAGATTCACCTCTCCACATCTTTGACGCAACACCCCTGCTGTGGAGTGAAGCAGCGGGTTACCTTGAACTCCTGGGAGCATGGTCTAGGGGTGGTTCGCTCCCTGTACACGTGGGGCTATCCTGATGAGTGTGCCAGAAGGACCCCCTTGGCAATATACCTACTTTGAGATCTGTTCATGGTGCACTCACCAGTGGGACTGATACAGTGATTAAAATTAAAGTGCACCGGGTCTTGCACCCGGCCTGGCATTGCGGAGCAAGGCAAGATATTAGGAGAAGCAACCACCTGTGTGGCTACCATGATTGCCCTGTCACCTGTTGACCCCTTGGAGCTTCGGGGTGCATGCTCCAGTCTGGTCAACCCCAAAAAACAAGCCAAAATTGTCCGGTTTGCCATGGCAGATCAGCCCTCGCAGATGATGATCCCCTCCCCAACTTGATGTCACAGCCCACAATCATACCCTTTTGGCATTGTAAAACAGCACGGATAACCTCTGGACAAAGAAAGGTGCCCTCACCTGTAAGTTCGGTGTCTCAGCGATACCGATCGACAAATTATGTAGCTGCATGTCAGAGGCCAAGCAGCAGTTCAGCGATGGGGAGGATAAAGTGGCAGTTCTGCAAAGGGAAGTGGCACTGCTTCAACAGACAGTGAAGAGGGTTGTTGCGAAGAATGATGACCTGGAAGGTAGATCGAAAAGAAATAGCTTGAGGATTTTGGAGGTGCCGGAGTCCACCGGAATAAACCACATGGAAAAATGTGTCAAAAAACTGCTCCAGATACTCTGGAGGGCCCTCCTGTCTCCAATATGTTCTTAGTTGAATGGGTGCACCATTCCTTGGCTGCCAGACCTCCACCCAGGGCACCAGAATGCTCTATCATCGCCAGAATCTTCAATTACAGAGACAGAGACTTGCTGCTTAAAGCTGCCAGAGAGAAAGGCGATCTGCGATGGGGCTCTGCGACAAAAACTGTTTCTTCTCAGACTTCAGTTAATAGGTGCAGGAGCAGAGGAAAACCTTTCAGGCAATGAAGAACATCCTGAGGAGGAAGGAGGTCAGATATACAATGTTATTTCCTACAAGAATTTGAGCGATACACAAGGGCAAGGCCATGTTTTTTACATCACGAAGGCCCCTGAATGGTTTGCCCTAGCTCTACCTGATACTGGGGGCACACTGTGTCGATTGCTTCACTGACCACAACCCAGTACTTAATATGATGAACAATTGAATGGCACTCTTCCACCCATGAGGTGGCAGGTTCTCTAGTTAGAGGTACAGTACTTCGGCCGCAAGCTCCTAATACCAAGAAAGTGAATATTCTGATTCTGCGGCCCCCCGATTTTGCAGTTACTGCGGCTGTTGAAATGTGTTGTTTGTTGGGCCGGCTCTGGTGGGTGGTCGGGTGGCGGTGACTGCCGGTATGTTTGTGTTTACGCCATTGGTGGTTAGGGGGGTCCTAGGGATGCTTTTATGTATTTGAAGACAGCACCAAGGACCACGCCTTCTCTCCATTTGAGTTCCCAAACATCTATTCACTTCCATGGGTACCGCAGCGTGCTGCGGCGGGTCTGTCCAGATCCAGAGGGATGTAGGTTAATGCAGTATGTCACCGACATCGGGGTGGGTAGATAGAATGGCTGGGGTGCGTATCACATTGATGACTTGGAATATACAGGGGTTCACCAACATAAAACATTCAGGCTGATCATGTACCATGTGAAAAAACCCCAGGCGAATATACTGTTTCTTCAGGAGGCCCTTTTGGCCAGAGACAGCAGACTCCTGAGTGCCCAAGGGTGAGGGATACATAGGTATAGCAACTCCTTCTCTTCCCATTCCAGAGGGGTTGCCACATATATTCACCAGTCTCAAGAATTCAACTTAACAACCAATTTGGGGGCGCAGATGGTTGATCTATAATTCTAGCAGGAGAATGTGGGGACTTCTGGTTGTTATCAATATTCATGCTCCGAATACCTATGTTTTTCAGGCATGTGCCAATTTTCTCCATTTCCCGACTTAGGTCATTTGGGCAGGTGATTTCAATATTGCTGTGTCACTGGACCTCGACCAGTCTTCCACTGCCCAAAGTGTGCTGTCTAGACCCACCACTAGGTGGGAATAATAGCTGAATATCATGTGTTGATCGAAGCCTGGCAGTTCTCGAAGCTTACACTAAAGGAATGTTCCTTTTATTCTGAGGTGCATGGTAGGGCATCCAGAAAAGATTATGTGATGGTTACTGAAGACATTGCCAGGTCCCTGGTGGGGGCCAAGATATTATCCAGGATGTTGTCAGGTCACACCCCAGTGGTGGTCTCTTTTCACAGACCTGCCAGATTCCACCAGGCTTCTTCGATGGCGATTGAGGGGGCGTGCTGTATTTCGGGAGGGAACAAAACAGGATATGCAGACATTTTTCCAGACAAATGTGGGCTCTGTGCCGGAACCCAGGACAATCTGGGAAATATGTATAGTTTTTTATTAGAGGGTGTTGTTTTTCTAAGAAGGGGGAATTTGGAAATCACTGCAAAGATCCATGGCACCGCTTGAAGCTTACATCAAAGACCAAAACTGCAATAGGTGCAACATGATGACCCTGTAATTGGGGCCCAATAGCGGGAAAAAATAGGGAGCATTTGCTTGCTGGCAGGCAGAGAGGAAAGGTTCCTCAGGGACCCAGTCGCAGCAGCTGCCCGCCCATACGCAGCTGGGGGCTATCCTTGAGATGGTGAGTCCCACTTGGGAGAACATTGGAGATCTTAAAGTGATTAACACAGTCTTTCACGATTAACTATACTCTTCCCAAACTTTCACGCACCATGGATTGATCAACCCCCCCTCCGACGAGGCGATTTGCTGAGTGATACTTTCCCTTCCCAATGGTAAGGCCCCCGGACTGGATGCTATAACAGTGGAAATGTATACGGAATACACTGGCCTGCTCAGAGCCCACTTACGTGATATATATGAGTCCGCGTTGGTGACTGGCGTATTGCCTGAATACTCTAGAAATGCCCTTGTGATGATCCAGCTGAAGCCCAACAAAGATCTTCAGCAGTGTGCCTAATGCAGGCGCCGTCCCTAATCAACACAGGTAATACAATTCTAGCTACGTTCTTGGCAAATAGACTACTGCTGCATATGCCTGCCTTGGTCCTTCCCGACCAAGCAGGATTCATCGCTATGAGGTCCACCCAAAACAATGTGTGCCACCTATTCTCCCTCATGCATAATGTAGACCCTGAGGTTCCGATTGTGATTGCAGCACTGGGTGCCGAGAAGGCTTTTGACTCTGTAGAATGGCCCTTTCTTTTCAAGGTCTTGCAGTGATCTGAGGTGGGCCTGGCGTTCCTTCAATGGGTTCAACTGCTCTATTCTGTACCCAAAGCTGCAATACATACTAACCAGGGGATATCGGACTACACCATGCGCATGAGGGGTACAAGGCAGGGATGCCCCCTTTCTCCCATTCTTTTTGCCCTTGCGATTGAACCTTTGACCTGCTGTTTCAGGGAGTACCACAACCATAGGGAGGTTAAGATATATTCTCATGTTTCTATTAATCTATATGCGGATGACATGCTTTTGTATGTTAAACATTGCAAGTGGAAACTACAACCTTTGGTACAGGAGATCTGTTGCTTTGGTGACCTCTCTGGTCTAAAGATCAACTGTCCAAATCGGAGGTTACACCTTTGACACCCTGGGTGCAACAGACCGATGTGCGGGATGCCTTTAGGTGGTGCCCTCACGATATCTGGGAGTGTTGGTCACAATGACACTGTCTGATCCTTATGCTAAGAACTATATACTGGCAGTTGGAGCATAAGGCGGAGGCGTCGGTCCTTCTTCCTCTGTCGCAGGCTGCTCAGATTTCCCTCGTCAAAATGGTGGTCCTCCTGAAATCATTGTATATATTCAATAGCGTACCGATTCCACCCCCCTCCCTGCCACCATCTGCTCATGCCTGAAATGTCCTATGGTGCAATTAGAGTGGGCAGGCAAACAGTCTAGGATATTGTACAATACATTGACCCACCCACATGAGGGAAGGCCTGGAATACCCTGACCTAAATGTAAATGTAATTTACTTTGGTGGTGGTTTGCCTCCCTGGAGCGCCCACGCGTTAAATTTTAGAGAGCGATATCTTATCCGAATGATATCAGGTGTCTGCTGTGGGGGAGGCTGAACCCAGGGGGAGAGGCATTAGAGATACAGCCTGTGAATACCATGTGTAAGGCCTGGCACTATATGAGGCGGTTTGTAGGGGTGAAGGAGCTTTATGCCCCCGGACTTTCCATACACATGGTGCAGCGATGGACATTACGTTTGAAAAGATATTCTGTTTTCACTTTGAGAAGCTGGGGGTGTACATGCTGGGAGATATGATACAATAGGGTCAATTAATTCATCATGTGGGAAACTCTTAAGGGTAGAGGGGAATGGACAGCCATGACCATGTTGCTGTATTCCAGACTATAGGAAGCCCTTCGGGCTAATTGGCCAGGCTATCCCAATGCTCCCACTGTTTCCCCTCTGGTTCAGTTCACCATGGAACCCCTGCGATACATCAAACTTGTGTCTTCACTGTACAGGATAATTAAGCAACAGAAGACTGATAAGCAGCTAGCATTTTCAGCCAGATGGAAGTCTGCGCTAGGGAGGAGTATATCTGAGTCAAAATGGAAATGTATCTGTGTGCAGACTTGTAGACTATCCTTGAATACTCGTTTCCACTTAATTCACTTCAAATGGTTACATCAGGTTTATTACTCCCCTGCCAGATTGCATGGGTATTACCTCTACCGGTCTGCTCAGTGCCTTAGGTGCTCTCATGAACCAGCTGATTTTATTCATGTGGTGTGGGATTGTCCACAAAGAAGGATTGTTGAGTATTTCTCATCTGCTTTAATTTAGTTGTGCTTATTGTCTATGCATGTCTGGTAGTGCTGTCAAGTTTTCTGGGGGGCATATGGGATATGGAGTAAGTTTGTGCTGTCTTGTTATTGGTTTGTTTTTTAAAAACAAAGGAAGTTTTAAAGTGTGATTGTGGGGTGGTTATAAATTAAGGGGATGGGGTCGTGGCTTGGCGCCGTGGATGATGGCCGCCTAAGACTGCCGCACCGACCCACCTGAGAACTAAATACAGCATTTTCTACACATACCTGTTTCTTTCCTCTGCGTGTCCTCGCCTCCGACTCTCAGAGGACTGCAGGCAACCTCTCCTTAAAGTCCGGCTGTCCTCTCTCAGGGTCCTGGAAGTGCTGGCTCACATTTTGTCCGCCTGCTGTTCCTGACAATGGCTGCCTCGTATGAGGTTAACTGTTTGTCCCAAATATGAGGCAAATAAATGAAGACACACCAGTCACAAACAAATATATAACCACAATTTAATATCGCTTAAGCGGACCCAAATTCATCAATGCATGTGTACAGGCATAGAGAAGGTGAGTGAAGGCATGGGAGAGTGAGCGTATTTTTATACAAATCTAACAACGTGGCAAATTCGTTCTAGTCCATCATGTGATGAGGGTTCATGACCTGTGAACGTGGGTATTTTGCTATGGCAACAAATGTTGCAGCGCTTTGTGTCATCTCTCAGTCAATTTACTGCCTGGGAACAGAGCAGAGTGGGTGGTAGGAGTATATCTTGTTCCTAACACAAGGTAACATTCCTCATGCTTCATTATCTATGTTATTTCTAGACTAAAATGTCAGTCTGCATTTCGACTCAGTAGCTTGGTCTTTCAGAGCTACACATGGCATGAATTGTGCTTCTTTCAATCAGATAGACGTACATTCACAATGTAAAGGAAGAGAGGAAGGCACCTAATTTACAGATTAGCTACGTCCGTTCCAGTTCTTCAAGGCTCTAGGTTAAAGACAAACAATGTACTCAGCAGATTTAGCATTCTGGTGCAGGGGCATTTTTGAAGAGCCTTCGGAGTGGTGACTTTGTGAATCCTTACCACGTTAGGAATGAAAACCCAGGAAAAGTGAGCAAAACTACCAAGATGGAGTTTGGAAAGCGCGATGGCGCGATTCAATGTGTGTGTGATTAGGCCAATATAACACAATACAGAATGGATGTATTTTTACCAACGTTGCTCGGGATGCAAAGTGCAGGCTTGGGCCTGGTCAGCCGTTGCCTGTTTCACAGCGCCACCTGATGTGGGCTTACTGAACTACTTCAATACTTTGTGCTGACTCGTCCAAGCTAACTTTTTTGTTCATTTAATCCTACATGTGGGGGTTTCGTCGTTTGGCTGCATTCCCCCACAACGTTTGCTGCTATTATTTACTGCACATCTTACCACCTGACTATGATAAGGCAAATAAACTAACAAAAAAGAAAATAGAGGGAAAGGATGAAAAGAGAAGGAAAAAGGTGGAGATGGTGTATGCGAGAGGGAAGTGTGATGGGAGGAATTAAGGAAGAATACAGTTGAGGAGAGTAGAAGGAAGAAAGGAAATAATTAAATAAAATGAAGATCAAAGGACATATAAAAGGAATATACCAGCAGCAGCTTCTGCATTCTAACTCTAAACTTGAAGGTGCAGCTTCCCCTTTTGGACCCTCTCAGATCCTTTGGGGTTTTCCTTCGTAAACTGCGCCATGGTCACCACTGTCCTCTGCTGTTCTGAGTTCGCAAACCTCAACTTGGAATACCTTGCTGGCTTCACCTCAGTCTGCTTATCTCTGAACTAACTATCTGCATTCTAGCTGACTCCTATCTGGTGTCTGGGGTTACTATGGCCACTGCCAAGAATAATCCTGAAACGCTGATTGTCAATAAGGACTTTAACCATTCTTCGACCAACTTGAAAAGACATAAGAGTACCTCTCCTCCTCCGCTCGCCCTTGAGGATCCTGCCATTAAAACTATTTTGCAAGAAATCCGAGCACTGAAGCCTTTTATTGAAACTATTAATCAAAAACTTAAGCAATTAGATGATCGGTGGAAATGCTTTGAAGATAGAATGGATGAAGTGGAGAAAAGGTTTAGCTCTGTTGAGGATATCTCTCCAAGGATTGCTCTCCTAGAAAAAACGGTCAAAGACCTTCAGAAACACAATGAGGAGTTGGAAAACAGGAGCAGTCGTAATAACCTGCACATCTCTGGCCTGCCTGAAGGATGTGAGGGTTCGGACCCCATTGTATTTATACAGAAGCTGTTTCCTGCCTTGCTGCATTTACCTCAGGATTCATCATTCAACATACAACGGGCTCATCGCATTGGCCCCCCGAAAAGTTCTGCCTCCTCTCGCCTTCCTCCCTGTACGCTCATTTTCTACTTACTTGAATATACTAAGCTTCAACTTCTAACTAATCTCAAAGGTCAAGGAGATAAACTCCCTCACTTGGTATGGAAGTAAACTACATGTTTCACAGGATGTGGCCAGGATTACGGCTCAACGCAGAAAATAATTTGTATCCTTACGTCCTGCTTTGAAACAGCTTAACGTTAGATACGGATTATAACATCCCTGTTCCTTCAAAGTGACTCATGAGGGTCGCACCGCCATCTTTGATGATCCTGCTGACCTAAAGTCCTTCATTCGTTCCATCAAAACTGAAGGCATGGATATGTTGGTACCCCTGAATGCCCCCTCCTTTTCCGGAACATGATGTTTTTGAAGGCTCACCTGTGTGGGCTCTATATACTGCCGTTTCTATCTCTGTATTAGAATACTGGTGGCTCAGGCACAGTTGTCGCGTCCCTCTCCTGCTGTGGGTCGTCATTTTCCTTTTGATGGCTCTGTAGGTGTCACCTACCCCTATTGCCTTTTCTCCCTTTTTCCAGCCTGATCATCTTTTGGTTCCTATGTCATATATGCTGTTGCTTTTTTCCCTGACTTAGAGGCTTTTTTCTCACTTTTTGACTTTTAATATGCAGTCCATGGTCAGAGTTCCCTTTCCTATTCCCTCATCCTTGTGTCTTTTCCGTTTGTTTGGCTCCAGTTATGGGACATCCTGATCTTGTTTTTACTTCATTGATTCATGTTGCTCTGGCACTACACATTTTAGTCTGATTTTCTCATATTCTGTGCGTATTACAGGTCTATGTTTTGCTCCTACATTTACTTAACTGTTTCCATGGTATTTAAATGTGTAACTGGGAACATTGAGGGATGCAATAATCCAATTAAGTGGCACAAAATTATATCACATCTCAATACATTTAAGCCATCAGTGGCATGTATACAAGAGACTCACCTATCAAGTGCTTAAGCGATGAAACTCAAATCCTATTGAATTAAAGATGTAATTGTGAGTCCTGCGGTGGGCAAGAAAAAAATGTAGTTGCTCTACTTTTCAACAAAAAACTATCATTCAAGATTCTGGGCCAAGATGCTGACACTAATGGGCAATATGGGTATGGGTCAAACTTCTGATTGGCACAGATCATATTTCCATTCTGAACATCTATGGTCCTACCCTCCCTGATCCAGGCTTTTGGGTTTCCATGAAACAAATGATTCTAAAAAATGATCTTGCCAATCTTATCATGTGCGGCAATGTTAATCAAGTCCACAACCCTTTCTTAGATCGGAAATCTAAATGTGTTTTCAAAAGCTACAAGACCTACAAATCCTTCGCACATTGTCTTGCTGAGACCGGCCTAGTGGATTCATGGAGGCTTTCTCATCCAACGCAGTTAGATTACACATTTCACTCGCCTCCACATGACATACTCTCCCGCCTAAATTGCATCTTTCCTTCTAAATTTCTCACTGGCACTATCATTGACTCTGCGATCTCCATTATTATTATTTCTGATCATGCCCCTGTTTGCACCTCCTTTAAATTTGAGGACATCAAAAAGCTGTCGTCTAGATGGAGATTCAATAACTATTTGTTGCAAGATCAGCAGTTTATCCAATCCGTTCAATCATTCCAACAACTATTTTTTACTGAAAATCTATATTGTGATACTTCAGTAGTTACCAATTGGGTGGATTTTAAGACTGTGCTCAGCGGCCATATTATGGCTTATTCGAGCGGAAAAAAGAAACAATTTAGAAAGCACCTTGATGATCTATATCTCCAACTTTCCAACGCTGAAAAACATTTATTTCGAGACTCCAATGTAACAAACCTCTGTTTGGTCATGACCTTACGTTTCCAAATTAATAATGAGCTCAATGATTTAGCTGCTGGGACTCTATTAAAATAAAAGACCAAGATCTACCAGACTTCCAACAAAGCTGGGAAGTCACTTGCCTCATATCTTAAGACTAGGAGGGAAAAAACATATATCTCACACATTAAAGATAAATCTGCTACCTCCCTTAATAACCCTGATGATATTTTAAATTGTTTTAAACAATTTGATTCTGATTTATACACTCCTAAACCCACTGTTCCCTCCAAGAATATTGATTCCTTTCTCAGTAATATCTATAGACATTCTTATCCCCAAATTGATCTTTCTCATTTAGATGGTGAAATCTCACTTCCTGAAATCACTCGCGCCATTAAGGGGTTGGGTAAAGGAAAGACCCCCAGGTCGGATGGTCTTTCTATTGAATTTTATTCGATAGCTTCGCCCATTCCCTTACCCTTGGGCTTCAATTGTTATACTCCTACTTTATCTCCCAGAAATCCTCATCTGGCTCCTTCTCTGAGGCTTTACTCATCCTCTTTCCCAAATCTGATAAAGATCCCACCCTTCCCAGCAACTATAGACCAATCTCTCTCATTAATGTTGCAAGCAAGATTTTTGCTAAAATTCTCGCTAACAGAATTGAATCTTCTCTTCCCGCTTTGATCAAACCCGACCAAGTCAACTATGTGAAGGGGCAGAACATCTCTGCAAATGCTAGATTACTACTTGACGCCTTTTGTGTAGTTTCTAAGGACAAGAAGGATAAACAGGGCTATGCTGCAGTTGCGCTTGATGCGGAAAAAGCTTTTGATCGGGTCAACTGGGACTTTATGTTTCAATCTCTCCGATGGCATGGCTGTGGTGAGCACTTTATTTCCCTTATTAAACTTCTCTCCTCTTGTCCCAAATCGTCTATTAACATTAATGGTCAATCCTCATCCTTCTTTTCCTTATGTAGTGGAACTAGACAGGGCTGTCCCCTCACCCCTATTCTTTACATTCTCTCTTTAGAACCTTTGTTAGAACTCATAAGATCAAACAGAAACATTCCTGGAATCCCCTGTGGGAAATCAATTATTAAAATCGCTGCATATGCTGATGATATTCTTATCCTTATTAAGATTTCCAAACTTCACCTTCCTCTTCTGCTTAATAGTCTTCATCAATTTTCCCTAGTCTCTGGCTACAAACTCAACAAAGATAAATCCGAGATTGTACCCCTCAACTCCTTTTGTATCAAACATGACTTAGATATGTTAAGGTTTAAATGGTGTAATGATTCAATTAAATATCTTGGTATTCGTTTCGCCTCCTCAGTATGCGATACCGTCAAACTTAATATGCAGATATTGTTAGAGAGATTAAGGGAATTAACCTCAATGTGGTCTCCCCTCTCCTGGTGGGGTCTGCTTGACACCATTAAAATGATGCTGTCCCCCATTGCTTTATATTATTTGCAACTCCTCCCGGTCCCCTTGTCTCCCTCATTTCTAAGTCTGTCAATTCAATTCTTCTCAATTTCTTATGGGGCTCAGGGAAATGTAAGAGGATTGCATTTGCCAAGTTAAAAAGCCCCATATGATATGGGGCGGGGTTAAGTTTCCGGACTTCAAATTATATCATTCACCGTTTCTTATTAAACAATCCCACTGCTGGTTTGCTCCTCCTAATTCCTTGAATATTCCCTCCTGGTGTGAGTTAGAAAAACACCTGGTACATCCCTGTAATGTAGCTGACCATACCTATGTTTTTAGTCACTCCTCTGCGGCCTTGTCTAACCCCATTAATGCTTCTATCTCTGCTCTAAGATTGTTTCTCTTCCCTCACACTAAGACCCCCTCCAAGAACCTCTCTCTGTTTCTTTGGCACAATAGACATATTACTATTAACAATAGAACTTTGTATCGTAAATTCTGGTTACACAAAAGCATCAGATGTATACCGCAAATTGTCAATGGTTCCTCGATTCTTCCCTTCCAACAACTGAGAAGTCTCTTTTCCATCCCTGTTTCTGACTTCAACTTTTATAATAACTTGCTCAATGTGTGCTTTGATGCACTCCATAATTTCTCAAACACCATCCTATCGCCTGATGCCTCCAGACTTTTGCTGCTAACCATGGTTTCCGATATAAAGCCTTCCAGATTTTATAATGCTTTGATTTCTGTGATTGTTGTTTGGCCTGTGTGCTTGAAATGGGAACATGACCTTGGCTGTATCCTTAGTGACCACACTTGGTCTCTTTTGTACACTAGGATGAGGGGCATCTCTGCTTCTGCCAACATAACACAACATCTGTTCTTCATTGACAGAGCATTTATTACCCCCTTGAAATTATCCAAATCTACAGAAGGTGCAGATGATAAATGTTGGTCGTGTGGTGGTGCCCTTGCCTCCTATAAACACATGTTTTTTAACTGTCCATATGTATTTAAATTCTGGCAGGAAGTTTGGAAATCCCTTAAACTCATCTTTACAGTTGATGTTCCAAAATCTTTTTGGAATATTTTCTTGGGTAGCCTGGCTGTCACAAACATCAAATTACATGGCTCTGCCAAGCTATAGGACTTGTTCATTGCCCTTGCTCTTAGGCTCATCACTACGAATTGGAAATATTCACACAAGATTTCCACTAGGGGTTGGTGGAACAGCATCTGTAGTGTGCAAAGAATTATGTAAGGCCACTTGCCTTGATACTATACCCAAGTATAATGCCAAATGTTTTTTTTTTATTCCTTAACTAGTCTGCTTTAATGTGTCATCTCATGGTTCCCGAGCGTTTGGCATGTGATCTATTTATCCTTTCTTTTTTAGTAATCATCTGTCTGCCATCTTGCTTTAGGCATTGCCTAATCCCTTTATTCGGTCATCAGATTTTTCCAATGCTATGAATCAAAGAATCCAAGTATTATATTGTTATATGTACCGTCCCCCCTCCTTCCCTCTGTTCTCTTGTTTGTCTTTTGTCTGTCCCCTTGTTTGCCCCCCCCGGTAGTCTTCTACTGATGAACCCCAATTCGATTGCAGATCTCAATGTTTATGAACTTTCCTCATTAACTACTCTCATAGCCTTACTCATTTGGCTACTAATTGTTCTAATGTTTTACTGTGTTGCCTTTGATTATATTGTGATTAATGCTATTCTCCATGAATGTCTGCATTGTTATTACTATGTATTGTTCTTAACTGCTTATAATGTCAATAAAGATCAATAAACACAAGAAATTAAGGGGATACAGAAAGAGCTGTGTGAAACAATTACTTGTCATGCATTTCATTTCACTTTGTGTCTGTGAGATTTTTTTGTTGGGTCTCATTAATTTCTATGTTGAGCTTGTAGGCTTCCGTTCAGGAAGGGGTAAATAAAGCTACACTCATAGGGGGTCATTTTCCAAGTCAAGCAGAGTGAAAGAAGTGGTGCTAAATGCATTTCTCTCCACTTTGTATGAGCTGCAGGACTTTGTATGATTTGGCAGGCGAAGTTGGGGAGCAGATCGACTTAACAAGTTTCCCCGGCAAATCTGATTGGTTTTCCAACAGCATTTATTGTTATGTTGGCGGAAAACCAATGGGATCTGCCTGACGTATACACCTGGTAAAAGCAGGCAGATTTCAAAGCAATCCATTGTAGATGGCTCCCACAATCGTTAATTGTGGACGTGATTTACACTTCTTCAGTCACGCCTGCATTTTACTCTTTACTTTTGGAAACAATTAAAATTACCAAATGGCCCCTTTTGCAAAAAAGGTGCCAACAGGAGCGGTCCCCTCTGTGAAATTTAGGATTCAAAACAAAATGCCCTCTTACTCTTCATCAACACTTTTCTACAATGATGAATACATTGTCATATTCATATACTATGTGACTTGTGCATTTTTAAAGTAATCTGTATAAAATGTACTTTTAAAAAATCAAACTTCAACACATATTTGTACCAACTTGAAGATGTGTGGCCAAGTATCTAAATTTCAGGCTAGGCTCAAATTCTGGCTTTACTACTTAACCAAAGCGTGTGATCCTGGGAAAATCCTTTAATTTCTCTATGCCCTACCTGCTTAAATTAAGTGCCCCAACAAGTTATTCAGTTTGCATTACAAGCTATTCGAAAAAGCTTCACTCATGGTGTAATAGATGGCCACCACACGCATTAGGGCCTGCCAAGAACACATAAATCTTTCTTTGAAAATATCAGGACACATTAGGCCCGCTACGTGTGAAAGGCGTCTGCAAACCACTGTTTTTGCTGCTGGACATTAGCTGGATACTCACGAGTTACAAGCCATACCGTGAGGATCCCCTGTTGCTTGGCTAACTCGCTTTTACATCCTGTACCCTTAAGGACTAAGACACTCACCACTAACAGAAAAACAGAAAAAAAATTGAACGAGGGGCTGAATGGGAAAAAAAGAGTTCTAACTATACAGCCAAACCCCCAAGAAAAAAGAAAAGAAACGACACAAATAAAAACAGTTTCTCCTGTCACTGGTTCTGTTAAGGAGTCTACAACGCCAGACAAATCTCGAACTTACAGGAAGATCGTTCCCAAAAGAACCTTGCTATCACGTAACCTGGTGAACTTCTTTGTCAGACACAAGTTACTAACTCAAGATCCGGTAGAAAACGAACCTTTGGTGGCCCACGAAGTCTCAGATGCGGAGCTATTGGAAATAGCTACAGATGATGTGGCTAGAGAGGAGACATATCAACCTCCCCCACTGGGCAAAAAGAGAACCCAGAGACACCAAAAACAACTAACCAAGCCTCCAGATCGGTCGACCGTGAACTACTGGCCAAAACCAAAGGCCAGCCTTCACAGGCTCAGAACCCGCAGACGATGGGAGAAGGAGTTTCTACACCAAGTTCAAACGCCACCCCAACCATAACCCTGCAAGACTGCAACAAAACAAAGAAAAAGACGTAAGAAGCGCTCGAAGGTGAAACTAGCCCTGCCCACCTTGTGAGTCTAGACAACCTCAGAAGCCCTAGAAATGCCCTACAAACATCTCCCTAGACAAACCAGAGGTGGCGATTAGGAGACTGGCTTCTGACAAACCTAACACAGGAGAGGACCTCGTAAAGCCACACGATACTACTCCAGTGATTATAACCAACAGACTTCCTGGAACACCATTACAAAACAAATGCAGAATGACACCCTTTGAATTACAAGAAAGTTACAACTTCCAAATATATCCAATAAGAGAAATCTCCACGAGAAACCTGATTAACAGTGTAATGGACGTGAGGACCCAAAGCAGGCACGACTTGCAAAATAAAACAACTACTTCTCTGACTGGTCTACCCTCCACTGGAATTATGGTGGACTCAACTCCACTAACACATCGTACTTCTAGGAGGCTAAGCTATCAAGAGATGGGTGAAAATACAAGAAAGTCTGACCTGCTGTCTGTTATGTCAACAGTGACCATAGCTTTAGCACCATTCTCTAAGCTATATGAGACAATTCACGAGACCCTAAAAGACCAAACCTCAATTATTGCAATCATCAGCAAACTCCAATGCTTAGAAGGATTCGTGACAGCTATTGAAACCAAAAGGAAACACCATGACTACTCAAAAAAAGAGGCGAGCTCACAAACCACACCAGAGGAAGGAAAATGCAAAACCAAAGCAGATGCTGTACCTTACTTTAAGGGTCCCAAGGAAAAAAAACACCTATCATAAAGATAGTCAGATATACTTAACAACCGCAAATGATCCACGATTGAACCTCCTAACCACGATAAGTAAAGGGAACACCAAAGAATATACCTCCCAAACTTTACAAACAGGAGTACCACAGAAACCTCCAGTACTAATTCAAGATAAAAGTGTAAAGGAATACTTTATTTGGAAAACCTAAAAAATATTAGGGGAGCCCAAACTATGGACTTAAATTGTGGTGAAGCAACAGTATCTCCGCCTACATCAGATGATAGAGAGCCATCGGGAAGAGAAGAAACTCGACACCTCCCAGTGAAGGTGCACCTGGATACACATAAAGACAGTGAAGTAGAAACGGAGGCATCAAAGTCAACGGACCACAGGACAGCAGTAGTAGCAAACTCTAACCAGGAAGGCTCAATCAACTTGTTGGAACTCTCAGAATACTCATTTGAAAACTCTGAGTCTGAAATACCTAAAACACTGACGAAACCAAACATGGGGGCAGAAACTACCAGTAACATCGCTGACCGAGAACCAGTTGAGAGATGTGTAACCCCTACTCAGAATCCTAAAAGAACTCCTATGAATAAGACATCTACTCCACCTACTTCCACATTCATGACTTTGTCCGAAAAATGAAAAAGACTACATCAGAAGAGAACCACAAGAGAGAAAAGTGGACAAGACATAGAGGCATTCTGGGTTAAAACCGTGACAAACAGTACGGAGAATTCTCCTACATCCACTAATGATCGGAGGTTAGACAGGCATGATAAAGTGGTGCCCCCTAGGCAATAACTTGGCCCAAGTAAAGGACTGGATAAGCCAACCATCAAAGAAGGAAGAATGGAACGCCCACCGGAACCTTAGAAAAACACCTATAAGAAAGAAGGGCAGACCTTGCAACCATCACAAAGAACGAGATCCGTTAAGTTGATGAGAATCTTGGGGGGAAAAAAACCAACCTGATTTTGAACCGCAAAGCTATCCTGCAGTTGTTTTACTGTGTACCGAACTTAAGATTGATATCCACGAATGAAATCCAAATTGTGGAGTTTGTAGAAAAACACATCACAGACTCAGTCTACTTTCACATCAAATTATCATCAGTGACAGACACACTCCTTGAAGCAACGGACCATCTGCGAAAGTTGGGTTTTGACATGAAAGCATATCGACACCATGACAACCCGACCAAGTCACCATGGAGAGGCAATCCCTGCGAATCAACGAAAAAAGATAAAGTCCATGCTGCTAATCCCAACTACGGTCTCCAAGCATTGGATTCTAAAACAAGCTTGGTGAAACAACTGACCACCGAAAAAAAAGACTCAACCAGAGACGTTTCCTAGAAACACAGTTTGAACTTGGTCATTCCTCCCACAGTGTCTTCAACTGAAGACAGGGAAAACTCGCAATCAGAGGTTGACTCTAATCCAAGCCAACAGAGTGAGACACACAGACCAACTACAAAGATCAGGTTTAACCCAGGCAAACCGGGAGAAGAAAAATTGGTCTTCATGGACGAGCAAAAAATCAGAAAAGAAAAAACATCTGACAAATCATGGAGGTGGACATCAAAAGTCCACTGAAGGACTCAGAGTGAATAGCAACTCGAGAATGTCTGCTATCAGCAAAACAAGCCCATAACCACAAACCAGACGATTAGTAAAGAGCTAAAAATAGGCTCTTGGAATACAAGAGGATTCAAACACCTGACAGCACCCAGGCACCCAGTGATCTAAATATTGGAGAGTTTGACATCCTTTGTTTCCTAGAACCATGGCGGCTCACCCCCCCTTTAATGGATGGTTACAACATAAGATTGGCACCAGCAAAGAAAGGACCCATGGGTCGGCCCATTTCTGGGCTCCTAACGGCAATAAAGTCTGGATTAGGCTTATCTGTACAGGAAGTGCTGATCTGTGATCTTTTGCTTCTGGTAATCCGAGTTCACTGAATAACAACTGAACCTCCAAAGACCGAGAAGACCATCCAGAACCTGATCATTTTCAACTGTTATTGGAACCCTGAGCTGACCTCACACAGAGACTTCATGGAACTGATAACCTCAACAATTGACATGGCTCTGCTAAAATATGACATCCCACTATTTCTAAAATCTGGAGATTTAACTGCTGTTTGCGGTCTGCCCAATTTCACTACAACTACACACAAACCAAATCCACTTCCAGAACAAAGATGAAAACTCTGGTCAGCAGCTATGAGACCAAGGAGTTTGGTCTCTACAGAGTTGAACTGTCCAGTGACAAAACTCGCAATTCCTACTTGGCGGCGAGGAGACCAAGCAGCCGACATTGACCACGTGTTTGTCTCTATGAAATTGGCACACTACATCACAAAGCACGAGATTATTCAAACTAAAATCAGCGACCACAATCTGAGACTCGTGACCTTTACAAGGGGATCAGAAGCCCAGAGGCCAATTATGGGAGCAGACGTTGTGGTAAACAATGGCGGCAACCGACTTCAGATGAAATCACGACCAAAGGCACAAATCAGGTGGACTTTGTGGCCTTACTCAACCACTTCAAATCCAAAAAATCTAATGGGAAAACCACAGACCAAGGTCACGGCACTGCTACGATGAGATGTTGGTAGAAAAACGTAAAATTATCAGACGTCTCAAAAAAGCTGCATCCAGGTCCAATTCAAGCAAACTAAAAACTGAAGCTAAGAACGCTACCCAGTTATATAAAAACTGGGTAGCTGGACGCAAGAGAACCGTCCTTCAGAATGATGCAGAGAACATGCTCAAAGCTTTGGCTAAGAAAAACTCAAGAGATTTTTGGCAGCTAATAAAAGAAGATCAATCAACCACCCACGATACCCAACAGAACTATGTTAGCGAGTCACAGTGGGAACAACACTTCCTGACCCTATTTAAAGAAGGAGGAACACCTTCAACTCCTGTGCCAGCGTCTAGTTTTGAACATTGGGACATGGGCATAAGTCTAGAAGAGATCCAACTGAAAATCAAAAAGCTCACTACATCAAGAGCACCAGGGCCCGATGGCCTAAGTAACGCAATGCTAAAAGAAAATTTGGAAGATTGGGTGATTTTTATAAAAGTCGTCTTCGACAAAATCTGCAGAACACAGCAAATCTTCTGTTCGTGGAAGACAGCCACGATCGCGCCCATATTTAAAAAGAGGAAAAAAGACAAACCTCAAAATTACCGCCCAATTGCTTTACTAGACGTTATAGGCAAAATCCTTGGATCCTTCCTACTCGCCAAACTAACCAGCTGGATCACCACCAACAGCTGGTTCGAACCCTTTCAAACGGGCTTCATACGGAACATTGGCACAGCAGCAAACATTGTGCTATTAAACATCTTAAAAGCACAGAGCCACCAGGCGAATTCCAGAATATACATCATTTCCGTAGACTTAACCCAAGCTTTTGATAGGGTACACAGACATAGACTTTGGCAAAAACCTCTGAAGCGAAAGTGCCCGCAAGAAATCCTGGACCCATTAATGCAACTACACTCTGACACCTCGATCAGAGTTCGCCTAAACAGAGGAGGCCTTCTAAGCATGCCAATTCCAACTTGGAGAGGGGTCAAGGAGGGCTGTCTTCTTGCCCCTGCCATCTACAATTTTTACATCGCTGACCTTCCTGACTTTGAACCATCAATTCGGTCATTTCCACCTAAGCTGGGAAAAACTAAATTAACAAGACTCCTCTATGCAGACGACTTGATCATGATCAATCAAACCGTAGTAGGCCTCCAAAGACAACTAGACAGCCTCTACCGCTATCTGCTTGAAAACAACTTGGAGCTAAACGAAAGCAAAACCAAAATCATGTCTCCAAAAAGCTAAACATAGAAAGACCAAACCAAGTTAGTTCTTGGGTGACAAAAAGATCGAGGAAGTGGATTCCATCAGATACCTTGGAGTTACCTTCAACAACAGCCCCACAGAGGTACCGGCACAAGACTTCCTAAAGAACAAAATCACAGTCTTGATAACACAGGGCTGGTTGATGGACAAAAGATTTGGAAGATTTTCCATCATTGGCCTATTTAACTTCTACAGGAACAAGGTGGTCCCGACCATAACATATGGAGCCGAAGGTTTGATCCACATGCCGAAAGAAATATGGTCAACATTGGAAGGTAAGTTCTGGCGATCCGCCCTAAACTTACCAAATTCAGCCAGAATAGTTAGAATCAGAAACAAGCTAGCCCTAACCTCACTGGAAGCGATCGTGGAATGTAAGGCGCTAAACTTACATCGAAAAACAGTGCCTCCTTTCTGTGCATCAATATTTGAAGTGATCCACGACGGAATCTCCAAAACTTCAAACAGGGTCCTGAACACTTGGGTTAGCAGCCTCCAAAAAACACTAGAGGAAGTTGGTTGCACAGAAAAGGATCTGGTCACGAACCCTCTGAGAATAAGAAAAAAGCTCTTCGAACTTGACTGGATCAAAACAACCGAAAAAGCAAGTCAAAGTAGCCTGACAGTGAACCCGCCTGTAATCCCAATAAAACTGAAGCATCCGAGAGGCTACCTGAAGAGATTTCCGGATAGGTCATTCACAGACACCTTCCTTAGAATGAGATTAAACCTGTTAAAGACTAATGAAATCAACTACATTCAAGGAGGATCTACCTTTAAAACCTGTCGGTTTTGCGCACCAACTGAAGAGACCGAATCGATCAAGCACTTGCTGATGACCTGTAAGAGATGGGAGCCCCTTAGAGAGTTACACTTGACTCCAATGTTAAGGAACCACAAAACAGTGGACATAGAGGATTGTTGGAGGTCACTCATATGCGGAGAGCAAACCAAAACAACCATCGCCTCGGTCTCTGTGATGAAGTCTATTATTTAAACCTTGTCTAACAACTAGACGTTCAAGAAACTTTGATCAAAGATATATCCCTGAATTCATCCTTTTCTTTTCTTTTCTTTTTTCTTTCTTTTTTGATTGGACAAAGCGGACACAGTGATGTCAAATGTCTCTTTTTGAAAAAATTGTTAATTCAATTAATTCTAATAAAATTTAAAAAAAATAAAAAAAAATATCAGGCCACATTTATTGAACAGAATTCTGTCATTCAATAGAAAATCAAAGTAAATACATCAAACAAAGAGTCATCATGGGCAACTGCATTTTATAACCAGTATCTAAACAGTAACAGTATGTAACAGACAATGATGTACAGGGGCATGGCAGGGGAGCAAGGCCCTCTCCTTTCTGCCACGCTCAACCTGGAGTGATACCAGGAGACCAGAAAACCCCTCAACCTGCACTGTCTGCCTCCTGATATAGCTCTCCCAGGAAGAGGAGGAGGAGGAGGAGGAGGAAGAAGAAATATGTAATAGTTTGATGGGTACGATAATTTGGGAATCACCTTTTCAAGCTCATTTCTACGGGAAAATCGCATTGACAAAACAGCTAGCTGTATGAAGCAATTGAATGCTGCCATATTTCGCTTTGTAAAGAATGTTGGCAGCTACTCACTAAAGTATGTCACAAATCCACAAAGTAAAAACTGGCATATGGTTCAGGTTTATGGGGCTATACTATTATATTAACCTGTTGGGATCTTGTGAAAATGAATTCTTAAGGAAACTATCACCGCAAAGGGATCAAACATTATCTATTCATTTGAAAATGGGCATTATGTATTTAATAGACTACTTGTTAAAACTGCTCTTATTATGGGTTGTGGTTTGGAATAAACCCTCTTTGAGTTGAATCCTAACCTTGTTGAGGGATGTCTCTAAAATCAATGTGGCAAACAAGATTCATTGGTTAAAATGTTAAAGAATATCCATATTTGATGTATGCACATTCCAAAAGCATTAAAGAGCTGCTACTTTGATTTCTACAACAGGCAAAGAAAAGGGCAAGGCCTACTGAAACCAATGGTGCAGCAGCATTTCCTCTGGAAACCCACTTCTGATTGTGAGCCATAACTATAGTGGGTAACACATCCGCTCTCTCTGATCACTGCTTTTAGATTTAATATGTTACTATTGAAGAACGAAATCTACAGATTGAATAAACAAGAAAAGGGTCCGTGTGGGTGTAAATGTGACCCAAGAATAGTGGAAAATGTGCATTTTGTTCTTTTTCCGGTGTATTATGTAGTTTCGCGTCGAAATAATATCCAGTTTTTAAAGAAAATGATTTAATGTATTACCTGATTTGCTTTTTATAACGTGAAGGCAGCCTTCATTATGTTTTGCATTAGAATAGTATTTAATGCTGTTAGAATTTTTATTTATGATACAAATTATTTAAATTTTAGTTTATACTGCATTTTGTCTTTGTTTTACTTTGATGCTAGATATTTATGAATTTTAATTATTTCTGTATGGAAAAATGCGTTTACCTACTAAAGCATTGGTTGATTGTTGACAGAAAATATACTGTTCAGAGATGCCAAAATCTTGTTGTTCCAGGACTTCTCCCAAATGGCTAGCTTGCCGATTTTGAGAGAAGGGAATCAGCCCCATTGGAGACACCCTTGTTTGCAGTTGTTTACACTTTAGGGCAAACAGCGAACTGTGGCTAACCCAGGGCTTTAAGTGGGGTACGAAATCAAGGGGGAAGGGCTCATTTGGGGCATGGCTTATGGGATGGCCGTGACCTAAAAAAGTACACAAACCATAGTAAGGTACGCAAACAAATAAGCATGTGAGCATTTATATATTTGTATGCATACCTTACTATGGACTGTGTACTATGCAAGCCATCTTTTATAAACATAGAAATATGTTGCATATTTCTATGTTTATAAAATATGGCTTGAAAAGTACACAAACCATAGTAAGGTACGCACACAAATATATAACACAATTCAATCTAAATTAAATTCAACTGTCGGCAAAGCTTTATAAAAGATGGCTTGAATTGTGTACTTTTCAAGCCACCTTTTATGAACACAAAAATATGGCACTGTGTCCCCAGGTTCGCTGAGGGTCAAAGATGCCTCGGTAACCTGGGGTGGGGGAAACAAAAAGACAGCAACTTCCTCACCAGAGGAAGTTACAGTGACTGTCAGAAGTGCCAGCCACCTGACTGGCACTTCAGTCAGTTTACCTGACTTAATGGCGGGCGCATTCCCCGTCGCAACTACGGCTGCAGCGGGATAATGTGTCCCTCCAATATTGTGGTTGGACGGGGGCCCGGCTCAGCCCCACTTTTTGGAGATTGCCGGGGCCCAGCCCCGGCTGACCCCAGCCCACTTAAAGCACTGGGCTAACCTTTACGCAAAGGCTTATTGGGAGAGGAACAAACCGGAATTCCAGATGATTAGGTAGAAGTTAACTCAGAGTGGTATTAGTGGGGCGGAGGCAGCACAGCAGTGGCCAGTGGGAAGTATGTGGGTATCTCTGGCATGGAACCATGTAACACCATCAGTCCCTACTGTATCTGGACGGTTCTGGATACTCTCTTGCTATTAATTGGCAAGACTGCACATTGGAACATCACATATATTTGGTGTATGGTTCGGAGAGACAAAGGACTTGTATGGAGTGAGATTAGGGCTATGGTTGTTTGGCCAGCAATGTGTTTTGAGGACAATTAAACTGTTATGGACATTGAGAGAGTTCATGTTTGAGCAATGGATGGGGAGTTGGGGGTGGGGGGACATGGGGATGGTCATCGTGGAATGGCACCACCCTATACTCAGAAAGTGTGATGGCTGAACACATGAGATTATTTAGGGATGTGGACTTTGTTAATTGTGTGTTTTACTGTCCCCAGAGTGCAATCCCCTTTGTCCCTTTACTGGGAGTTACGGTGGAGGGGGTGCCGTGCACCGAAGACCTCATGGCTAACTCAATCTTTATAACACTGAATGTTTCAGGGTCTTAATTACCCACCTAAGTGGAGGTCCCTTCTACCTGGATTCGGAGAATTCAGGGCCTCTGTGGGTTTTCTGCAGGAGAGACATTTGCTGTGTAACCGTTTATTTAGAAGCCACCCTCAACATGGGGAGTCCCTTCGCTCCCCACTCAAGTGGTTATTCAACAAACTGTTTAACTGATTATTTGTTAAGCCCTATCTCAGACACATATCATGCCTTTTGGATCCCTCTCCCCTGAGCTAACAATGAGCCAAGAACCAGGCCAGTGTACGGAAAATACATTGGTATTTATTTAAATTACCAGTAATAGAAATTAGCACAAAAATATCGAAAACACCACTTTATCTGTAGCACAACATAATCGACTTCGCTCAGCATAAATAAATCACACAAGTGAGTTGAAAAGAACGCAGACACAATTATTCTGTAAATCTCACTTCACAAAATAATTACACTGATCAATAATATAATTTCACCCCAAACGTTTGCTTTAAGACAAACACAGGGTGATTTATTGCTTTGTTTTTCAGACCCGCCCTTGCTATGGTGTATGTTGGGAAGTCAGACAGAAATATTTGAATGCTTTGGGGAATTATGGATTTCAGACCCCCCTTACTAAAAGCCCTGTGTTGGGGAAGCTGGATAAAAAGTTTGGACTGATTTAAGAACAAAGGCACCCCTCTTCCTTATAGAAGTCCAGGTCAGCTGGACAACAAGGAATACCCAATTCAATTATAGGGCATCATTTTCAGCACACACTGGGAAGTCAACTTTGTTAATTTCGAATTTTGGGGAATTAATTAAATTAATATTTTTAGATACATAGGCTATGGATCTACACAATGTTTGCCTCTCCCCCATCCCCCTGCTATAAAGGGAAAGGATTCCAGGCAAGCAAGCCTCTGTTTAAGGTTCAGGACAGCCAGCTGCATCTCAGGACACTCTAAAGATAGGGCAGGGGTCTGGTCACTCCACTCTCAAAGATGGCCTCCCGCTCTCCACCCCAGTACCCAGCCAGCTTTGAGGCCTTCTTAGAAATAGCTCCACCAAGATGCACTCTCAGCAATCTCCTCTGGTGTCTCCTTACAGCTGTCAGAATGGTATGTTTCAGCAGCCTTGCTGATGGTCTGTCTCTTCTCTCTGTCCTCCTGTCTTTCTGCTTTTTCTGTCTCCCAGTGTTTGTGTATCTCTCCCCTGTCCTATTGTAGTTCCCTTTATGTAGCAGAAATGACATCACCAATTTTACAATCATGGGGAAGTACCCTGCAATAATCCCTGCCACTAGGATTGAACAGTTACTCCTCTCTCTCCTCCCAACCCTGCCTCCAAGTTTGGATTGTTTTAGGGGTTTAGAGAAACATATGACACTTGCTATTTGTAATCGCTCCTTTGTTCTCCTTTTAACTTTTTGGCAAAAACTAGTTCTGTATCACAACTTCATAATTTTACTAGCAACTGCCATACCCAACATATTTTCTGTTTTAGCTGATCATGGAGAATTAGATAAGTCGACCACCAAATCCGTACGATGTAGCATGGCAATGTGGCACATTTCTGCCGTTTCCATAAAAAGTACAACAGTTATGAAGATGTAGGTTATTAAGCATATCCCTAATTTCATTTTCCATTTTTTCACCAACTCTAACATTTGGAACATGTTTAGACCAGCCTGAAACCTAGTCTAACTTGCCACTACAGTTCCCAGAGTCACAGGTAGATGCATTTTATATCCCAAAAATCACCTGAAAATTATGTAAAAAATGATACAAAAATTAAATCAATCCACAGTATGGTTGCTGCGAAAAAGGCCTAAATGGTACAGTCCTTTTAAATTAATTGTGAACGTTCATGTTCAGCTAATGGGAGGTCTGCTTCATCCAGCACAGCCATCTGTCTCCCTGGGACAGCCTGTGACCAGAGGTTTTTGTACGAGTCTCTTTGAAGTTGGTAGTTTGCTCTTTGAAGTGGGTGCCCGCTATGAAATTCAGTGTTTTATGTATATTATCCGCCCCCTGCCTGCCCCTTATCAATCCTATCTGGTACGAGTTTTGGGAGGACTAGGCTCAGCCTACCCACAAGTACACTGACATAAATCTTCCAGTTCACGTTCATTAGCAAAATGGGCCTATAGGAACCGCAGTAGAGTTTGTCCCTGCCCTCTTTCGGAAGTACAATGATATGTGCTTGGGTAAATGATTCAGGGGCCTGCCAACCTTCTAATATACTATTAAATAATTGCGTCAGGAATGGGACCAGGAGAGTGCCATGAAACTTGTAGAATGCTGGAGTATATCTGTCCTGCCCTGGGGCAGAGACGGCTTTAAGGTTGGCAGTAGCATTGAGCACTTCCTCATTACTTATTGGGGAATCAAGGGCAACTCTATCCTCTGGGCTGGTCTGGGGCAGTTTCAACCTGTTTAGGTAATTTCTTATCTCACTTACATGCCCTGTGTTCTCTGTAGTATAAATCTGTGTAAAGTACTTGCCAGACTCTGGGCTATAGCCGCCGGCACTGCATGTATTATCCCCCTTTCGTCTCTGATCTTATAGATGGCCGACTCTGCTCTCTGACCCCTCACATGCGCTGCTAGCAGGGTGTGCGCCTTGTCCCCCCTTTCCGTAATATTTCTGTTTGACATAGCGCAACAGCGCAATGGCCTTCCCCCTCCATATGTCCCCCAGCTCCTTCCTTAGTTCTTTGAGCGTGGCTGCCATATCCCGTGATTGGTCCCTAAGAGCCCTTTCTTTTTTCTTAATTTTCAGTTTCAGGTTTGTTTCAAGTGTCTTTTCCTACTTTGTTGTGCCCCCTTTTGAGATCAGGAGACCGCGAAACCTGGTGTAGGCCGCTTCCCATATTATGTGGAGGGGCATGTCCTTCTCTGAGTTAATTTGAAAAAATTAAGTAATCTCCTTACAAAGAGATTCCCTGAAAGCCAGGTTCCTGTGCAGGCTGTTGTTGCAGACGCAGCACACCTATAGTGGGGCTCGAGGCCCCACATCCAAAACCGATTACACATGTCGTGATCTGACCAGCCCACTATTTTTATGCTTGCGCCAATTATGGTGTATTCCAGGGCGGCCTCTATGAGAATGTAATCGATCAGGTGTAAGACATATGGGGCGGGAAATAGAATGTATATGCCTGCGTTTGTGGATGTTGTGTCCTCCTAGCGAATTTTCGATCAGCATCCCCACCCCCGCATTTTTTGCTGGACCTGTCGCCCACAGCACGAGTCCCACCTGCTTCCCTCTCAAAGTGTATTCCCCACTCTTTGAATTTAGTTTCTTGCAGGAAGGGAATATCCAAACCGGACGGTCCAAATTTCCTGCCCACCATGGAGCGTTTTTGTGGTGAGTTCAGCCCTTTAACGTTCAAAGGCCCGACACCTAAGCTACAGTTATGTGCCATTATGCTTTCACCTCCTTTCCACCTGTGAGCCCCGCATCCCCAGAGCTTTGTATCCCTTTGCCTGACCCCCTGTCTCCAAATAGCAGAAGGCCCCTTGCTCCCGTTCGAACAGCCTTCCAAGAACCCCTTCGTCCCCATACACAAATGAGCCTCCTCCAGTCGTCCACCGCAACTGTGCCCCAACTCACCCCATTGATCCGACAGGAAGCGGACCAATTCTCTCACAGCGGAGATGGCCCAAGATAAAAAAAAAAAGTGGCCTTGCAACAGAGGGCCCCTCACGTTTCCAGCAAACAACAATTCTGTGCAACTTTAAACACTTGAAAGATAAACCAACAGAACAATCAGGAGGCTTCTGCCAGGTTGATGAGACATCCGTCACTGTCTGGTGAAGGGCCATTTGCACCTAAACCCGGGGCTTGTTGCCTTCCGAAGTAGAGCCTAGACCATGCGTGCAGGTACCAGGCGGTTATCAGGGGGTGTTGAATCTCCAGTATTTCCTCAAGCCAGGAGCCTGACCCCTCTTTTGGTAGTTGTCATGCGTGCCTTGTTCCGCGACTGTGTCCTTGGGCAAGCTTTCTGGCTCAATGCTGCGTCCCTCTGTCTTTAGCCGGTTCAGGACCCCCACTGCTTCTTCCTTCATGGTAACCCTGAAATCTTCTCTGTGGTGCTCAAAGATCAAGGCGAACAGGAAACCCAACGATAGGGTATCCCTTTTTCTTGCAGCCATTGCATCAGGGGGCGACATTTGCATTTCTTGGCTAATGTCAGTGAAGACAAGTTTTGATAAATTTGTATTCAAACCCCTCGAAGTCGATCTCTCCTTTGACCCTGGCTCTCTGTAATGTGGCAACCTTTTGCTTATAGTACTGGCATTTGGCGAGGACCGACCTGGGACCATTGGGTGCCCCATGGCCCCCCTCTCTGTGGACTTAGTTGAAGGAAATCTCTGGCTGTGGTGAGATGAGACTTCAAAGAGTCCTCTCACCAACTGTTTGACTTGTTGCTCAAGCGCTATGGCAAACTTTGCTTGCAACTCCTTCATACCCATGATTCTTATGTTTGATCTCCACTTCCGGTTCTCAGGGTCATCTATTTTTAAGGACAAGTCTCTTTCCCTCTGTTTGAGGTCCTGCATGTGGCCTTCAGCTCTCAGCTCTCTCAGGTATACAGGCTATTGATCATTTTCAATGGCTTCAATCTTCTCATCGACCTTGTCAACTCGCCCCTGCAGATCTATTATCGCACCCGTCAGGCCTGATTTTATTGAGTAGATCTGCTCCAGTAGCATACAGATGTCCCCCTTTGTGGAGGCCACTCCATCATCTCCTGCTGTGACTTGGGGCCTTGAGGCAATCACCATTGTGTCCTCAGGTGCCACCCTACGAAAGCCGCTCAAAATTACACTTGTCCCTGGGTCCAGGGTCCATTGGCCCACTGTGTTGGCCTTCACTCCTCATTGGGCCATTTCCCGAGAGCGTGATCCTTGTGTGTCTCTGGCCGAGAAGTCTGCTGTTTCCCTCATCCCCGACCAGGGTGCGAATTGGGATGATGAGTGCCCTCCGTTCTGCCCACCAAGCAGTGGGTGCTGCTCCTTGGTCACCACGGGGGAAAGCTGCGCTACTCTTCTTCAGTGATTCGGGCCTTGTACAGCTTTCTCTCACACAAACCCAGTGCTGGCCGTGTAGTGCCGCAGAGAGCTCCCCTCTGGCAACTAGTGCTTGCCCTTTATTTTGCTTTCAGGATCCCCCCACTGTCATCTCCATTGCCCTGGGGGGAATTGCTCGCTGTGCCTGAGTGACTGTGCTCTGCATGCCCCCACTTGACCCCCGGCCCCGGCTTACGGCCGTTCTGGAAAACGAGGGACGAGAGCCGTAGCTGAACTGACTTGTTACCGTGATCTTTATTCACACTTTAGAGTGCTTGTTCACGCCCAGCGCAATTGCCCGTAATCATGCTTATGGAGTGAGAGGCAGTTGTAATTAACTCTCCAGGGATCACATCCGACACGAGTGATGCTCAAGTACTTAATGATAACTATCTGTTTCAGGTAAGGGTTGAAATTGGGGCACATACCACCTCCCCAACCAATCTGTTAGAAAGGTTTGCTGAAAATCTGACCCAGGAGTCACATTCTGAGGCGACATCGACTTTCACTGATAGGTCGGTGTCAAATGGCACAACTAAGGAAGACACTCAACCACTCCTGGCTGAACTGGCTACCAAAGGAAATTCAGATATTATCAGCATAACAAGCATGCTTACGGAAGACAACAGGGCGTCTTCCCCACATAAGAGCCCACTCGAACTTTACACATTCAGAAGACTGCTTGCAAAACAAGGCCAAGAGGCTCCAAAAGAAGTCTGGAAACCTAAAGGCCTGGATCCAGTAAATGTTTCACTACAACAAATATTTTATTTTATGGAAAACCATATAGATCACGGTCCTGGAGAGGCCTCCAAGGCCGATCATACATGGGACTTGGGACTTGATGCCCCCGTAAAAAAACTTACGGGGCTTACTATACATACTGCGGAAGCAGAGAGTGTCTCTGCCGCGGATTCCTCAAAGGAGCAGCAGGTCAAAGGGTAGTCGAAAAGGGGGACAAAGACCCCCAGTTAGAAAACATTGTGATGACCAAACGGGTTTCTCAGAGCATACCGGTGGCCCTGCAACCTAAGCTTAAGGCTCTGTAACTAGTCTGGAAAAGGCCCCTGGTCGAAGACCCAACACAGAAAGGCCTTTACGACATGGGACACAAAAAAGCAAAATGCTCTTCTGGAATAGGATGCTCAATTCAAACTCCAACTGCGAACCGCAGCGCCACTCAGACAAGTTTGCCTTCGGCCCAGAGGGACTTTTGCAACCCTTCAGAGAGGGATTTGACTGATGAGGATCTCTTATTGGACTTATTGGACTTGGCTACAACCCAAATTGAGGTGCAAGTACCACCAAAAACAATGATAGACACCATGCGCATAGCCGCATTTACCATCACATTGCCACCTTTTATGAAGCTCTATGAGAGCTTGAGCGAACAGATTAAGAATCAAACAACGGTCATGGCGATGCTCCACTCGAAAATTATATTCGTAGAGGGCTTTATCACGGCTATCCAAGGCAACTTGGAAAAGAACACTGAAACAAATGCCGAACAAATTACTAACATACTACGCAGTATCATCGAACCCATTATCAACCACAGGAACCAGAGAAAATAAGAGCAGGTAAAACAGCACAAGGACCTGGATTCCTTAAGTCTGGATATCCATGTCCTAGATCCCCCGAACCTTTAAAAGTAATGTGGGTCATTTGGCAACTCCTTTGGAAATCACACGGGAAGAGGACAGACCGACTCATTTGGACAACCTTACTTCTAGGTGTAGCATGGGCGAACATGTCCCTTCCCTTGAAATCATAAAGATTGAGGATAATTCACCACAAGGGACTCCTTCCCCTCCCGTTCTCCTAGAAGCTTTGAAGAAGGGAAGTACTAATAACTTCAGCCCCCACTACAAGGTCACCGAGCCCACAGCTACTTCATCTATATTGACTAGATTAGGTACAGCCAAGGCAGCGCAGACAATCCAGCCCACACTGAATGCAAAGGCCCAGGTTAACTTACCTAAACAATATGAGATATTTTCCAAATTGGAAACGGGATCTAAGACCACCCAAAGGACCATAAAGGTCACCTCACTCAAGAAGAAAGTTATTAAAATCTACCTTAGGCCAAAAAAATGAACAGGGGCAAGTTGCTGTTGGCCACTTTCAGCCACCAAAAAAACAAAAACGTCAATTTCCCAAGACCAAAAAGTCCTTGCTGAGAAACTTAATGCTCCCAACTACAAATAACAGTGATTACAGGGAGTTTGTTACAACAATGGAACAAGACATGACAAACTAAGTGTTACACCTTTCCAACGATGGCAGTCTAGACGGCATTTGTCGTTATACAGATCCGCACTTCGCGGGAATTCCAAGATGGCAGGGAATCGCCGGCACGAGAGGATTAACAGTCTAGTTGCTGCACGTCTTTCACTCACGGGATCGAACGATCACATGACTGCTTTAAAAGACCAGAAACCTTCCCTTCAGTGCGTCGCTTCTGCTCAGTACGACGCTTCGTAAGTTCGCTATTTGCTTTTCTAAAAGATTCCTGATTATATCCATCGATATTACCTTAATTTCTTTTCTACTTTCATCCCAGTCAGTATTCCAGCACCTCCTGTTCCTCCCGCAAGAACCCCTTTCCCGAACTTCCGGTCTCAGCATTCTCTTCCCATTCAGGTTTTGCCTTCCCGTGCAGAATCCCTCTTGGGCCAGCCTTCTTTCTCAAGACAGTGAGTTTCCTTATCTACAGAACCAGGATTCGTCTCTTTCCCCTTCATTTCTATCTATCACTTACCTTTTGCTTCATCCGTAATCTTCAGGTCTTTTCGGAGCCCACTCTCCCGACACCATCTCCCACCTAAAGAATAGATCAGTGAAAAGGTTACACCAGTAAGTGGGGACTACTTCCAATAGAATACAATCCCACTTTATCCACTCTCATACTCACCTTCTCTCCTTTCTTCTGCAGAGAACTCCGCTTTTGCTGCTACAAACTTTGCGCCAAAGAAGAGATCGCTACCCAGAAGCACTCGTCAAGACCACCTAGGGTTTTCTTCCCCAGAGGGTTTCCCTGGGGCTCCAGTCTCTCCCTCTCTGGTATTCAAATTCCCCGAGATTTGGGGAAGGCAGGGGTCTCCGGGAGATTCTCCCTAGCTGCTCCAGGAGATTGCCATCAGAACAGGTTAGTGACCATATTTGATTGACTGCCTTTTATTGTGACACTAAGGGCCGGCGGGGGTGAGATAAGAAGACACACTACTAATGGGTCCCTTTTAGAAAATCAAGATGCTGAAGATGGAAGTAGAGACCTAATACACCTCTCAACTTATACATCAGAAGAGGATGCTTCTAGTCCCCTTACAAGGGCAATTGAAATTGGACTAACCCAGCAGGGGAGGACAGGCTTGGTAATCAGGAGGATGGGACAGTGTCAAGTGGATCCGAGTCAGATGACGAACTGGAGGAAGTATCACTTGGAGATGAGAACGAGTGGGGTAAATCCTCCAATAAGCAAAATAGCAAGAATTCAGTGGGAGAGGGGTAGTTACCTCACTGATCCATGGTGCAGAATCTTACCCTTCGGATGGGTATAGAAGAAGACCATCACAAAAAGCAACCTTGTTTAAGTCACTCGAGCAGAAGAGACTCGAGTTGGCATATAAACATCAACAACAACTAGCACCAGCCCCTTCGCAACAACAGGGGCGAACTGGTTAAAACATCACCCAGTAAAGGTGCAAGCCAATGTTAAGGACACCTTTCGAATTTCACTGGAAAGGATGCTCTACATAAAGGACAAACTCATCCTGAATAGTGCAAACGTTCTGTGCTTACTTTATTGCATACCTATACTTAGGGAAACCAAGTCCAGGGACATTCTCCTGATTGAGTTTCCGGAGGAAGCAAGAATGGACAAAGTGGTGGTATACCTTGACTCCTCAGCTAAAAATCGGCTACTGCTTGCTGCGGGCGATAAACTGCTGCTCATGGCTTTCTTTTGAAGAAATTGGAAATATAGGAAGCCACCTCGCAGAGCCCCGAACGATTGCCTCTACGTATATCCCGGACTAAACCCTCTGTAAGTGGATTAGAGACCGCAAACAACAGTGAAAGAGGGGCAAATCCCCAGGTGGGTGGCCCAAAGGGGCCCCTTATCATGGGGACTACAACCAAACCTCTGGATTGTGAACAAACCCAACAGAGTTAATGTACCAGTACCCGAACGCAGAGGTGCAGAACAAAACCCACTGGAAAAGGAAGACTGGAGTTGGTTAGCTGGAGCACTGGCATCTGGTTCCCCTCGTTCATAACAATTAAAATCAGGGGCGGGGTGAAAAGTCCTGTTTGATACTGGGAAGCTTCTCCCACGTCTTTGGTAAAGGGGACCTAGTATTTGACCAGTATGATATAATATGTCTCCAGGAAACCTGGTTCAGGGAGACCACTGCCCTGGAGGGCTTTGTATCTCATCAGAACATGGCTGAAAAGGGAGGTCAAGTCACCCAATGGGATCAGTAATAATAGTTGTCTCGAAGTTGTTTCATCTAAAAATCCATCACCCTTGATACAGGCTCTTATCATCAAAGAGGTTGGAAACAGGGATTATCATCCCTGGGTTGGCCTGCTACTGAATTTATATTGGAACTGTGCTTCCTCGAGTTATGGGGGATTCCTCAAAGACATCACGACCTTAATCGATCAAGCTATGATGATGTCAGTAAACTTGGACATACTTGTGTGTGGGGGGACCTGAACGTCCACTGTTTTGATGATAACTCCATCCTTATCAGTGGCCTACTTCCAAACGTGACATCACAAATTGTCAGAGGCTTGCAATGGAGAGTCCAACTACCCTCAAAAAGTACCCGGAAGAATGGGCCCTATTTATGGAGGTATTATTTGAAAACATTAAGATTATCAAAAAAGTACCGCCATCATGGGCGAGATCCATAGTAGTCCCGATATTTAAAAAGGGCGATAGGGCCGACCCTGCCAACTATAGACCTATCGCCCTTCTAGATGTTATTAGGAAACAGACTGGAGTACCCTTACTAAACACTATGATCAGTGGCAGGCTGGTTTTGTACAAGGAACTGGAACAGCGCTAAACCTTTTTATCATAAATGTCTTAAAAACCAGGGCCAAGATCAGGAACCAAAATAAGATCTACTTGGCCTCTATTGATCTGGCCTGGCATTCGATATGATCGATCGACTAACTCTGTGGTCTAAATTGAAGGCATGGTCTTGTCCCAAAGATCTAATGGAAATGATAAAGGCTTTATACTCCAACACGTCTCTGAGAGTAAGGCTAGATAAGCGAGGAAATCTGTCGGACAACATTCGAACATTCAGGGGAATCAAGTAAAGCTGTCAACTCGCACCAGCAATCTTCAATCTCTATATATTGGATGTAGAAGCAGCATTCAAGGATGTCAGATGTTTTCCGCCCTGTCTTGCGGGTGTACCCTTGAGTAGGCTGTTATACGCGGACAATTTGATTCTACTGGATTAGATGCAGGTAGGCTTCCAACGTCAACTAGATGCATTGGCTGTTTACATCGATTCCAACTCCCTTAAGATCAACATTAAAAAATAAAAAATCCTAACTCTGGGATGTAAACAGGGAGAAAGAATGAAACCGTACGCATGGTTCTTGCAAGGCGATAAGATTCTGGAAGTTGGACTAACCCAGCAGGGGAGGACAGGCTTGGTAATCAGGAGGATGGGACAGTGTCAAGTGGATCCGAGTCAGATGACGAACTGGAGGAAGTATCACTTGGAGATGAGAACGAGTGGGGTAAATCCTCCAATAAGCAAAATAGCAAGAATTCAGTGGGAGAGGGGTAGTTACCTCACTGATCCATGGTGCAGAATCTTACCCTTCGGATGGGTATAGAAGAAGACCATCACAAAAAGCAACCTTGTTTAAGTCACTCGAGCAGAAGAGACTCGAGTTGGCATATAAACATCAACAACAACTAGCACCAGCCCCTTCGCAACAACAGGGGCGAACTGGTTAAAACATCACCCAGTAAAGGTGCAAGCCAATGTTAAGGACACCTTTCGAATTTCACTGGAAAGGATGCTCTACATAAAGGACAAACTCATCCTGAATAGTGCAAACGTTCTGTGCTTACTTTATTGCATACCTATACTTAGGGAAACCAAGTCCAGGGACATTCTCCTGATTGAGTTTCCGGAGGAAGCAAGAATGGACAAAGTGGTGGTATACCTTGACTCCTCAGCTAAAAATCGGCTACTGCTTGCTGCGGGCGATAAACTGCTGCTCATGGCTTTCTTTTGAAGAAATTGGAAATATAGGAAGCCACCTCGCAGAGCCCCGAACGATTGCCTCTACGTATATCCCGGACTAAACCCTCTGTAAGTGGATTAGAGACCGCAAACAACAGTGAAAGAGGGGCAAATCCCCAGGTGGGTGGCCCAAAGGGGCCCCTTATCATGGGGACTACAACCAAACCTCTGGATTGTGAACAAACCCAACAGAGTTAATGTACCAGTACCCGAACGCAGAGGTGCAGAACAAAACCCACTGGAAAAGGAAGACTGGAGTTGGTTAGCTGGAGCACTGGCATCTGGTTCCCCTCGTTCATAACAATTAAAATCAGGGGCGGGGTGAAAAGTCCTGTTTGATACTGGGAAGCTTCTCCCACGTCTTTGGTAAAGGGGACCTAGTATTTGACCAGTATGATATAATATGTCTCCAGGAAACCTGGTTCAGGGAGACCACTGCCCTGGAGGGCTTTGTATCTCATCAGAACATGGCTGAAAAGGGAGGTCAAGTCACCCAATGGGATCAGTAATAATAGTTGTCTCGAAGTTGTTTCATCTAAAAATCCATCACCCTTGATACAGGCTCTTATCATCAAAGAGGTTGGAAACAGGGATTATCATCCCTGGGTTGGCCTGCTACTGAATTTATATTGGAACTGTGCTTCCTCGAGTTATGGGGGATTCCTCAAAGACATCACGACCTTAATCGATCAAGCTATGATGATGTCAGTAAACTTGGACATACTTGTGTGTGGGGGGACCTGAACGTCCACTGTTTTGATGATAACTCCATCCTTATCAGTGGCCTACTTCCAAACGTGACATCACAAATTGTCAGAGGCTTGCAATGGAGAGTCCAACTACCCTCAAAAAGTACCCGGAAGAATGGGCCCTATTTATGGAGGTATTATTTGAAAACATTAAGATTATCAAAAAAGTACCGCCATCATGGGCGAGATCCATAGTAGTCCCGATATTTAAAAAGGGCGATAGGGCCGACCCTGCCAACTATAGACCTATCGCCCTTCTAGATGTTATTAGGAAACAGACTGGAGTACCCTTACTAAACACTATGATCAGTGGCAGGCTGGTTTTGTACAAGGAACTGGAACAGCGCTAAACCTTTTTATCATAAATGTCTTAAAAACCAGGGCCAAGATCAGGAACCAAAATAAGATCTACTTGGCCTCTATTGATCTGGCCTGGCATTCGATATGATCGATCGACTAACTCTGTGGTCTAAATTGAAGGCATGGTCTTGTCCCAAAGATCTAATGGAAATGATAAAGGCTTTATACTCCAACACGTCTCTGAGAGTAAGGCTAGATAAGCGAGGAAATCTGTCGGACAACATTCGAACATTCAGGGGAATCAAGTAAAGCTGTCAACTCGCACCAGCAATCTTCAATCTCTATATATTGGATGTAGAAGCAGCATTCAAGGATGTCAGATGTTTTCCGCCCTGTCTTGCGGGTGTACCCTTGAGTAGGCTGTTATACGCGGACAATTTGATTCTACTGGATTAGATGCAGGTAGGCTTCCAACGTCAACTAGATGCATTGGCTGTTTACATCGATTCCAACTCCCTTAAGATCAACATTAAAAAATAAAAAATCCTAACTCTGGGATGTAAACAGGGAGAAAGAATGAAACCGTACGCATGGTTCTTGCAAGGCGATAAGATTCTGGAAGTTTCCTACTTGACATACCTCGGCATTTGCCTGAGAGACTCCCTTACCGACTCATACAGAGAGACCACCTTACGTACCAAGGTTAAGAACCTGGCCGCTCAGGCTAGCATGATATTGGCTCGTCATTGCAAATTCACCCTGTCACCGGTCGTGGAGTTCTACAGATTGAAGGTAACCCCGATTTTGACCTATGCAGCTGAGACATCTTTCTCCTTATCGCTGCACATCTGGCCAAAACTAGAAGGCCTATTTTGGAGGAAGGTTTTAGCGCTAACCAATGGTATTCCAGTCCAGGTTATCAGAGTTGAATTATGCTTGACATCACTGTACGCTTTAACCGTCTAGAAATCTTTATCGCTTTATCGTAAGTGTCTAATGGGTCAAGTCGAAGGAGGCTTTGGTGCACTTAAAAGAGCTTTGTCCACCAATAGAGAACCGTTGTTGTGGATCTGGAAAGCAGTTTGCACTGCAATACTAGCCAGTGTGTACCAGACAGCAGATATATTAATTACTAACCCGATGCTGGTTAAGTGAAAACTATTTGAGCTGGATTGGACAGACACACTAGATACTAGAAGCAAGTTCAAAGTTTTGGCAAACCGTTTCTGGACGAGAGAGCGAGAGGATCTCTTTCCAGCTACTTAGTGACATTTCCCTGTAGCCATCTAAGGAGCCAATTCTTGCGATTTTGCTTGAACTTGTACCACACTACAGGTGGCGCTTTGGAAAGACAAGCTAAATCAAGACTTTTCCTGTAGACTTTGTAAACACTCCTGGAAATCTTTGTTAACATGTCCAGTTTTGAGCTCTCTCTGCATAAAGGCATTTGGGCAAGTACTTTGATGAAACAACTACCCTCTCAGCTGATGAATGGTGGACGCTCTTGATCAGAGGTTCTTTTTTTAATTTATGTATTTACAATTTTATATACACCAAAAGACAAACCATTGAGCAGGTATAATAATGAACCCAAAAGAGAGAAGAAGAAGGAAAAAAATCATCATCCAGTTAAAAGGAGTCATTAAACATATCCCAAATGTTTCCATACAATGACAGCTTGTGTTTCAACTTGAAAATCATTTTTTCAGTTCTTGAAAGACAGTGCATCTCCTGAACCCAGTCCTCAAAAGAAGGGGGGATCCTGCTTTTCCATCCACGTAAAATTATCCTTTTGGCCACAATGGTAGACCGAAAGAACCATTTCTTGGGAGCAGAGCTAAGATCAGAAAGCCCTGTATCATCACCTAGAATCACGGTCTTGAAATCCAGTACACACCCACCGCCAGTAATCTTGTCACACACATTGCAAATATCGCTCCAAAAACCTCTGACTCTCACACAGCTCCACAACATATGTTCCAGAGATCCAACCTCTTGATCACAACGCCAACACGCATCACTGTCAGCCATGCCTCTCTTGTGCAAAGATTCAGGACACCAGTACACACAATTAAGAATCTTAATCTGCCTAGATCGCTCTCCCAAATTCTGTGAACACAAGGATACATTCCTGCACAAATTTTGCCAATAATCGGAATCAATTTCAGAACCAATCCTTTCACTGCATACCTTCCGCAGTCTGTCATTACCCTGAAATCGTGACACAAACAACTAGTACATTTTGCTGGCCAAACCCCCTCCATTCCCATTCAGGTCGCCCAGAAAGATGTTCAAGTCCAGGGTTTTTGACCAGTCAACTTCACCCACCACTCTCTTCAATCGTCTGCAAGCGGAATTTGAAAGATTACCAAAACCACAGCTGTTTCTAATCTCAGCTGCAGTCAACCATCGTCCATCCTTCCCTAAATCAGAAATCTGTCTAATACCCGCCAGGAACCAATCTGGCAAAAAAATCATTTTTGAGTTATCCCGAATCTTTGGATTCAACCAAATGGAGGCCCTCTGGCATTTAAAGGCGTCATAACCCAACAACGCTAACACCTCACACCACGAAGTGCGTAAAAAAGCCGTCACCAGTAACTTGTCCCGAGATCCTTTACTTTTAGTGGTCAGAAGTGCTTCAGGGCCAAGCGGACCAAAGGCATTAGCTTCCGCTACCACCCAGTGATCTAACTCACTACTCAAAAATGGAAGAAAAGAATGAGATGAGAAGGCTAATGATAGGCCTTAAATTTTGGGACCCCCAGACCGCCCAGATGAACAGGAAGCTGTATTTGCCAGATAGCCAGTCTCTGAGGATTTCGATCCCACAGAAATTCCTGAATTAGACGCTCCCAATAACAGTTTTTAATCCTCAAAGGAAGCATGCTTGTCATAAAATTGATCTTCGGTGTCAAGTTCATTTTTAAGGCATTAACTTTACCCCACATCGATAGACTGAGATGAGACATCTGGCCAAATCCATTTTACAGTCTTGAATAATTCTTTGCATGTTTTCATCGACCATAAGCGAGACAGGAGATGTCAACCAAATACCCAAGTATCCTAAGCGCATATCGCACCACTGAAATCCCAGACCCGTGACAAGATTTTTATCACATCTGTGCGAAAGAGGTAAAATCTCTGATTTTAACCAGTTGATCTTGTAACCTGAACACGCATAAAAATCGGATAATATCCGCATCAGACAAGGAAGAGACACATCTAAATCCTGAAGCACCAACAAAAGATCATCTGCCATGCCTTCTGCACAACACCCCAGCAACCAAGACTGTGCAAATCAGCTTCATTCTTGATACAAATAGCCAGGGGTTCAATCGCCAGCAAAAACAAAAGAGGTGACAACGGACACCCCTGATGAGTGCCCCATTCCAAACGGAAGGATTCTGAGATAATCCCGTTGGTCTTCACATCTGCCATTGGATTGGCATATAAAAGTGCAACCCAAGAAATGAAATCCTCACCAAAATTAATCTCCCTCAGTACTGAAAACAAATAATCCCAGCAAACCCTGTCGAATGCTTTCTCAGCATCAAGGGAAAGGACCGCAGCCCCACAGTCTGCCGCCCCAGCAATCTCCATGGTGAGCAACAATTTCCTAATGTTACTGGATGCACGTCTGTTTTTCATGAATCCAGACTGTTCTACATCAATCAACCTAGGCAAGAATTTTTCCAAACGCAAGGCCAGGACCTTAGCCAAGATCTTATTATCGGTATTGATAAGACTGATGGGACGGTAACTGGCTGGGAGACTGCCATCCCTCCCCTTTTTAAAAAAAACAGAGATAGAAGCACGACTCATACTTTTAGGCAGAGACCCGTCCAACCTCCTAGCATTGAACACATCCTTCAGAAGTTGTAAAGCTGAATTTGGAAGAATCCTATAAAATTCACACGGGAGTGTTCAGCTGATGTCAATACACATCACACCATGCCCAGTCCGGCTCTTCCCAGATTCCAGCAACACAGCGTGAGAGCGCTGCATCATCCTCAAAACCACTCCGAATGGAACCACACTAAGAAGATGTGCCGTCGATCCCCATTGCATCAAGATTTCCTTTTCCGAGTGTCAGGATCTTCCGCATGATCCCACGCAGCCAATTAAAAGCGGCGTTGGGAATGATCAGCTGACCGCGTCGTCATGTTGAAGTGTCCTTTTCTCCTCCCCCGCCGATCTGAACGCTGAAAAAGATGTAATAATACGCAGCCGGGAAAGAGTCAGAAGTTCTATCCAGCACTAATCCACATCACAGGAACCAAACAGAGAGTATGGAGTAACACAGAAAGGTTCCGTAGTTTATTTTTAAACTGTAAACACGTTAACTGACACGCAAATCCAGCGCCATTAAATGTAATAGAAACCATGTTCCAAAATGAAAAAAAGGCATAAAACAAACCCAATAAATGCAGGAGGCCAACAACGAAATCATGAGGATGCAATTAGTTGCTCAGAGCAGGCAAAGGCTGGTCCCTTTTATACATTTCCAGCCAACCCAAAGCCTGAGTTGGATCTGAAGTGCTCTTTTCCCCATCCGGAAAAGCCACAACAAGAACATTACCCTTGTTGAGAAAGGCTTTTAAATTAAGTTGTTTGGCCAATTCCTTTGCACTCCTGAATGATCTTCTCAGAAGAAGGATCTCCTTAGGAAAATCAGGAAAAATAAACACAGAGTTACCTTTGAAAGTCACATTCCCCGCCTGCCTGGCAGCATTCAACAAACACTCCTTAGACCTTTGATGTAGAAAGGATACCAGGACATGTCTAGCCTTGGCCCCATCTGCTTACCAATCCTGTAAGCGTTGTCAATGTCACCAATCTTAATCAGGCTGCAATGAAAACTCTCCTTGAAAACTTGAACTACCAGGGAAGGTAAATCCTCCTTATCACCAGCATGATCATCCATTCCAACCAGCCTGATATTTTTAGCCCTCATCCTCATTTCCATTTCTAGGCGCTGTTCCTTTTCTCTCAACAAATCAGACTTCAAGTTGTTGTATGCTTGGAAAATTCCCGCAATCTCAGTGCTCATGGTTAAAGAAGATTTCTCCAAGTCAGTTATCCTGCTATCCAGTTGGCCAGTCTTCAAGTTGAGCTCAGCCATAGTCAGTTTGATATCACAAACATCTTGTGCCACCTGAAGAATGATCTTGTATTCATCCTGGATGCTTGGGGTTTCTCCCATCTCTGAAATCTGTTTGGATTTCTTTGAAGCAGGGTTTTCAGCCTCTTCTATCTTCTTCTTTGAATTCATAATAATATCTTGAAAATGTCTTCAGGGAGAGGTCCAGGAGCAGTTGAGCTAAGCTGCTACTCCACTGCCAGCCATTCTAGAATCCTTGATTAGAGGTTCTAGGATTTCATTGACCTTGGCCCTGCTTGTATTTCTGAAGGAGGCATTTTTGATTTTGGAATCAGAGGCACGAAACCTGATGGAAAGTCCTAAATAGTGTTCATCATATATTGGACTTGAACGTTAATTTCTGCCCACAAACTTTTCGTACCTTGCATCCCCGGAGAGTTTGCTGAGATTTTTGAGTTGTCTCTTTTTAATACTCTGAAATTCATGTTTTGCTTTTTCTTCTTTTATTTTTACTTTTGTAAATTTTTCTTTTTCAATTTTTCTTTTGTGTTTTGTAGATAAATAGCTAAAAAGTTTCAATTGTAAACCATGTGCTTAATTTTAAAACATTTTGGGAGCAGAGGTGGAGAGCAGTCTGCAGCAGTCCTCATCCTTGTGCAGGAAGTCGGCTATATCAGCCCAAATCCACCGCAGAGCGGTGAGCGGAGTTGGGAGCAGAGGTGGAGAGCAGTCTGCAGCAGTCTGCTGCAGACCCGCAGCAAGAGTGTAATGGAGCCCGAAGTACTTCCTAAAGGGAGACCCTCTAGGAAGCCGAGTGTGCCGAGTGTGCCTGGCATGCAAGCCGACAAAGAGTTAGACGTGAGCTCAGCCACAGCCACGTCAATAAGTAAAAGAACAAAGATCTCCGTGAACACTGAACCGAACGCCTCTACCTCGCAAAACAAAAACTCAAATGCAATAGAAAGCGAAACACAATTTACCGCGGCCCCGTCAACAGCAACAGAGGCTCCTGCTCTGGAGCTGGCCCCCGCGATGCCGCTGCAGCTGATCTGAAGCAGCTCCAACGGTGGGAAGGCTGGAGCGCCACCTGGTGCCGTGGAGAGCGCAGCTCGAGAGCAGACTGAAATTGGAATGGAGAATGGAGAGGTGAGTGGAAATCAGCCGTCTTCCCCACCTGCGGCCACGAGCAGCCCGCTGTCCGCCAGCACGGCGAGTGCTTCCAGCGCGAGAACTGTTGGAGGACGGCTCTCTCCTGAAGCAAAGCGGAACGCTTGTGGCTGGGTGGGACAATGTGGTGAAGAAGAAGAGCCACAGTTTTGAATTGGAAAGTCGGGCGATGCCCAGAATCGCATACAGGCGCGTGCATGGCATCTACACCATCCGCACCATCCTCACCGACGGCTTGTACCGAAAAAACCCCGAGTGCCGAGCTCCCCTCCCCAAAACTACATGAAGTGGGGCCCAAGAGCCCAGACGCGTGCAGGCAGTCGGAGGCAAGCACACGTGAAAAAAGGACAGAACCAACTAGAACACCGCCAGTTCTGAAATTAAGCAACATGGAACAGATACAGAAGTGTATTAAGATAAAGGCAATGACCCACCAGCCTGACAAGGCCAACGATGAAATCGTATTGTCCACAAAGTATGTGTCCACCATGAACCAGCCTGGAAAAAAGGCAGGGGCATGTACAAATGAGCGGGTCAAAAATCAGGTCAAAAATCTGGATAACAATTGCGCAACTGATAGTCCGCTTATGGACGGAGACATAAATTCGGAGAGAGATACAGTCAACGAACTGGAAAATTCGACTAAGGAATCAGAGGGAGAACTTTCAAAACTAATACCAAGAGCCTTAAAGAAAAAAAGACCCAAAACTGACAAAACCGAAAAAAAACCCATAACTAACGAAATATTGGGAAAGGAGACAAAAGAAGTAAAATCTATACCAAAAGAAATTGAAGTCGTAAAAGTGATCAAAAGGAGAAGCACTTCCACCATAATCCTACCCAATCCACTCCTATCATGTCCCCTCAAGGCATTTTTCACACAACAGTACAAAAGAAAATTGACCACGGAAATTGAAGTCTCAGATGCAGAGATGCTGGAAGTAGCACACGACCACCACCCAGGGTCAAAGCAGAGAAAAACGGACTCAATCTGGTGCCAAGCACCAAAACCAACCACGGAAGCCGTAGAGCCCCAGATAAACGAAAATAACAGTACTACGGAGCAAACTATAAATAAGAAGGATACAGGGGTGGGGTCAGCCAAAAGGCCCAGAAAAAAGCGCAAAACAATACCGTACCAGAGAATAATGAAGCAAAGGATAACCCCAAAGAAACGAAAGTGCCGGCGCAGATGCAGTCAGCACCCAAAAAGCCAAGTGAGGAAGATTTAACGAGGGAAGGCACCATTTCAACGCAACAACCGCAAGATGATCCAGGCCGAAGCTCCTCTTTGGCTGAAAAGGAGCGGAGGTATGCATGGACAAAGCCCCATCTGGAGACAGGCATACTTAAGACGCCTTTCGGTTTGACTTCGGACGGAGAGGGGCGTATGAGTGCCTTCGAAGTACCAAAACATAGAATCTCAACTGGCCGAATAATAATAGACCAAGATCAAAGCGTGCTGATGGAACATTCGGCCCTAGATTCACCAGTACCACAAAGAAGACACGTGAAAAGCCAAACATCCCCAAAAAATCGCCGGCTCAGCGATATAGCAGCAGGAATGCAGAAGTTCTCCCCTAACAAGAAACCGGACATGATCGCAATTATGTCGGCAATGTCAGTCATACTTTTTTTTTTTTATAAAGTATTTTATTGTTATTAACATAGTACAATGGTCATAATAACAAAGCAACAAGCAAACAAAAACAACTTCAGACTGTCATAGTCGTTCACAATCAGAAAAGGTACCCTGAGCATCAACAGTTGAGCGATCATCTCATCACATGCAATAATGTATAGTATGGTACAAGCACAAAACAAAACCCCCAGTGCACATTCCCCCGCCTGTACATGGGACACTCAGGCCACACCTTCCTCCCACCTGTCCCATATTTTCGACGCTTTGTTGGGACAGCCTCGCGCCGAGTAAATCCTACGCTCCATCATAGCGCATATGTCCATATCCAATTTCCATTGTTCCAGCGTTGGGGAGTCAGGGGCACCCCATTTCTGCGCGATATTGCGCTTAACCAGCCCCATCGCCGTGTGTAGGAGCAATCTTTCCCACTTATTAGCTTCTATCTCATCGGGCACGCCCAGAAGCAAAGCCCTTGGGTCCAGTGGTATGGTGCGAGTCAGAACTCGGGAGAGTTCCCTACAGCATGCGTTCCAAAAAGTTTGTATCTGGGGACACAGCCACAAAATGTGAATAAAGGTCCCCTCCCCATCCCCACACCGCAAACAGTTTGGGTCAGAAGCCCGTTTCCAGCCATATAGACGTGTCCTAGGGTAATAAACCCGGTGTAGTATTTTCAACTGCACTAATCGAAGCCTAGAGGAAATGGCGATTTCCCGGGGATGCATAAGGACTTGTATCCAATCCTCAGGATCTATCACCCCCACATCTACTTCCCATTTTGCCTTTAGTTCATTCAATTCGGGGGTAGCAAAGGAGGATATAGCATTGTAAAGGATGGAAGTGCATTTGGTAGGGATATGCGCCGGAAGGATGTTACGCTCTATGGGGGTATAGTCCGGTAACTGCGTATCTGCTGTCAGGTAGGGTCTCAAAGCATGGGCGAGGCGAATGTAGTGGTAATGTTCCGTATTCGGAATCTGGAATCGCAATTGTAGGTCATCAAATGAGGCCAAACACCCCTGTGTAAGCATGTCCCCAATCCTGGCAATCCCCGCATTCACCCACCTAGGCCACGGCTCCAACTTCTGGGTCTCAGCTAGGTTGTTGTTCCGCCAGAGGGGTTGTGCTCTAGTAGCCTTATTTTCCCACCCAATGAATCGGTGTGCCTGTCTCCACACTGTGATCATATGCGTAGTGGTTGTGGGCGGAGAGGTTCTCGAAAGGGGCTGATAGAGGAGAAGCAGCGGGTCAGTGTTGCGCATAGTGGCTATCTCAGCCCGTATATGGGGCAGGTCTCGGTCCCCGTGGAGAAGGTCATTAACCACCACCAGTTGTGATGCCCAGTAATACGTTTGAAGGCGGGGAACTCCTATTCCACCCTCCCAAATAGATCTTTGAAGTGTAGTTAACGCAATTCGTGACTGGCCTCCCCCCCATATGAGGTCTCTGAGAAGTGTCTCCACCTGGTGGAACTCCGAGTCGGGGACTTTAAGTGGGGCATTTTGAAGGACATAGAGGAATCTAGGAAGGGTCATCATTTTAAAAAGTGCCGCTCTTCCCATAAGTGTCAGGGGGAGGAGTTTCCAGTGCCGGACATCAACAATAAAGCGGTCTGTGATTGGTCGGAGATTGTTCCTTATATAGCTTGTTAAATCCCCGGATATCCATATTCCCAGGTAGCGAAACCCCTGTCGTTCCACCCGGTACGGGCAGTCCTGGGGGATTGCCTGTTCCCCACCCTTCACCGGAAAGAGGACTGATTTCCCCCAGTTGATTCTGAGTCCGCTGAGTTCCCCAAAGCGGACTAACATTTGCGTTACAATGGCAGAGGATGTTAGTGGGTCACCCAGGTACACCAGGAGGTCATCTGCATACAGGGATGTACGATCCTCGTGTCCCTCCGGCCATCTGAATCCTCTCCAGGCGGTGTTTTGGCGAAGCCAAAGAGCTAATGGCTCGATAGCAAGGGCGAACAAAAGAGGGGACAAAGGGCATCCCTGTCGCGTACCACGGCCCAGGGGGAAGGACCCAGAGGACCAGCCATTCACTCTCACTTCCGCCTTGATGTTAACATAAAGTAGCTGCACCCAGCCTAAATAGGCCTCTCCGAACCCCATGCGGCGCATTATTTCCCAAAGGTAGTCCCATCGAATGGAGTCGAACGCCTTTTCAAAATCGATTGCCAACAAGGCCAAGGGTTCGTTTATAATCGGGGATCTCTCCAATGCTAAATGGAGGCGGCGCAGATTCATCCGAGTCGATTTGGCAGGCATAAAACCACACTGATCCGGATGGATCAAGGAGGATGTGACTAACTGCAACCGATTCGCTAATAGCTTAGCAAGGACCTTAGCTTCTCCGTTAATCAGCGATATAGGTCTATAAGAAGCACAATCATGTGGAGGTTTGCCAGGCTTGGGAATGACCACAATGGTGGCCTTGCAAAGATCTGGTGGGAGGGTACCCTGTTCCCGGGCAGCAAGAAACATCCTATGTAGAGGACCGGCCATTTTGTCTACTCCTAGCTTCTGCCAAGTTTCAACTGGGAATCCGTTCGGGCCCGGTGCCTTTCCCGACTGGAGCTGAGACAGTGCCTCTGCAATCTCAGCCTCTGATAAAGCAGAGTCCAGCTGGTCCCTCTGTTGCCCCGAAAGGATCGGCAGCGTCACCTCATCTAGGAGGCAGGGGTTTAGCGGTGAGGTCGGAGCCCGATACAAATCTGCGTAAAACTCTGTGAAGGCCTCGGCAATCCCAGAGTCCGAATGTTGGGTGTCGCCCTGTGCCGTGACAATTTCCCGGACATGGCGCTGCCCCTCGTCTCTCCTCTGCAACCAAGCGAGCAGTTTACCCGACTTATCCCCAAGTTCATACACCCTCGCCCTAGCCTGCCAATGGGCCTGCTTGGCGTCATCCATCGTTCTGTTACGGAGGCACTCCTGGGCGCGCTGGAGGGATCGGTGGGTCTCAGGCGTAGGATCGGATATATGCTCAATCTCCCTGTCTCTCACTTCCTCTTCGGCCTTTAATATTTCCCGGAACCGGATGTTTCTTTTATGTGTCGTCCAAGAAAGGATTTCACCCCTTAGCACTGTTTTATAGGCCTCCCATAATATCACGGGGCTGTCCACCGACTTCTCGTTAATTTCGAAATATTCACCAGAAACTTCCTCGAGGCGATCTATCAGTTCCGGGGACCCCAGATAATAATTGTTAAGTCTCCACGTTCTAGGGGGAAGGGGACCCTGCATACGCAATTCAACTAAGAGGGGGGAGTGGTCCGAAATGCCCCGGGGGAGTAAATCTGCGGACATTGCCCTATGGAGGTCGGTATGTGGCAAGAAGAAGTAGTCCAGTCTGGACATGGAGCCGTGAGCGCCGGAATGGAAGGAGTACTCCCTATCAGTCGGGTGTAACTCTCTCCATACATCTCGGAGCCCAAGGGCCGATGCAAAACTGGCCAATCTAGTCGAGGTGTCAGGGTTGCGATTTCGGAGATGGGAACGGTCAAAGTTATCATTCATGGTATCATTAAAATCACCCCCCAGAATGAACGTATCAGGATGGTGTTTCCCTATAAGGGTAGTAAGATCGTCCAGTAATTCCTGTCCCAACCCGGGTGGGGAATAAATTGCGGCAATGGCCATCGTCTGACCCCAGATGGTCCCCATGACGAACACGTATCGACCCCTTGGGTCGCGCTCAACCAATTGCTGAGTAAATGGAATGCGCTTGTGTATCAGGATGAGGGTGCCCCTGGAGCCCATTGTGTACCCCGCCTGAAGGGCAAGGTGGTAATTAGTCCTCTGAAAAAAGGCACAGTGTGATCCGGCCAGGTGGGTTTCTGTCAAAAGGGCCACATCAGGGGAGTGTCTATTTAGAAATTGCCTAAGCAGGCGCCGTTTAATCCCGGACCCCATCCCATTCACGTTCCAGGTGAGGAACTTCAGGGATTTGGTGTGGCGCATGGGTGTCCCGTGAGTCTGTGCACAGGATATCTATCACACATGATGGGGGTCTGTACGATTGTAGCAATCAGTGAGAGATGGTGAAGTGGTAACTTCGACCAAAGACAGTGGTTCGTGTCCGTTATAAACATATGACAGTCTTGAAGTAACAAACAAACTTCCAAACATTCCCAACTTACCCCCACCCTATACTCCACCCCAACACGAAGTACCTGTCGCCCAAACATAGCTGGACCTTCAACTTAAGGTAGCAGCTCAAAAACCCAGACCCTAGAGCCGGGTCTAGATAAACAAGAAAGAGGGGGGGGGAAAAGGGAGAAGGAGAAGGAGAAGGAAAGGAGGAAGTTCGGCTAGGGGGGGGGGGGTTTTCAGAGGCTCCTCCAGAGTCCCCTCCCATGCGCCAGTGTCAACATCTTCCATGGTGGACTACTCATGCGTCCGGCTTAAGAATACAAACAAAGAAAGAATACTTCAAAGCGCCATTACTAGGCCAGAGGGGCGACAGTCCGGTCAATGTCCTCGCTGATCTGCATCGGGGTCCAGGACCCCCTGTTCATTCCTCTCCGGGTTTCCTCTCGGGGAGGCGTGCCTGGGCCTCGGTCTTCCTCTCGGCCTCCTCGGTCTCGCAGTCCAATCACCTTCTATATGGGCCTCCGCCCATTTCCATGCCTCCTGCGGGTCGCTGAAATGAACCGTGGTTCCACCATGATATATCTTCAGTTGGGCCGGGAAGAGCAGGCCATATTTCACATTTAGTTGGGCCAGCTGTCTCTTGAGTGGCTCAAACGATTGTCGTGCCCGCTGCACTTCTCGGGTGTAGTCCGGGAAAAAGGCGATTCGGGAGCCGTTATGGGTAATCGAGCCTTGTGCCCGCGACAGTTGCAGGAGGGCATCCCTATCTCGGTAGTTGAGTAAGCGGGCGATGATAGTACGTGGCGGGGCACCCGGGGGTGGTCTACCCGCCGGCATTCTGTGAGCCCTCTCCACTGAGAAGAACTTTGAAAAGGATGTGGCCTCGAAGATGTCTACAAGCCACTGCTCCAAGAACAGCTCCATACACTGTCCCTCCTCCCCTTCTGGCAGACCCAGGATATGGACATTATTGCGACGGGATCGCCCCTCTCCATCCTCCACTCTTGATTCAAGGGTCTTAAGGCGGTTTAAGGCCTGGGACAGTTGGCGGTTAATCCCGCCTATATTGTCTTCCACTTCAGAAATACGTTGTTCCGCCTCTCCCGTTCTGGAGGTTAGTTTCTGTAGATCGTGGCGTAGGAAGGAGACGTCTGCCGCCATGCTATCTATTTTGGTCTCCATGGAGGATCGGGAGTTAGCAATGGCCGCCATTACATCATGGAGAGAAAGAGGGCCCTCCCCATTGGGGGAGTTCGGTCGCGTTGCTGGGGCCGCCGGGGCCGGGGTGGTGGCGACGGCAAATTGGTCCATGCTGCTCTGTGTGGAGGGTTTCTTCTGCCTTTCTTTCCCCATAGTTCCGGGGAGGCGTGGGGCGTCCGGCACGGCAGGTCGAACAGTGCTAATTACGCCCTTATGGATCTACTCCGGTGTACCGTGTCGCAGCCCCGCAACAGGCCAGGTGGAAGGCCTCGGGGTCCTCCAAACACCTTCCAACACGCAGGTTCCACGAATCCACCGTCTGTATGGAGCAGGGGGGGGGGGAGAGTTAATCCCACCTACCTCTAGCTCTGTCGGGCCAGGCCGCTGCCGTCCTCCACCACTCGGGGCTGGGTCGAAACAGCCCAAGAGCAGGAGCCGTTTGTCCGGGCGACCTCCGGTTGTAAGAAAAGTCAGTGTCCACTGCGTGTGCCGCACCACACCAGGCCGCTTCAAGCCCCAATCAGACAGGAGGTGGTCTGCCCTCAAGCTCCGGCGGCCATCTTGGTTTCGCAGTTCGGGGCCCCCGGCCTTCAGTAAATTGCAGATTATGGCCCTCCAAACGGGCAGACCACAGCCCGGATTTCCGCCGGTCGTAGCCCCCAGCTTCACGGGCACAATCGTGGCGTTGATGTCGCTCGATGTCCCCAGGAATCAGGATAAAGGTACAGGATTGTGTCGGCGCTTACGGGAGCTCACTCAGCTCACGTCCGCATCGCTCGCGCGCTAGCCACGCCCCCAATGTCAGTCATACTTGCACCATTCTGCAAATTGTACGAAGCTATCAAAGAAGAGATCCGCGACAACACGGCAATTTTGACAACCATGATCTCAAAAGTTTCACATGTGGAAAGCTATATAACAGAGGTACAAGATCTGAAAAGTATTCACCACCAAACCAGGAATAGCAAAATTGAAAATCTAGAAAGAAAGATCGAAGACCTGGTGTGACAGAACGGTGCTCACACTGAGGCTCAAACCGGCCCGTCACTGAGGCCCCTCGAAGACGGGCTGCGGAAAGCAAAAAACAACATACCGTCCCCGGACGTGGCTACCGACCCAAAGCTGGTAAAATCAGCTCAAAACAAAAACAGAGACCCGCCAAAGACGAAAAGAGTACAGCCGGTCCTAACACTTAAGAAACCGGCACCTCCCCCTGAAGAGAGGATAGCTCCAGCGCAGGATGAACCAGAAGAAGCCTCCAAAATAAGATCTCCAAGAACAGCATAGGAGTTCATGACAGACCCGGTCCTAATGAACTTATCTCAACACTGGGAACGCAATGACTCTGACAGCAACGAGGACGACAACACGCCATCGAGCAAGAGCAAAGAGAGATCAAGACAGGTGATCCAATTAATGCTACGCTAGAGAAAGATCAGCCCGCAAGAGACCAGGGTGCAGGCCAAGAAAGGCAACACGTAAACTCGCCCAGAAAAATAAAACGATGCCAAAGCGAGGACCAAGATAAAATGTCACCGCGGAAAACAAGATGGAGAAGTAGGACCGAGCTTCAACATCAAAAAACAAAAAATGAGATCCGTCTATTCAAAATAGAACAACAAGATGCAAAAAAAGATTTCCTCATATTAAACCGACCTACTGTGGTCCAGATAATGAAGAAAACAAATTATTTACGGAAATTCAGAAGTGAAGATCTGAACTTTGTAGAACCGTACCACAGTGGGAAAATAGCAAAGGCGTACCTACACGTAAAAGCTGAAGGCATCAAATACATTGAGCAATCGACCTTTAAGGAACTTGAGAAGATGGGCTTTCTACTAACTGAAATAAAAAAATGGGAAAGAAAGGAGAGGCTAAGCGGAATAAACACCACGCAAGAAAAAAACACCAACAAACAAAGAAGGAACAGCAAGGTAAAGATGAAACTCCTGTGCATCAAAAGAAGAGCGGGACTATGCTGAGACAAACCAGCGACATTGGCTTGGGGTCAAACTCAAAGAAGGGCCTAGAATTTGGACAACGCCAAGCAGTCCCAGGAAACAGAGACAACCGTCTGAGAGGGTGGATCAGAAAAATACAGTGAAAGATCGGACCCGTGTATTCAAGTTAGAACAACTGGACCCAAAGAAAGATCATGTGCCATTAAATCGGCCGACAATCCTTCAGATAATGAAGAGATCGAAATTTCTAAACCATTTAAGATCCGAAGACCTGAAGTTGGTGGAACCATTTCACAGCGATAAAAGAGCCAAAGCCTACATACATATCAAAGCAGAAGGAAGGAACGAAATTGAACAGTCGGCATTCAAAGAATTGGAGCAGATGAGTCTCCTTTTGACAGAAATAAACAAACGGTAAAGGAACAAATGTGAGAGTTTCAGCGATACTGCAAGAAAACAGGTAACCCATTCTGATCGCTGTGAGCAGGGTCAACGACAAGCTGGAAGCCGGAGTTCAAAAGAGTTTCACCGCCGACCACGCAGTGACCCCTTCTCGAACTCTGATACGCCGAAATATACGGAAAAGGCTTTCAAACTGGGTCAACTGAAAGGCCCTTGTATTTGGCTGACATCGACATGGAATAAGAAAAGCAACAAATAGCAGCGAGATGGGCCGGCCCTCGACAATTCCCCCGTAGTAGCCTTCGAAGAGGAATGGCCCGCAAAGGAGTTTTTCTGCTTAGGATCTTGGAACACTCGCGGCCACTCACATTTAACGATGGTTGGAGATGTAGACATTTTATGCCTAGAAGAGACGTGGCTGATGGCAAAACCGGCGCTTGATGGCTTCACCGTAGAAATCTCTGCAGCTGAGAAAGGTCTGCTAGGAGGACCGTCAGCGGACTTACTAACAGCAATTAAAACGGGACTAGGAATCGCAGAACCACGAAAGTGGAAAGAAGCATATGAGATGCTGGTGATTCTGACAACTTGGTCCCAACGTGACATAAAAAGGGAGGAGATCGCGTGAATCTGTTAGCTATAATAAATTGCTATTGGAACCTGCAGCGCATGTCAACCACATCATTCTGCTTAAATGTGAGTACCACGATCGATCAGATATATGAAGAGTTTGAAGACATCGAAATCATCATATGCGGAGATCTTAACGCAAACTGTAATAATCTGACTCGAGTAAACCCTACTAGCAACCAACACCTTGTAACATCGGACCCAACCAGGGAGCGAGGGAAAGCATGGAAGGACCTTAACTCCACAAGAAACATTCAAAACATAGACACATTGTTCCCAAACCAAATAAACATCCCAAACTGGGCTAATAGATTGCATGGAGAGTTTTCAAGTTGAAAGAACTATTAACAGCAATCACAACTTGCTGACATGCACATGGCAAGGAATGAGACCAGTAAAAACTGGATATCCGCTGGAAACGGAAACAAATAGTCAACGAACACGGCTAAGGCTAACTGAAGCCGACATTTTGAAAATCAAAAACGCATGGGACCGGAAAGTCCTGTCCAACAGGCTGAACAAGCTAGATGAAAGGCCAGACTATATACCGTTACTATTGCCATACAAAAAACCACTGAAGAGAAGAGATGCAAATGCTGACCATCCGAAACATGCTTTCAACAAAGAGTTGGTTTAACAAAGAAAACTGGGACGCCGCTTGAAAAAAAGGGCAAAGAAAACTAATACCAATGAGGACTGGGCAAAATAGCACCGAGAAATAAAAAGGTATCAAAACTGGTAGAAACAACAAAGGGCAATCCAATATCAACGGGATGCTGAGGACATGATGAAAAGATTAGCATCCAAGAAATCAAGTGAATTCTGGTCACTGATAAAAAGCACAGTATCGACACAAAACGTGCCGCTGGGTAACACAGTCTCGGAGTGCAAATGGATACAGTATATAATGTCAGAATTTGAAGAGTTAAAGGAACGAACGTCGGTGAAGGTGTGCAACCAGAAATCCTCCTGGGTTAATCTGTCGAATCCGGAAGACATTGAAGTCAAAATCAAGAAGCTAGAAACATCAAGAGCTCCAGGCCCTGACGGTCTGACAAACATGTTACTCAAACAATTTCCAAAAGAGTGGTCGATTGTGATCAGCAAGATATTTGCCGAATGTGAGGCTAAAAAACAAATCCCAGAATCTTGGCAGAAAGCAGTGATTGTCCCGATCTACAAAAAGGGGAGACATGAGGACCCAGAAAACTACAGGCCAATTGCCTTGCTCGATTTTATAGGCAAAATATACGCAACTCTTCTGTTAGACCATCTCAGAGATTGGGAAAAGGGCAGCCCGGCGAAGGATAACCTCCAAACGGGTTTCCAAAAAAATGGAAATACTTCAATTAACATCATGATCATCAACATCTTAAAAGCTAAAGTGAAGGAAGGGGCCCCAAAGATCCACCTAGCTTTCATTGATTTATCCAAAGCTTTTGATAAAATTGATCGAAATATGCTGTGGTCCAAACTACACTCATGGAACTGCCCCCAATCGGTGCTTGATCCAATCAAAGCGTTACACTCACAAAACACCGTAAAAGTGAAATTAAGCCAGCAAGGATTGTTATCGGAGGAAATTGAGGTAAACAGGAGTCAAACAAGGTTGCCCTCTGGCACCAGCCTTATTCATCGCTTTCTTGTGCGACTTTCAACATTCTGAAGCAGAAGTCAGAAGCTTCCTGCCGAAAATGGGTAAAACTACCATCCCAAGACTGTTATATGCAGATGACGTTATCCTAATCGACCAGACAAAAATTTGATTACAAGGAAAACTAACTAATCTGGTGAAATACATCAATGAAAACTGTCTTGAAATCAACAAAAACAAAACTAAAGTTCTGACGATTGAGAAAGCTCCGAACAAAAATCCTAAACAGCTGTCCTGGTTCCTCTGATTCAATTCAAAATTGAATCAGTCAAAAACATCAGATATTTGGGCGTTGAAATCGACAGTTCGGGAACAGACATGGCTACGCAAAACATGCTTTGGGTCAAAGCGAAAAGACTAACATCACAAATGAGAGTCATTGATAAAAAAATCTGAAAGTTCTCACTAATCCCTGCAATAAACTTCTACAAGGGAAAAGTGGTTCCAGCCCTAGTGTGTGGAATGGAGGTCTCACTGTATACCCCAACCCCGATCTGGAGCAGACTGGAGGGGCTGGTCTGGAAGGCAATCCTAGGAGTCCCTAAATCAACATCGATGGCGGCCATTAGAAGAGAGCTGGGCCTACTATCCCTAGCATCCATGGTAGACCAAAGCACCATGAGCTTTTTCAGGAAAACAATCCTGGCTGAGAAGTTGTCGGCTGTTAACATCATTAAGGACGAAATGGAAAGTGGCAAATGTGCAGCTTTGAACAGTTGGGTGGAAAAGAGGAAAGACAAACTACAGGAAATAGCTTGCACAGAAAAAGAGCTGAAAGAGAATCCAGACAGAATTAAACAAAAAATGGAAATGATGGATTGGATTCAGACACTTAAGTCAGCCACAGAGAACAAATTATTAGCCCATCTCCCCGCCACGTTCAACAAAGTGAAATCCCCGCTAAAGTACTGCGTCAAAATCTCAGAAAAAAGAAAAAGAATGCTGTTCATGAAAGTGAGATTGAATTTACTGCTGACACAGGAAATCCTAACCATCAGAGGCGTTTCTGCCAAAAAAGAATGCCGGTTGTGCAAAAAGACAGAGGTGAAGGAAACTCTGAAACATCTAGTTATAGATCGTCCTAACACCAAACAAAACAGAGCTGTGCACCTATTACCGCTGATCGAGAATCCATGGATGATCCGTCAAAACAATCTATGGAACAGGTTAATATCGGGTGAAACCACAAGATGGACTGTGGCAATGGTGAATTTAATCGACACAATTTTCCGACAGATTAGGGAGACACCACCACCTCTCTAGGAGGACTCCGGAGCTACACACTGTTATTAGAAGCAAAAAGGCGACTGATTTGAACGATGAGTCAAAAGAGGATCAAAAGCTCCAAAAGCTTCAAAAAGTTTTAAAAGGCAACAATGTTTTGATAAATTTGTTCAGGGTTTTCCTGAATAAAAAAATTCAATTAAAAAAAAAAAAACTTTTTTTTTTTAAAAGGTGAGGATTTCTGATACGTAGGATAAATGACATGACAACTGCTGTCAAATTTTCCTATGCTTTCATAGGTTTCTACCCCTTGAAGTTTCACATTTTCCTGATGGTAGGATTTTCTTATGGTGGGAGAAAACGACATCCTTGGATGTCAACATTTCCGATAGGAAAATGTGCATTTTCAATGCTGTCAAATTGTCCTACCAATTTAGCCTTCTAGACCGATGGGGGGGGGGGGTGTTATTGCGGCATAATTACCTGTTATGGCCCGTGGCAATGCCGAAGGCCATAATTTGGGAATGGTCATTATCTCAAGGGATAACAACCCTGCCCGAGGTCTATAAAGCTATATAGCACATAGTGCTAATAGCAATACATCTATTGGAGTTTTTGTGGTGAAGTAAAAACATCACCTTAATAGTGAGTAATATAAATAGACAAACTTAGTAAATTAACTTTGTTTCATTTTTGTAGTATTTAAATTAGGCTGTTTTCATAAGTTAAGCATTTCAATTGGAAACGTAGTTATAATGGAGCCGGTTCAAAATGAGCATGCATTAGGTCTAATGTAAAAGGAAACTATTTCTCTACAAGAAAGTGAAAGCAATTTCAAATGTTTTAACTGTGCCTTTGTTTTGTTAAATAGCATGTTGCAGCAAACTAAAGCTCCTCCAAGAGATAAAGGGTCTTGTTGAAATAATCTTGCCTGGAAATTCCATTGTTGTTTCCCTGTTTGCTTTTGAAGACAGATGTCCAGAACACAGTCAATACTGGTAGTTATTGACTGCACTCTGAACATTATGATTGGCTTAAAGAAGGTCAATAACATCTCCATGTGCTAATACGTTGTTTTGATTGGTGGGGATTTCTGACATTCCACTTGCAGTAAGTGACACACTTACATAACGCCCAGACCGTGTCCTGTGCATAAAAGCTGTCGCTGGAATAGGGAGGAGTACACAGTCCGTGAGTCCTCTGGGCTGAGCCAGCCGGGAACGAGGCTAAAACTCAACAGGGTAAGGAGCGGCTGAAACCGTTTGTTATTTAGTCTCCAGGCGGCGCGCACTATTCTTTACAGCCGGAGGTGTCTCCTTGAGCACCGCCACAGGCAGCAGCGTCCGAAACAGGAAGCAATTTTCAGAGACGCTCACCAGAGAACAGGGACCGAAGACGGCAGTGACGCCTGTGCATAGGGATCAGCGTTAGTCAACAGTACGATTTGACATCTGACCTGGGAGATGACAGACTACATGGAACTCACCGGTATGCCCATATGAAACGTCACTGTCTAATTGTGTCTGAGCTCTACTCTACCCCCTGTCGTTGCTTCTCGGTTCGGCATTGACTGCTTGCATTAATTCCAATTTGTGTACACCCGCAGCTCCCATCGTTTTGTTGTTGCAGTTTCTTTTATATTGTTGCATTACTTGAACGGTCTGTTTCTGTCATCACTAAAACCGTACTCCGTGGCTGCCCTGCGGCTGCATTGTACACTAAGCGCGTCTGATGCGGTATGCACTGGGGTAAGCTAACGACGTGTTTCCACGAGAAGGCGCTGGACGATACCACGGGGTTCATGTTGGGAGTGGCTGACGTATTTCACCTTGCGGCCACACACAAAGTCGTTTTTCTCGCACTTTCCCCACTTTTAGGTGGGGCAACAAAATACCTCTCACTTAAGGGCTGTTTTACGGAAAGTGTTGCCTAACTCCTCCAAGTGCATGCGTTTTCCCAAAAACAATTTAGGAGTCTGTGACTACTTTCAGGGACATATTACGAACCATGTCCATTGCGCACACACACCCTGATGGCCCCATAACGCCTTCGCAAGTGCGAAAGCTATAACTGCCTTAACTTCAAAACCTTGAGGCACTGTTCTGTAAACTCCGATGCAATAAACCACCAACACCCCCGGCCCCCCATTCTGACCTTGATTGCACACCCTCTTTAAATGGTGTGTAGAGGCTAAGACCGTCATACTTGTCTACGATGTGCACTTGTTTACAGAGCAGCACCCCCGCCCCCCACAGTTGGACTTTGCAAAGTTCGCTGTGTTGGCTTGGCTAAGAACGAGCTAAATTCACAGGCTGGGGGAGGGGGCGGTGGGGGTGGTCAGATCTCGGATTAATGTGTTACAGACTCTTAGCATCTAAGTTGCTGAGATCTCTTCATGGCATGAAGGTTACCAGTTGGAAACTGGCAGGCAGACTCATCCAAGGTCGAAACATTGGGTACCATTATATTATAGTTTATTGGTGAGCCAGCAGGCTTCCTTCGTATGAGGATCGTTCGGGAGAGGCGTGGTGCGTTTTTTCAAAGATGATGGGTTTGGGTAGGTACCACGCCACCACCAAATAGGGTGATATGCGTGGTGTAAAACGAATCATGCAGGGATGCTGATGGGTCGGGGATGTGCCATGATTCCTCGAGAGATATTGGCTGGTGTCTGCTGGCCGAGAGGATGCTTTGGGGGAAACAGTGCCTCCCCGACGGGTGGGCATGTTTGTTGGAGGTGCCACCAGAGAACGTTATGGGTTTTGCAAGAAAGGGTATCTCACCCAGAGAGAATGTACTGGAAAAAAGAACATACCATGGCAACAGGTGGGTTACAGGTGGGCCCATGTCTCCTCCCGCACGAGGATGGTGTTTTATAATGTATTACTGTGTTGCCATCAGGACGAATAACAGTTTCGGGGAGACCCCCACTCCCCAGCGATGATCATGGCTTGCCGGCGGCATGATACCTCGCCCAGAGATGGCGATGTGTTGGGATAGGCAGGGTGCCTTCTGCAGAGGTAAGGACGCAGAAGCGCGGCTCCAACTCTAGGAACCATGATGGTTTGGATGAGGCGCAGATCCGCCCCAGGACGTGATAATTGACTGGGGAAGCTGAGCCCCTCCCACAGAGTTGACGATGGGTTGGTAATGCTCTGTGGCTCCCCAGAAATGATGATGGGTCGCGACTCGCAGGACGCTATTTCCTGTCCCTAGAGATGCCATGGTGACTTGTTAAGGGCTGCACATCGACTGCCTTCTCCATACGTGCCAGTCACGATGCCTGTGTGAGCGGCTGCACAGAGGGTTTCTTTTAGGACGCAGTGCGGCGGTATCACATGTCTCTCGACCTTTCGGATCCGTTCGACACATGATATCATTGGTGTCGATCGTGTTTCTCCCTGGAAAACGGAGTAGTACATGGAAGCATAGTTATTACTTTCTGCTGCGGTTCTTTAGTATGTGCAGCGTTTCCAAAAGCACCACACGCCTGCCATCTGACGATGGGAAATACTGTAAGTTGGTTTCTTTGTAGTGACTTAAATGATCGCAGAAGGGTGGAGTAAACATGCATGCGACACTGTCGCTTTTACATCTAATTTAGACTAACTTGTGTGCACAACTTGCACATTTTCGGTAAAAGGGATGAGATGCAGCGAAGGTTTTGCCAAAAGTTTGACTTAGGGTTTCACTCCAGCTTTGCCCACAGCGTGCCATTAGCATAGGGTTACTATGGCGACCTGCTCTCATTCGCCAGGGCTTGAGAAATGCGCTCTTTGACACCGTTGTAGTTTATCTCAAGATTCTTCTTCAAGTCTCGTTGGTATGCGCAGCCATTTTTGCCAATCCGAATAACCCGCAGTGTGCATACCAGGTAAAGTCACAATACTTGGATTTATACCTAATATCCATGAATATCAGGACAGCTAAAGTTCATCGCGGAGCCGGAAGGCAACAAAAGCCCACAAGCGCGATGGACAAGCAGCCGTTGTTCTACAAAGGGGCCCCGGGCCTGCATCCACAGGTCAGCTTAATTCAAAATGGAGCGTCTGCAGAGGCGGTGGAGAGGTTGCAACGGTCCTTTGGGAAACCATCTGGAAGGAAATTGGGTTTATTTTAGACGTGTAAGCAGTAGAAACCTTCAAACAACACATGCATTTTGTGACGCATTTTTACTATCATGCCAGTCGTATCGAGCAAACCTTGTCCATTCCTGCTGATAAATAATTAGTAATAAAGAGCAACACATGTTTATTTTGGAAAAAGACCATAAAAGAAAACAAACGCACCCAAAAGGCACAGATCGATCCACCCCAATTCGTTCTCAACAAGTCAATTTTAAACGTTCAATAACCAAATGAATATGTAAGATGGCTTGCAATCTATTCCTTCAAGTACGTTTGTGTGCAAATTGCCAACATCGTTATACTTAATTTAATTCCGCAACGTTGTTTGTAACTTTTATATTTATCTTACGAGCAAGTTGGTTTTCTTCTAAAATTTGAAGTATGCATGCTCCTATTATCATATCGCTTTTATATGCATGGCACACAATACACTTGCTTTCACCACTGAGAGAGATTTCCGTCTTATTGCTCATGTTCGACGGTTGCTTTACACAAACGAAATGCATTGTGCACATTTCTTATCCCCTCTTTAAAAAAAACAGTTCCTCACTTGCAAATACCGAGACAGTGAGAACAGGATGCCGTGCGTGGCCTTGGTTTTCATTTACGCAATGGAATCCTTAGCAGCAATAGTATGACGTGAAAGGATATTATTCTAAAGTTTTCAAAGGGAAACTTAGAAGCAGGAGATTCGAGCTGCCATAGGTGGGCTTCCAATCGTTCAAGATTTTTACGCTGTAAGTAGGACATTGATTGCCCACTTCCCCATGAGTTCCTATATACCTTTAGTCCAGTAGACCATTTTTGTTACTGACAATATATATATTGGTTAGTTATTTGGTGTTTCCCAAAGTTGTGGCATACCTATTTTTGTTATCCACTCTTTTTGGCTTACTGCACAAAAACCCAGACTCATTTAAAAGTGGAAAAGGTCGCTTTAATGTGACAGGCCAAAGCTTACAATCAAACGCTTTACTGGCTCCATGGCCTAACAAACTAAAGAAATATTTTAACAACCAATTAAATAAATTAAACATTTTCATTTTCCCCCAACAATTAAATAATTAAATAACCCAATTCCTCCCTAATGATCCCTTGGGATCCTACCGTCTCCTTGCCCCTTTTCCAGGCGTCCCGCTTTCTCCCAGGGGCCATGCCCCTCCAGGCTCAATACCTGTTCCCCCGGGGTGACCTGCTTGTACAAACAGCGCCACCCCATCCTTTCCCGTGTCATTCCCCCATTGTGCTTCCCTCCCCCCACATCAAAAGGGGCCATGCCCCCGGCGCCCCGACCCACTTCAACACCCTTCAAACTCCCCTCTACACCAAACTCCCCCTTCCTATGACCTGCAGCCAGCCTGACCTGCCACATCAGCAACATATATTACACACACTTTCACAATGCCCTGACCTGTCACACAAAACTACCAAACCCTACCCTCCTAACAGACCCCAAACTCATAAACTCGCCATGTCATCTAAAAAAAACCCCCGCATAATCCCATGAACAATGGACCCCCCCATATTACATAACCAGACACTACCCTAAACGAAAATGAAAGGGGTGGGAGGGCGGGACAATCATCAAGTCCTAACCGTCGCCTGCCTCCCGAACCTTCCCTGAGCCCTTAAATACCCACCCAGGAGGCGCTCTGCCCCACGGCCACTCGCTGGCCATGTGCAGCGCCAAAAACTCCCCGGGGGGAAACGCTTGGCGTTCCCCCCGGGGCCCCCCTTTTGGCTTACTGCACAAAAACCCAGACTCATTTAAAAGTGGAAAAGGTCGCTTTAATGTGACAGGCCAAAGCTTACAATCAAACGCTTAACTGGCTCCATGGCCTAACAAACTAAAGAAATATTTTAACCACCAATTAAATAAATTAAACATTTTAATTTTCCCCCAACAATTAAATAATTAAATAACCCAATTCCTCCCTAATGATCCCTTGGGATCCTACCGTCTCCTTGCCCCTTTTCCAGGCGTCCCGCTTTCTCCCAGGGGCCATGCCCCTCCAGGCTCAATACCTGTTCCCCCGGGGTGACCTGCTTGTGCAAACAGCGCCACCCCATCCTTTCCCGTGTCATTCCCCCATTGTGCTTCCCTCCCCCCACATCAAAAGGGGCCATGCCCCCGGCACCAGAAAAACCCTCCCCCGAGGAGTTCTTTCTGCCCCACCCCCCCCAAACTTTTCTACCTCAAACTTTTTACCCAGTCTCCCAGCCCAGAACCTAAGAAGAGCCACACCCGTATCCCTCACCAGATCATTTTCCCCAGCAAAACTAATCCCCCCATCTGTAGGCCCATAGCTTTCCCTCACCCCAGCCCAACATAGGAAGCAACTAATCCCAGCCCAGCCCCCCAAACCCGGACATCTTACCACAACATCTTTATAGTTGCACCCCAGTTGCCTGCCAACAACCCTTTTCTCAGCTTCTTTCCCCGCCCACTTAACCCTAGAATGTCCCAAAAAACAGATTTTTGACATCTGACCGGATCTCCTAGCAGCATCTGAAAAAGAAATTACAAAATCACTTACAAATCAACAACATCCTAATAAATGCAACACTCTTGCTACCTACTGCAAAAATTCTATAAATACCTTCCGTTTGCCCCGGTCCCTGACATACCCTTTGTATCTCCCTTACTCCCAGCGTCCCAACCTGTTCACCTACTCCTCTTAATAGCCCAGCCTGCTACTTTCAGATGCTGCACCCCTCCTGAATGAATGAGTTCCAACCTCGTAACCTTTCCCACACCACTAGTAACACCTCCTCAGTACCCTATCCTCTGGCCATCTCCTTAACCTTCTCCGGAAACACCTCAGGTCTTCTCCTACCGTCCCCCAATATTTCGCCCCTTTCCCTAACCTTTATACAATACACCTAAACCCACTTAGACCCCCTCTTTCCTCTAAACTATTACCCCCCTGCTCCCCCTTTGCCCCCCCACCTTCCATCACCTTATTAGTATTGGCCCTGCGTTGCCCCCCCTGCACCGGGGGCCCACGTGCACCCCCGTCCATGCAGGCCCTTTGCTTTATTGCTCCTCCCGCCACTGCACCAGAGGCCAAACCTGCACCCCGTCCATGCAGTCCCTTCCTTATCACTCATTTCCAAGATCCTCGCGTCCATTACCACCTGTTTCCCCCTGCACCAGGGGCCCTAGTGCACCCCCGTCCATGCAGGCCCCTTTTCTTCCTTACTCCTCTCCACCGCTGCACCAGGGGCCAAACCTGTTCCCCCGTCCATGCAGTCCATTCCACATAAATTCCTCTTCCAGCACCTTGCTTCGTTGCTCCACTTCTTTCCCCCAGCTGCACCAGGGGCCCTAGTGCACCCCCGTCCATGCAGACCCAGCGCATCACTTCCCCTAGCTGCACCAGAGGTGCTCCCGCACCTCCGTCCATGCAGCCTGAAGCTTACTCACCTTGTCGTGCGGCAAGCGTGAGAGCTTCGCCACCGTCGTCCATGCCCTCTAAACGACGGCCACCGCCCCTTAACAATTTCCACAGTTACATCCCCCCTGCGGCCCTCCCCTACCTACGCTTCTTCCTCCTCACCCTTCTCCTACCCTCTTTAAGTCACCCCCAAAAACCTTTCATCAAACCTTGTGCCCCCCCTCCTTTTACGTTAACTGAGCCCGAACTACCAGCCCACCCCAATTTACCTGGCATGCGGTCCTTCCCCCCCCACCTCCTTGCCCCGCTCCTCGCCCTGCCCCACTGTCCCCTGCCTGAAAACAATCTGTAACTGGATGCCGACCCGCACACTTGCTGCACTCGTGTTTAAATTTGCACATCCACCTCGTGCAGCCTTCTTTATTGAACTCCCAACATGCTGTCGAGGGCTGTCCTCCGCCTCCTCCCCCCGCCCCCTCATGGGCGGGGCGACCAAGAAAGGGCCGGTAAGGCACAGGCAGCCCACTTGCTGTGTGCAATGTCGGGGCAGGCCTCGTTGGAGCCATCCATTGCAGCCAAAGATCCATGTCTATCTCCCCCCAGACCGCCTGACTGTCCTCCGCCATTCTCGCTCTGAATTCCTCATCATAGCGTACCCAGGCAAAACCCCCAAAACTCGTGAAAGCCTTCCTAATTACGTCCATATATTTAAGCAGGGCCACGCAACGCTCCGGGAATTTTTCACAGTACACACTGGCATAAATGCTAAACGCCGACGTCCAATTCTCAATAGTCACAGGGACCCTTGGGCGTGAAGCCAGTTCCCTCTCCTCCTCCTTAGACCCCTCCTTTGCTCTCACTTCCCTATGGAGCAATTTAAAGACCTCCACAAATTCCCCCGCCTGAATCTTCTCCCTGGTCGCTGCCATCAAGTGCGCCCCCAATGGTTTTGTTATCCCCATGTATGGCAATTTTTTCTCCTTTCTTTTCACTTCACACTCCTTATCTTTTCTGGCTTGCACTTCGAGCACCAATGGCTCCACCACCTTGTCCGTTTGGACCTCCACTGAGCAAATGCTCTTCTCAACCCCCTCGGCTCCAATGGCCCGCACACCAACTTCCTTCATTACACCTTGAAAACCAGCCCGCTCATCCCCTAACCACCTATTTGTAACCCCTCTCTGCCATGCAGATGACCATTCCCTTTCCCGCTCATCTCTTTCCACACCTGCCACCTGCGGCCTGGTGTCCACACCGGTGCTCCTCCTCTCCATTCTTAGAGGGCTCCTGCTGCGGGGACAAAATATGTCAGCACAATCACCCAGCCAATAATTCCCTTGACCCCTTTCACCCCGCCCACCCTGCACTTCCCTTTCCCTATCCCACCTTGAACTTCTTCTCTCCTCCACCCTTTCCCTTTCCGCCCTGTAATCTTCAAATTCCCATTGCCCCCCGTATTCCTCCCAACCAACTTCATCACCCCTTAAATACCATTGAGGATGCGAGCTCATGCTCGAGATGATTTGCTGATTTTCTTGCGAGCCCGGGGCGTCCGCCCCGCCACTCCCCTGACGTCTTCTCGGCGGGGTTGTGGGAACCTCTGCCTGGTCCTCTTCTCTTGGGCGAGGCGTTCCGACCTCCACCCTGAAATCCTCGTTGCTAGGGGCTGTGCTGCGCCCTCCAGACTCTCCTAGCGTTGACTGAGGAGGGGCCGTACCGAAACCCTCACCCTCCATCTGTACAGCGGGGGCTGCGCAGCGCCCTCCGCCCCCACTCCTCCTACCCGGGGGGGCCGTTCCGCGCCCCGCCCTACCCTCCTCAATTGACGGGGACCTCTCCCTCCTTCTCCCACCTGCGCTCTTCTGCAGGTATTTACCCCCTCTTCCCCTCTGTCCTGACACCCCCTCCTGCGCCCCACCCCTGCCCCCACTGGTGTTCCCTCGGTCCCTACCTTCTCGAGCGTTCCCCTCTTCCCTAGAGCTATCATACCCTTCCTCCCTCCCTGGCTGCCCCCCGACCTCCTTAAACCCCCATCCGCCCTCTTCTCTATCTCCCTCCTCATCTTCCTGCCCCTGGATTCCCAAATCTCCCCTCTCCCTGCCGTAGGGGTGCAAGCCACCACAGCCGCCAGCGCACCGTCTGCCGCCGCTCTACGCTGCGGCCGGCCCCCACCACTCTCCTCCTCTCCCGTAACTTCCCCTACCGCCCCTTCCAATTGGGCTTTAGTTGCCCTGCTAATGATTTCCAGGGCCTTCTTCAAGGCCCCAGCATCCACAAGCCCCTTCTTGCTTGCCCCCCGGCCTGTCATTGTGCACACTAATCCGCGTGTGCCCAAAAATATGCCCCTTAACATCAAACTACGTACTCTACGCCCCCGAGCCGGGACCTACCCGTGGACTAGCACCCTTGGCCCTGAGCAACCCTGACACTAAATTAAACAGACCCAGAACCAAAACACACCTTGTGTGATAACCCGTAAAATACCCTCCCTAATATTGATAATTAATAAAAGAAAAATAAACCCAAAATTTCCTTACCTAATTAGCTTTTATTACTGGTGTTGTCACTATTATGCTTGCCTTATGCTAATTTGTAAAATTTATAAGAAAAAAAAAATGTCTTTTTTTTTTTTTTAAACCCTATTAGAATAAATTTATCCTTGAAACCCCCTCCCTCCCTACTACCTAATAAAAAACCCGGAAGAGGGAGCCCACAAAAACACTCTAAGAAACAAGCACAAATTAGTGCTTGCTAACAGCAGCGCACACTGCCACCTGGCGGTGCCCAAACAGCACCGCACTTCTCCCACCTACGAGGGACACGGCCCCTTTAACTGCGCTGCCCTGCCCACCAGACCGAGACAAACGCTCGCTATCAGCGGGAAATCCCACTGAGGAGCCGTGGAAAAGCCGCTGCCTCTCTGCTCCCTCTCTGGCCCTAAAACCCACACGCACAGCCGGCCCACGCACGGATGCAGGATTCCCCCCAAATCCCCGCCGCAAAAACCACGGAGCCCTCACACCCCCGCTCACAGGATAACCCCGGCGCGCACACGGAAGCCCGGAGACACGGTAAGACGCGAGGGGTGTCTTATCTACGGCACCCCTCCTACACAAACTCCTAACCAAACAGTAACAAACTTATTTTTTTATTTTTATTTTTTTAAAACGAAACCTGACCGCCCTCCTCTGATATTACTCCCCTACCTCACCTGCTCTAAATCTCCACCTAGGCCCCAGGCACTACAGGGAAGGCTCGGGAGCAGGCAACAGGACCTGACAATCATCAAGTCCTAACCGTCGCCTGCCTCCCGAACCTTCCCTGAGCCCTTAAATACCCCCCCAGGAGGCGCTCTGCCCCACGGCCACTCACTGGCCATGTGTAGCGCCAAAAACTCCCCGGGGGGAAATGCTTCGCGTTCCCCCCGGGGCCCCCCTTTCTATGTCTCAGCCAGTTTTAGCAACAGTGTTTCACACATTTTAGTCTTCTCTATCAGTACCCCATGATAGCCGACAGGCTGTGGGCTTACCCTTGCTTTTTACTCAGTAATGTATCGTTATGACCATAATCGATTCCCATTGGCCGTAGTTCAAGGTGAAGAGGGAGGTTTGGAGCACCCCTTGGAAACTCCATTAATTTTTTCATGAATGTATTCTCACCAATGGCCATTTGCGTCATTTAACTAATTTCAGTGCAGTGTATTGCATTTGCCTTTGCCTGACCTCTGTACTTCTCTAGGCATGATGTTGTTGCTCTGTCTACATACTCGGAGGAAACATGCAGATTTGCATCACTGCGATGCCCCAGTACCAGATTCATTTGATCAAGCTGGTGCTTCCAGTTGCAGGTGTCATTCAAACGTACATCCAGATATTCAAAGCGAGGTATCATCTCAATTATCTAATAATTTAATTTTAGACATCTTCTAGATTTTTAATAAGGGCAATATGCTACATACTTGGTCTTACTGGGGTCAATGGTAAGACCCGTTTCACTGCACTGTTTCTCAAAAGTGTTTAAATAGTGCATGACTTTTGGTGATTTAGAAATTACAGACCCATCGTTGGCAAAGTCAAAGATAGTAATATATTGATTGTCTATCTTTGTGAAGTCTGATTTAATTTCATGACATTTTTCTGGAATCTCATTAATACAGTAAGACAATAACTGGTACAAGAGCCCGGCCCTGGCATACACCAAGCCTCTCTTCCCCAATCCAAAAGTTACTGTAGCTGTGTTGTCTGATTTTAGGGATATTATACAAGACAAGATTTCCTATTGTACTCATTGCTCCGCTAACGTTTTCCACATAGTAACTGTATCTACTAAAAGGGTGTGCAAGGATTCTTCCTAATTGATACATGTTTTGACATGACCATATGCAGGTGGAAGACTTAATCTATTGTGCCGATTTCAGACCTAAACCCAACTTGCATTGGCATCAGCAGGTTGTTCTCATGGACCAAATTCTCCCAACGCAAGAGGAGCAACTTGCCATACATTTTTCCTGTATTATCGATTAAGGCTATATGGCGATAGCTGACTGGGTTCAATCGCTCATGCCTTTTGAAAGTCAGGATAATTTCTGTGTGGAGCCCATCTTTGCAGAGTTGACATAAATAGATCACTACGTTTGCTAGAATGAGGAGGACATGTTGTGGTATTGAGATACGGTTACTACATATACAGACCCACACAGGGTCTCTCATAACTGCCACTCCTTGGCATCCTTCTCTCCTCCCAAACATCCACTCCCATAACCTACTTGTCGGGTAGCCTGGACTCGGCTTGAGCAGGATGCATGCTGCGTTCCACGTCACCTGCTGCCATAGATGCTCCCTTTTTGTCTTTTTTCCATGAAATATTGATACAAATTCATAAGGAATAGGATGTGTGAATGAAGCAATATACATAAAAACTCAGAACCTTTAAGAAAGTACCACTACAATGGAATTGGAATTCTCCAGTGTCTCCTATGAACAACACTGCATTCGCCAGTACGTATGTGCACCCAGTCTTCGTTGTGGTCTCCCCACTCTTGAGCCATGTCGCTTTTCCTGGCTCATGTTAGGGAGCATTCTCCAGAATGGCTAATTTCCCTTACCTACTGAGTCCCTCAGCAGCTTTGCTGGATTTCTGGGATTTATTTTTCACATCTGTCAAGAGTGTGAGCCTTTTTTCCACTCTTACATATGTTTTGCTGTGTGTGTTTAACATTTTCTTGTGTTCATGGACTGTGGAGCCTCACCTACTTCACAGGCATCATCTTTTTACTGTGTGTTACACAGCACCTTCAGTGCAGTGACACAGGGTTGTCTTTTAGACTTCCCAACTCAGACTCCATTTTCTGGGACTGACTACCATCTCCCAGAACATGTAAAGTTGCCATTAACTTTATTAGTCTCTTTAAAATCCACAGACCCAGTACATAGTATCTTACATAGAGTACTGGAAAGGGTTAATACTTATCCCCTTTTGTCTGTTTCTCTTGGAGCAATGTTTCGCTCCCTTTTCATTAAGACTTGGCTGATGGCAGTAGTAACTACCCTATTTTTCCTACCGCGGTTATCTTAAATAACCTTGGTATTGTTTTAGGCTATCTTGGTAGCCTCGAACTTAAACCCGCTAGACCATATACGTTTTTATACGGTTCTGGCTGGGTTTATTTGCCATTTCTTTTTGAAAATGTCTTTCTCGTGTTTTTCTCTGCTTGCCAAACCAAGTTTGGTTCCTTTATTCACAGTCCTTCGCGGGCTTCTACCCAGAAGCCCTCCTTATGCGCCTGTATGTCTGGGGGGGGACAGGATGTGAGGGAGGGGTTTAGGACTCCCTGTACAGGGTCTCCTTGGAGACCCATTTTGCACTCTGATCGGATTGGGGAGATAATCCCGTCGGGAGAGCCACCCTGCTGTGTGATTGACAGCCAGGCTGTGTGAATGGGGGAAAACTGCATAAAAAGCAGGTCTCTGGGTTTGGAAAGGCAGAGTCGCCACTGGAACGAAAGAACCGAAGAGGAGCTGACAGAAGAGGACCCCTACAATGACTGAACTGCCCCGTGAAGCCCTGCTGCAGGTCCGAATCTTCATACTCCAACGACAGGGAAGATCTTCAAGGAATCTTCTCCCCTTGAGCTGGTGGGAACAACCAGTTTGCCAAACTGCTCGTCAGGTTCCCCTTCTCTGGTCGAATTTGCTGTTCAGAGCTACAGTGAACCAGATAGCCAGGAGGAACGGACCCTGCTTGCGTTTTAAGGGGCGCACCTTTTATTCGTTGCTCTGCTGCTGGTTTCTTCCCTGTGCAGTGCAGGATCCTCCAGTCTTCCTACTTCGTGTCAGTCCGACAGTCGCTTCAGGAACCGTGAGCCTGCAGGACCTGCCAGGAACGTCGGCCTCAGCTACAGCTGCTTCTCCACTTTAAGGTACTGTTCGAATCCGGTTGTTCGTTTCGTCCAGCCATGGTGAAGGTGTGTGAAACCTTTCGCCAATCAGAGGGCTTGTCCTTCTCTACTCATTAAACTAACTTTTCTGCCAACCAACCTCACCTGGAACTCTTGGCAAAGACTTAACCGCGAACTACCCTGAACTGTGTGATCTTGAGTAAAAGACTTTGTCCTTTTGACTTTGGCCCTAAGCCTTTTTGATTTGATTCCATTACTGTAGTTCCTCTTTCTAGATTGCCCTGCTTACTTACCTGTTGGTGCTGCTCAATTTTTATCTTACTTTGTCTTTCCCTCCCTTTTAAATTATTGGAGTGCCATTTTGCTCATACTTCGTTTTTGAGCTTCACTTGTCCAGAATCTATCGGGAGTGGTGTGGTGTATTAAGAGTGTGATTTCTAAACTGCTTTGCTTTAGTGAAATGTTTTACAACTGATGTGTAAATAAATGTATATTCTTTTAATCAGAAACCTTGAGTCAGTGTTTGTTTGAATCATAGTAATTGCTGTCCTTTGTGTAAATATGGATACTGCTCACTTGCTCTTGAGATAAGCCTGTCTGCTCAGCCGTCGCTATCACTTTACTGTATAGTACAGACTTGTACCAAATTTGAATGTGTACTGTCACATGTAGCCTTAATTGTGTCTGGTGTTCCTGAAGGGTACTGCATATAATTCTGCCTAACACTGGTGTACAGCGGTGAGGATCAAATATAGTAGTTACACTTAGAGTGCTGCTGTTACCTTGAATCAACTAACCACAAGGCTACACATCACTAAAAAGCAATATTAATTGTGTCTGATATGGAAAGCTACAGTCAGGAGATCCTCCTCAGTTACACTGTGGATTACTTGAAAAATCTGTGTAGAGAAAGGAATCTCTCTGTTAAAGGCAAAACATCTGAATTGATTGAAAGGTTGTTAGAGAAACAAAGTCTGGAGGGTGGGTCTGAAATACCTGACCCCTCAAAAAATGTGCAAAATGATGAGGATGATAATGTGTCTATTATTGATGAGTTAGAATAGGCAGAGGTGTTTCATAATGTAGGACTCACTGCTCCCTTACCTGCTCAGCAACCTCAACCTTTGTCCACTGGCACCCCACCAGGTCCTACACTCAGTCCTGAATTCATTGCTCTAGAAAAGATTAGACTTGAATTGGAATTTAAACGTTTAAATGCTCAAACTGAACAAAAGCATCAAGAACTTAAGCTCAGAGAAATGGAGATAAATCATGCCTTAGAAATGAAAAGGTTGTCTATTGAAAATGCTTCTCTCTCAGAGTCTTCTAGGTCTTCCAGTCCTAAGAGACCCTGTATGCCTAAAGAAATTGTGGGTATGTATGAGGTTAAGCTTGATATTTTGGATTGGTTGGCAATGTTTGAATATAACCATAGGATTCAAGGTCTTACGGGAATCAGTTGCTTCCCTGGCTCTTCTCTAGGCTACCCACTGTTGCATCTGATGTGATGGAGTTGGGGGAGGTGGATAGGATGGATTATGAGTGTGTGAAGCTAGCTTTAATTGCTAGATTTGTGAAGACCCCTTCCCAGTACCTTAAGAGGTTTAGGACCCTCAAAAAGCATGATGGTACCCCTTGGGCTACCTGGGTATGTGAATGTTTGAAAAACCTAGATGTTTGGGTTAAGGGTTACAGAGTAAACACTTATGAAGGTATGAGGAATCTTGTTATGTTGGAGTCAATTTATGATTCCTGCTCTCCTGAGCTCAGACAGCACTTGGCTGATTCAAAGGAGATATATCCCAAGAAGTTAGCTAAGGCTGCTGACTTGTGGGTTGCCAACAGGGCTACTCACAAGGATTCTGTGGCAACTCAGAAGAAGGATGAGGGAAAGCAGCAAAAGAAAGATAAAAAGGAGAATTCTAATACCCCCATCCAAAAGAGGGCCACAAACAGCAACATAAGGGTAAACCACTGGGGAAACCGAATCAGGCTAGTGCACCATCTGGACCCAAACCAGATGGAGGTCAGAACAAAGCCCCTTTCATCAAGACATTTGGGAAATGTTATGTTTGTGGGTCAACTGACCATGTGAAAAGGGATCCCAGATGTAAGGGTAAACCTTCAGGGGTTGGCACTGTCTCCTTAACCTTCTCCCCAGAGGAAGAAGTACCTATGGCAAGTGGAAACTTTCACCTACTGGCTGATGAACACATGAGAGTCTCAGCTAGTGTTACTTTAGCGTCCCTGGGCTTGTGGGAACAACCAAATTTAGATGTCTATAATTCCATTCCAGATAATACTAAAGAGTATTATAAAGACAGTGTTCTTGTGAATGGCCAGGAAACTCCTGCCATCAGAGACACTGGAGCCAGTATAACTGTGGTGGATGAATACATTTTCAAGGTGGAGGATATTGCTAAGGCACCCAAACGCCTCACCAAGTTAACTGGAGGCCCTGTGCAAATGCTTCCCCAGTTACCAGCTCTCATCCAGTGTAATGATATGACTGTCAAGATACCTGTTAGTGTGCAGAGTGAAGTGCCTGGGAGAGTCCTGTTGGGTAATGACCTGAAAACTCACAGAGTTGTGTCAAGCACCCCCAGGCCTCCCAGCAGAAGGAAACAGGAGCTCACTAGGCCTGCCAGGGAGAGGCCCTTAAGAGGCTCTCCAGAGGAGTTGATAGAAGAAACCATCACTCCCACTCCACAGGAGTTGCTCACTGCTATTTCTGGAAATAAAGAGGCAAAGGGGTAACCCAAGACCTCAAGGAACAAGTCAGACAGCACCCCTGTCCTACCAACAAGGACATTCCCAAGATTGTCCAAGGTCACACCTTTGACCCCTCCACCTGCTGAGGCAGAGTGTGAGGTACCACCATGTGTGGTTGAGCCAGTTTCTGAAGAGTCAGATCGGGAAGAAGACACCGTTTTGGTTGGAGATCTTGACCCTGTTGACCATCCTGAGCTGCAGTCTTTACTGGCAGAAGGTGGACCCAACAGGGCAGACTTCAGCAGAGGACAAAGAGAGTGTCCTACTCTCGAGGGTCTTCGACAACAGGCTGCTAACCAACTTGATGGGCAAGTTGTTGGAAAGCATAGGTTAAGCTGGGAAGATGGCCTCTTCTACAGTGAACCGACTGAGTCTATCCCTGGGGACTGTAAAAGAATTGTAGTGCCCCTTGCTAACAGACTCCAGTTCCTACAGTTAGCCCATGAGATGCCTTTGGCTGGTCATTTGAGCTTCAAAAAGACCAAGGAAAGGCTCTGCTTATACTTCTACTGGCCTAAGATTGGTTCAGAAGTTGACACATTATGTAGGAGCTGTCACACTTGCCAAACCTCTGGCAAGAGTGGAGCTAAAAATGTGGCACCCCTGGTGCCTCTCCCAGTAGTGTGAGTTCCTTTTGAGAGGGTGGGCATCAACATTGTTGGTCCCCTTGATCCTCCCACATCTTCAGGGAACAGGCTTATCCTGGTTGTAGTAGCTACAAGATACCCAGAAGCAATACCTATGAGGACTGTTACGGCTGAGGCTGTGGCTAAGGCTCTACTGGTATTTTTACTAGAGTAGGGTTTCCTAAGGAAGTGATATCCGACAGGGGATCCAATTTAATGTCCCAATACATGCAAGCCATGTGGAAAAACGGTGGTGTCACTCACAAGTTCTCTACAGCCTACCATCCACAGACAAATGGACTGGTAGAGAGGTTTAATTGAACTATGAAGAGCATGATAAGTGCTTTAGAGGAACCCCTTAAAAGAAAGTGGGACCTTCTACTGCCATGCCCTCTCTTTGCTTATAGAGAAGTCCCTCAGGAGGGAGTTGGATACAGTCCCTTCAAACTTCTCTATGGCCATCCAGTCAGAGGTCCTTTGGCCCTGATTAAGGAGGGGTTGGAGAGTGCACCTTCCCCCAAGCCAGTCAAAGTGACTGAATATGTGTTAGGTCTCCGAAGGAGAATGTCACACATGATGGCAGAAGCTAGTGATAACTTAAAAGCAAGTCAGGCTCTGGTCAAACATTGGCATGACCAGAAGGCCAGCATGGTTGAGATTACTCAAGACCAGCTTGTATTAGTTATGGTGCCAACAAGGCAGAGGGCATTGCAGGACAAATGGATAGGACCCTTCAAGGTTGTGGGCAAACTTGGAGGGGTGAACTATCTGGTGGACTTAGGCAGACCTAAGCAGGCACCCAGAGTCTTTCACACCAACCATTTGAAGGCAAATGTCTCGAGACCAGAAGTGGGAGCTTTGCTTTTAGCTTCAGCTCAAGAGGAAGAGGAGAGTGAACCTCTACCTGACCTCCTCAGAGGCCAAACTTTGGATGAGAAAATAGGAGGAGTCAATCTCTCTTCTTAACTGACTTCTGAACAACAGGAGGAGTGCAAAGTTCTGTTAAATCAGTTCGCCTCCCTGTTTTCACTATCACCAGGCTTGACCCCTTGGGGCCAGCATGATATTCTCACTGGTGACGGTCTACCTGTGAAAAGCAGAGGTTACAGAAAGTCAGAACATGTGAGATCCCACATCAAAGGAGAGGTCAACAAGATGCTTGATCTCGGGGTTATAGAGCCTTCTACAAGTCCATGGTCTAGTCAAGTTGTTCTAGTACCAAAGGCAGGATCCAAGGAGTTGAGATTCTGTGTGGACTGTAGAGCTCTAAATGCAGTCACTAAGACTGATGCCCATCCTCTGCCAAGGCCATATGAACTGGTGGATAGAATTGGTTCAGCCAAGTACCTCAGTACATTTCATCTAACCTCATGCTATTGGCAAATAGCCCTGACAGACCATGCCAAGGAGAAAACTGCATTCTCAACCCCAGCAGGCCTCTACAAGTTCAATGTTATGCCTTTTGGACAAAAGGATGCACCTGCTACATTCCAAAGGATGGTCAATCAAGTTCTGAATGGGATGAAGGACTTCTGCATGGCATACTTGGATGACATTTCAGTGTTCAGCCCTACATGGAAACAACATATTGATCACTTGGCATATGTTTTGCAGGGTCTTGAGCAGGCCCTTCTGACCTTAAAGGCAATCAAATATCAAATTGGTCAGAGCAAAGTGGTCTACCTTGGTCATGAGGTAGGAGGAGGTGAAATAAGGCCATTGCCTAGCAAAGTACAAGCTGTACCGAACTGGGCCACCCCTACTAATCAAATCTAAGTGAGAGCTTTCCTAGGTCTCACTGGGTACTACAGGCATTTCATTGAGAACTATGGGACCATAGCCTCTCCCTTGAATGTGATCTTCTCTCCAAAATTCCCTAAAAGGGTTAGATGGAATGAGGAGTGCACTCAAGCCTTTGAAAACCTGAAGAAAGCCCTTTGTCAAGCTCCAGTCCTAAGAGCTCCTGACTATCACCAACCCTTGATTGTGCAGACAGATGCCTCCAATACAGGTATATGTGCAGTCCCATGTCAACTGGATGAGAAAGGTAGGCAGCACCCCATTTGCTTCATCAGTAGGAAACTGAAGGAACCAGAAACAAGGTGGACAACCATAGAGCGTGAATGTGTTGCCATTGTGTGGTCTTTGAAGAAGTTTAGACCATACTTGTATGGATCTACTTTTGTGATTCAGACAGACCACCAACCCTTGAGATGGTTAATGCAAATGAAAGGGGAGAACCCAAAACTTCTGAGAGGGTCAATCTGCCCTCAAGGGTTTGATTGAACTATTGAGCCCAGAGCAGGAGGTCACCACCAAAATGCTGATGGTCTCTCTAGGATGTTTTTAACCGACTAGAGGTAGAGATTCATCCAGGAGTGGATTAAATCCTCCTGTCCCTTAGTCTGGGGGGGGGGTGTTAGGGAGAATTCTCCAGAATGGCTAATTTCCCTTACCTACTGAGTCCCTCAGCAGCTTTGCTGGATTTCTGGGATTTATTTTTCTCACCTGGCAAGTGTGAGCCTTTTTCCCACTCTTACATGTGTTTTGCTGTGTATGTCTAACATTTTCTTGTGTTCATAGACTGTGGAGCCGCACCTACTCCACAGGCATCATCATTTTACTGTGTGTTAAACAGCAGGGTTGTCTTTTAGACTTTCCAACTCAGACTCCATTTTCTGGGACTGACTACTGTCTCCCAGAACATGTAAAGTTGCCATTGACTCTATTAGTCTCTTTAAAATCCACAGACCCAGTACAAACTATCTTACATAGAGTACTGGAAAGGGTTAATACTTATCCCTTTTTGTCTATTTCTCTTGGAGCATTGTTTCACTTCCTTTTCATTAAGACTTTGCTGGTGGCAGTGGTAACTACCCTATTTTTCCTACTGCAGTTATCTTAAATAGCTGTGGTATTGTTTTAGGCTATCTTGGTAGCCTCGAACTTAAACCCGATAGACCACATACATTTTTTATACGGTTCCGGCTGGGTTTATTTGCCATTTCTTTTTGAAAATGTCTCGTGTTTTTCTCTGTGTGTTCACCGTCCTTTCGCGGGCTTCTACCCAGAAGCCCCCCTTAGGCGCCTGTATGTCTGGGGGGACAGGATGTTAGGGAGGGGTTTAGGACTCCCTGCACAGGGTCTCCTTGGAGACCCATGTCACACTCTGATCTCATTGGTTGTAGTGACTGACAGCTAGGTTGTGTGAATGGGGGAAAACTGCATAGAAAGCAGGTCTCTGGGACTGGAAAGGCAGAGTAGCCACTGGAATGAAAGAACAGAAGAGGAGCTGACAGAAGAGGACCCCTACAACGACTGAACTGCTCGGTGAAGCCCTGCTACAGTTCAGAATCTTCATACTCCAACGACAGGGAAGATCTTCTGCCAAACTGCTCGTCAGGTCGCCCTTCTCTGGTCGAATTCGCTGTACAGAGCTACAGTGAACCAGATAGCCAGGAGGAACGGACACCGCTTGCGTTTTAAGGAGCACACCTTTTATTTGTTGCTTTGCTCTTATGCTGGTTTCATCCCTGGGCAGTGCAGGACCCTCCAGTTTTCCTACTTCGTGTCAGTCCGACAGACGCTTCAGGAACCGTCAGCCTGCAGGACTTGCCAGAAACTATTCGAATCCGGTTGTTCGTTTCGTCCAGCCGCGGTGAAGGTGTGTGAAACCTTTCGCCAATCCGAGGGCTTGTCCTTCTCTACTCTTTAAACTAACATTTCTGCCGACCAACCTCATCCAGAACTCTTGGCAAATACTTAACCGCGAACTACCCTGAACTGTGTGATCTTGAACAAAATACTTTTGTCCTATTAATTTCGGCCCTTAGCCTTTTTGATTTGATTCCATCAATGTAGTTCCTCTTTCTAGATTGCCCTGCTTAATTACCTGTTGGTGCTGCTCAATTTTTATCTAGCTTTGTCTTTCCCTCCCTTTTAAAATATTGGAGTGCCGTTTTGCTCATATTTCATTTTTTACCTTAACTTGTCCAGAATCTATTGGGAGTGGTGTGGTGTATTAAGAGTGTGATTTCTAAACTGTTGTGCTTTAGTGAAATGTTTTACAACTGATGTGTAAATAAATGTATATTCTTTTACTCAGAAACCTTGAGTCAGTGTTTGTTTGAATCATAGTAATTGCTGTCCTTTGTGTAACTATTGATGCTGCTCACTTGCTCTTGAGATACGTCCGGCTGCTCAGCCATCGCTAGCACTTTAATGTGTAGTACAGGCTTGTACCAAAGGTGAATTTGTACTGTCACTTGTAGTCTTAATTGTGTGTGGTGTTCCCAAAGGGTACTGCATATAATTCTGCCCAACGTCTCATGCCATTACCCTCTTTATTCTATCTAGAGTGGGTACAGGTACTTCATTTTTTCCATTGTGAAGAGGAATATGTTGCTCCTTGTAACTCTTATGCTCATGTACTGTATCATCTATGTCACATCTCACTACCCTGTGCCTACCATTGTCCATCACTACGTGATATGTACTCAATCTTTCCACCATAAGGTGTGGGAAATACACAGTTGGTCCCTAATAAACCTGGAAAAGTTTTCATACTCTCACCCAATCACTGGGTTTTACTCCTTTCTCCTCCTTTCATTCATTTCATACGTTTGTTATGCCTAGTTTTGTATCCCTACTTATACCGTTGCATGTTGCCACAATAATATCCTCAGCTAACTGTATTTCTTCCCTTTTCACCAAACATAGAAGATACCTATTTATGCCCATGCTCAACTTCCTCATCCTTGAAAAGGGACTACATCCTGTAGTGGGATGGGGAGTGTCCCTATATGCAGCAAACCTCTCTGATAAAACCTGTTGCCCTGGTAACTCACTCACTAACACCAATTGCAAATTTTCTTTGATGAATCGATCATCATTTCTAACTAATTCATGCACTGGAGAGGGCACAATGCCTTTCTATGACTCTTAATACCTTGGACATTCAGGAAATTAAAAATTTCTAGAGATACACTTTTCACACCATTATCACTCACAATAGACTCAAGAAATCCCTAGCTGGTATAAATCTCTAACAAGTAGTCAATGACCACTCGAGTTGGAACTGTTGACACAGCCTCTTTCTAAACCTATCTGCCTCCACTCTCCGCCCTTTACAACTGATCCAGAACAAGACTGCAAGACTTTTCCTTGGCCTCAAGCCCTGGGATCGTATCTCTCCAGCTCTGAAATCCCTCCATTGGCTCGCCGTGTATGCAAGGATTCAATTTAAAACCCTCTGCATTGTCCACAAGGCTTTCTGGGGCCTGGGTCCAAAATACCTTCAACTATCCCTCTGTAAATACCTCCCGTCTCGAGCCCTTTGCTCCTCTACTTCTAACTCCCTCAGGGTCAGTTGTTTTTCAAAGAAACGAGCTGGGGGTAGATCTCTGTCTTCGGCTGGGGCCTACCTTTGGAACAGCCTCCCTGCCACCTTGAAACTTGAGGAGAGCCATCTCCGGAAGCACCGCAAGACCTTGCTCTTCACTTCTGTCTTTGTCCCTTTTCTCCCCTGCTGAGCAGTTTTTCTCTCCGGCACCGTGCACCTGACCACCCTCTGTCCTTCGGGCCCAGGTACCTGCTCACCCTGCCACCCACCTGCACTGCCTCCGGGCCTCCCCTTGCACTGGGGTCTTTATCTGTACCCATACAGTCCCCCACCCACTTCTCTTCAGCACTTACCAGATATACACTATCTGCTTAACCTAGCACTTGCCACTTGCTGGCTGCACTACCACCAATATTTATTTATTTATTTTACGTATTTATTTATTTATTATGTTCTCTCCTCTGTTCCGCACTTTCCACCTCTCCCCCCTCCCATGAACTTTCCCCTTTCCCATGCACTTGCGCGTTCTTAATGTCACTAGTCGTAGTAAAACCATTATTTTTGTTCTCCCCTGTTCCCCCTTTGCCTGATCGCGCTCTGAAACACATATGTATGAGCACGATATAAATAAAATATCATATCATATAATAGCATATTATCACAAATCTAACTTCAAATCACTGGGATGTGTAATCCACCAGCACTATTCTATATTGAGAGTTATAACTTCTCCACGGGGCCAATTACATATATGGCAAGCTTCTGCCAGACCACTAATAGAACACTCACACGAGGCAAAATTTCCAAACTTGGTTTGTTTAGCTTGTCGCTCTGCACATGCTGAACAGTTTTCCACTACTGATTCTACCATGTCTACCTTAGCTGGCCACCAAAACTGCCATCTTAACCTCCTCTTCCCCTTCATGAGCGCTTGCTACCATATTGGACCTTAAACCTTTGGGAGGTATTGGTTTTCTCCCCGCTCCAACCTTGTCAGACCCCATTAACAGCAGGATAACTCATCGTTGACAAGTGTGTATGCTACCTCACATTCAGGCTTGGCCTGTCATCCTTTCTGAGAGAATTAAATAACCCTACTCATCTCAACCTCCTCCTCCAGTGCTCTTTTCTACCTCTTCCCTTAGACAAATTACCCACCCATCTCTCTGCTCAACATCCTCCATTTTCTCTCTTTGAGATGGGAACTGAGACAGACAATCTGCCACTGGATTATATTTCTCAGAAATCTGTTTAACATGAAATGTAAACTCATATACATTCAGAAACCATCTAGCTATCCACAGAGTTGCCATCCCCGAGCCTCAAGTAGTAAACAGATGCACAATGGCATGCCTCACAGATATGTTCTAAAAAATGGTCCATCAGCAATCCAAAGCCTCTCTCTCAGTTACAGAAAATCGCTTTTAATTTGTGCCCAGAACCTTTATTTCAAAAGCTCTTCGCACCTCCCACCACTCCTAAATTTGACTTGGAACATCTCCTCGGGAGATAGCTCAGCGGGAACGTGCTTGCCTTGGAAGCAAGACGACACGGAGAAACACAGGTTCGATCCCCGGGTCTGCGCTTAGAAACCTCTGGGTGTTAAGCGCGTTATAAATAACCCATCATATCCTATGACCTGCTCACTGGCATCCATGGTTATCTATGTGTAATTGTCCATACTAAATCTATAATAAGTAGAATCATTGGCTATTGCTTGTTTGAGGTTCTCAAATGCACCTATCCTTCCTTCCGCCCACACAACATTTGCACCCGGGTAAGGGCACTCAGCCAATCTGGTGGCTGGAACAGCAGGTGAGAATAGACATTCTCCATTGGCCATCCCACCACCTGAGGCCCTTCCCCGGGTGGTACCATTTTGTTGTGTTAATCTGGGTAGGCAACTGGGAGCCTCTCCCTGTTGCCTCCCCACCCCACTCCCCCCCAAAATCCCCTGATCCCCTTTCCCACCCCCTTTCCCACACTGTCCCTCCATCCCCACTTACCTGTGGGACCGGAGCTCTGTGCTCTGGTCCCGACACTCTTCCTGTGTTACCACCTCTGCCATAGACATGGAAAAGGGACTTATCCTTTTCAATAAGGAGGTGAGCATCTTTTTTTCTTTTTTCTTTCCGAGATCAGCTGCGCAAGCAGCGCTAATCTTCAGAGGAAAATTAATTAAAGCCATTTGCACCCCGGATGTAACTGTTTGTCAGTGTCATTTATTAACACTAGCATGATTACTGGCCTGTATGTTTCATCTTCCTCATCTTCATCTTTCCTTGAAGTCTTGACAAAAATTATCATCCCAGAGAAGTCACTCTTTTCATTCTCAATGACCACACTGACTTTGGAGTTAGTTCACCAATTCTGGGTATGTGACAATTCCTCTGCTTACTTGGGCAACATGTCCTCTTCCATTGCATGTGTGACACGGGGCTTTTATCACAGGATATCCTCTGTCCATTGTGAAATGGCCCCACACGCAGCATCAGAAAAACATTTCTCTTATGCTGCTGTTTCCTGGGTATTTCAGCATGTTCGCTGTAGTTCTTGTTGTTTCCCTCCTGTATGTTCCTTTATTTGCATCCCCCGAACTGCTATGTTTTCTTCCTCATGTGATGTCACCACCTTAACTACCTTGTCACAATCAACTGTGTCTACTACACCAGACTTTACATAAATGGTACATTCATTGCTTAGCGCTATGCTCCCATTCATTGCTTAGCGCTATGCTCCCAGCAATGGCCAAAACCTCTCTTAATGGTGCATTTTAGGCTTGCCCTAATCACTCGTAAATTTTGGGATTGGGCGTGCGTAATACCAGCTGCTCAGATATATTCATCTTCCATTCCCGAAAAAATTGCAAGTGGCCAATAAGGTTCCCAAATTTGCTACATGTGGGTCCACAATTTCTGATGAACCTTGCTTGCGGGAAACAACTTGTACCTTTCCAGAACAATATGAGGGAGTGATAAAATCTTTATTCGAAAATATAAATTCCCATCAAAGAACAGACAATTAAAATGTTACAACAATAAAAACATTTAAATACAATCAAAATCATGTAATCCCCAAAAATATACTAAAATCATTTATCAGTACATAAAAATTGCCTACGTAACAGAAGTGCCCGTTCAGTATACAAATACACTTTATGGGTCGTCGATACATCTGAGGCTGATAATAAAAATGTAAATGCTAGTTGCACATGTCTGATGTTGAAGGTCCTTAGTGCTGGGATTATAAAAATCTTTCTTAGATTTGTTAGGGTGGGACAAGAAAATAGAAAATGCAACAAATCATTTTTTGTCACTCTCACAGCTAGCAAATTAACAAGGGGGTCCTGGGAGTCCCTCTGCCAGATATTAGTCCTGGTTACGAGAGACTTACCCAGAGTCTTTAGCTCACTATCTTGCACAGAGAAGAAATATCCCAAACATATCAGTCTTTGTCCTGCCCTGGGGCAGTCCAGCATGGAAATGCTAGGCAATTCTCCTCTGAACAAGAGTACCAACAGAAACCCCAGACACGTGTTTCGGTCTGGTTGGACCTCATCAGTAGGGTGGATCTGTGCCTCTCTAAGAATAGTGAGCAAGGGGTCCACGTCTGGATTCCCCTAGTAACTCTCACAGCTAGGACAGTTTCTCCTCAAAGTGCGATTTGTTAATAAATAGGGCAACCTTTCTCCAGTGAACAAGAGACATGCTCTGAGGGCCATAATAACTGCTCTTTCCCTGGCACACCATTGGACATATGCTGGCCTTGTCATTTTAAAGGCAATTTTACGATAATAAAATTGGACACTTTGTTTCTGAAAGTCGTTTTTGTTCCTTATTCTTGCTCTTTTAGGGTAGAAGGCCTCTATTAGTTTTCCTCTGATGGTGTTACCTATCCGCGACTCATCACTGAACAAATAACCATGGCCAACCTCTTGTAGAGAAGATTGTATATACTTTAACCAAGGCGAGGCAGCCCAAGAATTTGTGGCCATGAGATCCTTCACTAGGGCCTTAGTTATTTATAATTGGGGCCTCTCCCACAGACGCAGGCTGTGAATCAATGGTTGTATTGCTATAAGGTCTTCTATATAAAACCAGCTCAAGTTCTTTGTGTAGTAGGTGCCCTGGAAAGCCATGATGTTCCTTAGGAATTTGCTTTTGTTTTTTGTTTGATAGTAACCCCATGCAGCCGCACTGTATGTTAACAGCGGTGTTGATTTAGCCACGTAAATTCGCAGGGTGTGATCCATGGGCAATCCACACAGTTTTGCCCCAAATCTCAGGATTGAGCCGTTTATTTGTGATGCCTTTGTAGTTTGTTGCTTTATGTGTAGTCACCAGCTCAAATCACTAGAGCTTGTTACCCCAAGATAGCAAAATGAGTTGACCCAATCAAGACTTTTCCTTTCTACCAGTATGGCGTTCCCCCCGCAGTTTACTATTGCCAACACACATAAGCTTTGACTTCCCTATGTTAATTGCTAAGCCTCTCTCTCTAATATAATCAACAAATTCATCTATCAATTTTTGAAGGGTGTGTTTTGTTCTAGCCATTAGAACTGCATTATCTGCATACAAAAATGCACACACCCTTTGCTTAGCTATCCTTGGGACATCGATCACCTAGTCAGCTAGGACATTTGGTCGTGAGTTTATATAGAGATTGAAAATTAATGAGGCCAGGACACAACCCTGTCGCACTCCACAGGAGATCTTGAATGCTTGAGTTTCTTGACTCTGGCTTACCCGTCTCACCTATGCTATCAGGTTGCTGCGCACATTGAACAATATGCCTGCACATGCCATATTGTTCTTCTAGTTTCCTCATTGCTTATCCATACATTGTTGCTCGAAATGCACCCCCTCGTTCACCCAGGTCCTGTGTTCTTTGGTCTGGCAAGTGTTTAATGATTTTACGGCTTCCTTCCCTATACAATTCATTCGAGTAGCAGGTTTCCTCTCATCTGAGAAATTATCTCTGCCAAAAGACAGCAAATTAAACTTGAACAGGTCCTTCCGCTCTTCCCACTGTATAAATGGTTCACCCGTAATCTCTCGAAATTTTGTTGGTGGTGTTTTGCCTAAATTTTCCATTGTTCATTGTTAAACCAGTGGCTCCTGCTTTGAGCCACCTCCTTATCCTGATATTATCCCCTCATTGTGATCATAGTAATGTCAGGTCATACTTTCTACTGTTGATTTCTCAGGAACTTGACTGCCTCCCTCTGTCCTGGGGTACTCTCTGTGAATTGGCTACATCCTTCTCTTTGCTTCCGCACTTTCACTTTGTGCGTGTAACTGCACGCAGCATCCCATTACTATGGTAACGAATGTATCTGCTTGCCATGCCTCTCATCTGGGTTTACATGCTCCGCGTGAAGCAGTGATGCTTACTGCATCCCAATTATGGAGCTTTGCTCTGTTACACCTGCCCCCTAAACAGCGTACCTATTCTCTCTGAATCAGTACCAGCTTGGGTGCATTGGCTTCCCTGTAAATCTTGTTTGTTTGACTCATGCTGTTAGGGTCTTTACATATGTAGGTCCACTTGTCGCCACTGATATAATAACAAAGACACACTGTTGTAGGATTGAGGTAGGCTTATTATACATACAGACACCGACAGGATCTCACATGACCCCCACTCCTTGGCTTCCTTCTTCTCTCTTCCCAATCCTCCCTCCCTCCCGAACCTTGCAGACCTGGCGGCCTGCAACTCGGCTTGAGCAGAACGCCAGCTTCGCTCCATGTTACCTGTTGCCAGAAATTTACAACAGTGTACTATATAGAACTTGTGCCTTCCCTTCTGGGTCTTTCGTACAATGATCGCCTCCTGCATAGTAAATAGCAAGTGTCTTTCTGGAATTACATCCTCTAATGCCTGCAGCTTCAGCTAATCATTATTCTACATGTATGAGAGAAATGAGAACAACATTAATTCCTGGGAAAACGGTACTCGTAGATTAATAAAAATCAATGTTTTTTAGTCACCACTATTTGCTAAACCAACTTATCTTTTATGAAAATGATTGCCAACACACAAGTTGCGCCGGTTATAGACCCATTTATTCAAACATAGGTAACGTCTGTAAGGCAACACATGTTTCGGCCTGAGGCCTTCTTTGCGAGGAGAACTCCCTACAATCGTTACAGGGATTATACCCACTAATTGAAGGTTGAATGAATGGTCAACATAACGACTATTACTGTGAAATTGGTATCTGTCTGGCTTGAAGAAGGCCTCAGCCCGAAACACGTGTCGCCTTACAGATGTTACCTATTTTTGAATAAAAGGGTCTATAACGGCGCACCTCGTGTGTTGGCAATCATTTTCATTGATACATAGAAGGCAGTGGGAGCATTCTATGCCTGCACACAGTACGACAGTAATCAGCATTAGAAGGAGCGATTTGGTCTAGAAGTAATAAAGTAACCCTTGTCGCATGAGGAGTCCTACAGACCAACCCACAACTACGAAAACTTATCTTTTATGTCAGCCCTTTCGGAAGACACCCTACTTACTTTCCCTAGCTGCCACTTAATTTTCTTCTTGGATGCTCCTAAACTCTTTTCTGAACCTCTGGACCAATTCATTATCTCTGCCACCTAGGCTTGCTAAGCCCATCATTAACTTTGCCCTTGCATAGCTACACTCTTGATCAAACCAATTTCTAGATGTTACTACTTGTATTACTTTAGACGGTTTGATCAGGAGTGGCTGAATAATAGGAATTAGCTTAGTATATGCATCTGTTATCTCACCTGGGGACATCTGTTTGAGCTGCTTATTATATTAAAGAACGGGAAAAGCCAATGAGTATACCATCGGAAATATGTCCAGGTTTAAATGTCTACTGTTTGAGATTTGCAACATACCACCTGAAGAAGTATCACTCTGGGATTTTTGTTGTGATTCAAGAGGGAGCAGTGTCCAAGTATGGTCATATCAACATCATGTGCTAAGGATGTAGTGCACATACAACCCTAAACAGATTTATGATCCATTACTATTGTCAAAGCAAAACTCAACTCTGCAAATTCGGTTTGCAAGGAAACAATCCAACAGCATAGCACTGTCAGAACAAAAGAACCACTGACCAAACGGAACATACTTCTTATGTAGTCTTTTTTTCTAACAGTGGTACGAAGGTGGTTTTTATTATGTCTTTGTAGAGATATTTGATATAAACAGGGTGCTCGTTCTTTTTATCTCTTTCGTATACATCCCTGCTTCGCTGGGTCACGTGTCATTATATCGTGCTTCATTCCCTGTCGAGACATCGTCACTTCATCTAATCATGTGCTGAGTCCTTCTCATCTTATAGTTCTCACTGATTTCCTCCCTTAAATACCTAATGACCTTCCACACTTCAGTGTGCCAGCAAACATATCAACCTTTCTAACTCCTTATTATATGGTGATTCATGGTTTCCTTTCTAACTCACTTTATGGCAGGTCATTTGCACATTTTTCCTCCACACTACATTCAACATTTAGTTACTGAACATCAAGCAATTAAAAATAGCTGCGCTCAATTTGCACATCCAGTATTACCATATTGAAGAAGCAAAAAGTATTGAGGAATGTCATATTTCAGAACCTAGTTTTCTGGAATTTTACTTTAATGAAACTTTGACCCTCCCTCATATTGTGCATCACATATTGTTTATGCTGCCCATAAGACCACGTATTGTTTCCAGATGTTAATAAAGAGCTCCCATCGGCCTGTTAATTTGAAATTAACCATGTCCATCATAGCACATGTGCCCATTTCCTCTCTTCATTCATCCACCTCTGGAATGTGTCCCTTCTTCTGATTCCTCACTACATTCCTTTTTATTATGGAGATCAGATTGTTTCTCTGTATAACGTTAGGCCAATATTGTACACACTGCTCCCATAAGTTGAACATGAGCAAAATCTTCCCTTTCTCTGTGTTCTGTGCCACCACAAGTCTGTACTTGCAAATCAGTATCTATGCATTTTCTCAGGCGTCACATGCAGCCTGAATGTAATATTTGTTGATTGTGAGAAACGTGAGGGTATTCTCACTTCCACTCCCTCTGCATCTTCTGCGCAGGTGGCCAGGTAAAGGCAAGCCGAAACCTGGTATGCGAGCGTTTGATCTTCCGTGCAAGGTTATATTGTATCGGAGTGGTCGAATGAATGATGAGACACGTTTTTGAAGGTCTCCAAACCAAATCCTTGCTTATCAGCAAACAATGGAATTTGTTAATCCTTGAACAAGTGAGAATACTTTGTTATGGAGTGGTCATGTGTACATGAAAGCACGTTTTCAGAAGTCTCAGAGTGCTGGGCATATTTAAAGGGATATTACATTGAAGCAAATTGAATATAACAATAAAATAATTTATGGGAAAGCCTTTGACAATCATCGAATACCAAACCGAAAACAAAGCATAACAAATATATTTTTATAAATTGAATACTGCACTGAAAGAAAACTGTCACTTAAGAAGTTTAACAATTTAAATCCACTGTGTGTCAAATTCAGAAGTAAATGAAACTTAAATTAGAAGCAAAGTCCATACATGTTGAATCCACAAATGACTCAAACTTTGAATCAAAGAAACTAATACATAAAGAGCATTAACGTGAAAAGAACTTTAACAAAGCAAGTGAACCCAGTGTATGTTGGACTCCAGAGTGAAAGGATATTTGGATATGAACTTCATCAAGTGAATCAAAACGAACTGCCATTTTCAGCCAAGATATTTTGTTGCAAAGAGGTTAACCTTATAGAGAAGGCGCAAGAGTGGCGCTGAATTTCAAGAAAACTGGGAAACACCATTATATCAGTATAGCATTGAAAGTGCATCTTGGGGAAGGGAACCCTGCAGTTTAAACTAATGGTTGACTTGGGGACGGAGCCTCGAGATATTTTGTGTTTTGAACTGTGTTTTGGAACTTGGGGAAAGGAACCCAGATTGCTGGTTAATGCTACATTATTTCGAACTTAAGACAATCCTGAGACTTTTGTTGGGACTGCTTGGGGAAGGGAGCTGAAAGAAAGCTGTTAGTGGGACAGAGCTCCGGACTTTATGTTGAACACTGTTTTGTTGGTTGCTGACACTTTGTATAGATTAGTTACGAGTATAGGTTTTGGACACAGACATATTTCTAAGGTGAACTCTTGAACTTTGACTTTCCTTAGTTTTGGTTTGGTAGGGAAATCCCACCATAGTATAGGGCAAGATAGGCTTTCACCCATACTGACATTTAAATTAATCAATATATTTTATGTGAATTTTAAGTCTGTTGTCCGTGTCCTTCTTCATAATGCCTTTGCATGATACAGATAGTAATTAGTTTTATGTTTGTCTTTGATATCTTACCCAGGTCTTCACCTAAATCTGTGGTGAACCTTTCAAAACACTGCGATGTGCCTATTGGATAACATTGCATGAAAGGTAGATGTCAATACCGTGGCAGCATTCTTGTCTGTTATTATTTAGAGAGCCGAAGTCCCTGCAATTGTGTCACATTTACAGATTTCCTCAAAGTCTAGTAATGCCCTTTTAACAGTGAGGTACCGCCACAACTCTCGCTTTAGTAGGCCATCTGTTTTCTGTAGGGTTTTAAAAGGCTTCACGTGACCCCGCTTTCTGTAAATCCATATTCTCCTTTATATCTGTAAGTTCAATAGCTGGCCCTTGCCTTTCCAGTACTAGTTGTCAAAGCTTCCAGTTTTAACTAGTGCAGACCCTGCTCTGAAACTTCACCTAGAAGATTTTTTTCCTGGCGTATTATCAGTTCTTCTGAGCATGGGAGGCCAAATCCAACTTTTGAATCAGAGTCTGGATTCTTCTATTTGAGATTGTGATGTTTTTACTCTCCCATAGGAATTTGCAGATTAGCTTGTCTAGATCACGAAAGTCCCTCTTCAGAACAGGTGCATTTAAACTAGTGAGGGCATAGAAGAGTTTATGCAGCACAGATATTTTAATTACAATTATCCTCACTGGCAGACCAATATGTAATGATGACCTCCTTTCAAAGTCCTGGGCCAAATCCTATGACCGCAGATTTTATTTTATTTGTATTTATTTATTGGGTATTTATAATGCACCTATAAAGCAAATGGTGTTTCATGGCACCACAAGACAAAAAGGGGGTGGGGGCGATGAACAGTGATGAATAATAACAAAAATGGTCCTGCTAGGTCTTATGTCATTCAGATCGTGCAAGGACAGTAACAAGAAGTGCAGTTGAATGGGAAGGTGGGGGAACTGTTGTTCAGAGCAAGATGTGATAATGATAAGGAGAGAAAGGAAGTGCAGGTTTGAGTGGAGAGAGCTTAAGTGCTGGGGGGACGAGGAGGGTGAGGGAGAGGGCTCCTGGCCTAGGCGAGTGCTAGGGGAGGACAGGAGGTCAAGTGCTAGGGGAATGCAGGGAGTGCCGGAAAAGAAGGTCCACCAGCTAAGTGCCAGGACAGGGGTGGACCGGGCTCAGTAGGGGTGCAGGCCCCGCCAGGCTAGAACAGGGAGAGAGAGCCCATGGGCAAGTGCAGGAACAGGGGCAGTCAGAGGGGACAGGTGATAAAGAAGACTGGGTCGAGGAGGGCCTGGTGTCCTGTATCACTCAGAAGGAACCAGGCAGCCAGTCAAATGTGGCAGAGGGGGAAATTAGCAGGGGAGGGGAGAGGGAAGGAAGAAGAGAGAAAAATCGAGCCTTGAGAAGCTTCCAGGAACTTAAGGAGATCCGGTTCAAGCCTGAGAGGGGCAGGGAGGCCATTCCACATCATATCTTTAATGAGAAGTGTGACCTCTGGGTCTTACTGGGCACTTCATTCTTTAGCGGTGTGTCCTATATTCATTGACACATGAGACTGCAGGGTATTACTGGGTCTTACTGGGCCCTTGATTTTTGTTTGTCAGTTTCACATATGCTTTTTCTGGGAGGCTGTGGCTAAAGGCACCACAGACTCTCCTGCTGTGTAACAAAAGTTTAGGTGTTGCTTTTCTGTCTCTGGGACTCTCTCTCTGCACACCAATCTGTGCTCGAATCCCTTCAACCTGCATTGTCCTGCTAAAGAGCAGCATGTTTTGGTGCTTTGTAAATTCCAGCAGCCTAAAGCTTTCTTATCAACAATACGAACTATATAGTGTCATCATTTCATCATATTATATTGTTTTTGTCTCCCCTGCCTTTCTACTGAAACCGGCCCAGTCTTCCTTAAATTACTTTTATTTTGTTCCACTTAAATGCTATTTGCAATGCTAATTTTACACCTTCCCTCCTCGGGGGCATGGCTTAATGACAAGGATAATTTAATTTGATCTCGGTAGTAATCTTACATGCTGCACTGCATTGACATGGAAACTGCTAAGTCCTTCGTGAAGGTCTCTTGGGACGTGCACCAACTGTGGCTTGTATATGTTAAAAAATGCTTTTGTCAATGGCAGCCCTATGGATGAAAGCACACTACTGTCAGTGACTATGAGAAAAAGGTAGTCTATATGAAAACTGAGCCAGCAGTAAACTCTCTTAATGGTGAGAGCATAACTCCTGTAAACATTATTTCACAATTTGAGGAGTGCCACGAAGTCTAAGGAAAATCCTTCATCTCAGTACGGGTACACTTGTCACTTTTATGAATGGGACAAATTACTGACTAAATCCTCTAGCAAACAACTGGTTGCTATTGCTAGCTAACTTTTTCAGGCCCATCTATGAAGTTAAATGAGATTTGTTGACAATGCTTAGAGAAACAAACTGTTCTGTTGCATCATGTGGATGAAAACCTATGGTAATACTCGTATGGGATCAGGATTCGGAAGGAGAGGAAATTCCACAGATATCTCAAGGGCTATAAAGGTTTCAGGATCTACACTTTTGCCAATAAGTACAATGTGATGATCCCAGGAGCCACATTTGACAGGAACAATAGTGATTCACGAGATTCTCCTACATCTTCGGAAGAGAACACATCAAGTAGCAATCACAGCTAATAGGAATGCATTGACAAAAGATTTGTTGGATGAGGTCAGATGCCTCGAACAGGGGAAGAGAATGTGCTTAGCTTGCACCTAGAAACATAGTTGAGTTTGAGGAAGAAGAGGAGGGGCAGGAGGGGAGGAATGGAAGATATACTGAACAGGATAACATCCAGCCAATACTAGAAACAAGGATGTGTTCTCAGATTGTACATCTAATTTGCTGATGAATTTGTCTTCCATATTCCTGACTGATAACGAAAAACAGGTTCTTGGTCAGGGACTTTCCTTCTGTCCCTCAGCTCCATTGGATTATGCTGGCACTCCTATTGGCGTATATCAGTGTGTATGCATACTCAAGCTAAGAAACTATTTCTCTTGGGAAACCACTAGGAGTAGACCTAGACAGGAAAAGCAGCCAGCTCTTAGTCTATCGAGGATATTGAGCACCTCATCATACTTAACTCTTTGCAGTGAGGATGAACTGCTGTCAAATATTCAAGACACACGTATGTTATTGGGTATTCTGGATGAACTGCCTTAACAAGCATCTAAATTATTAAGGTCATTTCAGTCATGTTTCTTCTTTTGAAAGGTGTATTATCAATGGTTATCATTTTTTAGAGACACACAAAACCAATAAAAAGGCTAATTTGACCTTCAGGCAAAGGCAGGCTGCTGAGTCATTAGCATCTTATAAGAACATAGCCATTAAGGAGTGGCTAAGGGTGGGGGAGTGGTTCCATTTAACACCTGTGGCTATAAACTAGAGGTTGAGAGAGATATTTAGTGATGATTCATGCAAAAAATTCAGGAAAAGTCCCTGGACATTTTATTGCTATGGCTTTCACCCCCGCTGTGGGGGGCGGATATGGCCTTTAACGGCCCACCGCGAGGGCCTCGATGAGGGCTTGGGGCCCTTAAAGGCCATGTCTGTCCCCCACACATTGGGGGTGAAGGCCATTCGCACCCCTGGGTGTATCCGGACTAAGGTCCCTTTTCTATTTCTATGGTGGCGGCCGGGAGCAGGCGGAGCGCAGGGACCAGAGCACAAAGCTCCAGTTCAGCAGGTAAGTGGGGAGGAAGGGGGTGAGGAAGAGATTTAGTTTGTTTTGGGGGGGTGGGGAGGCAACAGGGAGGGACTCCCTGTTGCCTCCCCACATTAAAAAAAAGATGGCGCTACCTGGGCAAGGGCCTCATGTGGCTTGAAACAGCGAGTGTAGAATGTGTATTCTCACCTGTTGTTCTAGCCACCTGATTGGGTCAGCACCCTTTCCTGGGTGTGAATATCATTTAAACACTTCTTTTAAGTGGACTTGACAAAAAACGCACAAACAAGTACACATTTATGGAACTCCTATCCCACCACACCCTCTGTATGCAACTGCATCCATATGACGATGTGTTATTTATATAGCACTTTTGCCAAAGCGCTTTATAGAGTACATACATACATATTATCACCCAATGCAGGGTTCGAAATTGCGGGGAGCTGGAAGCTACTTAGCTCCTGCTTCCAGCATTGTAGAGCCTGGTTAGCTTGAAACCAACAGATACCAGGAGATACATTTGGCTCCTAGGGCCAACTGGTGGCTTCCAAACATGTAAATGTGACATTAACTTTGAGTCTTTGACAATGTTAATAAGGAAGAATTAGAACACATATAATACACATTTAAACACAATGGGTCATACAAAATGGACAAAAGGATAAAGGAGCATCTCCGGTATCTCTTGGTTCCCCTGCGGTAGCTCCTGCCTACATGGTGATGCCTGACACCCAGGTTCTGGTTTTAGCTCCTGTTCATCGAATGTCAATTTTGAACTCTGCAATGGAAGTTGGTACTTATTGACATTCGGAGGGTTGAAAGGCTGAGCTTGCCTTGCCGGGGTTCGAACCTGCGACTTGCAGATCGCAGCAGTGAGCGCTCAACCCGCTGAGCTATCTTACCAGCATATTAAAGGAACACCAAGCATGTGCTACAAATCATAGAGGAGCAAATATAGAAAACATCTGTATGCTCATCTTGATTCATGTTGTGTAACTAGGAAACTGGTTTACTGCATACACCAAATTCCTCTGCACTATTTCTACTTCACATAGACAGCATGGTGCATTCATATTGGAAACTTTGTTGTTTATTCTTATTATCCAGGGTTTTGTTGTTTTGTTTAGAGAGGACACATGCCAGCAAAAACAGAGTATGGCAATGGGGACAAATGTGCTCATGTGTATGCCACCCTCACTAGGGGCAGGACTGCAGCCATCATGATGTCGGAGAGATTTGCAGAACTTACTCCATTCATTTATCTATTGTGATTATATATTGGCGATCTGCTATTGGTAGGGTCTGCTTCCCAGCATTATCTCCACCTGTTCCTTAATTTTCTTATTGAAAATTAGGTTCACTATCATTTCTCTCCAACATATCATGTACTTTGCTTTGACAATCATGTTTAGTAAAAATGGGAGAAAATTGGAGGTGGAAATGTATTTTAAAGCCTACAAATGTAACTCATTTTTTGCACACAGTGGGCCCATTCACTTACAACAATAAAAGTGACCCCCTTGTGGAGAAGTAACACAAGATCAATGGAATTGTGCCAAGATAATTCAAAAGGTGGGTATTGTACAACAAATGTCAGACTGGCACATCCTGAGTCTACTAAATGATATGCTATTACAGAAAAAGATTACTAGCACCTCTCTGACCGTGGATGGCAATTCATTAGAAACACTGTTTAGAAGTATTACTTTGCATATAACAGCATGTGTGGAATTGCTTGCATTGCCATTAGCCTCTTCTGCCAAATGACCCTGATCTCAAATGCTCTGAGAACTCTGGTTGTGTTTAGAAGACTGCCCAATTTGAGAGAAAAATAACGTGATAGCTGTCGTAAGGCAAAGAAGTGTGACACCAATCATAGTTGCTTTGAAAACCAATCAAAGGGTTTCTTCTTATGTCGAAAGTGTTAGCAGTGACTAGTCACATGATGGCAAAATCTTGTCATGTGTGGAGTGCAAAGGATACAAATGCCATACTAAACAACACATATACGCCGCCGAAGTTACTTACATCATCACATACTTGTGATAAACAATATATAGAGTCTACTATCAGACCATTAAAAGAATGAATCCAAGAGGATGTTTTGAGAAATTAATAATAGAAATACTGCCTACTCAATTGCCATCAATTTCTGGAAATATCAAGCAAGATACAGTGTTGTGTTCTAACTTATTGGCATTGAGAATGGGATCCATCTGCAAGTGTGGGATATGGAGCTGATATTAAGCTGCAAGGTGTGCTACTGCACTGTTCAGCAAATATCCTGATGGCATCAATATGGAATGAATTACTAGTTAATAAAATCTCAAAGGGTTTACCCCTGTGGAGACCTTTTATCTGTGCTTTTAATTCTTAGATTAGGTTCCCAGTATAGGCTGCATTATGGTTTACCAGCCTTTTATTGCAAACTTAAATTACATGGTGGTATTGAAAAAAAAATCAGAGATGTTGTCTCATTACACAAAAGAGGGAGCAAGGAAGAGGCCAGAAAGTATAGGTCAGTCAACCCGGCATCCCAGATGAGAGAGGCATACAAATAAGAAAGGATTGTTGTATGTATATATTCAGTGACAAAACTTTAGTTAAGGGACAGTTAAGGTGAATAAGTTAGTCCAACAAAACCGTTCAGATTTAGTGAAACAACGTTAAGGTGAAACAATCTGATGTAACGAACCCCTTGAAATTCATTGAAAAAAGTGTAGTTGGAGTGATGTTAAGGTGCCAGTTTAATGCCACAAAATCCCCGAAATGTGGCAGGTGCTAGAAACATTGTCACCTTAACTATGAGGCTGCCATTGCGGGGCCCCATGCACACGGATTGCATCATATATGACATCACTGATGATATCATATATGACATCACCTATGGCATGAGTGACATCACTGGTACAGCAGATCACGTGCGCAAGAAAGAGAGATGAAACCTTTAAAAAGCGTGTTTCTGCGTATAAGGGTGGATTCAGCTTGGTTGGAGTTTGCATTTAAATATACTGTCCATTTACAACCATGGCATTCTTACAGATCCAAGTTACTCCGTATTACTGGAGTACGCACAATGCTGAGATACTCTAGTACCTTTATCACTCAGTTCTACGAACAGTCCCACTTGCAAAGAAGACATTTGAGCATTCCAAGTATGACTTTACACCTGTTCACCAAAGAATACAACATACATAACAAGGAGCAGTTTCTGAAGTCAACGTACCAAAATATGGCAGACAACTTACTGTTATTATAACAAATCAAATGGTAGGCAATGAACATATAAAATAGTAAAGGCTAGGAAAGGTAGCCTGCAAGGGTCAACAGTATTAAACACTTTCTTGTTGTGAGGACACATGGTAATCAAGACTAGAGTAGCTAATGTACTGCATGTAAAAAAGTTGTAATCGTTTTAGTCATGGAGGTTGAAGCCGGCCTTCCAGTATACCTTTTGGACTATGACTCCTATTTATCCTCATCATTGCCTATGCTGCGGTTTTGCTATTGGAACTTGCAAAACCTCTGGAGACTTGTAGACTTCTTCTATATTGCAGGTACATTGTCAAGTGCTATGTGCAAGAGCAACTTTCTGCAGTCCCCCAGCCAATATTTATGCTGCTTGATACATAATTACAGACTTTCATAAAAGACAGGGCATATTGTATCTGTGCTATATGTTCAAATACAGTAAAAAATTGTTCCCAGGGCTGGTACATATCATGCCTGATTTCTCATATGATGTCATCACTGATGTCATTAAGTGGAAGCACTGTAAATGTTGCAAGTATCTTCAAGTGTGGACACACATTGGCCTACATTCAGTGCTTGGTTGGAGCCAACATACATGTTAGGGTGAGTGTGGATGGAAATGTGGGCTATCAATGAAAGTCACACAGTGACAGACACAGTAGAATGTCAATGCACATGTGTGACAGACTGGGAAATGTAAATGTGTGGGCAGCTTCCCCAGATACTTCGCCATATCACAGGAACAGTATTTTTAAATGCAGACTCTAACCAAGCTGAATCCACCCATATCTGCAGAAAACACACTTTTTAAATGTTGCATCTCTCTTTCTTGCACAAGTGATCTGCTGTACCAGTGATGTCACTCATGATGGCATACATGATGCCATACGTGATAGCATCAGTGATGTCATTTGTGATGTTATCAGTGTGCGTAGAGACCACGCAATGGGGGACTCATAGCATAGGTGGCATAGCCTCCAACATCTGCCTAAGGCTTTAGTTTCCATGTACCTGTAATTCTATGAACAGTGATACATGACAACTCTTACCTTCAGGAGTAAACTACTCACCGTTCTCAAATATTACAATGCTGATTTAGAGGCAAGTCACCTGCCCTTGTAAACAATATAAATAATATAACAATGCATCAATATCTTTAAAAAAAACATACAACCAATATATAAATAAATGTCATGTCATTACGGAAACAAAGAAATGTATGTTCCATTTAACATTGATTTTATCCTTTTTTTAAAAAAAGTTAGGAATTGTGTGTAGCCTTTGTGATGAGTTATTGAATCTGTATTAGTTGTTCCTAGTCAGCACCCAGTGCTTTTTTATTCTTTAAGCCACGTTCAGCTTCTCAATTGGCTTGCCGTACCACCGAAGGGCCGGAACTACATTTCCCATCATCACTGTAGTTCCTTTGCCTTTTAGAAGACGTAGCTGCTGAAATTGCAGACTTTATTCTGGAAATTAGCCTTCACATCTTTTTGACTACAGAAACATGGCTTCGTGAGACAGCTCACCATGTCATACAAATGGCTACCCCAACTGGTTACTCCTGTCTCCACAACGATTGAGTCGGCACCGGAGGGGCAGGGGGTTGCGATACTCTTTAAACAAAAGGAAAACTTTCATATATCTGCCCACTCTATTCTTGATTCATGTGAAGCTATGTTTATAAAAATGAACATCAATCCTGTTCATTCTCTTAGCGATTTACTTTTATACAGACCCCCTAAGCAAACACCACTCTTTGCATGACAACTTTTATCCTTTATCGTAGAGTATCCAAAGACACAACACCTTTTATCATCCTTGGAGATTTTAATTTATCGGCTAATAACCCTTTAGATCATGAGGCCCTATCATTATTATCATCACTTCAAACTATTGGTTTTTCCCAGTTTGTTGGTTCTCCTACACACAGCGGCGGAAACATCCTGGATTGGATTCTGTCAATAAACCCAATTCAGCATGTTACATCAGTTGAACAATGTATTTGGTCTGATCATTTCTCTCTTCACTTTGAGGTTCCCCTTATATTGCTCCCTACTAAACCATCAAAGGTAGTTAGACCTTCGATGCTAAGTCACGATTATAAACATTTTTCAATCAAGGTTTTTGAACCACGAGTGCTACCTCTTCTACCATCTATGGATGGGAGTCTTTCCCTTGATGTTTTACTTTTACTTTCAGAGCAGCTACTAATGAAGTATTTGATTCTTTAGCTCCTTTAAAACCAATTAAACAGAACAAAGTAGTTTGTTTTAACCAATGGTTTACCTCAGACGTTCTGCATACTAGAGGGGTGAAATGCAAGGCGGAACACAATTAGCGGAAGCATCCGTCATATGACACCGCGGCTAAATATAAAACTGCAGCTAGAACCTTTAAGGAGGAAATCTTCAAAGCTAAACAGAAAAATTTGAATGAAAGTATAGATAAAGCTAAATCCAAATCAAAAGAACTTTTTACAGTATTACAAAAACTTAAAGGGTCTGTAGTTGATTCATCCACTGTTGTAGACAGCAACTGGTGCCAATGTATACACAACAGTTTTACTCAAAAAACAATAAAACATCAAAAATGTATTCTGGATCAAGTCAAATTGTTGCAGACAGCCGAACTCAATCTTGCATTGGCATGTGATGTCACAACCTACAACACCATCTTGTTCTCTTTCAAACAAGTATCGGAAGATGAGGTGTTGGAGGTTATAAAAAAAACTGAAACCCACATCTTGCAAGGGAGACGTTTTTCCTGAAACGTTCTTTAAGGACTTTGCTGCTATGCGTGTCCCTTGGGTCACTAGATTTGTAAACCGGTCCTTTCAAGAGGCTTATATCCAAGATAATATTAAGGAGGCATGGTTAACCTCTCTAATATAAAAGAAGAACCTGGATCCTACAGTTGCTGGAAACTACAGACCTATTAAAAACGTACCGTTTCCATTAAAAACTATTGACAAAATAGCCTTTACCCAATACCAGAATTGTGTGGAACAGAAAAATGTCCTAGCGAACAAAAAATCTGATTTCCGCATGAACCACCGTACAGAGACTGCTCTTTTAGACTTAAAATCAAATATACTGGAAATGATTGAGGAAGGCAATGCAGCTTTACCTCTTCTATTGGATCTTTTTTCAGCCTTTGATTTGGTGGATCATGCTCTCTTAGAGAAGAGACTGATTGAGATAGGTAAATGTACCACCTAGGCTGCAAGCTAGTTCAGATCCTTTCTTGGGTTGAGGACAGCTAATGTAGTGAAGGGAAATGCCTCGTCTTCAAGAACACTTTTAACATGTGGAGTTCCACAGGGTTCATACCTGTCGCCATTATTGTTTAACATTTATTCTAAACCTCTATGTGATCTTTTTGCTTCCCTCAGGGTTTATTTTGCAAATTATGCAGATGACACCCAGATTCTGTTTAATCTATCTGGGGTCTATAATGTAGAAGTGATCAGAGATCTGGAAGTCACTTCCATTGGAGCTTCGAGCAAATGACTCAATGACTCAGTTTAAGAAACAACTTAAAACGCTTTTGTTTGATAGGGGGGTAGATTAATCTAATCACATAATCCTTCACTCAACTTTACGGACCCCCCTTTCTGCGCCCCTTGTTTCTGTTCTCTGTTGTCTGTCATGTGAGCGCCCTGAGGCCTTTGGGCGTGTGGCACCATATAAGAAAAATATAGATCACTAAATAGATAGATAGAAAGATAGATAGAAAGATAGATAGATGAACCCAAAAACCTAAAATTATCACCAGTGATAATTTGGGCCGAAGAGTGTAAAACAACCTCCACATAAAATATATATTTTACATTTTAATGTACCATACTACAAATAATTTGACATTAACTCTAATTTAATTAGAACCATTTGTCAATATTTACCACAACTGGGTTAGTATACTGCATCTCTCAAAACAGCAAAAAATGACTATATTAAATTGTATGGTCCATCAAATAACTATGAAAAAGTTCGGGTATGGCTAAGGAGCCATTCAGTAATGACGCATCTCCTTTAGCTCCTGCCGATCTGTCATGTTCCTCGCCTGAAACGTAGGCCAGAGAGTGCGTTGGCACCAGTCGACATATCACCGGATAAATGAAGAGGGTGTGCACAGTATTGTGCAAGCAGAAAGTGGTGGGTGAACGAATTGCGGCGAATCGGTCCCGCAGAAGATCAAGACTTGGTAAGCGGCAGTGAATCTAAGATGGTGGCCGTGAGGCATTAACCTGTGTATGTTCGGAGCATCGCTGAATGGTGCGGCTTCGGAAGGACAGCAGACGGGTGCAGCAGCCCTGCTTGAGCCGGCACTAGGTCCATGTCGGGGTCCGGGCTTGCCGGGCTGGGAGTTGGAAGTGGGTGAGACAGATGCCACGGCATAGTCGGCTGCACCGGTACAAATGGGCGGAAGAGTCCAACGAATGGTGAGAGGAGTGGTGGGCACCCTCAAGGCCACAGTGAGGGCTACCGGAGGCAAAGCAAACACAGCAGTGGGTCGAGAGGAGGCGGCAAGGACCCCAGTAACATGCTGCTTGTACTACGGCAGCAGTGGCAAGAACAATTCTGTGCGCTGAGCGAGCACTAGTGCGCACATGGAGCGGGGCTGTGCCCGTAACCCTGCAGCCAAACGCTGTACACCGGAATAAACATGCACGGCCGAGGCAGGCTATGGCTGGTTACCGGGTGCGGGCGAAAGCAGGTGCCAGCCCTAGTTACAGCAAGCTGGGGGAGCGGAATGCACACACCAAACTGGTTGCCGGAGCGTGTACTACATTGAAAAGTGCAGTCCAACATCCATGCAAACACGACCCAGAGCTGTGCCCAAGGAAAAACCGTTAACTTTGGAGCATACAAGAATTTCTGATATGATAGTCAGACACGCTCAGTAGCACAACATAAATCGGCGCCGTTAGTATAACTAACCCCAAGAAACGACGGGATGCTGTAAATAGAAGCCCACCCAAGCAATACAGGGGGCCCAGAGGGGTACCTCAGGCTGCGAAGCAATGTGCAAAGGCATGCACACATGTGTCTGTGGTGGGATATGGGGGAAACAATCACATTAATGAAAAGCCCAAGTTTGCTGACGACAGCCAGTCTCCGCAAGCACGGGAGGTCCCCGAAGTGAGAGATTGGAATGACAATACACACAAGTGTCCACATAAGCATGTGGGAGTACATGGGCAGTTACCGGCTTGCCCAGGGTGGAATACATCAGCATTATAACGTGTACAACACATGTAAGTGCAAGCCGACCTAACACAGCAGTGCTTTGACGTTACCCATCAAGGCGGAGTTTGAGAGTGTTGCCTATCTGCAGAGTACATTGGGATGCCACAGCACCCGGATTGCAGCTGCGGAACACAGTAAGCAGTCTCCATCCAGCGCCAGCTGGCAACCAGCAGAACAAACACAAGGCAAGTGTGGGACTAAAGGTAGACAAACTAATCAGCGCTGAAATAACCAATAATTGTGTCCAAGTCCCAAAAAAGCATGGCTAAACAGCCCACATCCCACATTAGACACGTTTGCTAAACCCATAAGTTCAGCCGAGAGCGACACGCTAGTGACCCCATCACCACCAGGAGAACAGGTCCATACGGAAGGAGACCAGCAAGTCCAGGAAGCCATAACAGCCTTGAAGATTACATTGGAATATAAAATAGACCCCATCAGCCTAGACGTTGAATCTACTGAGGCAAGATGTTAGGTCACTTGCAGAATGCACAGGAGCTCTTGAAAATGAAGTTGCAGTAAATACAGGCAACTTGAAGGACACCTCAAGAGATGTAACGGTACTGCAGCAACAGTTGTAGAACCTTGAGGGAAGAGTCGAAGATGCAGAAGGGCGAGCCAGACGAAATAACGTAAGAATTATTGGGCTTCCCGAAGGTGAAGCAGGAGCAAACCCTACCAATTTCATAGGGAACATGCTGCTGCAGAAAATTGGCCCAGGCACCCTTACTCGGGGTTTCACAGTCAAAAAGGAACACAGGTCCTTGATGAGGAAACCACCACCGGGAGCCCCAGTGTGGCCCATAATAGCCGGGATACTAAATTACAAAGACCGAGAGAAGAGTCTCGAACTCTTCCGTAAAGGCAGAAAGATTCAGCGAACATCTGCCAACATTACTGCATACCTGGACTACATCCCAGCCCACATCCTATCCAGCTATTGCGAAATAGCGACTCCACCCCGTACTCTCAAACTGCCTCTGTCCTCAAGTGGAGGTCCTGCTTGAATAGTGGGAACTTGTTCTTCATTGCCTTATCCACCTTCCTGAGCTGCCAGAGACCCTTGAAGTGACCCTATTTTGTCCAATGGCACAAGCGCGTGCAGGTACTATTGAGCATAAGGCTCCTCTCTTCGTAGGGCTTGGACTGCCTCTTAGTTAGGTGTATTCTTGATGTGGAACTGGATCTAAAGATTACTTGCACTGCCTGTTTTCTTCCCCATCTAGGTGGTCAACATATCTCGTGCTTTTAACCCCTTAGATCCCATTGGTCTTGTATATATATTGTGTTGATTATGATGGGCTGGTTTATTTTAGTGTTACTGTGATTCTTTACTATGTTCTATGTTACAAAGGCCTTGTAATAAATGTGTCTGTATTTTTAATATAACACCTGTCTGGAGTAATTTGTAAGTGTCCTTGCTTTGTATGCTCATTGAGGTCTTTCAGTCACCCTCACCCCTCCTGAGACTTAGTCTTGACCGCCTGCCATAGCTACCCTGATTGGTCTGGCTTGTCCCGAGGTTACCCTGTTCCAAGAAACTAGGTTGGCCTTCTGAACGTCAGCCCTTCCAGGTCTGAGTTTAGAAATCCTTCTTAACAATTGTGGTACAGGGACTGGTGGAACAGAGAGAACTCTGTAATATCAATACTTATGCACCAAACCACAAATTCAGCGGTCTACTTTCATTCACTTTACCCCCGGATCAGCCCACATAGAGATGGTACATAGACGTTAATTGCACGCTTAACCCGGCACTGGATCTATCAGACGATAAATTCATAAACCCAGCCCTTTCGGCTAAAACCTTGAATGCACTGTTGCGAGCATTTAAATTGTCAGACATATGGAGGACCTTACACCCGCATGTTCCGGGATATTCACATTACACTGCCCCCAAACATCTATACACCAGACTGGACTATGTCTTCACAGGGGAAGAGACCCTTGGTGAATTCAAAACGGCCCAATATAAAGCACAAGTACTATCCAATCACGCTCCCCTGGTGGCCACATAGCATAACTCTCCCCCTAGGGCACGCATTCTGACCTGGAGGCTTACAGGCAAAGCTCTAAGAGATACAGTGTTCTGGGAACATCTGAGGGAAGGCGTGAAGAACTACTTCAAAAACAACACAGGGAGTTTAGAATCAGTGGGTAGACTATGGGAAGCCTTCAAAGTAGTGATTAGAGGGACGGCGATAGCTAAAGCAAAGGGAATGCAGGCCACAATAGAAAGAGATCTGCGTAAAGCGGAAATTAAATTAGAAGTCATAGACTGCTTGGGTCACACGTCCAAAGAACGTGCCCAAGAAGTTATCCGCCTGCAGCAGGAATGTCTAGAGCACTGGGAAAGGTTGGGCAAGCTTAGTTATAAGAAATATGTAGAAAGACAACATGCTGAAGGGGATAAGCCGGGACGCTTGTTGGCCTAGCTATACAAAAGTTAATCCAAGCGAGATATGATAAGAGTGATTGTAGGGGGAAATGGGGAGGTTTGTGGGATGCAGTAAGGCATAAATAAATGTTTCCACAATTTGTACATGGAGTTATATGCAGAGACATCAGTAACCCGGTTGCCTGAGATAGATGAGGCCCAAGCACAGATAGATATCCGAAGTTGGATGCAGAGGCAGTTGACCGATTAGAGGCTCACATAACCATAGAGGAATTAGAATACACAATAAGAGGGTTACCAATGGTAAAATCCCAGGCGCGGACGGATTACCTAGTGAATTTTATAAGGAATTAATTGCCGATTTCATGCCCCGGTTGTTAGCAATGCTGAATGAAGCGCTGGATACAGGTACTCTATCAATGTCACTGAGAGAGTCCATTATCATCCCATTGTTGTAGCCCAATAAGCATGACACCGACTGTGAATCTTGAATCTCACAGACCCCTTTTGTTGCTTAATCAAGATTGGAAAATACAGCTCTACTGGCCAACCGGCTTAAGCCAGCAATATCCAAGCTGATACCAGTCAGGGTACGCTCCGGACAGAAACATCACATGTAACATGAGGAGGTAACACCAGATCATAGACCCCATTGGAGTCAGGTAAGAACTCAGGGAGTAGCCCATCTCCGATTTGACATCGCTCTTATTTTGCAGGTGAAGGGCCCATACCTTTCCACCTGGCCTGGGGTGTGGGGGTGGTTGGTTTCATGGAACCTGTCCCTCACCTGGGGCAGGGAAAGCACACTGCCTAACCCAGGCTTGGTCCAGAAATGAGGGGGCTTCACAGGTGTCACTCTACTTGCCCATCAGAGGCCAGATTACAAAAACTTTGCACCCGTGCAAGTGCAAAGTTGCACCGTATTAGCCCCTTAGCGTAAAGAACATTGGGGCCATATTTGAAAATATTTGCACCTTCACAAGTGCCATTTTACATGTTATATAAAATGTTCTCAGTGCAAAAAACATACTTTTTCAAAGCATTTCCGCAACAGGGCAAAGTGTGTCGTAGTGCTAATACAGAATGGTATTAGCACTAGGGAAAACTTTGCAGTTTCACAATTCTTTTCCTAGTGCTTACACCATGAAAAATGACCAATGTAACTGTGCAAATGTTTTCAAATATGGTCCCAATGCTTTTTGAAGTATGGCAAAATTTGCCCTAGTGCTAGTACGGCGGTGCAAGATTATTGTAATCTGGCCCCATGTGTCACTCGAAACCTCTTGTAGTTAATAGCTGCTCATCTGTAATTCTATACCTCCATATTTGGGGGGCAAACTCTCTAAAAGGAAACGTTCCTAATACCCCACAACAGGCATTTTCCAATTGCCTATTGTTTACATTTGTTTTTCCACTGCTGGATAATTGGGGACATGTCTCCGTGACCTCCAAAGTATCCAAGAAGGCTCTGCATACGCTTGTTGCTTCTGGAACATTACCAATGGAGCATATTTTACCAGCACATACATGCCTCCGTGGCAACGACTGGAATCCGTTTTCTCTCGGCATTCAGGATTAAACAAAGGAAGGAAACCTGTTTCCTCCTGTGACATTTTATTTTTGGCGTCACTTTTCTCTCACCAATGTAACAGGATGTACTGCAATAGCGTCTGGCATAAATGGTACGTGCGCATTTCTGTTGCCATTTTGGTATAGCTGATAGAAACCGTGTGAAGTAAGGGAAAGTGGGGACAATGAAAAACAAAATAACCACAGAAGAGTCGCTTAGCGTTTAAGGTGAGCTCATTGTAACAAGTGTTTCCCACTATTTGAATTCTGCACACAAAAAAATGCATAGATGAGGCTGGACTTCAAATAGCAAAAGCCAGTTTCTTGATGGCATTTCTTTTGGAATCGGACTTAGGAAGCCCTATTTCTGACACGTCAAAAGAAATAGAGCAGGCCCACACAGCGTATTTGGGAGAAAGGCCACATGACATAAAAACACCTCAATGTTCCTAGAACTGATGGTGCAGGGCTGCTCGTTTTTTTCAGTTTGCTAATGTGATAGTTTCGAATTTACTGTATGACATTTCATTGAACGTATCTCACCGCAAGCTCAACTCAATGTAGTCAATGAAATGCATGCCATTTCAATTAAATGTTTTTGGACCATTGCATGCGTTTCCTCTTTTGTGTATTTTATTATCCTCAGGTTTATTTCGACTAGGTGCCTATTACAAGGGCAGAAACAGACAATTTAATAATAACCACGCAGGTTCCTCATATGACATAAACAAATAATAAAAACACGCATTGACAAATCCAACAGTTTTTGCTGTCGACATATGCCCGGAGACTCCGCTTGTTGGAAATGGGGCATGAGTGTTGAGGTGGACCGACCGTAAGCAAGCACCTCGATAGGTGCTATTTGGTGTCAGTAGTGGGTGAGTATTTAGATGTTCGTATGTGAGTCTCGTAATAGAAAATGTCAGCATAAGTTTTATGATTGAATTATTAGTTTTTGTTATGCAACTCTGAGTGAATCCTGGTCAGGTCCCAACATAAGACCTGCTGTTTAAATACAGAGGGAGTGCGAGGCATCCTTTTTTGCTACAGTTGGTATTTCTCTTATTGTATATGTTCCCTCGAAGCCTCCCTCACAGCAAAGCACTGTGTACAGTGAGTACATAAACATCTAAACATCTACATTTTTCCTGCTACAAAATATAACTCTTGGGTGTTGAGAGATGCTGGATTTGTCACAAGGCTGTTAGCAAGAGGGAGCATTATTTTTGCCAATTGTTTTGCATGTGAAGAAAAGGTGTTCGGCAGTGATACAGAAAAATGGGAATAGCTACACAGTTGGCTGATTATAGCCACCCGTACGAGTGTTTAAGCTGTGCTTAACCAACGTGTGGCAGCCATTCTATTGATCTGGATATGACTCCCAAGTGTCGGGGAGATTTCGTCATTCGACATATTAACCCATTGAGCGATTCAGGCTGTGCTAGATCTTGCCGAGGAGATCCAAAAAAGTTATAAGTTGCAGGTCTGTGTTATTTTATCATGATAATATAACAGAACTACAAGTATCCTGATATAGTACAACTTTGACTTCTTTGGTGTGGCTCCACAGCCACGTGCAACGCTCATGTGGATGAGTCTGCACTGCCTTGTCATACCCTGTTCACCCGGCCTGCCGGTGTATGTGGAAGGCAGACTTCCCTAGTCAAGATGGAAAGCCTTTCAACATGTACTAAGCCCTACCCAGGCATTTATAGGATACGAAACATATTAGTTAGCTAATGCCTTGTGCTGATTTGAAAAGGTCCAGCAAATGCTTACAGCTGCTCATCAACTGCTTTTTTAATCAAGTGCTATGTAAGTAAGCATTTATTAAGACTGTATGATTTTACAATGTAATAAACATGTTGATAACTGTTTAAAACATGCTGAGGAATAAACTGTGAGTGAACATTTTATGAGCAGCTTACTCAATGCTTGAAGAATATATGAACTGCTTGTAGGAGGGAAATACTTATCATAGTTTGGCCGCTGCTATTTACACATCCCCTGCTTTATAAGGGCTTGAGAATTGTCAAGCAAGTATCTTTGTCTAGGGTTGGCTTTGAGCCCTGCTGGCATAAATAATTGCCATAAACCTTATTCGAAAGTACAACATATAACGCCTTATAAAGCTGTTTTTTTTAAATAAACTACAAGAACATCCCAAAGGGCTGCAGGCTAAACCCCTTTCTCAAACTCCTGCCATTATCACACCATATGGATTTTGCAGACAGTTCAGGATGCAGCACTCTATCAGGAATGTTTTTCAGTGACCCACTATAGTTTTTTTTTCAACAGCTTTTTACTTATTGTAGTTTAAAAGGATGTTGCTTGGCAAACAGCAGGTAAGCATGCACCAACATGTGTTTACTCCCACTGTCCCCATAGGCCACCCCCACCCTCTGTGATCCCCTGAGATGTTCCCTTGTGCCCCCCATCCTCGCACACAGGTGTTGCCTGTTTTGCTTGATTCTTCTACCCTGCTCCCTGTTAAGATGGATTTCTGAACTCTGTCCTGGAGGGGCAGAGGTTCAGAAGGCCAGCCTAGTTTCTTGGAACAGGGTAACCTCTGGACAAGCAAGACCAATCAGGGTAGCGATGGCGGCGGTCAAGACTAGGTCTGAAGAGGGGTGAGGGTGACTGAAAGCCCGCAATGAGCACACAAAGCAAGGATGATTACAAATTACTGCAGACAGGTGTTATATTAAAAATATAGACACATTTATTACAAGGCCTTTGTAACATCGACCATAGTAAAGAATCACGGTAAAACTCCACTAAACCTACACATCACATTCAATACAATACATTTAAAAGACGGAGGGGTCTAAAGAGTTAGAAGCACGAAATATGCAGACCACCTAGATGGGGAGGAAAACAGGCAGTGCAAGTAATCGTTAGACCCAGTTCGACATCAGAGGCCACCTAACTAGAAGGAAGTCCGAGCCCTACGAAGAGTGGAGCCTTGTGCTCAAAAGTACCTGCACACGCGAGTGCCAACGGGCAAAGGAGAGTCTCTTCAGGGAAATCAGGCAGTTCAGAAAGGTGGACGAAAGGATGGTGAACAAATCCCCGTGACTCAGGCAAGGCCTCCACTTGGGGGCAGAAGCAGGGTGTGAGTGCGGGAAAGGGTTTCTGTTTACAACAGCGGTGGAAAGCCACAGGCTCCTGCGGGAGGACAACCGGTTAGGGTATTGACTACTCACTGGTCCCCGATGCAGGCAGACCCAGGCTTCTCTGGTTCAGTTTCGGTACTGGAAGGTTCAGATGCGATCATAGGGATGTCTCGACGCCATGTAGATTCCGCAACAGCAGGAGTCAGGTTCGAGGGTGTCCCAGATGCAGCGAACATGCACAGGTTTGTTACCACAGCAGGGCAACTCGGCAACCGCGTGTGTTCCGGTCCCAAAGCACACGTCTCACTTCAGACCTGGGAACGCCAAGTGTACGAATCGTGTGAGAGTGCAGAGGACACGGGATTAGCAGTAAGCCAGACGGTGGTGACAGAGCAAGGCTCCTGTGTCGGCTGATCAGTCCACTGGATGGCCCAGGGACGCCTCCGAAGGCTTACGTACAGGATTTGGTGAAGATGCCGAGAATAGTTGTTCCCACTATTCCAAAGGGTTCAAGCGCCTTTGCAGACCTTCTCGTTCGATCAGAGGCCGAGTGTTCTCGCAGGACGACAGTAGTGCAGGGTGCCAAACCTTCAGCGGGTCACCAGCGATTCCTCGACTCAGCTTTTTAGTTGCAGGATACTTGGCTCCTGATCCTTTGTTCGTGAGAACTCAGGAGATCGACATGGTAGTGGTGTTTTCAGCCTCCTCTTATCCAAAGTTCCCTTCGCGCCAAAACGGAGAGGGCCCAATGGGAGATCCGCTCACAAACACTCACACCATACGTGGACCTATCACGGACCACGGTGGTCCCAGGCATTCAGGACACTCTAGACTCTCTGGCACCCAGCATGTGTATTGGGAACAGACATCCCAGCCCACATCCTGGAGGCACACACAAGGCATGCAGAAGCCCACGAAAGCGTTGTGTTTCGCGGGAAAGTGCATGACCAAAAAAGGACTGCCCCGGGTCGACTCGACCTGGGTGAAGGGGCAAGACGGTCAGCGGACAGGACAAAGAACCTCGTGGCATGGCCATTTTGGAGGCCAGGCCACCCATTTGGGCCAAACGCGGGAAGCGCGGTTAACATGGCAAAAAGGGGTTCAAAACACAAAGAAACGATAGCTGCCACCAGTCCCGTCTGTGACACACTTGCACATTTCATAATAAGTCCAGCCAGAGTTTCTAGGGCCTTCGGAATGACTAGAGACCCAAGAGCGCGGTAATGTAAGTTACGGTGCACTCTTGTTTCATGTTGCTCAAAAGCTGCAACATGAGGAAAGGACTAAGGGAAACAAAGTCTCCCAGTACTGACTGTCTTAAGGACATGTCAGTTTCCCCAGAAGAATTGTGTGAAAGCCCAGAGGAGTGCGGCGGAAGGCTGCACTTCTCTGGCAAAGTCTAGATCAGGGTGTAAAACAACAGCAAAAAGTTTGGGAGTTGCCACATGGAAGGAAAATTGCCTACAATTATGAAATCTTTCCTAACACTCCCCGTCCTCCCACTCCAGAATACTTCTGCAGGAGTCTGTCCTGATACATTCTAGTTTCACCATCACTGTCTTGTGCCCAATTCTGGATTGACTTATGTACTTCATTGATTCACGGTGCATCACCCTTTCTCAACTCTCCTGCTCGACTTCCTTTCCATCTCATGGTGGTCCTGAATCATGCTGTTCCCATCTTCATCTTGTATCCTGGCTTGCAATATTATGGGGGTCATTACGACCCAGGCGCTAATTGCGCCAACATTACCACCATGGTGTAAACTACGTTTACACCATGGTGGATGGCGGATTTACCGCCCCATTCCAAGGTGAGTGGGGCGGTAAATCCCCATTTCCCATTTTCCCTTCCCCATTCCCATTTTTGCCCTATAGGGCATAATGGGAGTGGGGAAGGCGCTAATTACGCCACCGTAAATTACGGTGGCGTAATTAGCATCATGGCAGGTTAGCGCCATGGATTTTAACGGCTGCTAAAAGCAGCCGTTAAAATCAGAATAGGCGTTAAGGGTTAACGACGGCGTTAACCCTTAACGCCTGGGTCGTAATGAGGTCCATGTGTTACTACTGATTTCTGCAATTGTATTTGCTCTCCCCTCTTGCTTCTGCACTCTTTTTGACTGCTTACTCTCTGTTCTCTCCTCCTCTCCCTTTTTCCTTTTCCTATCTCCTCCCCTCCTCCCCTTACTTTCTTCTATGCACTTACTCTATCAGAATTGTCCCTAGACCTAGTATGATAGCAACCTTGTTGTCTCCTCCCCCCTCCCCTTACTTGTCCCCCCATTCCCCCAGCACTATCTGAAATGTCGTCAGGCCAGGTACGATAGTCGCTTGTTTTGTCCCCCCCCCCTTTCTGCACCCCTCTCCCTCACCTTTTGTTTTTCTCTGGCTCTACCAGAAATGTTGTCAGGCCTAGTATGGTAGTCGCCTGTCTGTTTCCATTTCCTTCCCACTCTCTCCCTCCCATCCTTATCTATGGCTTAGCACTTGCACTATGTGAAATGTGGCCAGGCTGAGTATGATAGTTAATTTCACATCCTTACTGTTCATCATGGCCTGTAAGAATGTCACTGTATTTTCCTTTGTTCCCTCCCTTGCCTTGAAGCGCTTTGAAACACAATTTGTATAGGCGCTATATAAATAAACAATCATATCATATCAAAGGGAAAATGCTGTGTCACGGTTGGTGAACATAAATGCACACAGCACCAGATTTGAACTTTCAGATCTTTTATTATAGGTTGCATGACGGATGGGTTGGATGATGGCATAGAGCTGTGTCACTTTTGGTTCTCCAGATGCTTTGTGCTATGATTCCCATGATCCATCTCCATTGACTATACTTGATAGGGCTGATGGGAGTTGTAGTCCAAAACATCTGGAGAGAGACAAAGTTTGTAGACCCCTGGCATAGAGTAAGGTTTCAGGTGTAGTACAAAGACTGTGATGAGCTCCCTATTCCTAAATGACCAGATGTCCAAAGTCCATCTCGTCTCTTGCAAAAAAGAGATTTCCAGAGGTAGGCCCAGGTCAGTTTGTCAGTGTGCAGCAAGATCCGCCTCGGAATGCTCACTTCTTGTCAGATGCATGGCATCACATTGTGGCTGGGTCCTTATCGCAACACTGTCTGCGGTTCTAGCTTGTTGTTAAGCAGCTGATATCTAGTTTAAGTGTCTTCATACTGAAAGAAATGGGCACTGGTCTGATGCAGCCACCTGAGCATAACCCCATACCCATTTGCCCTTTGGGTGATTAAAGCTCATAATATAGTGTAGGTAACCCCTCCCCCACGGGTAATTCTGGGTAGAATGTATATGCCCTCTAACTAGGTCTGACATTAGCAAGCCTTTACTTGTTGACTGGTGGTCTTGCGCTTCAACCAGTTTCTGGACTATAGCTTCCAACTAGCATTCTCATGTTCCTTTTTAATTTGTCTCAACTCTTATCCCAGTATTTTTAGGGTTTTCTAGCTACTAGTCAATTACCTCTGGACCACCGACTTCAGATTAACTGGACTCTAGTCCCTCCAGATATGGCTTCACTAGTACAGCTTAGCCGATCTCCTACGTTGGTTCTGTGGCCTTCTTTGCATGGCCCCTGCATTGAGCTCTGCTTCCGTGGCTTCAGCGCAGTAGTTGCTTCACTCTCCTTAGCTTGCATCTTCTGCTTTCTACTCTCTTTCTGGAATGCTGTTTACCTCCAAGAGGACCACAGTAAACCTTCCACATTTGGACCTATAACAACTTCCCTTGGGAAGTTTCCTGCCATGTTTTATGTGTGACCAAATTCGAAAATTAAGTTGGCACGCATTCAGGTTCATGGTTCTAGTTCACTGTTCGTATTGTGTCTTGTTATTGTACCACACAACACCTCCTCCCAATGTGTGCTAGTTCCTTTCCTAGGTGTTGTCTGAGGGAGTGTTCTTCTAATCCGAATTGGCCAATGACCCCACCTCTGCTGAGAGAGTTATAAAATACTCCACCCTCCATTTCGCAGTCAGGTGGTGGTATAATTATGGAGTGGGTGCAGAGTGTTCAGTGTCGGCTTGGTTGCGGTCTGCTGTGTGTTTACAGTCTTTGCAGTCTTTCTTCTGCTGTACTGTAAAGGAGGCAGACCTTTACCTTCAAAACACCCATCTCCAAGCAGAGTGGCTGCGGAGTAGGTGCAGAGTGTTCGGTGTTGGCTAGGTGGCGGACTGCTGTGTGTTTGCAGTCTTTGTAGTCTTTCTTCTGCTGCACTGTGAAGAAGGCGGACCTTTACCTTCAAAGCACCCATCTCCCAGCAGAGCAGGTGCAGAGTGTTCGATGTGGGCTTGGTGGGGACTGATGTGTGTTCGCAGTCTTTCTTTTGCTGCACTGTAAAGGAGGCAGACCTTTACCTTCAAAACACCCATCTCCCAGGCGAGCAGCTGCGGAGTGGGTGCAGAGTGTTCAGTGTCGGCTTGGTGGCAGACTGCTGTGTGTTTGCAGTCTTTGCAGTCTATCTTCTGCTGCACTGTAAAGGAGGAAGACCTTTACCATCAAAACCTCCATCTCCCAGCAGAGCGGCTGTGGAGTGGGTACACAGTGTTCGGTGTCAACTAGGTGGCAGACTGCTGTGTGTTCACAGTCTTTGCAGTCTTTCTTCTGCTGCACTGAAAGGTGGCGCACCTTAACCTTCAAAACACTCAGCCAGCAGAGCGGCTGCCGAATTGGTGCAGAGTGTTCAGTGTCGGCTTGGTGGCGGACTGCTGTGTGTTCGCAGTCTTTGTAGTCTTTCTTCTGTTGCACTGTAAAAGAGACAGACCATTACCTTCAAAACACCCATCTCCCAGCTGAGCAGCTGCAGAGTGGGTTCAGAGTCTTCAGTGTCGTCTTGGTAGCATACTGCTGTGTGTTCGCAGTCTTTGCAGTCTTTCTTCTGCTGCACTGTTAAGGAGGCAGACCTTTGCCTTCAAAACACCCATCTCCCAGCGGAGCAGCTGCAGAGTGGGTTCAGAGTCTTCAGTGTCGTCTTGGTAGCATACTGCTGTGTGTTCGCAGTCTTTGCAGTCTTTCTTCTGCTGCACTGTTAAGGAGGCAGACCTTTGCCTTCAAAACACCCATCTCCCAGCGGAGCGGCTGCGGAGTGGGTGCAGAGTGTTCGTTGTCGGCTTGGTGGCAGACTGCTGCGCGGCGCGTTCACAGTCTTTGCAGTCTTTCTTCTGCTGTACTGTAAAGGAGGTGGACCTTTACCTTCAAAACACCCGTCTCCCAGAGGAGCGGCTGCAGAGTGGGTGCAGAGTGTTCGGTGCTTCATGCTCTGGACTCTGTGTAAGTTCTAAGCCAGCTGGCTGACTTGATTGGCGGACAGTCGCAGCGTCCTTCAAAAGTGAACTCTAAAATGACTCGTGGATCAGGTAAAGCAGTTTCACCTGGCGCTAGAGTAACAGCCAACCTCCACCCAGCAACGCGTATTCTGCGAATCGGGCCTCGCGGGCTGCCGAAGGTTTGGTTGAAGGGACGGCTCAGTGTAACATTCTACCTCATGTGTCTCCAGGTAAGACTGATGGAAATTAATTTGACTTGGATGTCAAATGCCAATCTGCAAGGCTATCGCCTAGCCCATCCCTGATTGCAGTTCCTACCCCCAGGGGAGTCTACTACCAATGCTGATTCTATGTACGAGATTCCTGCAGCTTCCTTTGACCCAGTACCTCCCAAAGTAGCCCAATTCAGTTTGATGCCACGACTGTTGTCAGCTGATTTCTTTGCTTCTGCTTCTCCAACGCGACTGTCGATGCAACAGTCACTGTCACAAGTGGAGGAAGCAGGGTAAGCTGTGTCGGCAGAGCCTCAAGTTATATCTAGGCCCTGCCCCCTCGCAGCAGAGCTGTTCAACAACATGTTGCCCTTAGACTTGGAATCCAGTTGTATTTTAGAAGCAGGGCAGGCCAGTCCAGCATAACTTCTAGCCCCTACCTCAGACCAGTCGTCCATGCTTGCCTTTACTTTCCTTCAGGATGTGAACAATCGGGAGGAAGCACTAAACGGTATAACACCATCACCCAAACTGGCCAGTGAAAAATGAAAATCTAAGATCAGTGCGCCTAATGTTTGCCAAAAAGGATTCTGCTACCCCCTTGAATGTGGCTAACTTAGAGGAAAGGTTGGGGAAATTGATGATTTCTAGCATTCGGCACACCCCTTTCAAGTGTCTCTAAGAGGTTAGCCTCGTTGCTCATCGCATTTGCTTCCTTTGACTCCATCACTCTTGTGTCCCCACTGCAGCTCTCCTTCTGCTGGAAACTAGTTTGCTACTTTGGTGACAGCTTCTTCCTGTTATTCTGATGTAAGACATTTTGGGAAATACCACTATCTGAATATGAGACTGAGACAGAGAGGCCTAAGAATTGGATCCAGTCTCTTCTATGAAAGTCAGTAACAGTGAGGCAAGCATCTCTTTGAAGGTGGAAATATGGTCCATTACAGCCAGTGTATTGCAAATCATCCATTGTAAACCATTCTTTTAGCTTGTGCCTGTCTGTAATTGAACGGGGGCAGTGATGTCTTTCAAAGAAAGTGCTCTTGCGTGGTGTTGCTGCACATTGGCAAAATGGATTGGTTGTGTTTTCTTTTGCATAGCAATTTAATTTAGACACACAGTGTCAGAGTGTAGAGATGGAGCCAAGTAACCCCACCCAAAGCTCCTCCCCCATGCTGCCTACATGCAGGGAGCCAGAGTGTGAGACACGTGCAGTGCCAGTGAGAATACCTATACCAAAAAGAATCATGGATGGAAGTAAGGTTCCCATTGAGGAAGCCATACATGCATTCACAATAATATGATGGCCATTCAAATGAAATCCCGGAGGAAGTGTGAAAACTGAGCAAAAGAGGAGGACAGTGATGTCATGCAGAGCAAAGCTGACACACTTAGAAGAAGAGGTTGAAGACTACAGACATTCTATAGAATCAAAGGAGGAGGTGTCAAAGATTAGCAACATTTCGGGCTTGAGATGAAGATGATCATGCTACAGAAATAATGAAGAAGATATCAAGTCATTTGACAAATATACAGTCGCAGCAACACAAGTAGACATAGTATTCTTAAGGCTGGCTATTTAGTGAACAGATTGCGGCAATGCGCCAACTTATATACATAGGAATGTATGGACTATGGATGATTCCACAAACGTACTTTAGCAGAGCTGGATCCAGTGAAAAGAAAGGTTTTTTCATTGTGTCGAAGTTGGAAAGCAATTTAATTACAGAGGTGGATCCCAGAAAGGCTTGGTTGGCCCAGCACCAGAAAGTTAAGGCCACCTTGAGCCTGGATGTTCGTACAGTAGTTACAGAACGTGTGAAAATAACAAACTCCTGTCTTAGATGAGGAGTGACAACATCAAAGATGTCAGAGGTTCTACATTTAATAGAGTTTAATACAGTAAAATGCCCTAAAACATTGTCTGCAGTCGCGTTGTAGGATGGAAATAGACATTAGGATGAGCTACATCGAAACTAAAGGACAGCGTATGCCTATACTCTCTTCTATTCCCAAGCACAGAGAACAGTTCCAAGGCCAATCTTCAAAGGGCTAATTGACTGGCAAACTACAGAGTGATGATAGACAGGATAATGAGGTGAGAAGCTATGGTTATGACCAGCCCACCAGCACCTGTATGTTAGCCTGCGTGCTGCTTGCGTAAGTGAAATATTACTGAGGGATACAAGGGTGCCAACCAATAATAGAGGGCCACGTAATAGAGAGCCCTATAGTTTGTATAACCAATGGGATGTTGTGAATTTGGTGACGTTCATAGTGACCTGCACTAGAGGAGGTTTTATTTGCCCCACCTGATATTAGAAACCCAATTACCTTCCCTGACAAGTATGGAACATATACCTAGATGTTCCCTGTAATCCTGTCACATCCCCAATTAGGTTTTTGTAGTTTGCCACATAGATTGACATCAATGATGATGAGTTTTTAGTATATAAGCTACTTTTTTAATGAAATGCATTGACTGAGAAGATCGAGCAAGTTCGTTGATGTTTGTTGTAACTCCGTTTTAGATAATTGATATTGAAACAGATGCATTTTGCCAACATCCTGAGTGAGTTTGATTATTGATGTTTGAGTATATTCTGCATCCCCATCTATTGCAAAGTATTGCTACCTCATCTTAAAGGCCTTGTGTTGGGTACACGAGTTCACGAGAAACCAAAGACAAAGACAAGATACATCTTCACCTAACGGGAACTGACTGTAAAAACCTGACCTGCCTCCAGACCTCGTACATTTAAAGGTCAGTAGTCTGGTGACTAACTCCAAACTGTGGATTAGAACATTCCAGAAACTTCACTCAGCCTTCCGGCTGAAGAGAACTCCTCCCCCACAGATATATAATACAAACCCTCATGGTGTGAGTGCATTGTTGAGTTGTTGCACATACCCATTTGATGTATCATGGCATGAATTCCTCCTGTGCATTTCTTGGCCCGGGGCGCTGCCTGCTCCTCTCATTGAGACATCTCCTCATATTTCTTCACCTGATCCTTTGTATGAGGTGAAGAATCAGGTATCCTACATGACCCTGGCACGAAAAAGTGCCAGACAGCAGTTTTGTGTGTATGTCCTGCACATGTCCAAGAAGCGAGTTCAGGGGAAAAGAAGCATTGCTAAGAGTGAAGTCAATAATGTATCAATAATCAATACAGGTTAAATGAATTGCAATAAACACTTGAACAACATTAGAAATAAAGCATCAGATCAGGTGTTTGTCAACAGAGATTAGCAAAATAATATTACCTCAGCAGCCTCAACCCCTATGTGTGCACTTTCTTTGACGTCATGGTCAAAATGTATTGCTCTGCATTTTTCTGTAATACGGCACTGTATTTATCTTCATTATACATGACAGTTAGTTCAAGTTATTACAAATTGCAACTATATTTTGTGTAGAGCTACAAAGTTAACTCATCGTTGTCTACATCTTTGCACAAAAGAAGATAAGATAATTACTACAATAATCTCGATTTCTAAAGAAAGGGCCTTTTATTGGTACACAGGCATCTTGCAAAAGTCGACATAATTGGAGGTTTGTTAAGACGTTTTCCATATGTTCAGAGCGAATATAATTCTACTGTTAATACAAAATAGCATAGAATTAAAAAATATCCTCACACATAACCACATTGACAGATGTGGGCCGCGCTTAGAGACTGTGGTCTCCGGTGTTAAGCACGTCTCCAGCATAATTTCAGGAATTTCTACCTAGCTTTATCACCGGACATGCTGGCCATTACACTTTAAGTCTTGTCCACCTCCCGGGTATCCCATCCCTTCAAGATCAAAATTGGACATCAGACTCCTATCGTAAATTGCCATTAGTTCTGCCTCGCCAATATCATGTTGTCTTAGTACTTACTGTATCAGATTTTTGCCTATTCCTATTATGACCTAAAATGATGAGGTCTACCATCCTGCCACAATATTCTGCTTTGAGCGACTGGATAACTCTCCTCATCCAAATAGAGTAATGTATCGTTATGACCATAATCGATTCCCATTGGCCGTAGTTCAAGGTGAAGAGGGAGGTTTGGAGCACCCCTTGGAAACTCCATTAATTTTTTCATGAATGTATTCTCACCAATGGCCATTTGCGTCATTTAACTAATTTCAGTGCAGTGTATTGCATTTGCCTTTGCCTGACCTCTGTACTTCTCTAGGCATGATGTTGTTGCTCTGTCTACATACTCGGAGGAAACATGCAGATTTGCATCACTGCGATGCCCCAGTACCAGATTCATTTGATCAAGCTGGTGCTTCCAGTTGCAGGTGTCATTCAAACGTACATCCAGATATTCAAAGCGAGGTATCATCTCAATTATCTAATAATTTAATTTTAGACATCTTCTAGATTTTTAATAAGGGCAATATGCTACATACTTGGTCTTACTGGGGTCAATGGTAAGACCCGTTTCACTGCACTGTTTCTCAAAAGTGTTTAAATAGTGCATGACTTTTGGTGATTTAGAAATTACAGACCCATCGTTGGCAAAGTCAAAGATAGTAATATATTGATTGTCTATCTTTGTGAAGTCTGATTTAATTTCATGACATTTTTCTGGAATCTCATTAATACAGTAAGACAATAACTGGTACAAGAGCCCGGCCCTGGCATACACCAAGCCTCTCTTCCCCAATCCAAAAGTTACTGTAGCTGTGTTGTCTGATTTTAGGGATATTATACAAGACAAGATTTCCTATTGTACTCATTGCTCCGCTAACGTTTTCCACATAGTAACTGTATCTACTAAAAGGGTGTGCAAGGATTCTTCCTAATTGATACATGTTTTGACATGACCATATGCAGGTGGAAGACTTAATCTATTGTGCCGATTTCAGACCTAAACCCAACTTGCATTGGCATCAGCAGGTTGTTCTCATGGACCAAATTCTCCCAACGCAAGAGGAGCAACTTGCCATACATTTTTCCTGTATTATCGATTAAGGCTATATGGCGATAGCTGACTGGGTTCAATCGCTCATGCCTTTTGAAAGTCAGGATAATTTCTGTGTGGAGCCCATCTTTGCAGAGTTGACATAAATAGATCACTACGTTTGCTAGAATGAGGAGGACATGTTGTGGTATTGAGATACGGTTACTACATATACAGACCCACACAGGGTCTCTCATAACTGCCACTCCTTGGCATCCTTCTCTCCTCCCAAACATCCACTCCCATAACCTACTTGTCGGGTAGCCTGGACTCGGCTTGAGCAGGATGCATGCTGCGTTCCACGTCACCTGCTGCCATAGATGCTCCCTTTTTGTCTTTTTTCCATGAAATATTGATACAAATTCATAAGGAATAGGATGTGTGAATGAAGCAATATACATAAAAACTCAGAACCTTTAAGAAAGTACCACTACAATGGAATTGGAATTCTCCAGTGTCTCCTATGAACAACACTGCATTCGCCAGTACGTATGTGCACCCAGTCTTCGTTGTGGTCTCCCCACTCTTGAGCCATGTCGCTTTTCCTGGCTCATGTTAGGGAGCATTCTCCAGAATGGCTAATTTCCCTTACCTACTGAGTCCCTCAGCAGCTTTGCTGGATTTCTGGGATTTATTTTTCACATCTGTCAAGAGTGTGAGCCTTTTTTCCACTCTTACATATGTTTTGCTGTGTGTGTTTAACATTTTCTTGTGTTCATGGACTGTGGAGCCTCACCTACTTCACAGGCATCATCTTTTTACTGTGTGTTACACAGCACCTTCAGTGCAGTGACACAGGGTTGTCTTTTAGACTTCCCAACTCAGACTCCATTTTCTGGGACTGACTACCATCTCCCAGAACATGTAAAGTTGCCATTAACTTTATTAGTCTCTTTAAAATCCACAGACCCAGTACATAGTATCTTACATAGAGTACTGGAAAGGGTTAATACTTATCCCCTTTTGTCTGTTTCTCTTGGAGCAATGTTTCGCTCCCTTTTCATTAAGACTTGGCTGATGGCAGTAGTAACTACCCTATTTTTCCTACCGCGGTTATCTTAAATAACCTTGGTATTGTTTTAGGCTATCTTGGTAGCCTCGAACTTAAACCCGCTAGACCATATACGTTTTTATACGGTTCTGGCTGGGTTTATTTGCCATTTCTTTTTGAAAATGTCTTTCTCGTGTTTTTCTCTGCTTGCCAAACCAAGTTTGGTTCCTTTATTCACAGTCCTTCGCGGGCTTCTACCCAGAAGCCCTCCTTATGCGCCTGTATGTCTGGGGGGGGACAGGATGTGAGGGAGGGGTTTAGGACTCCCTGTACAGGGTCTCCTTGGAGACCCATTTTGCACTCTGATCGGATTGGGGAGATAATCCCGTCGGGAGAGCCACCCTGCTGTGTGATTGACAGCCAGGCTGTGTGAATGGGGGAAAACTGCATAAAAAGCAGGTCTCTGGGTTTGGAAAGGCAGAGTCGCCACTGGAACGAAAGAACCGAAGAGGAGCTGACAGAAGAGGACCCCTACAATGACTGAACTGCCCCGTGAAGCCCTGCTGCAGGTCCGAATCTTCATACTCCAACGACAGGGAAGATCTTCAAGGAATCTTCTCCCCTTGAGCTGGTGGGAACAACCAGTTTGCCAAACTGCTCGTCAGGTTCCCCTTCTCTGGTCGAATTTGCTGTTCAGAGCTACAGTGAACCAGATAGCCAGGAGGAACGGACCCTGCTTGCGTTTTAAGGGGCGCACCTTTTATTCGTTGCTCTGCTGCTGGTTTCTTCCCTGTGCAGTGCAGGATCCTCCAGTCTTCCTACTTCGTGTCAGTCCGACAGTCGCTTCAGGAACCGTGAGCCTGCAGGACCTGCCAGGAACGTCGGCCTCAGCTACAGCTGCTTCTCCACTTTAAGGTACTGTTCGAATCCGGTTGTTCGTTTCGTCCAGCCATGGTGAAGGTGTGTGAAACCTTTCGCCAATCAGAGGGCTTGTCCTTCTCTACTCATTAAACTAACTTTTCTGCCAACCAACCTCACCTGGAACTCTTGGCAAAGACTTAACCGCGAACTACCCTGAACTGTGTGATCTTGAGTAAAAGACTTTGTCCTTTTGACTTTGGCCCTAAGCCTTTTTGATTTGATTCCATTACTGTAGTTCCTCTTTCTAGATTGCCCTGCTTACTTACCTGTTGGTGCTGCTCAATTTTTATCTTACTTTGTCTTTCCCTCCCTTTTAAATTATTGGAGTGCCATTTTGCTCATACTTCGTTTTTGAGCTTCACTTGTCCAGAATCTATCGGGAGTGGTGTGGTGTATTAAGAGTGTGATTTCTAAACTGCTTTGCTTTAGTGAAATGTTTTACAACTGATGTGTAAATAAATGTATATTCTTTTAATCAGAAACCTTGAGTCAGTGTTTGTTTGAATCATAGTAATTGCTGTCCTTTGTGTAAATATGGATACTGCTCACTTGCTCTTGAGATAAGCCTGTCTGCTCAGCCGTCGCTATCACTTTACTGTATAGTACAGACTTGTACCAAATTTGAATGTGTACTGTCACATGTAGCCTTAATTGTGTCTGGTGTTCCTGAAGGGTACTGCATATAATTCTGCCTAACACTGGTGTACAGCGGTGAGGATCAAATATAGTAGTTACACTTAGAGTGCTGCTGTTACCTTGAATCAACTAACCACAAGGCTACACATCACTAAAAAGCAATATTAATTGTGTCTGATATGGAAAGCTACAGTCAGGAGATCCTCCTCAGTTACACTGTGGATTACTTGAAAAATCTGTGTAGAGAAAGGAATCTCTCTGTTAAAGGCAAAACATCTGAATTGATTGAAAGGTTGTTAGAGAAACAAAGTCTGGAGGGTGGGTCTGAAATACCTGACCCCTCAAAAAATGTGCAAAATGATGAGGATGATAATGTGTCTATTATTGATGAGTTAGAATAGGCAGAGGTGTTTCATAATGTAGGACTCACTGCTCCCTTACCTGCTCAGCAACCTCAACCTTTGTCCACTGGCACCCCACCAGGTCCTACACTCAGTCCTGAATTCATTGCTCTAGAAAAGATTAGACTTGAATTGGAATTTAAACGTTTAAATGCTCAAACTGAACAAAAGCATCAAGAACTTAAGCTCAGAGAAATGGAGATAAATCATGCCTTAGAAATGAAAAGGTTGTCTATTGAAAATGCTTCTCTCTCAGAGTCTTCTAGGTCTTCCAGTCCTAAGAGACCCTGTATGCCTAAAGAAATTGTGGGTATGTATGAGGTTAAGCTTGATATTTTGGATTGGTTGGCAATGTTTGAATATAACCATAGGATTCAAGGTCTTACGGGAATCAGTTGCTTCCCTGGCTCTTCTCTAGGCTACCCACTGTTGCATCTGATGTGATGGAGTTGGGGGAGGTGGATAGGATGGATTATGAGTGTGTGAAGCTAGCTTTAATTGCTAGATTTGTGAAGACCCCTTCCCAGTACCTTAAGAGGTTTAGGACCCTCAAAAAGCATGATGGTACCCCTTGGGCTACCTGGGTATGTGAATGTTTGAAAAACCTAGATGTTTGGGTTAAGGGTTACAGAGTAAACACTTATGAAGGTATGAGGAATCTTGTTATGTTGGAGTCAATTTATGATTCCTGCTCTCCTGAGCTCAGACAGCACTTGGCTGATTCAAAGGAGATATATCCCAAGAAGTTAGCTAAGGCTGCTGACTTGTGGGTTGCCAACAGGGCTACTCACAAGGATTCTGTGGCAACTCAGAAGAAGGATGAGGGAAAGCAGCAAAAGAAAGATAAAAAGGAGAATTCTAATACCCCCATCCAAAAGAGGGCCACAAACAGCAACATAAGGGTAAACCACTGGGGAAACCGAATCAGGCTAGTGCACCATCTGGACCCAAACCAGATGGAGGTCAGAACAAAGCCCCTTTCATCAAGACATTTGGGAAATGTTATGTTTGTGGGTCAACTGACCATGTGAAAAGGGATCCCAGATGTAAGGGTAAACCTTCAGGGGTTGGCACTGTCTCCTTAACCTTCTCCCCAGAGGAAGAAGTACCTATGGCAAGTGGAAACTTTCACCTACTGGCTGATGAACACATGAGAGTCTCAGCTAGTGTTACTTTAGCGTCCCTGGGCTTGTGGGAACAACCAAATTTAGATGTCTATAATTCCATTCCAGATAATACTAAAGAGTATTATAAAGACAGTGTTCTTGTGAATGGCCAGGAAACTCCTGCCATCAGAGACACTGGAGCCAGTATAACTGTGGTGGATGAATACATTTTCAAGGTGGAGGATATTGCTAAGGCACCCAAACGCCTCACCAAGTTAACTGGAGGCCCTGTGCAAATGCTTCCCCAGTTACCAGCTCTCATCCAGTGTAATGATATGACTGTCAAGATACCTGTTAGTGTGCAGAGTGAAGTGCCTGGGAGAGTCCTGTTGGGTAATGACCTGAAAACTCACAGAGTTGTGTCAAGCACCCCCAGGCCTCCCAGCAGAAGGAAACAGGAGCTCACTAGGCCTGCCAGGGAGAGGCCCTTAAGAGGCTCTCCAGAGGAGTTGATAGAAGAAACCATCACTCCCACTCCACAGGAGTTGCTCACTGCTATTTCTGGAAATAAAGAGGCAAAGGGGTAACCCAAGACCTCAAGGAACAAGTCAGACAGCACCCCTGTCCTACCAACAAGGACATTCCCAAGATTGTCCAAGGTCACACCTTTGACCCCTCCACCTGCTGAGGCAGAGTGTGAGGTACCACCATGTGTGGTTGAGCCAGTTTCTGAAGAGTCAGATCGGGAAGAAGACACCGTTTTGGTTGGAGATCTTGACCCTGTTGACCATCCTGAGCTGCAGTCTTTACTGGCAGAAGGTGGACCCAACAGGGCAGACTTCAGCAGAGGACAAAGAGAGTGTCCTACTCTCGAGGGTCTTCGACAACAGGCTGCTAACCAACTTGATGGGCAAGTTGTTGGAAAGCATAGGTTAAGCTGGGAAGATGGCCTCTTCTACAGTGAACCGACTGAGTCTATCCCTGGGGACTGTAAAAGAATTGTAGTGCCCCTTGCTAACAGACTCCAGTTCCTACAGTTAGCCCATGAGATGCCTTTGGCTGGTCATTTGAGCTTCAAAAAGACCAAGGAAAGGCTCTGCTTATACTTCTACTGGCCTAAGATTGGTTCAGAAGTTGACACATTATGTAGGAGCTGTCACACTTGCCAAACCTCTGGCAAGAGTGGAGCTAAAAATGTGGCACCCCTGGTGCCTCTCCCAGTAGTGTGAGTTCCTTTTGAGAGGGTGGGCATCAACATTGTTGGTCCCCTTGATCCTCCCACATCTTCAGGGAACAGGCTTATCCTGGTTGTAGTAGCTACAAGATACCCAGAAGCAATACCTATGAGGACTGTTACGGCTGAGGCTGTGGCTAAGGCTCTACTGGTATTTTTACTAGAGTAGGGTTTCCTAAGGAAGTGATATCCGACAGGGGATCCAATTTAATGTCCCAATACATGCAAGCCATGTGGAAAAACGGTGGTGTCACTCACAAGTTCTCTACAGCCTACCATCCACAGACAAATGGACTGGTAGAGAGGTTTAATTGAACTATGAAGAGCATGATAAGTGCTTTAGAGGAACCCCTTAAAAGAAAGTGGGACCTTCTACTGCCATGCCCTCTCTTTGCTTATAGAGAAGTCCCTCAGGAGGGAGTTGGATACAGTCCCTTCAAACTTCTCTATGGCCATCCAGTCAGAGGTCCTTTGGCCCTGATTAAGGAGGGGTTGGAGAGTGCACCTTCCCCCAAGCCAGTCAAAGTGACTGAATATGTGTTAGGTCTCCGAAGGAGAATGTCACACATGATGGCAGAAGCTAGTGATAACTTAAAAGCAAGTCAGGCTCTGGTCAAACATTGGCATGACCAGAAGGCCAGCATGGTTGAGATTACTCAAGACCAGCTTGTATTAGTTATGGTGCCAACAAGGCAGAGGGCATTGCAGGACAAATGGATAGGACCCTTCAAGGTTGTGGGCAAACTTGGAGGGGTGAACTATCTGGTGGACTTAGGCAGACCTAAGCAGGCACCCAGAGTCTTTCACACCAACCATTTGAAGGCAAATGTCTCGAGACCAGAAGTGGGAGCTTTGCTTTTAGCTTCAGCTCAAGAGGAAGAGGAGAGTGAACCTCTACCTGACCTCCTCAGAGGCCAAACTTTGGATGAGAAAATAGGAGGAGTCAATCTCTCTTCTTAACTGACTTCTGAACAACAGGAGGAGTGCAAAGTTCTGTTAAATCAGTTCGCCTCCCTGTTTTCACTATCACCAGGCTTGACCCCTTGGGGCCAGCATGATATTCTCACTGGTGACGGTCTACCTGTGAAAAGCAGAGGTTACAGAAAGTCAGAACATGTGAGATCCCACATCAAAGGAGAGGTCAACAAGATGCTTGATCTCGGGGTTATAGAGCCTTCTACAAGTCCATGGTCTAGTCAAGTTGTTCTAGTACCAAAGGCAGGATCCAAGGAGTTGAGATTCTGTGTGGACTGTAGAGCTCTAAATGCAGTCACTAAGACTGATGCCCATCCTCTGCCAAGGCCATATGAACTGGTGGATAGAATTGGTTCAGCCAAGTACCTCAGTACATTTCATCTAACCTCATGCTATTGGCAAATAGCCCTGACAGACCATGCCAAGGAGAAAACTGCATTCTCAACCCCAGCAGGCCTCTACAAGTTCAATGTTATGCCTTTTGGACAAAAGGATGCACCTGCTACATTCCAAAGGATGGTCAATCAAGTTCTGAATGGGATGAAGGACTTCTGCATGGCATACTTGGATGACATTTCAGTGTTCAGCCCTACATGGAAACAACATATTGATCACTTGGCATATGTTTTGCAGGGTCTTGAGCAGGCCCTTCTGACCTTAAAGGCAATCAAATATCAAATTGGTCAGAGCAAAGTGGTCTACCTTGGTCATGAGGTAGGAGGAGGTGAAATAAGGCCATTGCCTAGCAAAGTACAAGCTGTACCGAACTGGGCCACCCCTACTAATCAAATCTAAGTGAGAGCTTTCCTAGGTCTCACTGGGTACTACAGGCATTTCATTGAGAACTATGGGACCATAGCCTCTCCCTTGAATGTGATCTTCTCTCCAAAATTCCCTAAAAGGGTTAGATGGAATGAGGAGTGCACTCAAGCCTTTGAAAACCTGAAGAAAGCCCTTTGTCAAGCTCCAGTCCTAAGAGCTCCTGACTATCACCAACCCTTGATTGTGCAGACAGATGCCTCCAATACAGGTATATGTGCAGTCCCATGTCAACTGGATGAGAAAGGTAGGCAGCACCCCATTTGCTTCATCAGTAGGAAACTGAAGGAACCAGAAACAAGGTGGACAACCATAGAGCGTGAATGTGTTGCCATTGTGTGGTCTTTGAAGAAGTTTAGACCATACTTGTATGGATCTACTTTTGTGATTCAGACAGACCACCAACCCTTGAGATGGTTAATGCAAATGAAAGGGGAGAACCCAAAACTTCTGAGAGGGTCAATCTGCCCTCAAGGGTTTGATTGAACTATTGAGCCCAGAGCAGGAGGTCACCACCAAAATGCTGATGGTCTCTCTAGGATGTTTTTAACCGACTAGAGGTAGAGATTCATCCAGGAGTGGATTAAATCCTCCTGTCCCTTAGTCTGGGGGGGGGGTGTTAGGGAGAATTCTCCAGAATGGCTAATTTCCCTTACCTACTGAGTCCCTCAGCAGCTTTGCTGGATTTCTGGGATTTATTTTTCTCACCTGGCAAGTGTGAGCCTTTTTCCCACTCTTACATGTGTTTTGCTGTGTATGTCTAACATTTTCTTGTGTTCATAGACTGTGGAGCCGCACCTACTCCACAGGCATCATCATTTTACTGTGTGTTAAACAGCAGGGTTGTCTTTTAGACTTTCCAACTCAGACTCCATTTTCTGGGACTGACTACTGTCTCCCAGAACATGTAAAGTTGCCATTGACTCTATTAGTCTCTTTAAAATCCACAGACCCAGTACAAACTATCTTACATAGAGTACTGGAAAGGGTTAATACTTATCCCTTTTTGTCTATTTCTCTTGGAGCATTGTTTCACTTCCTTTTCATTAAGACTTCGCTGGTGGCAGTGGTAACTACCCTATTTTTCCTACTGCAGTTATCTTAAATAGCTGTGGTATTGTTTTAGGCTATCTTGGTAGCCTCGAACTTAAACCCGATAGACCACATACATTTTTTATACGGTTCCGGCTGGGTTTATTTGCCATTTCTTTTTGAAAATGTCTCGTGTTTTTCTCTGTGTGTTCACCGTCCTTTCGCGGGCTTCTACCCAGAAGCCCCCCTTAGGCGCCTGTATGTCTGGGGGGACAGGATGTTAGGGAGGGGTTTAGGACTCCCTGCACAGGGTCTCCTTGGAGACCCATGTCACACTCTGATCTCATTGGTTGTAGTGACTGACAGCTAGGTTGTGTGAATGGGGGAAAACTGCATAGAAAGCAGGTCTCTGGGACTGGAAAGGCAGAGTAGCCACTGGAATGAAAGAACAGAAGAGGAGCTGACAGAAGAGGACCCCTACAACGACTGAACTGCTCGGTGAAGCCCTGCTACAGTTCAGAATCTTCATACTCCAACGACAGGGAAGATCTTCTGCCAAACTGCTCGTCAGGTCGCCCTTCTCTGGTCGAATTCGCTGTACAGAGCTACAGTGAACCAGATAGCCAGGAGGAACGGACACCGCTTGCGTTTTAAGGAGCACACCTTTTATTTGTTGCTTTGCTCTTATGCTGGTTTCATCCCTGGGCAGTGCAGGACCCTCCAGTTTTCCTACTTCGTGTCAGTCCGACAGACGCTTCAGGAACCGTCAGCCTGCAGGACTTGCCAGAAACTATTCGAATCCGGTTGTTCGTTTCGTCCAGCCGCGGTGAAGGTGTGTGAAACCTTTCGCCAATCCGAGGGCTTGTCCTTCTCTACTCTTTAAACTAACATTTCTGCCGACCAACCTCATCCAGAACTCTTGGCAAATACTTAACCGCGAACTACCCTGAACTGTGTGATCTTGAACAAAATACTTTTGTCCTATTAATTTCGGCCCTTAGCCTTTTTGATTTGATTCCATCAATGTAGTTCCTCTTTCTAGATTGCCCTGCTTAATTACCTGTTGGTGCTGCTCAATTTTTATCTAGCTTTGTCTTTCCCTCCCTTTTAAAATATTGGAGTGCCGTTTTGCTCATATTTCATTTTTTACCTTAACTTGTCCAGAATCTATTGGGAGTGGTGTGGTGTATTAAGAGTGTGATTTCTAAACTGTTGTGCTTTAGTGAAATGTTTTACAACTGATGTGTAAATAAATGTATATTCTTTTACTCAGAAACCTTGAGTCAGTGTTTGTTTGAATCATAGTAATTGCTGTCCTTTGTGTAACTATTGATGCTGCTCACTTGCTCTTGAGATACGTCCGGCTGCTCAGCCATCGCTAGCACTTTAATGTGTAGTACAGGCTTGTACCAAAGGTGAATTTGTACTGTCACTTGTAGTCTTAATTGTGTGTGGTGTTCCCAAAGGGTACTGCATATAATTCTGCCCAACGTCTCATGCCATTACCCTCTTTATTCTATCTAGAGTGGGTACAGGTACTTCATTTTTTCCATTGTGAAGAGGAATATGTTGCTCCTTGTAACTCTTATGCTCATGTACTGTATCATCTATGTCACATCTCACTACCCTGTGCCTACCATTGTCCATCACTACGTGATATGTACTCAATCTTTCCACCATAAGGTGTGGGAAATACACAGTTGGTCCCTAATAAACCTGGAAAAGTTTTCATACTCTCACCCAATCACTGGGTTTTACTCCTTTCTCCTCCTTTCATTCATTTCATACGTTTGTTATGCCTAGTTTTGTATCCCTACTTATACCGTTGCATGTTGCCACAATAATATCCTCAGCTAACTGTATTTCTTCCCTTTTCACCAAACATAGAAGATACCTATTTATGCCCATGCTCAACTTCCTCATCCTTGAAAAGGGACTACATCCTGTAGTGGGATGGGGAGTGTCCCTATATGCAGCAAACCTCTCTGATAAAACCTGTTGCCCTGGTAACTCACTCACTAACACCAATTGCAAATTTTCTTTGATGAATCGATCATCATTTCTAACTAATTCATGCACTGGAGAGGGCACAATGCCTTTCTATGACTCTTAATACCTTGGACATTCAGGAAATTAAAAATTTCTAGAGATACACTTTTCACACCATTATCACTCACAATAGACTCAAGAAATCCCTAGCTGGTATAAATCTCTAACAAGTAGTCAATGACCACTCGAGTTGGAACTGTTGACACAGCCTCTTTCTAAACCTATCTGCCTCCACTCTCCGCCCTTTACAACTGATCCAGAACAAGACTGCAAGACTTTTCCTTGGCCTCAAGCCCTGGGATCGTATCTCTCCAGCTCTGAAATCCCTCCATTGGCTCGCCGTGTATGCAAGGATTCAATTTAAAACCCTCTGCATTGTCCACAAGGCTTTCTGGGGCCTGGGTCCAAAATACCTTCAACTATCCCTCTGTAAATACCTCCCGTCTCGAGCCCTTTGCTCCTCTACTTCTAACTCCCTCAGGGTCAGTTGTTTTTCAAAGAAACGAGCTGGGGGTAGATCTCTGTCTTCGGCTGGGGCCTACCTTTGGAACAGCCTCCCTGCCACCTTGAAACTTGAGGAGAGCCATCTCCGGAAGCACCGCAAGACCTTGCTCTTCACTTCTGTCTTTGTCCCTTTTCTCCCCTGCTGAGCAGTTTTTCTCTCCGGCACCGTGCACCTGACCACCCTCTGTCCTTCGGGCCCAGGTACCTGCTCACCCTGCCACCCACCTGCACTGCCTCCGGGCCTCCCCTTGCACTGGGGTCTTTATCTGTACCCATACAGTCCCCCACCCACTTCTCTTCAGCACTTACCAGATATACACTATCTGCTTAACCTAGCACTTGCCACTTGCTGGCTGCACTACCACCAATATTTATTTATTTATTTTACGTATTTATTTATTTATTATGTTCTCTCCTCTGTTCCGCACTTTCCACCTCTCCCCCCTCCCATGAACTTTCCCCTTTCCCATGCACTTGCGCGTTCTTAATGTCACTAGTCGTAGTAAAACCATTATTTTTGTTCTCCCCTGTTCCCCCTTTGCCTGATCGCGCTCTGAAACACATATGTATGAGCACGATATAAATAAAATATCATATCATATAATAGCATATTATCACAAATCTAACTTCAAATCACTGGGATGTGTAATCCACCAGCACTATTCTATATTGAGAGTTATAACTTCTCCACGGGGCCAATTACATATATGGCAAGCTTCTGCCAGACCACTAATAGAACACTCACACGAGGCAAAATTTCCAAACTTGGTTTGTTTAGCTTGTCGCTCTGCACATGCTGAACAGTTTTCCACTACTGATTCTACCATGTCTACCTTAGCTGGCCACCAAAACTGCCATCTTAACCTCCTCTTCCCCTTCATGAGCGCTTGCTACCATATTGGACCTTAAACCTTTGGGAGGTATTGGTTTTCTCCCCGCTCCAACCTTGTCAGACCCCATTAACAGCAGGATAACTCATCGTTGACAAGTGTGTATGCTACCTCACATTCAGGCTTGGCCTGTCATCCTTTCTGAGAGAATTAAATAACCCTACTCATCTCAACCTCCTCCTCCAGTGCTCTTTTCTACCTCTTCCCTTAGACAAATTACCCACCCATCTCTCTGCTCAACATCCTCCATTTTCTCTCTTTGAGATGGGAACTGAGACAGACAATCTGCCACTGGATTATATTTCTCAGAAATCTGTTTAACATGAAATGTAAACTCATATACATTCAGAAACCATCTAGCTATCCACAGAGTTGCCATCCCCGAGCCTCAAGTAGTAAACAGATGCACAATGGCATGCCTCACAGATATGTTCTAAAAAATGGTCCATCAGCAATCCAAAGCCTCTCTCTCAGTTACAGAAAATCGCTTTTAATTTGTGCCCAGAACCTTTATTTCAAAAGCTCTTCGCACCTCCCACCACTCCTAAATTTGACTTGGAACATCTCCTCGGGAGATAGCTCAGCGGGAACGTGCTTGCCTTGGAAGCAAGACGACACGGAGAAACACAGGTTCGATCCCCGGGTCTGCGCTTAGAAACCTCTGGGTGTTAAGCGCGTTATAAATAACCCATCATATCCTATGACCTGCTCACTGGCATCCATGGTTATCTATGTGTAATTGTCCATACTAAATCTATAATAAGTAGAATCATTGGCTATTGCTTGTTTGAGGTTCTCAAATGCACCTATCCTTCCTTCCGCCCACACAACATTTGCACCCGGGTAAGGGCACTCAGCCAATCTGGTGGCTGGAACAGCAGGTGAGAATAGACATTCTCCATTGGCCATCCCACCACCTGAGGCCCTTCCCCGGGTGGTACCATTTTGTTGTGTTAATCTGGGTAGGCAACTGGGAGCCTCTCCCTGTTGCCTCCCCACCCCACTCCCCCCCAAAATCCCCTGATCCCCTTTCCCACCCCCTTTCCCACACTGTCCCTCCATCCCCACTTACCTGTGGGACCGGAGCTCTGTGCTCTGGTCCCGACACTCTTCCTGTGTTACCACCTCTGCCATAGACATGGAAAAGGGACTTATCCTTTTCAATAAGGAGGTGAGCATCTTTTTTTCTTTTTTCTTTCCGAGATCAGCTGCGCAAGCAGCGCTAATCTTCAGAGGAAAATTAATTAAAGCCATTTGCACCCCGGATGTAACTGTTTGTCAGTGTCATTTATTAACACTAGCATGATTACTGGCCTGTATGTTTCATCTTCCTCATCTTCATCTTTCCTTGAAGTCTTGACAAAAATTATCATCCCAGAGAAGTCACTCTTTTCATTCTCAATGACCACACTGACTTTGGAGTTAGTTCACCAATTCTGGGTATGTGACAATTCCTCTGCTTACTTGGGCAACATGTCCTCTTCCATTGCATGTGTGACACGGGGCTTTTATCACAGGATATCCTCTGTCCATTGTGAAATGGCCCCACACGCAGCATCAGAAAAACATTTCTCTTATGCTGCTGTTTCCTGGGTATTTCAGCATGTTCGCTGTAGTTCTTGTTGTTTCCCTCCTGTATGTTCCTTTATTTGCATCCCCCGAACTGCTATGTTTTCTTCCTCATGTGATGTCACCACCTTAACTACCTTGTCACAATCAACTGTGTCTACTACACCAGACTTTACATAAATGGTACATTCATTGCTTAGCGCTATGCTCCCATTCATTGCTTAGCGCTATGCTCCCAGCAATGGCCAAAACCTCTCTTAATGGTGCATTTTAGGCTTGCCCTAATCACTCGTAAATTTTGGGATTGGGCGTGCGTAATACCAGCTGCTCAGATATATTCATCTTCCATTCCCGAAAAAATTGCAAGTGGCCAATAAGGTTCCCAAATTTGCTACATGTGGGTCCACAATTTCTGATGAACCTTGCTTGCGGGAAACAACTTGTACCTTTCCAGAACAATATGAGGGAGTGATAAAATCTTTATTCGAAAATATAAATTCCCATCAAAGAACAGACAATTAAAATGTTACAACAATAAAAACATTTAAATACAATCAAAATCATGTAATCCCCAAAAATATACTAAAATCATTTATCAGTACATAAAAATTGCCTACGTAACAGAAGTGCCCGTTCAGTATACAAATACACTTTATGGGTCGTCGATACATCTGAGGCTGATAATAAAAATGTAAATGCTAGTTGCACATGTCTGATGTTGAAGGTCCTTAGTGCTGGGATTATAAAAATCTTTCTTAGATTTGTTAGGGTGGGACAAGAAAATAGAAAATGCAACAAATCATTTTTTGTCACTCTCACAGCTAGCAAATTAACAAGGGGGTCCTGGGAGTCCCTCTGCCAGATATTAGTCCTGGTTACGAGAGACTTACCCAGAGTCTTTAGCTCACTATCTTGCACAGAGAAGAAATATCCCAAACATATCAGTCTTTGTCCTGCCCTGGGGCAGTCCAGCATGGAAATGCTAGGCAATTCTCCTCTGAACAAGAGTACCAACAGAAACCCCAGACACGTGTTTCGGTCTGGTTGGACCTCATCAGTAGGGTGGATCTGTGCCTCTCTAAGAATAGTGAGCAAGGGGTCCACGTCTGGATTCCCCTAGTAACTCTCACAGCTAGGACAGTTTCTCCTCAAAGTGCGATTTGTTAATAAATAGGGCAACCTTTCTCCAGTGAACAAGAGACATGCTCTGAGGGCCATAATAACTGCTCTTTCCCTGGCACACCATTGGACATATGCTGGCCTTGTCATTTTAAAGGCAATTTTACGATAATAAAATTGGACACTTTGTTTCTGAAAGTCGTTTTTGTTCCTTATTCTTGCTCTTTTAGGGTAGAAGGCCTCTATTAGTTTTCCTCTGATGGTGTTACCTATCCGCGACTCATCACTGAACAAATAACCATGGCCAACCTCTTGTAGAGAAGATTGTATATACTTTAACCAAGGCGAGGCAGCCCAAGAATTTGTGGCCATGAGATCCTTCACTAGGGCCTTAGTTATTTATAATTGGGGCCTCTCCCACAGACGCAGGCTGTGAATCAATGGTTGTATTGCTATAAGGTCTTCTATATAAAACCAGCTCAAGTTCTTTGTGTAGTAGGTGCCCTGGAAAGCCATGATGTTCCTTAGGAATTTGCTTTTGTTTTTTGTTTGATAGTAACCCCATGCAGCCGCACTGTATGTTAACAGCGGTGTTGATTTAGCCACGTAAATTCGCAGGGTGTGATCCATGGGCAATCCACACAGTTTTGCCCCAAATCTCAGGATTGAGCCGTTTATTTGTGATGCCTTTGTAGTTTGTTGCTTTATGTGTAGTCACCAGCTCAAATCACTAGAGCTTGTTACCCCAAGATAGCAAAATGAGTTGACCCAATCAAGACTTTTCCTTTCTACCAGTATGGCGTTCCCCCCGCAGTTTACTATTGCCAACACACATAAGCTTTGACTTCCCTATGTTAATTGCTAAGCCTCTCTCTCTAATATAATCAACAAATTCATCTATCAATTTTTGAAGGGTGTGTTTTGTTCTAGCCATTAGAACTGCATTATCTGCATACAAAAATGCACACACCCTTTGCTTAGCTATCCTTGGGACATCGATCACCTAGTCAGCTAGGACATTTGGTCGTGAGTTTATATAGAGATTGAAAATTAATGAGGCCAGGACACAACCCTGTCGCACTCCACAGGAGATCTTGAATGCTTGAGTTTCTTGACTCTGGCTTACCCGTCTCACCTATGCTATCAGGTTGCTGCGCACATTGAACAATATGCCTGCACATGCCATATTGTTCTTCTAGTTTCCTCATTGCTTATCCATACATTGTTGCTCGAAATGCACCCCCTCGTTCACCCAGGTCCTGTGTTCTTTGGTCTGGCAAGTGTTTAATGATTTTACGGCTTCCTTCCCTATACAATTCATTCGAGTAGCAGGTTTCCTCTCATCTGAGAAATTATCTCTGCCAAAAGACAGCAAATTAAACTTGAACAGGTCCTTCCGCTCTTCCCACTGTATAAATGGTTCACCCGTAATCTCTCGAAATTTTGTTGGTGGTGTTTTGCCTAAATTTTCCATTGTTCATTGTTAAACCAGTGGCTCCTGCTTTGAGCCACCTCCTTATCCTGATATTATCCCCTCATTGTGATCATAGTAATGTCAGGTCATACTTTCTACTGTTGATTTCTCAGGAACTTGACTGCCTCCCTCTGTCCTGGGGTACTCTCTGTGAATTGGCTACATCCTTCTCTTTGCTTCCGCACTTTCACTTTGTGCGTGTAACTGCACGCAGCATCCCATTACTATGGTAACGAATGTATCTGCTTGCCATGCCTCTCATCTGGGTTTACATGCTCCGCGTGAAGCAGTGATGCTTACTGCATCCCAATTATGGAGCTTTGCTCTGTTACACCTGCCCCCTAAACAGCGTACCTATTCTCTCTGAATCAGTACCAGCTTGGGTGCATTGGCTTCCCTGTAAATCTTGTTTGTTTGACTCATGCTGTTAGGGTCTTTACATATGTAGGTCCACTTGTCGCCACTGATATAATAACAAAGACACACTGTTGTAGGATTGAGGTAGGCTTATTATACATACAGACACCGACAGGATCTCACATGACCCCCACTCCTTGGCTTCCTTCTTCTCTCTTCCCAATCCTCCCTCCCTCCCGAACCTTGCAGACCTGGCGGCCTGCAACTCGGCTTGAGCAGAACGCCAGCTTCGCTCCATGTTACCTGTTGCCAGAAATTTACAACAGTGTACTATATAGAACTTGTGCCTTCCCTTCTGGGTCTTTCGTACAATGATCGCCTCCTGCATAGTAAATAGCAAGTGTCTTTCTGGAATTACATCCTCTAATGCCTGCAGCTTCAGCTAATCATTATTCTACATGTATGAGAGAAATGAGAACAACATTAATTCCTGGGAAAACGGTACTCGTAGATTAATAAAAATCAATGTTTTTTAGTCACCACTATTTGCTAAACCAACTTATCTTTTATGAAAATGATTGCCAACACACAAGTTGCGCCGGTTATAGACCCATTTATTCAAACATAGGTAACGTCTGTAAGGCAACACATGTTTCGGCCTGAGGCCTTCTTTGCGAGGAGAACTCCCTACAATCGTTACAGGGATTATACCCACTAATTGAAGGTTGAATGAATGGTCAACATAACGACTATTACTGTGAAATTGGTATCTGTCTGGCTTGAAGAAGGCCTCAGCCCGAAACACGTGTCGCCTTACAGATGTTACCTATTTTTGAATAAAAGGGTCTATAACGGCGCACCTCGTGTGTTGGCAATCATTTTCATTGATACATAGAAGGCAGTGGGAGCATTCTATGCCTGCACACAGTACGACAGTAATCAGCATTAGAAGGAGCGATTTGGTCTAGAAGTAATAAAGTAACCCTTGTCGCATGAGGAGTCCTACAGACCAACCCACAACTACGAAAACTTATCTTTTATGTCAGCCCTTTCGGAAGACACCCTACTTACTTTCCCTAGCTGCCACTTAATTTTCTTCTTGGATGCTCCTAAACTCTTTTCTGAACCTCTGGACCAATTCATTATCTCTGCCACCTAGGCTTGCTAAGCCCATCATTAACTTTGCCCTTGCATAGCTACACTCTTGATCAAACCAATTTCTAGATGTTACTACTTGTATTACTTTAGACGGTTTGATCAGGAGTGGCTGAATAATAGGAATTAGCTTAGTATATGCATCTGTTATCTCACCTGGGGACATCTGTTTGAGCTGCTTATTATATTAAAGAACGGGAAAAGCCAATGAGTATACCATCGGAAATATGTCCAGGTTTAAATGTCTACTGTTTGAGATTTGCAACATACCACCTGAAGAAGTATCACTCTGGGATTTTTGTTGTGATTCAAGAGGGAGCAGTGTCCAAGTATGGTCATATCAACATCATGTGCTAAGGATGTAGTGCACATACAACCCTAAACAGATTTATGATCCATTACTATTGTCAAAGCAAAACTCAACTCTGCAAATTCGGTTTGCAAGGAAACAATCCAACAGCATAGCACTGTCAGAACAAAAGAACCACTGACCAAACGGAACATACTTCTTATGTAGTCTTTTTTTCTAACAGTGGTACGAAGGTGGTTTTTATTATGTCTTTGTAGAGATATTTGATATAAACAGGGTGCTCGTTCTTTTTATCTCTTTCGTATACATCCCTGCTTCGCTGGGTCACGTGTCATTATATCGTGCTTCATTCCCTGTCGAGACATCGTCACTTCATCTAATCATGTGCTGAGTCCTTCTCATCTTATAGTTCTCACTGATTTCCTCCCTTAAATACCTAATGACCTTCCACACTTCAGTGTGCCAGCAAACATATCAACCTTTCTAACTCCTTATTATATGGTGATTCATGGTTTCCTTTCTAACTCACTTTATGGCAGGTCATTTGCACATTTTTCCTCCACACTACATTCAACATTTAGTTACTGAACATCAAGCAATTAAAAATAGCTGCGCTCAATTTGCACATCCAGTATTACCATATTGAAGAAGCAAAAAGTATTGAGGAATGTCATATTTCAGAACCTAGTTTTCTGGAATTTTACTTTAATGAAACTTTGACCCTCCCTCATATTGTGCATCACATATTGTTTATGCTGCCCATAAGACCACGTATTGTTTCCAGATGTTAATAAAGAGCTCCCATCGGCCTGTTAATTTGAAATTAACCATGTCCATCATAGCACATGTGCCCATTTCCTCTCTTCATTCATCCACCTCTGGAATGTGTCCCTTCTTCTGATTCCTCACTACATTCCTTTTTATTATGGAGATCAGATTGTTTCTCTGTATAACGTTAGGCCAATATTGTACACACTGCTCCCATAAGTTGAACATGAGCAAAATCTTCCCTTTCTCTGTGTTCTGTGCCACCACAAGTCTGTACTTGCAAATCAGTATCTATGCATTTTCTCAGGCGTCACATGCAGCCTGAATGTAATATTTGTTGATTGTGAGAAACGTGAGGGTATTCTCACTTCCACTCCCTCTGCATCTTCTGCGCAGGTGGCCAGGTAAAGGCAAGCCGAAACCTGGTATGCGAGCGTTTGATCTTCCGTGCAAGGTTATATTGTATCGGAGTGGTCGAATGAATGATGAGACACGTTTTTGAAGGTCTCCAAACCAAATCCTTGCTTATCAGCAAACAATGGAATTTGTTAATCCTTGAACAAGTGAGAATACTTTGTTATGGAGTGGTCATGTGTACATGAAAGCACGTTTTCAGAAGTCTCAGAGTGCTGGGCATATTTAAAGGGATATTACATTGAAGCAAATTGAATATAACAATAAAATAATTTATGGGAAAGCCTTTGACAATCATCGAATACCAAACCGAAAACAAAGCATAACAAATATATTTTTATAAATTGAATACTGCACTGAAAGAAAACTGTCACTTAAGAAGTTTAACAATTTAAATCCACTGTGTGTCAAATTCAGAAGTAAATGAAACTTAAATTAGAAGCAAAGTCCATACATGTTGAATCCACAAATGACTCAAACTTTGAATCAAAGAAACTAATACATAAAGAGCATTAACGTGAAAAGAACTTTAACAAAGCAAGTGAACCCAGTGTATGTTGGACTCCAGAGTGAAAGGATATTTGGATATGAACTTCATCAAGTGAATCAAAACGAACTGCCATTTTCAGCCAAGATATTTTGTTGCAAAGAGGTTAACCTTATAGAGAAGGCGCAAGAGTGGCGCTGAATTTCAAGAAAACTGGGAAACACCATTATATCAGTATAGCATTGAAAGTGCATCTTGGGGAAGGGAACCCTGCAGTTTAAACTAATGGTTGACTTGGGGACGGAGCCTCGAGATATTTTGTGTTTTGAACTGTGTTTTGGAACTTGGGGAAAGGAACCCAGATTGCTGGTTAATGCTACATTATTTCGAACTTAAGACAATCCTGAGACTTTTGTTGGGACTGCTTGGGGAAGGGAGCTGAAAGAAAGCTGTTAGTGGGACAGAGCTCCGGACTTTATGTTGAACACTGTTTTGTTGGTTGCTGACACTTTGTATAGATTAGTTACGAGTATAGGTTTTGGACACAGACATATTTCTAAGGTGAACTCTTGAACTTTGACTTTCCTTAGTTTTGGTTTGGTAGGGAAATCCCACCATAGTATAGGGCAAGATAGGCTTTCACCCATACTGACATTTAAATTAATCAATATATTTTATGTGAATTTTAAGTCTGTTGTCCGTGTCCTTCTTCATAATGCCTTTGCATGATACAGATAGTAATTAGTTTTATGTTTGTCTTTGATATCTTACCCAGGTCTTCACCTAAATCTGTGGTGAACCTTTCAAAACACTGCGATGTGCCTATTGGATAACATTGCATGAAAGGTAGATGTCAATACCGTGGCAGCATTCTTGTCTGTTATTATTTAGAGAGCCGAAGTCCCTGCAATTGTGTCACATTTACAGATTTCCTCAAAGTCTAGTAATGCCCTTTTAACAGTGAGGTACCGCCACAACTCTCGCTTTAGTAGGCCATCTGTTTTCTGTAGGGTTTTAAAAGGCTTCACGTGACCCCGCTTTCTGTAAATCCATATTCTCCTTTATATCTGTAAGTTCAATAGCTGGCCCTTGCCTTTCCAGTACTAGTTGTCAAAGCTTCCAGTTTTAACTAGTGCAGACCCTGCTCTGAAACTTCACCTAGAAGATTTTTTTCCTGGCGTATTATCAGTTCTTCTGAGCATGGGAGGCCAAATCCAACTTTTGAATCAGAGTCTGGATTCTTCTATTTGAGATTGTGATGTTTTTACTCTCCCATAGGAATTTGCAGATTAGCTTGTCTAGATCACGAAAGTCCCTCTTCAGAACAGGTGCATTTAAACTAGTGAGGGCATAGAAGAGTTTATGCAGCACAGATATTTTAATTACAATTATCCTCACTGGCAGACCAATATGTAATGATGACCTCCTTTCAAAGTCCTGGGCCAAATCCTATGACCGCAGATTTTATTTTATTTGTATTTATTTATTGGGTATTTATAATGCACCTATAAAGCAAATGGTGTTTCATGGCACCACAAGACAAAAAGGGGGTGGGGGCGATGAACAGTGATGAATAATAACAAAAATGGTCCTGCTAGGTCTTATGTCATTCAGATCGTGCAAGGACAGTAACAAGAAGTGCAGTTGAATGGGAAGGTGGGGGAACTGTTGTTCAGAGCAAGATGTGATAATGATAAGGAGAGAAAGGAAGTGCAGGTTTGAGTGGAGAGAGCTTAAGTGCTGGGGGGACGAGGAGGGTGAGGGAGAGGGCTCCTGGCCTAGGCGAGTGCTAGGGGAGGACAGGAGGTCAAGTGCTAGGGGAATGCAGGGAGTGCCGGAAAAGAAGGTCCACCAGCTAAGTGCCAGGACAGGGGTGGACCGGGCTCAGTAGGGGTGCAGGCCCCGCCAGGCTAGAACAGGGAGAGAGAGCCCATGGGCAAGTGCAGGAACAGGGGCAGTCAGAGGGGACAGGTGATAAAGAAGACTGGGTCGAGGAGGGCCTGGTGTCCTGTATCACTCAGAAGGAACCAGGCAGCCAGTCAAATGTGGCAGAGGGGGAAATTAGCAGGGGAGGGGAGAGGGAAGGAAGAAGAGAGAAAAATCGAGCCTTGAGAAGCTTCCAGGAACTTAAGGAGATCCGGTTCAAGCCTGAGAGGGGCAGGGAGGCCATTCCACATCATATCTTTAATGAGAAGTGTGACCTCTGGGTCTTACTGGGCACTTCATTCTTTAGCGGTGTGTCCTATATTCATTGACACATGAGACTGCAGGGTATTACTGGGTCTTACTGGGCCCTTGATTTTTGTTTGTCAGTTTCACATATGCTTTTTCTGGGAGGCTGTGGCTAAAGGCACCACAGACTCTCCTGCTGTGTAACAAAAGTTTAGGTGTTGCTTTTCTGTCTCTGGGACTCTCTCTCTGCACACCAATCTGTGCTCGAATCCCTTCAACCTGCATTGTCCTGCTAAAGAGCAGCATGTTTTGGTGCTTTGTAAATTCCAGCAGCCTAAAGCTTTCTTATCAACAATACGAACTATATAGTGTCATCATTTCATCATATTATATTGTTTTTGTCTCCCCTGCCTTTCTACTGAAACCGGCCCAGTCTTCCTTAAATTACTTTTATTTTGTTCCACTTAAATGCTATTTGCAATGCTAATTTTACACCTTCCCTCCTCGGGGGCATGGCTTAATGACAAGGATAATTTAATTTGATCTCGGTAGTAATCTTACATGCTGCACTGCATTGACATGGAAACTGCTAAGTCCTTCGTGAAGGTCTCTTGGGACGTGCACCAACTGTGGCTTGTATATGTTAAAAAATGCTTTTGTCAATGGCAGCCCTATGGATGAAAGCACACTACTGTCAGTGACTATGAGAAAAAGGTAGTCTATATGAAAACTGAGCCAGCAGTAAACTCTCTTAATGGTGAGAGCATAACTCCTGTAAACATTATTTCACAATTTGAGGAGTGCCACGAAGTCTAAGGAAAATCCTTCATCTCAGTACGGGTACACTTGTCACTTTTATGAATGGGACAAATTACTGACTAAATCCTCTAGCAAACAACTGGTTGCTATTGCTAGCTAACTTTTTCAGGCCCATCTATGAAGTTAAATGAGATTTGTTGACAATGCTTAGAGAAACAAACTGTTCTGTTGCATCATGTGGATGAAAACCTATGGTAATACTCGTATGGGATCAGGATTCGGAAGGAGAGGAAATTCCACAGATATCTCAAGGGCTATAAAGGTTTCAGGATCTACACTTTTGCCAATAAGTACAATGTGATGATCCCAGGAGCCACATTTGACAGGAACAATAGTGATTCACGAGATTCTCCTACATCTTCGGAAGAGAACACATCAAGTAGCAATCACAGCTAATAGGAATGCATTGACAAAAGATTTGTTGGATGAGGTCAGATGCCTCGAACAGGGGAAGAGAATGTGCTTAGCTTGCACCTAGAAACATAGTTGAGTTTGAGGAAGAAGAGGAGGGGCAGGAGGGGAGGAATGGAAGATATACTGAACAGGATAACATCCAGCCAATACTAGAAACAAGGATGTGTTCTCAGATTGTACATCTAATTTGCTGATGAATTTGTCTTCCATATTCCTGACTGATAACGAAAAACAGGTTCTTGGTCAGGGACTTTCCTTCTGTCCCTCAGCTCCATTGGATTATGCTGGCACTCCTATTGGCGTATATCAGTGTGTATGCATACTCAAGCTAAGAAACTATTTCTCTTGGGAAACCACTAGGAGTAGACCTAGACAGGAAAAGCAGCCAGCTCTTAGTCTATCGAGGATATTGAGCACCTCATCATACTTAACTCTTTGCAGTGAGGATGAACTGCTGTCAAATATTCAAGACACACGTATGTTATTGGGTATTCTGGATGAACTGCCTTAACAAGCATCTAAATTATTAAGGTCATTTCAGTCATGTTTCTTCTTTTGAAAGGTGTATTATCAATGGTTATCATTTTTTAGAGACACACAAAACCAATAAAAAGGCTAATTTGACCTTCAGGCAAAGGCAGGCTGCTGAGTCATTAGCATCTTATAAGAACATAGCCATTAAGGAGTGGCTAAGGGTGGGGGAGTGGTTCCATTTAACACCTGTGGCTATAAACTAGAGGTTGAGAGAGATATTTAGTGATGATTCATGCAAAAAATTCAGGAAAAGTCCCTGGACATTTTATTGCTATGGCTTTCACCCCCGCTGTGGGGGGCGGATATGGCCTTTAACGGCCCACCGCGAGGGCCTCGATGAGGGCTTGGGGCCCTTAAAGGCCATGTCTGTCCCCCACACATTGGGGGTGAAGGCCATTCGCACCCCTGGGTGTATCCGGACTAAGGTCCCTTTTCTATTTCTATGGTGGCGGCCGGGAGCAGGCGGAGCGCAGGGACCAGAGCACAAAGCTCCAGTTCAGCAGGTAAGTGGGGAGGAAGGGGGTGAGGAAGAGATTTAGTTTGTTTTGGGGGGGTGGGGAGGCAACAGGGAGGGACTCCCTGTTGCCTCCCCACATTAAAAAAAAGATGGCGCTACCTGGGCAAGGGCCTCATGTGGCTTGAAACAGCGAGTGTAGAATGTGTATTCTCACCTGTTGTTCTAGCCACCTGATTGGGTCAGCACCCTTTCCTGGGTGTGAATATCATTTAAACACTTCTTTTAAGTGGACTTGACAAAAAACGCACAAACAAGTACACATTTATGGAACTCCTATCCCACCACACCCTCTGTATGCAACTGCATCCATATGACGATGTGTTATTTATATAGCACTTTTGCCAAAGCGCTTTATAGAGTACATACATACATATTATCACCCAATGCAGGGTTCGAAATTGCGGGGAGCTGGAAGCTACTTAGCTCCTGCTTCCAGCATTGTAGAGCCTGGTTAGCTTGAAACCAACAGATACCAGGAGATACATTTGGCTCCTAGGGCCAACTGGTGGCTTCCAAACATGTAAATGTGACATTAACTTTGAGTCTTTGACAATGTTAATAAGGAAGAATTAGAACACATATAATACACATTTAAACACAATGGGTCATACAAAATGGACAAAAGGATAAAGGAGCATCTCCGGTATCTCTTGGTTCCCCTGCGGTAGCTCCTGCCTACATGGTGATGCCTGACACCCAGGTTCTGGTTTTAGCTCCTGTTCATCGAATGTCAATTTTGAACTCTGCAATGGAAGTTGGTACTTATTGACATTCGGAGGGTTGAAAGGCTGAGCTTGCCTTGCCGGGGTTCGAACCTGCGACTTGCAGATCGCAGCAGTGAGCGCTCAACCCGCTGAGCTATCTTACCAGCATATTAAAGGAACACCAAGCATGTGCTACAAATCATAGAGGAGCAAATATAGAAAACATCTGTATGCTCATCTTGATTCATGTTGTGTAACTAGGAAACTGGTTTACTGCATACACCAAATTCCTCTGCACTATTTCTACTTCACATAGACAGCATGGTGCATTCATATTGGAAACTTTGTTGTTTATTCTTATTATCCAGGGTTTTGTTGTTTTGTTTAGAGAGGACACATGCCAGCAAAAACAGAGTATGGCAATGGGGACAAATGTGCTCATGTGTATGCCACCCTCACTAGGGGCAGGACTGCAGCCATCATGATGTCGGAGAGATTTGCAGAACTTACTCCATTCATTTATCTATTGTGATTATATATTGGCGATCTGCTATTGGTAGGGTCTGCTTCCCAGCATTATCTCCACCTGTTCCTTAATTTTCTTATTGAAAATTAGGTTCACTATCATTTCTCTCCAACATATCATGTACTTTGCTTTGACAATCATGTTTAGTAAAAATGGGAGAAAATTGGAGGTGGAAATGTATTTTAAAGCCTACAAATGTAACTCATTTTTTGCACACAGTGGGCCCATTCACTTACAACAATAAAAGTGACCCCCTTGTGGAGAAGTAACACAAGATCAATGGAATTGTGCCAAGATAATTCAAAAGGTGGGTATTGTACAACAAATGTCAGACTGGCACATCCTGAGTCTACTAAATGATATGCTATTACAGAAAAAGATTACTAGCACCTCTCTGACCGTGGATGGCAATTCATTAGAAACACTGTTTAGAAGTATTACTTTGCATATAACAGCATGTGTGGAATTGCTTGCATTGCCATTAGCCTCTTCTGCCAAATGACCCTGATCTCAAATGCTCTGAGAACTCTGGTTGTGTTTAGAAGACTGCCCAATTTGAGAGAAAAATAACGTGATAGCTGTCGTAAGGCAAAGAAGTGTGACACCAATCATAGTTGCTTTGAAAACCAATCAAAGGGTTTCTTCTTATGTCGAAAGTGTTAGCAGTGACTAGTCACATGATGGCAAAATCTTGTCATGTGTGGAGTGCAAAGGATACAAATGCCATACTAAACAACACATATACGCCGCCGAAGTTACTTACATCATCACATACTTGTGATAAACAATATATAGAGTCTACTATCAGACCATTAAAAGAATGAATCCAAGAGGATGTTTTGAGAAATTAATAATAGAAATACTGCCTACTCAATTGCCATCAATTTCTGGAAATATCAAGCAAGATACAGTGTTGTGTTCTAACTTATTGGCATTGAGAATGGGATCCATCTGCAAGTGTGGGATATGGAGCTGATATTAAGCTGCAAGGTGTGCTACTGCACTGTTCAGCAAATATCCTGATGGCATCAATATGGAATGAATTACTAGTTAATAAAATCTCAAAGGGTTTACCCCTGTGGAGACCTTTTATCTGTGCTTTTAATTCTTAGATTAGGTTCCCAGTATAGGCTGCATTATGGTTTACCAGCCTTTTATTGCAAACTTAAATTACATGGTGGTATTGAAAAAAAAATCAGAGATGTTGTCTCATTACACAAAAGAGGGAGCAAGGAAGAGGCCAGAAAGTATAGGTCAGTCAACCCGGCATCCCAGATGAGAGAGGCATACAAATAAGAAAGGATTGTTGTATGTATATATTCAGTGACAAAACTTTAGTTAAGGGACAGTTAAGGTGAATAAGTTAGTCCAACAAAACCGTTCAGATTTAGTGAAACAACGTTAAGGTGAAACAATCTGATGTAACGAACCCCTTGAAATTCATTGAAAAAAGTGTAGTTGGAGTGATGTTAAGGTGCCAGTTTAATGCCACAAAATCCCCGAAATGTGGCAGGTGCTAGAAACATTGTCACCTTAACTATGAGGCTGCCATTGCGGGGCCCCATGCACACGGATTGCATCATATATGACATCACTGATGATATCATATATGACATCACCTATGGCATGAGTGACATCACTGGTACAGCAGATCACGTGCGCAAGAAAGAGAGATGAAACCTTTAAAAAGCGTGTTTCTGCGTATAAGGGTGGATTCAGCTTGGTTGGAGTTTGCATTTAAATATACTGTCCATTTACAACCATGGCATTCTTACAGATCCAAGTTACTCCGTATTACTGGAGTACGCACAATGCTGAGATACTCTAGTACCTTTATCACTCAGTTCTACGAACAGTCCCACTTGCAAAGAAGACATTTGAGCATTCCAAGTATGACTTTACACCTGTTCACCAAAGAATACAACATACATAACAAGGAGCAGTTTCTGAAGTCAACGTACCAAAATATGGCAGACAACTTACTGTTATTATAACAAATCAAATGGTAGGCAATGAACATATAAAATAGTAAAGGCTAGGAAAGGTAGCCTGCAAGGGTCAACAGTATTAAACACTTTCTTGTTGTGAGGACACATGGTAATCAAGACTAGAGTAGCTAATGTACTGCATGTAAAAAAGTTGTAATCGTTTTAGTCATGGAGGTTGAAGCCGGCCTTCCAGTATACCTTTTGGACTATGACTCCTATTTATCCTCATCATTGCCTATGCTGCGGTTTTGCTATTGGAACTTGCAAAACCTCTGGAGACTTGTAGACTTCTTCTATATTGCAGGTACATTGTCAAGTGCTATGTGCAAGAGCAACTTTCTGCAGTCCCCCAGCCAATATTTATGCTGCTTGATACATAATTACAGACTTTCATAAAAGACAGGGCATATTGTATCTGTGCTATATGTTCAAATACAGTAAAAAATTGTTCCCAGGGCTGGTACATATCATGCCTGATTTCTCATATGATGTCATCACTGATGTCATTAAGTGGAAGCACTGTAAATGTTGCAAGTATCTTCAAGTGTGGACACACATTGGCCTACATTCAGTGCTTGGTTGGAGCCAACATACATGTTAGGGTGAGTGTGGATGGAAATGTGGGCTATCAATGAAAGTCACACAGTGACAGACACAGTAGAATGTCAATGCACATGTGTGACAGACTGGGAAATGTAAATGTGTGGGCAGCTTCCCCAGATACTTCGCCATATCACAGGAACAGTATTTTTAAATGCAGACTCTAACCAAGCTGAATCCACCCATATCTGCAGAAAACACACTTTTTAAATGTTGCATCTCTCTTTCTTGCACAAGTGATCTGCTGTACCAGTGATGTCACTCATGATGGCATACATGATGCCATACGTGATAGCATCAGTGATGTCATTTGTGATGTTATCAGTGTGCGTAGAGACCACGCAATGGGGGACTCATAGCATAGGTGGCATAGCCTCCAACATCTGCCTAAGGCTTTAGTTTCCATGTACCTGTAATTCTATGAACAGTGATACATGACAACTCTTACCTTCAGGAGTAAACTACTCACCGTTCTCAAATATTACAATGCTGATTTAGAGGCAAGTCACCTGCCCTTGTAAACAATATAAATAATATAACAATGCATCAATATCTTTAAAAAAAACATACAACCAATATATAAATAAATGTCATGTCATTACGGAAACAAAGAAATGTATGTTCCATTTAACATTGATTTTATCCTTTTTTTAAAAAAAGTTAGGAATTGTGTGTAGCCTTTGTGATGAGTTATTGAATCTGTATTAGTTGTTCCTAGTCAGCACCCAGTGCTTTTTTATTCTTTAAGCCACGTTCAGCTTCTCAATTGGCTTGCCGTACCACCGAAGGGCCGGAACTACATTTCCCATCATCACTGTAGTTCCTTTGCCTTTTAGAAGACGTAGCTGCTGAAATTGCAGACTTTATTCTGGAAATTAGCCTTCACATCTTTTTGACTACAGAAACATGGCTTCGTGAGACAGCTCACCATGTCATACAAATGGCTACCCCAACTGGTTACTCCTGTCTCCACAACGATTGAGTCGGCACCGGAGGGGCAGGGGGTTGCGATACTCTTTAAACAAAAGGAAAACTTTCATATATCTGCCCACTCTATTCTTGATTCATGTGAAGCTATGTTTATAAAAATGAACATCAATCCTGTTCATTCTCTTAGCGATTTACTTTTATACAGACCCCCTAAGCAAACACCACTCTTTGCATGACAACTTTTATCCTTTATCGTAGAGTATCCAAAGACACAACACCTTTTATCATCCTTGGAGATTTTAATTTATCGGCTAATAACCCTTTAGATCATGAGGCCCTATCATTATTATCATCACTTCAAACTATTGGTTTTTCCCAGTTTGTTGGTTCTCCTACACACAGCGGCGGAAACATCCTGGATTGGATTCTGTCAATAAACCCAATTCAGCATGTTACATCAGTTGAACAATGTATTTGGTCTGATCATTTCTCTCTTCACTTTGAGGTTCCCCTTATATTGCTCCCTACTAAACCATCAAAGGTAGTTAGACCTTCGATGCTAAGTCACGATTATAAACATTTTTCAATCAAGGTTTTTGAACCACGAGTGCTACCTCTTCTACCATCTATGGATGGGAGTCTTTCCCTTGATGTTTTACTTTTACTTTCAGAGCAGCTACTAATGAAGTATTTGATTCTTTAGCTCCTTTAAAACCAATTAAACAGAACAAAGTAGTTTGTTTTAACCAATGGTTTACCTCAGACGTTCTGCATACTAGAGGGGTGAAATGCAAGGCGGAACACAATTAGCGGAAGCATCCGTCATATGACACCGCGGCTAAATATAAAACTGCAGCTAGAACCTTTAAGGAGGAAATCTTCAAAGCTAAACAGAAAAATTTGAATGAAAGTATAGATAAAGCTAAATCCAAATCAAAAGAACTTTTTACAGTATTACAAAAACTTAAAGGGTCTGTAGTTGATTCATCCACTGTTGTAGACAGCAACTGGTGCCAATGTATACACAACAGTTTTACTCAAAAAACAATAAAACATCAAAAATGTATTCTGGATCAAGTCAAATTGTTGCAGACAGCCGAACTCAATCTTGCATTGGCATGTGATGTCACAACCTACAACACCATCTTGTTCTCTTTCAAACAAGTATCGGAAGATGAGGTGTTGGAGGTTATAAAAAAAACTGAAACCCACATCTTGCAAGGGAGACGTTTTTCCTGAAACGTTCTTTAAGGACTTTGCTGCTATGCGTGTCCCTTGGGTCACTAGATTTGTAAACCGGTCCTTTCAAGAGGCTTATATCCAAGATAATATTAAGGAGGCATGGTTAACCTCTCTAATATAAAAGAAGAACCTGGATCCTACAGTTGCTGGAAACTACAGACCTATTAAAAACGTACCGTTTCCATTAAAAACTATTGACAAAATAGCCTTTACCCAATACCAGAATTGTGTGGAACAGAAAAATGTCCTAGCGAACAAAAAATCTGATTTCCGCATGAACCACCGTACAGAGACTGCTCTTTTAGACTTAAAATCAAATATACTGGAAATGATTGAGGAAGGCAATGCAGCTTTACCTCTTCTATTGGATCTTTTTTCAGCCTTTGATTTGGTGGATCATGCTCTCTTAGAGAAGAGACTGATTGAGATAGGTAAATGTACCACCTAGGCTGCAAGCTAGTTCAGATCCTTTCTTGGGTTGAGGACAGCTAATGTAGTGAAGGGAAATGCCTCGTCTTCAAGAACACTTTTAACATGTGGAGTTCCACAGGGTTCATACCTGTCGCCATTATTGTTTAACATTTATTCTAAACCTCTATGTGATCTTTTTGCTTCCCTCAGGGTTTATTTTGCAAATTATGCAGATGACACCCAGATTCTGTTTAATCTATCTGGGGTCTATAATGTAGAAGTGATCAGAGATCTGGAAGTCACTTCCATTGGAGCTTCGAGCAAATGACTCAATGACTCAGTTTAAGAAACAACTTAAAACGCTTTTGTTTGATAGGGGGGTAGATTAATCTAATCACATAATCCTTCACTCAACTTTACGGACCCCCCTTTCTGCGCCCCTTGTTTCTGTTCTCTGTTGTCTGTCATGTGAGCGCCCTGAGGCCTTTGGGCGTGTGGCACCATATAAGAAAAATATAGATCACTAAATAGATAGATAGAAAGATAGATAGAAAGATAGATAGATGAACCCAAAAACCTAAAATTATCACCAGTGATAATTTGGGCCGAAGAGTGTAAAACAACCTCCACATAAAATATATATTTTACATTTTAATGTACCATACTACAAATAATTTGACATTAACTCTAATTTAATTAGAACCATTTGTCAATATTTACCACAACTGGGTTAGTATACTGCATCTCTCAAAACAGCAAAAAATGACTATATTAAATTGTATGGTCCATCAAATAACTATGAAAAAGTTCGGGTATGGCTAAGGAGCCATTCAGTAATGACGCATCTCCTTTAGCTCCTGCCGATCTGTCATGTTCCTCGCCTGAAACGTAGGCCAGAGAGTGCGTTGGCACCAGTCGACATATCACCGGATAAATGAAGAGGGTGTGCACAGTATTGTGCAAGCAGAAAGTGGTGGGTGAACGAATTGCGGCGAATCGGTCCCGCAGAAGATCAAGACTTGGTAAGCGGCAGTGAATCTAAGATGGTGGCCGTGAGGCATTAACCTGTGTATGTTCGGAGCATCGCTGAATGGTGCGGCTTCGGAAGGACAGCAGACGGGTGCAGCAGCCCTGCTTGAGCCGGCACTAGGTCCATGTCGGGGTCCGGGCTTGCCGGGCTGGGAGTTGGAAGTGGGTGAGACAGATGCCACGGCATAGTCGGCTGCACCGGTACAAATGGGCGGAAGAGTCCAACGAATGGTGAGAGGAGTGGTGGGCACCCTCAAGGCCACAGTGAGGGCTACCGGAGGCAAAGCAAACACAGCAGTGGGTCGAGAGGAGGCGGCAAGGACCCCAGTAACATGCTGCTTGTACTACGGCAGCAGTGGCAAGAACAATTCTGTGCGCTGAGCGAGCACTAGTGCGCACATGGAGCGGGGCTGTGCCCGTAACCCTGCAGCCAAACGCTGTACACCGGAATAAACATGCACGGCCGAGGCAGGCTATGGCTGGTTACCGGGTGCGGGCGAAAGCAGGTGCCAGCCCTAGTTACAGCAAGCTGGGGGAGCGGAATGCACACACCAAACTGGTTGCCGGAGCGTGTACTACATTGAAAAGTGCAGTCCAACATCCATGCAAACACGACCCAGAGCTGTGCCCAAGGAAAAACCGTTAACTTTGGAGCATACAAGAATTTCTGATATGATAGTCAGACACGCTCAGTAGCACAACATAAATCGGCGCCGTTAGTATAACTAACCCCAAGAAACGACGGGATGCTGTAAATAGAAGCCCACCCAAGCAATACAGGGGGCCCAGAGGGGTACCTCAGGCTGCGAAGCAATGTGCAAAGGCATGCACACATGTGTCTGTGGTGGGATATGGGGGAAACAATCACATTAATGAAAAGCCCAAGTTTGCTGACGACAGCCAGTCTCCGCAAGCACGGGAGGTCCCCGAAGTGAGAGATTGGAATGACAATACACACAAGTGTCCACATAAGCATGTGGGAGTACATGGGCAGTTACCGGCTTGCCCAGGGTGGAATACATCAGCATTATAACGTGTACAACACATGTAAGTGCAAGCCGACCTAACACAGCAGTGCTTTGACGTTACCCATCAAGGCGGAGTTTGAGAGTGTTGCCTATCTGCAGAGTACATTGGGATGCCACAGCACCCGGATTGCAGCTGCGGAACACAGTAAGCAGTCTCCATCCAGCGCCAGCTGGCAACCAGCAGAACAAACACAAGGCAAGTGTGGGACTAAAGGTAGACAAACTAATCAGCGCTGAAATAACCAATAATTGTGTCCAAGTCCCAAAAAAGCATGGCTAAACAGCCCACATCCCACATTAGACACGTTTGCTAAACCCATAAGTTCAGCCGAGAGCGACACGCTAGTGACCCCATCACCACCAGGAGAACAGGTCCATACGGAAGGAGACCAGCAAGTCCAGGAAGCCATAACAGCCTTGAAGATTACATTGGAATATAAAATAGACCCCATCAGCCTAGACGTTGAATCTACTGAGGCAAGATGTTAGGTCACTTGCAGAATGCACAGGAGCTCTTGAAAATGAAGTTGCAGTAAATACAGGCAACTTGAAGGACACCTCAAGAGATGTAACGGTACTGCAGCAACAGTTGTAGAACCTTGAGGGAAGAGTCGAAGATGCAGAAGGGCGAGCCAGACGAAATAACGTAAGAATTATTGGGCTTCCCGAAGGTGAAGCAGGAGCAAACCCTACCAATTTCATAGGGAACATGCTGCTGCAGAAAATTGGCCCAGGCACCCTTACTCGGGGTTTCACAGTCAAAAAGGAACACAGGTCCTTGATGAGGAAACCACCACCGGGAGCCCCAGTGTGGCCCATAATAGCCGGGATACTAAATTACAAAGACCGAGAGAAGAGTCTCGAACTCTTCCGTAAAGGCAGAAAGATTCAGCGAACATCTGCCAACATTACTGCATACCTGGACTACATCCCAGCCCACATCCTATCCAGCTATTGCGAAATAGCGACTCCACCCCGTACTCTCAAACTGCCTCTGTCCTCAAGTGGAGGTCCTGCTTGAATAGTGGGAACTTGTTCTTCATTGCCTTATCCACCTTCCTGAGCTGCCAGAGACCCTTGAAGTGACCCTATTTTGTCCAATGGCACAAGCGCGTGCAGGTACTATTGAGCATAAGGCTCCTCTCTTCGTAGGGCTTGGACTGCCTCTTAGTTAGGTGTATTCTTGATGTGGAACTGGATCTAAAGATTACTTGCACTGCCTGTTTTCTTCCCCATCTAGGTGGTCAACATATCTCGTGCTTTTAACCCCTTAGATCCCATTGGTCTTGTATATATATTGTGTTGATTATGATGGGCTGGTTTATTTTAGTGTTACTGTGATTCTTTACTATGTTCTATGTTACAAAGGCCTTGTAATAAATGTGTCTGTATTTTTAATATAACACCTGTCTGGAGTAATTTGTAAGTGTCCTTGCTTTGTATGCTCATTGAGGTCTTTCAGTCACCCTCACCCCTCCTGAGACTTAGTCTTGACCGCCTGCCATAGCTACCCTGATTGGTCTGGCTTGTCCCGAGGTTACCCTGTTCCAAGAAACTAGGTTGGCCTTCTGAACGTCAGCCCTTCCAGGTCTGAGTTTAGAAATCCTTCTTAACAATTGTGGTACAGGGACTGGTGGAACAGAGAGAACTCTGTAATATCAATACTTATGCACCAAACCACAAATTCAGCGGTCTACTTTCATTCACTTTACCCCCGGATCAGCCCACATAGAGATGGTACATAGACGTTAATTGCACGCTTAACCCGGCACTGGATCTATCAGACGATAAATTCATAAACCCAGCCCTTTCGGCTAAAACCTTGAATGCACTGTTGCGAGCATTTAAATTGTCAGACATATGGAGGACCTTACACCCGCATGTTCCGGGATATTCACATTACACTGCCCCCAAACATCTATACACCAGACTGGACTATGTCTTCACAGGGGAAGAGACCCTTGGTGAATTCAAAACGGCCCAATATAAAGCACAAGTACTATCCAATCACGCTCCCCTGGTGGCCACATAGCATAACTCTCCCCCTAGGGCACGCATTCTGACCTGGAGGCTTACAGGCAAAGCTCTAAGAGATACAGTGTTCTGGGAACATCTGAGGGAAGGCGTGAAGAACTACTTCAAAAACAACACAGGGAGTTTAGAATCAGTGGGTAGACTATGGGAAGCCTTCAAAGTAGTGATTAGAGGGACGGCGATAGCTAAAGCAAAGGGAATGCAGGCCACAATAGAAAGAGATCTGCGTAAAGCGGAAATTAAATTAGAAGTCATAGACTGCTTGGGTCACACGTCCAAAGAACGTGCCCAAGAAGTTATCCGCCTGCAGCAGGAATGTCTAGAGCACTGGGAAAGGTTGGGCAAGCTTAGTTATAAGAAATATGTAGAAAGACAACATGCTGAAGGGGATAAGCCGGGACGCTTGTTGGCCTAGCTATACAAAAGTTAATCCAAGCGAGATATGATAAGAGTGATTGTAGGGGGAAATGGGGAGGTTTGTGGGATGCAGTAAGGCATAAATAAATGTTTCCACAATTTGTACATGGAGTTATATGCAGAGACATCAGTAACCCGGTTGCCTGAGATAGATGAGGCCCAAGCACAGATAGATATCCGAAGTTGGATGCAGAGGCAGTTGACCGATTAGAGGCTCACATAACCATAGAGGAATTAGAATACACAATAAGAGGGTTACCAATGGTAAAATCCCAGGCGCGGACGGATTACCTAGTGAATTTTATAAGGAATTAATTGCCGATTTCATGCCCCGGTTGTTAGCAATGCTGAATGAAGCGCTGGATACAGGTACTCTATCAATGTCACTGAGAGAGTCCATTATCATCCCATTGTTGTAGCCCAATAAGCATGACACCGACTGTGAATCTTGAATCTCACAGACCCCTTTTGTTGCTTAATCAAGATTGGAAAATACAGCTCTACTGGCCAACCGGCTTAAGCCAGCAATATCCAAGCTGATACCAGTCAGGGTACGCTCCGGACAGAAACATCACATGTAACATGAGGAGGTAACACCAGATCATAGACCCCATTGGAGTCAGGTAAGAACTCAGGGAGTAGCCCATCTCCGATTTGACATCGCTCTTATTTTGCAGGTGAAGGGCCCATACCTTTCCACCTGGCCTGGGGTGTGGGGGTGGTTGGTTTCATGGAACCTGTCCCTCACCTGGGGCAGGGAAAGCACACTGCCTAACCCAGGCTTGGTCCAGAAATGAGGGGGCTTCACAGGTGTCACTCTACTTGCCCATCAGAGGCCAGATTACAAAAACTTTGCACCCGTGCAAGTGCAAAGTTGCACCGTATTAGCCCCTTAGCGTAAAGAACATTGGGGCCATATTTGAAAATATTTGCACCTTCACAAGTGCCATTTTACATGTTATATAAAATGTTCTCAGTGCAAAAAACATACTTTTTCAAAGCATTTCCGCAACAGGGCAAAGTGTGTCGTAGTGCTAATACAGAATGGTATTAGCACTAGGGAAAACTTTGCAGTTTCACAATTCTTTTCCTAGTGCTTACACCATGAAAAATGACCAATGTAACTGTGCAAATGTTTTCAAATATGGTCCCAATGCTTTTTGAAGTATGGCAAAATTTGCCCTAGTGCTAGTACGGCGGTGCAAGATTATTGTAATCTGGCCCCATGTGTCACTCGAAACCTCTTGTAGTTAATAGCTGCTCATCTGTAATTCTATACCTCCATATTTGGGGGGCAAACTCTCTAAAAGGAAACGTTCCTAATACCCCACAACAGGCATTTTCCAATTGCCTATTGTTTACATTTGTTTTTCCACTGCTGGATAATTGGGGACATGTCTCCGTGACCTCCAAAGTATCCAAGAAGGCTCTGCATACGCTTGTTGCTTCTGGAACATTACCAATGGAGCATATTTTACCAGCACATACATGCCTCCGTGGCAACGACTGGAATCCGTTTTCTCTCGGCATTCAGGATTAAACAAAGGAAGGAAACCTGTTTCCTCCTGTGACATTTTATTTTTGGCGTCACTTTTCTCTCACCAATGTAACAGGATGTACTGCAATAGCGTCTGGCATAAATGGTACGTGCGCATTTCTGTTGCCATTTTGGTATAGCTGATAGAAACCGTGTGAAGTAAGGGAAAGTGGGGACAATGAAAAACAAAATAACCACAGAAGAGTCGCTTAGCGTTTAAGGTGAGCTCATTGTAACAAGTGTTTCCCACTATTTGAATTCTGCACACAAAAAAATGCATAGATGAGGCTGGACTTCAAATAGCAAAAGCCAGTTTCTTGATGGCATTTCTTTTGGAATCGGACTTAGGAAGCCCTATTTCTGACACGTCAAAAGAAATAGAGCAGGCCCACACAGCGTATTTGGGAGAAAGGCCACATGACATAAAAACACCTCAATGTTCCTAGAACTGATGGTGCAGGGCTGCTCGTTTTTTTCAGTTTGCTAATGTGATAGTTTCGAATTTACTGTATGACATTTCATTGAACGTATCTCACCGCAAGCTCAACTCAATGTAGTCAATGAAATGCATGCCATTTCAATTAAATGTTTTTGGACCATTGCATGCGTTTCCTCTTTTGTGTATTTTATTATCCTCAGGTTTATTTCGACTAGGTGCCTATTACAAGGGCAGAAACAGACAATTTAATAATAACCACGCAGGTTCCTCATATGACATAAACAAATAATAAAAACACGCATTGACAAATCCAACAGTTTTTGCTGTCGACATATGCCCGGAGACTCCGCTTGTTGGAAATGGGGCATGAGTGTTGAGGTGGACCGACCGTAAGCAAGCACCTCGATAGGTGCTATTTGGTGTCAGTAGTGGGTGAGTATTTAGATGTTCGTATGTGAGTCTCGTAATAGAAAATGTCAGCATAAGTTTTATGATTGAATTATTAGTTTTTGTTATGCAACTCTGAGTGAATCCTGGTCAGGTCCCAACATAAGACCTGCTGTTTAAATACAGAGGGAGTGCGAGGCATCCTTTTTTGCTACAGTTGGTATTTCTCTTATTGTATATGTTCCCTCGAAGCCTCCCTCACAGCAAAGCACTGTGTACAGTGAGTACATAAACATCTAAACATCTACATTTTTCCTGCTACAAAATATAACTCTTGGGTGTTGAGAGATGCTGGATTTGTCACAAGGCTGTTAGCAAGAGGGAGCATTATTTTTGCCAATTGTTTTGCATGTGAAGAAAAGGTGTTCGGCAGTGATACAGAAAAATGGGAATAGCTACACAGTTGGCTGATTATAGCCACCCGTACGAGTGTTTAAGCTGTGCTTAACCAACGTGTGGCAGCCATTCTATTGATCTGGATATGACTCCCAAGTGTCGGGGAGATTTCGTCATTCGACATATTAACCCATTGAGCGATTCAGGCTGTGCTAGATCTTGCCGAGGAGATCCAAAAAAGTTATAAGTTGCAGGTCTGTGTTATTTTATCATGATAATATAACAGAACTACAAGTATCCTGATATAGTACAACTTTGACTTCTTTGGTGTGGCTCCACAGCCACGTGCAACGCTCATGTGGATGAGTCTGCACTGCCTTGTCATACCCTGTTCACCCGGCCTGCCGGTGTATGTGGAAGGCAGACTTCCCTAGTCAAGATGGAAAGCCTTTCAACATGTACTAAGCCCTACCCAGGCATTTATAGGATACGAAACATATTAGTTAGCTAATGCCTTGTGCTGATTTGAAAAGGTCCAGCAAATGCTTACAGCTGCTCATCAACTGCTTTTTTAATCAAGTGCTATGTAAGTAAGCATTTATTAAGACTGTATGATTTTACAATGTAATAAACATGTTGATAACTGTTTAAAACATGCTGAGGAATAAACTGTGAGTGAACATTTTATGAGCAGCTTACTCAATGCTTGAAGAATATATGAACTGCTTGTAGGAGGGAAATACTTATCATAGTTTGGCCGCTGCTATTTACACATCCCCTGCTTTATAAGGGCTTGAGAATTGTCAAGCAAGTATCTTTGTCTAGGGTTGGCTTTGAGCCCTGCTGGCATAAATAATTGCCATAAACCTTATTCGAAAGTACAACATATAACGCCTTATAAAGCTGTTTTTTTTAAATAAACTACAAGAACATCCCAAAGGGCTGCAGGCTAAACCCCTTTCTCAAACTCCTGCCATTATCACACCATATGGATTTTGCAGACAGTTCAGGATGCAGCACTCTATCAGGAATGTTTTTCAGTGACCCACTATAGTTTTTTTTTCAACAGCTTTTTACTTATTGTAGTTTAAAAGGATGTTGCTTGGCAAACAGCAGGTAAGCATGCACCAACATGTGTTTACTCCCACTGTCCCCATAGGCCACCCCCACCCTCTGTGATCCCCTGAGATGTTCCCTTGTGCCCCCCATCCTCGCACACAGGTGTTGCCTGTTTTGCTTGATTCTTCTACCCTGCTCCCTGTTAAGATGGATTTCTGAACTCTGTCCTGGAGGGGCAGAGGTTCAGAAGGCCAGCCTAGTTTCTTGGAACAGGGTAACCTCTGGACAAGCAAGACCAATCAGGGTAGCGATGGCGGCGGTCAAGACTAGGTCTGAAGAGGGGTGAGGGTGACTGAAAGCCCGCAATGAGCACACAAAGCAAGGATGATTACAAATTACTGCAGACAGGTGTTATATTAAAAATATAGACACATTTATTACAAGGCCTTTGTAACATCGACCATAGTAAAGAATCACGGTAAAACTCCACTAAACCTACACATCACATTCAATACAATACATTTAAAAGACGGAGGGGTCTAAAGAGTTAGAAGCACGAAATATGCAGACCACCTAGATGGGGAGGAAAACAGGCAGTGCAAGTAATCGTTAGACCCAGTTCGACATCAGAGGCCACCTAACTAGAAGGAAGTCCGAGCCCTACGAAGAGTGGAGCCTTGTGCTCAAAAGTACCTGCACACGCGAGTGCCAACGGGCAAAGGAGAGTCTCTTCAGGGAAATCAGGCAGTTCAGAAAGGTGGACGAAAGGATGGTGAACAAATCCCCGTGACTCAGGCAAGGCCTCCACTTGGGGGCAGAAGCAGGGTGTGAGTGCGGGAAAGGGTTTCTGTTTACAACAGCGGTGGAAAGCCACAGGCTCCTGCGGGAGGACAACCGGTTAGGGTATTGACTACTCACTGGTCCCCGATGCAGGCAGACCCAGGCTTCTCTGGTTCAGTTTCGGTACTGGAAGGTTCAGATGCGATCATAGGGATGTCTCGACGCCATGTAGATTCCGCAACAGCAGGAGTCAGGTTCGAGGGTGTCCCAGATGCAGCGAACATGCACAGGTTTGTTACCACAGCAGGGCAACTCGGCAACCGCGTGTGTTCCGGTCCCAAAGCACACGTCTCACTTCAGACCTGGGAACGCCAAGTGTACGAATCGTGTGAGAGTGCAGAGGACACGGGATTAGCAGTAAGCCAGACGGTGGTGACAGAGCAAGGCTCCTGTGTCGGCTGATCAGTCCACTGGATGGCCCAGGGACGCCTCCGAAGGCTTACGTACAGGATTTGGTGAAGATGCCGAGAATAGTTGTTCCCACTATTCCAAAGGGTTCAAGCGCCTTTGCAGACCTTCTCGTTCGATCAGAGGCCGAGTGTTCTCGCAGGACGACAGTAGTGCAGGGTGCCAAACCTTCAGCGGGTCACCAGCGATTCCTCGACTCAGCTTTTTAGTTGCAGGATACTTGGCTCCTGATCCTTTGTTCGTGAGAACTCAGGAGATCGACATGGTAGTGGTGTTTTCAGCCTCCTCTTATCCAAAGTTCCCTTCGCGCCAAAACGGAGAGGGCCCAATGGGAGATCCGCTCACAAACACTCACACCATACGTGGACCTATCACGGACCACGGTGGTCCCAGGCATTCAGGACACTCTAGACTCTCTGGCACCCAGCATGTGTATTGGGAACAGACATCCCAGCCCACATCCTGGAGGCACACACAAGGCATGCAGAAGCCCACGAAAGCGTTGTGTTTCGCGGGAAAGTGCATGACCAAAAAAGGACTGCCCCGGGTCGACTCGACCTGGGTGAAGGGGCAAGACGGTCAGCGGACAGGACAAAGAACCTCGTGGCATGGCCATTTTGGAGGCCAGGCCACCCATTTGGGCCAAACGCGGGAAGCGCGGTTAACATGGCAAAAAGGGGTTCAAAACACAAAGAAACGATAGCTGCCACCAGTCCCGTCTGTGACACACTTGCACATTTCATAATAAGTCCAGCCAGAGTTTCTAGGGCCTTCGGAATGACTAGAGACCCAAGAGCGCGGTAATGTAAGTTACGGTGCACTCTTGTTTCATGTTGCTCAAAAGCTGCAACATGAGGAAAGGACTAAGGGAAACAAAGTCTCCCAGTACTGACTGTCTTAAGGACATGTCAGTTTCCCCAGAAGAATTGTGTGAAAGCCCAGAGGAGTGCGGCGGAAGGCTGCACTTCTCTGGCAAAGTCTAGATCAGGGTGTAAAACAACAGCAAAAAGTTTGGGAGTTGCCACATGGAAGGAAAATTGCCTACAATTATGAAATCTTTCCTAACACTCCCCGTCCTCCCACTCCAGAATACTTCTGCAGGAGTCTGTCCTGATACATTCTAGTTTCACCATCACTGTCTTGTGCCCAATTCTGGATTGACTTATGTACTTCATTGATTCACGGTGCATCACCCTTTCTCAACTCTCCTGCTCGACTTCCTTTCCATCTCATGGTGGTCCTGAATCATGCTGTTCCCATCTTCATCTTGTATCCTGGCTTGCAATATTATGGGGGTCATTACGACCCAGGCGCTAATTGCGCCAACATTACCACCATGGTGTAAACTACGTTTACACCATGGTGGATGGCGGATTTACCGCCCCATTCCAAGGTGAGTGGGGCGGTAAATCCCCATTTCCCATTTTCCCTTCCCCATTCCCATTTTTGCCCTATAGGGCATAATGGGAGTGGGGAAGGCGCTAATTACGCCACCGTAAATTACGGTGGCGTAATTAGCATCATGGCAGGTTAGCGCCATGGATTTTAACGGCTGCTAAAAGCAGCCGTTAAAATCAGAATAGGCGTTAAGGGTTAACGACGGCGTTAACCCTTAACGCCTGGGTCGTAATGAGGTCCATGTGTTACTACTGATTTCTGCAATTGTATTTGCTCTCCCCTCTTGCTTCTGCACTCTTTTTGACTGCTTACTCTCTGTTCTCTCCTCCTCTCCCTTTTTCCTTTTCCTATCTCCTCCCCTCCTCCCCTTACTTTCTTCTATGCACTTACTCTATCAGAATTGTCCCTAGACCTAGTATGATAGCAACCTTGTTGTCTCCTCCCCCCTCCCCTTACTTGTCCCCCCATTCCCCCAGCACTATCTGAAATGTCGTCAGGCCAGGTACGATAGTCGCTTGTTTTGTCCCCCCCCCCTTTCTGCACCCCTCTCCCTCACCTTTTGTTTTTCTCTGGCTCTACCAGAAATGTTGTCAGGCCTAGTATGGTAGTCGCCTGTCTGTTTCCATTTCCTTCCCACTCTCTCCCTCCCATCCTTATCTATGGCTTAGCACTTGCACTATGTGAAATGTGGCCAGGCTGAGTATGATAGTTAATTTCACATCCTTACTGTTCATCATGGCCTGTAAGAATGTCACTGTATTTTCCTTTGTTCCCTCCCTTGCCTTGAAGCGCTTTGAAACACAATTTGTATAGGCGCTATATAAATAAACAATCATATCATATCAAAGGGAAAATGCTGTGTCACGGTTGGTGAACATAAATGCACACAGCACCAGATTTGAACTTTCAGATCTTTTATTATAGGTTGCATGACGGATGGGTTGGATGATGGCATAGAGCTGTGTCACTTTTGGTTCTCCAGATGCTTTGTGCTATGATTCCCATGATCCATCTCCATTGACTATACTTGATAGGGCTGATGGGAGTTGTAGTCCAAAACATCTGGAGAGAGACAAAGTTTGTAGACCCCTGGCATAGAGTAAGGTTTCAGGTGTAGTACAAAGACTGTGATGAGCTCCCTATTCCTAAATGACCAGATGTCCAAAGTCCATCTCGTCTCTTGCAAAAAAGAGATTTCCAGAGGTAGGCCCAGGTCAGTTTGTCAGTGTGCAGCAAGATCCGCCTCGGAATGCTCACTTCTTGTCAGATGCATGGCATCACATTGTGGCTGGGTCCTTATCGCAACACTGTCTGCGGTTCTAGCTTGTTGTTAAGCAGCTGATATCTAGTTTAAGTGTCTTCATACTGAAAGAAATGGGCACTGGTCTGATGCAGCCACCTGAGCATAACCCCATACCCATTTGCCCTTTGGGTGATTAAAGCTCATAATATAGTGTAGGTAACCCCTCCCCCACGGGTAATTCTGGGTAGAATGTATATGCCCTCTAACTAGGTCTGACATTAGCAAGCCTTTACTTGTTGACTGGTGGTCTTGCGCTTCAACCAGTTTCTGGACTATAGCTTCCAACTAGCATTCTCATGTTCCTTTTTAATTTGTCTCAACTCTTATCCCAGTATTTTTAGGGTTTTCTAGCTACTAGTCAATTACCTCTGGACCACCGACTTCAGATTAACTGGACTCTAGTCCCTCCAGATATGGCTTCACTAGTACAGCTTAGCCGATCTCCTACGTTGGTTCTGTGGCCTTCTTTGCATGGCCCCTGCATTGAGCTCTGCTTCCGTGGCTTCAGCGCAGTAGTTGCTTCACTCTCCTTAGCTTGCATCTTCTGCTTTCTACTCTCTTTCTGGAATGCTGTTTACCTCCAAGAGGACCACAGTAAACCTTCCACATTTGGACCTATAACAACTTCCCTTGGGAAGTTTCCTGCCATGTTTTATGTGTGACCAAATTCGAAAATTAAGTTGGCACGCATTCAGGTTCATGGTTCTAGTTCACTGTTCGTATTGTGTCTTGTTATTGTACCACACAACACCTCCTCCCAATGTGTGCTAGTTCCTTTCCTAGGTGTTGTCTGAGGGAGTGTTCTTCTAATCCGAATTGGCCAATGACCCCACCTCTGCTGAGAGAGTTATAAAATACTCCACCCTCCATTTCGCAGTCAGGTGGTGGTATAATTATGGAGTGGGTGCAGAGTGTTCAGTGTCGGCTTGGTTGCGGTCTGCTGTGTGTTTACAGTCTTTGCAGTCTTTCTTCTGCTGTACTGTAAAGGAGGCAGACCTTTACCTTCAAAACACCCATCTCCAAGCAGAGTGGCTGCGGAGTAGGTGCAGAGTGTTCGGTGTTGGCTAGGTGGCGGACTGCTGTGTGTTTGCAGTCTTTGTAGTCTTTCTTCTGCTGCACTGTGAAGAAGGCGGACCTTTACCTTCAAAGCACCCATCTCCCAGCAGAGCAGGTGCAGAGTGTTCGATGTGGGCTTGGTGGGGACTGATGTGTGTTCGCAGTCTTTCTTTTGCTGCACTGTAAAGGAGGCAGACCTTTACCTTCAAAACACCCATCTCCCAGGCGAGCAGCTGCGGAGTGGGTGCAGAGTGTTCAGTGTCGGCTTGGTGGCAGACTGCTGTGTGTTTGCAGTCTTTGCAGTCTATCTTCTGCTGCACTGTAAAGGAGGAAGACCTTTACCATCAAAACCTCCATCTCCCAGCAGAGCGGCTGTGGAGTGGGTACACAGTGTTCGGTGTCAACTAGGTGGCAGACTGCTGTGTGTTCACAGTCTTTGCAGTCTTTCTTCTGCTGCACTGAAAGGTGGCGCACCTTAACCTTCAAAACACTCAGCCAGCAGAGCGGCTGCCGAATTGGTGCAGAGTGTTCAGTGTCGGCTTGGTGGCGGACTGCTGTGTGTTCGCAGTCTTTGTAGTCTTTCTTCTGTTGCACTGTAAAAGAGACAGACCATTACCTTCAAAACACCCATCTCCCAGCTGAGCAGCTGCAGAGTGGGTTCAGAGTCTTCAGTGTCGTCTTGGTAGCATACTGCTGTGTGTTCGCAGTCTTTGCAGTCTTTCTTCTGCTGCACTGTTAAGGAGGCAGACCTTTGCCTTCAAAACACCCATCTCCCAGCGGAGCAGCTGCAGAGTGGGTTCAGAGTCTTCAGTGTCGTCTTGGTAGCATACTGCTGTGTGTTCGCAGTCTTTGCAGTCTTTCTTCTGCTGCACTGTTAAGGAGGCAGACCTTTGCCTTCAAAACACCCATCTCCCAGCGGAGCGGCTGCGGAGTGGGTGCAGAGTGTTCGTTGTCGGCTTGGTGGCAGACTGCTGCGCGGCGCGTTCACAGTCTTTGCAGTCTTTCTTCTGCTGTACTGTAAAGGAGGTGGACCTTTACCTTCAAAACACCCGTCTCCCAGAGGAGCGGCTGCAGAGTGGGTGCAGAGTGTTCGGTGCTTCATGCTCTGGACTCTGTGTAAGTTCTAAGCCAGCTGGCTGACTTGATTGGCGGACAGTCGCAGCGTCCTTCAAAAGTGAACTCTAAAATGACTCGTGGATCAGGTAAAGCAGTTTCACCTGGCGCTAGAGTAACAGCCAACCTCCACCCAGCAACGCGTATTCTGCGAATCGGGCCTCGCGGGCTGCCGAAGGTTTGGTTGAAGGGACGGCTCAGTGTAACATTCTACCTCATGTGTCTCCAGGTAAGACTGATGGAAATTAATTTGACTTGGATGTCAAATGCCAATCTGCAAGGCTATCGCCTAGCCCATCCCTGATTGCAGTTCCTACCCCCAGGGGAGTCTACTACCAATGCTGATTCTATGTACGAGATTCCTGCAGCTTCCTTTGACCCAGTACCTCCCAAAGTAGCCCAATTCAGTTTGATGCCACGACTGTTGTCAGCTGATTTCTTTGCTTCTGCTTCTCCAACGCGACTGTCGATGCAACAGTCACTGTCACAAGTGGAGGAAGCAGGGTAAGCTGTGTCGGCAGAGCCTCAAGTTATATCTAGGCCCTGCCCCCTCGCAGCAGAGCTGTTCAACAACATGTTGCCCTTAGACTTGGAATCCAGTTGTATTTTAGAAGCAGGGCAGGCCAGTCCAGCATAACTTCTAGCCCCTACCTCAGACCAGTCGTCCATGCTTGCCTTTACTTTCCTTCAGGATGTGAACAATCGGGAGGAAGCACTAAACGGTATAACACCATCACCCAAACTGGCCAGTGAAAAATGAAAATCTAAGATCAGTGCGCCTAATGTTTGCCAAAAAGGATTCTGCTACCCCCTTGAATGTGGCTAACTTAGAGGAAAGGTTGGGGAAATTGATGATTTCTAGCATTCGGCACACCCCTTTCAAGTGTCTCTAAGAGGTTAGCCTCGTTGCTCATCGCATTTGCTTCCTTTGACTCCATCACTCTTGTGTCCCCACTGCAGCTCTCCTTCTGCTGGAAACTAGTTTGCTACTTTGGTGACAGCTTCTTCCTGTTATTCTGATGTAAGACATTTTGGGAAATACCACTATCTGAATATGAGACTGAGACAGAGAGGCCTAAGAATTGGATCCAGTCTCTTCTATGAAAGTCAGTAACAGTGAGGCAAGCATCTCTTTGAAGGTGGAAATATGGTCCATTACAGCCAGTGTATTGCAAATCATCCATTGTAAACCATTCTTTTAGCTTGTGCCTGTCTGTAATTGAACGGGGGCAGTGATGTCTTTCAAAGAAAGTGCTCTTGCGTGGTGTTGCTGCACATTGGCAAAATGGATTGGTTGTGTTTTCTTTTGCATAGCAATTTAATTTAGACACACAGTGTCAGAGTGTAGAGATGGAGCCAAGTAACCCCACCCAAAGCTCCTCCCCCATGCTGCCTACATGCAGGGAGCCAGAGTGTGAGACACGTGCAGTGCCAGTGAGAATACCTATACCAAAAAGAATCATGGATGGAAGTAAGGTTCCCATTGAGGAAGCCATACATGCATTCACAATAATATGATGGCCATTCAAATGAAATCCCGGAGGAAGTGTGAAAACTGAGCAAAAGAGGAGGACAGTGATGTCATGCAGAGCAAAGCTGACACACTTAGAAGAAGAGGTTGAAGACTACAGACATTCTATAGAATCAAAGGAGGAGGTGTCAAAGATTAGCAACATTTCGGGCTTGAGATGAAGATGATCATGCTACAGAAATAATGAAGAAGATATCAAGTCATTTGACAAATATACAGTCGCAGCAACACAAGTAGACATAGTATTCTTAAGGCTGGCTATTTAGTGAACAGATTGCGGCAATGCGCCAACTTATATACATAGGAATGTATGGACTATGGATGATTCCACAAACGTACTTTAGCAGAGCTGGATCCAGTGAAAAGAAAGGTTTTTTCATTGTGTCGAAGTTGGAAAGCAATTTAATTACAGAGGTGGATCCCAGAAAGGCTTGGTTGGCCCAGCACCAGAAAGTTAAGGCCACCTTGAGCCTGGATGTTCGTACAGTAGTTACAGAACGTGTGAAAATAACAAACTCCTGTCTTAGATGAGGAGTGACAACATCAAAGATGTCAGAGGTTCTACATTTAATAGAGTTTAATACAGTAAAATGCCCTAAAACATTGTCTGCAGTCGCGTTGTAGGATGGAAATAGACATTAGGATGAGCTACATCGAAACTAAAGGACAGCGTATGCCTATACTCTCTTCTATTCCCAAGCACAGAGAACAGTTCCAAGGCCAATCTTCAAAGGGCTAATTGACTGGCAAACTACAGAGTGATGATAGACAGGATAATGAGGTGAGAAGCTATGGTTATGACCAGCCCACCAGCACCTGTATGTTAGCCTGCGTGCTGCTTGCGTAAGTGAAATATTACTGAGGGATACAAGGGTGCCAACCAATAATAGAGGGCCACGTAATAGAGAGCCCTATAGTTTGTATAACCAATGGGATGTTGTGAATTTGGTGACGTTCATAGTGACCTGCACTAGAGGAGGTTTTATTTGCCCCACCTGATATTAGAAACCCAATTACCTTCCCTGACAAGTATGGAACATATACCTAGATGTTCCCTGTAATCCTGTCACATCCCCAATTAGGTTTTTGTAGTTTGCCACATAGATTGACATCAATGATGATGAGTTTTTAGTATATAAGCTACTTTTTTAATGAAATGCATTGACTGAGAAGATCGAGCAAGTTCGTTGATGTTTGTTGTAACTCCGTTTTAGATAATTGATATTGAAACAGATGCATTTTGCCAACATCCTGAGTGAGTTTGATTATTGATGTTTGAGTATATTCTGCATCCCCATCTATTGCAAAGTATTGCTACCTCATCTTAAAGGCCTTGTGTTGGGTACACGAGTTCACGAGAAACCAAAGACAAAGACAAGATACATCTTCACCTAACGGGAACTGACTGTAAAAACCTGACCTGCCTCCAGACCTCGTACATTTAAAGGTCAGTAGTCTGGTGACTAACTCCAAACTGTGGATTAGAACATTCCAGAAACTTCACTCAGCCTTCCGGCTGAAGAGAACTCCTCCCCCACAGATATATAATACAAACCCTCATGGTGTGAGTGCATTGTTGAGTTGTTGCACATACCCATTTGATGTATCATGGCATGAATTCCTCCTGTGCATTTCTTGGCCCGGGGCGCTGCCTGCTCCTCTCATTGAGACATCTCCTCATATTTCTTCACCTGATCCTTTGTATGAGGTGAAGAATCAGGTATCCTACATGACCCTGGCACGAAAAAGTGCCAGACAGCAGTTTTGTGTGTATGTCCTGCACATGTCCAAGAAGCGAGTTCAGGGGAAAAGAAGCATTGCTAAGAGTGAAGTCAATAATGTATCAATAATCAATACAGGTTAAATGAATTGCAATAAACACTTGAACAACATTAGAAATAAAGCATCAGATCAGGTGTTTGTCAACAGAGATTAGCAAAATAATATTACCTCAGCAGCCTCAACCCCTATGTGTGCACTTTCTTTGACGTCATGGTCAAAATGTATTGCTCTGCATTTTTCTGTAATACGGCACTGTATTTATCTTCATTATACATGACAGTTAGTTCAAGTTATTACAAATTGCAACTATATTTTGTGTAGAGCTACAAAGTTAACTCATCGTTGTCTACATCTTTGCACAAAAGAAGATAAGATAATTACTACAATAATCTCGATTTCTAAAGAAAGGGCCTTTTATTGGTACACAGGCATCTTGCAAAAGTCGACATAATTGGAGGTTTGTTAAGACGTTTTCCATATGTTCAGAGCGAATATAATTCTACTGTTAATACAAAATAGCATAGAATTAAAAAATATCCTCACACATAACCACATTGACAGATGTGGGCCGCGCTTAGAGACTGTGGTCTCCGGTGTTAAGCACGTCTCCAGCATAATTTCAGGAATTTCTACCTAGCTTTATCACCGGACATGCTGGCCATTACACTTTAAGTCTTGTCCACCTCCCGGGTATCCCATCCCTTCAAGATCAAAATTGGACATCAGACTCCTATCGTAAATTGCCATTAGTTCTGCCTCGCCAATATCATGTTGTCTTAGTACTTACTGTATCAGATTTTTGCCTATTCCTATTATGACCTAAAATGATGAGGTCTACCATCCTGCCACAATATTCTGCTTTGAGCGACTGGATAACTCTCCTCATCCAAATAGAGAAATAATTAATAAACTCTTGAAGGTATGTCTTTACAGAATCCTAAAGCATACAATACTGGATAACTCACATTTATTTATTTTTTATTTTTTTTAACTTTTATTTTTGACAGCAGAGGTTCACAAGGCACGTATATAAGACAACCGGTGTATATAACATTTATAACATGGAACAACACATTGATCAAAGTGCAACAATCACAGCATTTACAGCAGAGCATCACATGATAAGAAAGGGTATAGAGCTTCATGAAGTAGGGTTAGATCCTGATGGGGCAGGGGACAGTCCTGACTCAGGTGTACCCTCGCCTTTTCTGTTAAGGTAAGTGTTAAATTCAACCCAGATGTTCTTGGGGCGGGAGTGAGTGGGAAGTGTAGTCAAGTATTCCTCCTCACAATTTCGTAACCAAGTGAGCAGGTGCAGCCATTTTTGTACGGCCGGGGGGGGAGGAGCTTTTCCAGCACTGGAGTATGTATTTTTTGGCAATTATACAGCTTATGTTTAGAAATTTAGCCAGGCGTCTAGTTTCATCTGTTTTCCAAGCCCCAAACAGAACTGCTAGGGGATCAGGGTCAACCACAGTTTCAATTATTGCAGTGAGTGTTTTCAAAATGCTTTCCCAAAATTCGGATAGCCTATTGCAGGTCCAGAACATATATAGGTGATCAGCATCTTCTGCACCACAGCGAGGGCATAGGTGCACCGTGGTGCGGGTAAACCTCGAGGTCCGGTGTGGGGTGTAATAGAGCCTGTTTAGAAGTTTGTACTGCATAGCGCGGTGGCGGAAATTGAGGGAGACTTTTTGGGTGTGTAGGCACATTCCCTCCCAGGTCTCGTCGGATATTTCTAGACCCAGTTCATTTGCCCATTCATCGCGTGCCCTGAGAGCCGGGGCCGTGGGAGTGTCCTGTAGGATCTTATACAGTGAAGAAACGACGCCGCGGGCGCCGCCAGAATTAGCAATAAATGCGATCGCTGGGTTATCAGGGGGCTCAGCTGGGAATGAGGGCCATTTAGTGCGGAACGCGGCCCGAAGTCTGTAATATTGGAGGGTCTCTAAGGCAGATCTGGTGTACCCTTTTTTCCATGTTTGGGGATAAATGAACCTACGCTCGGGGTAGAAGTCGGATAACGCCTGGTACCCCAGTGCTGCCCAATGTCGGCCCAGAGCCATGTCATGAGTAGGCTCCAGGCCGAGAAAGGCCCACGCAGGGAGCCATTTATAGTATGGGAAGGGCTCGGTTGTTGGATATAGCACACGTGTCCAGGCTTGGATGGTCGCGCCGATTGGGTCAATAGGAGAGTCAGGTGTATAATGACGATGCAGTATGAGGGACATGACGTTAGTACTAGCGGCCGCAAGTCGCTCAAGTTTGACGTGCGGTCGTGCTGGGGAACCAGGGTACCAGTGAGTGGCGTGTTGGGCCTGGGCTGCAGTCCAGTAGAGTGTCAGATCTGGGCTGTGAGTCCCCCATGTTTGTATGGAAGCACCATGTCTGTCCACTTCTTACGCACTGCACCGGAATGCCATAGGAACTGTGCGCAAAGTGTGTGTAATTTAGTGAAGTATTCCCTCCCAGGCCATATAGGTATGTTGCTAAAGATGTAAAGGAGCTTGGGGAGCTGGATCATTTTAATGAGGGAGAGCCGACCAGCCATGGACAGCGGGAGAGAGCGCCATCAAGATATCTTAGCCGCAACTGTTTGTGCCACCGTCAAGTAATTATCGGCAAGTAGGGTGGATTTAGTTAGGGATATCTGCACTCCCAGATATCTGACACCATCCGGGCACCAGCGTAGGGGGTACTCGGTGGTGGGTTGTTGAGTAGACTTAGTAAGCGGGAAGATGTCAGACTTTGAATAGTTGATTGTAAATTCCGGAGTAGGTGCCGATACGAGTGATATCTCTTAATATGGGATTAAGGTGGGTTGTTGGCTCTCTGATGTATAATAGAACGTAGTCCGCGTATAGAGATATCATTTCGGGGTCATCTATCAATCTTATACCTTTGCGGCCATGGCGTACACGGACATAGTCCGGCATCGGCTCTATTGCTAGTGCAAAAAGAATCGGGGAGAAGGGACATCCCTGTCGGGTACCCCTGGATAGTGTAAAAAGATCGGACGTCAATGAATTGGCCCTTACTCGCGCCACAGGGGAGGTGTATAATAGTTTGATGAACCCAATCATGTTTGGGCCAATGCCCATTGTCTCCAGCACCAGCCACATGTAACTCCAAGAGACCATATCAAAGGCCTTCTGGGCGTCCAATGTGACCGCTACAGCCTGGATGTCCTGGTCTATATGGGACATAACATTAAACAATCTCCTGATGTTGTGGGAAGTGGACCTACCAGGGACAAAGCCCGCCTGGTCTTCGTGGACTAGATATGGCATAATGGGCAGAAAGCGATTCGCTATGATCTTTGCAAAGATTTTGGTGTCAAGGTTCATGAGGGAGAGAGGCCGATAGGACCCACATTCGTCAACAGGTTTACCAGACTTGAGCAGAACCGTAATAACGGCTTCACGCATGGAGGGGGGGAGAATAGAGACACAGAGTGCCTCGTCCCAGACCTCGAGCAGTTTGGGGCTAGTATGGCAACGTGTTCTTGATAGAATGCGGCGGTGAGTCCATTCGGGCCAGGCGCCTTACCTTTGGGCAGGTCCGAGATGGCCGTCACCACCTCGTCCAATGTAATTGGGGAGTCCAGCTGGTCCCGGGTAGGAGGGGAGATCTCAGTGGTGGGGATCTGGTCAAGCAGCTCGCGTATGTGTTGTTCAGTGTGTTCGGCAGGTTGGCAGTAGAGGGACTTATAGAACTCAGTAAATATATCTAAAATTTGCTGGTCCGCCCACTGCGTATTGCCAAATCGATCTTTGATGGAGGTGATCTGGGTCCGGCAGGATTCCCCCCCACCAGTGTCGCTAGTGTTTTCCCCGGTCTGTCCCCCTCGCCATATTTCCTGGCGGCCTGTGGGCGGCTAAAGTACTGCACTTCATTGGCAGCCAGTGCGTTGTATGCCTGGAGTTCGTCACTGATTTGGGCGAGTATGGCGGGGTGAGCCCCGGTGGGGCATTGCAGCTCCAGTTGCTTCAGTTTGGCTTTGGAGCGACCAAGGGCGGCTCTGATTGCTTTGAGTACCCCGGCCTCCCGTGAGATAGACATTCCCCTAATGTACACTTTGAAGGCATCCCACCTAACCGCAGCTGATGTGCCCTGGAGGGAGTTGTGCTCAAAGAAGGATTCAATGTCTGCCAGAATTTCAGCCTTGAACACTATATCTTTGAGGGCTTTGGATTTGAAGCGCCAGGTGCTGAATATCGGGGTGGGTAAACCTAGCCTCACAGATAGTGTAATTGGAGCATGGTCTGAGAATGTGCGAGGTAGGATCCAGGACCCCTCCACCCTCCCCATATTTTCATTTGACACAAGGAACAGGTCTATCCTGGATGAACTGTCATGCACGGATGAATAATAAGTGTACTCCCGACGCTGGGGATGCAGTGTCCGCCAGACATCGTAAATATTGAGTGTCCCCATATGACAGTGTAGCCTGCGTGCCGCACCGGACAGGGCTCGAGCGGCAGTGTCAGTCCTATCCAGGACAGTGTCCAGAATAAGGTTCAGGTCTCCCCCATATAGTCTGGATTCCCACATAGCCCAGCAGTATGGCGGTTACAGCATCAAAGAACTCAGGGGAGTCCATGTTGGGGCAGTAGGTATTGACAAGCAGGTATTCTTTATTAAGTGTGCAGTGCAGTATAATGTAGCACTCCACAGGGTCTATGTAGCTTTTATGTAATACAAATTTGATTGACTTATGGATCATTGTGAGGATGCCCCTGGATTGGGAGGAGTAGGAAGTGAAGACTCTAGCCGGGCCCCATGCCGATGACCATTGGAGTGTGTTTCCTGTAGAAATAGTACCTTACAGCTATGCCTATTAGCAAAGGCCATTATCTTACGGGCCTTGGTGTGATTGCTTAACCCGCGGATATTCCAGGACATTATGATGGTGGACATTTCAGGAACAAATGTCTAGTTCCAAGGTACACGTTAGTGAACATCCCAGGTCCAGAAATGGTGTGAGCTCCCAGAGGGAGAATCGAAAGTGTTCTCATGGCTTGTCAGTGCGCGTGCCGTGAAACCTTGCATGCCTTTTCCCCGTAACACCCCATTCCCTCCCACCACCCTCACCCCTGACCCTAGATCAGCAGTGTGAACACCACCCCCCCTCAACTGTAAGCAGTTGAGCCGTCCCAAACTTGGCCCAGTCTGCTCAAAAGCCCAACTGGGGCTAACCCACAACAGAAGTGAATACAAGAACATTGCAATTGCAGTGGGGTGCACCATTGCCGTGCACAAGCGCGCTTGGGGTCAATCGCCTCCGTTACAAAACGAGCAGTGTAGGCGGTCATGTAATACATGCCCCTGTCCTTCTAAGTGAGAAACGGGGATCTGCATATGAACCATAGTGGTCCCAGTGTACAGCAGGCAGACCCAGCAGTTATGTAATGCCTGATCCTGTAGCCGCAGGTGAGAGACATAGGCCTGCCGACAGAACACCGGAGACTCACATCTTAGACAACCACAACTAGTGAAAGTGGACGGGTAAGTGGACTGGTACTGCACCACCTCCCTGGTGCGCATGCATATATAGGATGCCAGGTGAAGTGTGTATAGTAGAGCCATGCACCAGGGTGGATACAAGAATGTGGTTGATCATGGATGCGAACGGTGATTGGTGAGATTCGATCAGCAAATAAAGTTAACATTTAGATGGTGCAGGCTAAGTATAGAGTTCAATCATTGCCCATGAGGTCGACAGCAGGAGGTTGCAGGGGTATGTGCGCTTCTATGAAGTTCACAGCTTCGGACGGCACCGTGAAAAAATACAATTTGTTGTTGAGCGTGAACTTCAAGCTCGCAGGGAATAGTATGGCATAGGGGATGTTCCTCTCTCTGAGGAGTTTATTAACTGAGAGAAATTGGCGGCGTTCCTGCTGCACTCCGGTTGAGAAGTCAGGGAAAATTCTGATCACCTGCGAGTCCATTCTTAGCTCTCCCCTTTCCCGTGCAAGGCAGAGAATGTGATCGCGATCTTTGAAACTCAGAATCTTTGCAATGATGGGCCTCGGGAAGTCTCCAGGTTTGGGCTGCGGCGACAGCGCCCTGTGGGCCCTTTTCGATGGTGAAGAAGGGAGACATGTCGGGGTTGCCCAGTAAATCTTTCAAGAGGTTCTCCACCGCCAGTTCGAGTCGACCCTTCAGTGCATTATCCGGGACTCCAATAATGCGTATATTATTTCTGCGTGATTTGGATTCGAGATCATCACATTTGGCCCTGACCGCCTTCATGTCTGTGACCAAAGTGGACGCGGTACCCTGGAGTGTGGCTTTGTTATCTTCGTTGGTACCCACCCTATTCTCAGCCTCTGTGATTCTCATTCCCTGCTGGTCTAGTTTGGCTCTGAGTGATGCCACGTTGACGTTAATGTCATCGAGCTTTTCGTTGAAGGCCGCAAAGTTTCTAGCCATTGATTCCATCACCCCTGTCAGGTCCGTGGCAGGTGCCTCGGCAGGAGGTGTGTCATCAGCTTGTCATCATGGCCCCGGCTCTGTTGGCACTCTTGGATCTGTTGGGCATTGTAGAGAATGGCATTTGAGTGTTCAGTGCTCAAGGCAGGGTCTCGTGCGAACCTTGTACCGCAGGAGGCCGCGTGAGGAAGGGGTAAGGGTGGAGACGCCCCTGGAGGACCACAGTTGAGAAGGCACAGGTCAGTGAAGCAGATCTTTGATCCATGGAGGCGTAGACAGTATGGAGGCAGGGGCGGAAGGCCACCGGCATAAGGGGGGTGTAGGTATGGTGCTGTGGTAGTGCCGCACCAGTGAGTATGGTCAGTTTATGGGCAGATCTCAGAGACTACGCAAGCAGGGTAGGCATCAAGAGCGCAAGCAGATAGGTTTGTGCAGGGAGCCTAAGCAGTAAACACTGTACGGTGTGGTATGGGCAATGTCCGACAGTGTCCCAGAGTCACTCTGGTGCTGAGATGTAGGTTGGAGGGTGCGTATAGTGACAAGAGGAGGGCATTGCGGTTGGGCTCCCCATGTTCAAGGCAGCAGCCCTGTCAGCAGGCCAGCCGTGGGACAAACTCCGTTGAGCAAGAGATTATTACCAGGAGCGAGGGCCAGTGGTGGCAGTGCAAGTGCAAGAATGGCAGGCAGAGGCCCACCGGGATGTGGCTGAGCAATGGCGCATAAGGACTTGGGCCCAGCGAATGGAGCAGAGTCAGTGAGCCTTGCTGAGATGTAGGTTGGAGGGTGCGTATAGTGACAAGAGGAGGGCATTGCGGTTGGGCTCCCCATGTTCAAGGCAGCAGCCCTGTCAGCAGGCCAGCCGTGGGACAAACTCCGTTGAGCAAGAGATTATTACCAGGAGCAAGGGCCAGTGGTGGCAGTGCAAGTGCAAGAATGGCAGGCAGAGGCCCACCGGGATGTGGCTGAGCAATGGCGCATAAGGACTTGGGCCCAGCGAATGGAGCAGAGTCAGTGAGCCTTGGGAGTGCTTCTGGGCTGCAGAGCACGGGGATCCACCGTAGCTGAGGGACGCTAGGGGGAAGGGGACAAGCAGAGTAATGCACGCGATGGCCCCAGCAGCTCCTCACCTGCGTCGCGGCCAGCAGCCCGGGCTGCGATAAGCTGGGATCTCTGGAAGTCCTCAGGGGCCCCTTGGGCGCCGACCGCGGGAGAAGGAAAGATCACGCAGCCCCTCCGATGAAGTCGTTTCACCCAAGGGGGCAGAGGATGTGCCGCACAGGTGACAGCAGGGCGGTGCGGGCGTGGAATGGTTGAGGGGCTCCCACGGCACAGGTGCCTCAGGCTGCGGGACCGGGTGTAGTGCCGCGGGCAGTCCCGGTAGCAGTGTGGAGGCCCAGTCTGGCGGAAGCCAAGGCAACACGCAGCACAGGTCACTGTCGCCGGCTCAGTGCGGAGGCGGCCCGGTCCTCGGCGGCTCCGAGCCAAAGTGTGGCCTCAGCACACGCGACCCAGGTCTCCAGGCAGCCAGGTCCAGCAATCGCAGCAGGGGGATCGGGCAGCGGGAAGTCCAGGCCCCAGCAGCGGGGTGGTGCAGGCATAGGCAGGCGTCTCACCAGACCCTGAGGGAGCCTTGCAGCGGCGAGAGCGAGGTGAGCCGTTCGTCAGTCCCAGGGGTCCGATTCATACCCAAATTTCGTTGGCACGTAGCCCCACTAATTGGCAAGGCAGGGGGTCGGAGATGCAGGCACCAAGGAGAGGCTGAACGCAGATGTTCTCAGATAAGCAGCGGCAGTGCTCAGAGCTCGATAGCTAGGCAGCCATCTTGGCGGCTGCTCAACAGCGCCCTTCAACTCACATTAATTTTAATATATTTTCATCAAGCCCTTTATTTCTTGACAGAAGTCTTCCTGCTGTTATAGTTTTCTGTCCATGTCCCAGCAACATGAGCCTGCTATGAGGGCTCTAGGATTTGGGGTCCAGACAGAACTTGCACCTTTACAGAAGGACTTTGACATGGGGTTGTGTGGATGGCAGAGATGGGCGGCTTGCACCAAGCGGGGAGAGCCCAGATGTGTTCAACAGTCTTCAAAGATCTTTTCTCAGGGTCACTCCCATTCCGGCTTTCAGGCATCCTAACTGATTGCCTTGGCCCCTGGAATCCATTACCATTCGTTCTTAGTATTCAGGATTGCTTTGAACCAAAACCTGGGTAGCCAAGATGCTGACTTCAGGGGTCAAATGTGCAATACAGGATCTATGTGCATCGTGCTGGGTAATGTGAGTTTCACGGCTACAGGGGTCTCTACTTTTTCAATTAGGAACAGGGGTATGAACAGGGACTGGAGCTAACGAGACCTCTTCATTGTAAAATGATGCTTAGCAAGCCATACCCATTCCTGAACCTGATAGAGTGGGATTTTGTTTTACCAACATCAAGATTCTTCGGATCCTGCCTATCTCTTCAGGGGATACTCATGACTCAGTGGGTACCAGAATGGACAACATATGTGGATGATAACCATGGGTCCTGCAAAATGGTGTTTCCCAGTTGATGAGATGGAAAGCATTGTTGTGGGTAATTCATTATCCAAACTAGTTCCACACAATTATCTGGGCTTTTCCAAAGAAGCATCGGAGATACTATGTAATTGTCTTGCCAAACTGTTCCCTTTCTACAGTCACCTTGGGTATGGAATCAGGTTTATAATTGATCCTTATCCCCTGGACTTTCACAGAAAACGTTCCAAAGGTGTATCACCCTCACACCATTTCACAGCCCGTGTTCACAGACATTCATTTGGTAAACACAGCCAACCTTGTTTTAAAACAATGATAATTGCACTGGAGGAGGCCACATCCATTGGCACTTCTATGCAAAAGGTCTCCTCCATCCAATTTACAACTTTTCCACCACGTAGAGCACAAGTTAAGTGTACAACACAGGTGAAATTGTCTTTATACCTGCTTGTCTACTAAATTTGTGAAATAGTCTAAATTCCTCCTGCAATTAATGATTGTGGGAGGTATTTAGGATGGATTCTTTTGCAATCCAATTGCTTTTACCATTTATAAAATAGAGGCAGTTTTATTGGAATTCATTGCTTTAATGCCAGCATGAAAAACATGTTGCCATTAAACCATGTGTTGTTTTGAGGTCGAGCAAGGAAGCATGACAGACATGGTTTGTCAATTTAGTGATCCAATCCATGCGCCCAGATGCCCCTGGGCTTGGCGCGCTATATAAATAAATAAAATACAAATACAATCCATTTAAAAACAAAACCCAAAATCCCACGGATTATTAAAGACGGTGTCAAGACACATCTGTTTTACAACCCTTTTTAACGATCCATAGGATTTACAAAATGAGCCAAGCCGTATTCACCTCAAAGTGTTCTCAGTCAGTTGCTTGCTGTTCGTTTTGGTGCATAGTAGTGCCACTGCGTAAGCTCTTGTGCTGAAAGTTAACGTCGTACATTCTCAAACAGGGAGGATCCCCCGTGTTAAGGTCGGATCAGTGATGGTCCGGAAAGAGGAGTGCTTTTTTTGTGTCATTCTCCAGGTAGCGAGCGATACATCGGCCCTCATTCCGAGGTTGATACAAAGGGAAAAACGATGCTGGCAAAGGAATACCGGCATCGATTACCGCTACGGCATATTCCGACCAACCAGACCGCTATTAATGGCATAGTAAAGTACGATGTAGTTAATAGCGGTCTGGTCGCGTGCACGCGAACACCATGCCAGCATTAGCGGCATGCCGTAAACCGGACTGGATCACAAGTGAGGCGGACATGCAAATAACAGCCTCATGAAGCGGAAAAAAAGCTTACCGGCACGGCGTAAATACCGGCATCGCCGTCATGCCGTAAAAAGCCCTGAGCAGTGTCCCAAACTGCCACAGGTGCACACAATCAGCACAGGTGGAGGCAATGGAGTCAGGCCCAGTACAAAAGGAGCACACCCACACACCACACCCCCTCCCACACCAAGATGATTCCAATAGTAGTAGCATTACTGGAGCTGGAGGACTTGCTTGCATTGCCACAACATCAAAAACAACAACAACAACAACAACAGCCGCCACCACAGAGGAGACGCAGGAGGAGAAGGAGGGTGAGGCAGGCCCAGCATGCGCCACCATTACCACCCCGGCAGCCCACAATCCCACACATCAGAGCCAGTCCATTCAATCTACCCCCTGAGCAGATCCACACCCTGTACCGGCTTGACTGGGACACCATCACCACCATAGCGGACCTGATACATGACGACATAGTGAGCCTCATAGAAATACGCACCGCCATCCCCCCTCTACTGAAGGTAGTGTCTGTGCTCCACTTCCTTGCCACAGGCACCTACCAGCACACAGTGGGGCACATGCATGGCATATCACAACCCTTATTTTCCCGGATTCTGAACCAAGTGCTGGATGCCCTCCTCAAGCGCACAAGGGACTACATATCCCTACCACGGACTCCCCAGGAGAAATTCGATACAAAAGTTGCCTTCCATGCACTGGCCGGCATGCCAAATTGTGTAGGTGCCCTCGACTGCACCCACGTGGAGTTGGTGGTCCCGCATGCCATGGAGGTGGTGTATCGCAACCGCAAGCAATACCACTCCATCAATGTGCAAATGGTATCCAACGCCAGCAAGATCATCACACATTGCTGTGCCCGATATCCCGGATCAACTCATGACTCTATGGTCCTGTGGAACTCCACGCTACCACACTTCATGGAGCGACATGCTGGACGACGTGCCTGGCTGCTTGGTGAGTTGCCTGACTGGGCCATGACAGTGCATCAGGGTTGTGAGGTGGGTGGATGCATACTCCACCTGAGTGGGAATGGGGGGGATGCATACTCCACCTGGGTGGGAATGGGGGGATGCATACTCCACCTGGGTGGGAATGTTGATGTGACTGCACGATGTGCACATCACCGAACACTGTGCCCCAAAGCATCAGAAACGGTACATGACACCCAATTTCCATAGTGATGAAGTAAGGTCGACACCTATCACTACATCACTAACAGGTAACCAGCCCACATCCCACAACACATGCACCACTCATCAGCGGCCATCACCCACCGTAAGGCCATCCTGCCCCATGCAGTGCATATGCACTATGCTGCTGTATCCAGCATATCACCACACAGGACAATCATCCCTGGGAGTGCATTGAACTGAACCAACTAGGGATTACACAGTGTCACTGGGTCGGCACACCGATAGGAGGGCTGCAGGTCACCATGGGAATGATCAGCGCAGAATGCCCAATATTGTACAGACTACTGCCAACGCTCCCTACTAGTAAATCTCACAGAACACAACACATCACTAATTTGACTCCAACACTGCTGTATGCATATACGATGCACGTGCAACAAGATGTCAGTGCACACCATGTATCATCTTGAAGATGCAACCCACACCATTAGTCCATGGCACAGGACAAAAAGAGGGATCTGAAATGGGGTCAATGCATCCAGGGACATGTGCATGTGGGCACCAATTACCTGCAGGCATGTGAGACTAGTACAGTTGTCCAACATGAATTTGCGAGCATTTACCTTCATTCCGCTCTCATGCAGGTGATGGTGGCTATCCCTTGAAGCCGTGGCTCCTGACCCCTGCCCGAAATGCACAGAACAGGCACGAGGAGGACTACAATCGTTGCCATACCCGTACACGTGTGGTAATTGAGCAGACCTTTGGCCTGTTGAAGGCACGATTTCGCTGCCTCAGCCGGTGTCATGATGCCTACCTCTAAGGAGCCAGGCCGGGCCCAGCAACCCCAGAGGCAGACATCATTTTCCCCAGGGAAGTCTCAGCGGGCCCAAGTCGGGGCCCTTTGGACTCAGTCCTGGCGCCTTAGGCGCCAGGCTCATAGCGGACCCCAGTCCTGGCGCCTTAGGCGCCAGGCTCATAGAAGAGGATATGTGTTTAAGTGCTTGGGTGCACACTTACCTGATGCAGACCTTGCTGCTTCATCCAGGCCCTCTTGAGGCCTCAATGGGACTACTTAACCTGTAGGACTACTTCACCACCCGGGTGTGGTCAGGGAAGGATACATACCTGATTGGTGGAAGGATACATACCAGGAACTTCTTCCAAGGCTATTTAAACCCCACCCGAACAGCCACACATGCTTCGCGTTGTTCTGCACCTAGCAGCTGGACGCTCACCGTGTCAGCTCCTGCATCCTGACTTCAGCCACGCCTGCCAGCACCCTGGAACACCTGCAAGGGGAGAAAGGAAGAGAATAGGAGAAGAAAAGCCCTTACCTGCTAAATCTGCATCCCGGAGTCATTTCTCCAACGGCCCTGAAAAGGAAGACATCATTTTAAAGGCATTTCGTTTCGATCGCTGCAGCGCTGCATTTTACTCACCTTTGCAAGGCGCTTCCATCTTCAGCAGCGATCTTCCGGATTCAGCTACGCCCCGGCGCCTAGAGGAAAAAAGACAAGAACAAAGGTGAGAGGGAGAAAAGGAATAAGGAAAGCTCAGTTTCCTTTTAAGTTTTACCTGTTGGATTATTCCCACTGCATTTCGGGTCCTGCCGCTTCCTGGCATCTCCGGACCCCGGCCCCTATGGGGAAAAAAGACAAAGACATTGAATGAGCGAATGCAAAGACATTACATGAGCGCTCATCCAGAACTGTTTCACTTCGGGTCGGCGCCATATCTCCGGCACTCCGAACCCCGGCCCCTAAGGGGAAAAAGACATAAGCATTAGCGCTTGCTGCAATTAGACAACGAACATTATTATTAAGCTTGAACTTTTGAACAGAACTTTTACAGCGCCTTACCTGAACAGTCAAGCTTACCTGAACTCCCATCAATCCTCAATCCAGTGAAGTAACTGGGTTTCAACGCGCCCCTGCATCAGAAGCAGGATGGAGAGCTCATCCTTCCAAACCCTAAGGTGAGGCTTCACGGGGAATCGTGGAGGAGGTATCGTGGAGGGTTGGAAGGGAGTGGGAGGCTTGAGCATTGTTCCACAGTTGGCAATACTCCCTTTTCACGCACAGGAGGGTATCCAACGAGCCAGGGAAGCCAGAATAGAGGGGCCCTTCCTGTCCATCTTCAGAGTTCTGCGCCTTCGACGCCGCGCCTCTGTGGGAACCAGGTGAGCGTTACAGAACGCGAAGCCTTACCACAATTTCCCACCTGGGCGCTATGGAGACTTCCGAGACAGATCAGCTGGCCCATCTTTTAGGGGAATTACGGGCAGAAGTGCACTCAGCCCGCCAGGAGACTAATGCTCTCAGAAGGGAACTAATCCTATCCAAGGAAAGAACTGATGATCTGGCCAAAAGGTTATTGCAGGGCCAGGCAGAGCACACTCCTTTACCTGTTTCCGGAGATATTTCTACAACAATGGGTTCGAATAACCCGGTACAAATCAATCTACCTGGACACATGCCTTTGGCCCCGCCGGAACATTTTGCGGGGGATCCCAAGAAATATGCCGTTTTTATGAACCAATGCCGTTCACACTTTTTATGCAGGCCCGGGGCCTTCCCCAACGACCAGACCAAAGTAGCCTTTGTACTATCTTACCTCAGTGGCTGTGCTGCCGATTGGTCTATTCCATTGGTAAATCAGGATGATCCCATTCTCTGGGATTTCCAGGGCTTCCAGGCCAGCATGGAAAGATTGTTCGCTCGACACTCGCAGGGACAGGCCCTTGACAACGAACTGCTATCCTTACGACAAGGTAATCAGGATCTTTTGTCCTATATCGCCACCTTTAATAGACTAGTTGTGGAAACCAGATGGCCTGAAAATAAAAGGATCACATTGTTTCATCGAGGCCTGCGCGGAGAGCTTAAAGATGTTATAGCTCAGGTAGTAGATCCACCCCAGGCCTGAGCAGGCATACATAGACTTAGTGGTTCAACTTGATCACAGACTTCAAAATAGAAAAGCAGATCGGCTCAAGTATGAAACCAGAGTACCTATCAAGACCCACGTTAACTCCAAGAGTACTGACGTTTCCGAACCTATGCAAATTGGCAGTGTTAAAGGACCATTAACGCAGAAGGAACGAGAGAGAAGGCGACAAATGCAACTTTGTCTGTATTGCGGAACTTCCGGTCACTTTCTTCAAAGTTGTCCAGTTAAACCACCCAAGAAGGTGGTTGGAGCCACTGATAACGAGTTATTGACACCTGGTTTGGGAAACGACCTAGCCCGACAAGCGTAGGGGTCCGCTTGCCGAGCTTGAAAACAAACTCTTTGACCTCGCATTTTGTCATGCCAATGGTGCTTGTGAACCCAAAACAGCCTCAGCAGTTGCATGCTATAAAAGCATACATAGACAGTGGAGCTATTGGAAATTACATAGACCGTGAATTGGCTTCCAGGATTAAGCTTCCTCTCCGCCCGAAAGTAACCCAAGATGTAATTACTACAGTTGATGGAACCGAAATAGCCTCAGGGCCTGTAACGCATTCCACAGTTGAAATCACTCTGGTGGGTCAGGACGGACATCGGGAAGCAATCGTGTTTGATGTGATCAAGGCCCCACAATTTCAAGTACTTCTTGGAATCCCTTGGTTAGAAACACATAATCCGAGAATAGAATGGCGAGCAAAGAAGATAACTTTTCCTGATTGTGAACCAACCTGTTACCCAAGGAATCCAGCTATGGGTCTAGCCTCTGTAACTTCCACCCCTGAACAGCTACCTTCTGAATACCAAGTATTCCAAGACGTTTTTCAGAAAGAGCAGGCTAACACCTTACCTCCCCATCGATCTTACGATTGCCAAATCGACTTGGTACCCAATGCACAACTACCTTATAGTAGGATTTATGCTCTTACTGAACCTGAGAACCTGCATTTGCGCCAGTATTTGGATCAATACCTGGCCAATGGTTTCATTCGCCCATCAAAGTCACCAGTCTCTTCCGCTTTGTTCTTCGTACCTAAAAAGGAAGGAGACCTTAGGGCCTGTATTGACTACCGCGCCCTAAATCAGATAACGATTAAGAATCGTTACCCTTTGCCCCTGATACCTGAGCTTATCGACCAAGTAAAAGATGCTCGTGTGTACACCAAGCTAGATCTCCAAGGAGCTTACCACCTGGTACGTATAAAAGAGGGCGACGAGTGGAAGACTACATTCCGCACCAAATTTGGGCTCTTCGAATATCAAGTAATGCCCTTCGGTTTGTGCAACGCACCTGCCGCCTTTCAGTACTTCATGAATGATGTTCTTCGGGAACTTATCGATGTTTGTGTCATCGTTTATATTGACGACATCCTGGTGTATTCCTCCTCAGAATCTGATCACAGAAATCATGTTAGGGCAGTTCTTGAGAAATTGCGCCAGCACAAATTATTTGCCAAGCTCGAAAAATGCGTTTTTCATACCACAGAAGTGGAGTTTCTCGGATTCATCCTGACACCTCAAGGAATCCGAATGGACTCGCGGAAAGTGGACGCCATTCTCAAATGGCCATCTCCTAGCTCTGTGAAGGGAGTGCAAAGCATGCTTGGCTTTGCCAATTTCTATCGAAGGTTCATCCCGGAATTTTCTCGAACTGTTCAACCCATCACAGCTCTCCTAAAGAAAAACAAACGCTTTGAATGGACTCTTGAGGCTGAACAAGCCTTTCAGGACCTGAAAACCAAATTCACCTCTGCACCTGTATTGAAGCACCCGCGCCCAGATCTCCCTTACATCGTGGAAACCGATGCATCCAGTTCGGCCATGAGAGCTGTCCTGTCGCAAAGAGACCCAGAAACTAACCAACTACACCCTGTAGCCTTTTGGTCCAGAAAATTCTCTCCACCTGAACTCAATTACGCAATTACCGACAAAGAACTACTGGCTATTAAATCAGCTTTCAAGGCTTGGCGTCACTATCTTCTCGGTGCAAGACACACCATCACTGTAATTACGGACCACAGAAATTTGCAGTATTTAAAGACGGCCAAAGCTCAATCTTCGCGACAACTACGATGGGCTTTATTCTTTGCGGAATTTGATTTTGTAATTACCTATCGACCTGGCTGCAAGAATGGTAAGGCAGATGCCTTATCCCGGATAGGCATGGAAGAACCCAATTCGAGTTTAGAACCTGTGCCAATCATACCGGAACAAAGAATTCTGGGCTTGACTTCATTGCAAACCATTGAGGACATCCAAGCTCAAGTAAAACAGCTTTTTGACTCTTCTGCCTTACTGGAATGGAGTCAAAAGGGTCCTCACTACACCGTTAAGGATGATTTACCCTACTTCCAAGAGCGGTTATTTCTGCCAAGTAAAGAATTGCAGGAACTTGTCATTACCCGTCATCATGAATCATTAATGGAAGGACACCCCGGTATCGCGAAAACAGAAGAAAAGATCAAACGCCACTTCTGGTGGCCTTCTTGGAGAAAAGACATAAAGTCATTTGTGTTGTCTTGCGGAATCTGTGCCCAAAATAAGAGTCAAAAGAAAAGGCCAGCCAGCCTACTTCAACCTTTGGACATTCCACCAGCACCTTGGCACACCTTGTCAATGGACTTTATAACTGACCTGCCTCCTTGTGGTGGTTACAACACGATTCTCGTAATAGTGGATCTATTCTCCAAAATGGCCCATTTTATCCCTTTAAAAGGATTGCTGTCAGCTTCCACCTTGGCCAAGGAATTTATGGAAAATATAGTGCGGTTACATGGTTTCCCTTCCATATTAGTCTCAGACCGTGGAAGTCAATTTATCTCCCACTTTTGGAAGAAATGTTGCCAACTAGCACAAATAGACGTGCGGTTATCCACCAGCCACCACCCCCAGACCGACGGACAAACCGAGAGAACCAATCAGACTCTCGAGCAATATCTGCGGTGCATGTTACACCAATCCGAGTTGAATTGGAAGGACATCCTTTGGATTGCAGAATATGCATACAACAATTCAGTGCATTCTGGAACCGGACAGACTCCTTTTTATACCCTGTATGGTCACCATCCTCGGACCTCTGACCTAGATCCACCTCTGACCCTGGAGATGCCTGCAGTAAATCACCTACATTCCACAATAACCCAAGCCTTCAAAGAAGCTACAACCCACTTACAGCAAGCCAAGAAAAAGTATAAAGAAAACGCTGATTTGCACCGAAGTAAAACTCCTCCTTACCAAGTAGGAGATCAGGTATGGCTAGTAACTAAACATCTACCCCTCAAGGGTGAGCGAACTTTTAATCCCAGATTCATTGTGCCTTACCGCATCAAAGCTATTATCAACCCAGTGGCCTTTAAACTCGATTTACCATCCAACATGCGGATTCATCCCGTTTTTCACGCATCTCTTCTAAAACCAGTACTACCTGGAACCAGACTGTCTGAGCCCCCAGGCCCTGTCCAAATTGATGGAGAATTAGAATTCGAAGTGAAAGACATTTTAGATTCCAAGATAGTTAAGTCAAAACTCTTCTATCTTGTTGATTGGAAAGGATATGGACCTCAGGAAAGATCTTGGGAACCCAGTAACTATGTTCACGCACCACGATTAATCCAAAGATTCCATCGAAGATTCCTGCACAAACCAAAACCCCGGAGGAAAAGACCTTGGGAGGGGCCTTGAGGGGGGGTACTGTCATGATGCCTACCTCTAAGGAGCCAGGCCGGGCTCAGCAACCCCAGAGGCAGACATCATTTTCCCCAGGGAAGTCTCAATGGGCCCAAGTCGGGGCCCTTTGGACTCAGTCCTGGCGCCTTAGGCGCCAGGCTCATAGCGGACCCCAGTCCTGGCGCCTTAGGCGCCAGGCTCATAGAAGAGGATATGTGTTTAAGTGCTTGGGTGCACACTAACCTGATGCAGACCTTGCTGCTTCATCCAGGCCCTCTTGAGGCCTGAATGGGACTACTTAACCTGTAGGACTACTTCACCACCCGGGTGTGGTCGGGGAAGGATACATACCTGATTGGTGGAAGGATACATACCAGGAACTTCTTCCAAGGCTATTTAAACCCCACCCGAACAGCCACACATGATTCGCGTTGTTCTGCACCTAGCAGCTGGACGCTCACCGTGTCAGCTCCTGCATCCTGACTTCAGCCACGCCTGCCAGCACCCTGGAACACCTGCAAGGGGAGAAAGGAAGAGAATAGGAGAGGAAAAGCCCTTACCTGCTAAATCTGCATCCCGGAGTCATTTCTCCAACGGCCCTGAAAAGGAAGACATCATTTTAAAGGCATTTCGTTTCGATCGCTGCAGCGCTGCATTTTACTCACCTTTGCAAGGCGCTTCCATCTTCAGCAGCGATCTTCCGGATTCAGCTACGCCCCGGCGCCTAGAGGAAAAAAGACAAGAACAAAGGTGAGAGGGAGAAAAGGAATAAGGAAAGCTCAGTTTCCTTTTAAGTCTTACCTGTTGGATTATTCCCACTGCATTTCGGGTCCTGCCGCTTCCTGGCATCTCCGCACCCCGGCCCCTATGGGGAAAAAAGACAAAGACATTGAATGAGCGAATGCAAAGACATTATCTGAGCGCTCATCCAGAACTGTTTCACTTCGGGTCGGCGCCATATCTCCGGCACTCCGAACCCCGGCCCCTAAGGGGAAAAAGACATAAGCATTAGCGCTTGCTGCAATTAGACAACAAACATTATTATTAAGCTTGAACGTTTGAACAGAACTTTTACAGCGCCTTACCTGAACAGTCAAGCTTACCTGAACTCCCATCAATCCTCAATCCAGTGAAGTAACTGGGTTTCAACGTGCCCCTGCATCAGAAGCAGGATGGAGAGCTCATCCTTCCAAACCCTAAGGTGAGGCTTCACGGGGAATCGTGGAGGAGGTATCGTGGAGGGTTGGAAGGGAGTGGGAGGCTTGAGCATTGTTCCACAGTTGATAATACTCCCTTTTCACGCACAGGAGGGTATCCAACGAGCCAGGGAAGCCAGAATAGAGGGGCCCTTCCTGTCCATCTTCAGAGTTCTGTGCCTTCGACGCCGCGCCTCCGTGGGAACCAGGTGAGCGTTACAGCCGGTCGGGTGGGGCACTCCTCTACGGAGATGAGAAGGTGACCAAGATCACCATGGCATGTGTAATTCTCCACAATATGTGCATCCGGCGGAATGTTCCCCTGCCCCCTCACATGGAACTGCTACCACCTAATGATGATGAAGGGGATGATGAAGATGTGGCAGGACATCATCACCGTGGCGATGCACAGGAGGGACGTGCTGTACGCCAGTCAGTGATCGCACAATATTTCTGACATACATGTCAGCAGACGGTGACATAATGGTTGGACACAGGGCAATGGGTGTGGGGGTACATGTACACTATGCACTGTACAAGATTAAATGACACATGCACAGTGATGAATGTCCACTCTGGTCTTTTTTTTTCACAACCGGTGTATTGTAAGTAATAATGTTAACGTGAATGACAAAACCCTCTACCACCCTCACTCCCCTCTGCCTCCCCCCACAACTCCCCCCCACACCCTCACCCCCTTCCCACTCCCCCACAACTCCCCCACACACCCTCCCTCCTCCAACTCCCCCCACAACTCCCCCACACAAGTCCCATAGAGTCCACAAAGCCTACAAGAGGGTGCCAGAACAGTCACTCAGCACTCCCAGAGCAGGGGGTGGCATGTGCCATCGGCGCAGCGCACAGACCGACCGGCAGAGCGGGCTGGTTTGTGTCGAACTGCTGGTGGATGGTGTGGCCTCATGCTGAGGCTGTAGTGTGGGAAGACCTGCCTCCAAAGCATCAGCGATGCGCCCTAGCACCTCGCAGAGGCGGTTGGTGTTATCCGTGAATTACCGTTCCAGTGCTGACAACTCAGTGCGCCACTCCTCCCTGGCCTGATGGTTGTCCTGCACAAATTTGCGGATGAGTGCAGTGAGCAGGTCAGCCCACTGTGCTCATGCGGCTGCACCTGTGGCCATGCTGGGAATCTGGCTGGCATGCCCAGCCTGCTCATCCTCCCTGAGACTGAATACCGGACTGATATGTCCCTGGGTGTGGTCTTGCCCAGACTGCTCCGGGGTGTTGGTATCAACGGTATCACTCATGGATACCTGGGGGGATGTAAATTGTGTTGGGGTGTGGGCAGCATCCACTGAATCATCCTCAATGGTGCCCCAGATGTCATCTGGGCTGTCTTCAACTGTGAGGGGTGCCGTGGCTGCCACCTCCACAGCCACACTGGACTCCTCCGAACCGGGTGTCGGACAGGTGTCTGCAGGCAGAACAGTGGGGGTGGGGGTGGTGTGCCCTCCACGGGCCTTGGTGTTGCAGGTGGTATGTGTCCCTGTGGTGGCTTGCTTGCTGGGACACAGCGCCCCTGGCTTCTCCCCTGGATGTAGATGGACGGTTGCTGTCCTCCTGGGACCTCTTACTGGGTCTGGCCTGTGTAGGGGTGGTGTCCTGCTCTTCACTGTCATGCTCACTGCCTGTGGGGATGAAAGAGAGGGACGGCACGAGTGATGTTTGGATAGGCATCATACATACATTGGTACAATTGCGCATCCACACAATTGTGGGTAATAGACATTTGTGTTGGGAAGGGCACGTCATTTCATACATGGGTGGTAAATGGAGCCATATGTCGGTGTCACTCATGTTGGCCAGGTACTGTGCTGCCTGATATGCTCACAATTTAGGTCATGCACGATGTGTGCCTCATGGAATTTCCTACTTTGTGTGGTATGTGTCATGTACGTTACGGCCTTGCACCAGGCATCGATATGTGTCTCACTTGCTTCGGCATACTTTACAGGGAGTGTGTGCGTGGCCGACCATTGCGTCACTCTTTGGACAGACATTGGCATTGACTTTCATCAGATTTGGCTTAGCAGTTTTTACTTTGGACACTCACCTCCATCAGCAGATGTTGTTGTGGCGCCACACTCCATCTCTCCTACACCTTCTATTGATTCCGGGCCAATCATGTTTCCTCCCACAGGGTGAGCTTAATGGGAGAGCTTGGTCCTCCTCCGGTTTCCATTGCCTGGGTACGATTTACAGATAGAATGTTGCGCACCCTCAGGCGCAGATCATCCCACTGCTTACGGCAATCCTTCACCGTGCGGGGTGTGTTGCCCACTGCACTGACCTTCTGGCCAACTAGTGCCCAAATCACTTTTTTGCGCAACACAGCCTCCCTCCTCAGGTTGCTGCTGAACACTGTCCCTGCATGCTCATGCAAGGTGTCGACGAGCATCTGCAGTTCATCCTGGCTAAATCTCTCCTTTTGGAGGCGGGCAGATCCCTTCTTAAGTGCTTTAGGCATTCTTGGGTGGTAGGATGTACTTTTCGGTCGATTTGCAGCGTCCCAGGGGTCCTGTGTGCTGAGGATGGCAATGGATTGTGTTTTTAAAGATGGCTGCCATGCTCCTTCCCATTCCTGTGCGATGACGCTATTTCCGGTTCCGCTATTTAACGGTGACTGTAAATAGCGGTGTTCGCTAATTACGGTCACCGCTATTTACAGTCACTGCTAATGTGGCATTGGACTATGTCGGAGGTGTAATTCTGCGCCTATCTTAATGCCGGTAAGGGCTTTTTGGGGACCTTTTGCGGCATGGCGCTACGTCCCTTACCGGCATGGCGCAAAGCTCGTGCCCGCAAAGTCGTAATAGTCCGTTATTAGCGGGCTGGTGCCAGCACGGACACTCTATTTGCACCATGCCGGTAAGGGACTGTACTTACCTCCAAACTGGGAATGAAGGCCATTATCCCCTTACAAATCTCTGTCAATGCCCAATAGGTCCCAACAATGTCTTCCTCAGTAGGCGAATATACTAGTATGTAATTTGTGTTAATGTTGGCAAACACATCAAATTAATCCCTCAAGAGTTCATCCAGAAAATTATAAATGGTTGCTGGAACATTAAAAGTCCAAACAACATTAGCAGGTAGTCATCCTGGCCCCTTTCTCCATTGGTCTCTTTCCCTAACTCGGCCTGATAAAGGCCTATCTCAGATCCAGCATTGTATAAGAAGTGGCTACGATCATGACGAAGGTGAAGGAGTAGCAGTTTTGGTCCTGTTTTTTTTTTTTAGCTGTATAGAGTATACACGTGCTCTGGCTTCTGGATTTCTATGGCACAAAAAATAGGGGTGAAAATACGGCTGACATAGAGTTTCTTATAAAGCCATTAACAAGGTTTTGTTTGAATGGTTTGAGGTATGTATTTTTGTTGCCTCTGTGCCTGCATTTATCCATCCCATGTCAACACTATCCCGTGTTCAAGGTCAAACCAGCCATGGAATGGCTGGTGGGGACGTAATGTTTCCGTTTCCTATTGCTGAGTGCATTGCAGTAACCTTCGTACTGCTCATGCAGGTCACCCAGAACCTCATCTGTGGGCCACAAACAGTATGTATTCTGAGCAGCCAGATATGTGGCTGGAGGATCTGAAGCTATGGGAGGCGCAGGGTGCAAGTTCATTTGGTGATTGGTTCAGAAGTCAGCAGTAAACCATATATGGACTGCCCCACATTGGCATCTAATTTGTGGACAGCTGGAATGCCCAACTTGTGCCCATTGGTGCAGACAGAAATGTTTCAATGAACTCAGCACCCGCCATCATTGATACCGTTCCTATGTTGTTCGCAAAGTTCAGCATCACTCGTATGTCGACATGGGGAACTACAGCCTGTAAAGTGAAACTGGACTCTAAAAATGCAAACCACATTGTTTCCTGCTAGGTTTATTTTGGGTTTCACTGCTCATTTTCTAACAGGATGACTTGGCTTTCAACAGTACCGACAGAGCTTGTTATTCTGTTGCTTTTAGGTTTTATTGGTACCTTTGAACCCATCGGCTGTGGTGCAGGCACTCAGATAGTACACATGATAAAATGTGCCCAATGCGACCGCAGCCTTGGCTTCCAATGTCATCTAGCTTTTTTCTTTGATCCTGAACACGAATTCAGCCGTGCCCACACAAGCCAGAGATTAAGGGTCTACCCATCCTAAAACAAATGAATAAATACATACATTTCAAGTGTTTATGTAGAGCTTCATGCCACAATGCTCTAGCTTCTAAGTGTTGTTATTAACAAACCTTTTGGCGTCCTTTAATTAATCTCATTTTCCAAGGCAGAAAACTGCAAGCCTCTTTTCCTCCGGCCATTCGGCCTTAATGAGCATGTTACAATAAGTCCCATAAATTCGGTTTCCCATGCCTTAGGGTGAGTAGTTATAGGTCTAGGGCTACCAGTGATGTTCTTTCAGTCACAGATGCAGCTGAACTCTGCTTTGAATCCCTCCCTGTCATTGTACAGAGAAGGGGTTCATCCTTACAGACACGTATAATGGCCCAATATGGAGCATTGCATGACAGGAACGGGCTTAGAAACGCTGTCCTAGCCTGCGCTGTTTGAAGGCTGTTGGGCGACTAAGATAGTGCAACTGACTCTGGGTACAAATTAAGTGCTACTTGCCTAGATACCATAGCATCTATGGAAAATCACATAGTGTATTACTGGCAATGTTGTAACCTAAACAGTAACATTAGTAGATGTGGGGCTTGTGAGAAGGCGTGCTAAATTCATGTTGGATTGTTTGCATGGTCAGAGAAGGGTACGGGGTGGGCCGTCCGGGTCCTTTTCTATGCTGATAATTCAAATGTCTCTGTTTGGTCCTGATTCATCATCTAGTAGGGGGCGTAGAAAGAATGGGAGGCTACTACATTTGCCTTAAATTCCTATGTGGCCTGGAACATTTCTGTAGAGGCCATGGCGACTGGATCTATGAGGTCTGGGTGATTTAAACTCATGAGCTGTCAGGTCAAGCAAAACTACTGAAAAAGAGAACAAGAATCCGTCCATTTCCTCTGGTATCCTGCAGGCCCAATCATGGGAATGCTGTGTTGCAAGGCTAGGAGGGCACAGATCTCATTGGTTGGATAGGTATTGGGTATTATGGCGAAGTCCCATGACTAGGGCTACGGGATAGGACCAGAAAAACATGGGTAGCAAGGGCCACTACTTGCACTGTTAAGTAGGCCCCAGAGGTGGTAAATAGAGGATCCCTCGGTTCTCCAGTCCATTCCAAGCCTATTCTATTTTACCTCTCCAATAACCAGGGAAATGAACCATTTGGAAAACAGGGGACATGCCATGACTTACCATAAGCTTGAAAGCACCAGAAAAAAAGGCAGAGATAAAATATGTACAATTTCTAGAAAGAGAAATGTATCATTGTGTCATGTTGACGTATGTTCCGTGAGGCGGGTAAGGGAAATGAAGCGGGAGGGCAGGGAGTTGGCCAGACACTGTCAAGATTGGAATAAAGAAGACGTGATAATTCATGCTCCGTGTCAGCTCGTTATTGCTGGGGGCGAGGGAAGGCCGATCTGAGGTCATAACACTGGCGACGAGGCGGTGTATAAAGCTGCCGTGATCCACCCACGACACCCATGACAAGGTGGACTTTAGGACTCACTGGGTACTACAGAAATTTCATGACAGACTATGGCACCATAGCTGCCCCTCTGACTGCTCTCACCACACCAAAGAAACCCAAGAAGGTAACTTGGTCTGAAGAGTGTGAGAAGGCCTCCAATGGCTTAAAAGACTCTTTGTGCCAGTCCCCTGTTCTCAGGGCCCCTGATTACCAAATACCTTTTATTGTGCAGACAGATGCCTCTGACACTGGGATAGGAGCTGTACTATCACAAGTAGATGAGAAGGGTAAGGAACACACTATTGGCTTTATTAGTCGCCAGCTTAAGGACAGTGAGCTCACACGGTCCACAGTAGAGAAAGAGTGTTTCTCTGTTGTGGGACCCTAAGGAAGCTGAGGCGGCCCTACCTCTATGTGCACCACTTCACTGTGCAAACTGACCATAAGCCCTTAAAGTGGCTAGTGAACATGAAGGGAGAGAATCCAAAGTTGCTTAGGTGGTCCATAAGTCTGCAAGGCTTTGACTTCACTATTGAGCATAAGCCAGGTGTCCAACATTGCAATGCTGATGGGTTGTCCAGAATGTTTAACCGACCTGAACAAGAAACTCATCCAGGGGTGGATTAGTTCCCCCCTGTCCTTAGTCTGGGAGGGGCGAGTGTTAGGAAAGATTTGATAATTGTATGTACTTTTCCCTCCATGTGTACACCCCCAAACGTTTTGCTGCTGTTTAGACACCATAGACTGACTTTGCCAGAGAAGCACAGCCTTCAGCTGCACTCCACTGGGCTTTCGCTCACTTTTTATGGGGAAACTGACATGCCCTTAAGACAGTCAGTACTGGGAGGCTTTGTTACCCTTAGTCCTTTTCCAATGTTTCAACTTTTCTGCAACATATAAAAAGTACACAATGTACCTTGCAGTACAGTGTACTTGGGTCTGTAGTCATTTTCCAAAGGTCCTAGACACTCCCGATGGACTTTTTGTGAGATGTGCAGATGTGTCGTGGACAGGGCTGGTAGCAGCTATCTTTTCTCATTATTTTGTAACCCTTTTCTGCCATGTTAACTTTGGCACAAATAGGTGACCTGGCTCTAAAATGGCCATGCCACAATGTTCTTTGTCCTGTCCTTTGGCCATCTTGCCCCTTTCCCTTCCCCAGTCGACCCGGGTCAGTCCTTATTTGGACATGCAGTTTCCTGCGAAATGCCAAGCTTTTGCGGGCTTCTGCATGCCTTGTGTGTGTGCCTCCATGATGTGGGCTGGGGTGTCTGTCCCCAATACAAATCCTGGGTGCCAGAGAGTCTGGAGTGCTGTGAATGACTGGGACCACTGTGGTTCATGATTGGTCCACATATGGAGTGTTTGTTTGTGAGCAGATCTCCCATTGGGTCCTCTCAGTTTTGGCGCAAAGGGAAATTTGGATAAGAGGAGGCTGAAAACACCCTTACCATGTCGATCTCTCGAGTTCTCATTGAATGAAGGATGGGATCCAAGTATCCTGAAACTACGAAGCTGAGTCGAGGAACCGCTGGTCACCCGCTGGAAAGCTTGGCACCCTGAGCCCGCTGTCGTCCTGTGGGACCCCTCTGCATCTGGTCATCCTCAAAGGTCTGCGAAGATGCTTGGACCCATTGGAATCGTGGGACCAACTATTCTCAGCACCTTAGCTCTGTGTCCACGGCACCCTCACATCGAATTTTGTGCACTTGGCATTCCCAGGTCTGAAGTGAGACGAGTGCGCCAGGAATGGAGCATACGCGGTTACCGTGTTGCCCTGCCGCGGCAACAACCTTTGAAAGTGCACTGCATTTGTGACTGAAGCCTGCTGCAGTGAAACCAGGTCGATTCCTCCACCTGGAATGACAGAGAAATCGGCACTGTCCCGTTTGGGAATCCTCAATGTATCTCATGAACTGAAAGCCGCAGAGACGTCCTTTTTGCTGCGTTCGAACCTGTAAGCGAAGTAGACTGAACTGGCAAACTTTGGGTCCGAGTGCGCCTGGGACCGGTGAGTACTTCCAACACTAACCGGTGACCCCTAGTGCCAGGGCCCCTTTTTACACACAAGTGGCCCCTGAGGGTCCCCCTCCTTTCCACTGCTAGTGCGAACTAGCAACTCCATCCCGCTCTCTGGAACTGCCTCTGCCTTCAAGTGGAGGTCCTCCCTGAATAGTGGGAACTTATTCTTCATCACCTCATCCACCTTCCGGAGCTGCTAGAGAGCCCTGAAGAGACCCCGTTTTGCCCACTGGAACAACTGCATGCACTTGCATTGCATGTACTATTGAGCACAAGGCTCCTCTCTTCTTAGGGCTTGGACTGCCTCTTAGCTAGGTGTGCTGCTGATGTCGAAGGGGCCTAAAGACTACCTGCACTGCCTGTTTCCTTCCCATCTAGGTTGTCAACATATTTCGTGCATTTAACACTTTAGACCCCAATGGTCTTGTATATACATTGTATTGATAGTGTTGTGTTGATTTACTTAGTATTGCTGTGATTATTTTGCTATGGTCTGAGTTACAAAGGCCTTGTAATACATGTGTCTATATTTTTGATATAACACCTGTGTAGGAGTAATTTGTAAGTGTCCTTGCTCTGTGTGCTCATTGAGGTCTTTCAGTCACCCACACCCCTCCTGAGGCTTAGTCTTGACCACCTGCCATAGCTACCTTGATTGATCTGGCTTGTCCAGAGGTTACCCTGTTCCAAGAAACTAGGCTGGCCTTCTGAACTTCTGCCCACCAGGTCAGAATTTAGAAATCCATCCTAACACTCGTGATCCGGCGCTAATAGCGCCGGACTGAGTAGCAGTAGCGCTATTTACGCTGGTGGTATCTCAGCGGTATTACCGCTGGGATACCGCCAAGGCTCTGATAGAGCCCCATATCCCCTTAGCTCAATGACCTGATAATCATGTACCACTCTTTGCACATAGCAGCCAATGCAAAGCTGAAGATGGAAAGCTGGGGTTCGAGCCAAAGTTCTACTACTGCGGCATGCTGTGAGCTATCAGGCATACCACAATTTCTAATGCCTGTGCCTAAATAATGTAATTATAATGTCCCCTATTTTTCTGTCTTCTTGCCTTTTGGATTAAATGTAAGAAAATCCAGAGACAAGATGCTCCTTGCACTTGAAAACAGACCAAGGTTCTTCATTTGAATAGATACATATTATGTTTTATTTGCAAATGTAAACAGTAAAATATGACAATAAACTTGATTCTCTACCTTATTGAACATTTACAAATTAATTTCAGATGCAGCAAAATCAAAAAAGGAAGAACATTATGTCATCATTCCACAAAGCTCACTGATGCGTTTGCGCATAAAGGTACGTTTATTTTTTTTTTTAAATAAGCTACCTTTTCATTAACAAGTAAAATGGTTTAAAATATGTGGTTTTGTCAGAAGACCACTTTTGTGCAGCATATTTCAAATTTTTTATGTATTTTTTCCCTGGATAGCAAAGCGATCATTGGACTGTAGACCAATACAGCTGATTTGAATTCATGTAACATTCCAATTCATTGGAATATTTCTCCCATTCTCTGAAAATAAATCATAAACATATACATGGACTAAAAAATGAAAAGCCATGATTAATGAAATTATCCAATTGCTAACAGATGAGTCACAACATCATAACTCATAGATGGCAAGCTTATCTACCCACCTCTGGCCAAGTTACAGAATATGTTGTGCCATCTCAGCACTATCAGCTCCAGATATACACTGTCCATAAATAATGGCACATTTCACCAGCAATGGGTGGTTAGGCAGTATTAGTCCTGGTACCAGAAGATGTTTGCACTGTGTGCATTTCTTTCTCACCGGAAAGCATATCAAGTAGGCTTGTTATTAGGCAGGGAAGCCATCTTTGCAAATCAGATCATGAGTAAGTGCCTCTCAATGAATTCTTTGTGGGATTCCTTAAACGTAAAGTACCTCTTTTCAGCCAGCAGAAAATGTGGAAGAGTGAAATTCATGGTTGGTTGAAGGCAGCTTTGAAGTATGTTCTGCAGAGTCCCAGAGTAATATCTTGGGCTAGCATTTCGTGGTGAGATACATGCGAGAGTGTGTGAAGGAAGATAATATCTAACAGTATTTATTTATTTAAACATTTATACAGTCCTTGCTCTATCCAGAGGTTCCCATACCCTTTCTTTGTTCATCTGTAGATTATGTTATTTATTGTAAATTGAATTTGATTGTTTTCGAAATAACATGGAAATATACAAACAAGGGGGTGTTTGTCCTCGGCACATGTTTCCAACACAGGGTCTTTCAACTATTCTTCCCCCCTTCGATCCCCAAACCCCTGCCCCCTGCAAACATCACTGTATGTGACAGGTCCAGCCCAGAGTATACAGCTCCAATTTAGAGAGGTGGAGATTGCTTAAGTAGCATTCCGTGCGCGTCCTGATCCTCCTTCTGCATCAGCTGGGACCAAGCGAGACCAAACAGTTTAGTTGCACGTCCCATTTCTCAACCCAAAACTGTTGCAGAATTGGTGCTATTCCCCCTCAATGTCCGCACTTCCACCATGGATAGCTGCAGTGATCCTATCCATATGGTAAATGTCCCTATCTGTGTCAGACCACTCCTTCAAACTCGGGAGTTTGCTTCTCTTCCAATGTCTTGCGAGGCATGCCCTTCCAGGTAGCAGCAGAAAGTGGGTCATATGCAGCAAAGAGTGCCATTGTCTCTTGTATTTGTCCATGCCAAAAAGGACTAACATAGGGCCCAACACACCTTCCCTTCCTCCCACATCTTTAATCCATCCCAGAACCTCAGCCGAATATACCTAGACCTTCGGGCATCTCCACCACATGTGCCAATAGTCAGCTCTGTCCCCACATCCATGCCAGCACAGAGGGCTCACTGTAGGGAACGTCTTGGAAAGCTGCACCGGGTCGTATTTCCACTGATAATTTCACACCACAGAGTTTATACTGACAAGCTATTGATGTTTTGAAAGCCGTGCTACACATGAACTGTCAAAGGTGTATGTTCAGGTCCAGGCCCAGGCTCCTTTGCCACCTCTGCCGGAGACCCTCCACCGCACCCCCCGTGTTTCAAGCAATGCTCTATAGAGTAATGAGATGAGACCGTTCATCTCTGTGTGTCCATCTAGCACCTTCTCTACGGGCGTGAGGTCTCTTTGGACCGGTATCTCCAGTTTTCAGCTGTGAAGACCCCTTTCTGCTTAGTTAGAGGACTACAGGCAGCCCTCTGAGACCAAGACTGGCTTCCAACTCCTGCAGCCCTATGAACCTCCCTTTGACCCATAGTTGAGGAAGCCGGGATAATCCTGCCTCAAACCACTTCTGGTATCCCTCTGGTTCTGGTATCTCATCCAGTACAGACGGGGCCCAGATGTGACTCATCAGAGAGGGCCATGTGGTAATTCCTTCCCCTCCGGTGCCCTTGCCCCAAACCTCCCAGTAAACCCAAAGAAATGGGTGTTCTCTGATTCTCCTCGGGAGCTGGCCCCTTGGTACCCAGAGCCATTCCCCTACCGTGGCCGGCTGCATGTGGTAATTTTCAAGGTAAATCCACTGTTTATCTGAGTCCTTCCACAGGTGTGGTACCATTGCTCTCATTTGTGCAGCTTTGTAGTATAGCATTAGGTCCGGGAGCCCAACCCCCCCCCCTGTCTTTGGGCAGTATCAGGGTATCATATCCCACCCTCGGTTTGTGGCCTTGCCAGAGGAACCTCACCATCTGGGCCTTGGTATCCCGCAGGAGGGCCTCCGGGGCCCTTGTGGGTAGCTTTTGAAAGTAATACAGTACTCTCAAGAGAAGGTTCATTTTGAATGCATTTAGCCTCCCCATCTATGAAATCTGCCCCTTACCCCAGCTTGTCATGTCGTTAATTAGCCTGTGAAAGAGAGGGGGTAATTTGCCTCACCCAGATTTTGCCCAGGTCTAACGATGCTAACCCCCAAGTACTGTATGCTCTCTGGTTGGATTTCCAACCACAAGAGCCAGAGAAACTCTATATCTCTCTGGTCATCATCTGCGAAGGGAAACACGACTGACTTTTCACTGTTCGCCTTGAAGCCTGAGAAGGTCCCATATTCCTTGATTATTTCTAGGGCTGCCGTGGTGGAGCTCATTGGATCGACCAGGTGCAGCATGACATCATCTGCGTGGATCTGTGGTAAATTTTCTGCGACGGAAATGACTGCATGTAAAAGGTAAGTTTTCTTTGTTTTCGGGTCAGCTGTGGGGGTGTCTCCCGCAAACCTCACTCACTATACTGTGAAGTATGGTGAGCAGGGTGCTGTGGGGGTTACTCAGGCAGCCCCCACAGTCTTTTTAAAAGCATTTTTTTACCGACCCCACCAAAACATTTGGTGGTATGCTTTTTAGGTCTTTTGGTTGGGTCGGTAATCTTAAATCCGTCATTTTAAATCAGTAATTTCGTCCTATACCATCTGCGTAAAGCCCCACCTTGAATTCCCTCTCCCCCACCTTGATTCCGTCTACTTGTGGGGTCGTCCTCAGCTGTTCCACTAACAGTTCCATTGATAACGCAAATAGATGTGGCGAGAGGGGACATCCCTGCCGCGTGTGCCTCATCACTTTGAAGGACTGTGACAATCTCCTGTTAGCTGCAACCCATGCCACCGGGGCTGAGTACAGCACCCATATCCCCTTCAGGTCCCTCTCTCCAAACCCATACTTGTGCAGGACTCCGCAGAGGAAGCCCCTGTCCACCCGGTCAAATGCTTTTTTTGGCGTTGGGGGCAGCCATCACCGGGTTGCTTGATTCTTTTGCTGTGACCTCCATCAGATGGATCATTTTGCACAATGTGTCGGCTCCCTGTCTTCCCCAGATGAATCCCACCTGGTGAGAAAGGACCAGTTTTGGCATGACCCCCCTATCTTTGTGGCCAGCACCCTAGTAAAGATAATGGCATCCATGTTAAGAAGGGATATGGGGCGATATGATTTACAGCTCTTGGGATCCCACCATGCCTTAGGTATAACCGTTATCAGTGTTCTACCAAACGACGGGGGTGACCTCCTCAAGTTCAGGATGTTATTAAAAAACCTGGCCATGTGCCGGGCAAGAGTGCTTGAGAATGCCTTATAGAACCCTGCCATGTACCCGTCGTCCCCAGGGGCCTTCCCCAGTTTTAGCCCACCAATCGCCGCAAGCACCTCCTCCTGGGTAATCGGGGTCTCTAGGTCTTCTACCTCACTTTCACATAGGGTGGGCATGTGCACTCCTCCCAGGTACCTCTCCAGCTCCCCATCCTCAACCACACTTTCTTCACTGTTAAACTGTTCATAGAATGTGGCAAAGTCCTGCAATATTTCCCCCGTGGCGGAGTGTACAGACCTCCCTGAATCCTCAACTGCAGCCACCCACCGGTCAGCTCTCTGTCCCTGCAGCCTTGCTGCCAACAGGGCGTCTGCCTTATCCCCCCTCTCGTAATATCGCTGTTTAAGGAAGTGCAAACTGGAGACCACCTCTAAGTCCTTCAACTCCCACCGTTTTCCCCTTGCTAGCTGTAATTTATCCTCGTCTTCCGTCCCTCTATCCAATTCCCTGGCCTCCAATCCACAGATCTCAGACCTGAGCATCTCCATTCTGTGGGTCCTCACCCTTTTCTTGGTGGCTCCTTCTCATATCAGGAGGCCTCTCACTGTGGCCTTGCCCACCTCCCAAACCGTCCCGAGTTCCACCTCCCCAGTGTTGTTGATGCTGAAGTATTCGTCTATTGCTGCTCTCATTTCCACAGCAAAGACAGCATCCTTTAGTAACATGTCATTGCAGCGCCAGAGGGATTCTCTTGTTCTAAGGCCTCTCAATGAGATTTTCATGTCAACCATGTTGTGGTCTGACCAACTAATGGGCATAAACTCACTTGTCATCACCCTTTGCCCATTCAGCTGTTGTATAAACCAATAATCGATCCTTGATCTGGACACATGGGATGGGGAGAAGAAGGCATAGCCCCTGATGGCGGGGTGGAATTCCCTCCACTCATCGATCAGGTCCTGGTCATTCATATATCCAAGGAAGCCCTCCCCTTCCTCTGCTCCTCCGCCCCTCGGCTGGCCATCCCTGCAAATGTGATCCATACATCTGTCGGTCCACATACTGAAGTCCCCTCCTAGCAATAATAATCCCACTGCTTGGCTAAGTATTTCCCCCATGACCTCTCGAAGGAACTGAAACTGACCCGTGTTCAGTTAGTGTACCACTGCAAAGGTCACCTCTACTCCCTCCAGGATCCCAGAGACCACTAAAGCCCTCTCATCAGCCTTCTTCCACACTTGTGGTTCATCCAGCCTGATTCTACGACTAAGGAGGATGCCCACTCCACCCTTCTTGATGGGTCCCGCGGCCCAGAAGACCTCCCCAATCTGAGCCCCCAGTATGTGCCTTTCCTCCCCCCTCACCAGCCTCGTCTCCTGAACCATCAGAACGTCTAGTCCCCTATTACGAAACTCCCTACCCAGCAGGGATCGCTTGGTAGGTGAATTCAGGCCCTTAATGTTCACTGTCCCTACCTTAAGTGCATCGGCCAGGCCCCCACTATCAACGTGCGCCATTCTGATTTTCAAACCAATGTCCCATCCCATCTATTCCACCAATAGTGTGGAAACTCAACTGCTCAAAACTGTTCCCCACCAACACCTGCACCCCCTTCCCATCTCATCCCCATGCCCCCTGAAGCTTCCGTTGGGTTCGTGGGCCCACACTTGGGAGCACCCGTAGCCGACACCTCTACTTTGTCCCCCCCCTCATCTACCCCTGTTCCAGCCCTCCCCCTTGTCCCCTCCATCCATTACCACTGAGCCAGAGGCCACCTCCTTCCTTCCGAGACGGCCACCTTGTGATGTGCCAACAAGGGTGACTAGTGCTTTTCATCCATCTCACTTAACACCTCAGTTCCCTCCGGTGACCCCTAAAACCTTTCCGGCCACCAGGCCTGTGTGTACATCATTCCATATTTTTACACATTGGGGGCTTATGATTTCGCTGGAGGTAGAGTGTTGAGCTTCTTGTATTTCCTGCCCCCTGGCATCCTCTTCTTAGTGCGTAGGTAGCCCTCCTGGTCCTGCTCCCTCGTCACCCCACCAGCGTTTTCTCTGGGTCCTTCGTTAGAGATCTGCTCCTTCAGGACATGCAAAACTTTCTGCGCCTCCTGGCCACTGGTGACCCGGTAGTCCACTTCACCTCTCTCAGAGGACAGTGCGAAAGGGAAGGACCAACTGTACCTGATGCCCTTATCCGTCATCCATTGGGTCAGAGGGCGACAGTCTCCGCCAGGAGAGGGTGAGGCCCGATAGGTCCTGAAAGACCTTGACTGTGTCTCCTTCAAATTGAACACTGCCCAATCACTTGGCTGTGGACTATCGGGATCGTAGATGAGGTATCCCCCTCAAGGCTCATATTTCTGTGTGTATATTGCTTGTCTGCCCCTACGTTTTATGACGAGAGCTCGTCCTCTGCACAGGTCACTTGGGAGGGTGAGTCCCGACTTAGTGAAAGCGTTGCCTAATGTTTTCCGTTGCTCAGGGTCTGTTCCGCGTGTCGTGGGACCTTTAGGTATTTGGTAATGTGTCCATGTTGGTTGGGTATAGGTCTGCGTCCAGGCTGGGGTTGTCATTTGCACCTGCCCACTGCTCGTTATGGTGATTGTATTGGGCTTGCCGCTTGGGGAGAATATTGATGATCTATGTCGCTTATACCTTTCTTGGCGGGTTATTTGGTTCCTCAGGTTCTTATTTACATATGGATGCACCAGGGAGCTCTCTTGGATGCTGCTTTTTAATCACTTTCTGCTTTGGCTTTGAAGTACCCTGCTGCCCTGATTTGTTTAGGGGGTCACCCTGGTTCGTGGATGGCTGGACCCGGGCTGTCGCGTTGGTGTGAGTCAGGCTATATCATGCCGTGCCTGATTGTGCTTCTGATTTTATTGTTCTCCAGGATCTGGTCGGTAACAAACCAGCTGCAGGGGCCTGGTCTTGTGCGTTGTTGGCGCACTTGTGTCTTTCCTGCTTAGAGTTAAAGAAGTTATTAGAACGTTGACCCATTTCACAGGATTGTGCTTTCTGGTGCTACCCCCGGCTCCCTGGGGGTTCTTCCGGGCCGCTTCGCTTGTCCTGCCGCTCTTATGCATCCGGATGAGTGAGTTTTGTATGCACTTGCAGGGTGTCAACTCTGCATCGGTCAGCGCATGGCTTCTGGCGTCCCACGGGGCAGTAGGCCCCTAATTCCACCCACCGTTGGGAAGAGAGAGGAGGCAGGCTGCAGCGCCATGCAGAGTTACTCAGAGTTTCAATAGGGCTGCTGGGCTGCTCGGCGGTGGGCGGTGCACAGGGTGCTTTACTTCTCGCCTGACAGAGCACGTACCTTCACCGGTGGGGATCCTTCTGCGGCTCCGCCTCTCCCCTCCACATCCTACAGGACGTTCTCCAGATGGGCTTGCTGTGACAGTTTCAATCCCGGGCACCCCGCTTTGGTAATTGTCAGAGGCCCCAGGCAAGGTCTGAGGAGTGGGCTGATTTTGGAGCGCAGGATGTTCAGCCGCCCGCTACCACTCAGCCCTGCCGTATGTCACAGGAGGTAGGGTTTTCTGCTCGGCTTTCACCATCTGTGATCTCCGCCAGTTGGGTTTTCCAGATTCAAATGTTTATTTCTTCCGTCGAGGCTCTCCCAATGTTTGCCGGTCCCCGCCTGCTCATGGACCGACGAGTCCTCTGAGGAAACGGTGATTGCTTTGTGTCAGCGGCTCCTCTCCCTAGCCTATGCCGAGTTCCCAGCTCGCTCACAGCACACACAGGGGTCGGGCAGGGGGGATGCCACCCACACCGACTATATGTTTCTAGTAGCGCCTGATCTTTATGTCGAGTGACTATTTGGCAGGCACCTGTTTCCCCTGATTTCACTCCTCGCATCTGTGTCCGGTGCTGGCTATGTTCTACGTCCTCTCACCTGGCCAGTATGTTTGGATCTGTAGGGCTTATATCTCGCAGCTAGGGTCTTGTTAATGGTCTCCGACCTGACCCTTCAGTGGGGGTAGGGCAGGACGGTCATTTCTCTCACTTCCCGCCTCAGCTCAGCTCGGCACGTACTATGTTTGACACCGTCGTTTTTAGTAGTCCAACAGCGCCCCTCTCACTGCTCTCTATATTCGACGTCATCCAATTTTAGCAATGTGTCCTAGGTGGTTATTCTCCTTCCCTTCCATCTTATCCTCCAATTTAGCAACCCGACCCTTAATATAACAGATGGAAGCTTGGATTTCTGTTTAAATGGCCTTGATCACCTGTATAATGTCTTTCAGGTCATCTCCGGTCAGGACCAGTGCTCCCCCGCCCTCAGCCATCATGTTTTCCACCCTTGTGGTGTCGACAACATCCTTCTCAGACTGCCTCCTAAAGCGCTGCAGGAATGCGATCCCCGCTAGCTCCCTCCTCTTCTGTAGGGTTGGGCCAGAGGCCCTCTCCTGCGTGCCCTCGTGCCACTACACCCCCTAAGGTCAACTCAGAATGTGGCCCCAAATGTATCCCTCTGGCCCTTTCACGCTGCAGTGGTCCACCTTTGTGCTTCTCTTTCCTTTATGCAACTCAGGTAGGACTGTGTCCGCCAGCATCAGATCCCTCACCCCCACCCCAGACCATGTCGCAGGATGGTCAAAAAACACTCCAAAACACTATTTGACAGGTGCTCCAGTATAGATTTATTTGTTATATCTTCACAAGTTGTCCTCTACACGTGTTTCACCACTTTTAAATGCATTGAAGGAGTAGTTCGGAACCCTGACCTAAATCCATTGTAATCGAGGAGCTACAGACATTGAGGGACTGCCCCACCAACTAATTAGAAGTAAATACTAGTGAAGACTGATAGAAACAAACCCCACTGGAAATCAACCCTTAAATCTTCAAAACTTCAAATCAAAACACATTTGAGTGTAAACAAAGATCTTATTAAATACATGCACATCTCCTGATGAGCCACTGCATTTAAAAGTGGTGAAACACGTGTAGAGGACAACTTGTGAAGATAGAACAAATAAATCTATACTGGAGCGCCTGTCAAATAGTGTTTTGGAGTGTTTTTTTATTATTGTTTTCAAGCTCTCTACAGCCTGGGGAGCTACCAAACACAGACATAGGCAGCACCAACCCAGTGACAGAACTATTACAAATTTCAACAAATCTCCAATTACTCGCCTGATCCATTCCGAAACAAGGCTGTTTTAGTATGACCACATGTCTCAGGATGGGCCTGCGGGCCTATGTATCACAGTGGGCCACACGTGCCGCTTCACTCCTTTCACGTTGGAAGGGGACACTGACCTTCTACTATGCCGCTCTTTCGTGCTCTGGGTCTGCGATGGAGCTCTGACTGCTTTTGGAGGAGGGATGGCACTTGTCGGTGTATTCCTCACTGTTACTGGGTCCAGCGTAACCACAAATGGGTCTGCACCAGACCAGTCTTCTCGGAAGGACTGTGTGCTAAGGGCAGGGGGCCTGCGGCCCAGCTCCTTCTCTGCCAGCACTCCTGAGCAGACCGCAACAAGAACTTCTCCGGGCTGGGTGGTGGACTGCGACCTTCTCCGAGCTGCTGGACTGTTCAGTGTCAGGTGGAGCCCCTCTCCTAGCTCTGCTTTTCCTCTGGTGCCTTTCTGAGCTCCGAGTGCATCCACAGCTGGTCCTGGTGGGTCTTCCGATCAGCCGTGGGGCTGCAGTACCAGGGGCCTGTCCGCCTCGCTGTGTGGGAATGGGGGTACCCGGGTTTCAGCACTCTTTTCCTTCATGCCCTTTCAATTGCTTGGGGCTTTCTGCTGCACTGCCTACTCTGTCGGGGTTGGGCCGCCTCAACGCCTACAAGGAGCCACAATCTGCTCCGTCACCCGGCTCACACTGTGTACAGCCGCCAACAAGTCTAAGTTAGCTCCTTAAACAATCGGGGGGACGCCACAAACGGCTGTCTAAGGACGGCACGTGGCGGAGCTCTATCCTTACGTGACCATTTGGTCCGTGCCTCCTGGTGGTCTCCATCTATAGATTTTATAAGGACCTCCGTCATCTCCCTCACTTAGGGTCCTGACTCTTGCCCTCTCCACCAGCTCAAAATCCATGCCATGACACTGCTCCTCCTTGCTGACATGCTACATGCTTGTTTCCACTTTAGGCTTGACACCTTCAGATCTGGGTCTCACCCCCAATATCTGCCTTGGGTCAAGCATACCTCCTGTACCTTCCTGTACTGGCATGATGTGTACTGGCTATCCCCTGGTGTGTTCCTCTGATGTTCTGAACCAAAATCCTCCAGATTTCTCCCTACCTGCTCCACATGACTTACAACCTCCTTCGTCTCTCTTTTACCCACCTCCTCCAGATAACTTCCAGCCTCCTTCCTCTTCTTTACACCAACCTCATAATCTTTAACCCCCTCCAAACTCCACCCTCCTTCAATCTCCTTCTTCCCACTTCAGTCTCCTCCACACTCCTTGCTTGCCCTCCACTCTCTGCCAAAGCTTCTGCTGCCAGCTCCTACTCTCTGACTGAGGCTCTAGGCTTATATGGCTAAGTGATCCCTCTCCAGGGTTGGGCTCTTATGGTTGCCTACACCTGTGGTTGTGACTGGGTGGCAGGCTGTGATCGGCTATGCCTTTTTGCAGCACCAGGGTGAGCTTTGGTGCCTTGGGACTGGACCATGCCTTTAAGGAGCGTGTCTGCCATATAGAAAGTCTCTCTCTCTGGTACCCTGGGACCCTGCTGGCATTTATCTGATGTATAATATAGTCTTGGTCAGAGGTTTGCTTCACCAGTCGTCTTTCAAGAATGTGAGGTGTTTAAAAGTGTTTTTAAATCCTGCAGTTTCCATGCTTGTCGCAGATCAGCCTTACATTGCTGGTACCCGAGTACGGCTTCAGTGCCTCAAGTGAACTTGCTTTGTGATCCCCTTAGGAAATCCTCAAGATGTATTCAAGCATATCTCAGATGTTTGTGTAGGCTCGCTGAGCAACTGCTGTAGGTGATTGTGAGGTCTCCACGGTCTACATAGGCTCTCTGAGTGAGTGTTCTAGATGTTTTCTGTGTCTCCCCACACCCGGAATTGACTTGCTAAGTGAGTGCCATAGGAAACTGTGAGGTGCTTCTGAAGCCTTGATGAGTGTTTGCTACTGCTGTTGTAAATGTTTAACTCCCTCTGTTATATGATTGCATATACTCCCTGCATTCAGAGCTTTTAAAGGGACCATGGAGCTTCATTACAAGTATGGTGGTGCAATAATAAATGGCAGTAACATGGTGGTAATTCCATTACTGCTGCATTAACACACCACTGTATTACAGGTTTGGCTGTGAGGTGAGGTAAAAAGCTGGCAGGAAATCTGTCACCTTACTGCCAAAAATCAGCAAAATCGGCTTCCGTCTCCCAACTCCCATAGAGTCCTATGGAACTCTATGGGAATAGGGAGTTACAAAATCTGGCGCTTGAGTTCCCATACTGCCAGGACCTGTAATGTCCCGGTGGCACCGGGCAAGTCAGGTGCTGGATTCAGTGTTACAGGGTTACGGCCAACCTTGTAAGGATGCCCACACAGTTGGTTTGAGTAGTAATGAGATCAGTTTAGCCATGCATTTTTTCTTTTAAGCCGCTGTGACAAGATCACATATGAGAGGCTAATGGATGTGAACAAGTAGACCCTAGGGGCTGGGCACTTTTGTACGCTCAACGATACTGGACCCCGGTATGGTACTCAGGGGATCATCGAGGCCTCCATCTCTTTCTTAGCATTGCATCTCACGCTCCCCATTATGCTCAGAGTCCACCTCCATGGTCAACAACCTACGTCAGGCACACTAAGAAGAGAAACAGGTTGGACATGGGTACTGGCCATTGCAAACAGCAGGTTATAATCAATACATGCAAGTTAACAGTGAAGTTAAGGGGCGAAAATTGAGCTTGCTGAATCGATTGCAGAATGGGATAAAGAACTGCCCATTGCTCCACATTTTTCTTAGATAAACTATGTTGAACCTGTCCTAGGGCCTTTGCTTTAAGAACCCAGCTGTAAAAACCCTGTCAGACTGTCTAGAGGTATAATCAGAAAAATGTTGTGACCATCACAATTGCTGCATGATTGGGGATTTTGTTGTTTTGAAAACCTGCAAGTGTTTATGGTTTATCATAGTTTTTTTTTTAAAAAAAGCAATTTTATTGATTTTATTAAAAAAACAACTCAAACCAAACTTACAGTGGATGCATAATGTCAATCACAAATAAACTTACATTGCTATAGTCAAACCCACTGTATCTCCCCCTCCCTCCCCCCTCCCCAGCCTACTCCCCCTCGTTTTCAGTCCCTCCCTCTTGCGGAAGGGATTCTTCTTCGACAGAACTCAGTGGGTCTCTATCACTTGGTCCATCATGCGAAGGCCCAAATAATTCAGCAATCAATTGTCTTCAACCTGATAGGGTTCCAGCTTCTTCTTCTATCTCCGCTTTACACGCTTCCTGCCATACCACAGTTTCTGCCTCCGCCCACTTCTGCAGATCCTTCCACCATGTTTCCATTTTCGGTCTATGACATGCCTTCCAACCCATCGCAATCCTTCTCTTTGCTAGGACATATGCTAGATCTTTCAGTTTGCTTACATGTTTAAGCTTACGTGGTCTGGGAAAACCTCCTATCAAACAAGCCCATGAGTATCCACCTTCATATGGATTCCTTTGCCTTCCATTTTCTGCGCTATTTCCCCCCAGTATCTCTCTATCAATGGGCACGCCCAAAACATATGCCCATTCCTGCATTTTCTTCATTACATTTAGGGCACACTTGACGTCCGGCGTTCTTAAATGTAGCTATCTTTTGAGGCGTCAGGTATGCCCTGTGAGTTATATACACTTGTATCTGCTGTAACCTAGCATTTCTCTATACTTTTTTATGATATCCTTGTGCTTTCTCCCACATCCCATCACTCATCGGGGCCCCTACTTCTTCTTCCCAGTCCAATCTAAGTTGCACCACCTCCTTGCCCGCTTGGGACATTATCATCTCATATAATCTAGATGTTTTGTGTCCCCCTTCTGCTATGTCATATCATATATGGGTATCGTATCTATAGTGGCGTCCGGTTTCTCTGCCAATGCCACTTCAGACCAGGTGTCTTTAATTCGTTGCACCACCCCGTGATACATAATATATTGCCCACCATGCAACCCCATTAGTTCCACCAGCTCCCCAAATTCCAATATCTTCCCCTCCTGCCACACATCCCCCATCGTTGCTATCCCCGCTGGTTCCCAGTGCCTCCTAATCATTAACCTTAGTTGCTTTTCTCTTCCCACCACAGTGACCAATGGGATCTGTGGGGAGCACGGGGATGGCTTTTCCATTAACTGGCACGCTCTTCGCCACATCCCCCAACCAAGGCTCATCATCCCCTGGCGGCCTTCCAACTCCGATTTAGGAAACCATATCATCTCTTGTAGGAAAGTATGGGGCGCAGTCCCTCTGAAACAGCCTGTCTTCTAAGGTAGGCTCATCTGAGAGCCATTTAGCTACGTATTGTAGTTGGCTCGCGACATAGTAAACTTCCCAGTTTGGTAATTTAATGCCTCCTCTCTCATATGGATTTTGTAATTTCCACAGGGCTACCCTGTTCCTCATCCGGTGCCATAAGAATTCCCTGCATATGCCACTCAGCCTAACAAAGAATTTCCTGGGAGTATGGGATGTTCGCAAAGCAGTGCAACAATCTGGGCAGCGCTACCATCTTGAGCATCGCCCCTCGTCCCATCATTGCCAAGGGGAGCTTCACCCAAAACTTCATGCTACTCTCCAATTTCTTAACTGTTCTCTCCGTGTTATGTTTATGTTAAGCTTCTACCGTATGATATATATCTACCCCAAGATATCTGAATGTGTCAACCTCCCATGGGATCTGTAGGATCGGAAAATGCTCTAATGGGAGCCCTCTATACCCTCCTAGCGGGAACATGCATGACTTACTTGGGTTCACAGCTATGCCTGATAATTCTGCAAACCTCTTCATCACTTCTAATATATATTGGAGGTTCTCTTCTGGGTAGCGCAAATACAGTAACATATCATCTGCATACAATGAGATTAGATGTGGTGTCTCCCCAACGAGAATACCTATCGCATCATATTGCTGCCTTAAATAAATCGCCAGGGGTTCTAAGGCTAAGATATACAGCATGGGGGACCATGGACAGCCTTGCCTGGTACATCTCCTGAGTTGCCATCTTTCAGAAACTACAGCTCCTGTCTTCACTCTAGCAAGTGGTGCACTGTATAGCAGTTTGACCCATTGGAGATATCCTGGTCCCATACCATAATTGGCTAAGGCCGCAGTTAGCCAGGGCCATTTGACCGAATCAAATGCCTTGATCACATCTAATGATACTATCGCCATCTCGCTTGCGTCTCCGTTGGTATGTTCAATAACTCGGTGGAGTCGCCTCAGATTATTTGAGATGTTTCTATTCGGCACATATCCTGTTTGATCTGGATGTATTAAGTTATTAATGACCTTCTTTAGTCTATTTGCCAAGACCGCTGTCAGAATTTTGCTGTCTTGGTTTAACATCGACAAGGGCCTGTAAGACCCACAGTCGCTACCAGGCTTATTGGGTTTGGGAAATGGTATAATGACCGCTTCACGTAAGGATTCTGGTAATTGCCCAGTTTCATATGCTTCGTTAAGCATCTCAAGCAGCGGGGGGAGTACCTCTGTTTTATATGCTTTATAGAATTTGCTTGGGAGTCCATCAGTTCCCAGGGCCTAGGGGTCTCGTTTTTATATAGCCATGCCAAACTCTTCCCCGGTTTGTCCCCTCCTGCGTGCTGTCTCTCTATATACTTTCTATAGTTGAGGTTGCATACTCTTTCCCAGTATACTGCACATTTCTGTTACAGGCCACGAACCACCTCAGTGTCTTTCTTGGTATTACCACCCCTTTCCGATGCCCTTTCTAGCTCCTTTTCAGCTTCCTGCAGATCGGTCAGGATCCCCTTCTGCAGTCCCATAGACTTGGCTATGGCAATCCCCCTCACCACCACCTTGAAGGCTTCCCAGAGTGTGCCCGCTGTCTTAACACTGCCAGTGTTTATCTCGAAATAACTTATTATTTCCTCTCGCATATCCTCCCTGAATACGTTGTCTTTCAGCGCCTCAGCACGCAGGTGCCATGTGGGTATCCTTCCCCTCGGGGGTCGGTATTGCCACACTAACATCAGTGGCGAGTCGTCCGAGAGGACCCTCGCTTTATATTCCGCCTGCGTTATTTCAGTCATTAGTTCATGTGTGACAAACACATAGTCTAGTCTAGTATATAGGCCCTGAGGGGCCGCATAGTGTGAATACTGTCTATCCTGTGGATGACCTGACCTCCACGCATCGTCTAGCTCAAAGTCTGCCAATAATGACTGCAATGTCTTTGCAGCCAGAGTGGGTCTGTCTACCTTAGTGTCCGATCTATCTATTTTGGGGTTTAACACACAATTGAAATCACCCCCCCATATCACCGCCTCCCCCACACTTCCACTGAGTTTACTATACAGGGTTCTAAAGTACGCTGCTGTGTCCTGATTCGGGGCATAAGTATTTACAATACATATCTCTCTATTTTCCACCAGCCCTTTCATGACCACCATCCTGCCGTCCGACTCCGCTGCCAAATGCAACAGCTGGAACGGGACATGTAGGGCCACCCATGTAATTACCACTCTTGCATAGGCTGAGTATGCTGCCCCTACTACCATCCCTTTCCACTTCTTCCGTAGCACTTTCAGTTTTTCCTGCGTTAAGTGAGTTTCCTGTAACAAGGCTATGTCCACTTTCTGCCTGCGCAGGTACATCATAACCTTGCTTCTTTTCAGATAGCTGTTGAGTCCCCTAACATTCCAAGTAACTATCTTAAGGTTTCCCATGATTCATATCGTTTTTCCCGGGGTGTAGGCACGCACCCCAATTTACCACCCTCCCCAACTACAACAAACCACTGCACACCCCCCTGCCCTCCCCCTTCCCCCCGAGCCTCGACCCCAACCCCAACAAATGCCCAGCTCCATCCCTGGATCTCAGGCCCTGGTTTATCATAGTTATGTTGCACAATTATTTGAGTTAAAAGTAATCTACCACTGTTCCCAGGCAATAGTGGGATCAAGTGCTGTGAGCCATGGCATTTCCAAAATAAGCCTGAAATGTAGTGTCATAATCTAATAGAAAGTATCCTCACCATTAAGAGATGCAATTGGCCCTGATGTCAGCAATGATCCATCAAGGAAACATACTGGTTTACAAACTTGTTTTATGGGTATTTGTACTTTTCTGGCTGATGTCTATAAAATCGCGAGTTGCTCTGGAATCAACCATGGCGGAGACTGTGATTTAAAAATAACCAAAGGTCAACGTGACTAACATGTGCACCATCTACTTTGCTGAGAAACTCCCCATCGCCGGAAGCCTTGAAACCAGCAGAAGCAACAACATCACCAAGCTGGAAACAAAGAGATGCAAGAGGAAACAGATAGGAAAAATACCTGTTCCTGCTACTTACCATGTCACTGTAACACGTTACCAATGCAGACCAGACTGTCGCCTCCACCCTACGTTCAGGAAGGACCTGAAGACTCAACCCTTCAAAGACCATCTTGCCATCCCTTATTCACCTCTTCTGAAGCTCCCGCCATCCCTTGCTTCCCCTTTCCATCCCAGTTCCTCTCCTATTCTTACATCCTTCCTTGTAATCCCCTGAGATGTTTCCTAGCTAGATTTGCACTAAATCCCAGGCTGCACATTGGACAATGTTAGCTACATTGTTTGGTGTCCTCACCATGAAGCTAGATGGCAGAGGTGTTCTAACAACATCCTATTTGCTTCCCACCCCTGATCCTTTTTTAGCTTTTGTAACTGTGTTTTATGGTTTGTGCAGGCATTCTTGTGCCAAATGTCCTGATTTGGGAGAGAACACCAGACAGCGGGGGTAATATGGATGCATGAGCACTGTGCTCAGTTCACCACTGTAAAATTGATTAGATTTGATGGACACTCGCTGTCCAGAAAAATCCCCTTGAAGGTGTTGACCTATCACGGCACAGAGAGAGACGAATCAACCTCAGTTAGGGAGAATCAGGAGAGACAAGACATCCTCCTAATTTCCACATTGGAGAAAACATAAGCAAAATGGCAGGATGGCGGTGAGGTGGGGCCATAAGCATAATCCTTCTAGGGATTATAATCCTCAAATTGAGCAATAGGCAACGTTGGTGTGAGCAATGTCCACAACAAGGAGAGGAAAATAATAGATACAATATACCGCAAGGGAAAGCCTATTTCAGCGGACAATTCTAAAGGCTTATCTATCATGCTTATCTATCATGTTCTGCCTGGAGACACAAAAGTGCACATTAGTGAAGAAGGTAGGACATGAGACTAAAGCTGTGGGGGAGATGGAGGCATTTAGAGAGACAGACTCAAGAGCAGATACATTGGACATACTACAAGAAATTAAAGACTTAACGACTAATCTAGAGGCTTCTTTGTCTGAGCTCAAGGGCAAAATGAATAAAGCCTGAGACCGATTGGAGCAACCAGATGTCAGCAAAACGAACTGAATTACGACTGAAATGAAGAATTAAATACCTGGAACAAAAAGAGAAGTATATCAGCCGAAACTGGAGGATATGGAGAATTGAGAGTGCAGATGTAATCTCCGTTTTGGGGAATACCATACAAAGAACTGTTGTGGTTCCTCTGTATGAAGGAGATGATGCAAAAAGGATCACTTTTGATACATAGAAGAGGAGACCCACTAGTTTGTGCTAAATCAGTAGCAGCAAAGCGTCATTACTTTAAGGAGATGTGGACATTCTAAAAAAGACTGAGAAAAAGAGACCATTGACATGAATGGCAGTAAGGTGAATATTTTTCAAGAACTATCAATGAGCATGCTACAAAAAAAGGAAAATGTGCCAAGTCATCACCTGATTATTATTAGATAAAGGGATTCGGTACGGGAGGGGCTTTCATTTTTTTCTTTCCTTATGAGTTTGAAATACCTACAAACTGACCGACAATGAGGACGTCATCCAACTTATGCAGGACCTATGCATACATTTGGGACCAATGATAAACAAGACAGGCAAGACTGATCATGAGATATTCTTTAATGTGTTTGCCGGAGCTCGGGCGAGAAAGAAAATGTTCGGCATCCACACATTTAGAAGGATTAGAACTAGCCCCCTCCCCAAGGAATCATGATATATAGGAATACTGCGGAATGGGGTTGTTCTGACGCAAACATTATAAACAAGGGGTCAAAAGGGTGAAGAGGGATTAACTAGAGTGGAAAACCGTGAAGATTTGATGAGTGAAAGGGGTGTAAGAAATTCTGTATATATTTTGTTTGATGTTGGATGGTGGCAGGGGTAACACTCTGGTGGCATAGTCTATTTCCAGGTGTATCACTGGAGTTAGTGTGGCAACATTCATTGGCAGATGTATGTGGAGGGGCTCTACTTAGAGGAGGAATTGTTGGGGGGATGGCTGTGAAAAGATCCAGACCTATAATGGCCATTAGGAAGAATGGATAAAATAATCCCACATGCCAGATACTGAGGAGTGCTGCTTTAAATACTTTAATTAGATGGATATGACTTTGAAGAAGTTAATGGTCGCCACCCTACTTTTAAAAGGATTATATTATCCCATTAAAAAGTTGTCACTAGATAGAGGGATGTTTCAAAAGAACTTTTCTATATTGGTTATATGGGAAACCCACAGTAGAACTGGAGAAGAATATAAATCAGGGGTAGGGGCAAAGGTCAAGCTTTCTGGCCCTCACCAATAACAAAAAAGTGAGGAGTTGGTATTGCTGTAGGAACAATATCCCACTGGAAGAAGTATAGCTCAGATGTGATATGGAAGGAAGACTGTTAACAATTAAAGGGAAAAATGCTGGGAAATGGCTCGCGCTTGTGGCTTTTTATGCCCCAAATGTACACCAGTTTAGTTTCATGATGTCATCCCTTCAAAAGATCGAACAATGAGCTGAAGGTACAAAAATAGTGGGGGCAGGATTTTAATATGATAAGAGACCTGGCAATTGGTTGGATGTCTGGACTAGGGAAATGGAGTCAGCATAAAGATAAGGCAGCAGGAGTTTGGGTGACTGCTTAGATCAATACTTGTGGTGCAATGCTTGGAGAGAGGTAAATCAGAGAGTTAAGGGGTACCCATTTTTATTCTATCCCTCGTAAATAATACACAAGAATAGACTACCTGCTGCTCCAAAAAAGTAAAGAATACCTTATGATGGGCGCACATATAGCAGTGATAGGGTGGTCAGATCACAAAATGGTGGTGATTGATATCAAATGGGGACCAAATACTAAGAAAACACGCTGGTGGCAATGTAATCATAACCTTTGGAAAGAAAACATTTTTATAGATTTCCTAGAAGACTAATTAAAACACTTCTTTGAGGAAAATGATAAAGAATCAGTGTTCAACAACACTCTATGGGAGGCAGCTAAAGTCACCAGAAGGAGATTTTTTAATTGCAGAAGCTTCTAGAAAGGAAGAATACGCAACTGATACTGGAAATTCAGAATAAACTGCAACTCTAAACAAGCTGAGCTTGGACAGAGTCTATCAGAAGTTGATGCTGTTAAGCAGACATATTATGAAAGGGGAGACAAGGTGGAAGCACTATTAGCCAATAAATGAATAGCACAAAGGGTAGACAGAGGGGTGAGGAAAATTAAAGATGCACAAGGGCGTGAATGAGATCATCCAGAGGATGTGTCTCAATTGTTTGCTCAATATAATCAATTACTATACCAAAGAGAATGGGATGAGACCGAGAAAAGCATACTAACCTATCTACAAGGAATAGGAATTCTGTAGCTAACTCGGAATTCAGCAATTCAGGTAGACAGGTTGATCACACTGGAGAAGCTAAACATAGCTTTCAAACACTGGAAAGTGCATAAAGCAGCAGAAGAAGATGGATATACGGCTACCGTTTATATGGTTTTTTCTAGATCTTTCTTTCTCATCTTACTAAGAATATGCAATGGGCTATTGAAGGGGAGGAAACCCCCTCATCGTTTTGTGCATTATGCTCATTTTACAGGCCAATAGCGTTACTTAACTTAAATGTTAAAATATTTACAAAGATACAAGCCCTAAAACTGGATCAATATCTTCCATCCTTAATGTAACCCAACCAGCGGAGATTCATAAGTGTAAGACAAGGGGCAGACAACCTACGGAAAACCCTCAACCTAATGTAGTTACCACGTGAGGCGCCTGGTACTGTCTTGCGGCCTTGCAGAGCACATTCTTTCTTGGGATAACACATATTAGCAACAGTTATGGAACACAGGAAAGTTTCAATGGGAGCTAGCAGCATGGGTCTGTCTATCATCAATGCTTAGACCTTTTCAGGTTTCTACTTTGGGTCCGTCTCTACCACGCAGCCATGCAGGGCCGAATGTTTCTACCATAGCTACAAAAATGGTGCTTACGTATATGTGCGCACTAAGTCTAAGCGTCTATAATAATTTGGTTGTGCAGGGTCTCTAAGCATGCCTCCTCCCCCCTGGTACATCGTAAGTGTAGTTATGGGATTAGCATTACTCTAAAGCTCCTAGGGGGGGGTGGGAGAGGTTCATTTCCTTCCCAAGAAGAGGAATGTCCTGCTACCCCCTGACGTGGACATTCCACCCTCAGAGGATGAATATGCAGTGCCTGTGGCAGAGGCAAATGCACTCATTGCCAGAGATGATGTGAGAGATGGGAGATTGGCCCATCATGGACTGATAGACAATTTCCTTGGACACTTTAACATGGCAGAAGCCATGCACAGCTGTGTGACACTCACTTCAATCAATAAACATGACAATGACACAATCAGGAATGTCCTCGCATTGATGAAGTTCAATGGTTTTAATGTAATGAAGTGCCCCAAATATCCCCCATCCTTCCTCCCCTCACCAACTCCCCAGCACACTAGCCCCCCTCTCTATCTCCCCACCAATTCCCCAGCACACACTCCTCCCTCCCACCTACCTCCACCAACTCCCCAGCACACTATTCCCCTTCCAACCTCCCCTACCAACTCCCAGGCACACTATCCCCCTCTCGCCTCCCCCCACCAACTCCCCAGCACACTGTCCTCCCTCCCTCCTCCCCCACAAACTCCCCAGCACACTATCCCCATCCCCCACTAACTCCCCAGCACACTATCTCCCTCTCCCGCCTCCCCCACCAACTCCCCAGCACACTATCCCCCTCCTGCCTCCCCACACCAACTCCCCAGCACACTATCCCCTCACCTGCCTCCCCCCAACTCCCTAACAGACTACCCCCACCCCCCGCCTCCGACCACTAACTCCCCAGCATGGTCACCCATGGCAATTAGTGTCTCAGAGTCCATTACAACTGTAGTCTCTTTCCCCATATGCCAGCCCCCAGTGATCCTGGCCGCTGAAGGCGCTGTGACTGACGCCTCAGTGTGTCCTGCTGTGACTCCTCTGTGGGAGTGGTAGAAGTTTAAGGGATGGAGCCTGATCCCTGCATCTGTTGGCGTGTCAACTCATTGCTCTGGCGGATGGCCTCCGTCAGTACAGAGACACCTTCAGTCATCTCCCTGACCCTCTGGGCGTATAGTGTCAGGGCGACCGTACTGGCAGTTGTCTCGTGGTTCTTTGTGATATCCCGCACAATCCTGCCTGTGGCCCCTTGGATGCTGCCCCATATGGCCTGCAAGAGTTCGGAGTGCTTGTGCCCTATTGCCTCCATCTTCCTCTGTCTCCGCTCAATCTCATCAAGCATCTGCAGCAATGTGCTGCTTGTTGGTGTGTGCTGTATGGGGGGCTGTGCAGTGTGCTGGGGCTGCCACCAGGAGAGCCCTAGGATGGGGTATCCACATCCGCCTGAGGTGTGTGAGCATGCTGCCGGAGATGAGGGCTCTCAGGTGTTGGGCTACGTTGCTGGTGGTTAGGGCGCTCAGGTATAGGGCTACACTGCTGGCTGTGAGGGTGCTCATGTGTTGGGTTGCGCTGCCAGCAGTGAGGGCGCCCATGGGTCTGTGGCCCTTCTGCATGTGGTGACACTGGGCTGGTGTCCCCCTGTGTTTCTACAGTCGCCCTGCCTGGAGGTGTGGCCTCCATGTCAGACCCTCCAGCTATGGGAGTGGTTGCAGTTGGCCTTGCAGTGGTTCTGGTGGACTGTGGGGTGGACGTCGGCCTGGCCTTGCTGCTTTGCTGTGTCTCATGGTGGGACATTCACCTTGGCGTGGGCTGACTGCGCCTTTGCGAGGTGGCAGTGCTGGTGGCAGACCTTGAGGGCCTGGAAGTGCCACTTGCCAATGGGCCTGCCCCCTCACCCTCCTGAGATCTCTCTGGCAATGCGTGAGGGCCTGGAAGGGACATAGGAAATGTTGTCAGGTATGGTGTCCCCACATGTGTTGGCATGCAATGCCCATTTACTATGGTATATGTTGAGACCCCACAAATTTGGGCAGATGGACATGGTTGGTCAGGGGAGATTGCATGTGGGTCCAGCATCATGGGGATGGTAGCAGCAAAGAGTGTGTGACACAAGGCCAGTTGGTCTTGGGCAGGGGGGGCAGGATGTCCATGCAGGGGCAGCTGATGTTTGGCATGCATGCTTGTGGTCCTTCATGCCCCCACATCCCCTCCCAACATGGGGCCTGCCAACTGGGCCGCAAGATGCTGGAGTCACTGCTGCACAGTGTCATGGTTGCTTACACACCACCGTCCCGTTGGCACAAGGTACACCAGCAGGTGTGTGGTGTGCACAGCACTTGCATAGGTCACTTGCCACCCCTTCCCACTGCTGCAATGCACAGGGATGCCCTTGGTTCCCTGCCCCGTGGCTGCTGTGGAAGGTGGCTGCTGTGGCACCCTCTCACTCCACTGTGTTGGCATGTCCAGCTACTGGGTCTGCTGATATGAGTCCCTTACCGCTGGGGCATCTTATGCTAGACTCTCATTTGTCCAGGCACTTGTGCTGGGGGGGTTGACTCACCTCCTGCCTCCTGGCTACTGGCACCTGCCTCCGCACCTCTGACTCCCATGATTCCCTCTATGCCCAGCACTGTGCTGCACTTTCCCTCCCAGGTGGTGAGGACCAGTGGCTCCACAGTTCTTCCTCCTGTGGCAAGGGACTCCACGCACCCTGACCCTGAGGTTATTCCAGCATGTGTGACAGTACTCCCCATCTCAGGGGATGCCGGCCAGAGCTGTCACTTTCTGGCTGATGGCATGCCAGATGGCTGTCCTATGCTGATGTTTTCCTTTGGCGAATGCCATGTAGCTCATCAGTGTGAGCAACAACCTCATCGGTCAGGACCACCAGCACCCCCTCACTAAACTTTGGTTTTCGGAGTCCATTTTCGGCCATCTGGCCTCTAACCTTCTCCTAAGACTTTCTGTCTTGTTTCCAGGTCTGTATGGCTGCATGAGGGGGAGATATTTGATGGATTGTGTTTTTCAAAAAGGCCACTGCAATGATTCCCGTTCCGGCGGGAACGCAATTTCCGTCGGCGCTAATAGCCAGCGGTAGCGATACTAGCACTGAAGTTTTGGCAGTAGCCCCTATTTCGGTGCAATTTCCACCAGGCACTAATACCGTTACCGCCAGAGTCAGAGTCAGGTATGCATTCACGCAAGGTTGTGAGGTGGCGCTAATTTCACTGCACGACGCGGCAGTTACGCTATTTTGCTCGGCAGAAATTGTGCCGGATTACCGCCACACTTATGATGAGGCCCAGTATCTCCACAAGCTCACCACCCAAGCCAACACAGCCTGCCTCTATGTCCGTTTCACCTTTCCTGCTACCATAAATAAAAAATACATCACTTGCGAATTTCCAGAGCCCATCTTCTGTTTCTGTCTTGTCATCCATTGTTACATGGCCCTCTGCTTCTGGGTTGGCCGCTCTGGTCTGACGATATCCAGCATTCACCTCCTCAGGTGAGGGGCGTAGAGCCACCACACCCTGGCGTGCTTCCAGCAGGGACTGAGGCTTTGTTGTTGTAACCGAAACTGCCAGGTCTAATCTGAAGATGTTGGCTTGGAGTCACTCACTGAGTAACACCAAGATCATCTGGAAGCGCTGCCTCAGCAGTCCTGCGGCATATGTACACTTATTTACTGACTCAGCATCATCATTGAAGGCAGGTTTCACTGTCTGAGAACTGGAATAGAGAATATTTTGCGTCTAGTTAGTCACCATTATTTGTGGTGGTTTGTGTCTCTTGGGTTGGCCATGCAAAATTGTAGAGGCCCTGAATGATACTGTAAAGTCATGTTCTCGAAGTTGGAAGAATAACATTAGGAAGTTCATTTTTAATGTAACTGATTAAATTTGCCATGCTAACTTTGAAGTTCCTGTTAATTTGGCGGCAGGGACTCATTACGTGTACACTTTCACTTACACGGATCTCCACTGCAGAATTTTCCTTATTTGCATGGGATAGTGCAAAACGACAGCGTCCACACTTGTACTCCGCCCTTTTGCACTCCACCATGAAAATTGAGTAAACGCTGCCTGCCATGTACGCGTGGCAGACATCGTTACAATGGATTCCTATGGAGTCCGCCTGCTTTAGCTGGCAAACCCCATATAAAACCCTAGCATTTGCGCCAGCATGAAACTCCATGCCGTTGCAAATGCTGGAGTATTTTGTATGCCGGAGAGGAAGGGAGCGGTGAAAACGTAAGTTAGGCTCGCCTCTCCTCTCTGCCATACAAATCAAGGAAAATGAGGCATGCCCTAATGAAATGTGTAAAAGCTTTATGCAAGGCTTTTATGCATTCTGTTTACAATACGGTGAGCTGAAAATGTACTCCATTGTATACAACCCTATAAAATCCCTGAGGTTTGTGTGCTCCGGAACAATTCTGGGACGGGTATAGCATGCCGGTTTTCCAGACCCATTTCTACACAGCTGTCTTGAAATAAAGCTTTTCTCAATCTTTGGTATCTGGTTTCTTATTTGGATTTGGGTAAAGACTGCTGATGCACAATTTGGTGCCGTCACACCTATGATTTGCCATGCCCAACTGAGACGGTAACAAAAGTAATGGCCCACTTCCCTTTAGATCCATGTGCACACCTGTATAGGTCTGAAGCCTAATTTAAACCTCTAGAGGGATTTTGGAGGAGAGCTGTCTGTGAACGTTGATATTTCTTCTTGGGCTGCGCCAAAGACTACATTAATTTAAGGCAGTGCTGGTCATGCGGGAACATGATGTGTTAAGTGGTTATAATTGGCTAATAACTATAAGTACAAGCTCTAAATGTAACCAATGCAGAACATATAATCTTAAAAGGATAGGATAACTGGGGCCAAAGGCGTAGCCAATGGAGAATGAAGCCGAGGGTAGGAGCCAGAAAACTCAAAAATATGTAAGGTCTTGTCTTAAAATGGCAGACAAACAAGCGTTATCTGGGTAAAAAAAATGCTAGAAAATGAAAAAAGAATATAAGTAAGTAAAAGAGGGGCAAACACCAATTTAAGGAGAGGCAGGACCCTCAGGCCGTGGTACGGTGTCCTTATTTTGCATGAATTACTGGCCTTAGATGTGTAAATACTTAGGAAAATGGTACTCCATGACAAAAGGGGATATGCAACCACAGTTCCCAGGAGATGGGATTTTTTTTATTTAAATATGTTTATTGTAGTTTAAACAGCAGAACAAGGATCAATTTCCTCTTATATCTCGGACGTAGAGAAAGGTAACCAACAACAAAACGAACACTGCAAAGGCAATGGAAACATTACATATCTGATAAAAGGGAGAGGGTGGAGGCGAGGAAGAGGCTACTTTGCTATATCGCATTCAAAAACTAATGGCAGCGTTCTACATGTTCAGGGGCACACAGATATATCGTTCCATTAGAACAAAGGGTCAGGGTAGAAGGTACTTAACTCAACCAGACAGTCCAAACGCTGTTTCATTACTGTTCTCGTTATTGACCAATGGGCTTTCAATTATTCAGTTTGGGTTGTGGGGGGTTGGAGGCAGCCCGTGCCCATGGTGCCTTTGTTGCATATGACCTTATGAGTATTTGACTCAGGCTGTGTCAACAACGATTAGAAATTGAAAAGCTGTTACTTGGACATCTGATACCTAGATCAGATCATATAGGTGTTCAAATAGGTCCCACAGTATGTCAGCCCTTGAGAGACATGCTTTTTCATAAAACTGTGTCTTTCATGGGCACACAATAGCAATGCATTGCTTTCCCTCCATTGATTGCTTGGCGGTTCTTTTGCCTTCCAGTTAGAAACAGTGATTTTGTATGGCGAACAGTAAGAAATGCGATTATATGTCGGGCTCCTCATCATGCCACGTTTCCACCTCTTGCCCAAACAACGGGATAGTTGCAATCATAGAGTACATTTTTGTGACTGCTCCAACCCATAAAAGATCTGCATTCTATCACAGAATTCAAAGTAAGGCTGGACTCTGGCGGAACATTGAGTAAACCTATAAAAACAAATCAAGGTGTGAAACAAGGCTGCCCGTTGGCAGCCACATTATTCAGACTATTTCTGTCCGATATTGGAGAATACCTTGAAGCTGTCACATCATTCCCCCCAAAAATCAATGGGATGACTGTAAACTGGATTTTATATGCAGACGACATTGTAATACTGGATCAAACTCCAATTGGACTATCCAGGAAGCTTGTTGCACTCGAGGGCTACGTAAAAGAAAACAAATTGAAAATCAACTCTGCAAAGTCGGAAATAATTATCCTCCAAGACCTCACAAGAAACAAAAAACGGAACTTAAAAAGTGCTCCGAATTGGAGGCTGTGTAATGACAACGTGAGATGTGTGAAAAAGGCCAAGTATCTAGGAGTCTGGTTCAACAGCAACATAAATGATGCCCCCTGGACGGAGAACATCATACAAAAATGCAGACAACTAGCATGCCAAGGGGTCATCATAAATAAAAAATTCGGAAAATTTTCCTTGCTACCAGTGCTAGCTCATTACAACCAAAAAGCCACTCCCACGCTCATCTACGGCGCGGAAAGCGCCCTAGGCGCCTCTGCCACCTTGTGGCCACAGTTGGAAAACCAATACTGGAGACGAGTCCTGCACATACAGAAAGGAATCTCGAGTGCGTGCGTCAGATATGAATTAAACCTCATCTCCTTGCAGGCACGAGTGCTATGGAACATGCTATCCATCTACCGGAAAATAATCACAGAAGACTGTACTCCCCAGTTTAAGATCTTACAGGAAGCACTTAAAGGCAACCCTGAAACCGTGCTGTGTAGATGGGCAACTGGTTGCAATAATCAGCTAAAGCAACTTGGCACGGACCAATTTACACTGCAAAATAATCCAACCCTCGTTAAGAAAAAACTATGGGAACAAGACTGGTGTCTAACAGTGGATGCGCGAAATCGCCACAAGCTCTTTGATGACGCACCCATCGAAGCTAAAGACCGCAAACAGATGCTGCAATACCTGATAAAGACACCTAATGCTCGACATAGAATGACCTATATGAAATTTCGCTTAAACTTATTCAATACAAGAGTAAGCCAAGCGACAAGAGCACGAAAAGTAACAGCCATGCTCAAATGCCGCTTTTGCGAGAAACAAAATGAGACTCTCAAACACCTTACATTGTACTGTGAAAGCCTGAAAGATCTTAGATCTGTCCATTTAGGCCGCCTGGTACTACAGTATGACACTTTATGTGGAGAGGACTTGTGGCGCAAACTCCACAACCCCAGGGAAAAAGAAATCTTTGGGTTATCAAATTTTTTACAAAATCTGGAAACACTACTGAAGTTGGACACGAAAGATGTAAACTAGCGAGGCCCATGACGATGGTGTGTCGGAGTAGCTGCAAAGCGAAACAGGGGAAAATAAAACAGCAGCACACTGAGATACTGCCGCATGAACGAGATTTGAGAGTCTAGAAGTGGTTGCTAGCTGGTTTCTAGTAGCTCCACAGACTAGCTTCTCTCCGCGGCTTGGGTCCCCCATGGCACTTCTCCGACACACTGTGGGAGGGGCATGGGAAATCTCTTTTCAAAAAGTTTTGTATAAACTAAATGAAATAAAAAAAAAAAAAAAAAAAGAGTACATTTTTCTCCAGAGGGTTTGCATCTTTGGGCAAATCCATATTGCATGACCTAGTGTGCCTAGCTGTCCACTGCCCACCCAACATGAAGGGCTGTTCAGCAGTTTCATTGAATGCTATTTAGTAGAGGTGTAATATATGCATTGAATCAACTTGAATTACATTTCCCTCTTTTTTAGGTGCTAGAGATGTCTTTTATTGAGAAAAAATAGGCATAGATGCCCTCTCTGTCAATTGTATATTTAATTCTTCGTACCTTACTGAAGCCAATGTTAGGTTCCTTTGTGCGTTATTTGGAATGCATAGCTGATAAACGTTTCTTAGCATTGGGTAGATTGTTCATCATTTCTGCTTCGCAAGCTGTGGGTTCCCTTTCAGGCATGATATCAGCCATTCTCCCGTCCTCAATCCTAAAATCTCTCTGTGGCATCTGAGAAGGGTTTAAGTACGTAATCCGTGTACAGATCCACAGTGCGAATGTTTTGCCATTCCGTCTCTTGTCTAATTCTTGTTGATTAGTTGGTTGTATCAACAGTGTTCTTCTAATGCTAAGCCATGATGGAATGCTCTCAGTGTTTGATTTAGTTAGTTTTAGCGTTTGATGCCAACATCTAAATGTAACCTCTATTAACAGGTGTTTCATTTCATCGCAAAGATTTTACCACAAATATGTAGATGGGGTGTGGGTTTAGGTACTTAGAAAGGTGGGGCTGTGGGAGGTCAAATAGAGGAGCAGGGGGTCACCTCCCATATTTCTTTGCAGGGAAAATGTGGTAAATAAGTATGGTGAAATGTGATTCAATTAAATCCCTGTGAGGAAATCACATAGATCCGGTGTTCCTTGATATGTTTGGGGATTAGTGAGGGTGGAAGTGTGATAATATCTTGTGGCGTGAAGGGTTGGCGTTTGATCAATGTTATGGCCCGCCAGCTGTAAGTGTCCCTTTCCTTGAGCCATTGTTTAATCCAGCATAGTTGTGCTGCTAGGAATTGGCTATCCATGCCGGAAAGGCAAGCTCCCCATCTTGTTTGTTAGGATCTAGCGTCTGGCTATTAAGTCTTGCCTTTCTGTGTCTCCATATAAACCTCCCAATTTCTCCATACAAATAATTAACTACCCGAGTGGAGCCACACACATCATTTGTGCAAGATACACCATTTTGGGGAGTATGTTCATTTTAACTGATTTAATATGGCCCGTTAAGGAGAGCAGGAGAATGTTATATTTTTCAAGATTAGATATAATGTTTGTCATAATGGGATGGGAATTATTATGGATCAAATCTCCCTAGCCCAGGTTGATAATCACACCTAGGTATTTGATAGCCTGTGATTGTAGTTTGAATGGGACCATTCCCACTGGATCCCAAGGTACGTCGATTCTGAGGGGCATTACCTCTGATTTGTCCAAATGAATTTTGTAGCACACTATTGGGCGAAACTGCTCCAGTATTTTCAGAATACTGGGAGGTTTTTGGGACAATGGCATATATATAGCAGTACATCACCTGCATACAAAGATATACAGTGTTCTGGGCCCTCAGTGTAAGGCTCTACAATTTGGTATCCTTTCAAAATGTGTGCGCTAGTGGCTCAGTGACTATGGTGTACAAAAGTGGGGAGAGAAGGCACCCTTGGCGTGTATCCGTATATAATGAAAATCGGGGATACCTTGCCATTCGTCACCACCAACGCTGATATAGCAGCTTGACAAGATTATTGAAAAGTACCTTGATGACAATCCTTTCTAAAACAGCAAACATATAGTCCCATCGGACTCTATTAAATGATTTTTCGGCATTGAGGGTTAGGATAGCATCTTCCAGATCCAAAGGGCTGACTATGATATGCCGGGTGGGACACATATTGTCTGTGGAGTGTCTATTTATTATAAAGCCGGTCTGGTCCATTTGCACTTATGTGGGCATTAGTCGTTCTAGACGTTTCGCTAAACATTTGGCCAGGATATTTATAGCCGCATTTGTAAGAGAAATCAATCTGTAGGTACTACATTGTAATGGATCTCTGTCCTGTTGGTAAGAGTATTATACTATGTTGGTTTCAGACATGGATAATGGTGGTTGTCCTGCCTCGCATTTTTCAGTGAAAATCGTAGTTAATATAGGAGCGAGGTATTCTAGCATTGCCTTGTACAAATCAATTGGTAGGCCCTCTGGGCCTTATGCGTTTCCACCAGCAAAGCCGAATATAGCTCTGTTCAGCTCTACTTTCATAATGTTGTGTTAGGTTATATCATTTATATTACGCACCACTGACCCGAAGGCTTAGGGGCGCATTACATAGACAACACTAAGGAGCAAGCACATACCAGGGATCAAAGACTGAGGAGTTTGATTTTAAGGGACAGTGCCATCATTCTTTCTGAGGGACCTCTCCCATTCATTGTAAAGGGTTTGGGCGACCTTATAGAAGTATTTTTGTACGCATCAGGTTATGATGTCCCGCAAATCAGTTCTGAGGTTTTTTTTATTTGGGAAATGGCATCTCTAGTTTTCTTCTGAATGCAATCAACATGTTTCAGTTCTGCTATGATTCGCTGTTCCTCACTTCACCATTGACGACTCTTATGCGCCCATTGTGAAATACTGTAGCCTCTGAAAAGTGCTTTGTGTACGTCCCAGCATCTAGCTGTTTTGATAATGTCTCCCATGTTTTTGGACCAAAATCAGTCTGAGCTTTCTATAAAGCTGTCTACAAACTCAGGATATTTCAATATTGCCAGATGAAGTCTACACAAGGTGGCTTTTCTGGTATCAATCGAAAGTGCAATTTTTAATGTTACCGTAGCGTGTTGCGTCAATGTTATCAGTAAGATTTCACACCGCTCGACCATGTAAAAGGAATTGGTTCGAAGTAGCCAACGATCTAGCCAGGCATAACTCTGGTGACAGTGAAAGAAAAAGGAGTAATCCCTCCTTGTTGGGTGACGAGCTCCCCATACGTCCGCCATTCAGAGCTCTCTCATAATCATGTTTAATGTGGGGGATTTTTTGGGGGATGTGCTGGCGTGTGACTGTGGAGGAGTGTCGGCCCACTGAGTTGGGTTGAGTGATTTTGAAGTTGCTGCCTATAATTGTTAAGGCTAAGTAGGTAAAGAAACCAGGTTGTCTTCAATAGGGCTATACATATTTATTAGAGTTAGTTTCTGATGGTGTATGGTTCTATGGATAATTAGCTATCTGCTGTTGGGTCTGTTTTTGTGGTTACTTCTTTGAATGGGATGTTTTTAGTGATCATGATGGATACGCCTCTCTTCCCAGGACAGAGTGTGTGAAACGCTTGCCTCGGGGCAGCTTATCAGAATCTATTTTGTCAAGGCGTGTTTCCTGGATAAATGTTATGCTTGAATGTTCGTCTCGCAGGAAGTTCAACATCCTGCGTCTTTTAATCAGGCTGCCTAGCCCTTGGATGTTTAGAGTTATGCATGCAAGGGTAGTCCTGTCCGCAGGGTCTTGTCAGTGTGTTCGTCCCTTCTAGTTCCCTCTCTACCTTTCGTCAGTCATTGGGCACCGTGTCTCCACAGCTGTGCCATGTGTATTTGGAATCCTATATCCATTTCGAGTCGAAGAATGTAAACTCGTTGAGTACTGAATAGTGTAATTGTTCTAATGTCACTTCTCAGTGTCTTGGCTCCATCCGCCTGGCTCCATCCTGACCCCATTTGTACTAGTGCTAACCTATGAAATGAAGCAGTAACAACAGGAAGATTGAACATTGGGATCTTACAGTAGGATCGCAATGAGTCTTGCTTGCTACTGATGCAGGTGATGATGCATGATGATGATGATGATAGCAATTGGACCACAACTGGCATTGTATTGACTGGATATGATTATTTAGCTAATAAGTGTCAGAGAAACCATAACATATGTTCATGTTTTTTCTTTGTAATGCAGATTTTTTTTATTGGGAATATTTACTATTGTTTATTTGGGTTGTGTATGTATAGGCCTATTGTACATGAATATTAAAAAACATCACTAACCATTTTAATGTGTTTAGTGATTATTAAGGTGCCCACGAATTATCTGAGTTATTGTCTACTTTCTATTATATTTGCTCTGCTGTTGGACTTGCAATGTGAAAAAGTTTGTGCCGTTATACAATGCATTGTTCCTATATGTACTGCTCTTAATTCGGGAATTTCCTTTGTTTATAAACCATCCAGCTGATGTCAGATTCTGGGCAGATGCCCACAGCTGGCTTCTCGCCGTGTACCTCTTCTTACGTCTGGCCCATGCTTGCATTTGGGCATAGGGTATTAGCAAGCTACCTAGTCTAGTCTGTCCCTGCTACCTGGCCTCTTCTATGCTATGGCATAACTAACATAGACATCCCTTTATCTGCCTCCCTTTTACTAGTTAGGCTTCTTGGCTTGGTCAACGCAGGTTCTGCTGCTCTGCATCTCCTTCTAGTTTTCTAATCACAGTAGTGGAACACCATCTTGTACATTGGTGTGTGTGCTCAAAAGCAGCAGATTGCCAGAGGTGGCATCACCACAAGTAGCACTAACGTGTGCATGCAAATTTGCAGAACAGCAATCAGTAAATATATGCACAGACTCCAGGTATGCCTTTCGAGTTGCCCATGATTTTGGTCAGTTGTAGAAGCAACAAAGCTACCTGAGTACCTCCGGTTCCCCTGTAAGAAAAATCACACTTTTGGAGATTCTTTGTTGAACGGTGTCATGCTGCCAAACTCATAGCCATAATCAGATGTGAGGCACACCAACCTTTGGACAATTAGTTTAGTTCTGGGAATGACTTTGCATATTCCACCGCACAACCGGCGCCGTTTCCAGCTCTCGAGCTGAAAAGGGTGCAAGAGCCACAACCTTTTAAGACTATTGAAGAATTGGCCTTGATATAGGAAGCTGCTCCATCAATAGAAAAAGACATTTGCATACGTAATGGTGTTGCTTGCATGCGGGCTCCATTTGGACATAAAAACTGGGACACTTAGTGGCTCAAACATTTTGCTATCTTATCTATTTAGAATATGTCATAGTCAAGCCCAAGTGGACAAAGGAGGGGTGATTTGTACACTGAACAAGCATTGGTTGGCCACCGAGTGTACATCTATGGTACAAGAATATTGCAAATGGTGTACTATTTGTTTACAGAATTACTCTGGGAAGACTGCCCTCACTATGCCCGGAGCCCACCTGCCACCTCTGGCCCCTTTATCAACATACAGATGGACTTAATTCACCTGCCTCATTGTTATAACTTTGAATATGTTCTTGTGGTTCTGAATATTCTCTCCGTCTGGGTTAAGGACTACCCATGTTGGAGAGCATACACTGTTTCTGTAATGAAAGCTTTGATCAGAGACTTTGTACCAAGCTTTGGAGTACCACTGAGCATAAACAGGGGCACAAACATTGTTAATCATGTTATTAAGTGATTTGTGCGCTGCCCAAAATGGGTAAGAAAGAACTGTCTAGCAAACCTTTGTAGTGGGATGGGTCTCAAGTGGACTGGGTGCCCTCCCTCGACCATAATGATGAATTGATAGACGAATGTACTTGAAAAGGAATAAAAAAAAGATTCTTGGTGTAAACCAAAGCTTGCATGATGTATTACAAAGGTAGCGGGCGCCCCTCTCTCGCAAGAACAGACATGATAACCTGTTCAGTGGTTATTAACCACTTGAGAGTTCGCAGCCACTGCTTTTACTCACTGTGCCTTTCACAGATGGGAAATATCCATTTGCATATCAGTCTTTGTCCTGCCCAGGGGCAGTCCAGCACCGAAATACAATGGCAATTCCAATCTGAACGAGAGTACCACCAGCAACCCCATACACGTGTTTCACCCTTGTTGGGGATCATCAGTGAGGTGAAGCTGATGCCTCCCTAAGCACAGTGAGAGGGAGACCACGTCTGGTTGCCCCCAGGAGACCTAGGGTTACCAATCCCAGGTTCCTTAACAAATAGTATTACAAAGGTAGCGGGCGCCCCTCTCTCGCAAGAACAGACATGATAACCTGTTCAGTGGTTATTAACCACTTGAGAGTTCGCAGCCACTGCTTTTACTCACTGTGCCTTTCACAGATGGGAAATATCCATTTGCATATCAGTCTTTGTCCTGCCCAGGGGCAGTCCAGCACCGAAATACAATGGCAATTCCAATCTGAACGAGAGTACCACCAGCAACCCCATACACGTGTTTCACCCTTGTTGGGGATCATCAGTGAGGTGAAGCTGATGCCTCCCTAAGCACAATGAGAGGGAGACCACGTCTGGTTGCCCCCAGGAGACCTAGGGTTACCAATCCCAGGTTCCTTAACAAATAGTATTACAAAGGTAGCGGGCGCCCCTCTCTCGCAAGAACAGACATGATAACCTGTTCAGTGGTTATTAACCACTTGAGAGTTCGCAGCCACTGCTTTTACTCACTGTGCCTTTCACAGATGGGAAATATCCATTTGCATATCAGTCTTTGTCCTGCCCAGGGGCAGTCCAGCACCGAAATACAATGGCAATTCCAATCTGAACGAGAGTACCACCAGCAACCCCATACACGTGTTTCACCCTTGTTGGGGATCATCAGTGAGGTGAAGCTGATGCCTCCCTAAGCACAGTGAGAGGGAGACCACGTCTGGTTGCCCCCAGGAGACCTAGGGTTACCAATCCCAGGTTCCTTAACAAATAGTATTACAAAGGTAGCGGGCGCCATCTTTGAAAGGCACAGTGAGTAAAAGCAGTGGCTGCGAACTCTCAAGTGGTTAATAACCACTGAACAGGTTATCAAGTCTGTTCTTTCGAGAGAGGGGCGCCCGCTACCTTTGCAAACTAAATTTCAAGGAACCTGGGATTGGTAACCCTAGGTCTCCTGGGGGCAACCAGACGTGGTCTCCCTCTCACTGTGCTTAGAGAGGCATCAGCTTCACCTCACTGATGATCCCCAACAAGGGTGAAACACGTGTATGGGGTTGCTGGTGGTACTCTCGTTCAGGTTGGAATTGCCATTGAATTTCGGTGCTGGACTCCCCTGGGCAGGACAAAGACTGATATGCAAATGGATATTTCCCATCTGTGAAAGGCACAGTGAGTAAAAGCAGTGGCTCCGAACTCTCAAGTGGTTAATAACCACTGAACAGGTTATCAAGTCTGTTTTTTCGAGAGAGGGGCGCCCGCTACCTTTGCAAAACTATTTTTCAAGGAACCTGGGATTGGTAACCCTGGGTCTCCTGGGGGCAACCAGACGTGGTCTCCCTCTCACTGTGCTTAGAGAGGCATCAGCTTCACCTCACTGATGATCCCCAACAAGGGTGAAACACGTGTATGGGGTTGCTGTTGGTACTTTTGTTCAGAGGAGAATTGCCTAGTATTTCAGTGCTGGACTGCCCCTGGGCAGGACAAAGACTGATATGGAGGGACATTTCTTCTCTGTGAAAGGGACAGTGAGCTAAAGACTTGGTAGAGTCTCTCCCAGGGGTTACTCACCCAAGAACAGGTCAATGGGCTGTGTTCGTGCTGGTAGAGAGATTCACAGACCCCCCCTGGTTTTGCATAAATTAACTTTGGGTCTCACCCTAAATTAAAACGGCAATCCAGACGTGGACCCCTTGCTCACTGTTCTTAGAGAGGCGCACCTTCACCTCACTGATGATGCCCAACAAGGCTGAAACACGTGTATGGGGTTGCTGTTGGTACTTATGTTCAGAGGAGATTTGCCTAGTATTTTGGAGCTGGACTGCCCCTGGGCAGGACAAAGACTGATATGCAAATGGATATTTCCCATCTGTGAAAGGCACAGTGAGTAAAAGCAGTGGCTGCGAACTCTCAAGTGGTTAATAACCACTGAACAGGTTATCAAGTCTGTTCTTTCGAGAGAGGGGCGCCCGCTACCTTTGCAAACCAAAGCTTGCATGATGGTCTTGTGCTTCCACCTCAGCCATTCATCTGGGCTTGCTATCTCTGTGGAATTAGATCTGTTTTTCCTAAAAACTGCCCACAGACCTTTGTCATATTCGTCTCCCAATCGCCAAGCAGAACAAGGAGGACATTTGAGATGTCTAGATTTGCCAGCAACACCTCTTTAGCAAATATAGGGCCTCATCACGAGTTGGGCGGCATCCCAGTGCTAATTGCGCCGGGATACTGCCTAATGCAATTTGCGTTACCACAACTTGGTCCAGCGTAATTTGCGCGTATCCCGAGTTGCTGAGGTGATAAATCCCCATTGGGTCCAGAGGACCTAATGGAGTTGGGGGGGGGGCTATTACCACCGGTAGTAATTGCGCTGGCGGTAACAATGTCATTTAGCAAAAAGCTGAAGGTAAAAATGCCATTTTCTGCCCAACTCGTGATTTGGCCAGCCCTTAAATGTGGCGGTAATACCATTATCGACACATTTAAGGGCCCAGGCCAAACTCGTGATGAGGCCCATACTGTCAAGACGCAACATCCTCTGTTGCATATATCCTGGGCAAAACAATAAGAAATGTTGGAGATCTTCATATCTCCTTGTCAATTGGAAACCTTTGTGTCAGCTGGCAAGCTCCACCCCTTCAAACTGCTGGCCTACGGCAATTTATCACATCTTTCTAACACACACAGATGTATTTGTTGCGTCTTGGTTAAAGGTCGCAGATAAGGTGTCAAAACTATTGTCATTTATATAAGAGCTTTAACATGAGGGCTTGAAATAGGGGCTTTGAATGTAGGTTTGTAATGCTTTTCAATGCAGGTTGACATATGAGGATGGATTTATTTGGTTTGGCTATATGTCCTACCCATTTACCGCCCATTGCTAAGTGAAATTTATAGGTTTTTCCTCCCATTCCCACCCATCTCCACCGACAACACACCTCTTTTTGCACTATTTGGCTGAATTTCTACTGTGTGGTGAATTTGTCAGCCATTTTTACTTCCAAAATGGCGGCCCCAATGTGTTAAATAATTTTTAAGTAATTTGACATGATTGATGCTTTTAAATACATTTACTGCATCTTTCAAGTTATGTTACACATTTTACAGTATAAACAAGGTACTGTAATATTTTAGTTTGGGTTTAAAATGGCCGTGCAAATGTGCTTCCAGTGGCTTGTGGGCAATTATCTAGTGTTTTTGATGTAAGGAGTACCTGATTGGCTGTGCAGTTAGTGCCGTGATTGGATGTGCATGCAGTGTTTGTCCAAGTAAGCCATTTTGTTTCTGGTCAGCCATAGCTGAAAGCTATGTGTTTTGTTTGCATTTCTTCATTTTTTGTTTTGTTGTTAATTTGTGTTGGCACCTATTTGCTATGTTAATTAAACAAAGTGAAAGACGGCGGTGTCTTGGTGTTCCCGATGCCGCCGCCGACTTTCACTTTGTTTTACTAACGTTGCAAATATGTCCTAGCAGTAGATGTATGCTGTTAACCCGCCACCGGCACCTATTTGCAATGTCAGTTCAACAAAATTCGTCTGCGCGGCTTGTCTTTCCTGATGCCACTGCTGCCGACTATCACTTTGTTTTACTAACATTGCAAATATGTCCCAGCAGCAGATGTATGCTGTTAATCCGTTGGTGGCATGTCTTTCCTGATGCCGCCATCGACTTTCACTTTGAATAATGAACAGTGCTGGTCATTGGGCCGGCTCTCGGCGGATCCGAGATCCGGCACCAGATGTGTAGCCGGATCTCGGGATCCGGCCAGAGTCAGCGCCCAAGCCCATGAACCGCGCTGAAAAAAAGAAAAAGAAAAAAAAAAGCGTCTGCGACGGCAGCATTTGCCGTTTATTGCGGCTTTGGCACTGATGTGTAATGCACAAGGCTCACTACATGTACAACTGAAAGGAATCAGTTGTACATGTAGCGAACATTGTGCATTACACACAGCGAGCATTGTGCATTACACACCAGTACCAAAGCTGCGTAACAGTCAATGCTACCCTCGCGGGCGTTTTTTTTTCTTTTCCTTTTTTTCGCACAACAAAATGAGCCAGGGCTCATCAAGGGGTCTGGCCTAACTACAGGGGTCCTGCGGGCCGTTAGGCCACGCCCCCCTGACGAGCCCTGGCTCAATGGGCTAATGGCACCCCTGCCAGGCAACCTTTTGTAGTGATCAACACCCTCTCCCCAGAGGGGAGAGGGTGTTGATCTCTGCATTTATATTCTATAGGCTTGCCTGGCAGGGGACAGGGCCTCGCCTATTCAGCCTTAATGGTGGCGCTGCCCCTTGCCAGCTGGGTAGGCGCGGCGTCACCATTAAGGCTGAAAGGGTGAGGCCGCTGGAAGCAGAGGCCGTTTTCCTGAAGACTGAAACTCTCCAGGAAAACGGCCTCAGCTTCCAGCGGCCTCGCGTTTTCTCCATAATGGTGGCGCCGGCCCACGGGCATCTCCTGCTTAAAGGGATGCCTCGCAGGTGCGGCGCCACCATTATGGCTGAAAGGCATTTTTTTCTGGAGCCTGAAGCTTTCGCACACGAGCGAGAGCTTCAGGCTTCATAAAAAAATCATTTTCGTGTAGTGGCCGGGGCTGGCAGGGGAGATTAGTGGGCCCCACAGGGCCCCGCCTCAAAGGAAATTTCGGAGCCTGCCGGGGCTAATCCCCGGCCGGCCCCGTCCCTCTTAAAGCCCTGGCCGGCGGTAAAAGGCAATGTTACCGTTGTGGGCGCTTCTTTTTCTTTCTTTTTTTTTAAGTATTTATTTGATCGGATGGCCACTACCAACCCCGCCCCCTCCAGACCACGCCCCCTGTGTCACCCCAACTCCTCCCCCACCCCGGCACTCGTGGGATCCCCCACCACATTTTTTCCATTTCCACCACTGATAATGAAGGATTGGGATACACGGTAAACATTAAGGTTTGCCGACGCTCACATAGTTTCTGATTAAATGTTAAAACTGGTTACAGCTGAGCTTTCTTGTTTCCAAAGGCGGCAGTTTACCCGCTACGCTGCAACTCCACCCCTGTCCCATGTTAATAGTGCAGGCCCGGAAGGCTTGTTTCAGTTAAGGGTCTTGTTTGCGAGCTATGTACAGTGACCAGAAATCTCCCTTTTAATTTGGACTTTTAGGTGCTGCTCTAAGTCGGAACGACTGCATTAGACTACAGCTAGGGAAACATGACATATGAGCAGATACACAAAGCTTGTTTAAAATCGTAAGTATGATTAATTTTCTTGGCAAAAGAGTGCAAAAATGGGATTTGGCCTGTCCTGAGCCATGCTTGGTGTTGCTCAAATAGCATCTGAAGGGAATGGAACGATGTAGCAGAATCCTCGCTGAGTGCTGGAGAGGTCGCAAAAGGTGAAGAAGATGACACTGATATCAAAGAGGTTGTGCTGTGAAGAATAACCGGTGTAGTAAGAAGCCTAACGTCCGATCGAGTGCTTGATCGTCTTTCATGCAATAATCAGGCTTCTCACGGCCCGGAATTCGGGCAGAGTGGTGGACGATGGGCAGGGGAGGGTCACTCAGCTGTGCCGAATTGGACACGTTAAGATCATTGCTCATTAGCACTGTTGTGTCCCCTGGTGAGCTGCATTCCTGGGCATCTTGAAATCATGTGTGTTGAGCAATATACTCCGCAGGTGACACATCACCCTTACGGACACCTTCCCAGTTAAAATAAAGGAAAACACGGGGCGAGGAGCATTTTTTCATTCATACTTTTCAGCGTGTGCTGTTTTCTTTCCTCGCTCTGATGAGCTCACAGCTGAGGTTTCGGCATGCACCCCTCTCCCAGGTAAATTGATACTTCAGCGATTACAGAGAGTCTATACCAAATGGGGCAGCTGTGCGTATCAACTAAAACACACTCAACTTAAGGAGAACAGAACAAGCACATATTTTCTTTAAAAGTTCCCTCGAGTCTGGTGAGTCTCTGCTTAGTGCCTGTGCCATTCTGGGGGAATCTCTGCTTAGTGCCTGTGCTATTCTGGGGGAATCTCTGCTTAGTGCCTGTGCTATTCTGGGGGAATCTCTGCTTAGTGCCTGTGCCATTCTGGGGGAATCTCTGCTTAGTGCCTGTGCTATTCTGGGGGAATCTCTGCTTAGTGCCTGTGCCATTCTGGGGGAATCTCTGCTTAGTGCCTGTGCTATTCTGGGGGAATCTCTGCTTAGTGCCTGTGCCATTCTGGGGGAATCTCTGCTTAGTGCCTGTGTCATTCTGGGGGAATCTCTGCCTAGTGCCTGTGCCATTCTGGGGGAGTCTCTGCTTAGTGCCCGTGCCATTCTGGGGGAGTCTCTGCTTAGTGCCTGTGCCATTCTGGGGCGTCTGTGCTTAGTGTCTGTAAGTTAATGATGGAAGCAGCACCATAGGACCAGATCAACAAAAAAGACACGAAAGCACAAGAAACGGCCTAGACTCCGATGCTCGTTGACAAGTATGCACGTCACTGCACTACGACCAGAGTGCAAACTAATGGTGATTAAAGACACGTTTTACAAATTAACCGATTCACACGATAGACATTTCAGTGGACATAGGGGACTAGTATTTCCTGCTCCAATAAATACTAATGTTTCCTGCAAGCCCTTAAGGACAGCATGCATGAGAAATAACGGTGATAAACGCACACACAATCAATCCTCATGGCTGGCTGTGGCACCGTCTGCCACGCGCCACCCTCCTCGCACCCCTATGTTCCCACAAGCTGCTGACTAGAACAGAATGCGGTTTAGCTGTAGATATTTGGTTAAAACAATGATTTATAGCTGAAACACATTCTTTTGATTAACATAGCTGCCCTCAGCTGCCACACTAAGCATATAATCGGGTCACACTGAGGCGGGCTGTACCATCCAGCTGTAATATGACCCCTCCCCCACACCGTCTCTCGGCTCAGGCCATTATTACCTACCTCTGCCATGCTAACAGCAGTGGCTTTGACTCACTCAGAGGTCAATTTTTCTCTTTTGGTGGTGTGTTAGGCAAAGTTTGTGTGCAGTACCCTTTGGGACCACTACACACAACTAGGACTACAGGTGTAAGCAAAACCAACCTTTGGTATAAGTCTGTAGTACACAGTTTTGTGGTAGCGCTGCTGAGCAGTCAGGTTTATCTCAAGTGGGAATGTGAGTTTTAAGGATGTTACACAGAGGTCTATAATTACAAGTATTCAAATAGACTCTTATACTCAAGGTTTCTTGGTAAAACACTTATTAATTTATTACACAGTCAGTTAGAAAACATTCACTAGAGGGAGGCAATCTATATCACACAAAAATATACTTCAGTACTTCACAATTCAGGTTCTGAGGCATTTAAACTACTTTGCAGGAGGAGCAAAATGGCATTCAGAGCATTTGAAGAAGGAGCAAAAAGGCATACGTTAATAAAACGAATATTACAGTTACTCATAAACAGTGAAAATAGTTTGAGTTTCCCAGAGGAGCCGATTCAATGCAATAGGTTAGGCCATAGTCAATCGGCTAAAATCTTGTGTAGGATAAAGCAGTTCTGGAGGTTAAATGGAAAAGTCTTTGCCGAAGTTCTCAGAATTAGTTTGTGAAAGAAAGATTCATATGTTGGGTCACAAGCTGACTAGGCCTGCAAGTTGCCAAAGTTTCAAGCTCTTTCACAGTGAGAGGTACGTTCTCTTTGTCGGTTTTTCACAGTACCTTACAATGAAGAAAAAGACGCAGCTGAAGACGTCTGTTCCTGGCAGTTCCTGCAGATCTCGCGTTCCTGAGCCTCAGTCTTGGGGACAAGAGGGAGGACATTGGGGCACTCCTGCACTGCATGGGGACTGGTCAAAAAGCTGGCAAAGGCAAATCTTCAATTCTGGTAGCTGTCGTCAAGCACACAAACTGGCGTCCTTCTCCCTGGCTATTCGGTTTCCTGCAGCACGCTGAGGAAAATACAACCAGCTCCGAGAATGGTATCCAGGTGGATTACGAGTTGATTGGTCCCACCAACTCAAAGGGAGAAGTCGTCCTTGAAGGGCTTCTCTGTCGAGATGAACTTGGCGATTCAGACCTGCAGCAGGTCTTCACCGGGCAAACCAACAGTCCAGGAGTTGCAGCAGCCGTCCTCTTCCAGCTCGTCTTCGGTTCTTTCATTCCAGTGGTCGACTCTGCCTTCCAAGCCTAGAGACTTGCCTTTTAAACAGTTTTCTCCCATTCATTCCAGCCTAGCTGCCACTCACCCAACAGGGTGGCTGGCAGTCCTTGCCGGACAGTCAGCCAGCCAATCACAGCAGAGTTCATTTGGGCCTCCTAGGAGACTAAACACAGGGAGTTTCGGGCACCTCCCTCACTTCCTGCCCACCCCAGACACTTAGGCACCATAGGCGTTCTTCAGTCCTGAAGCCCGCCAAAGGCATACGAACAAAGGGACCAAACCTGGTTTGGCGCACAGAAACAAACTCTAGAAGGACCTTTCCGAAAAGAAATGGTGAAAAAAGAATACCGGGACCCGTTTAAACAAAGGAGGCTCAGACGCCATCTTGAAAAACATGACTCCCGCGATTTAACGCTACCGGTGTTCGTGGTCGGGAAAAATCATGGTAGTTCGTTGTAAAACCACTGCCACCAGCCATTTCGAGAGGAAAGGGTAACATTTGAGTGCTTCGTGAGTTTCTAGACAAAGGGGAAACTAGGTAACCCCTCCAGCACTCTATGGTAAGATAGTGTGTACTGGGTCTAGGAAATTGGAAAGACTAGTAAAGTCAATTTCACTTTACTTTCTCTGGGAAAAACTAGTTTATCCCAGAGAAGGTATTTAAACCGTGGGACAGCCCCAAAGGCTTCCCTGTGTCACTGCACTGAGGGTGCTGTGTGACACACATGAAAAGATGATGCCTATGGAGTTTGTCTAAAGATTCCATAACCAAAAGAAATAAACACAGAAAACACACAGAATTAAAAAGTTCAAAGTCCAAAGTTTAGCAAAAGAATTGGAGGGCTCTAAAGTGGGAGGAATTGGCACATTTTGAGAATTCTCCCCAACACTCGTCCCCCCCAGACTAAGGGACAGGAGGATATAATCCCCACCAGGATGGATCTCCTGTTGCAAGTCTGTTAAATGGCCTGCTGAGTACACCAGCAACCTTTTGTAACCCTTGCTACGACAACACTTTTTATCAGTTGTTTTCATCTGTAAGCTATATGACCTACATACCCTGTTTGGTACATCTTTCTTATTTAAGGTATAAGGGATCTGATCTAATCGGGTCACACTGAGGCGGGCTGTACCATCCAGCTGTAATATGACCCCTCCCCCCACACCGCCTCTCGGCTCAGGCCATTATTACCTACCTCTGCCATGCTAACAGCAGTGGCTTTGACTCACTCAGAGGTCCATTTTTCTCTTTTGGTGGTGTGTTAGGCAAAGTTTGTGTGCAGTACCCTTTGGGACCACTACACACAACTAGGACTACAGGTGTAAGCAAAACCAACCTTTGGTATAAGTCTGTAGCACACAGTTTTGTGGTAGCGCTGCTGAGCAGTCAGGTTTAACTCAAGAGGGAATGTGAGCTGTAAGGATGTTACACAGAGGTCTATAATATAGCTTTATAGACCTGCAGCGAGGGCCGTACCGGGCGTTATGGGCCCTGAAGACCGAGTTAATGGGCTGAGAGAAGCGAGGGCCTTTAACGAGGTATGAGGGACCATAACGCCCGGTACGGCCCTCGCTGCAGGTCTATAAAGCTATTAGAACACCTTCACTGTTCAATTAAAGTTGAATAACTGAGACATGTTTAATGGAAGTACAATAAATTGCAAAATGGTAAATAAACGTTGCAGACATTTTCTGTACTTCCATTAAACATGTTTCATTTTTTTTATAGGGTGGTGGAAGGTGCTAGGCTGGGAGGAGTATGCTAATAAAGTTTAATCAGGTGTGTCTATGCCTGCTCCCTCCTTTAATTAAGCTTAATTGAGGTGTGCCTTTTTACTCCCCCCTCCACTCAAAAATGTAACCTTCCCATTACTCAACAGATTCATGCAGTTACTATACTATGCATCTCACAAATGCATTTGCACATACATGCCACAAACAGGTGATTTCACTTACATTTCTGTGCCTTTCTGTGACACTGCCATATCCCTGCTCCACTACACGCTCAGAGGTGCGTGCAAAACTCATTTTCAATTTCTCCAGAAACACAAAGCTTCTCTACATGTTCCACGATTCACACAACTGCTGATGTCTGCCCCTTTTCCACATATTTAAAGGCTTCAATATCTGCATTGAAACTGAAAGCGCTCTATTCCCTTTCACTTCCCTGTGTTTCTCCACAGCGCCACTCTGCGTGGACACGTTGGTTTCGCAACGTGCATTTCGGAATGGAAAGTTAACTCTTTCCATTCCGAAATGCCTTCCCTGCCTGCACACAGCCCCGAGTGCTCACGTTAGTGAATGCATCTCGAACTACGGGCTATAATCAATCTGCGGGCTATACCAGTGCGTATAGCCCGAAGATTGACGAATCAGGATTGCTAAACACCCTCTAGGGTGTTCTAATTACAAGTATTCAAATAGACTCTTATACTCAAGGTTTCTTGGTAAAACACTTATTAATTTATTACACAGTCAGTTAGAAAACATTCACTAGAGGGAGGCAATCTATATCACACAAAAATATACTTCAATACTTCACAATTCAGGTTCTGAGGCATTTAAACAACTTTGAAGGAGGAGCAAAATGGCATTCAGAGCATTTGAAGAAGGAGCAAAAAGGCATACGTTAACAAAACGAATATTACAGTTACTCATAAACAGTGAAAATAGTTTGAGTTTCCCAGAGGAGCCGATTCAATGCAATAGGTTAGGCCATAGTCAATCGGCTAAAATCTTGTATAGGATAAAGCAGTTCTGGAGGTTAAACAGAAAAGTCTTTGCCGAAGTTCTCAGAAGTAGTTCGTGAAAGAAAGATTCATATGTTGGGTCACAAGCTGACTAGGCCTGCAAGTTGCCAAAGTTTCAAGCTCTTTCACAGTGAGAGGTACGTTCTCTTTGTCGGTTTTTCACAGTACCTTACAATGAAGAAAAAGATGCAGCTGAAGACGTCTGTTCCTGGCAGTTCCTGCAGATCTCGCGTTCCTGAGCCTCAGTCGTGGGGACAAGAGGGAGGACATTGGGGCACTCCTGCACTGCATGGGGACTGGTCAAAAAGCTGGCAAAGGCAAATCTTCAATTCCGGTAGCTGTCGTCAAGCACACAAACTGGTGTCCTTCTCCCTGGCTATTCGGTTTCCAGCAGCACGCTGAGGAAAATACAACCAGCTCTGAGAATGGTATCCAGGTGGATTACGAGTTGATTGGTCCCACCAACTCAAAGGGAGAAGTCGTCCTTGAAGGGCTTCTCTTTCGAGATGAACTTGGCGATTCAGACCTGCAGCAGGTCTTCACCGGCCAAACCAACGATCCAGGAGTTGCAGCAGCCGTCCTCTTCCAACTCGTCTTTGGTTCTTTTGTTCCAGTGGTTGACTCTGCCTTCCAAGCCAAGAGACTCGCCTTTTAAACAGTTTTCTCCCATTCATTCCAGCCTAGCTGCCACTCACCCAACAGGGTGGCTGGCTGTCCTTGCCGGACAGTCAGCCAGCCAATCACAGCAGAGTTCATTTGGGCCTCCTAGGAGACTAAACACAGGGAGTTTCGGGCACCTCCCTCACTTCCTGCCCACCCCAGACACTTAGGCACCATAGGCGGTCTTCAGTCCTGAAGCCCGCCAAAGGCATACGAACAAAGGGACCAAACCTGGTTTGGCGCACAGAAACAAACTCTAGAAGGACCTTTCCAAAAAGAAATGGTGAAAAAAGAATACCGGGACCCGTTTAAACAAAGGAGGCTCAGACGCCATCTTGAAAAACATGACTCCCGCGATTTAACGCTACCGGTGTTCGTGGTCGGGAAAAATCATGGTAGTTCGTTGTAAAACCACTGCCACCAGCCATTTCGAGAGGAAAGGGTAACATTTGAGTGCTTCGTGAGTTTCTAGACATAGGGGAAACTAGGTAACCCCTCCAGCACTCTATGGTAAGATAGTGTGTACTGGGTCTAGGAAATTGGAAAGACTAGTAAAGTCAATTTCACTTTACTTTCTCTGGGAAACACTAGTTTATCCCAGAAAAGGTATTTAAACCGTGGGACAGCCCCAAAGGCTTCCCTGTGTCACTGCACTGAGGGTGCTGTGTGACACACATGAAAAGATGATGCCTATGGAGTTTGTCTAAAGATTCCATAACCAAAAGAAATAAACACAGAAAACACACAGAATTAAAAAGTTCAAAGTCCAAAGTTTAGCAAAAGAACTGGAGGGCTCTAAGGTGGGAGGAATTGGCACATTTTGAGAATTCTCCCCAACACTCGTCCCCCCCAGACTAAGGGACAGGAGGATATAATCCCCACCAGGATGGATCTCCTGTTGCAAGTCTGTTAAATGGCCTGCTGAGTACACCAGCAACCTTTTGTAACCCTTGCTACGACAACACTTTTTATCAGTTGTTTTCATCTGTAAGCTATATGACCTACATACCCTGTTTGGTACATCTTTCTTATTTAAGGTATAAGGGATCTGATCTAATCGGGTCACACTGAGGCGGGCTGTACCATCCAGCTGTAATATGACCCCTCCCCCCACACCGCCTCTCGGCTCAGGCCATTATTACCTACCTCTGCCATGCTAACAGCAGTGGCTTTGACTCACTCAGAGGTCCATTTTTCTCTTTTGGTGGTGTGTTAGGCAAAGCTTGTGTGCAGTACCCTTTGGGACCACTACACACAACTAGGACTACAGGTGTAAGCAAAACCAACCTTTGGTATAAGTCTGTAGCACACAGTTTTGTGGTAGCGCTGCTGAGCAGTCAGGTTTAACTCAAGAGGGAATGTGAGCTGTAAGGATGTTACACAGAGGTCTATAATATAGCTTTATAGACCTGCAGCGAGGGCCGTACCGGGCGTTATGGGCCCTGAAGACCGAGTTAATGGGCCGAGAGAAGCGAGGGCCTTTAACGAGGTATGAGGGACCATAACGCCCGGTACGGCCCTCGCTGCAGGTCTATAAAGCTATTAGAACACCTTCACTGTTCAATTAAAGTTGAATAACTGAGACATGTTTAATGGAAGTACAATAAATTGCAAAATGGTAAATAAACGTTGCAGACATTTTTTGTACTTCCATTAAACATGTTTCATTTTTTTTATAGGGTGGTGGAAGGTGCTAGGCTGGGAGGAGTATGCTAATAAAGTGTAATCAGGTGTGTCTATGCCTGCTCCCTCCTTTAATTAAGCTTAATTGAGGTGTGCCTTTTTACTCCCCCCTCCACTCAAAAATGTAACCTTCCCATTACTCAACAGATTCATGCAGTTACTATACTATGCATCTCACAAATGCATTTGCACATACATGCCACAAACAGGTGATTTCACTTACATTTCTGTGCCTTTCTGTGACACTGCCATATCCCTGCTCCACTACACGCTCAGAGGTGCGTGCAAAACTCATTTTCAATTTCTCCAGAAACACAAAGCTTCTCTACATGTTCCACGATTCACACAACTGCTGATGTCTGCCCCTTTTCCACATATTTAAAGGCTTCAATATCTGCATTGAAACTGAAAGCGCTCTATTCCCTTTCACTTCCCTGTGTTTCTCCACAGCGCCACTCTGCGTGGACACGTTGGTTTCGCAACGTGCATTTCGGAATGGAAAGTTAACTCTTTCCATTCCGAAATGCCTTCCCTGCCTGCACACAGCCCCGAGTGCTCACGTTAGTGAATGCATCTCGAACTACGGGCTATAATCAATCTGCGGGCTATACCAGTGCGTATAGCCCGAAGATTGACGAATCAGGATTGCTAAACACCCTCTAGGGTGTTCTAATTACAAGTATTCAAATAGACTCTTATACTCAAGGTTTCTTGGCAAAACACTTATTAATTTATTACACAGTCAGTTAGAAAACATTCACTAGAGGGAGGCAATCTATATCACACAAAAATATACTTCAGTACTTCACAATTCAGGTTCTGAGGCATTTAAACTACTTTGAAGGAGGAGCAAAATGGCATTCAGAGCATTTGAAGAAGTAGCGAAAAGGCATACGTTAATAAAACGAATATTACAGTTACTCATAAACAGTGAAAATAGTTTGAGTTTCCCAGAGGAGCCGATTCAATGCAATAGGTTAGGCCATAGTCAATCGGCTAAAATCTTGTATAGGATAAAGCAGTTCTGGAGGTTAAACAGAAAAGTCTTTGCCGAAGTTCTCAGAAGTAGTTCGTGAAAGAAAGATTCATATGTTGGGTCACAAGCTGACTAAGCCTGCAAGTTGCCAAAGTTTCAAGCTCTTTCACAGTGAGAGGTACGTTCTCTTTGTCGGTTTTTCACAGTACCTTACAATGAAGAAAAAGATGCAGCTGAAGACGTCTGTTCCTGGCAGTTCCTGCAGATCTCGCGTTCCTGAGCCTCAGTCGTGGGGACAAGAGGGAGGACATTGGGGCACTCCTGCACTGCACGGGGACTGGTCAAAAAGCTGGCAAAGGCAAATCTTCAATTCCGGTAGCTGTCGTCAAGCACACAAACTGGTGTCCTTCTCCCTGGCTATTCGGTTTCCAGCAGCACGCTGAGGAAAATACAACCAGCTCTGAGAATGGTATCCAGGTGGCTTACGAGTTGATTGGTCCCACCAACTCAAAGGGAGAAGTCATCCTTGAAGGGCTTCTCTGTCGAGATAAACTTGGTGATTTGCACCTGCAGCAGGGCTTCACCGGCCAAACCAACGATCCAGGAGTTGCAGCAGCCGTCCTCTTCCAACTCGTCTTTGGTTCTTTTGTTCCAGTGGTTGACTCTGCCTTCCAAGCCAAGAGACTGCCTTTTAAACAGTTTTCTCCCATTCATTCCAACCTAGCTGCGACTCACCCAGCAGGGTGGCTGTCCTTGCCGGACAGTCAGCCAGCCTATCGCGTCAGAGTGTATTTGGGTCTCCTAGGAAACTAAGCACAGGGAGTTTTGGGCACCTCCCTCACTTCTCGCCCACCCCAGACACTCAGGGGCCAGAGTCGGTCTTCAGTCCTGAAGCCCGCCAAAGGCGTAGGAACAAAGGGACCAAAATTGGTTTGGCACACAGAGACAAACTCTAGAAGGACCTTTCCAAAAAGAAATGGTGAAAAAAGAAGACCGGGACCCGTTTAAACAAAGGAAGCTCAGACGCCATCTTGAAAAACAACGCTACCGGTGTTCTCGGTCGGGAAAAATCATGGTAGTTTGTGGTAAAACCACTGCCACCAGCCATTTCGAGAGGAAAGGGTAGCATTTGACTGCCACATACTCAATCAGAGAAAACATGTTCATCATGCACATTGTACCAAATCAGTCAAATGAAAGCCAAAGAGACACTTATCTCTGGGGTGAGTGCTGCCTCCTGCCTGCGCACTCTCAGGTACGGTAACAGGAGCACTTCAATGCTGCAAAGAGAGCGTGAGTTACAAATCTGAATGTGTGTTTACAACACACACACACCCCCATCCATGCCCCAAAGTAAGTGACATGTCCACAAACAAACTCCCCTGTTTGCTGCTATGTACCCATACGTTAGCTTGGGCCACCGATGGTACATCAACTGTCAATGCAGTAATGCCGGCGCATGTGGCTGCGCGGGAAATGGAAGACCAATGGGTCAAGAATCAGACATGATACAATGGTCCCTGGGCGAGCTGCTAGACGCGTATAGCAAGGTGCAACTTCAGTACAAGTTGCGTTCTGACCGCCACAGATTTAAGTAGGTAGTGCACGTGGCAATTTGCACATGCAAATGACATGCACTCACCCCAAGTCTGAGCCTTGCAGGTTGTCCCTGTGCGCTGTATCAGTTACTGGCCAGGAACGCTACTACCCTAATTACTCTGCTTCAATGGAGCAGGGGGTACTCGAGGATATGTTTGATGGACCCTGCGTGTGCCCCTGACAACTAGTAAAGGCACTTTGCATTTGGCCCTCAACGCATGTCAGCTGTACTGTGTGCTTCTCCAACAATGCCTGGCAAAGCTCCACAGCACTGGTGCCACTTAGCATCCATGTGCAAGTGGCCTGGTGGAAGGTAGCCTGTGGCGTGGGCCCTTGTGTTGCTCACCTAGCCAGGATCTCTTGGAAACACGCCTGCTTCTGTCGGACGTCTGAGCACAAGCCCTGTGCATCTGCTTGCGCACACATCCACACGTCTGCAACACCGAACGTGCCCAGTTTTCTGTATTAGTCGTCCCTGTGTCTGCTGGCAAAGGTAGTCTGGAGGCTCATCTTCCTGCAGAAAGGGCATGAAATAAATTAATAAGGCTTGACAGTTCCCTGTGTGTGTGTCTACATGCTGGTTGTCACTGGGTCAGGTTACAGAGGTACATCCAAACTCCTCCCACCATCATTGTCACTTTGACAGGCCAAGGTTGCAGGCTACTGTCTACGGCATGAAGTGCATGAAGCACATATACAGGCAAGAAAATAACATACATCACAATCCACATCAATTAATGGAGAAATCAATGACATACTCATCCAAATTCATTACAGACATGGGGTGGATGAAACGCAACCAATCTCCATGAGAGGCGTTAACACAAGTAGAACAGCAGCAGGCAGACCACAGTAATTAAGGAAGTCCAAAGCCCTTGTGAAATATTTTGTAACACAGAACCATCCTAGCGAGCCCATGGATAAGGGAAGCAGGAGTGGCCTATGTGAGTCAGGACCCCAAGCTGCAAACACATACACAAGGCAAGCTTGAAGGGCTCAGCTGGAACAGACAGTGGATGCTTTCAAAAGTCACAAAGCACCGCACCGTCACATGAATGCACAATAGACAAACAATATTAAACTATATTAACTAATTAAACTAACAATGAACAACCTACATAACCTAATTAAAATAACTATCAAATAGTTAATATTAACTAACTAAACTAAAAGGAAAAATCAAAAATGGCCACATACGACCCGGGGGGGAGGCCACCCAGGTGGGGGGAGGTACAGGGTGCACCTCAACACTCACATGCGATGATGTTGAGACAAAAAAAAACTCCATGGGCTCAACGCCTGCACACCACGACCTGTGTGGAAGATAATCCGTTGTCCGAGTCTGCCTCATCCTGTAAAGGACGACCTGGCACAGGAGCCTGACCACCCCTAGGCGCAGCTTGCCCCTCATCGGCAGCAAGTCTGCCGGACGGGTGAGCTTGGTTCTGTGCGGCAATGACACGCAGGTCTGCATGCAGAACCTCCCGTGATACACGTGCTTCCTCTTACAAGGTAACACGTGTAGCACAGAGTTCTTCCTGCGTGGTCTGGCGGGACAACCGATGCACCTCCCGGCAAGCATGTAGCTCAGCCGAGATGGTACGCTCAATCTGCTCAAACCTCTCTTCTGACCGCACCCTCTGGGATGTCAATAGGGCATCCAGAGTGGATCTGAGGGACTGAGACTCAGCCCTCAGGGCCGCCATGTGTGCCTCTGCATGAGCAGTAATTGCTTGACGCAGAGACATTTCAGCCTGGCGTGCCCTGTCAGAGGCCGCCATGCCCAGCCTGAGCGAGCGGGCCATGGACGGCGCCGCCTGCCGCTGGAGAAGCACCTGTCTAGCAGGGGGGAGCACGGATTGGGCCACACGTTCCATGCTCACAGCGATGTTGTCAAGTGCTGCTCCCTGATGTTCTGAATTGGCAGTCATGTCTTGCTCCCACTCAGTATACCTTTGTGACGTGCGGCCACTGCGTTGCTGGGCTTGACACCTGCGGGACCCAAGGACCATGCGTCCACGTTGGGTTGGCACCGCCCGCGGCTGCACGACTACATGCCCCCGTCTACGTGATGCCCCAGGCACATCAGCGACTGGTGTGGAGGGTGACCCTGTGTCCCAATCCACCACAGGCAGAGGTCCTACCACTGTCCGGCCCCTCAGGGCAGGTGTCGCGGACAGAGAAGTGGCCACATCAGAATCACTCACCCCTGACGTATGGACCTGATGCTCATCCAACGCAACATGGCTGTCAGAGTGGTCATCTGTGCTGGACTCATAGCCAGCCAAAGACAAGATGGATTGGAGCACACGTGGGTTCTCGTGGTCTACCACCCCACGACCCCCACTTGTGCCGGGTTATGGTTGTGATGACAACCCTGTGCCTGGCATGACAACACCATCCTCTGGCTGCATTGCGTCATCACCTGAAAAGTGGAGAGAAAAAAATATTAGTACACATGTCAGAAGCACATGACACACATACACATAGACATCACACAGACAGCCAACACATGAAGCAGACATGTCAAACACAAAACAGAACCTACCATGCATGCCTGGTCAATTTGACATTGCATCAGTGAGTAGGCATGTAGAACGGTGTTACACGGCTCAGAAGCGGGTTGATGCAGTGCAGAACATGTGTACATTACTCACTATCTACATGAACAAGTACTTCATGATGTGTATCACAAATCGTGAAGCCAGTGGAAGGGCTAGTTCAGGCATCACGTGCAATGTGCATGCAATGGGTTGCATGGCTACAAGCAAAGAACCCCCCCTCAGTGAAAATGCAGGGATGCCTTGCTTGGTAGCAAAAGGCTGGACAGAGACCTGTGTATTGGCAGACAGTGTTGACTAGCATCAATGGCATCATCTGAGTCAACTGACAACACAGCAGATGATGATGGGACAGTAAGCAGGACACATGACAAACCCTCAGTAGTACACCCAAGTGTGCAAAAGCCACTACACCAGTTGGACAGAGTCAGTGGGCCTGAAACTGGGGGAGGACTGTGCCCCACACAGACTGTGACACCCTAACTATGTGTGTGATACAGGACAGGGCCAGAGTGGGCATGGGATGGCTGTAGAAATCCCAAGAAATGTTGCACATACAAGACACGTACTACAATGATCATCCAGGCAAGGACACATAGGGGCATGCATGGAATGCACATGGAGCATGAATGGGCACTCATGTCCCTGCGGAGCATCTGCCATCTGCACAGTCCAAGTGATACACCCTGCATGAAGGGCAGATGATGTACCCCACTGCATGTGTCTGGCAGGTTGGCTGGTGGAAGTTAGCAGGTACACAGGAGGCTTGAATAGTCCATTGCAGTACGCCAAAATGATGCACAAAAGTGCAATGGTGTAATTGGGGTGCAGGGGGGGTGGAGGGTCAAGGGGGCATGCCTACGTGAAGTACCCGCATGCAGGCAGAGGACACATGCACGTCAGTCATGCAATGACATAGTCCCAGTGCTGAGAGGAAAACCACCCCTGGCTACATGCAGAAGGGCCAGAGAGCAGGAACATGGACCGAAGGGGCATCAGGGTGACTAACATGTGAGTAGGGTACAAGTGTGGTGATGAGGACAGTCCCCGTCTGCTCTACATGTCCACCATCCTGCACAGCAAGCACGCATCAGTAAAGCATTGCATGACTAGCACATGAAAACCATGTACACATAGCATGTAGTGGCAGTCAAGCACAACACATCACACAGGCAAAACACACATGGGCTGGACATACACGCAACAACACTCACTGGACTGGGCATCAAAGTCCTGCATCTCTCCCACTCCTTCGACCAATTCTTGTGGTATGAACTCCGCAACGAGTGCCTCGTGCGGAGTGAGGTGATCCTCCTCATGTGGTGGCCCACCGCCAGTCAACAAAGTCATGCTGTAATTAGAGGCGTGCTTGGCCTAAGCGCTGCGTTTGAGGTAATTCCAACGTTTCTTGCACTTGGCAGCTGTGCGCACCTCATGGCCGAATGCACTCACATTATCCGCGACATGCTTGCCGTGGGTATTCCGATGGGCAGCTGTAGTTTGACAATTCAGCCCCACTAGCATGTCACGTCTGTGGGCCTGCACGTAGTCCACAAGGGAGTCCAGTTCCTGTTTGCAGAAAGGCTTCTTCCTTGACGCGCAGGAGGCCGTGGCTGTGTCTGGGGTCCCAGCCTGTGCTGCAGATGCAACCTTCCTCCTCTTGTATGGTGGCGCGGACCCTGGCGAGCGAATGCCGCCCTGATCAGTATGGCCAGTGGGACCGGTGGATTGAACCAAGGGAGTGGCAGGTTGAAGGATGACCGAAGGCCTGACTTGCGTCAGTGGCTGCTGGGTGTCCTGGAATGGACCCTGCGCAGCAACATTCGCTGCGCCAGGGTCATTGACCGCGACTGTCCTGGTTGGTAGACTCACAACCGGGGCGTTGTTGGCTGCATCTGCCCCAGCACTTGCCAACACCCGGCTGGTCAGGGCAGCAGATGACATTGCGTAGTCACTTACGCGCTTAGACCCTTTCCTCGAATCACACGCATTCACTCATGGACGTGTGGTTTTTTCATGTGCTGATTCACTATGCACCTGTGTTGAGGGAAATGCCCGTGTGCGCTACGTCACAGACGCGCTTACGCGCTAAGGGCCTTTCCTCGAATTACACGCTGACGTGCAATTCTTTCACGTGACAAATCACTCTGTATCAAGCTGGCCACGCAACAACACACGGAAGACCACACTCCTGCCCAGAAGGCCGTAATCCTGCTCCCCAGAGCCCCAAGCATGCTCCCACCTGCCATCTGCTGCTGCCTGCCTGCCTGCTGCCCACGTGCCCTGCTATTTGGTGCCTGCATGTCAGCCAGGGGTGCAGTTGCTGTGACCACCCCTGCTGGAACTGAAGACTCCCGACTTGATACCATACCGGATTGCTCTCTGTTCAGTTATTTCCTGGAACACCCGGAGCTTTCATCATCTGTTCAATAGGTTTGAAGTAGTCCTTGACAATGTATTCGCAATCTGTCTGCAGGAGACATGGCTTCTCGAAGCGCCGAGGAGGGATGGCTTCGCAATAACCGTTAACCCAGCCATCAAAAACTAACAAGGCTCCCAAGTGCGGGCCTTTTAACTATGGTTCGGTTATCTCAAAACTGGTCTACCCCGACTTGCATTAATCCAAATTCTTACGTGCAAGGCTCAATAATGCATTCTTTGAGTGATACCGCGCAGTCAATTTTGACCCTTCTTATCATAAACTGTTATTGGAACTCGGCGAAAATAAGTGATAAAGTGTTCGTTGACTCTGTTTGTCTGTTGATGGACGATGCGTCCTTGAAATTTAATCACTTGACAATCATCTGCTGCGGCGACCTCAACTGCTCTTGGTTTGACTATAATCGGAAAACTCAAAGCTATAATCGTATCGCCGAAGGCAACCTTGGCGCAAAGGAACGAAGATGGTCAAACGCAATGAAAATGTGCGCTGCTGAACGGTGCAGTCAGAGGTGATATTCCTGCACAACCAACGTGGCACCGTGAGTCTAGCCACAGTATCATTGATTATTTTTGGGTTTCAAGCCACTTCGAGACTAAGGATACAACCTTATATGCTCGAAAAATGCCTGACAGTGACCACATGCTTCTAACACTTGGATGTTCCTTGGCCAATCCGCACTCAACTTTAAGATACATTGTTCCAGTTGAGACAAATTCTAGTGGAAATCGTCTCCGGAGATGTGCCAACCAGATTGGTTCCTTAACAGAAAGGCTGATTTCCACTCCACATGGGGTTGATTACTTTCCCTTACTATCATTACATGTCACCGATTCCAATGCCCATGGGTTACAGCAGAAATGCCACAAACATCTATTCAGTAAGGTAATGCAAGATAAGAAGAAAGAATTACGAAGAGACCTGCGACAACTAAAAAGAAAATTCACCTCATCCCAGGCCATTGCAGTCGCAACAAAGACAAGAAGAGCTATTTATCGGAATTGAACAAGATCACATAGAGCGATCATTACACAAGACCGAGCTGAATTAATGATGAAGTTATTAATAACCAAGAACACACGCGACATTTGGCACATCCTGAATATGGGCTACGTAAATAACCTAAACTCAACTCAAAATACCATTGGGGGAGATACTTGGCATAAGCATTTCTTTCAGGTTTTTAATGGACCTGGGAACGAGACTGCCATAGTCTGCGACCGAAAAAACAATGTATCATGGGACGTAGAAATGTCACAGCCTGAAATTATTCGAGCTATCTCGCAACTCAAAAATTCCAGAGCTGCCGGCCCAGATCTCATCAGCAACATGATGCTCAAGAAAAATGCCCCGACGTGGGCTCTCTTCATTGATCACCTCTTCAAGAAAATTGCGAATCTCTCCACCCTTCCTGAGTCTTGGTTATCAGCGATTGTAGTCCCAATTCACAAGAAAGTTTCTTGGGATAATCCAAATAACTACCGGCCTATTGCCCTTTTAGACTCGATTGGGAAAGTCTTCGGCGCAAATTTAAGATCGAAACTTGTGAGTTGGGCCAATCAAGCAGGAATTCAGGATGCACGGCAAACTGGTTTTTCTAAAGGCGTAGGTGTGGATGCCAATCTTGCCTTACTCTCGCTGTTGAAATTGGAAACTCTAAAATCCAACTCGAAACTTCACCTTGCTTTCATTGATATGAAGCAGGCGTTCGATGGAATAAACCGCGAGCGTCTTTGGTCGAAATTATTGAAGTGGAACTGTCCAGCTGCTATCCTTAATCCTATAATAGCACTCCACTCAAATACCTCTATTCGAGTACGTTTAAATAAATACGGCGATCTATCATCACGCATCCCAACAACTCGTGGTGTCAAACAAGGGTGTCCCCTGGCCGGCGACCTCTTCAAATTATTTTTGGCAGACTTACCACTCTTTCTTACCCATGTCCATTGTTTTCCACCCAAAATAAATCATGTGCATGTAAGTCACATCGCCTATGCTGATGATCTAGTCTTGATTGACAAAACACAGATTGGTCTCCAACATTTACTTCTTTGCCTCAACGACTATCTGTCAACCAATGACCTATCTATTAACTCAGAAAAAACAAAAATCGTTTCTATTGGGTCAGTTAAAAGCAAAAAAGATAGAGCGTTTATTTGGGCAGTTGGTGGCAATTCTCTTTCTTCCGTCAATTCCATTCGATATTTAGGAGTGGAATTTAATAATTCCATTTGTGAATTTCAATGGATTCAAGATCTAAAACTGAAAACTTCAAGACTTGCCCCTGAAGCAGCAAAACTGAACAGAAACTTCGGGAAATTCTCACTTAAACCGATGTTAATATTTTATCTGCAAAAGGTAGTGCCCATTCTAACGTTTGGCGCCGAAGCAAGTTGGAATATAAAGGAGTCAACATGGGACCAACTTGAAGGCCGCTTTTGGAAACGGGCACTCAACCTTCCACGCTGTCTTTCAATGACTGTAATTCGCTACGAATTATCATTGAACTCCCTTTACAGCCATGTTATCTGGAAGTCCATTTCTCTTATGCGTAAGATGTCCTGCTCGCGCGAAGCCTCACCTTATTATATATTCAACCATATGCAAGTCGCATCTAACCCTAGCCTGTTAGCTCAATGGCAGATAAAAGTACAAGCCTGGGTTAATGCGGCAGATATATGTAATTTTGATCTAATTTCTCGGCCCAAACATGCAAAAAGGAAATTTGAGGCGTGGGCTTGGATAGTCAATTTAGAAAAGCGAAATCAAATGGCCTCAACAAGCACGCTAGGCTACGTGCAAAAAAAATTAAATGTCCAGGCTTCTTACCTGACCCAATGCTATACTAGCTACTACCGCGAGAAATTTCTGAGATTTCGTCTTAATATTCTAAATCCTAAGGAAATTTTATGGCGCCGTAAAGATCCATCTATAGCTGATAATTACTGTTGATTCTGCTTTGTCTGTGTTGAATCCTTGAAACATCTAATCTTGGACTGCCAAGCAACTAATGACTTGCGTCTGTTACATCTTGGTCAGTTCGCACCTTTAGACGATGACATGGAGTCGTGGTGGCGTTTGATTTCCTCTGGCAACAACGTCAAACACGTCTGCGCTATTGTGAACTATTTGAATGCGCTATTGAAATTTCCTTTTTAATGGCTGTCGCTATTATTATGCTGAGAAGGACTAATGTACCTGTTTAGTGTGCCTCTAATTACTTAATGTACGCATGTTTGGGGTTGATGAGCTTAAGGCTGCCCCACTTAGAGAGGTGGCAGGTTGTGTGGATTGGAATACCTCGATCTTTTGGAGCGGATTGAAGCTTAGATAGATGGAACCACGAAGATTTGGAGTCTTCTTTATATTCTTTGAAACAAAAGTTTTTTTTTATGTGTGTTTTGTACAAAAGAAACTGTAGTTTAAAAAAAAAAAAAAAAAAAAGATACCATTGTTCCACAGCCAAGCCCCAGGACCCAGTTGCCCACCCACACCTGCCTCTGGGGTTGCCATGTCAGACACTACACCATCTGGCACCACTGGCAACCCCCAGGCAGAGAGGCAGAGGGCCACCAGCTTCAGTGCCAGGGAAGTTGGTGTCCTGGTGGAGCAAGTCCTGGGGCACTATGAGGCCCTCTTTAGAAGTTCGCACGCCAACAATGAAGGACGAAGAGGATCTGGATGGACATCATGACTGCCATCAACGAGGAGGGGGTGGCAGTCTGTGAGATCAAACATGTCTGGAAGCGCTGGGAGGACTTCAGGTCTAGGACCCTCAACAAGGCCCGGCACCTCTTGAAGGCAGCAGATGCCAAGGGGTGCCTGGTCCACCTGACCGACAACCAGATGAGGGTCCTGGAACGCATACGCTCAGCGCTCCACGTCCAGGTCCTTGAGGGGCAGACCCATCTGGAGTCGAGCGGTAAATGTACATGCATACTGATCGGACGTTGTGCGTGTTGTGGTGTGCCAGGAGTGTGCAGGTTGCACATATGTCTTTGTAGGGACATGTATGGCTGCGTATGTACAGGGACGTGAACCTCCCACATGTGATTCCTATCACGTGTGAGACACATTGATGGTGTATGTGTTGGTAAGCATGCTGTGCAAATGTATGTGTGGGTGCACACATGTAATGAATTATGAGTATGTACTGTGGCATGGTTGTGGTGTCACACATGGATGCTGGTTCATGCTGCATGTATCTGCACTATGCACATGTGGGTCTATTTAACAAGTGTCCAACTGTGATGCAACATGGATGCATGTGACACTGACATGTAGAAGGCTGAATGCGAGATGTGACATGGATGGCGATCTCATCACTGCGACAGTTGGTGGAGATATACACATGCATGTAAGTCTGGTGGCATGTGTGCATGTGTTGTAAACTCCCTGTGTTTCATGTGACGTCAAGCTCACCTTCGGCTGCTCGTGCTGTTGTTTGTGTATAGACGGTGCTGCCTGGTGCAATATTCCTGTTGATTTGCTCATGTGTGTGAGTTGAAATGACATGTGTGTTGGGGAGTGTGATGCCATGTCTGTAGTTTTACACTGCCACTCAAGTGCAACTGTCATGTGTGTATCAGTCCATTGTACAGTGCCCTGATGCCTGTGTTTTATCTCTCCCTGTCTGCAGCGTCAACTGATAAAGAGGGCGGAGAGGGTGCTGTGGAGCAAATCGGCAGGGATCGCACCACCAGCCGGAGACGCAAGGCCCGGCTCCCCTCCCACGTTGTCATCTCGTCGGGGAGTGAGGAGTCTGGTGCCGCATCCCAGGCCGCAGCTGCCGCGGGTATGTCCAAGAGGCGAAGGTCAGAGGTGGACTCCTTGGCAGCAGAAGGGGCAGCTGAGACCCCACAGGGTCCGACGGAGGAAGATGGCATGGAGTCATCCAGGTTGGTGGGGGGTTTGGTGGAGGAGAAAGCCGTGGAAGGTACACACACGGGGCTGGAGGTGGGGATTCCACTGGTGCTAGTTGTGCAGTGCAGGGGCAGGGACAGGAGGGAGCACAGGCTGCCGCGGAGGTGCCTGTGTCTAATCCTGTCCTCGATCCTGTGACTGCATCATCCTGCACCAGCAGGGATGCCTACGTCCAGACCCGTTTTCAGGGAGGGGATGAGTGCACAACAACTGGCCTTCCTTTCCCTGCGGACGTGGCAATCTGGGACCGGGTCGAGCCTGTCCTGGCTGGGATGGCGTTGCGTCAACGGGGCATGTGAGGTGACCTGCAGTGTTTTCGTGAAGACACTACACGTCATCTCGGATGCCTTCTTGACCGCGTTGACCTACTGGGACGGGTCACCAGGGCTGGATTCCTCCGTATGCTGGACCTTATTCTGACCCCCTCCTCACCTGAACCCCCTATGCGCCAGTCATCCTCCATGCCATCTTCCCACCCATATATCCCCTGGGTACCCTGTCGAGCTGCCACAGTCGGGAGTCGGACGTCCAGCAGGGATGGCCACCACGACAACTGCACCCCAGCCGGAGGAGGACGTGCAGGTAGCAAGAGCCAGGGCACAGGCACAGCAGCAGCAGCACAGCAGCAGCAGCAACAAGGTGGGAGCGATGATGGCTCTGGGCCATCAACATCGGAGGGGCAGGCATCGGCCACAGGGCAGGAGGACCCAGGATTGGAAGTGTCTTCCGTGTGGCAGCGGTTGGGCCAGGCCATAGGTGTGGAGTGGCGGCGGGCGGAAGAGGCACGGCTCACAATGGTCAGGGCGGAGAACTCCATGCGGAGGGCACTGAGGCGGGCCGAGTGCCTCTAGGCTGTTCGCAGGGAGTTGGAGTCCAACATGGCATCGTCCCTGCGAACCCTCAGGCCATGGAAGAGGACCGCCTCCAGGACATTGAGCAGGAGTTCGATGATGCCCTGGCCCGGGACATTGGAAAGTGAGCCGTCGGACTAGCCCGCCGCCATTGTAAATAGTTTTTAGTGTTAGGTTTCATTTTCGTTTTGCTTTATTTTGGGGTGATTGGACTATGCCCCACACTTATAGTTATTTCTTAGGTAGTTTCTTTGATAGGTTTCAATTCTTTTGTTGGGCTCATGGACTCTTTGAAAATTTCTTTTACATAGTTGGACATTGGATTTATGTGTACACTTTCTTTGGATTTCACCATGGAGCAATGGAATTTGATTTTTACGTTTCCTTTGGATTTGTTTTGGTGGACAGAGAGTTTGGACCATTTTTCTTTACGATTTCTTTGGATTGGATCTACATTTCCTTTTTCATATTTTTGGACATGCATTTCATTTCATGTTTGTATTATTTTTTTGGCTTTTGTTTCATTACATTGATTTTGTTCATAATACATTTTGATATTTTAATTCCATGTTTGGGATTCGCTCATTGGGTTCATGCATGTCAAAATGTGGGTTTACACGATCTATGGCAAACAGTGTGTGTGTGTGTGTGACAGACATGTGTTGATGTACATGGTTGACTTTTAATTTGTGTCCTGACATAGGCATGTCGGTGTGGGGTGGATTGGTGAAATCATTGCATGTCAAGACTGGGGTGACGTGCGGTGGTATTTTGGTGCACATGAGGCCCATGATTGTGCAGCTTCCTGTCGTGTTGCAGGGGGACATGAGTCGGGGCCTAACCCTCAATGCTGGGTCGATGGGGGTGCTGGGGGACATGAGTCGGGGCCTGCTGGCAGGTGCCCCTCACTGCTGGGTGGATGGGGTGCTGGGGGACATGAGTCGGGGCCTGCTGGCAGGTGCCCCTCACTGCTGGATGGATGGGGGTGCTGGGGGATATGAGTCGGGGCCTGCTGGCAGGTGCCCCTCACTGCTGGGTGGATGGGATGCTGGGGGACATGAGTCTGGGCCTGCTGGCAGGTGCCCCTCACTGCTGGGTGGATGGGGGTGCTGGGGAACATGAGTCGGGGCCTGCTGGCAGGTGCCACTCACTGCTGGGTGGATGGGGGTGCTGGGGAACATGAGTCGGGCCCGCTGGCAGGTGCCCCTCACTGCTGGATGGATGGGGGTGCTGGGGGACATGAGTTGGGGCCTGCTGGCAGGTGCCCCTCACTGCTGGGTGGATGGGGTTCTGGGGGACATGAGTCGGGGCCTGCTGGCAGGTGCCCCTCACTGCTGGGTGGATGGGGGGACTGGGGGACATGAGTCAGTGCCTGCTGGCAGGTGCCCCTCAATGCTGGGTGGATGGGGGTGCTGGGGGACATGAGTCGGAGCTGCTGGCAGGTGCCCCTCACTGCTGGGTGGATGGGGGTGCTGGGGAACATGATATGGGGTCTGCTGGCAGGTGCCCCTCACTGCTGGGTGGATGGGGGTGCTGGGGAACATGAGTCGGGGCCTGCTGGCACGTGCCCCTCACTGCTGGGTGGATGGGGGTGCTGGGGGACATGAGTCGGGGCCTGCTTGCAGGTGCCCCTCACTGCTGGGTGGATGGGGGTGCTGGGGAACATGAGCCGGGGCCTGCTGGCAGGTACCCCTCACTGCTGGGTGGATGGGGTGCTGGGGGACATGAATCTGGGCCTGCTGGCAGGTGCCCCTCACTGCTGGGTGGATGGGGGTGCTGGGGGACATGAGTCGGGGCCTGACCCTCAATGCTGGGTGGATAGGGGTGCTGGGGGACATGAGTCGGGGCCTGCTGGCAGGTGACCCTCAATGCTGGGTGGATGGGGGTGCTGGGGGACATGAGTCGGGGCCTGCTGGCAGGTGCCCGTCAATGCTGGGGGGTGGGGCTGCTCGGGACATGAGTCAGTGCTCACATGTGCGTGGTGACATGTGGGCTGGCTGGGGGGCTTCACCAGGGTGGATGGGCTGCCTGTGGGGCATGGCCAGGGGTGCAGTGTGTACCCCTGTGTTGGGGTCTGCCTGCAGGCCCTCGGGAGGGGGAAGAGGTCACACCTGGGAGGACACACACTGCCAATTCGTTGGGGCACACCCGTAATACACGTACCACCGCCTCGTACAAGGCCAATCGCGTGCAAAACTTCCCGCGCAACCCAGAAATACACGTACCCCGCTTGCACAGGGCCAATCGCGTGTGAAACTTCCTGCGCACCCCAGAAGTACACGTACACCGCTCGCACAGGGCCAATCGCGTGTGAAACTTCCCGCGCACCCCCGAAATACACGTACCCCGCTCGCACAGGGCCAATCGCGTGTGAAACCTATCGCGCACCCCCGAAATACACGTACCCCGCTCGCACAGGGCCAATCGCGTGTGATACTTCCCACGCACCCCCGAAATAAACGTACCCCGCTCGCACAGGGCCAATCGCGTGTGAAAGTTCCCGCGCACCCCAGAAATACATGTACCCCGCTCGCACATGGCCAATCGCGTGTGAAACTTCCCACGCACCCCCGAAATACACGTACCCCACTCGCACAGGGCCAATCGCATGTGAAACTTCCCGCGCACCCCTGAAATACACGTACCCCGCTCGCACAGGGCCAATCGCGTGTGAAACTTCCCGCAGACCCCAGAAATACACATACCCCGCTCGCACAGGACCAATCGTGTGTGAAACTTCCTGCACACCCCCGAAATACACGTACCCCGCTCGCACAGTGCCAATCGCGTGTGAAACTTCCCGCGCACCCCCGAAATACACATACCCCGCTCGCACAGGGCCAATCGCGTGTGTAACTTCCCGCGCACCCCCGAAATACACATACCCCGCTCGCACAAGGCCAATCGCGTGTAAAACTTCCCGCGCAGTGGGGTACGTGTATTCGGAGGGGTGCGCGGGGAGTTTTACAGACGTTTTGTGGTTGGAGGGCTGTATGCTGGTCCACTGGCCTGGGAGCGGTTGGGGGCGTAACTGGCACTGCTGCAGGGTTGCTGCGCTACTCTGCGCCACAGCTGGTTATGGATGTTGAAATCCATGAATACGCTGTGCGCGGAAATGGATTTTGGCACACGCGGCTGGCGCAGACTGCCGCATGCGCACACTGTGCACCAGCCGCATGCGCCACTTGTGCGCTGAATTCTATGAATTACCCCCATTCTCTTTGCACAGTCTTTCTACGACTTCTAGTGGGGATTGTAGTGCCCTGGGTATTCTCTTTGCACTATATTTCTATGACCTCTAGTGGGGCTTGTAGTGCCCTGGGTATTCTCTTTGCACTATGTTTCTATTACCTCTAGTGGGGCTTGTAGTGTCCTGGGTATTCCATTTGCACTATGCTTGCAGTGCCCAGGGTATTCTCTTTGCACTATGTGTCTATGACCTCTAGTGGGGCTTGTAGTGCCCTGGGTATTCCCTTTGCCCTATGCTTGTAGTGCGGGGCTTGCAGTGCCCTTGGTATTCTCTTTGCACTATGTTTCCACGACCTCTAGTGGGGCTTGTAGTGCCGTGGGTATTCTCTTTGCACAGTTTTTCTACGACCTCTAGTGGGGCTTCTATTGCCCTGGCTATTCTCTTTGCACTGTGTTTCTATGACCTCTAGTGGGGATTGTAGTGCCCTGGGTATTCTCTTTGCACTATTTTTCTATTACCTCTAGTGGGGCTTGTAGTGTCCTGGGTATTCCCTTTGCACTATGCTTGCAGTGCCCTGGGTATTCCCTTTGCACTATGTTTCCATGACCTATACGGGGGCTTGTAGTGCCCTGGGTATTCTCTTTGCACTATGTTTCTATGACCTCTAGTGGGGGCTGTGGTGCCCTGGGTATTCTCTATGCACTATGTTTCTATGACCTCTAGTGGGGCTTGTAGTGCCATGGGTATTCCCTTTGCACTATGCTTGTAGTGCAGGGCTTGCCGTTCCCTGGGTATTCCCTTTGCACTGTGCTTCTATGACCTGTAGTGGGACTTGTAATGCCCTGGGTATTCCCTTTGCACTATGTTTCTATGACCTGTAGTGGGGCTTGTAGTGCCCTGGGTATTCCCCTTGCACTGTGTTTCTATGACCTGTAGTGGGGCCTATGGTGCCTTGGGTATTCCCTTTGCACTGTGCTTCTATGACCTCTAGTGGGGCTTGCCGATCCCTGGGTATTCCCTTTGCACTGTGCTTCTATGACCTGTAGTGGGACTTGTAATGCCCTGGGTATTCCCGTTGCACTGTGTTTCTATGACCTGTAGTGGGGCCTATGGTGCCCTGGGTATTCCCTTTGCACTATACTTGTAGTGCGGGCTTGCAGTGTCCTGGGTATTCTCTTTGAACTATGTTTCTATGACCTCTAGTGGGGCCTGTGGTGCCCTGGGTATTCTCTATGCATTATGTTCTATGACCTCTAGTGGGGCCTGTGGTGCCCTGGGTATTCTCTATGCACTATGTTTCTATGACCTCTAGTGGGGCTTGTAGTGCCCTGGGTATTCCCTTTGCACTATGCTTGTAGTGCAGGGCTTGCAGTTCCCTGGGTATTCCCTTTACACTGTGCTTCTATGACATGTAGTGGGGCTGGTAGTGTCCTGGGTATTCCCTTTGCACTATGTTTCTATGACCTGCAGTGGGGCTTGTAGTGCCCTGGGCATTCCCTTTGCACTGTGCTTCTATGCCCTCTAGTGGGGCTTGTGGTGCCCTGGGCACCCTGGGTATTCCCTTTGCACTGTGTTTCTATGACCTCTAGTGGGGCTTGTGGTGCCCTGGGTATACTCTTTGCACTATGTTTCTATGATCTCTAGTGGGGCTTGTGGTGCCCTGGGTATACTCTTTGCACTATGTTTCTATGACCTCTAGTGGGGCTTGTGGTGCCTGGGTATACTCTTTGCACTATGTTTCTATGACATCATTTGGGGCCTGTGGTCCCCTGTGTATTCCCTTTGCACTATGCTTGTAGTGCAGGACTTGCAGTGCCCTGAGTATTGCCTTTGCACTATGCTTCTATGACCTCTAGGGGGGCTTGTAGTGCCCTGGCTATTCTCTTTGCACTGTGCTTCTATGACCTGTAGTGGGACTTGTAATGCCCTGGGTATTCCCGTTGCACTGTGTTTCTATGACCTGTAGTGGGGCCTATGGTGCCTTGAGTATTCCCTTTGCACTGTGCTTCTTTGACCTCTAGTGGCGCTTGTGGTCCCCTGGGTAAACTCTTTGCACTATGTTTCTATGACCTCTAGTGGGACTTGTAGTGCCCTGGGTATTCTCTTTACACTATATTTCTATTACCTCTAGTGGGGCTTTTAGTGTCCTGGGTATTCTCTTTGCACTGTGCTTGCAGTGCCCTGAGTATTCTCTTTGCACTATATGTCTATGACCTCTAGTGGGGCTTGTAGTGCCCTGGGTATTCCCTTTGTCCTATGCTTCTAGTGCGGGGCTTGAAGTGCCCTGGGTATTCTCTTCGCACTATGTTTCCATGACCTCTAGTGGGGCTTGTAGTGCCCTGGGTATTCTCTTTGCACAGTGTTTGTATGACCTCTAGTGGGGCTTGTAGTACCCTGGGTATTCTCTTTGCACTGTGTTTCTATGACCTCTAGTGGGGCTTGTAGTGCCCTGGGTATTCTCTTTGCACTATGTTTCTATTACCTCTAGTGGGGCTTGTAGTGTCCTGGGTATTCCCTTTGCACCATGCTTGCAGTGACATGGGTATTCTCTTTGCACTATGTGTCTATGACCTCTAGTGGGGCTTGTAGTGCCCTGGGTATTCCCTTTGCACTATGCTTGTAGTGCGGGCTTGCAGTGTCCTGGGTATTCTCTTTGAACTATGTTTCTATGACCTCTAGTGGGGCCTGTGGTGCCCTGGGTATTCTCTATGCATTATGTTCTATGACCTCTAGTGGGGCCTGTGGTGCCCTGGGTATTCTCTATGCACTATGTTTCTATGACCTCTAGTGGGGCTTGTAGTGCCCTGGGTATTCCCTTTGCACTATGCTTGTAGTGCAGGGCTTGCAGTTCTCTGGGTATTCCCTTTACACTGTGCTTCTATGACATGTAGTGGGGCTGGTAGTGCCCTGGGTATTCCCTTTGCACTATGTTTCTATGACCTGCAGTGGGGCTTGTAGTGCCCTGGGCATTCCCTTTGCACTGTGCTTCTATGCCCTCTAGTGGGGCTTGTGGTGCCCTGGGCACCCTGGGTATTCCCTTTGCACTGTGTTTCTATGACCTCTAGTGGGGCTTGTGGTGCCCTGGGTATACTCTTTGCACTATGTTTCTATGATCTCTAGTGGGGCTTGTGGTGCCCTGGGTATACTCTTTGCACTATGTTTCTATGACCTCTAGTGGGGCTTGTGGTGTCCTGGGTATACTCTTTGCACTATGTTTCTATGACATCATTTGGGGCCTGTGGTCCCCTGTGTATTCCCTTTGCACTATGCTTGTAGTGCAGGACTTGCAGTGCCCTGAGTATTGCCTTTGCACTATGCTTCTATGACCTCTAGGGAGGCTTGTAGTGCCCTGGATATTCTCTTTGCACTGTGCTTCTATGACCTGTAGTGGGGCTTGTAGTGCCCTGGGTATTCCCTTTGCACTATGCTTCTATGACCTGTAGTAGGGCGTGTAGTGCCCTGGGTGGCTTGTAGTGCCCTGGGTATTCCCTTTGCAATATGTTTGTAGTGCAGGGCTTGCAGTTCCCTGGGTATTCCCTTTGCACTGTGCTTCTATGACCTGTAATGGGGCCTGTGGTTCCCTGGGTATTCCCTGTGCACTATGCTTCTATGACCTCTAGTGGGGCTTGTAGTGCCCTGGGTATTCCTTTTGCATTATGCTTCTATCACCTCTAGTGGGGCTTGTAATGCCCTGGGTATTCCCTTTGCACTATGCTTCTATGACCTCTAGTGGGGCTTGTAGTGCCCTGGGTATTTCCTTTGCACTATGCTTCTATGACCTCTAGTGGTGCTTGTAGTGCTCTGGGTATTCCCTTTGCATTGTGTGTCTATGACCTCTAGTGGGGCTTGTGGTGCCCTGTGTATTCTCTTTGCACTAGGTTTCTATGACCTTTAGTGAGGCCTGTGGTGCCCTGTGTATTCCCTCTGCACTATGCTTGAAGTGCGGGGATTGCAGTGCCCCGGGTATTCCCTTTGCACTGTGCTTCTATGACCTGTAGTGGGGCTTGTAGTGCCCTGAGTATTCCCTTTGCACTATGCTTCTATGACCTCTAGTGGGGCTTGTAGTGCTCTGGGTATTCCCTTTGCACTGTATTTCTATGGCTTGTAGTGGGGCTTTAGTGCCCTGGGTATTCCCTTTGCACTATGCTTCTATGACCTCTAGTGGGGCTTGTAGTGCCCTGGGTATTCCCTTTGCACTATACTTCTATGACCTGTAGTGGGGCTTGTAGTGCCCTGGGTATTCCCTTTGCACTGTATTTCTATGGCCTGTAGTGGGGCTTTAGTGCCCTGGGTATTTCCTTTGCACTATGCTTCTATGACCTCTAGTGGGGCTTGTGGTGCCCTGGGTATTCCCTTTGCACTATGCTTCTATGACCTCTAGTGGGGCGTGTGGTGCCCTGGGTATTCTCTTTGCACTATGCTTCTGTGACCTCTAGTGGGGCCTGTGGTGCCCTGTGTATTCCCTTTCCACTATGCATGTAGTGTGGGGCTTGTAGTGTCCTGGGTATTCCCCTTGCACTGAGCTTCTATGACCTCTAGTGGGGCTTGTAGTGCCCTGAGTATTCCCATTGCACTATGCTTCTATGACCTCTAGTGGGGCTTGTAGTGCCCTGAGTATTCCCTTTGCACTATGTTTCTATGACCTGTAGTGGGGCTTGATGCAAGGAGGACAGAATCATCTGCATGAAGAAGCAGAGGTACTTGAAAATGTGTTACACATGGAAAGGACTTTTTCTGCCATGTCATTTATGTACCGGCAGCACAGCTTTGGGACCACAAGACCACCTTGTTTCTATGTTTTTAATCAGGAATTTAGAGGAGGTTTTGCCAAGGGAACCAAATCGGACTTGAGAAGGTGGATCAGAATAACGTTTCTGGATGATGCTTAGCAGAGTGGGATCCATCCTCAGAACTCTTAGTTTCAGCAACAGCCTTTCTCAGTCTACAAGATCAAATGCTGAGGAGAAATGAAGACATGCTACGTATAAGGGCATGCTGTTTACAGTTTAGTACTTATAAACAATGTGATACAATACAAAAATATGGTCAACCATAGATAAAGCAAGCCCGAATCCTCGTTGGACCGGATTTGCGATATGTTTGTCTTCCATCCATTGATTCGTTGCATTCAGAATATCGTGGCAGAAGAACTTTCCACCAAGCTCTATTGGACTGGCCGGTCAGTATCATGTGACCTGGTTTGGAGAACCCTTCTTTTATAGAGGAACAATAACACTGCTGTGCCAGTATGATGGGAATCTATCTGCTTTGATAAAGTTAAGGAAGGATATCTTCAAATGAAAATAAATGTTGGACTACCTCTGCTCGAACACAATTTGGGCCCAGAGTTTTCATTTTAGTCGGAAGGAAGCAAGTAATTCCGGTTGACTGCTTTCCAGCAGACATTGTTACCGGTCTCATTTATTTGCTAAGCAAGCCATTAGTCTTCAATTCCCTCACAGTCCATATGGCTGTTCTACCAGCATGCACCGTCCCACAACAAAACTCTCCTGGTGGAAGCTACCTGCGGTAAAAGCCTTCATGTAGGGGGTAAAGCTCTTACACCTACATGTGGCACAATCCTCTCCAGGCTGGGCTTTTAACACAGTTCTGTATAAGCTCATGCCCCCTCATTTGAGCCTACACATATAGTATCTCTAAAAGCCCACCTTACCCTGTGGCTTTTCCCATGGCCATTATGTCTATTGGAAAAGCATGTGATCTCCAGCCCTCTTGAGTGTATGCATTTTTTGTTGCAATGCACGAGATTACGGTGGTACTCAGAACACATCCAAGATGTTCTCAGAAATGTATCTCGACATTTTATGTTAATCAATTCATCAAGTTACCAGCTTTATTCGAATACCTTCATACTCGAGGGGAATGGCCGCAATATACCCTTGATGCCCACAGAGTAGTCACATTTTATCTGGACAGACCCACGTCAAAGGGCAAAACCAGTCAGTTCTTTGTGTCTTTCACAACAGGGTGGGTGGGGTCTAAAAGTCAGTAAATCTACCATTGCTTCAAAGTGGATTCTACTCTGCATTTAAGGTTTATGTGGTGAGTTAGCACACAACCCCCTGCCATTCACTCCTAAACCTCATTCAACAAAAGGAACTTGGGCAACTTTAGCTTCCACTGCAAATGTCCCTTTAGATGCCATTTGCAAAGCTGACAGTTGGAATTCAGTGCACACTTTCACACGACACTATTTTGTAGACAGACAAGCAAAGGCAGATTGAGAGGTGGGACATGCTATGCTTAAACATGTATTTGACACTGTTCCTTGAACTCAGCCTGCCACCTACAACTACAGGTGCTGCATGCTAGCCTTTGCAAAGAATGCGAGTTTAAAAAGATGCATACGCCTCAAAAGCCAGATGTTACTTACCCAGTAATGCGGCTTCTGTTGCTTGTATCCTTTTAAAGTCACATGCCTGCACACTTACTCCCCACATGGGAGCTGAAATACAGATTCTTATTCACTGCTTCCTTTTTGCTCAAGTCAAGCCAGAAAAAGAAGCAATCTGAGGATGTTGACGAGTGAAGTCTCATGGGAACCTGTGCATGTAGGGTAGGTATAAACTGACAGGAACGCCTCCATCAATGCCATTTTAATTTGGAAGAACACAAAAGTTGTAATAATTCATATTAACCACCAGATGGCAGCCTGGGCAAAGCATTTGACTCTTGAAGATAAAAGCCAGAGATACAACTGGGTGACTAAGGTCTGCCATATCTCAACATTTGAACAAAAGGGAAGGTTTGGATGGGGTTGATGGGGTAAGTATACGGGATTCCATTGCTAACATACTTCAGCAGGATAATGTTAATGTTGCTTTTATATTTCTTTTTTTTTTAACAAAGCTACTAGAAAATATATTCTTTGAATACACACAATACTTTGTATTGCACTGTTTTGTGATTGGTCTCGTTTTTTCTTACATTTTTTTTTATTTGTACCTAATGTCTTGGTGAATCGTCATTGATTACCATCATTAATATTTGCAAAATGTATCATTTGACATCAATAGACTACTAAAGTAGTCACAGTCTTCTTTCCAAAGGATGGCTAGCCCTATACATATAATTATCTAATGATGTCTATGCATTGGGAACTAAACATGAGCAGGGCCTGGACCCCAATGGAGTGACAGATGCCACAAGCATTGCATCTGAAATGTCCGAATGTTAAAGTCAGGGTGACCATATATATCCACCCAAACCTTTGAAATCCATGTGATGTAACTACATGAGATCATTTACAAGAAGAACACAGATGTGTCTCATTCAAACACTAGGCATTCATGGGCATGCAAATGATACCTGGCCGAATTCTGGACAATGCATGATAGGCGCTGCACAGAGAATGTACAACACAAATTAGGCTGCAGACAGGGAACTCAGCAGTAAGGTATAGAATGATGTGGAAGCATAGGGGATTATTTCAAAGGGCAAACCTATACTAATGATCATTGGCAAAATCAATAGGTTTGGATTTGCAAATGTAGAGGCTAAGCCTTTTTCATGTGGGGTTTCATGAGGGGTCTTTACAGATACATCCTATCCTATCCATTTACAGCTCCATTCCCATTGGCTTTGACTTGAAAGTGGACCAACCTGGTATTATATGGAATGGAATAACAACCCATACCATAATGTGTTCTTATTTTAGAACAACGGTTATTTGCTGGAAAATATCATCTCTTCTGAATGCAAACTGTGGTCCCTTTTGGCAGCCTGCAAACTTTCTCAATTATGTTTTTCTCTTTCCCAAGGTTGTGGTATAATGGGTGAACAAGCAAACTCTTTGCCAATGACCGTGCACCTTCTTGCCAGTTCAGGGGACGCCATTCTTCTCCAGCAAATCCTTGACCAACTTTTCCATGGCTTATGGCCAGATATTCAACTTTTCCTTATATCAGAACGTGTCACTTCCCTAAAGTACTTTGAACGGTATCCCCAAAAAATGACAGGCTTTCCAGGGATGTCCATCCTGCTTTTTCTTCATGAGGATCTGGGCGAGGAACGGATCATGCGCACTTTACATTTTTTCCAGCAGCCCCCATGGCAGCATCATCACACAGAAAATGCAAATGGCAGACCTTGCACTTACATGCTTGTCAGCCAAGATTTCTACAGCCTGGATGCCCACATGCCTGTTTGGGGTGTGAGGCAAGTGCATTATGGGACAGAAATTTTGCGAGTCACTTTATACTGCAGCTTCGAAAACTATGAGGATGCTGTGAGACTTTATGAAATGATCTTGCAGAAAGAAGCCACTTTGGAGAAAAGCGGCTTCTGTTTCTTTTTGCTACATGCCACTGAAAACATGTCCGTTCAGCTCTCTTTAAAACAAATGCCCCTGGGGATGCCTTTGGAAATAAAAGAGTCATCAGCACTGCAGTTCAGAGTGCAGGACATTGGACAGCTTGTGCCGCTCCTCCCCAATCCTTGCATTCCGATTAGCCACAGGCGGTGGCAAACGCAAGACTATGATGGAAATAAAATACTGCTTCAGGTAAGGCTTTGGTGGTGCTTGTCTTTCTTTTGAGCGTGTGAATATGGCAGCATACATCCTAATCTACTTCGATGTACTCTCTTCAGTATGCTGTTGTGGTGTTTTAAGCCATTAACAGAATGCAGGCAGAAACTTTGATGTTAAGACAGCAGGGCTTTAAGTGGGCCAGGGTGAGCTTGGGCGGTGCCTCAGCAGTCTCCAAAAAGGGCTCCCAAGCTAGGGCGCTGCCGGGGCTCACTCCCAACTAGTCCCAGCCACGCCAACCCCTCAGGCAGCCCATTTAGCTGAATCACTGCATGGTTAAAGGGCTGCCTGCCGGTGTCAGCACTTCAGATTTGAAACAAGAAAAGGCATCACCTCTTCTTTTTTCAAATCCGAAGTGCTGACACCTGTAGTCAGCCTTTTAACCATGCAGCGCTTGACTAAGGCTGTCTGCAGCGTGATATCTCTTTATTAAGAAACAGGATGAGGGCTGTGCCCTTTAACCATGCAGCGCTTGACTAAGGCTGTCTGCAGTGGGATATCTCTTTATTAAGAAAGAGGATGAGGGCTGTGTTACCCGGCCTATCCTTTTGATTCTGATTAAAGAGTAAAAACGCAGCAGGATTCCCTTTAACTGAATAGCGCTGCTCGGTTAAAGGGCTTCCTGCTGCAGGTTGGCTCTTTACTCAGAAACAAAAGGAGAGAGCAGGCAACCCAGCCCTCCCCCTGTTTCTGAATAAAGAGAAATCATGCAGCAGGCGAGGCGGGGCTCTCATTAGGGGGCGTGGCCTAAGATTGGGCCACGCCCCTCTCAAGTGCCCCCCTCGATTTAGCACCTCACTTAAAGCACTGGCAGACAGGTACTTATTAGAACCAAGCGAACAGCCTCCATACTATCTTCTTACTCTCCACTCTCCTCTCTCTCTCTCTCAACTGTCCCGGTGTTCTTATGTGTCACAACTGCAGTATTCCAACAGAGCACGAGGGAGCAGCCACACAATGCAACACCACTTCCCCTTTTATAATCTTGCAACAGCTGACAAGCGAACCTCACACAACTTCATCCACTTGCATGTGAATATTAATACAGCATCTATATTATTAACCTACATATCACAACACGACGCAATTTCAACATAAAACTCAATTATAATCTAGGAGTTGAACGATGTATTGGTGTCGGAAGCGGCCAGGGACTGTCTCCTTTCTCGCGTTTTTGCTTTCTAAAACTACGGGCTGCAAAATGTGCTTGCCACGCTGTAAACTGCTCATTGGGGCACAGGGACACTGCGGCTCCCTGGAGACCATGCCCCTCGGCAGACACGGGATAAGCTGCAGTTCAAGCCCTGGCTGCCGAAGCAAGGTCTGCTGCCAGAAAGGGGCACTGCTGTGTGGGGTAAGCACAGTGCAAGGACGTAATTTCACCAAAATGCCAGGGGTAGTGAAAGTGACATTACACGACCCATTGACCTCTGATGACATCACAGGAAGTGATGTCCTTTGACCCCACCCCGAAGTGACATCGCAGGAAGTGGTGGAACACGACCTTTCACCCCTTGACAAGACTGGAAGTGGCATCACGTAGCATAGTTTCCAAGTACACTACGAAAAATATGGTTACAATATCACTGTAAAGTGATATATTTCATACAAGAAAGGATCACCATATGTATCGTTATATCACCCAACCTGTGTTGGTACTCATTTATCAGCCTCATCAGGATGAAAATATTTTTTTCCTTTTTTTAAAAAATAAATATTTTTATTATTTTTTATATACAACATCAACACATTAAACTCCCATCTCAACCCTCACCCTCCCTCTCCAACCCCCCCCCCCCCCCGGAAGATTGGGTCTCAATCAATTCTGTTTCGGGAATGCATTTACGTACCCATAGATGTCTGAGATTTTTATATTGTGCGGGCACCATTGTTCCATGTAGTCTGACTTTAAATATTCCAGCACTGTCCCCCATTCCTGATCCTGAAGTTGGTGCGTTATCTTTTCCATGGTCATTTGCGACCACACTTTTTGTAACCAGGTGAATACCAATGGCGGGTCTTGTTTCTTCCAGTTTTGGGCTATGGTCGCCCATGCCGCGATGACCAGGCCCATGAAGCTTCTCCATTGTGCTTTGTGGAGTTTTTTGGCCTGTGGGTCTTTGAATCCGCACAGCCACACCCGCTCCCCCATTTGGTCCGCCTCTGGGAATATTTTAGACATTTCCGATTGCACATCTCCCCAGAAGCCCTTTACCACCCCACAGTCCCACTAGATATGCCTCCAGGTGCCGACCTCCTGACACCCCCTCCAGCAGCAGTCCGACATTTCCGGGTACATAGATTTGAGCCTCGCTGGGGTGTAGTGCCATTGCGTGATTATTTTGAGCCACATTTCTCTGGTTTGGACTGCCCTGGTGAGTTTTGGGATTCCCCCCCATAGTTCTTCCCATTGCCGTCTGGTTATTCCTTCCCCTAACGTGCCTTCCCATCTCTTCACATATGTCCATATGATTTCATCTTCTGACGTATTGATAAATTGATATAATGTTGACACCAGCTTTTTGTCTCCTGAGTTGGTTATTATATATTTTTCAAATGATGTTAGGTCCCTCGTGGCCGCCTGATATACCTCTGGTGTGGAAAGCCAATGTTTTAATTGCTCATATTTATACCTAACTGCGTCCGTCAGGGTCCACATTCTTTTACATTCCACAAATGTTCTTATTTCTTTGTCCTGGAACATTTCTCCTATTTTCCTGCACCCTGCTGCTTCCCATTTTTCAAAACCCCCTGATTCTTGTGCCGGGGGAAACTGCGGATTCCAAAACATGGGTGTAAAGGGGGCTTGTGGGGTGGCCATGGCTCCCTTCTTGGTTTGTTCGTCCCAGGCGTTAAGGGTGGTTCTCATAATTTCGCTGATTTTGAGATTCGGGTGTCTATATTGTTTGTGTTTCCACAGCAGGTCCTCCAGGGTGGTCCTAGCTACCGCCCTGTCTTGTAGTGCCCATATTGTTCTCTGGTCTTCACTCAGCCATTCCTTCAGGACCCAAAGTTGTGCTGCATGATAATATTTCTTAAAATGTGGGAGTTATAGACCCCCTGCCCTGGTTGGTGCCGTTAGGATAGCTCTGGCAACCCTAGGGGGTTTCCTATTCCAGACGTATGCCGATATGGCCTTGGACAGAGCTTTAAAAAAGGAGACTGGGATTGTTACCAGGAGGGCGTGAAAGTAATAGAGTACCCTGGGAAGGATGTTCATTTTGACTGATTGGATTCTGCCCCACCATGAAACCCTGAGTGGGCACCATCTGTCTAGGTCTTTCTTCACTCTTGCCAATAAGTGTGGATAATTGTTCTTATATATGAGGTCAACCTTTCGTGTGAGAGTTACCCCTATGCACTTTATGCCCTCCTCTGCTACTTTTAGCCCATGAGAGCCCGCTTCTCTTACAAATGTCCCCTTATCTCCCTCTAGTAGCATGATCTCTGATTTTTTCCTATTCATTTTTAGGCCTGAGATCCCCCCAAATTCCTCCAATACTTTTAGGGTGTGTGGTAGCGATTTCCCAGGGTCTTCCAATGCCAGCAGCATATCGTCTGCGTATGCAATAATTTTATGCTGCCTGCCCGCCATCTCGATCCCTTTTACCCCTACCGTTTCCCTGATTTTGATTACGAGAGGCTCTAGGAAGATGGCAAATAGGAGCTGGGAGAGTGGGCATCCCTGTTTCGTGCCTCTTGATATCACCACCCTATCCGTCCCTTCCCCATTTATTGCAATTCTTATCGAAGGAGAGTTATAGTTGGCTCTGACCATATTTATGTAGTGGTCTCCGAACCCCATGAGTTTCAGTGTTTTAAATAGGATGGACCATTCTACCCGGTCGAAGACCTTCTCGGCGTCCAGGGAAAGCAGTATTGCTGGTGTATGTGTGATGCCTATTTTTTCTACCAGGTGGATAATTCTTCTGAGGTTATCATGTGTTTGCCTGCCTGGGATGAAGCCTGATTGATCTGTGTCAATTAGGGTCGGAAGAAGGGGGGATAATCTGGCCGCCAGTATCCTGGTATATATTTTTGCGTCTAAATTTATCAGGGTTTTTGGGCGATACGAGCCCGGGAGAGTAGGGTCTTTACCTGCTTTATGGAACACTAGGACTTTTGCCTCATTCATTGATGGAGTTACGTTTCCACTGTCCTTGAATGTGTTAAGTAACCTTGTCAGGACTGGGGCTAGTGTGTCCTTGTACTTTTTGTAAAAGGGGGCCGTAAAGCCGTCTGGGCCTGGTGCCTTGGTGGTTGGGAGGTCTACTATCGCCCTGCGGACTTCTTCCTCTGTAATCCTGGAATCCAGTAGCTTTTTGTCCTCCTCCGATATTGTTGGGATGTATAGAGATTTTAGGAACCTATCTTGCTGCTCCTCATCCGGGTGTTCTGTCGCGTATAGATCTTGATAGAATGCCATAAAGGCCTCCCCTATGTCCCTGTTGCGTGTTTGTGTCTTTCCGTGTGCGTCTTTGACATTCAGGATTGCCATTGATTTCTGTTTTTCTCTTAGCTGTCTTGCTAGGAATTTGTCTGCCTTGTTGGCCTTGATATAGTATTGTTGCCTTAGGTAGAGTAGGGATTTCTCTGCTTTCTTGTTACGCAGCATATCGAGCTATCCTTGCACCTGTTTTAGTGCCTTCTTAAGACTTCTTGTGGGATGAGCTACCATCTCCCTTTGAATGTCTGTTATTTTTTTTTCCAGTGTTCTCTCCCAGTCGTAGTGCTGCTTGTCTTTTGTGGCCTTTAGCGCTATTATATGACCCCGGATTACTGCCTTGAAGGCTTCCCAAACAGTCACCAGCGGTACTTCTCCATTGTCATTTTGGTCGAAATATTCTTTAATTTTGTCTCCGACTGCCTCTCCCAGCACCTTGTCCGTTAGAATGTCATGCGGTAGTTTCCATTTCCAGAGGCCTCTTCCCCTACCTGGCTTCTGAATGTCCAACCAAAGCGGGGCGTGATCTGATAGAGCTATAGCGCCCATATCTATTCCCTGGATCATCCCGATCAGACCCTCTGACACCCAGAAGTAGTCTATCCTCGACATCGTGTTATGCATGTGCGAGAAGTACGTGAATCCATTTGCTTGCCCCTTCTTTTCCCTCCAAACAGCCTGTAGTGCTAGTTGTTCCATCATTAGTTTGAGTTGTTTTGAAGGGGCCCCCTGACCTTGAGTCCCCCCTGCACTTCCATCCAGTTGAGGTTGCCAGGCCAGGTTTAAGTCTCCCCCCAGTATTATCTCTCCCTTCGCAAATCCTTCTAGCTTCTCTACTGTGTCACAGAGAAAACCATCCTGCCCATAGTTCGGTGAGTAAATTGCCGCTATGGTGATCCGGAAGCCCTCTATATCGTGCAATTTGCAAATGCGTATCTCCCTTCCCTGTCTACCTGTGTGTCTATGAGGGTTGCCCCCAGTCCCCCTTTGACTGCAATCATCACCCCTGCTCTTTTTTCGCCCGCATTCGCCTGCGTCCATATCGTGTAACCTCTCAAGTACACCTTCTTTCTATCCTGGGCCTATATATGCGTCTCCTAGAGGAGCAGAATGTTCGCCTTTTCCCGTTAAACCAACGCTTCCAGTTTCTTTCTCTTCACCGGCGAGTTCAGCCCCCTTACATTTAATGAGAATATTCTAAGTTTTCCCATCTCGTCTAGTCTGTAGTTTTATGTTCTTTCCCGCTTTCCGTATTCCCTTCTATCTTCCGGAGTCCCCCCCCCGATTTCCCCCCCGAACAACCCAACTTCCTCCAACCATTAACAGTAACTCAACTTTGATCCCGAGGGGGCCTCAGGTACCTAAGGTTGCTAGGGCGTTGCGCCTATCGCTCCTTGCCCTCTCTGGACTCGGGGTGAACTTTGCGGGGGGCCGCCAGCTATCTGGTATTCTGATGTTCCTCTAGTTTTATTCTCCCTCCTTCTCGAATGTAAGAGTGGGCTGTTGGTTTTTAATGGAATCTTTACTCCTTTTCTCCCTGTGAGTACCCTGCCTTCCCCCTGCCATTTTGTTTCTTTCTTTGCCGCACCACATCCCATCCCCTCGGCCTCTTATGTGGGTCCCCCTTTGCCTGGCCCCTCTTATGTCGTCATCCTCCGCCTGCAGGCCCATTATGTGTAGCCCTTCCTCTTTGGTGGTCACTCTCCTCTGTTTGCCTTCCCACTCAAACAACAGGCCGAATGGGAACGTCCACTTGTATCTTATTTCTTTTGCCACCAATTCTTTCACCAGTGGGGCCATTTCCCTTCTTTTCAGGAGTGTCGCTGAGGCCAAGGCTTGGTATAATTGGATTTCCACCCCATTCATCCTTATGTGGTCTAGCTGCCTCGCTTAGAATCTGCTCCTTTTGTGGAGAAGATGAGAGGGCTGCTAGGACATCCCTTGGTCTCTCCCCTGGGGCGCCTGTTCTTTTCGGGCCCACCCTGTGGACTCTATCGATCCCTATGCTCTCTGCTTCCTTCTCCTCTATTATGTCTCTGAAGACTTCTTGCACCGCACTCTTTAAATCTTTGTCTACCACCGACTCTGGCATGTTTTTAATGCGGATATTGGATCTGCGGGAGCGGTTTTCCAAATCTTCACATTGAATTTCAAGGTTATGGGTTAGCCGTACCAACTGTTCCTGTGTTTCGCTGTTCTGAATCGCTTCGTCTTCTACATTTCGCACTATTGTTTCTAGGGAGTCTGTCCTTTCCTCTAACTTGGCCACCTCTATATTCAGTTCTTGAACGGCCTGCTTCATTTCGTTCTTCATCAAGGTAAATTGCTCCTGAACCGTGGCCATACATTTGTCCTGTAACTCCACAAACCAGGCCCTCATGTCGTCTTTTGTCAGTGGCGAGGTGCTCTGGGTTTGTGATGTGGTGTGTGATGTAAGGTCTTCTCCTTCCTTTTCCTTTGTGTTCACCGGATCCTCTGTGGACCACATCTGAAGCAGATTTGATTCCTGTCTGTATGGCTGCGACGCTGGTTGGGAAGTGACTCCTTCTCTTTTGCCCTTGATATCTTTCCCTTCTGTGGGGGTCCTACCGTGGTTCTAGGTGACTCCTAGTTGCTTGCGGTGGAGGAGTTATGGGCGTCTTCGGTGGTATCTGGGGGTATGTCCCCTACCTTTGGTGTGCCTGTGAGTGTTACTTTCAGTCCGTTGTGGGCAGGTCCACCACTAAGTGATAAGTGTTGCGGCTCCAGGGTATGCAGGATGAATGCTTTTTTGCTGACTCAAACCCCCTCCCCGGGTGCCTCTGCCCCCCCTATTGCTTTTTCCACGCTGTGCTGAGGATAGGGCTGAGTTCAAGGGGGTTGGGGGGGCGCAGGGAGAAGTATTCATGCGTGAGTCCTCACCTCTGTCGCCTGGTCTCCCGGCCTTCTCTCCTCCTCTGTCGGTGCCCTTTCGATTCGGGCCGGAGTGTGCCACCGTTTGCCAGGTGCACGGCCTCTCGCTGACTGCAGCCTCGGTGTGTGCCGGCTGGCTTATGTGACCCCGTGGGGGTCCGGATGGGTCCTCCCGTCTTCCAGCTCCCCTCCTCCGGACTGCGCGAGGATTCCTGTCCACCTCGCCGAGGGGGGGGAGGGCAGCTCTCTCCCTGCCGTGTGTGCTCCCGGGGGGGGTACTGGGTGCGGCTTCAGGTGACCCGCGCGGGCCCCCGTGTAACCTTTAATTCTCCCCACAGGTGTGTTTCGGGAGCTGAGTTTAGCCCCCTCTGTCTCCGCACCCCCGCCTCTGCCGGCTCTGCTCAATCAATCTCCCGATCCCTCCTGCGTGTTCGGCAGGGATTTCCTCGGTGGGGGAGGGGCTGCCGCTTTACTCGGGTATTTCTCTCCCCTGGAGGTTTTTTTTTGGCAGGACTTCTGGTCGCTTCTACGCCCGGCACTATATTATGCGGCGCTGGGGATGGTCCTGTGAGATTTCTCTCGGAATTCTGCTTTTGAGGTGCTAATTGTTGGCAGCCTGGCGGGAGCGCGTCTCAGATGCGACTTCCACTGCCGGCGGCCATCTTGGAATCTTTTTCCCTTTTTTTAGGGGTAGCAAGGGATACCACAGGAGTAGCAAGGGAGACCTCAGGGGTCGCAGACCCCTGGCAACCCGTAAATGACGTTCTTGACACATTGGCTCACCATAATATGAGATAGGAGATAGGACTGCTGCATATAGAAAATAGGAGATAGGAGATAGGACTGCTGCCTATAGTTACACAGTGAGTGATCAGTATGACTGTTTCCACGTGGCACTTTGTTGCACTCTAGAGCCCTGTTTTCCTTTGGTTTACTGGGTGGGTGGGTGAGGAGGAGGAGAGACAGACTAAGATGGCACATCCAGTGGGGGCCTCTATCCGTGACCTTTAGTGGATTAGGATTCAGAGGATGATTATTCATAACTGACTTTTGGGCACCAGGGACCAATGTGGAGGCTTTGTTGGAGGCCATGCCTCCTCCCCAGGAGCCGTGGTCAAAAGCAGTGTCCAATAGCACGCCCTGGTTAAGGGCGGTACTGCTATTCTGGGGCTGTTTGGTGGTGATTTGGCAACCAGATTTGACTGGGATAAAGAAGGCCATCACCAACTCACTTGGTGATGCTTTATTTCCGTCGGGACATCCTGACATCGCTGTTGAGGTCCTGACGGTGATGTGGGCTAAAATGGCTTCTTGGAGGGTACTCGTTCCATTTTATTTTGTGGGACTTTGCGGGACCCCATGACTGGTTCTAATGAATCTCCATATCTCATCCATATCTCATCCATAGATTTTCTGACTTTAAAACAACTTTAAAATAACTGTCCTTTGGGCACCTTCTATTAACCTCAGAACCGCTTTGAGCCCATACCTTTACAAACACAAGTACAAATACAAGTGACTGCAAGGGATAGGGAGCACAATCACGTAGACTCCAGCGGACCACTGTGGACTCAATTAGCACCTCAAGCTGTCAAGGCATGCCCCGCTACAACTAGATTGCTCTCACCCTCTTTTTGTACGATTCTTATGCCTAAAGCTTCTGCCTGATGCTACTGAATGGTTTGAGTAAACAGACTCCAGAAGCGCACTTAAACTAATCTGTAAGCATCCATGGGAAAAAGGAAAGCAAACACCATCGAAGTGGAAGGACTATCCAGGAAAACTAGACGAAAAGATCAAAATCTTGGATCAAGAAATGAGGGGTAGAAGTGCTACCGTTAGCCTTAGCACCAATCTTCCCAATGAAACTCCTCACCCGACCCCTATCAATAGTAGGTATTGAAGAGGTCAAAGTACCTAACACCCCCATCGATTCAGGTAGGTCACTGATAACTTACCAGCAACACAGAAGCACAGAAAAATGATCACTTTGCATCACCATCAACTGGCCGTTCACAACAAAGTGAGAATCTTGCATCAGCTTATCTGCGTCATCTTAGCCAGAGAATCAGAAGAGTCTAATAAACAAGCACCCCCAGCACATCAGACCAAAATCCTTTCATCACGAGAGACTCTCCTTTGTCCCCTGACAACAAACAACCGCCTCTGATTTCCCAATCGAATGTACGGAAATCCTCAGTAAACTAACACCCCAATTGGCTACCCAGACACAAGACATCACTGCTATTATGAAAGAACATTTACAACCGCTTTGTGTTTTTTAGCATTAACCCCTAGTCCATACGCATGGCAAGGAGAATGAACTGGCTAGGCATGACCAACAAATCCATCAGTGGGGATTGCATAGTATTAATATTTGCCTCCATGGACCGTGCCACATATGTGAAACAATCCAACCTGGGATTGTTTCACATATGTGAGAGTTGTCACCAAACTCTCCATGGGTTATACCGTTGTCCTTTTTATGCCAGCCTCCCAGCCCAGAGTTAGAATACCAGACAAAAGAGCCCATTTGGTTATTAATCAAGGCCGTAATACAGCTGTGATCAAGATAGCAATGGAAATCCCCCAAGCACCAATAATCCACAATCATAGACAGGGGAGTCTAATCCACTCACAGAACATGGCAGAGAACCCAATGAATAACCATTGTGGTGAGCAGACACAAAGGCAGGGTGCAACAGCCACCACGAGGAATATAAATAGCTCAGGGGGGAATACTCACTGAAAGTCGTTGTTATGCTCCTTAATCTTTGGAAGAACTAGATTGACTAACGCCACTATCTATAAAAGACTGCACCAATACTGATAAACTGCTCCTCTGCACCCACCCGGACCCCCATTGAAGGAATCATTAGGAAAGCTAAATGATTTCGCACAAACCCCCACCCTTTCTATCCTGTCCTGGAATATAGCAGGTGCAAGGGGAAAACTTGCCAAAAGCAGAATTAAATCACTGCCCACTAATCACGAGATTGTGTTATCATAGCATACCTGTACTGGAGAGAACCTGGTCTTGGACGGGTACTCTGCGTACTCGATCTGGGCAAATAAGAAGGCTTGGTGGAGATATTGTGGAGGTATGGGCACATTTTTTAAGACTTCGTTAAATTGTAAGGTAGTGTATCACACTAATGAAGATGTTCCGTGTATACAAATGTTTGTACTACTTCCCTAACAAGACCAATCATTGTTTCTCATAAACATGTTTAACAGCCCACAACACTATACGAGAGAAAACTGCATATTCTTAATTTAAAAAAAATGTATAAACCCTTAGTTAAAAATGCAAAAAGACCATACACTAATATGTGAAGGTGACCTAAATATCAAACTTGGCAACGGCCCACTGACTGATCTGTATGATATGGCAGAAGAGCTTTCAATGGGAATACCAGAACATCAGATGATTGACCCCAGAGGATGCTGAGAGGGCCTAAGACTCTCCAGTTGGCTTATTGACAAGGGGATGCACTCAATCAATGGCAGGACACAAGATGGCTCCCAGATGCCCTGACATTTCGAAGCCAAAGAGGCAGTTCAACAATTGATTATTCTTTCATCACAATCAATCTCTAGATGACTATAAAACAGTTTCTGGTACTCCTTGCCTTTTCAGTGACCATCATGCTCTAAACCTGAATGTTGATCTGGAACACTGGCATTACAAGTAGCAACATAATGCTGCATATAACCGAGCTGGAGACTAGAGGCTCTTCAACCCGAAGACTGAAACGAGAAGCAATAAATAAATCAATGATACAAAAGAACATTTTAACAGCTAATCTTCCCTCTTTCCAAATTCTATAAAACTGTGGCAGAAAGGGAAGTGTCAGGTTTTCTCCTACAGGACTGGCCCCACAACTAAATTGACAGATTGATAAACGTAACAAACAAGGTGTACTGATCTGTAACATAATTAGATCATCAATAAGTACTTTCTACATTTTTCTTTTACCATATTCTGTCTTGCAGACTTGGTGTAATGCCATGGAAATAAATGTTTAGTGCTACAAGTATTGATTTATTTTGAAACAAAATCACTGACATATCGGGAAAATTAGAGCTTCATGGCTCCATAAGAAAGAACTAAGGTGTAGGCTGCATATGATATGGGCTACACTGCATTTCATATGTTAGTAAAATTAATATTGTATTTGTGGGTATGAGCTTGGCACATTGAAATTAATCTTTCTCACTTTTATTATTAAGCCTGACATAAATATCTGCTATAGAAATTAGGGGTGTACCGAACTTTGGCTTCGAGTAAGTATTCGGCCGAATTCCGGCTGAAAAAAAGCTATTCGGCTCTAGCCGAATAGTTTCTTGGTATTCGGCTCTTGACAAATACTTTGACATTCTCATTTGAATACAATGGAACATGAACTCAAAAAGGCAAATATAGACTTCAGTTTCGAAAACTGAATAGAATTAGACCAGACAAATTGCTATCACACAGCTGAAAACTATCTTATATTTTAATCTGCTCTTTAGGGCATTTTTTGTTACAGATTCTTAGACAAAAAAAGGTGCTCATCTTTTATACTTAGCCTGCAACAATACAGGAACATCTTTTCTTTTGGCGGATGCTTATACCCTGGCCCTTCCCTCGCTGTGGTTCCCACATACTGTCGCTACTTCTAACATCCTGTTGGTACTGCCCATGACAACTACAACTACGAACAAGGAACCAAAGTACCTGACCGAGTGACTGAACGTGCCGCGCTGCGGCCTGCTCCAGGTCTAAGCTCCACTGTTGTGCATTGCCTTATCCCCGCTCCAGGTCTGCTAACTATCACTGTGAGACACGTTACTGAATGCTATATATGTTAATACTAACGGTATGGTACCCCCCCCCTTACCAGAGACTCGCTCCACAATAGTCAAGCATAGCAGTCTACTTGCACTGCCCTCCCTTTCTCCATGCATCCCATACGTGTCCCGCTTTATACACAGATGTGTGTACTGTACTGACTACTTACCCATGTAAACCACTGTATTAAATGAAATATTAAAACGTTCAACATTATCTGTAACTTTTAAACATTGCACTGATTGCCTCCTCAATGTTACTGCTAAAATCATCTATTCATTGATATCTAGGAACACCCAATCTGCCTGCAAGGTCGTATTAGCCCACTATTGTAGCCATTTCCGGCACATAGGCGTTTAGGCGCTCTTACACTGCCCAATGCGTCTAGTCAGCCCTGCCTCTATATTGATGTGTCTAGCTAGCCATGCCACTGCCATTTCTAGCGCACAGGTGCACTGTCGCAGTTAGATTGCCTTGATATGTCTAGAATGTCTAGAGTGCAACAATTACGTCCAGTGAGCCCAGCCACTGCCACTTCTAGTCGCTAATAGACCACACTTGACTGGTGTTGTGCCTCATGGTCGCTAGTAGACCACATTTGATTTGTGTTATGCCTCATGGTCGCTAGTAGACCACATTTGATTTGTGTTATGCCTCATGGTCGCTAGTAGACCACATTTGATTTGTGTTGTGCCTTATCCGTAGTTACTACTGTACTTTACTACTGCAGTGCCTAGTATCTACACATACGCTAATTGAGTACACAAACTACTCTTGCTAATAACCTATGAACCTCATTGGCCCCATCTTTAGAGCCAAGTCACCCACAATGGCCACATTTAGAGGCGCCACTCTAACTATGGCTACCCGCCTCCCGTTGCTCCAGAATATCTCACCTCAGAACCGCGCCCACACAACCCCACCACTTTACCCTGATCTACTATCTCCAACAGAAAGGATAAACAAATTCGCCCGCCCACCCTCACCCTGCATACCCTGTCCCACACCCCTTAGAAATACTAGACTAGGTTCTCGCCTTGTTGCACCTACTACCACACTCATGAACGTAGCCCCACCGACCATGATTAGAAACGATAGACTCAGCTATCGCACTAATTTTGAGACAAAACTCACTAGAATGCTCTCCAATCAGACTAAGAACCCCAAGCAACCTACCTCACTTACTGACCTCCCACCGAGTCTCAACCCAGCAATACCTCACTCACCACCACACACGAAAGCCAACCCTCCACAGACATCTTTCAAGGGAGCTCTCATCAACGCTCGCTCATTGGTAGCCCACGCTACTGATGTAGCCGACATTATCTCCACTAACCACCTAGACTTTATCGTTATCACGGAGACATGGCTCCACCCAGCAGCCGGTCCCACAATAGCTCTAGCCACTCCGGACAACTACAACATCATCGGAGCTGACAGAAAAAATGGAATAGGAGGAGGAATAGCAATTATTGCGAAATCCACCCTAAACATTAGAGAAGTAACCAGCACAACCCTACCTTCAGCCGAACTTTTATCCGTCAAACTCCCATTATCTGACACAAAAACCATCCTGCTTCATATTACATACAGACCCCCAGGGCCCCCCTCCACCTTTGAAGAGGATATCTCTCTCCTACTCACTACCAATTTGAAACCAAAATCCCAAAACATCATTCTGGGAGATTTCAACTTGGGACTCAATGACCCCAATGACAACCAGGCCACTTCCCTTAATGACACGATTACTCATCTAGGCTTCACCCAACACATTAATCAACCTACACACACAAAAGGAAGATCCTTGGATTGGCTTGCAGATGCCAATTGCAACCTCTCACTGACTGACATCACTCCCTGTCCTTGGACTGACCATCACCTTATTACATTCTCTTTACCTAGATCCTCACCATCGACCACACGACCCACTAAGCTACCTCAAATAATCTCCAGAAATAACCGCAACATCACTATAGAGAACCTCAAACCTCTTCTTGCGCCCATCAGTAAAGCTAACCTACCTACGCAAAATAACAACCGAGGAGCCATAGTAGACCTATATAACAATACCTTAGAACTAGCCCTCAACCAGATAGCTCCTCTCAAACAACGAAAAGCCAAACCTATTGCCCACTCCAACAAATGGTTCTCAGCAGAATTAAAAGCTCTCCGCAATATTAAAAGAACTGCAGAAACTAGCTGGAGAAAAGCCCCTTCTCTCGCCACTAAAGACAAATTCGCTTCAGCTGCCTCCACCTACAAATCCGCCATCTTAAATGCTAAAAAAGAGATCTATAACTTGAGAATACAAAATGCCAAATCTGGTACCAAAGAACTTTTCTCTATACTAAGAGAACTTGAATCACCATTGCCTCCTACAGAGGACTGCATCAAAGACAAGGCCTGGTGTAACAATATCCAGCTTGCCCTCGCTAACAAAATTGCCCTCCTACAAACTAAGATAGAAGCAAAAAAAGCTAGCCTTGCCTCCAAGCAGAACCCCAGCAGCAAAATTAACCACACCACCCCTAATTGCCCCTCCTTCCACTTCTCACCAGTCACAGAAGAGGAAGTAATCAAGATAATCGCCAGTCTCAAACCATCCAACTGCAAAGGTGACATTTGTCCCGCATCTGTCATCAAAGACGGTGCCAATGAGTTAGCACCTCTCATCACCTCTCTGATCAATCCTCCTTCAAAAACTCAGTGGTCCCCAACAACCTTAAAGAAGCGTGGGTCCTACCCCTGCTCAAAAAAACCTAACCTAGATCCCATCATCCCCACAAACTACAGGCCCATCACCACAGTCCCATTTCTTCTCAAAATTTTGGACAGGGTAGCCTATATCCAAATACAACAACATTTGGAAGACAACAACCTCCTAGGCCTGTGACAATCCGGCTTTAGACCAAGGCACGGGACTGAAACTGCCCTCTTGACTCTAAAAATCCAAATGGTTGACGCCAAAGACAAGGGCAAACTCCCCATCTTGCTCTTGTTGGATCTCTCTTCTGCCTTTGATCTGGTTGACCACCAGATCCTCACTCAACACCTCTCTTCGGCTGCTGCATTCTCTCAGAATGCCACGAAGTGGATCCAGTCATTTCTGTCTGACAGGTCGACTAGAGTCTTCGCCCCCACTGCGACTGCGGACCCTATCCCAAACACATGTGGGGTGCCCCAAGGCTCTTGCATTTCTCCCACACTTTGCAACATCTTCACGAAGCTCCTATTTGACCATCTTGACGATCTGGGTGTCAGCTACACTAATTATGCAGACGACACCCAGGTCCTCATCACGCTCACTGGTAGATATGAAGAAGATGTTGCAATGCTTAATGATATCTACTTAGAAATCCAAGCCTGGATGGCTACACACAGTCTTTGCTTAAACGACGATAAGACAGAATTGCTTATCGTAGGCTCCCAGGCATGCCTCAACAAACTGGACCAAAGGTACCAATCCTTTACCATTAATGGCAACATCATAAAAGTATCCAAGGAGGTCAAACACTAGGTGTATACCTCGATTCTACCTTGTCACTAAAGAAACAAATAAACACTACCATCTCAACTACCTCATACACCAATAAATTGATCAATGCCTGCAGGCCTTTTCTCTCAACCTCTAGTTGCCTCACCCTATCTAGAGCGCTGATACTGTCTAAATTAGACTATTGCAACACACTTTACTTAGGCACTACAACAAAAAACTTGAACAGGCTTCAGATCCTGCAAAATAATGCACTAAGATGTGCCCTCAACCTCCCGCGCAAGGCGCACATATCCACGGTTTGCAAAGAAGTCCACTGGCTCCCGATCCGCGACAGAATTAAGCTAAGAACCCTGGTCATCACCCACAAGTGCCTGTCACGTACTGCCCCACGTTACCTTTCAGACAAATTCTCTAGACACTGCCCCATTAGACCCACCAGAACTCCTTACCTGCACCAACTAAAGATCCCTAACTATAACCTAAAAACAGCAGGAGGCTCCAGTTTCCCAGTGCTCGCAGCACAATGTTGGAACACCCTCCCTCCTACAATTAGATCGGAAAACGCATTCTGGCCATTCAGAGCCATGGTAAAATCTTGGCTACTAGCCTAGATATCTAGACTCTCACTGACACGACCGGCCAGCCGCCGCTCTCTACCTGCAATGTAATTGTAATGCAACCAGTATTGTTTACTCTATCTACAGCCTACTCAGGACCAACCTGTAACCCGGTCCTCACTCGCCACTGTAACTATTTTGTGCCTATTCTCTGTACATAATCTTCTCGGTATATTCTACTTTTGTATGTAAACATTCCGAGTCTGGACCAATGTATGCTCTGCCTGTTGTATTATGATGTTCGTGTAACGATATGTAACTCTGCTGTGCACATGATTATGCGCCCAGCTACCTGAGGGTTCGGACGCGCTTTATAAATAAAGAAAACTAAACTAAACTAAACTTATATGCAATGTGCACTCTTTTCAGTTGGAAAAAACAAACTGAAAGAAATGTGCATACATACTTTCAGTTCCTGTCATGTCACTTCCCATTGCGTACGTCATAGTCCCCCCTTTTCTTTCTTTAAGGATTGAGACCTGAGTTTAACATTATCTGATATTTTATCAGTAATTATAAGTTGCATATATTTTTGTATTGGCGAGAAAGAGTGGCTAGGATAAGTGAAAAGTGAGCAACATTTGTTTGGGTGGGGTGAATTGTTTTGAGATGGAGTTTACCCATTTCAGATTTCCTCTTGACTTGTGTCCTGCATGAGCCAACATGAACCCTTTTATACATTTCTATGTGAGCTGCAAAGAAGTTTCGAAAGTCGACCGCATTGACTTTGCAACTGGATAGAGAATGCAATGCATCAGGCAGTCCTTTTGCATTTGTGAAGCCTCCTACTTTAACTGGCACTGAATATGCAACAATCTTCTGTACATTTGGTCTCTTCATTTTGGTTAAATCTGCTTTATTTCGGGCTTTTATACTTTAAATAAAGATGCTACATTTATGACAATGAAGAGAAATAAAAGTATAGAATGCATTTAAAATGGTGCTTTATTTGTTTTTTTAATAAGTGTGTTTTTTGAAGTTTGGAACCTGATTTATTAAATAAATCCAAAAAACAGCACTGTGTATTTCTCCCCAGTAGGCCCAAATGCACTCCTAATGGAACAGAAAGTCCCAATCAACATTCATTAATACTTTGGTAGACTTTAACCTATGGAGGCTTAGATATATATTTGTGTATTCATAGATACTTTGATTTAGATACAAACAGTTAACATTTATGCTATGTCGCAAGCCTTTCATTAAATAAATAAATGATACTCTTCATTCAATAGACCCAGTCTCAAACTTAATTCTCAGAGAATCTTTTAATTCTCTAGTTTTACACAAATACAAGTGATACATTTCAACATTATTGTCTTTCATGACAATATCAAAAAACATTGACACTTCAAACAAAAGGTTGATACTTCAAACAAATAGTGAGCATAGCAATAAAAAGACAATTTTTTGATTGTTAGTAAAAAGTGTGTTAGACGCAATTGTCTCTTGGAGTAGTTGGCTCCCTCCAGGGAAACCCTTTTTAGATTTAAACAATCAACCAACACGTTTCGGATCAAAGATCCATCTTCAGGGTGGCGGCTTCTCTGTTCCTATATATGGTGTGCTACAAGAACTAGTAGATTCCTAATTCTGGTCCTGTGGGCAATTCAAAAGGACATTCATTTAGTTAACTAACAAGAATAAAGACAAAGTGAGGCTAAACGTAAGATACAGGGAGGCTAAAGTTACTGACCTCTCATCGAGGGCTGGAGAGATCCAGAATTTGACCTATCATGAAAACAATCAAAAATAGGGAGCCAAGGTAAGTAACCTAAGAAGAGTCAGATTTAACCTTAGTCAGAAGAAATGTAATTAAAGCAGCACCGCTGCACTCACCCAGTCTTCAAATGGCAATCATAGGAGACTGGGAGGCGGCCAGGCATAGTACGGCGAGAACCCTACAATTGAATAAGTGATATTTTCTGTGAATTAAAGTTCTGTTCAAATGTACCAATATGGACTCATGTGATGGACAATAGTCCAATGTATGCCCGATCCTTAGAGTGGGATAGAGGAGACAGTATCTCAATATACATCCCTTCATGCCTCCCCAGCGTACGGCATGCATAGAGGTGCAGCCTGCCTATATCGTAATCTCATTCGGGTCAATGCCTTCACTCACCGTGTCATGAAGCTTCTCCAACCGCGCCGACTGCTGTACTGAAAGCAGCACGGCCGCGGGGATTGTTTAAGGTTGTCTTGGCAACCCCACGCATGCGCACGGGGAGGCCGGACGGTGACCATTTGGTGTGGGATCCCCGGCCCAAACATCCGTTGTCATGGAGATAGCGATTTCGTGCAATTATGTAATTAGTTCGGTTCGCGTGTCAGCGCTAACCTCTACACTGAATAAGACGATCCTCATGAAGGATTCAGGTAAATCCTTTATTAAATAAATCAACTATTCGGCTTTATATTTGGCTTCAGCCGAATAGTTGACAAACTATTCGGTATTCGGCCGAATACTAAATATGCTATTCAGTACAGACCTAATAGAAATGTACCTGAAATACCTCCTCTTTCAATTTTTACCCAGTAAATACAGGCATCTTAGTCACTTTTTGACTGAAGATATCGGCTTTTGTCTCTGCATGTTTTCCTTTCACTGCAGTTCTTCCTTCTATTCAATATTGTGTTTTTGAAGATGTGAATGTGTTTTATGGAAACAAGATAGTTAATTCATGTGGCAGAATTTGCGCTGTATACAACCACTTTACAATACAATGCTACGTTACTACCGTTGCTTTATTGATGCCTGTGACAAAGACATCTGCATCACTGAAACAGCCTGATTCCTCTGCTAAAGTACAGCCTGCCGGCAACAGTCCAGCTACATCTGTATCTGCGTGTTCCCATGACATTCTTCCACAGATCTGATAGTTGTGGGGGAAAGAATTTCATAGGTGTAACTCATTGGAAAGCATTTTGTGGGCATGCAAGCATTGGGGATCAAGTAAGTAAAGTGCAGGCCTGTGATTCTTGGGCTTGGCTCACCTGCCTCATCCGTTCCTCGGTTTGGATCAGCAGTCTCATTTGGCTCAACTCCCATTATCTCCAGAAAGTTTGATAGGCGCAGGAAGACCCTGGGGCAGGTGGGGAGCGAGTTGAATGAAAGAGGACAATTATACAAGTCTCTATGGCCCTTTCCTAAGCAGGGGACAACATTCCCAAAACAATGAGGATAGTACATGGCGCTGTATGGTCTTCTGTGTTCAGGCCAGTTTATCCCCTTCTTACAGCATATGCCACAAAGCACATAAATATTAAGCATTGGTCAAACAAAACATCAGTTGCCTTTATTGGGACTTTGATAAGATAAGGACAACTCAAAGCAAATCTCATGGACAAGAATGGACATAAAAGTGACTCAAACATGGTCAGAATGTGTGTGTATAAAAGTATGGTTAAGGGTCTTTTGGGAAGGTTCAAAACATCTGTAGTATAGGTTCTTTCAGTTCTTGTTAAGTCCAGGTTCTGATCATGGTCCTTCCCATCAGCTTTTACAAACACACCTAAAAGTGGGGCTAGGTGTGTTTAGTTCCTTAATTCAAACATTAAGAGTTCAAAGAAAAATGTCTCTCACAATCATTGTCTTCACAGTCCATAGTAAAGTCTCAGCCTTTGGAAATCTGTTAGGTGATGTTTTCGTGCAGCTAGCATATGGTAGGCCCTAGTCTCAAGTCTGTACTGCCTGCCTGATTATTGATTCTGTGGTTGGTGTCTCACTGGGGCTGCCTTAAACTAAGGTTGAGAGTCATAGGTAGACACAAGACCACCATACACTATTTTCGTGGCTCTCTCTCTAGGCTTCTCTCCATCTCCTTCACTTAGGGGCCTGGTTCTACAGCCTCCCAATCCAAAATCTAAATATTCTCTTCTTCTTGGCATTCTGCCACAAGCCCTTACCTGTGGACTTTCTCTTGTTCCTTTCTTCACTCTGTCTTTATCCTTGTGCTGCTCCTGCACCTTCTCTGTGCTTAACTTCCGCTCACTACTCCACCCATCCCAGACTTTCCCTTGTGTCTTCCTTTCCTTCTACTATATTGTTCTTCCCTTAATTTTCAATTCTCCTCTCTGATCACCATCCTTTTTAATTGTCTCTCAACTGCTTGCCACTTTCTCTTTAGGCACCTTCTTCTTAGACCTCTATATTAAGGGCTGGCTTCTTCACCACAACTCTCCATAAATTCTTGGGACTCTCTCTACCACTTGCTCTTTGCTCCTTTGTCTCTTTCCACCATCTAGTTCTCTTTTTCCCAGCCTCATGGTCTTTCTCTTTCTCTCTCTATCCCATGGGCCTTTCTATCCACAAGCCCATGGATCTCTCCTCCAACTTCAATGTTCCGCCTTACCCGACCCACATAGGCCCTTCTCTTTTCAGCATCCTGAGTCTGTCCAATTGCCTTCTGTCTCCTGCTCCAACTCCTTCTCCATTCTTCACCAACCTTCTCCAAATTAGTTATTTTTGCTAGACACCTACAGTCTTCTGTTACAGTCCCTACCTTTTATATGGCCTTCACCCTGCCTTCAATCCTCTCTCATACCTAAGGGAACTCAATTGTGCCACCTATGAAATTATGATAGAGCCTGGCTAGCTACGGGTGATTACACGATTGATTTCTTGATTGCAGGCTATTGTTTTCCTATCCGTGACCTGATACTCCTAGTCTTTTCTCCAACAGAAGCAACGCCACAAGGTAATTTTATTATGAAAATAACATACTTTGCATCACATGTTGTAACGTGTTGTAGTTGGATTTCTTGTCCAGTGTGGGGCTATGTTATCTTTCATTTGAGGACACTTTTGCAATACACACTACCTAATCAAGAGCATGTGTCCCTTTTCCCGATAGGCAATTGTGTCTGGTCATTGTGACTTATGGGTGTCAACACTAACAAGAATGCCATGTATGTTCTTGCCTCTCTGACATAAGTGATCGATTTCTAGAAATACATTATTTTTCCAGTTATGTGAATTTCCAAACTTTTCAGAATCATTTTTTGTTGTTCTGATGTTTTTAATAGTTATCTACAAATACCTAGTCCTAGAATTCTTTATAGTATTCCCTGAAAATAGTTGGCCCTGATTTAACATTAGTATTTCCTCAATCGTGATGTGAAGGCTTTCATATGGCCCTGTCCTGCTTCAAATATAGCTTCAAGAAAGCATAATTACTAAGCAAACACAAAACGTATAGACTGTGTGAAGGTGCCTCATTTGAGGGAACCATGGACGGAGTCTGGGATACTCTGGAGTCCAGAGTATTCTATCCGGTCCATGATGCAAACCCTGGATATGTTATACAGGGAGCCCACTGTAAGGGTGTCGAATACAAAAGCTGACATAAAAGTGGCATGGTTTTGGTTATACACTTTGATTTCCCAAATAAAAAACCTCACTGTTCCTATCTCTAAGAGGGGTTTCCCTGCCTCAATCTAAAACTAAAGGAATTTTCAGAATGTTCATCAAATCAAAGTTCCACCGTCCGTGCCAAATCCTGCTCTAACACTTACACTATAATAAATTTCCTCGTTCAGGAGAATGGCTCCCTCCTCCTGCTTCTTGAACAGTGTTCAACAAATGTTCTCTTTCAACGGAAAATAGCAGGGGAAATGACTCCCTTCCCCTGGCTTATGGGCTTCACCCAGTCTTTATTCAATGTCCAGGAGAATGACTCCCTTCTCCTGGTATAAGCTTATGTAGTTCTCAATAGAGCCAGGGGGAATGACTCCCGTCCCCTGGTGTCTCAAGCACCACTCTCAGCCCAGTGCAAAGAGAATACCTCCTTTCTCTTGGTGTTACTTTTTACAGTTCACCACAAGGCTAGGGGAATGACTCCCTTGCCCTGGCATCTTCACCACAGCTCTATGTCCAACACCAGGAGAATTACCCCCTTTTCCTGGTACTGTTTGGTATAGTTGTTTCCCACTGTTGGGTTTCCAAAAGCTTCTCTGGAGGTGTGTGGTTTCCTCGTTACCACTGCGGAGAGGAGGATTTTCTCTGATGCTTTCATTTTCACACTTGAAGTCCCAGACCCTTCTCTGGTGGCCAGTAGTTTCCTTGTTACCACAGTAGTTTCCGCATTACCACTGCACTGAGGAAGATATCTTCTAATGCTTTTCTCCTTATTGTTGGGGTCCCAGACCCTCCTCTGGTGGTCAGCGGCTTCCTCGTTACCACTGCGCCGAGTGAGATTTCCTCTAATGTTTGCCTTCTCACTCTTGGGGTCCCAGACTCTTCTCTGGTGATCAGGGGTTCCCTCGTTACCACTGCACAGAGGAAGATTGCCTCTGATGCTAGCCCTCTCACTGCTGGGGGTCACATAATCTTCTTTCGTTATTCCCATTAATGTCCTGCTAATATTGGGCCGGGGAAAAGCCACCTTAGCCTCTGTGTCAACACATGGGTACCCTCTGGTTTTCATGTACCTCCCCTTACTTCTTACACTGCTTTTTTAACTTTGTTGAACCACCATGTGTTTCAAGTGTCCCATTGTAATCGCCTGTGACAACTGATTGAACTTAGAATGTATATTGCAATACATTTGCTTTTGTTTAAATTTAGTTCACACATATAAGTGGAAACATTTTAGCAAGGTTTGTGTCTTGATTCACACAAAAAAATAGAAAAATGACACATTGCTTTATGCGAATTTGCACTTCCATAAGTGTACAGTATTGCTCCATGGGGAACTCCACATTTAAACAGGTATGTTTGAGGTATGGATCTAATTGCTGTGTTGGAATCCTATTTGATTAAGCATTGTGGATGTGATATAATTATGAGTGGCAATCTAAACTGTGAATGTCTTAAGCATGAGGGCACAGTGCAGAATTTCAAGATTAAATCTGGTAAAAGATGGAACTACTTCTTTAAGGAGTGGAATTTGAAAATAGCAAATTGGAACATCAAAGGAAATTTGAATGTATTGTACACATACAAAAAGGCCCCCCTCCATTCTTATATAGATTATCTAATTTGTTATGAAGAGTTGTTTAATAAATGTAGACGTTTCAATATTATTGAAACATCTTTAAGCAATCATAATAAACTGATTTGATCCATCTCTTTGTCCTCTAGCTGGCGTCCTCTCGATATAGGTTGTTCCGGCCTTACAGTTACACAGGATCAGAACTGAATTACGAAACACTTTCCTACTGTGAGGAGACTAAATAATATTCTAAGAAACGCAGTCAGTGTCATAGATATGAATGGCAAACACAATCTTATCACCCCTTCTAACTTCATGGCCTTACTTTGGAATGGAGAACAACTGAAAGAAAATGGTCGGGGGGTTAGGATGGAAACAAGACATTGCTTTAATACTGATTTTCAATTGAGGAAAAAAGTGCTTTGACAAAATGTGCGAAAATTAAAGAATTTGAGGATAGAAGGCTCAGTAAAAAGGAGGGAAACTCGAAAATTAAATGAAAACAAAAATATTGAAACTGGGTTAAGGCCCACAATCTTCTTTCATTGCAGAAAGACAGTGAAATTATGCCTAAGAACATTTTACAAAAAAATACCGTAATTTTTGTTCCCTTATAATTGATGAGTCAATCGCAGGAGAATTTACAAACCAATTCAATTAGTGCAGATATCTGGGAAGTGTTCTTTAGAAAATTGTATGGAGACACAGGCAATCCGGACCCAGTAGGACAGGAAAAAGTAGAGTGGCAACTGAGCTGCACTAATGCGGATGTGGAGATGGAGATGGCCATTGCTAAAGCCACTGTAGCAAGAGCTTCTGGACCGAATGGTCTGAGCAACCATATTCTGAAGTCAAATCTAAAACTGTGGGCTGTTGTTCTAAAAATCCTTTTTGATAATGTTGTCCATACTAAATGCCTCCCTCCCTCTTGAAGATTAGAAACAATAGTAGCAATCTATAAGAAGGGGAATAGGTCATATCTGGCTAACTGTAGGCCCATCGCCCTTCCAGATGCTGACTCCAAATATGTTGCAGGATTGATCTTAAAGGAGTTGTAATCCTGGATTGCTAGGACCAATAGACTACACAAGTTCCAAGGCGGGTTTAGAAGAGGTATGAATACTGCTCTAAATGGCTTTATTTTAACCTCCTTAATAGAAAAGGCCTGGCTGTGTATGTTGCTATGATTGATTTAATTCAGGCTTTTGATATGGTAAACCACAATAAATTGTGGACCAAACTAAAAGTTGGGGAATCCCACTTCCACTCTTAAATTTGATTAGACATCTTCATGACGGTTCTCACCTACACATCAGATTGAATGGCGCAAGGCCCTTTCGATAGAGACTCTCATGTTTCGTGGACTGAGACAGGCATGGCTCTCTTTAATATATACCTATCTGATTTGAGTGAGGCATTGGAGGGCTTGTCCGTGGTGAAACCGAAACTCAGAGATTTGGCAATATCATGGCATATGCTGATGACTTGATAATAGTGGACCAAGCACCTGTCGGGCTTCAGTGTTTATTGGATGCAGTCACAGCATACGCCAAGACCAATGAATTATGTATCAGTCCTGATAAAACAGAAATGATCAGATTTAATAAACAAGAAACTATGCTTTTCAGTTGTTCTTGGTTCATAAATGGAAATACATTGACCCCAGTTAAAAGAGTAAAATATCTGGGATCTATGATAGATACATCTGTGGGTAAAGGTTTGGTCAGTGACCGGTTGAAAGCAAAGTCTATTCAATTTGCAGCTCAGTTCCGTATGATTCTGATGAAATACTGTACGTTTACCATCTCACCTCTCTTGGACTTTTACAAATTGAAAATGATTACATCTCTTGTATGGCATGGAATTAGGGTCCCCGGCCAGACAGATGGACCGGGATTACATCAAAGGTCTAATATGGAAAAAAACTCTGGGGCTTCCTTCAAATGTACCGATGCCATAATTAAGGTTTGAAAGGGGTCTATTGGCTATGAGCTGCTGCTGGTATAGGTGTGTAGTGCTATCAATCTATCATAAAATCTTAATGGCAGAACCAAATACGCTCTATGAAGACCTGAATAACAACATGGGGAAAGGGTCAATTAAACCATAAAATGATTTTAAGAACCATGCAGATGCCAACCTTGGAGAGCTATAGTGAGGACTTATGTAGTTCTTTCCCTTTCTATGAAAAAATCCTATTTGAATATGATTGGACTGTCAACATTGACAGAATTAGAAGCTACAAATCATACCCATAGCCATTCAGTAATTGATACAGCAAACTATTTAAGATGGTTCCTGAATGGTTGCTGGCATTCCCAATTACTCTGATTCCGACTCAATATCACCCAGACAGGAGAAATCCTAGCGGTTAGATCCACTGAATTGGATGGAAAAAGAAGTGGGGGCTGTAAACAATGTTAAAGAGAAGATTCTGTACCAACATTAAAACATTTGTTGTTGGAATGTACATTTCTAGACAGCGTCGGTCTGGGCCATAAAATTGTCTCGGGCGCCAATGAAAAGGTTGCCCACAGTTGCAAATGGCAATTCATTCCTTTTGTGACACTGTTTGAATAGTAACTAAAGGGGAGATTTTTGATAAGGTGTGATGCAAATTGTGCATTTTAAAGAACATTTATTCAGCAACACTGGTCAAATCTACTAGCCGCAGAGTGAATTAACACATCAAACTGGCCCAAACCGGCCAAAAAAGAGGCCCACACCAGCATTTTGTGTTTTGGGTTCGGCCATGGTCTTACTGCGCTATAGGCCAGTCCGAGCCTGTCTTTTGACCAATCGAGATGTTATATGTTTCCCCGTTTCATGCATAAGGGGAAATGGCTCAAATCAGATGCCTTTTGACTTAAACTGTCAAGTGTGCAACAAAGGGTTGGAGGGGCGCACACTGTTTCCTGAGTTCCTCAAGTCAATTAAGTAATTCAAACTAATTTCAGGTGCAACTGCCAATATTGTCCTTGGCTAATAGGGCAAAGGAAAAAGCAAAAAATACAAGAATTGTTGCCTAAAAACAATCAGGCAAATAGCAGTGCGCTTCCTGAAGTGGAAACAAAATCCCTCAGTGAGTAATTAAACAAAGTAATCCTAACTAAATTGGTAATAGTAAGTGTAGAATATTTAATAGGTAAGTGTGTTCATCCAACAGAAAGGCAAACAAATTAAATTCTTTAAATGAACAAAGTATACATCCTACATAGACTGTGGATTTAAAGCTCCATAATTCATGTAACATTCAAAAACAAATTATATTGAACACACATTTCTCAAATAAAATTCTCACAAAAACTACATCAAAAAGTTCCATTTAAGGTCAAAATAGTTATAAAGAATCAATTTGAGTCAAATAATGTGTTTTCTTTCTGCTGAAAGGTACGCTGACACTATGCATTTCAAGTCTATGACTCTTCTTCAGGTGTGGGGCCTCAAATAAGTGTCTACAAATAAAAGAATAAAATACTCAATTCAGTATTTTATCTTGTCAATCAGTTGTCAAAACTCAATATCTGGGTAGGGGTTCATTACTTACCTTGCAGTAATGTAAACGTCATAAACTTCAGTGGGAATAGTGATGTCCCTTGTTGTGCGATAGCCGCTTGAGGGCTCAAAAATATGGAATATTAATTCCTTCCAGGGAGTAAAAGTAGAAAAATGTGAATAAATATTATCTCGAAATTCGGATAAATATTTACAGTGCTATAATAATGCCACACATAACACTTGATTTGGTGCCACTTCCTTTGTTTGACAAGTAGTACGTAGACAATAATGTGTCTAAAAGAACAATGTTCCCTCTCTTTGCCTGAAATGTAGAGGGAGGGAGTAACTAAACAAACTCATGGTCAATTCTATTGGGTTCTTAATTAGCTGATCTTGCCAGAAGGGACTTAGCTTACCTTTAACTTGTATTGAAAATAATTGAAATTGCAAACCCACGGGCACGGTAGGCAGCAAACAAGCAGCCTTGCGTCCCGTGTTCGCCTTGAATTGTGGAGATCATCTGACATCCAAGAGCGGTCACGTGATCTGCTCATGTCATGTGATCCTTGCCATGCAAGCGTATAGTGAAGCATTGAAATGAGAAGTATTGTAATCTGTTGTGTGATATAAATGTCTCCATTTAATTGTGTCTATAATCCAGATTGTACAACTGGATATAGTAAAGAATGTTAATGTATCAATGTGGCGCATGGAATCGCCACTATACATAATCACCTGCTCATCGTAATAAATACATTATGTACACATGAATGTACTCTCCTTTTGCAGGTAGTGAACATAACTTAACTTGTCGATTAACTGATTCGGTATAATCGTCACTGATCTTAATGGATTGACCACATTTGAAACTGACAGCACAGTTGTATTGGATGTACCAAAGAGAGTCAATAAATCAATAGCTTTGTGAGTACAAACGGGATGTGCCTCTTGAGTTAAACAACCAGCTTAACATTGGGTCTGCTTATAAACAACAAATTATCTCAATACCTAAAGCAGTTGGCAAAATTCATACATTTATTGTTCATATCACATCACATGATACCAAAAAACATGATGCACGTAGAAAATCAGAAAAATCATCTATAGCAGATATATCAACGGCATTTGTCAGTATTGTGATGGTTTTTAAGAGTAGACAGAGGCTTATTGTAACTCTAAACGTCATACACGTATAAATGTATAAATGTGTCTGCAGTAATGATAAATCTCAAACAACCAGTTTACCAAGATGTAGCATTGGACATGGCACTTACATAACATAAAATGTTCTTAACTTACATGATGACGAAAATGGATAGTCCGTAGTAATATGTAGACAATTAACAGCATAGAAACATAGTAGACATCTAACCAATGATACTTCACAATTCTCCATTGCAAATGGCTAATGTGCCCAGATGTAACGTTCTGTATGATTTATACATGACCTAGTGTTTTCCTAGCATACTAAGTAATAAAGGCAGATGACCTTAGTAACAGACAGTAATTTGATAGCCTAGATACATAGTAGGCAAATAGTCAAGTCTTCTCCATAATTACAGGGTGTGCATGATTACATCCAATCTCTTATACACACCATAGTTTTTTCAATTACAATAGGTCCTAATATTAAAGACAACATTATATATTGATACACACTCAAGAGTGTAAGTATAAGGAACAATTGTGGTGTGTCTACTTGCAGTGGTAACAAGATTTGTAAGCGCCTCATCTTATCTTAATTAGCCCTGATCCAAAATCCCTTATGGGATCATTCTTACAGGATAAATCAAAGTCCATGTTCATTGTTTTTGGACTCACTGCGTCCAGGCAATCAATCCAATTGATCTCTTTTTGCAATGGAAGTTTGGTTAAATCTTCTCCCCTCTGTGGTGGTACAAGTTGTTCCAATATCACAAATTGTATTTGTGCTATCGTCTGGCGCAACTGTGCAAAATGTTGTGCTACTGGAGATCTCTCTACGTTGGTGCAGATGTTTGATTTGTGCTCTGTCCACCATTTTTTGGCCTTCCTTGTCTAGATTCCCACGTAATAGATGCCACATGGGCATCTAATACCATATACAACATTAGTGGAATCGCATGTAGTGGTGTGTTTCAAAGGTATCGGTTTTCCAGTATTTGGATGGCTTATCGACTGGCCTTTCGTTATGTTGTTGCAGTGTTGACAGTTCATGCAAGGTAATGTCCCTCTCTATGCCGTTGATGAGGTTCTCGTAGCACTAGTATCTGCTTTTGTTATTGCATCTTACCGATTGGCTTTTCTTATACGCAAAGGCAGATATTGAGGAAAATATTTTACCTAGCAGAGAGTCCAGTTAATCTTGATGATACGCTTAATTTGAGAACTTTGGTGTGAGTATGTCGTAATGTAGACCAATTTGGGTGAAGAGACTTCTTCTTTTGTACCAGACTTTGGGATCTAGGAATTTCAGTCACTTTCTGTATCGCCTTCTGAACTGTCAAGTGGCCATGAGTCAGGGCTCACTGTAGGGGTTCTGACATTTTTGTGGGAAATTGATTTGGTAAAAATTAAATATTAAGATTAAGATTGTATTTTAATTCACTGGATTGCGAAATGTTGAATATGTTGAATGTATATTGAATTTGTTCGTTTTAAGCTTTTAAATTGTTGTACTTGTACATGTTTCATATCTGTAAGGTTAAATCAATTCAACCAATTCATATAAAATACAAATGAATAAAAAAAGATATGGATTATTACATTTTCACATCTTGTGACCACCTCACTAACAGCAAGAAGAACCATTCATTAGACTTATCACTGCAGGCCATCAAGAGGAGAGAGCTGCTAAGTGTGCGGGGTGATCCATTTTATTGAAACACACTACAATGTACGAGAAGTACAACACCTTCCAACAGGAGTATGCTAGGGCCCAGCACATGCAGAGTGCAGGCCCCAAACTGTACTGCGTCTGGAGCCCAATTAGTGTGAGCAAACGAAGACATGTGAAAGCATTGCTATGTTGCTACCGAGTTTTCAGTTCATTTAATGTTTGATTTCTGGATACATTCTAACAGTTTGATATTTAACTTTTTGTCAGACTTCATAAAACGTTTGAATAAAAAAAACATGAGTTTAGTAGACATGGTTATTTGGTTATGGAAGTGGTTTGATGAAAGCTAGTGGATGAGGGTTTAGCGTGCACTATTGGGCTCATTTTCATGGAGCTGTAACGTAAATAAAATGCGTAAAAGTCCTACAAAAGTCTTTATGCGTTTCATTTACCTCATGGCTCCTTTTCAACCATTTGCAAGGCGGAGAGGATGAGCTGATCGCAAGTTATGATTCCGCCTCAGCCTTCCTCTCTGCCACGCAAGTACTCCAGCATTTATGCCAGCATGTGTATTCATGCTGGCGCAAACGCTGTGGATTCCTATGGAATCCACCTGCTTTCTACACCAGGAAAAAGCCGGCGAATTCTAAAGGAATCCATTGTAAACGCTGCCTAGCGTACATGGCAGGCAGTGTTTACTCATTTTGCATGGCAGAGTGCAAAGGGTGGCATACCACCTATTGACACTCCACTTTTGCACTCCGTCATGCAAAAGTTATGTCGAGGGGACCTGTGTATGTCAAGGTGAAAACGTAACAGTCCCCACAAGTAATGACACCGGAAATCGAATATGAACTCCTTTGTGTTTCCATGCTAATTACTTGCAGGCGATCGAATGCGTGTGCACTGTTATGCATGCAGTCCTCTCCATGCAATTATCATTGTTTTCCCTATGATGTGGAAACAATGCACAGACAATTAACGTACATGGATTTCTGTGCGTTGAGGTGGATACCTAAGGAGTCAGACAGCTTTTAGCCGCGGCTAAAAGCTAACCGGTATTGGTACCCATCAAATAAGTCCATTGAATTTCCACCAGCACCAAATCACATTCGGGCAGAAATGCATCTGTTTTTCTATGATGGACCAGATGTGGGTGCAGAATAGAAACTACGATCCATGTCCCCTGTTTGCCATAAAAATAATTTAGAATCTGCCTGTTGATAAAAATGCATGTCTACACATTTTAGCCATGCTTTTTATGGATGGATTTACGAACCAGCAGTTTCAAAATGACCCCTTTGGTTTTACAGATAGCGAGGTGAGGGCGTATCCTCTTATTTCTGTCAATTCCTACAAATTGTGCACATTTTCAATGTTCATAATTGAAAGCCTGCCAAGGGTCTCTAAATCTGTAACGAGGGTGCAGGACGCCTCTGAGACTGTATAGTGATATAAACATCAGTTTAGCCACTACCAGTCTCCCCTTCACTGGTTGCAGCACACTCCTTTTTGTGTTCTCCAATACCTGTAACCAGACCTTACAGCCCACACCAATTACAAAGCACAACCCAAATCAAATATATTTGCTGCAATGTGCCCTCACAAGTAAAATACCCTGGTCCTATTTTGCCCACACACCAAAACATTGCTACCTAGTGGTATCAATAGCTCTTGGTGCTCTGTAGCTCTGGCACTTCCTTCACACTGTCCATTGAAACGCCTTGAAACACTTGTGTATAGGCGCGTTATAAATGCCCTATCATATCATATCGTATCATATCATTGCCAAAGTGGAGTAAAATATATTTTACAACTGAATTACACCAAAAATAGCATCCTGCAACAAATTTGTAATTTCAGTGACTTTTGCTTAAGTCAGTGCATTGGTTGAAGAGGGTGGAGGTATGTTTTTTCCACAGGCACCACGATTTCTTTTTGCAGCAGAGTTTTCTCTTGTGGCGGGTTTCACAATCAATCCTAATTGTAGCCGTCTGTCTTTTTCATTCACCTGCCCTCTCCCCCCTCCCTCTTGTTAAATTCCGGCACTACCTCAATTGCCGCCAGGCATAGTAATTGTAGCCGCCTGTCTTTCTCATCCACCTGCCCTCTCCTCCTCCCCACCCCTCCCCTTCTCTTGTTTAATTCCAGCACTAGCTCAATTGCCGTCAGGCATGGTAATTGTAGCTGCCTGTTTTTCTCATCCACCTGTCCTCTCCTCCTCCCCTCCCTATTACTGTTCATTAGCATGTACTCTATCATTTGTCTTGTGACCTTTGTGATAGCAGTTTGTTTGTCTCTCCCCCTTCCCTCCTTGTCTTCTCCTCCCACGTCCCCCTCCAGCACTATTCTGAATCGTCGTCAGACTGAGTATGTTAGTCGCTTGTGTTGTTCCACTCCTTCTCCCTCACTCCTTACCCCTCTGACCCCCCTCCTCTTGTTAATATTCCGGCACTACATCAATTGTCGTCAGGCATAGTAATGTAACTACTTGTTCTGTCTCAGTCCCCACCCCCCTCCTTTATTTTGCCTTGCACTTGCACTATCTGAAATGTCGCCAGGCTGATTATGATAGTTATTTCTCACATTCTGAATTGTTTCAAGGACTTGTGAAAGAATGTAACTGTATTCTCCCATGGTTTCTCCCTTCTTGAAGCACTTTGAAACACTTTGTGTATAGGCGATATACAAATAAACAATCAATTAATCAATCAATCTTGGGTCATTTGCCTCAGGGCGCAGGTCACTGGCTTTAAAGAGCAAGAGACCTGCTGTGATGCTGGAAATACTTTAGTGGGGCATGTCCAGTCTCTATCCTACTACATCTCTTGTGTGTGTTATCTGTATGTTTTCTGCACAGAGGTCCAGTTTGGACCCCTGTTAGTGCACATCTGCATCTTTATCTTTGTCGAACAGGACTCATAGGATACCCCTGTGGCACCCATGTGTAGGGGTCTGCTTCGTGCCTATAGTGTGTGTTTTGTACACCTGTGTGTCACCCCACAGAGCAGAGTATGGGCTGGTGGCAGCTACATGCTGATTTTGCAGTGGCTCTGGGTCTCATCCGTTTTTGGGATACCAGGCCCTAACATAAGAATCAATGGATTCCTGAACAAAGGCAAGATGGCCAGTGTAAGCCTCATGGCTGTCTGTATTTCCCTCTTGTTTATCAAAGGCCTGAGAAGCCCTGACTCTGTCCCCCTTCCCCCTGATTGGATGTTGGGTGGAAGGACCATAAATGGCTTTGGGGCTACCCTCTGCTTAATTGGTAAGAGCCCCCCTTCCCCGAGACTGCTTGCTATGTGTACCTGACTGAATGGAAAGAGGAGTCAATTTACATTCTGTTTTGTGAGTGTCTGGTTTTGGCTGTGTGTCACAATTCCTGCGGTCCTGCCTCAGCCAGCCCTGTCTGAAATGGAGAGAATGTAGTGTGTGCTCTGAAAAGCTGGGTGGTGTCTCCAAAACACATCCACTGTTTTGGGTGTCTGGTTTTGGGGGAATGAGCTGATTGCATTTGATCCCGATTGTGTTCTGCATTACCACCCTAGTGTGTGATTAGCTGACTGAGTGTAAATTCAGCTGGATGACGAAGTTCTGCTGCTGCAACTCTTCGCCAAATTCAAAGGCTGGTGTGCTGGTTCAAGCACTGATCAGAGAGGACCTGGACAGGCAACCACTTCCAATAGCTACGAGGGGACATCGTGCAACTGCTGTTCTTCACCTGAAGTGTCCTGGAAGCCAGTCCTGAGTGCCTTTCATCCTTCAGAGATATATTTGTGAGTCATGAAGAAGAGTGACTGGACATCTTGTGCCCAAGAAGTCCACCAGCATCATTCAGGGTCTAGAGGCTGTGTGTGACCATTTGAAAGCCTGACTGCGGTATATCGTCCAGAAGAGGGGGTACCTGTCACGATCCATGCCCCTGACCCCCTCAGGTATAACAGCCCCCCAACAGCCCTCCGGCAGCAGTGGTGCTAAAGCCTTTCACACTGGCCCCAAGGGCCTTAAAACTCCTTCAGAAACATACATGGAGTCAGTCCTGGCGCCTTTGGCGCCAGGCTCATTATCAGGAATAAAGCAATACCAGTTTTGGACCTTAATCCAACATGGAGGTCTATTACACAGCCCAGTTCTTTAGAACTAAGCCATCCGGTCTAGTGTTTTGGGTGTGGCTGGGCCTGGAACTACTTGGCCTGGAACTACTTTATCTGGGCTATTTAAACCACACCCAAACAGCAGAACACGCAGCGTAACGCTCACCATGTCCAACTCCTGCTCATCTGCTTCTCCGGCAGCCCGATCCTGAAGCCCGTAGATATGGGTTCCATCAATAACATGGAAGAACAAGAACAGCATTAGTGAGCAAGAACACTTATCTGTGAAGTAACCGGTCTTGAATCCTTCCTGCTCTTCGCTTACCTCGCCCATCTCTGGAGTTCGCTGCAACCTGCAAAGGTAAAGAAACAAGGACAGCATTAATAACAATTCTTACCTGGGCAAGCAGTGAGTCCTGGCAGCACCCTGCACCTCTCTTACCTCGCCCATCTCCGGGTTTCACCGCAACCTGCAAGGGAGAAGGAACAAGGTCAGCATTAATAAAGCACTTACCTGGGCAAGCAGCGCTTCGATCGCTCATCACTCCGGAACATCACTGTAACCTGTACAAAGAAGGGAAGAGAACACAGGTTAGCAATTAACACCAATAAACAGCGCAGCGCTCCGCGCATGAATAACTCACTGTGGTCTTCACCATCGGTGCAGCAACTCCGCGATCGCAACCATCCCTGTGAAAAGAAAAAGAGACATTGTTAAGGAACAGTGTAGTGGAGCAAGACACTGAGAAGACAGAGAAAATGGAGGGAAAGAAAGAGACAGAATAAAGACGGAAAAGACATAACTCACCTGGAAGACAGCAAGCAGAGTCGGAGTCACAGCTGGTCTGGACCCGACATAAGGGCACACGGACCAGTGAAGCAACTAGGTCCACAGAACGCCCGCACCAACCACGCGCCCCTGCACAGAGACGCAGGACGGAGAGTTCAACGCACAAAAACCTAAGGTGGGCAATAACCCCAAGGGAGGGGATTTGGACCAGTGGGAGGTGGGAGTCCACCCATCACAGAATCAGTATCTTAACCCTCCATTCTCCTGTTATAGGCACTACCCAACATCTGGCACATAACCAAGCATAGAGGGGTCCGGGATAGCGCTTAGACCTCCATCCAGTATCGTGTGGTGCCCCTGTGGATACCAGGTGAGCGTAACAGTACCCTGGCATTGTTCTACTCCACACTTAGAGCGTGCCAAGTTCCAACCAATCAAAGAAATCTTCAAGTGGCACTGTAACCTCGACATATGTTCACTTTTCCATGCCTGAGGAAGTCCGGAGTTGCCACATGCAGAGAAGTGTCTGCCGGTGGGTTTCCCCCCACTCTGCATCAAAGAACAAGTCCTGAAAGTCCATACTTGGTGGAGGTCTGCAGGGCAGTCCAGTGCTTGAGTCCAACTCACCAGAAGCCATCCTGTTGTCCGTGCTGTGACTGCAGCACCAGAGAATCAAACGGCAGCCAACTGCAAGCTCACAAAACCCGACACCTACTTCTATTACAGCGCCCGCAGCCACTGAAGACCAACGACAGAAACCAAAGGACTCATCCTCACCTCCCAAGCCTTGTCGGGGTCCACAGTGAGTTTCAGCTTTGTGAGACATCCACAGCCGGCGTAGTAACTTGACCAATGAGACCACTGTGACAGACCATCACTGCTGCCTTTCTGACTTCTTCCTATACATTCCTTGAAACACTTGTGTATAGGCGCGTTATAAATGCGATATCATATCATATTATATAGGGGGAGTCCATCGTTGAGGGGCATCATCGAGTAAAGCTGAGAGACTCAACCACTTCGGCTTCCAAGGCACTCAAGGTACTGTGACAAGGAAGAGGAACTCCCTCCTGCAGGGGTAACACAAGGGTTGCGGATTTGTCCTAAATCCGACCACCTTACTGCTTCCCAAGTACTTGGTGGATGGTGGGACCGTAGAAGCAAGAACATCAATTAATGAACACCTAAGGACTGGGCATTAATATAAAAAGCAAAGTATAATTTACCTGTTATTGCAGGTTACCCAGGTGGGGGGATCTCCACACAGTGTTGCCTTTTGAATCTCCAAAAGTTTCTGTCAGTGTTCTGAGGTAATTGCCTACATTTCTACAGTTGTGCTTTGAGATTCACAGAGTGCTCAGTAATTTTGGTGCATTTTTATGACATGTGCGAGTTTTTTTATTTTTGTTTCAAATGCTGTATTTGGTTTGGACCTTCAGTACAATTCATATGCCAGTTGGTGCATTATTGCTGAAATTAAGAATAACTGTGGTACCACATAGTACTGTAAATATTGTGTTGATTGTTAGAGTAAAGAAAGCTTCCCGAGTACAAAGTGATCCTTATTTATATGTATATAGTCACCTACACCTAATATTTATTTAATAAAATAACTTTGTTTTCACATAACATAGCGTGTCGACATTCCTTTGTGGGGAGTGGGGATTCAATTTACCTAAGAACTAGCCTGCTTCACCTCCCTGTAAGTCTCTACCTTGGCTGCTCGTCCATTTCTACCCTTTATAAGCCTTGGCAGGGGTGCCTCTGTGTCTCTACCCCAACCATAGTGTATAGTATCACCAATAAATCCCCCTCCAGTCTTTACACCTGTACTTCCCAGTTTGCAGAAGCCAAACTAGTGTATGCAAACATGTCCTCAGCGTAAAGTCATATGAAAGAAAATGTGTTTTTTGGAATGGAAGGCTATCCAGAAGTATTATCAGAGCCAGTGCCAGGATTTCTGTGCTCTGAAGAAGATTGTTTGAACATGTTTTTCTTTTATTGAAACTCCTGTCCTATTAATTTGACTCAGTGATCTGTTCCACACAGGTAGCCTTTTAGGCAAGGGAAGGATTCTTGAAGTTAATAGGCAGACTGCTCCTCCAACTGCTTTGCTCAGGATTTATGCTGGAAGCTTTGATCCAACACGCACCAGTGGCCTAACAACAAGGCTTGCTTTAAGGAATCCTCTTTATGTAACATTGGGGTTTACCTCAATCTCTTCACTCAGCTTAACACTGTGAATTGTTTGAAGTTGCTTTCTGAGCTAAGGCACGTTTTCTGACCATAACATACTGAACTGCCCATATTGGTCGAGGTACTGTTGGATATTTTGTGTAGATTTGGGGTCTGGCAGTATTTTCTTACCGCCAAAAATAATGGTAATTTGGCGTTGACTACTCCTTGCATTTAGATTGGGTTTGGCCTTATTTCCTTTCAGTGACCATTCCTTATTACATTATATGGGATCAGTTAGTGGTATACATTATTGTTGGTGGTATTTTGGTGAGCATAATTTTTCTGTTTTATTTGTGGCCCCAATATACACAAACTCTTCTTTTTCTTAGACTGTTCTTGTGATCTATAGAGGCCTCGGACTTACATTCAGAAACACAACAGCTTCACATATAGCATTCTCAATAACCTGTGGTATTGTCACTAATTTATATACATTAGTGAACTATGTTTCCATAGGCCTCTTTGCTGGTTCATGTACGCCCAGCAATGTCTATTGTATTAAATTCCACTCAGACACCACACACTGAGTGGAAACACGCACACAGCTATTTATAATTGCTAGTGCTATTATTCCATCTGCATGGGAAACATGACATGTGTATTCCCTAAAAAAAAATATTCCCCCTCTCCCTAAATATTATCCTAAATGCACCTAGAAAAGACAAGAGCAAAAACACTCTACACAGTTTGTGTCCATAACATTTGTATTATAAACTGTTGCATTTCAAAATAACACCTTACCCTTCTTGCTGCCAACTTATCTAACAAACAGAAGAGAAAACAAATGCAGCAATAAAACGAAATTCACTCCACATTATTCGTAACAATAAGAAGGAAAATTTACAGCGATAGAACAATATTCACTTTGCAACACTATGGTTCGGCAATTAAACACAGGGGATTCCCTATTGCTACTCTCCCTGCCTGACATTTATAGAAGGTCATCCGTACAGCACACAACCTCAATTCACTTGGATAATTACCAGCTATCTGTAGCTCTCTCCCACATGCGACCTCCCTTCTCTCGCCGCCTCCGAGGAATGGGCCCAGGGTTGTCATCGTAATCTTGAAGTTTGAAGTGCACAGCGAGAGCATGCAGTTCATCTGCAATTCTCAAGCCGGTGCACAGTGAGACTAGGAATGCCCAGTCTCTGATGGTCCGTGTCAGCAGCTCATCAAAAAGCAAACTGAACTTTTTTCTGTCAGACTCTTCCAGCAAACCTCTGTCTCATCCCCCTATGCTTACGTGGAATCACTGCAGACACTCTGCACCAATCAAATTACAAAAACCGTATCATCCTTCCTTCCACAATAGCTCAATTTTTACAGTAAGAAACTGTAGCTAAACTCATTTCCTGGCATGGAGATTTTGCTTCCTGCAAACACAGTGAACAGAGAGAGAAAAGAAAAAATCCAAATGCACGTTTAAAATGAATCTCAGAGCATGTCTTTCTGCCTCTTTTCCACATAGAGATTACATTATAATGTTATTGAGTTAGTACTAGTATTAGTATTTGTTAATTAAGTCAGTCAGTTAGACAGCTAATGTAGTCTCCTGTGAATGAGGCATTTCAAGTAAGAGAAAAAGAGAAAAAATAAATATTCTGGTGTACTTTTAAATCTGCAGCCTGTTCCCATTTGCATACCCATATGTTATGCTAACAACATAGGGCTGGCTGTATGTGCCACATTATTGCTGTCAATAATGTTATCACATTCAGTGGCGCTGTACTCCAAGACACAATAAATTTTACTACAGTACAGAGAAACAGCTACTGTGCACACATTCAGACTCTCATGTCACAACCATGGAATGCCATTGGTTGCCCACTTGAAATAGACACTGCTAACAAAGGTATCCAATAAAAGAAATGCAAGACTGGTACACTACCTTGAATTAGTCTTCTGCTGAAAGTTTTGTGCTGGCATGAACCACATGATCATCGGAACAACAAGACTGTGCCTTTCGGCGTGCTTATCCCACCTCCCACCTTAAACAAAGAGTTCTTCCATGCAGACACCTCAGTCTGTCTTCCCTATCTATGTTATGAAATGACATAGATAGGCAATGTACTTCCAGTTCACCATGACTTATTTGATGTACTTCTGGTCTTGCCCCCTCAGGCGAGGGTGTATTACCTCCACCCACTTGCAGACATCCAGCTTCTCTGAACGGCTCATTGTCCTATCTGGCATGATCCACCAGCCTTAGTCCAATGGCCTTGACCCAGTTACCTCGGATGGTAAAAGGGCTCATAGTCAGCAGTTTCTGGCTCATATACGCAGTTCAATTCATAATGGACAACCATTATCCATAGCCAATAGGAGAAAGGGGTAGCCTAAGAAAGTCCCCAAAAAGAAGAATGATAAAACACTAAGGATGGCAAAGTAGTCCCATTCACATTACATTGACGTTATTAAATTGGCGAACAGTCGGAAACAGAAACTTGCCATCCTCTCTATTGATGCCGAAAAAGCAATTAATAGGATAGACTGGATATACCTTTCGGAGGTGCTTCAGGGGTTTGGATTTGGACCAGTTTTTATAAAAATGATATTGGCCAATTGTGTACATACGACTACACAAATAGAATTTTATGGCGCGCTTACTGATTCGCTGCATCTACAAAGGGGTACTCGACAAGGCTGCCCATTGTCCCCATCTCTTTTTTGCTTTATCCATGGACCCCCTAGTGTGTCTGATTTGATCATCTGCCGAAATCCCAGACCTGTGAAAGAACAATATCAACACAAGGTGGCAAAATCAATGTGGATCCCTTTGTCTCATACCAGTGGGTGGCGGGGAGAAATAAGAGAGGAAGAAGTTATGGTGGGCTGTGTATTTTGGTTAAAACACACTTGGAGAGTGTGCAGGTGGTTTTGGCAAACCCAGTGCCATTTATATTGGTGGTCAAAATTTGCAGATCGGGCCAGGTGGACCTTCTAGTAGTGACGTTTTATAATAGTCCCCACAAACAACACACAATCTTTTTGTGGTGTCTTGGCACTTGTGCTGGAGGAACTCTCTGCAAGGTTTTCCATGGGTAAGGTGTGTTGGATACTTGGTGGAGATTTCATCGCAAAATTAGGGTTGGGGTTAGTAAATAACCCATACAACAACGCAGAAGGTGCTGTTGTAGGGATATCTTTGCCCACTTTGACAGATACCAGGCTCTGTGTGGAAGGTTTGCACCTTTGGCACTACCTTTATGAGTGGGGACTAAGATCCACAAATGAGCAGCTGGTTGGGGACATCCCCAGTAAAGTTACTTTCTCTTAACAATAGATTTTGTTTGTGTCCCAGTAGTGCACTGGGGACTTATAAAGGGGATTGAGGAATCGGCCTATATTTGTAGTGATCATTTTCCCATTAAACTCCGGATTAAGTCAGCTGTAGGGCTGGACATGCTGAGTCAAGTATATCCGCTGGAAGTATCTCTTGATACCGCCCAGCGCAGGCTCAAATGGAAGAAGGACAGGAAAGACAAACTGATAAAAAAGGCAGTATTGTCAAGCTCACGAGAACTGGACAACTTGCTGTCTGGGAACCTGGTGAGCGATGTCATACTGGAGGAGTTTTGAAGCATGCTGACCCAGCTCTCTCAGGTATTTTCTTGTGATCCTGGTAAACAAGGAGGAAACATAAGGGGCGACTGGTTCGATTCTGAATGTACCAGAGCCAGGAAGAACTTACTACATGCGTTGGGTAGTACTGATACCCCCAAAACCACTATCGTAAGTGAAGAGATCAAGCTAAAAGAAAAACTTGGCTACTACAAAAAGAGAAATAGAGGAAGAAGCATGGGAAGCCTGGCTGGTAGTTGCAAGGAACAATGATTCTAAATTATTTTGGGAGATAACCCAGAAGGGTCCCTATTATAAATTTAATATGGACACCCCGATTAATAATGTCACAGACAAGGCCTGGTTGGACCATTTCTCCTCACTCTACAGTGTGGGGAGCAGGGCTGAGGGAGATGGTCAAGCGGGGTGGGGCATGGGGGGTATCCCAGAACGTAGTGATGTGATGGGTACTCAGGGTATAATCGTGTTCTCAGCGGATGAAATAAAGAAGGCCATTGGTTGTCAGCGATGCAATCGAGCTCTGGGCCCGGATAACATCCCAGCAGACCTATTTGTTATGGAGCCAGATCTTTGGGCACCAGTGCTCACCAAAGGGTTCAACATCATATGTGCGGGGGAGGGTTGCTATTCTACCTTCATGGTCCATGGTGGTAATCCAGCCCATTTATAAGAAGGGATCCTGGGCTTTGCCTGCTTTATATATATATATATATATATATATATATATATAATATTTTCACTCCTGGACTCCATTTTTTTAATATTGGGTCGTTCCATAGTGGCCTGACTGGAGGACTGGGTTGTGAGTAGTGGAATCTCTCTCAGGTTCAGTTAGGATTTAGGCCAGGGCTGGGTACAGAAGAACAGGCACGTAATCCCTATTTGGTAGTGGCATATTCACTTTACCTGAAAGAGGAGCCCATCTATCTGGCATTCATGGACCTGAGCACGGCATTTGACAAAGTCAATCGTGCCAAGATGTGGGTCATGCTCAGGTCCATGAATTGACCACGGACATTGGTGAACCTTCTGGCGAGGCTGCATGGCACCACCCAAGCTTGTGTGAGGAGTGGTGTCAACGGGCGTTGTACAAGTTCCTTTAAAGTCAAATTGGGCGTGCACCAGTGATGTGTGCTGGCACCCTTATTATTCTGCTTATATTTGAATGGTCTCCACAAGCATCTATTAAAGTCCTCCACCTTGACGTCCCAAAGCTGGGTGGCCGGCCCCTACCAGTTCTGGTTTATGCAGACGACTTAGTATTGATGCAAAACTAGGGGGGGTCTGGGACTCTCTCTAACAGCACAAACACAGCCCAATGACCTGTTCTTGGGTGAGTAACCCCTGGGAGAGACTCTACCAAGTCTTTAGCTCACTGACCCTTTCACAGAGAAGAAATGTCCCTGCATATCAGTCATTGTCCTGCCCAGGGGCAGTCCAGCTCCAAAATACTAGGCAAATCTCCTCTGAACATAAGTACCAACAGCAACCCCATACACGTGTTTCAGCCTTGTTGGGCATCATCAGTGAGGTGAAGGTGCGCCTCTCTAAGAACAGTGAGCAAGGGGTCCACGTCTGGATTGCCGTTTTAATTTAGGGTGAGACCCAAAGTTAATTTATGCAAAACCAGGGGGGGTCTGTGAATCTCTCTACCAGCACGAACACAGCCCATTGACCTGTTCTTGGGTGAGTAACCCCTGGGAGAGACTCTACCAAGTCTTTAGCTCACTGTCCCTTTCACAGAGAAGAAATGTCCCTCCATATCAGTCTTTGTCCTGCCCAGGGGCAGTCCAGCACTGAAATACTAGGCAATTCTCCTCTGAACAAAAGTACCAACAGCAACCCCATACACGTGTTTCAGCCTTGTTGGGCATCATCAGTGAGGTGAAGATTCACCTCTCTAAGAACAGTGAGCAAGGGGTCCACGTCTGGATTGCCCTTTTAACTTAGGGTGAGACCCAAAGTTAATTTATGCAAAACAAGGGGGGGGTCTGGGAATCTCTCTACCAGCACGAACACAGCCCAATGACCTGTTCTTGGGTGAGTAACCCCTGGGAGAGACTCTACCAACTTAGTATTGATGGCTCGTACTCCAAGGGCCTTGCAGGCCCTCATTTCGGAAAATGCCATCTTCATGGAGGGCCTGGACCTGGTGGTAAACGCAGTAAAGTCGGCGGTGATATCCTGCTAGAAGGGGAGACGAAGATCAATTTCAGGGGCCATGTACTGTAGGAACACTGTTATTCCCAGGGTTGAGCATTTTGATTATCTGGGTGTCAGATTCTCCACTAACATGGGCCCTATGGCCCATGTAAACAAACAGGTCTTGCAGTTCAAGCAGGCCCTGGATGGGGTCTCTAGGGCCATGTCCATCTTCGAAGTAAAGCCAATAGTCCCTTTGTTACAGTTGTACAAGGGTAAAGCAGCTTTGGTTGCTAAATTTGGGATGGATCTGTGGAGCCACTCCAATGTTAGTGAGGTCCAGACCCTGGAGAACCAATTCTTGACAAACTTGTTGGGGCTCTGAATTTTCAGAGTAGTAAAGGAACTGGGTTGTACACCAATTAGCAACACGATTTCCCTGCAGCCGGTTTTGCAATGACTCAGGTTATGGGGTAATGGCAGGGCGACACTTACGCATTAATTGCTCACCTTTCTGCTCGATAAGGACCCGGGAGATAAGATCCTGTGGTTGTCCTACATCAGGAAACAGTTGCGTGGGATCAACTGCACACATCTGTATCCACCCAGTAGTCTGCTCTCCAGGGGAGAAATTAACCGATGGACTGCTTGTCTTTATGAGACTGTATACCTGGACAGAGAAAGCAGAGAAATCATGAAACCAAATAATCGGGGGCTGGTGACAATCATGTCCCTGGGTGTTCAGCGCTATTTAATATAGGCCGAGTCCCCCAAGGATTGTGTCCTCGTATCTAGGCCAAGGTTTAACTGCATCCGCCTAAAGGCTGTTGGGGCAGCTTGGGCCGGGGAGGGTGCAGATCGATCCTGCCCAATTTGCAAAGCTCCACACGAGGACCTGGCACACTTGATATTATTTTGTCCTGCATATACACTACAAGAAAACGGCTCATATGACCCTTATTAAGGGAAATGGGCATTGCACGATCGAGGCCAGCCCTAACTTACCTGTTCTGGGCAAATTCACCACAAGTGGGCTGATCGTTACTATCATAACTAAAAATAGCACTTTGCCATTGGAAACGATTGCTTGATATATTGCTCTGATAATGAGTTCTTATACATCGATCAATGAATTGAACTTGAAATTCTTTCTGTTTGCTGTCCTCATCGTGGTTATATGATTGTATATTTTTATTGTGATATAATTGTTACCTATTTATTGTACTTTGCAATGGTTTTATGGGTTGTTTTTACATGCAATTCCGAATAAACTTGATGATGATGATAACGTGGCACTGTATACGGTTGTCCTTCTTTTATATGAGAGATTCACAAACTATTTTGCTGCATATTCTCTCCCTTCTAGGTAGATTCTCCGGATTCAAAATTAATTTGATGAAATCGTCCATAATTAATGTATCAGAGTTGCCCAATACAGTTCATCATTTGAAGAATGCTTTTGAATTCCAATGGACCTTGAGTACTCTGAAATATTTAGTATTCTATCTACCAATATTCCCAGGGATTCTAGCATCAGCTAAGCAGATTGGTTTACATGGCTAAACCTGATATCTCTTGGCTGGAACGAATGTCTGCAATTAAAATGACCCTTTTACCTCGATTGTTATGTTTTTCAGGCTCTTCTGGTTTGGATTCCAAGGACAGTGAATAGGGACTCTTCATTCTCAGGCGGGTTGGTTCCATAGCCCACATATGGTCGCAATGTGCCAAGATCAAACCCTTCTAGGTAGAGATTACTATCTTGATTCAGAAGATTATTGGAATCTGACTCCCCTAGACCAGTGGTGTTCAAACTGTGGGGGTGGGGGGGATTGGGGGGCCTAAAGGATGTACACATGTGGGGCAAAGCTCTTTAAAATGGAATTACGTGACCGTTTTTAATAGAACATGTAAGCATTTAATAGAAAATATAAGAATTTATGGCTTGAAGGGGGCCTGGAAACAAATTATTTACTTAAGGGGAGGCTCAGTTTGAAGACCACTGCCCTAGGCCCTTTGGTGATCTCATTGGGTAATGTGGATGAACAGGAAATGTCTACATTAGGGGCAACACATTCTAAATAGGCCAACCACATGCTAACGGCTGCAAAGCTGACTATTGCCCATACTTGGAAGAAGGCGGATGCCCCCCGATGCATATGCGGTGGGCAAACATTTGGTATGCATGTGTCATGGAGAAGATCACTGCCTAACTCTCTATACTCTAATCAAAAACAGATTGACCTGGGATCCATTCAAAAGGCATGTTAATTCAGATGATTATTTTCTTTTGATCTCTCAACAATCGAAATCTTTCTCACTATTTTAAGATAGGTATGTGATCACTTGCAACATAACACATAAGGGAGAGTACTACTAGAAGAACCCTAGGAAGACACTTTAATGTGATTTCGTTATGTCTGCACTTTATCCCAGGCCACTCTCTCTCTCGGACTACCCCAAGATTGATGAATTTGGTGCCGCTGATATTGTGTCTACCTGATTGTCTCACCCTAATTGTTTACTTGGTATAGATTACATGTTCTGATTATGTCCTGATGTTCTTGTAATTGTTAATGTTCTTGAAAAGAAAAAAAGAAAAACAAAACTCCTTTACTAGTGGATGAAAACATATTGTTTGTATTGGTATATAATAAAGCTACTATTAAATAGATGTTTATATAAACAGTACATATTTAGTTATAAATTCCAAGAACAGATAAAACGGTAATACATGTAATTAGTAATCTTATCTGTTACATTAAAAAACAAATATCTATCATCATTATTTAAGAGCATGCAATCATACATCTATCCACTCATTTGTAACTTTTCTCAATTTCATACGAATAGAGCATTGGATGATATATCGAATTACAGTCATTACCTATTGTAAAACATTGCCACAATTCTTCATCAGTACCTGATATCATATTAGAATTGACATAGGTGCATAAATACTGCTTCCTCAATATGCTTATGTTGTTGCATTCAACAAACAGATGTCTAACAGTTTATACCTTGTGACCTGAACATAATTGGCACCTTCTCAATTTTCTGTTAATATTTAACCTAGCTCCAACATTGTCCATAGTGCCAACCAGGTAGAATTTCAGCCACAAATAATCACGTCTTATATGAGGGTTAGGAAATTCTACTACATACCCAGGCATCATGTATGTGTCAGGCATATTCAAAGGATAATCCCCCAAAATTGTTTTTAGTGCCTAGATAAACCAGATTTTTTGGAAAGGCTATCGTTTTCTTTGTGTAACATCATCATGTTGACTGATTCATTGATAAGTTATTTATAATGCGCCTATGCACAAGTGTTGGTACCCTCATTGGTCTAGTAATATTATTATTATTAATGCATTTATTTCAGTTCATAAGAACGCTTTCAAATGAATATGAATACATACATACAACATATCACATATATTACACATCATAATATATGTGTTCGCGCTCTGAAACACTTGTGTACGAGCGCAATATAAATAATATATATTTTCATTTCATTTCATAATATCATAATTTGTATTGATTTGTTTTCGATAAGAATCTGATCTTTCAAATTACCAACAATACTGATAATACGAAAATAAACATATAAAAAGAAAATAAACACATATAATTACATATAAAATAACAAAATATTACCTTTAGACACATTTAAATACTATTGTAAAAATCATCATCTTCCGATAAAATACTCATGATCGTAATGGGATGCCGGTAATATATTGACATTGATTACAATCTCATAATATGTTAAAACACAAATAAAGGTTACGGTATTTAAAAAAACCTAACACTTCCAACAATCTCAGAATTTCTGTAATTAAAAATAATTCACCCCCAGTATTAATTTTACACCATATATCGTCCGGGCAGGTGGAAATATTTGCACTAAAAAAACAACCTAAATATTTGTGTGCGAATATCAGTTCATTCAGGGCATTCAACTAGTATGTGCCTCAGCTTCTGGGCTCTATCAGTTAGTTTACAGAAGCCACAGACACCTATATCTGGGTCCGATATGGGGCAATGCGCAAACAAGACATGCCCTGTTTATAGTAAATTTAAACAAAATCTAAGAAATTGACTGCGGTAATATGGATTTGGATAGCGCACAAGGTATTTCAGTAGTGTGCCCAGGGATTTATCCACCTTTGAAAAGGTGGAATGAAGATGGTAACTTCTTATCTTGTCAATAGTTCCTATCCAATCAATTTCCATTATGCATTTTTTCACCCACAGGGGATTGATGCTATAATCATGCATAGTCGTGCCTTTTTTTAATAAATACATTCAGTGGTTCATTTCAGTTCGGACCTGGTGGGCAGAGCGGCACCCGCGAGCCCAGGATGTCGGATGCACCGGCACCATTCTTAATGGTGCCGGTGCATCCGACCTTCCTATGGGGATCAAATGGGAATGGGGAGTAATGGATTCCGGCCCCAAGCAATGAGGACATACAGGGTCCACCAAAGGTTGGAATGGTCCTGTATGTCCCCATTGCCAGAGGCCGAAAAAAAATGCAAGTTCGGCGGCAGCCTGCTGGTTTTCACAGCAAGGCTACCGCCAAACTTGTAATGAGGCCCAATGTTTGATAGCTCGTTTGGTCCTGGTGCTCCGGATATTCTTTAACCTATAAATAGCTGAATATATATAACCTCTAGGCCGATGCACAACAACCAAGTATTTTACTTGCCCTTTTCTTCACTTAATGAAGGAGGGATATCCAATTTAGCTCGTATATACTCTATCCACTTCTTCTCACAGTTAGGATTCAATATGTTCTCATGTTTATCCCCCTTGGCCAGCGTTAATGTCTGCCAAATTGTTTGCGGCACATTACTTCTAAGGGCCCCACTAATTTTTTTCACCATGCATTATTGGTTAAATAGCTCAACCTTTTGAGCCAAGTCCTATATTCTAGCTTAATCCTTTTAATTTTTGAATACACTTCGCAGTCAGCACCCCCAACCAGTCTAACCCACTGGATGTCGCTCCACTGTTTCCGTTTAGCCTCTCTAATTTCGTTATAAGGGTTCTGATGCTGTTTAATTGTAATAGCCAAGCCTCTCTGATCTAATTTCCCAGGTTTTAAAGGCTAATAACTTTAAACGCTCTTCAATTACATTCACATTGGTGTAATATAAATGCAAGATCAGCGTGGTATGAAGGAACACACTTATCAGCTGCGAGAGTAGCACTGTAAAAGGGCAAGGGGCTCTTTCTGATATCTGTGAAAATAAAAAGGCTTAATAAAACGAATCCATCGATACCGAGGTACAGGTAAGTATAATCGAACTTAGTGCTAGAATGGAATGCGGTAAATAGGCCCTAAAAGCTTGCATCTGCTTTAAACTTGTGCAAGCATTTTTGTTCGCAGCAAAGGCTGCTGCAGCAGGTAAATTAGTGAAAAGTCTGCGATCCCAGACCAGTGTTAAGAGAAGTACACAGTGGTTGGTATTTTTCAAGGTCAACAGATTACAGATTAGAGCTCACAGGCTCCACCAGCGAATAATGAATACATGGCCATTTTATAATTCAAAATCATTTATGAAATGCGATTATCTTATAGAGCCGGAAAGAACCACAGCAGTTTCAAATCACCACGTAGAACATTTCCCTGGGAAAAGGGTTAGAGTGTCCCCAATATGCAGCATTTTTGCAGCAGTATGTCTGTGGTTCAAGGCTCTGGTGGTGTCATGGTGGGCAGCCATTCTCCTGAGAATCAGGTTGAGGCGACTAGAGCAGATTATTAAAGTTCCATTGGTTGCCTCAAATGTTTCAATGACTTAATTTTGTGCTGTGGGAATGGGGTGTGGATTGTGATGTCACAAGGTATAATTGAGGGCGGTGTGGGAAGGTTCGAGGAGCCAATAGTTGATTGCAATGTATGGTTTTCTATAAGGGCCCATAGTGCAAAGACCAATCAGTTCTGCGTGGGGAGACTTTTTTGTGTCGCACAATGGCAAATTCTTGTTTACTTTGTATAAAGGTTTCTAGTTTAGGAGCGTTTCTTTGACAGCATTTTTTCATGCAGTTCTGTTCTGAAATCTGTTTGAATTTGCTGTCCCAGCTGCGTCTGTGGCCCTGAATACAACTGCGTTACTTATTGCACCAGTGTACACTCCTTTTGGACTACTTTTGTAATTGTTTGGTGAGTTTTACGAGGCGACCTATGTTACTTTTTTGGAGGCCCCAGCGAGCTATCTCTGCCATTTGACCGAGGTGCAAGAATTCCAGCCGTGCTCCCGTAGGAGTGCGGGACAGCGTCCGTTGGCCAGTACAAAGAGCTAGATCCATGAGATGTCCATGGACGCCACTTCCCAAAGGTCTGCCTGGAACGGTGCTGCCTTCACTCCGACCGAAAGTGCAGGCCTAGAAAGGTAGACTCTGAGGTTGAAAGAAGTGAAGAATCTCCTAAAAGGATACGTGATTGTACCTGTGCATGAAAGCGCTAGGAGTCGGAGGGACTCATTTATGGTGTATAGGACGCACTCTTATTAGTGGTGAAGAGGGCGATTGACCGAAGTAGTATTAGATATTAGGTCTGCCATTTCGATAGGGAGCAGGTGGATGGTGGCACATCTGCTCTAGAGCAGAGGGTTGCGTAGTAAGTGGCGGACCTTGTTAGACAAGAGTTGTGCTTAGTTCAGGCAATTGGTATAGTTGTGTCATTTTACTTTCTTTAGGGAAAAAATTTCTTTGGGGAAATGCATGCAAGTGTTTTGTGAGCAGCGGCAGTTCATTTTTCAGTGTTGTGAAAAGTGGTCATAGTGTTCTTTCTATGTGGCTGTGGAAAGAACGAAAGAGCCAGAGCCAAATTAACTAGTAAATAGCGCATAGCCACATAGCGCGAGTTGCTGAAACAGTTGACCGAGCAGAAGATTAATCGCTTTTTCTAATGTACTAGTATAGGGCCTTGTTGTTAACGTGGTGGGCCTGTGGAGAAGGCCATTTCTGTACTAATATGATACAACAAGGCGTGCCTGTGGAGAAGGCCATTGTGTGCATGCATTGAGTGCGAGGTGTGAAAGTGCGGGGCCTGCAGAGAAGGCCAGAGTGAATTAAATTAGGGCGATAGAGCGAAGTGGTAAGTATAAATGATGAGCAAGTGGGATTGTTTGGAGAGAGAGTGACATTTTAAAAGGTTTGAATTAATAACTGGAAGGAGGAAGTAGGGAGAGAAGAATATTTCAATAGAAAGGAATAAGGCGGAGACAATTATGGGTTACCAGACATTTGGTCGAAAAAAATTGGTCGACCAGACAAATGGTCGAACCAATTTGGTCGAAAACCAAATGGTCGAATTTTTTATTTTTTTATTTTCACCCCTTTTGTTTTTGGGGGGGGGGGGGTCCCCTCCAACCCCCTTTTTTTTCTAAAAACCCATTTTTGTAAAAAACGAAAATCCGAAAAATAAATATATAATTAAAAAAATAAATTCGACCATTTGGTTTTCAACCAAATTGCGTCGACCAAATGTCATTCGACCAGTTTTAGGTTGACCAAATGTCTGGACACCACAATTATGTCCTACTGGATGGATGCTCCTTTCAACCATATGTTTAGGAAATTGCCCCAGTACCGTGATAAAATATCAAACTAACATTTTGGGTGGGTACATGACACAGTGGGTACACGACACAGTGTACCATTTTGGGTGGGTACAGTATTATAAAGAGGCGCCCAGAGAGGGAACGTTCGGTAAAGATATTATAGAAAGTACTTGGCAGCTACACACAAAGGGGCAACGCTTTAAAAGAGACAGAATATCCTAGGGCTTGGAAACTGTATGAAGAAAAGGAGAAAGATATGGAAAAAGGGAAAGAGTAGTAGGAGCAGGGAAATGCACTGCCCCCTCCCTATACAATATGCCCATTGTTAAAACCAGCTGCTGGGTATACAAATCCTAAACGAGTATCTCAAGACAAGGAATGGACACATAAAAAGAAAGAAGAAAGTGACACAAGCATTATTAGCAAGGATGAGAAAGGGAGGAATAAATATTTAAATGACATACAAAAGAGCGTGCAGCAACAACTTCACAGTGTGTTCAAGGAAGCAGAAAAAGCTATGGAAAGGGAAATAGAGGAGAACGGAAAGGAACACAAGAAGGGAGCCAATGAACAGGGGTGGACGGCGGGACACCTACAATTTACAATAGATAAATGGGACAAGATGGGGACAATAGTGAAACTGATACAGCAGAAGAAGGGCACTCCTTATAAGACTGGGAAGACAGTGCTGATTGCGGGCAGGGGAATGACGAAACAGACACCCACCATTTGACAGACAGATGGGAAAGGAGAAGAGATAAGAGAGAAGAGGGGGAAAGAGAAGAATCACTGGGTGACTGGGGAAACAGTCTCTGAAGCAGGAAAACCAGAATAGAGGTAGTGAACAGACCACAGTATGGCAATAAATGCAGAGCATGCACCCAAATGCCCCTTTTACAGAGAGCAAGGGGCGAAGTTCCTTACCTACCCTGGCATACACTGGACAGGGACAATCTAGTTTACAGTTTACCTTCATTAATGGTAGGAGCGAGCAAGTGGATTTATGTTTTTGAAAAAGAGAAAGCGGGAATCCCATTGGCCATAGGAGATATAAAATGTTTGTTGGCAATATTGGTCGGGCAGAGAAGTGACAAAATACGGCAACAGATTGGATACTCTGAAGTAAAATTAAGATCTAATATACACTTTGGAGCACCCTTTAACAACTATCCAGCTCATGTTTGGAAGGCGCTAAGGGAGCTGTATCCAGATAAGTCAGATATGGGTACTATATTGGCTCGCAAAATAAAGCCCGATGAGGACCCAACGGAGTACATACGATCCATACAGGATATATGGATGCAGGAAAATAAACAGTCATGGGACAAAAAAATTACTTTGTTTTACCACATCTTACCGAGGGCACTAGAAAAGATAGTGGGAATAGAGGCAAAGGGTGGCCCTAGCTACAGGCAACAATTGTACACTATTGCAAAAGAAAGCAGACTGTGGATAAGGAGACAGTCGATAAAGCTACCAAGGCAGAAAACAAATAAGTTCAGAAAAAACTGGCAAAAAATACATATGGAAGGAGCAATACTCACAGGGCCAGTTATTGTTCGACAGGTACAGCAAGGGCGGCTTACAGTGGCTGCAGTAATGCCGCCGGAAGGTTACACCCAGGTGCCACCCAACCAGCAGTGGGGAATGGTACAGATGCAGCAGCAGCCCGCATTCATAAACGTGCTGCAGCAGGCAGCCAGGCGACATGCAGGCAGATGAAGTGCATACATGAGACAGTATCAGACTGGGAGAGGATACTATGCACGTGGTAGGGGAATGGGATGCAGAGGAATTACTCTGCGTTTCAGAGTAGAGTGCTACGCATGTGGGATTTTTGGACATTTTGCGCGACCATGCCCGCTCATTGCAGAGGCAAGGCAGCCACAGCAGACATACATGCAGCAGACTCCTCAATAGGTGCAGGTAATGCTGCAGCAACAGCAACTACAGATACAGCCCACACAAACACAGGGTATTTTTTTTTTAAACTTTATTTTTGAGATTTTCATATCCTCAGTATGCAATTGCACCAACATGGTGCACAATCCGAACAAAAGAAAGAGTCAAAAAAGAAAAGGAGAAGAAGAGGACAAGGAGGTAAATGGAGAAAAAGGAAGAGAGAAAACACAACATTACCCACTATCGAGTTCCTTCACGAAACCGCCCTCTTCCCCCCGCATCCACCAACCTAAATACCAATACATTCTTTGCTCAATGTCAACTAGGTTGAAATCAGGAGTAGTTAATGGATCTCAGTCACAAAGCCCTGTTTCAAGTTCCAGTGGTTTCGGAATCAGATGATTCAGTACTATTTAACAAATATGCAATATACGGTCCCCAGATGTCAGGGGGGCGAGGATGCAATGGTAGGGTTCTTATAAATTCACTGTCTACATCTTGACAATATGTTATGTCTTTTTTCCAGTCTTCGATTTTTGGCAGTGGGCCACGGCTCCATGTCATGGCGATTCGTCTTTTGACCAGCACCAGAAGAAGGGTTGCTAGTTTGCGAGACGCGGGTTGCAGGTATTTAGTGAAACCAAGAAGAGCCGCCAATGGGAGCGGGGACAGCCGTTCACCTATGATGTCAGCAATTATTTGAAGGACTGAGATCCAGAAGCGCTGTATTCCTGGCCAGTTCCAAACTAGGTGGAAAAAGTCTGCATGCGCCTCTGCACATCTTCCGCATTGGGTCGATGCTTCTGGGTGATACTTGTGTTTCTTAGCTGGGGTGTAGTATGTTTGGTGTACGAAGTTGAAGTGTATTAGTTTATAACGTGTATTTACTGTGACTTTCTGGGTTTGGTGTAGGATATAGGACCAGTCTTCTGTGGTTATTGACTCCTGAATGGCAGATTCCCACTTTTGCTGTGTTTTAGGGCTAGGTGCCCCGGTGTCAGCCACAAGGGATTTATATAACAGCGAGACGAGCCTCCCCTCCCCTTGCACCTGGATGGTGTTGTGTAACAGATCCCATGTAGGGGGTTGTTTGGGAAAGGTGGGGAACAATTTGTGTAGAGTGTGACGCAGTCTGAAGTAAAGGAAGATATCTAGGCAGGTGTTTCCGCCTCTGTCTTTGGCCATTTGTGGGGTTAGGAAGGTGCCTTCTGGGAAGAGGTCTCCGAAGGAGTGGATATTGACCTTGTCAGCCCAGATTAAGAATACTTTTTCATTTGTGAGGGGGATGCCTGGAATGAATCTGATTGGCAATAGAGGGGAGTATCTTATATTCACGCCGTATTTAATGGCCATCTTTTTCCAGATTGTGTAAGTGGACAGGACCGTGTTTAGCTTGTTTTGCGGGACTGGGATTTGACTTATAATGACGGCACTAAGCAGGTCAGGTGAGGCCAGAGCTCGTTCCACTTGGACATGCGGGCGAACAAAATGGGTCATGTACCAGTAGCACAGGAACTGAGCCTGGGCCGCCCAATAGTATTTTTCAATATCCGAGAGCGCAAGACCGCCCTTTGACGTTGGTAGAACTAGTGTGCTATACGCAACACGTGCAGTTTTACCTGCCCACAGTAGTTCCAAGACTGCAGTCTTGACTTTAAGGAGAAAAGATTTGGGGAGGAGTAGCAGGATATTTGTGAATTGATACAGAAGCTTAGGGAGGATGACCATTTTTGTCAGAGACCCTGCCCCATAGCGTTAGCAGTAGCGTTTTTCATCTATGTATTCAGTCCTGTAGGGAGTTCAGCGTGGAAACATAATTATCTTTATATATCTCGTGGTGATTACGTGACATGTAGATACCCAGGTAGCGCACTTTCGAGTACTCCCATTTAAAACCGTGATCATCTGTAAATTTAGTTGTGTTGGGGGTCAGGGGAAATACTACAGATTTAGAATGGTTGATTTTAAGACCTGACATTTGGCCAAACCTGATCACTTTGCGCATTACAGGATTGAGGTTCTCTTGGGGGTTGCCGACGAACAGTATAACGTCGTCAGCATAAAGAGAGACAATCAGTCTGTGGGGACCTAGTTTAAGACGTCTATGTGTTTGAAATTCGCGTAGTCTCGAAGCTAAGGGCTCCATAATAAGGGCAAAGATCAGGGCAGAGATTGGGCAGCTCTGCCTCGTTCCGCGCTCTAATGATATGCTCAAGGACCTAGTGTTTCCCAGTGTGATATATGACCGTGGGTCATTGTATAACAGAGATACTAACTTAATGAAGAAGTTGCCAAAGCCCATTTGTCTAAGCGTTGCCAGCATGAATGGCCATTCTACAGAGTCAAACGCTTTCTCGGCGTCAAGCAGTACTGCTATTGCCTGTTGTGATGGGTCTAGGGCCTCAATAACGCCGAACAGTCTTCTGATGCCATGGGTAGTGCTGCGGCCCGGGATAAATCCAGCTTGATCTCCAATGACTAGAGCCGGCATAAGAGGGAGAAGCCTTGATGTGAGAATTTTGGCAAGGATTTTATTGTCCAGGTTGATCAGGGAAATCGGCCTGTATGATGCACATTTGTCTGCAGGCTTGCCGGCTTTGTGCAGCACTTTTATATTGGCTTCACGTAGTGTGGGGGGAAGGCTTCCACGCTCAATAGATTCCTTGTAGACGCGGAGCAGGAGAGGGGCCAGGATAGGCGCGTGGGCCTTGTAAAATTCTCCGGTGAGCCCGTCTGGCCCAGGCGCCTTGGAGTTCGGAAGGGATTTTATTGCGTGTAGAATTTCTTCCATTGTTATTGGTGCGTTCAACGGTTCTCGCAGGACTGCCTCCACCCAGTACAGCTCGGTGTCGTCAAGATACTCCTGTAGGGAGTTCGTGTCCGGGTTACCCCTGGAGCTGTACAGGTTCTGATAGAAGTTACGAAATGTGTTAGCGATGTCCACTTCTGAGTATACCAGCTTCCCTTGCATGTCTTTAACGCATTCAACGCGAGTTGGAGTTTTATCTATTGATAGTAGATGGGCTAGCAGTGCGCCTGGCTTCTGTCGCTCTCCATATTGCCGGATCTGATGATTACGACTGAGGAATTTTAGTTCTCTCTCGGCCATCTCCCTGAACTTCAGAAGTTCTTCCTTTAACTCGGCCTGGATTTGTGGGTTTGGTGCTGCGGAGGCTCTCAGCTCCAGGACTTTTAAGCGTCGCTCACTATTTAAGAGTTCTTTACGGATCAGTTTTAATATACCGTTTTCTTTGGATAGTCATATGCCTCGTACAAAGCATTTTAGAGTTTCCCAGATGGTGCTGTTCGAGTCCACAGAGTCTTGATTTGTCTTGATGAAGGCTATTATTTCTTGGCGTAGTTCAGCCACGAAGACTCCATCCGAGAGGGAGCCCGGTTTGAATCTCCAGTTTAGTCCAGGCACTGCTGTGCCTGCTAGGGAGACCTCAAGGTGACCATTGAGTGGTCAGAAAATGTGCATGGCAGAATTTGACACATTCCCCAGGAGAATGGACAGTGGGTGGACGCTATGATGTAATCTTTCCGGGAGCTGGTATTATGAACGGGCGAATAGAATGTAAAGTCTCTCGCATCGCGATTATGATGTCTCCATGTATCAAATAGATCAAATGTCTGGCATATTTCTCGAACTTGAGCGCTGGCTCTGGACGGGTTCCCGGTTGTATGGTGAGATTTATCGAGTTTGGGGTCAATTGGCGTGTTACGGTCTGCTCCCCATATAATGGTCGCTGTGTTGATCTTTCCCAGTTGGGACATCACCCAGTTAAAGTTATCAGGACCATCAGTGTTTGGAGCATAGGAGTTCACAATCGCGACTTCCTTCCCTGCGATTAACCCTCTCACCAGCAGGGCCCTCCCCTCAGAGTCTTTCTCCGAGTCAATTAGGCAAAAGTTCGTCCTTCTGTCTATTAAGATGGCAACTCCTCTGGCATAGGAAGAATACGATGAGAAATACATATGACACCCCCAGGACTTGGCCCAGTGAGGATCTGATGCTGGCAGGAGATGGGTTTCCTGGAGAATGGCGATGTTGATTTTGTGTCTGCGGAGATACTGGAAGATATTCCTATTTTTCACTGGCTGGCTACCGCCGTGAATGTTCCAGGTTGCGATTTTTAAATGTCTTTGCTGCCATCTCGGGGAATAGGTAGATTCTTACTTGTCAGGGGGTGAGGGCGTGACTGGTATCTTGATCCATGTAAGCATCTGAAGGACTTGGCTTCTGCTCGGTCAGTGATGTGGAGAATGGTTGCAGTGGAATGAGAGCGGGGGAACAAGATGGCTGTGCTGAATTCGATTCTTCCCTTCATGTGAGCAACCCCCAACTGGTCCACGGTAAGCCCCCCTTTAGGAACAAAACGGTAAACATTGCTGCGCTAGGGGCGCAAGTAGCCCACCAAGTGGGTACCAGGCTCCCTTTGACAGTAGGATTTTCATCCTGTGGTGATTAGCATAAGTAAGAACAGTCGTGTGCTGATATCACTCGTCCATTGCTGGAGTGATAGGTTACGGCGGGTCTCTCCTCATTCGTTCTTCGCGTCGGGGTCTCGGATTGTTCCGGCTGGGTCTGCAGCCGGCTCGATCTAGATGTTCGCTGGCTTTCTCCGGAGTGTTGAAGAATTGAGCCCTCCCTTCATGTTGAATTCGGAGCTTCGCCGGGTACAACATAGAGTAGAGGATGTGATTATCCTGCAGCCGCCGCTTAACTGTTGTGTATGATCTCCTCTGCGCCTGCACTGCTTGGGAAAAGTCTGGGAAGAACTGAATGGGGTCGCCATCGTATTGAAGTTTCCCTTTGTCTCTGGCCGTCTTGAGTATGGCATCCCGGTCTTTATAATTTAATAGTTTTCGCTATGATCGGGCGAGGGTTTGCGCCTGCGGGCGGTCTGGCGTTCGGGATTCTGTGCGCTCTTTCTACCACAAAGAGCTGAGACAGATTCTCTCTTCCGAAGAGTGCTATGCATATCTGTTCGACATGATCCTCCATTTTACCCTGAAGTTGTTGCTCCCTCACTCCGATGATCCTAATGTTGTTCCTTCGGGCACGGCCCTCTAAGTTCTCATTTTTGGTGCACACTGCCAACGTCCAGGTTGGAAACACGTTGCTCGACGCTGTCAACTCTGTCTGCGTGCTTGTCAAGGCGATGTTGGAGTTGGTCTACTTTCACCGATAGGGTGTCTAACTTGCTCCCCAAGCCGCTGATGCCGGCTTTTAGGTCCATCAGGATCTCTCTAATATCGAAATGTGGGGTCTGCTCCTCCACTCGTGCCGCGTCTGGCTTTGGGGATTCTGATCTGCTGCTGGATGTGGGTCTGTTCAGGGAGCTGGTTTCAAAATTCAGTTTTTTCTGAGTTTTATCTGTTTTCCTCTTAATGGCCTTGGGTGAATCTTGTGGGATAATGCTAGGTCTTACTTGTGTTGACCGGTGGTGTCGCTTGGTTGTGTTCGAACATCAGAGGTGCCTTGTTTGGGTTAACGGAGGGACTGTACAGTTCGTTTTGTGGGTGTTACAGGGTGCGGCAAGTGGGGCACAGCCACTGTGCCCGGCGGCGGCTTTGGGCTGGGCGAGTAGCGCTGGCGTTCTTCCGACAGGATTTCTATGGTTGTAGCAGATATGAGGAAAGCGCGTGTTCTTGGAGGGGTTTAGACTGATGCTCGATTTAGTTTGTGCTTTTAATGCTGCTGCAAACCCAGGGGAGGACCCTTGGCCGAACTGATGGTTCTCCTTCTCTCAGCCACTCTGAAGGGCAATAATGGGGCACCTCTCGGAACTTGCCGCATTCCAATTGGCAAAGCAGCGTGGATGCTGAGTTCATGTAACAAAGATTAGGGTGCTTGGGTTTGTCTCCTGCACTGAACAATGCATCCGTGGGGAGAGACCACTAATTTAAGGGTTCTAACGATCGAGGCTGACCGGCCCTGGGCAGACTATTGATATGATGTCCTTGGGCCGGATGCAGTAGGTCTGTGCCGACTCCTCAATTGTTGCTTGACACGGGCAAATCTCTCCAGCGTTATAACGGATCTGACCGACCCTGGGAATGAATATATTGAGCCGCGTGTTGCGGAGTGGGCCGTTGGCAGGCAGCTCTGAACGCGGGTCGTCCCACCGTATTGCGCACCAGGCCCGCGCTGCGTCGCTTGTCGTCTCAGCTGTTTGCCTTCACTACGACCGTTGTCCCGGTGAGGTTCAATATGCAGCGGCTGCCGCTGGGGCCCGCTCGCAGCTGGGGCTCAGGGTCTGGTGGCCCGGGTAAACTCCGCCCGTTGCGGTCCGTCGAGGAGGGCCCAGGGAAATCGAGCGCATCCCGCCCGGAGACCGCGCGGGGGACCGCCTCCACACCAGAGCGGCTCTGTGCTGGGACGCTCCGCTCCCACGGCCGGTCATGGAGGATGTTCGCCTGGAGCGGGGGGAGCAGAGCTCTCGCACACAGCAGCGCACTCCTACCTGCGCCACCACTTAACCTCAACACCCCGGGACGTTGCGCAGCCGGTCTCGTAGCAGGCCGCCGCAGGGACGTAGACCTCTGGGTCTCTCGAGTGCTGGAGACGCACACGTCCACCCGCCCTCTTGAGCGGCACAGTGCACTCTCCGGATAGGTTGTGTTCTCGCGGGAAGCCCGTCTCTGCCGGCGGCTCAAATCTGCAGGGGACTCTGCTTACGCTGTCCGTTGGTCTGTAGGTCCTGGATCTAGAGCTCACAGATCAGGCTATGGTTGGACGGCATAGACGAAATGGGGCTCAAATCGATCAGCAGGATGCCGTGGACGTGTACACCAGCAGGGTGGGATTACGTTGGTCACCACAGGGACAAGATGTCGCAGGATTCATTAGAGCCACACAGAGCGCCCTCAGGAAGCCGCCATCTTGGGTGGCTCTCTAGCGCCCTCTCTCACAAACACAGGGTATGCCCACGCAGGCTCAAGTGCAGGTACAAAGCGGGAAAATGACAGGAACTCAAGGTACAATGAGCATGCTTCAGGCATCAGCGCAGATGACAATGGTGGGCAGTAACCCATTTACGTCATCCGCGAACACTTTTTCCCAATAGGGGTGCCCACGAGGAGTGCAAGTGTGTCCTGTTCTGGCAGTAACTGAAGACCCGGAGGAGGAACCGGAGGTAGCAGTTCAGATAGGACAGAGGGGGATTTTGCATTCTTATAGCTACTGGGGCAACCAGATAATTCATAAAGGAAGAAAGATTTCCATTATCTAACAAAAGTTTGGACACACAAGGCTTTTCTAGGATATTTTGAAAGTTCCTCTGACAAAAGATTTACCCTTAACAATAGGGACGTAGCATATTGTAGCAAGCACCTTTGCTGCATTCAAAAGATACTCCCATCAATATTCTAGGGAGGGACCTACTCAGCAAATTGAACACCACAATTTCATTCTCAGGGAACGGGATGGTGTGCACCACACCGGGAATGTACCCGGCCCGGGTGGCAATACTGAATCAGGCATACCATGCACACGGCACAATGAGAGGGATACCTACACACATAGAGGTGCTTGTGTACGGGGTACACGTGTTGTTGGGATGGTTGCCAGGGATTGAGGGGAAGGTGTTTCGGCTGTCCAACAAATATCTGTTCAGATCTCAGTGTCCCTCCTCAGTTAGCTCAGGCACACACACTCTACTGTACTTGGAGGAAGTGGTAGTACGGAAAGACATGGTTATACTGGTTGCAACTGATGAGAATGATATTTATTGGCGATCAATATTATGTATCGATCCCACACTGACATTGACAGGAGTAAGTGACACAGAGTTGCTTGCAACAAAAGATAACGAGAAAGGAAAGGTAGTGTTTCAGTTGAGCATACCTTGTCCAGTACACAAACAAGAAAGGGCAGTGCCCCAGATGATTGAGATAACAAAAAAGAAAGCACAGCATTTTCAGGAAGATTTGGAAAAGGTACCCAAGGCTTTTTGGACAACAGGACCCCATGATGTACGAATGCCTAAAGGAGCAGTACCCATCAAATTAAAATAAGGAGTACTGTTACCAATAGTAAAGCAGTACCCTCTTTCATCAGAAGCAGATGAGGGCATATATGAGACACTGCATGCTCTATGGCAGCAAGGCATAATACGGGTGGGCTCATCACCTTCAAACAATGCTATCTATCCAATTAAGAAGGCAAAAGGATGGGCATGGCATTTTAGCCAGGATTTGCGTCCTCTAAATGACATTATTGAGACAGAGTATCTATTGGTTCGTAACCACGAGAATTATTTTTGTAACATTACAACGGAGGCACATTATTTAACTGTAGTTGACTTGAAGAATGCCTTTTTCTCCATTGCACTACACCCAGACTCCAGGTATCTCACAGCCTTTATGTATTGCGGGACGCAGTCCGAACATATCAGAATGCCCCTGAGGTACTGTGAGGGGCCTAGCATCTTCAACAGAGTGATACAAATGGACTTTGGAATTTGCAGGTTGCTAGCACAGTGATACATTACGTTGATGACCTGTTAGTGTGTAGCACGATAGAAGAGGAGTGTAGAAAGGACTCAGTGACACTAATGACACTGCAGGCAGACAAAGCATACAATGTGGACAGGGAGAAATTGCAATACTGTCAAAAAGAGGTGGTATACTTGGGTCAGATTGTGTCATTAGACAGGAGAAAATTAACTGCAGAAAGAGTAGATGCCATACACAAGACTCCATGGCCAAAAACAGTGTAAGAGGTGCAGCAATGTTTGTGCTTGTGCAACTATTGCAGAACATGGGTTTTTGATTATTCCACATACACCAGGCCATTGTTGCAAGCACTAAAGGAAGCACAGAAAAACACTCATAAAATGGACAGCTGAAATGGGCGAGAGTTTTGATGAGCTAAAACATGAGTTAGACATGCACCATTGTTAGCAACTCCCAATTACAAAGACAAGTTCAACCCATTCTCACATTCAGATGGAAAGGTAATGACAGCAGTAATGACACAGAAGAAGGGTCAGGGACACAAACCACTTGCATACTACAGTGGGTCACTGGATTCAGTAATGCAGGGACATTTCCCATGTGAGCAGGCACGTGATGCTGCTGCATTCGCTGTTGAGAAAGCTTCCGCAATAACTATGGGGTGCCCAGTAGTTCTGTACGTGGAACATGCATTATTTGCCATATTGCCGAAAACAAAATCAACACTGACAATGCAGAGGTCTTCAGGGTACAAGGTAATTCTAACCAACCCTGCACTATAATGGGTGAGGTGCAGAGAAATAAACCCAGCAGAGTTAATTGCAGATTATATAGAAGAAGGGTATTATGTACATGACTGTGCAACATGCAATGGCCGAAGCAAAGGTAACCCCCTAGTTAAGAAAGAAGTGATAGAAGGGGGGCATTATTTTCATTGATGGATGTTCCAGCATTGACCAGACCATGGTGCAAAGGCATTTAGGTTGCGCAGTGGTACGGCAAAGACAAGGGGTACACAAAGGGGAGGAATTGATAGTGTACTCACAGACACGCCTGCCAAATAATTTTTCTATCTAAGCAGCTGAATTAGTGGCCCTGATTGAAGCACTAAACATGTCGGAGGGCCAAGCAGTGAACATCTTCTCTGACTCATATAAGGGGATTGGGTGGGGGGTTGGGGTGGGTGTTGGATTGGGTGGGGGGCTGCAGGGGGATTCCCCCCACATATACATCCTAATTGACTGTTTAAATTCAGTCAATTGTGCAGAAGGTCAATCGTAATTCGAACAATTGTCATTCGTACAATTCGTATACAACCTGCGAATCCATCTAACACCTTGTTGGTTGTCTTTAGAAGATCCCAATAGAAAAGAAGAACAAGTACTTTACTGAAGCTCCATCTTTACACAAGTTACCAAATTCACCAGCTCCTTTCCACTATCAGCCACTTGCTCCCTAGAGTTATTTCACATATTCTCATGGCTGGCGCTTATGGCAATTGCAGGCGTGTGGCATTGGTGGTTATGGGCCACAGTGATATCATTAAACCCTTTTAGAATTTTGAATTATTCAGGAGTCACATCGACTGAAATAATTATTCAGATGGTGATGGTCTGTGGAGAGACAACGAGGACTAGTATTACAGGTAAGCAACCTTATTTGAAGGAAATTGCATACTAAGGGTTAAGAGTCCTGAAAAAAAGTGTCATGCTCATATTTCTTTCGTTCATCCTGGCACAAATGACAGTGACCTTATGGAATCAGAATGTATGTTTATTATTTGGCTTAAGTACACTGAAGTGACTCATTTTGTTTATGATGTTTTTGTATTAGGTTCAAGGCAAAACACATCACAAGCACATATTTCTTCCACCTCAACAAAAAAGCCCAAATGAAGAAAGCAGTCTTCATAGTGGAAGACACTGTGATGGAAGCAGGGAATCTATGGACAGAAATGATAAAAACTTCTATTTTAGAGCGGATGCCAAGAACCAACTCTTTAAAGCGGGACAGCATCAAAGTTCTGGGGAGGCGTCCGATCACAGTGAAAGTTTTACTTCAGGGAGCCCAAGCGGCACACCAAGAACTGGCTCTTTCTGCTCATCTCAGAGCAGCAGCCCGGCTAATTTGGCACAATGCACCGTGCAGTCTAAAATGGAACTTTTAAGCCAAGAAAAACTAATTAAAACACAAGAAGAAGAGACTAACGTTGATACAGGATTTACAGTGCTGCTCTCCGAATGTTGGCCATTACCGCTTGTGCGGTTTTCAAAGGAATTGCACGATAGTGTTCCGAATCATGGTAGGGCTCAAAACCTCTCATCAGGTGAAGTTGGCTCAAGAAATAACCGAATGAGTGAAAACCCTTCCCATAACTCTATCGATGCTATCAACAAATATAAAAGCTGTGGAACCGGAACCTTACAATTTAGATCGCAGCCTACTTCAAACAAACATGGAAATAGGGTAGAAGAGGAGGAAGAATTTTTTATTTGAATTTAAATGAATGACACACTCATTTGAAAACTAATAAGTCAATGTACTGTTCTGGAATTAAATATTGCCCCATTATAGGGTGTATGGATCAAGCTGTAAATCTGTTGTAAGATTGTATACAGCCTAAGTCTTCATACTGTATGATTCTGATATCTTATTATATCTCATCCTTTTCCTTTTTTTATGCCAAGGACATTTTTGAAGTGTAATGTATGCTGCACTTTATGAAAAAGGTAATAGCAGTGAATTGATCCTGTTGTAATATCCACTGATTAAAGATGAGACCAAAATGCTGTATATAATGAGAACAGTCTAAAACCCACATGCTATAGCTTTTCTTGGAAAGCTTGATCTGTTTACTTCATAGATTTCACTCTGTTCGGTTTTTGTCATCATATTCAGCAATTGATCAGATCCTTTAAATCATTTCTCTCCCAGCCAATATGAATAGAAATTGGACACTACAACCCCCCTTCACTTAAAGAGTAACATCACCATCAACCCATTTTTTCAATCCATCATTTGGGTCAGCACACCACATCAGAGGGAAGCTTTTCAGCTACAAGAAGTTAATGTACCTCACCGTCGCTACTACCTACAGTGCCAATGTAATTTTCAACTTCTTCGGGACCACTTAGGGTCGCTGAAACTGGAAGCGTCCTCTACACAGTCATTCATCAACAAGGCTTTTTTGTAATCTTCTCCCCTCCTTGTTCAGCCAAAATCATTGATCCTTGAATGTCTGTAGTAACCAAAGTTACAGCGCTGAAAGCTGGTATTGCCTTGTTCGGTAGAGGCTGCCACAACAGCAAGCATTCACTTTCTTTGAGCAATGCCAGTTTCCCTCTCCTCCTCATGTCTGCATATTTCTTGTTTTTTCTTTATTGTTGGTATCCCTCTCTCCCACCTCAATTAAACCATTTCCGTTCTCATATTCTCCTGGTATGTGAGGGGTACCAGTCCAAAATTCCAGTTTTAATATCAGTTTTGAGATATATGTCCCAGTTGTGCTGTGAGGGATATTTTCATAGTTTGTGAGTAGTTGACACAGAACTTGCATGAATGAACCGTTGGTAATGTGACATATTTGCAAAGTTCTCTTAAGATTTGCCATGAATCTTTCAACGGTTCCATTAGCCAGTGACCAAAGAGGTGTGATTTTCTTGTGGTGCGACTGTAAGCATTCAGTGAATAGTGCAAAGTCTCGACTGCTAATTTTTTTTTACCACTCTCGGAATACCATATTCAGCAAACATCTTGTTGAAAGCTCGAATTACAGCATGTGACACAGTCTAGGATTTTATTTGAAGGTCCGGGTATCTGAATAGCTTATGCATGGCTGCTGGCACATACGCGCTATTTGAGAGGGGTCCAAATAAATCAATCAACCTCCACTTCGTCCCAAACGGCTAGAGGCAAGCTTGTCATTTGTAGAAAATGTATGAAGGGGCTAAGCTTTTGAAGACAGAAGAATTGTTTAGTACATATTCTAAAAGAGTGTCCGTCTCGTGGAACCATTCCTTTTGATTTAGCAAATGTTTTGTGGATACGATTCCCTGGTGACCTTCGTAAGCCAACTGAATCATATTGTTTTGCAGAGATGTCAGCACTAAGAGACTGATATGTTTTAGAACAATTTCATGCGCTGTGACAGAGAGGTCATCCTTTATTAGTGCAAATGTCTTTAATGCCGCTCATTCCATTGTTGACAGTTCTGCGTGCTTGTCTTGTGAGCAATGTCTAATTAGTAATCTTGTAGAAGCAGCCCCCATCTTGCTATTCGGCTTGTCATCTCTGCATTGTGCTTGCCATAGATCATTATCAAAGCTTGATTGTCGGTAATGAGGGTACATTTTTGTGGGTATCTCCCGTTTACTGCGCATACCATTTCTGCACAGCTGAAAATGTCGCATAGATTACAACTCTATATGCGGAAATATGGGGGGGGGTTACGGTATTTAGTAAAGTGGAGGGATAGTGTGGGGGGGTTTCAGGGTTCCCAGCATTTATTTTCACATAGATTTGTTGTAATGGAAGCAACATTTTCAGCTGCACAGTAATGAATGCAAAGTATTCACATAGATCCAATTTTGTGCCATATAGAAAAAGCTGGTAGGGTTTGTACGTCCATACCACTGCAAGGTTTTCTTTCTATGCCTGTGAATAGACGTGTTCCGTAGAACTACGACTGCAATTTGGATTCGCTACTCGTTCTTGTGTCTTCATTTTGTACGGAGACAATTGACAAAACCTATGGCGTGGGGTGGTGAACTGGTTCAATGATGTCTTGTTCCAGTAAAGCTTGGCTTACCTTTTCATCTTGTTGTTGTATGTTCAGTGCTATGCTTCGGTAATGTTGTCTGGCTTTTAGCTTACCCAGACATTCAACTATTGAGGGAAAAACTTTCATAACCATTTCTTTGGCATTTGTGATATATTCTGTCATGAGGTGATATAGGATATCTATCAACCCTATTTGCACAACGGACTTAAAGCTCAGAATGCAGCCTCATGGGGCTTCTATATTTATGATGTAAATGTCTACTTAAGCATGCTTGGCTTTGTATGCGCAGGTCAACGAAAAACACCTTTGCATGGAAGTGCCGATGTAGAGCTGCATGGGTAAATGTCTATGTAAAACCCCCTTAGGGCTGGGGTATAAGACATACATTGTTGTGCACCTTACCAAATTACTTTTACTGTTGCTGCTCCATTGTTAATGAGGAATTCCACTGGGTCCCCATTAATTTGTAGTAGTAGACTTGGGCTGTGTGCAATAGGAGCAGGATTAGCCACGGCGAACACGTAGCCACATTTCCTTTCACCACCAAATGAGGATTCAGATTCTTGAGGATGAGGTGGCGCAGTCTTGGATGTATCCGATCTTTTTATGTGACCGGGCACTGGATTTTTCAAGAATTCTTTGCAAACAATAAGGGAATATACGTCATTGGTCTGATGAATGATAGATCTGTTTCAGAGATTGGTGTCGTTGGTCTGTTGAGCATTTGCGATATTAGGTCGATTGTGCGCTGAGTGGCCTGAAGGGATAGTTTCCAGTTACGTGTGTCTGTGGTATCAGATTATACAATCTACATTAGGGATGTAACGGTATAACGGTATACCGTTAAAGATACCGTGAACCACTTAATTGAACAATAATAACCGTCACATTGTTTATACCGGTATACCGTTTATACCGTTAAGTGTGCTTTTCAATCTGATTTGGAAAGGCTGCAGTAAGCAGGTGCTGCGCAGTCTTGGTCTTGCACTGTTGGATGTGCCGTCTGCCAAGTAGTTTCAGTTGGCACAGTTTTTAATGCCATTCCATAAACCACACGTGCCTGACACACAATCAATATGTTAGCAATAGGAAGAATAAATACAGTTCCAAGAAAGAAAAGGGTTTACTTTGGGTTGGCGGCTTTGGGGTTTATATATTTATAATGGATGTTTTCTAAACATATGACAATGGGGGATTTCCATGATTCTATCATTGAATTTACATATAATAAGGCACACCTCAAAATTCACTCATCTCTGTGGGCAGTCCCTGCTGCCATACCAAAGGGTAACATGTCTGTGATTACTGAACACCTTTTGGCCCACAAGTAAACTAAAGGCAGAGAGAGAGAGAGGCAGAGAGAGAGAGGCAGAGAGAGAGAGAGAGGCAGAGAGAGAGAGAGAGAGAGAGAGAGGCAGAGAGAGAGAGGCAGAGAGACAGAGACAAAGAGACAGAGACAGAGAGAGAGAGAGAGAGAGAGAGAGAGAGAGAAAGAGAATATGCAAACAAGCGTATACTACCATCAGCCTCCATTGATCTGTGGCATGCAGGTTAGCAAGATGGCAACATGGTCATCTTCACCAGTAGCCAGTGGGGGAGCTAAAAGCCTAAATCATCACTTAAGAAAAGCTATTCAGTTTGCTTTGCCAGTCGCAACAGGGCCTCCCCCCCCCCTCCTCCTCCTCCTCTCCACACGTGTGTTTATGTTTGGTGGAAGCAAGGGGTGGCATTTCAGTGGAAAGTATGTTGAAAAGCTCAATTCTGGCCCTGGGTGCCTGGTTTTGTTTGTGATGATAAATCTGACAATTTATGACCTTTTAGAAAATATTTGTTAAGATTAGTTAACTCCACCTGCTATACCGCGAGAACCATGATATACCGTCATTTGGCAAGAAGGTTATCGTACCGTCATAAAACTAATACCGTGACATCCCTATTTAAAGTGCCTTTCTCTACCACATGTATCATAAGTGTTATTTATTGCGGGGCCCGTTTTCAGTGTTGTGGGGACTTAGCATATTGGCGCTGGTGGTGCGTGGCTTAGTTTCATTTTGCATTGTCTGAGGGATGGATTGCACTCCTAATTGTTTAACTATACCAATTAGACAGTAAGTAAGTGTCAGAATTGCTGTTCAGGACGAACAATCGATGTGTAAGCAGCCTGGGGAGAGCTGCATAAACCAAATCATCATAAACAGGCAGTGCTCCAGATAAGATTTTGAAGTGGGAGTTTTTTACTCCCTATTTTATTTTTTTTAACCAATTTTATTTTTCATCAGAGGCATAGACTGTTACAACATACAACAGTGAAGGCTGTGATATACATATGCATAACTGGTATTACAATGTTTAGAATTTGTTGTTGTCGACAATGGAACAGTAGCCCCTGACGTTTTACCTTAAGTACTTAACTTCTAGACCCTCCTCCCCCACTTTGCCTCCTTTCCCTCCCCTCTTTCCCAAGTCCAATTATTTGTTTGGCCACTGAGTCTGCTACTTCTCTCTAGGTTTCCTTCCGATCCCGGCTTGCAGGCCCTTATTTGCCATCGATCTGTCAGCAAACATTAATGTTTTTAAAAGTTTGTGGTTTATGGAAGTGGGCATTTCTGTTCTCCACATAGTCTTGGAAGGGGTGCTAAATCGACAAAAATGTTAGATATTTACCTGCTCTTAGGGCACACATTTTTTCCATTGCCATAACCCCCCAGACCTTCACCCACCACCAGGGTGTTGTTGGACCCTCTTTCGTCTTCCATCGTTGTGCCAATGTCATTCTTGCTGCCATTAGTCGCTGCCATCAGTAAGTTTGTCATTAGGCTAGTCCTGTTTCCCGATGCAGCGTAAGCACCCTCTGATACAGCTCCTAATAAGATTACTTTTGGCGTCAACGGTAGCTCCGCTCCTGTTATGTCCTTGATGTTTCCTAGGATTTCTTTCCAGTACATTACCGCCTTCGGACACATCCACCACATGTGGTACAGATCTCCCCTCCCCCCACATTGCATCCAGCATTCCGGGGATATTTGGCATTAATTTTGTGTAGGCGGTAGGGGGACATGTACCATCTATACACAGCTTATACACTGATTCCTTGATCGCTGTACATTTTGACGACTTGTGCGCTCTCGACCAGATCTGGCCCCTGTCTTCTTCCATGATTATTTCCCCTATATACTTTTCCCAATGCTTTATGCCAGCTCCGCAGTGACGCCTTGTTGGCCTCCATCAGTTTCCCCCAGCTCTCATGGGCTCCAGTGTTAAGGGATTATAGTGCTTTTAGCGTGATTGTAGTAGATGCTTGTTCTATCCCACACCACCCTTTCAAGGTGTCCTGTCTCGCTCACTTGAGCATTGGTGCCGGGTGGGCCGCCAATATGTATCTCCCAATATCCGGAACACCCAAACCCCCGAGGAGCAGAGGGCGTGTCAAGATCCGTCTTTGGATCCTCGGTTTCTTATTTTGCCAGATGAAGGTGAATATTGCCTTCTGGAGTTCCTTAATTCGTTGTGGTGGTAAGTCTGTGGGCACTGAGCTTAGCACATACAGCATGCGGGGAAGAAGGGTCATTTTTACTGCTGCAATTCTTGTACAGTTCCTGGGTATCTCATCTTTGCATGCCATCTTGGAGTTGCTTCGAGAGAGGTGGGATGTTTGCTTAGAATAAGGACCCAGTTTCCCTCGCAGGGTATACCCCCAGATACTCTAGTGTTTCTTTTTCCCAGATTAAGGCGTATGCTTTCTCCATGGCCACGATCTCTTCGCTCTTTTCTGTTATATTTCGTGCTTTGGATTTGGAGTAGTTTATTGCAAACCCTGACATATTAGCAAACCTTTGTAATTTCGCTATGACCCTGGGCAGTGTGTTTTGGTGTCTTCCATGTAAAGAATTACATCTTCTGCATATAGTGCGATTTTATGCGTTAATCCCTCACATTTTACCCCTCTGATTTCTGGGTCTCCCCTGATCTGAACTGCAAATGGTTCCATTGTCATTGTCGTGTGCCTCTCCTAATGTTGATTTGTTTCGAGCTTTGGCCATTAATTATGAAGTTCGTGGATGGGAGCTGGAAATGTGCTACTACCATCTTAACGAATGTCGCCCGCACCCAAATCCCCCCAGAACTAGCTTTAGATATCTCCAGTCTAGACTATCAAAGGCCCGTCTGGCATCCAGGGCGGCAACTGAGAATCTTTGTTTCGTTCTTGTTCCCAAGTCTATAATGTCAGTGGCCCTTCTAACATTATCCTGTGTGTGTCTTTTCCTTATGAACCAAGCCTGATCTTCATGAATGATTTCAGGGAGGACTCTCATCAACCTGGTTGCCAATATTTTAGCATAGAGTTTTGCATCCGTGTTTAGGAGCGCGATAGGGCGGTAGCTGGCGCATTCAGGGGGATCTTTACCTGGCTTTGGAATTAATATCGTCATTGATTTCCCCATATCTGCCGAGACCGACCCCTTCTCTAGAATGACATTGAGAATGCGAGTGAGGGGAGATATCAACTGTGTGCGGAACGTTTTATAGTATCTGTTACCCAAAACATCCAGGCCTGGTGTTTTATTCCCCGGCAGCGCTGATATCGCATCACTAACGTCTTGGCCTGTTATCTCTCCTCCTAGCGTGTTCCTGTCATGTTCTGTGAGTTGGGGTAGGTGGGTTGCGGACATGTAAGATTTCTGGTTTACAATGTCGAGGTTTTCACTACGTAATAGTTCCTCGTGGAGCTGTACCATTATTTCTAGTTTCTCCTTGTCTGCAGTGCGCAATTCCCCCTGACTGTTTTTAAGGTGTGCTGGTATATAGTAGGATTGTCTGGTGCTCAATAGTGTCTGTGCCATTCTATCTGCAGTATGGTTTTCTAGCTGGGCTCTGACTTTCCTTAATTCTCACAGTGTTTTTTGTGTTTTTCGGGTCTTATGTTGCTTCTCAGCCTCCCTTAGTTCTCCTTCTAGCTTTTGTTATATGAGGGCCCTCTCCCTGTAGTATGCTGCGGCTTGTGCGATGAATTCTCCACGCACTACTGCTTTCCCTGTGTCCCATACTATTCTCCAATCTGTCTCCCCGTTATCATTTTCTTTAAAGTAATTATTTATGGTACCTTTCCGTTGTGCTCTGAGCGCTGTATCCCTCAGGATCACCTTGTTTAGCCTCCAGTGGGGTTGTTGTCTATTTATGCCTCTTTCCATCTCTAAGCAGACTGACACTGGCGCGTGGTCTGAGAGGTATTTCACCCCAATTCTCACCTTTGTCACTTGGGGAATCAGGGATGACGAAACCAGGACCATGTGTATCCTAGAGTAACCCTTATGTACTGATGTGTAATGTGTATATTCACTGTTTTCTTCCTGGAAGAATCGCCACGTTTCGATCACCCCCAAGTCTCTAAAGAGTTTTCCCAATGCTTGTCTATTCCTTTGATCTGCTGCTGTGGGTGGGAGTGTTTTATCAAATATCGGGTCCATTACGCAGTTAAAATCTCTGCCTATGATCAGCTGACCTTTGCACCATCTCCCCACTTTCTGCAGTAACCTGGTGATTTAGGTGTCCTGTTTCTCGTTGGGAACGTATACAGCCAGTATTGTGTAGGTTTGACCCCTGATTGTGCCCTTGATCCCCAGTATCTCCCTTCGGTGTCCCTCATCAGGTGTTGTTTTTGAAACCCTAGGTCTGAATTGAGCAGTATAGCTACTCCCTTTGTCTTTTTGCCACTGGAGCCAAAGTACTGCAAGGTGAATGCCTTGTTTCTCTTTCTCTTTTCATCTTTCGGGAGGAGATGAGTCTCCTGCAAGATCCCTATCACTGCGTGCAACGCTTCCAGTCTACCCAGGATTGCACTGCGTTTATTGAGGGAGTTTAGCCCCTGCACATTAAGTGTTATTATTGTCCCCTCTGCAATTGTGGTGTGGGTCCTTGTCCCTCTCCCTGCTTCTTGTCTAGGTCTCCCCCTTCCATTAATTTGGGTCCTCCTTCCCTACCACGGTCTATGGGCCATTTCTCATTTTGGACTCCCTTCTTCTTCCTCCCTCCCCTTCCCTTTCCCTCCCAATCCCTACCCTCCTCCCTCTCTTGGCCTGATCCGTCTTAATCGGCTGCTTCCCAGTTTACCATAAGGTGCGTTCCACCCATGCTCAAGTCATTCTTGATTTTTGTAGGGGCCGGTCAGTTTCGTTTCTCTTCCGGTTCTCCACCTCCTTTCTGTCGACCATTCCCATGGGTTGTCCATTTGAGGTGTTTCGTTGAGGTCTGGTTTATGTTTGGTTTTGGTCGCCTTCCAGTTGCAGCAGTGAGAGACCCTCTTCACAGGTGCTAATTCTTCTCTGCTTTCCTTCCCAGGTAAATGACAGGTCGAATGGGTAGGTCCATCTGTATGATATGTGTTTTGCTTGCAGGGCTTTTGTGACCGGCTGTATTAGTCTCCATTTGTGGATTGTGGCTGGCGCCAGATCTTGAAATAGTTGTATACGACATCTGTTGATCATTAGGTCATTGTGGGTTCTCGCAGCTCTCAGGATGTCTTCTTTCAGACGATAGGACGTCATAGCAATCAGCACATCTCTGGGTCTCGCCCCTGGTTCGTTTCTTTTGGGGCCTGCCCGATGCATTCTATCAAACTCAATCTTTTCCGGTTGGGTATTATTCAGCAGAGTGCTAAAGCATTGCTGCATGGTGTCTCTCAGGTCTTTGTCCAGCACCGATTCAGCCAGGCTTTTGACCCTGATGTTGGACCTACGAGATCAGTTTTCTAGGTCCTCAGCCTGGAGTTCTAGGTTGTTTGTCGCTCTGGCCACCTGGTCCAGTAAGATGCTGTTTTGCTTTGCTTCCTCCGCCACACTTGATAGACCATTTTTTGCTACGTCTACCCTTTCCCTCAGTTCATTAATTTCTTTTCTAACCTCCTGCAAGGAGGATTTCAGTTCCTCCTTCATTTGCCCCATATGATTTTGGAAAGTGTCTGCCTTCCATTCCCTTCAGACAGTTCAAGAGCTCCTCTTTGTCAGAAGCCATCATGTTCGGGGATGCACTGCGTACCGCAGCTGTCTGTTCCGGTGGCGGGGAGGAGGACGGAGTATCTGCCTTCTGTCTCTGCTTCCAGCACTTCTCTAGCTGGCCTTCTTGGCATCTAGCTGGGGTTTTTGCTCTCGGTGGGCCTGTTCTCGATTTAGTTCCCGACATCAGGGTTACCTTGAACGGGATCGATGGGGGGACGCGGTCGTGTTTTCCTTGGTGGAAAGCAGAACGCGGGGTATTGCGGTGGATGTGGTCCAGTCACAATTTTCTTCCCCTTGGTGGATCCTCTCCCTTCCCTCGAGTCCATTTTCCTTTTGCTTCCACCAGTTTCTTCTCTTTATATCGGCACTGGTTTGCTCCACACTATATTGCCCAGATGTTTACTGCTCTAAGGCTTTGCGGTTTCACTGTGTGCTTGCTTCTTCCTTCTCTGTTCCCCCTAGTAGGGGGTAGATCGTCGAGGTTCAGACCGTTTCCCAGAAGGGTTTTCTCTTCCCCCTGTGTTCTGTGACTGCGATTGTGTAAGTTCTGCGCTAGGATTTCAATTCCGTAGGGCAATTGCCTGATTTTGCTGGGTGGTACCCACAGACCCGTTCCCTCTTTGTGTGCCAGTGTTTTGGCTGTAGGTAGAAGGCCAGAGGTGACCGCCTTGCATACCTGGGACACCCCCTTTTATTGCTTCTTCTTGGCACTAGCATGTCCCTCAGGGCCAGTCTTTAAGTTACTACTCCGAATGTGAACGCCTCTGGGGCGCGGTCCAGGTGTTTGTTTTACTTTGGGTTCTGGCTTCCCCTGGGTCTCTGCTCTCACTGGAGGTGCCTGGGATCTGAATGCACCACGCGGACCCTTCTGGGCGTTTCCCCTGTTCTTTATCTCCCCAGGCTCGGACAGGGGGGAGTATGGGTGGATAGTCTGGGCTTTGCTTCTCTTTCTCTCTGTGAACCGGGTATCCCCCTCTTCGCCTCCTCTGTGTTGTACTGCCGAGTTTGCCCCTACGATCTTGTGGGGATACATTGCTTATTTTTGGCAGAGGCGCTCTGCGGTGGTCCTAAGTATGTTAGCTCGGGGCTTGTAATGATCGGGCCACACTCCTCTTTAGTCTCTTGCTTTCTGGCGTGGTCTGGGTGGATTACGTGCTTAACCACTCAATTTTGCCCCCGGTGGGTGTTTGTTCTAGTCATTCCCTATCGGGATCACTTGCTCCTCGACGTTTGGGCTCTGGTCCTTCTTTTGCAGCAAACGTATAATTAGTTTTCGGCCCGGGTAAGTGCTCCCCTCTCTCCCTCCACTATATGGGTTGGTGTCAGAGCTATGTTCCACCCCAATGTGCCTTCTTTTCTGTGTATTACGGGCCGTGTCCCATTGCCGGTACTTGTTGAGGGGTATGCTGTGCACTTAGGGACATTCAGTTTTCGTTACCTCTTTGCGTATCAATTAGGGCCCTCTCTGTCGCCTCACTAAGTGGTCTCCAGCGGGCAGCGTCCACTGGGTCTCTCCCTCACTTCGCTGGCTGTTCGCCGGGTCCCGTCGGGTTGGCCTGAAACTAACAGCTCTCCTTGTTCTGCAGGCTATCGCCCTTTCAGAGTGCTTGGTTTGGCATGGAATTTAGCTTTCAAAAGCCGCAAATTACACCTTTAATTTCTCATCTGCACGGAGGACCCAAGGCGTGCGTCCTCACGCTCCAGCAGCCATTTTGGAATCTAGTCGCTATTTTTTAAAGATGGGAGTAAAATTATCTTTTAGGGACTAAAAATGTAAGTTCAATTCCCAATGCGTATATTTTATAAGCAAGTAAAACATGTTTAGCTGGAAAACGGAAATGTTTTTGTAATAATGATTCCTTTGCACCTAGTTATTCATACACATTAAGGGCCTGATTCTCAAGGAGGTGTTAAGTACCGAAAAGATTGCAGAAAGCATTAGCAACATTTTAGGTGTCTTGATATGATATGATAAGTCATTTATAACATGCCTGTACACAAGTGTTTCTAGGCGTGATTCTTAACACCTATTCTGAGGGTGGCGCATTGTTCCGAAGTCAGAATGAATGCGCCACTTTCGTACTATGTGTGCCGGTTTCTAGGTAGGGCAGAAAACCAACATAGCAACCATCATTTTCGGGAATCTTTCATTTTTGATGCCCATTGTCGTGGCACTCCTCCACTTTTGCAGAAGCAAAAAAGTGGGGCCCATATACGGTACCAAAATGGTACTGTTCGGCTCAGTGTTGTGAAGGAGTGCCACCATTGGTAGTATGATAAGCACCAAGTTTCGCAGAGGGACCGCTCAGCGAAGCTGGGGGCTTTGATCTAATGTGCTCTGCGCTCCTTTTCCCAGCCATCATTCGCACCATTGTGCCAGCGCGTGGTGTATCGCAACCAAATATATATTTATCACATGAGATATATATGCATGCATATCACACGTGACATATATATTTGACTATGTATATATGCCGTCTGCAGGACTTTTGCTAAATTTGCAATTACCTCGCTATTTAACAAAAATGCTGCCTTGATTGCAATCGACCTGTTTTCTACAAAAACAGGCGGATTGCAGACACTTCATGACACTTCTGTGTTGTGCACTGCGCTGATGCCTAGGCCCACTTCAGAATAAGCGTGCTGACTGGGCGTCAGGAAAAGGTGCAGTGAAGCATGCTATTTAGTATGTTCACTGTGCCTCGATGAGAATCGGGTCCTAAAAGATACATGTTTTCTTCTTCAAATCAGGCAGTGATAATAGTAGTTTCTTGCTGTGGTGCTATGTGCACTGTTGTTCCAAACATATCCATGGAGCTGTGTGGGTGAAAGCAGGCGCCCAAGGTCCCAAGTGTCTGTTTCCTATTTTTGTTGGGAGTATTTTTACTCCCTATTTTTATTTTTTGGATGTATTTAGCTATTTTTAGGGAGTAAAAGTGGGCGGTACACCCCTTATCTGTAGGGCTGTAAACAGGCTTGCAGAAGTACCCGAGAGAGCATTGACGCTCAACTTAAAATAGTTTATACAGTGTATACATTTTGATCTATACACAGTGATATCATGTTTCCTTATCATCCATCTAATCTCGTTCCCTTGTCTTCTCTTATAGCGAGGATCAACAAAGTGTCTTTAGAATCAATACTTTCTAACAGGCATTTCTAAATGCTTTGCAACCGATAAGGGGCCTAGGAATGACACTTTTGAATGCATACAGTTTCTAATATATTCATTTTTAACACTGTCTTTGCATTTGTATTGATTTATAGCCTCTTAACACTTCTGATGACCAAAACACGTCAAGTATTGAGGATCCACATTGGTTCACCTCCTGAGGCTACTGATTAATTATTGTGAATTGTATGACAATGGACAGTACGTCCTATTTGTATTCACTTTGTTGGTTGATATTGTACACATATTTGTTTGTGAATATGCGTTTGTACTATTGGAATTAATTATATTTCCTTTGAATTAAGTAGTGATTGTTTATTCCAAGACTTTGCACCCAGTAATTATTTGTGATCGGAGGGCTTCCTCATTAGAATAATGATCAAAATCACAGGGCTTCATTACGAGAATGGAGGTAATGAAAAAAGGAAGGCGGAATGGTAATAGCGGCATCGTTAACGGGTCCGGGGCATTCCGACCCGACAACCCGCCAATACCGGCACTGCCCGTACCGTGCCCCCTCATACTGGTATGTGCGTGTACACGCGCCCCTTTGGGGAGCAAATACCGGCATGCCGGTAATAGGAGGACATCACAACCCACGCAGACATGCAAATACCGGCATCCCGAAGGCAGTAATTAGGGGCTGGACGATGCCGGCCATACAGGCATCGCGGACCACCCGCAAACAGCAATCAGCAATCAAGCCAACTGCCACAGGTGCACACAATCACCACAGGTGGACTCAATGGAGTCTGTCCCAGTATAAAAGGAGTACACACACACACCACACCCCTTCCTACACCAAAATGCTACCACTAGCTGTTGCAATCATGTCGCTGGAGGACATGCCTATACTGCTACAACTACAGCAACAACAGCAACTACAACAACAACAGCAGCAGCAACAACAGGCAGCACAGAGGAGACGCAGGAGGAGAAGGAGGGTGAGACAGGCCCAGCAATTACCACCAGTGAAGGCAGTAGTCCCTCGTAGGCAGCCGCCAATCCCTCGCATCAGACCCAGTCCATTCAATCTAACCCCTGAGCAGATCCACACCCTGTACCGGTTGGACCGGGACACCATCACCACCATAGTGGACATGATAGGCAATGACATTGCCAGCCTCATAGAAATACGCACTGCCATCCCCCCGCTACTAAAGGTGGTGTCTGTGCTCCACTTCCTGGCCACAGGCACCTACCAGCACACAGTGGGCCAGCTGCATGGCATTTCACAACCACTATTTTCACGCATGCTGACCGAAGTGCTGGATGCCCTCCTGAAGCACGCTAGCACACACATAGCCCTACCACGGACTGCCCAGAAGATAGCCGACACCAAAGTAGGCTTCCATGCACTGGCAGGCATGCCCAGTTGTGTTGGTGCCCTGGACTGCACCCATGTCGAATTGGTTGTCCCCCATGCCGTAGAGGTGGTGTACCGCAATCGCAAGCAATACCACTCCATCAATGTGCAGATAGTATGTGACTCCAGCAAGATCATCACACATTGCTGCGCCCGATTTCCCGGATCAACACATGATGCCATGGTGCTGCGCAACTCCACGCTACCCCGCCACATGGAGCGACATGCAAGACGACGTGCCTGGCTGCTTGGTGAGTTGTGTGAGTGGGGCATGGCAGTGCATTGGTGTAGGGATGTGTTGCGGTGCATACCCCACCTGGGTCGGAATGCATACCCCACCTTGGTGGGAATGGGGTGGAATGCATACCCCACCTTGGTGGGAATGGGGGGGAATGCATACCCCACCTGGGTGGGAATGGACGGTGAGTGGAGAATGCACGCAGAACTAATGACACCTGACCTGAACCCCCTAACCCCAACAGGACACATAATTGGCAAACATCTGACCATTAACGCATATCAATGACCACATGTAAAACGCACAACCGGACCACCATGTGTATGTCAAACAATGCATGACTAAACAGGATTGCAACTGGGCCAATGTGGCTACTGAGTAGTATGCACAGCATAAACGGGAGGCTAAACATTGTTGTAAAACCACAGTACATCCCCCTCAGCATGCATCATTTCACCCTGCATCATCTATTGAACGCCATCCAGACTACCACACCTCATAGCAGTATAGTATGCATCTAGATGACATCGTGCATACGTACAGGGACATGTGCATGTCTACACCAAATAGCTGCAGCCATGACTGTGATTCCTGAAGGTGGCAGCTCAGAGTGACACACAACTATTTGTATTTGCTTGCAGGTGATATCCCTTGAGGCCGTGGCTACTTACCCCTGTGCGGAACACGCAGAACAGCCATGAAGAGGAGTACAATCGGGTACACACCTGTACCCGTGTTGTGATTGAGCAGACCTTTGACCTGTTGAAGGTGCGGTTCCGCTGCCTAAGCAGGTCTGGTGGAGCACTCCTTTATAGGCCTGAGAAGGTGGCAAAGATCACCATGGCCTGTGTCATGCTGCACAACATGTGCATCCGGAGAAATGTACCACTGCCACCTGACATTGACATACATGCACCGGGTGAGGATGATGAGGATGGAGACGGAGGTGAAGCAGCACCCCTGCCAGTACATGATGCACAGGATGGCCATGCAGTACCGCAATCACTGATTCACGAATACTTCTGAACCACAGGGACTTTGACAGACATGTGTCAGTGACACACAGGGTCCATGTGGACATGCACACAGGGAATGTTGGGATTTGGGCACTGAACACCATCGTACAATAAATGGATACACACCAAATCACCAATTTCCAGCCATTATGTTTTTTTCCCACAACGGGTGTATTGGATCAAACTACAACCATGTGACAGCCCCCCGAACCTCCCAGTGAACTCCCAAACCGCCCAGTCAACTCCCAACCCCCCCAATAAACTCCCAAACCTCCCAATAAACTCCACCAAATGCTCCCATTCACCCCCAACCATGTGTCCCACTCCCATTGTCCGCCCACACTACTTGCAGGACTTTTTGCTGTCCGGGGGCAGCATTTCGGTGTGCCTTGCACTCTTTCTGGTAGGACGTAGGACGCGCAGGGCTGGTGGGGACTGAGGAAGCAGGTGTGGTGGCTGATGAGGAGTCGGCGGCAGGTTCCACGGCTGCTGCAAGGCGTGGCCGCTGCATGTGGAGCAGGATAGATGTAAGTACCTGTTTTATTGCCCCCAGACAGTCCCTCATCAGCACTAGCGACGCATTCACTGTGGCTGTGTTGGCGGTAATAGCGGCAGTGGTCCCCGCTATGGCAGTGGCTATTTCCCGCCTGGTGTCCTCGCCATCTGCTATGTATTGCCGCAGGAGCTCCAACATGGACTCCTGTCGGCCCTCCACCCTCGCCAGACGTGACTCGAGGGTGTTGGTGGGAGCAGGAGTGGTGGGTGGTACACTCACGGGCCTGCATTTTCTGTGCTGTCCTCCAGGAAGGGGCTTAGGTCCGAATCATGGAGGCAGGGATAAGCACTGCTGTAGGTGGGTGAGTGTTGACTTTGGTGAGGGGGGGTGCACACAGGGCTTGGGGTGGGTGGACTGGTCACTTCTGTGACTCCCTACTGGTCCACATTCTCCTCCAAGTCATCCTCAGTGGTGGCCAGTGCTTGTAGGGACTCCCCTTCCACTGGTGTGGGTGTGGGCTGCTGGGTCTCGAGTGTGTCAGGCACACTGGCAGTAGGTGTTGTCAGCTGTGTCTCGGCTGTGTCAGGCACACTGGCTGTAGGTGGGGCCTGCTTGGCTGCCCCGGAGGTGGAGGTGGTGGTGGCGGTAGCCCTTTTCTTTGGGTGGGATGTGGATGCCCTCGCAGTGGTGTCTTGGCTGGCATCTTCTCCATCGGTGCCTGGGGGGTAGAAGAGATGCAGGACATCAGTGATGGTGTTACATGCCAGAAGCATACTATGGTGCTGTTCATTATTCATTTAATCATGCATTCATGTCTTACAGGTGTGTCACACAGGATAGTCTGAGGGGGCATTTTGGCATTCACTGCATGGCAGGTGGCATGCCGTTGAATTGGGGTTTGTGTGATTTTTTACATGGGCACGGTCCAGGTGTATTGGCTGTGTGTTGGTTATGGGATTGGCACTCAGCATGCATTTCTGTCTGGCAGGGTTTGGCCCACCATCTGGACTTGGATATGTTCATGTGTGTGTTGCGACATGCGTTGCCTTGTCCGCTAGCATATTTAATTCGGCATTGGAAAAGCGCTGTTTCCGCAGCCGGGGGGTGGTCCTGCGGGTAGCCTTAGACATTCTCGAAGTATTGACACAGAGCTCTCCAGGAAACACCTGTTGGTTTGGGAGGATTGCAATGGATTGTGTTTTTAAAGATGGCCGCCGTCCCATTTCCCGTTCCGACGCAATTACTTTATTTCTGGGTCCAGTAATAAGAGCCCGGTATTAGCATGTTGGTATTACCGGCTTGGTATTTAGGGGTTCCTCCTAGGCGGTGGCGGTATCGGCGGGTCCCGTGATGGTGCTATTGGGGGGTTGGAGGACCTTTAGCGGCATGCCGGTATGGCCATTACCGGCATGGGGGTTCACGCGTGCTCGCGCACTCGTAATCACCCGCTATCAGCGGCGTCATACGAGCACGGACCCGCTCGTTCCTCCATGCCGGTAATGACCCCGTTATTACCGCGCTACTCATAATGAGGCCCACAGTGTTTTATGCTGGTTCAAAGTCTCATAGCTATCTAGAGTCTCAACTTTAGTTTGAGTTCTGGAGTGAAACGTGTGCCTTTCGTGGTCCATCTTGCAGGGAGCAAAACATGAGTGTAAATGTTATTTTAGATCATTAAATATGGTTGTAGACTCTTCCAGTAGTTCATGCATGATAGCTATTACCTCAGGGTCCACTGAGTGCATCAGTATGCTTCTTGCGCGTCTGTCGTCACGTAAGCCCATGGAATACATGAATACATTTAATTTAATCTCATGATTGCCATGGCTGGAGAGAGGCGAATGCATAGCACTCTCGAGATCAAAGTACCTTTGTTGCCATGGTTGTATACTCACTCCGCCATCGATACATATAGATCACTTGGAATAAATAAAGGTGCTGGAGATGTATGTAACTTGTTCTTTATTCCTAATTCTCCTTTTTGCCCCCTCCCTTACACATCACCTCCTTTCTTATTTTTTTTATGTATTTATTTTAGCAACTATAAAACGCACCAAACCTGTAGGCTTCTTTCTTCCCAGCCCATAACAATAGAAAAAGGACACTACAATATGAACCATGGACAGTCCAATTAAAAGAAATTATGATGCATAGTTTTAACTAGTATCATTTGTGGTTTCTCTAAGGAGTGTGTGTGCACCAGTTCACATGAGCAGCTTCTTGGCCGATCTTGTTTTTTTATTTTGTTTTAAATAACACACTCGCACACCTCTATGTCAAAATGGTAACAACAAAACTGTACTCACAATCTGAGGTTTTTACAAATTTACTGAAACCATTTTTCAGAGTAAATTGAAGTAACACTCTAGTGACAAAGAATGTTGTGCAACCGTTTTAGAAAATGTTAGTTGCACCAGAGACTGCATAGACAAGTGCAATATTTGTTACCCATGAGCCTCATTCAATGCTAATACCGCCAAACTGAATGTCTGTTACCGCCAGTGGTAATGTTAATCCACTCCCTAATTATGGTTTTAGCTATTTCCCATTCTGAAGTCCCACATCCCACAGGACGTGATTTGGGAGTGTCAATATTATCACCTGCGCAATTACCACCATTGTTAGTGGAGGTAGTACTTCCCCTTGCACAAACATTTTTCATGCTCAATGGGTTGCCAAACCCATAATCAGGTGGAGTGGTAAAACAGATGTTATTTGTGAATACTGTCTGTTTTACTAAAATAATGTTCATTTAGGTCAGATTAAATTCTTGCAAAGTAGTCTTATTTTCACCTACTCTAGAAATGCGGATGCCAGTTGCCCAAAATATACACTGATCCTTTGTTTTGAAGGTTTGTTCTTTCAAGTGCCTACAATGGTGTTTCACAAAACACATCATATAAAAGTCTTAGGTATCTCCATGCCTCAAGCCTTGTTTTCTCTTGAATTATGCAAGCAATTTGTACAATATTTGGCATATATTACCAACGAGAAATGACATTTGAAACTTTATTCAAGTTTTACAACACCACTCCCTCCTTCAAGGGAACAACTGAGAGCTTACACAAGTATAAAAATAGAATAAAATAATTATTAGAATCAAACATAAACTAGCCAGAATAGGAACATTACCGGTGCCTGTGTTACAGGGGCAGACTAGAGTAGTCTAGACCTCTGGAACCACACTTGAAGAGTTGGGACTCCTACAGTGCTTGTCATGGAGATTATTAATATCGTCCAACATGCGATGCTTCTTTTGCCTGTTGATGAGACCCTTGTTCTCTATTAGTGACCTCTTGTTGACTTTTTTCTTTCCCCCCATCATCAACATACCCAAAAAGAATCCGACTCCACAAGACAAAAAACTGTGATGCTCATGCACAGGCTTTTGACCTAGCGAGCACATGTGGTGTATGAGGATGTGTTAACACTTGTTTACACTTCTATGAGTTTCACATATAGGGCATTGAATTGTAAAGTATCTGGGGCATGCACCTAAGAATGAGGAGCAGTTTCTGAGAGCTGGGTTCCAATACCACTTCTGCCAATGCCTTTTTGAATTCACTTTGCATTTTTTACTTGTATTTTATTTTTCTTTTGGTACCATGTTGACGAATGAAACAAAAGCATACTGCAGGCCATGCGATTCATAAGGATGCTGGAGGTGCCAAACAACCCATGTGATATTTTAAGGCCAAGGCTGATGTTCCCTGTTTAACAACTCTGGACAGGCACAGGTTTGAATCCCATTGAGATCCAATGCTGCTTGTAGTATGCACATCTTTTCAAAACGCTACTCAACTGTGAGATTTTTATATTATTGAAGGTTATGTTGTTGATTTTGTTTATCCATTGACAAATCAAACAAGTGAATTTTTAACGTTTTGCAAGAAATATGGGCTTGGAGCTTGCGTACACGCATGTATTCTTGTTGGGGGGTACTCGTTTTAGGTTCTTTTCCGCAAACAGTTACAATGGCTTGTCTTTTATTTTTTGCAGATCTCAGTCCTGTAATCCCAAAATGGATACTCTGGGAATGGTACCAGGATGCAAGCCAGTTCAGTAAACACAAACCATAGTCTTAAGAGAGAGTGCGAGTGTCTGCAATATGTGATTGACCTGATTTGTATAATTCCCATGACCCCATACCATTGACAATACCTGCTTGGGCTGATCTGATTTGCAGCCCAAAACATCTGGTGAACCAAAGGTTACAGATCCTTGATTGTGATCATGTGTTCCCCATGTTGGATCACGTGCAAAGGGACAAGAAAGATACTGTTATGTTATGTTTTGCTGGTTTCTGATATCCTGAGCCAGTCTGTGAGCGGCGTGGCTTGATAATACCGAGTTACCGAGTATCGACAGATCTCACTATACAGCAACCATAAATCCACCAATCATAGCAACCATGCATATTTTGTTCTTCACCAACTCTGTGGTTGTCAAATTTTGCATCGCAGATATTTACTTCAATACACTTGCATTAAGGGTCTTCACCACGTAGCAAAGGTGGTGAAGGCAGGTTGGGCTGTGGAGGTGGACGGGGAGTGGATGGGTAGTGGAGGGTAGGGGGCAGGTGAGGGCCATGGGAAAGGGCTGTGGAGGGGTGCAACGCGGAGGAAGAACCCCGAAGGGACAGGATGCCGTAGAAGGGGAATAAGGTTGAGATGGGGCGGGGTGGATACTTGGGGCAAACCCTACCTTTGTGCAAGGAAGAGTGGAGCATGGGGGTGAAGAGGGCCCCCCATCCCAGGACGTCCGGTTGGTTGGGAGAATAGTACCATCCACAATACCTACTGAATGCATTGGTATGTTTAGTGATGGTGGCTCAGTGTAGTAATTGTTGACTTCAGAGTTTGTATTCTGCTACAGTGAAGTGTCCTTGTTGCTGGGCTTCAAGACCACCAGCGACCTTGTTGGCACTAGGATCATGTGGTGCTTAGTGAAAATGTGAGGCTGGCCCACAGGAACAGCATGCCCTCAAGAGCATCCATGGTGAAGCCTGCAGTGAAGCCTGCACTAGGGGTGTGCTCGATGTTGTAGGCTGTGTTGGAACCTGGAGGTGGCAGATGCTAGGAGGTACAATGGTGAAAGGCTCATATGCAGTCTCTATGTCAGCTGTGAATGCTACTGCTTTACGTTCTTAAAATTAGTGCTGACAGGACTTGCAAAGTTTACGCTTCTACTTTCTACTGTCTTTTTACCGTCAGCTTAGTACTCCAAGCCAGCCCATGTTGGGGGTGATGGAATTCTCTTCCAGTCCCGGTATCTTTCTCCTTTGCGACTCAAGCTTAATTTTCTCTCTGATTACTTTGTGATGATCTTTTCTACGATATACATGAATAATTTAGGAATTCATTGCATACATAACACGTTGGGGCTGCCGGGTGTGAGGGGCAGCATGATTATCAAAGGGAAGCATTAATCACCTGGATTTCTTGTTCAGTCTAGAATTCAATTGAACCATAAAGCTCCCCCCTATTCATACATATTTTACGTATTTTTTAAAAATTGGTTTTATGTTATTTCTCATGAGATTTTGGAGGAATTGTATCTTTACTGTTTTAGATAGTATTTTGGTATTGCGAATGTTACTCTTAATTGTTAAAATTGATCTTATTCAATGTAATATGTACTGCTTTTGATAGTACCCTCCCTGGGTACCCTCAAGGTTAATCCCTGATGGCTCATTTGTTGTGTTAGGTGATACCCTCCCACTATAAGAAATCCCTAGAAATGTCACTGAGGAATGGGGTAAGAAATGTAATTTCCCGGCTGAAATGCATAAAGTGTCTAATGAGGGTGACCTTAGGATTGATCTACACAACATTGTGAACCCCTGGACAGTGGAGACGTTTATGGTTCCCCAATTGATGTAACATTGTATCGTAATATACCTATTTCTAATACATTTGAGGTTCTTGCCCCCAAGAATAATTTTAAATTCCCATACGATGGACAAGATGCGAGTCGAATGCTTGACTCTACTACTGGCGATCATTATACCATGTTAATTGGGTTCCATGTCTTAAAATCTCTGCAAAAATGGCTGTGAATACAAAATATTGCGGCAAAAATGCTGTGGTTTTTTGCGCCACAATCATGTAAAGGATGCGGGGGACACCCTCGCAACCCCCGCTCCCCTTAAAATGTATAATGGGGTACACCTTTACCGGGTCAAACCACAGCATTTTTGCTGCGATTATTTTGACCGGCGACAGTTTTGCCACAATTTTATTACCTGATACCGTTAATTGGTGCCCAAGAAAGTACAGTTGCTAAAACTCAATCAAGAGTAGCTATTACCCCAGTGGCTCCAATTACCGCCATATTTCTTAGGTACAGAAATATGTGCTAAAATGTCCTCCCCAAATTACATGCCATTTGATGGGGTAGGCTCTGCTAACCATCGCTTGCTGACTGAAAATTGTACTTAGTGTGGATGTCTATTTCAGGAAATAGTTCCAAAAGCACTGGCTGGACCATTCCAAAGGATCTAAAATACATTAGGAAGGAACTGTCTATCTATCCTAGGTTTGTTGTTGGTCATGGCAATAGTAAATGGGCATATGGGTAAATGTTAAGTAGGATATGGGCATGCTGAATTACATACAAATAATGCCCTTGACTCATATACCCTTGTACCGAATGGAACCATGACTGAGCAACCGCCCCCCGCCCTGGCCTAGTTCGGGCTTTGGGGATTGCACATCCTTCATTAGAGGTTGAATCCTCATTTACAACTAAGGTGAACAGGAATAGGCACACTATGAATAGACCACCACCCACAAGGGTAAAAGGACGGTCAGAAGCACAGCAATGTAAGCAATCTTGCTATTCTTGTCGCTGTCATCGACAGGTTAGGAATGAAAGTCTAACTAAGCCTGGCAACCATATAGATGGTGGTAGATATTCCTTTGTGCCTAATAGCCACCATGAAATCAAAGTGATTTATATGTTGGGCAAAAGTGTTAGAGAATATGAAGAGTCACCGCCAAATAAGTGCTTTCACTGAATAAGGCAAACAATAGGGTGTTGCTTAGTCATTTGTGCGAATATTGTGTGATGTTCCCATCACCAGGCATTAAATGACCCTTTTGAAGTTATATGCTGGTCGAATTCAGAAATAAGTTCTTAGAAAGAGGCTTACTGTCCCTTTATCATAGAACCTATCCACCTTGAGGCAGCAATATAGAATTTAGACCTGTCCCCCATGAGATACACAGACGATAAGAATAGTATGAATATTGAACAGAAGAGAAAATCCGAACACAAAACTATTACGGCAGTACGGGGTAGTGGGCAGAGGTGCACTAGTGATCAGGCTTCACCCGCGGAAGCAGATGAAAGGGATAATGGCCTTGAGGGGGTTGATGAACAATTAGTGCAAGAAACTAGAAAAGGTTGTCCAAATTCGTATCATAATGATGAGTACATCAGTTCCATCAGTGCAGCCGTGTTTATTCATCCTTCCGAGGGATACTACTGGAATAAGTAAGAATCTAGCTAAATGTAATGTTCTCTCTTTACTAAAAAATGCCACATCCTCCAAAAAATAATTTCTCATTCAAAAGCTGCTGACAAGTCTGCTATCACAAAACATAAGCTCTAACTAGACAGCGATGCATGGCCGGAATTGGAAATGGTCTGTGTAGATAATGATTCAAAGACATTCTGGTACCTGGTTTCACATGGACCAAGATATATCCACAAGTGTAATGACTCTGAAAAAACAGTTGAGGAGGAAGCGTGGGTAACACATTTGACATCACTATTCTGTATTCCCAATGTGACTTCTGTCCAAGAATGATTGGTGCTAAATTCAAATAGTGACTTATACTAGGTTCCACAACAGATCTAAGTGGACCCTCTCAAATTCTCATTGCAAGAGGTGACTGATACCAGCCTTGGCGCTGTCCTGGACCAGATGGTATCCCCTCTGATCTATTTTTGGATCTGATTGATGCATGGGCCTCCGCTCTTACGATGGTCTTTAATGATATGATATTGATAATGATGTGTTATTTATATAGCGCCATAATCCAAAGCGCACAAAAACATTGTGTAAAAACCAGCCAATTAGAAGCAGGCAGTAATTAACCCTTTATTTAAGAAGGGTAGTAGAACTAGCCCTGAGGCATATAGGCCCATTTCCCTTTTAGATTCGAATTTTAAAATATTTGGCAGGGCACTATTAACACGCTGGACCATTGGGTTAACAATAATAACATTTGAACCCAAATACAGCTGCTGTTCTGTTCTGTTCCGGTCTCTGGACCAGTGAACAAGTCTTGCATTTAAATCTAATTGTGGCACACTCCCTATACATTAAAACAAAAATAGTTTTTATGGCCAATGGTCAATAGAGCAATAATGTGGGATGTGCTCAAGTCAGTAAATTGTACATGTGATATGTTAAATATTCTTATAGACATTCACCATGGCACTAAGGCATGTGTTAGAGGTGGTGACAAAGGCAGATGCATATCTTATTTCCCTATTAATACAGGAGTCCGACAAGGATGCGCTTTGGCGCCCCTTTTGTTTTAATTATATATTAATAATCTTTATGACTCCTTGGTTCAAATACGAGCAGATGTACCAAAAATTGGAAATATGTCCATACCCGTATTGGCATATACGGACGATACTGTCTGATTGACCCAGACCCCACGAGCACTACACCGTTTGATAACACAATATACTGTGTTATGAATCAGCGTTATTTACAGATCAACACGTTGAAGTCAACGAAACTTCCACTCTCCACTGGAAATAAAAGTCACAACATACCCAAAATGTCTAGCAATAATAACGCTAGACCTAGAGTGAGTGGGTTCGATTATCTAGGGATACACTTTTCTATGCATTTATCTGGTTGTGACCCTATAAAAAAGCAAGCCACCAGAATGAAATCATCTGTAGGTGGTGCTACTCGCTTCATCAAAATGTGTAAAGCACTAAAACAAAAATCTATAGTAAAATATGGGAGCAACACTTTGGGGTTTCTCGAACTAGACACTACTGCAAACTATAGAGAATGATTTTTGTTAAAGTGTTGGGAATTCCGAGATCAGTCGCCTATTATGCAACTCACCTAGAACTAGGCCTCGGATTCTTAGAAGATTATCCTATGACCAAGTTTTCCACTGGCTTCCCATCTGCTCAAACCCGAAAGCAGACTTTTCTCGATTGTTAATTACATCATTTTAAGTAAGGCAGAAGGTATCACAATTCCTTGGGTGAAATATATATTAGCACCCGGGGTGGGGGAGCAGCCAATCACGCCCTTGGATCGCAGGCTTGAACTACTGATCTAAGCCAGCGTTCCATGGAACCCAATGTCTGCTTCCAGTGACCCGCAATGCCATCTCTCCCCACCGTCCTTTCCCTTCATTTTTAAGTAACCCCAACCACTGTCCCCAGCCCCACTTACCTGATTGTGGCGGTGGCGCCGCCCGCTGCAGCACCGCAGCTTTGCTCCCTCTCCCTTTGTCAGTTGGCATGGAAATCGAAGAGGGGCTGCAACTAAGGTGAACAGGAATAGGCACACTATGAATAGACCACCACCCACAAGGGTAAAAGGACGGTCAGAAGCACAGCAATGTAAGCAATCTTGCTATTCTTGTCGCTGTCATCGACAGGTTAGGAATGAAAGTCTAACTAAGCCTGGCAACCATATAGATGGTGGTAGATATTCCTTTGTGCCTAATAGCCACCATGAAATCAAAGTGATTTATATGTTGGGCAAAAGTGTTAGAGAATATGAAGAGTCACCGCCAAATAAGTGCTTTCACTGAATAAGGCAAACAATAGGGTGTTGCTTAGTCATTTGTGCGAATATTGTGTGATGTTCCCATCACCAGGCATTAAATGACCCTTTTGAAGTTATATGCTGGTCGAATTCAGAAATAAGTTCTTAGAAAGAGGCTTACTGTCCCTTTATCATAGAACCTATCCACCTTGAGGCAGCAATATAGAATTTAGACCTGTCCCCCATGAGATACACAGACGATAAGAATAGTATGAATATTGAACAGAAGAGAAAATCCGAACACAAAACTATTACGGCAGTACGGGGTAGTGGGCAGAGGTGCACTAGTGATCAGGCTTCACCCGCAGAAGCAGATGAAAGGGATAATGGCCTTGAGGGGGTTGATGAACAATTAGTGCAAGAAACTAGAAAAGGTTGTCCAAATTCGTATCATAATGATGAGTACATCAGTTCCATCAGTGCAGCCGTGTTTATTCATCCTTCCGAGGGATATTACTGGAATAAGTAAGAATCTAGCTAAATGTAATGTTCTCTCTTTACTAAAAAATGCCACATCCTCCAAAAAATAATTGCTCATTCAAAAGCTGCTGACAAGTCTGCTATCACAAAACATAAGCTCTAACTAGACAGCGATGCATGGCCGGAATTGGAAATGGTCTGTGTAGATAATGATTCAAAGACATTCTGGTACCTGGTTTCACATGGACCAAGATATATCCACAAGTGTAATGACTCTGAAAAAACAGTTGAGGAGGAAGCGTGGGTAACACATTTGACATCACTATTCTGTATTCCCAATGTGACTTCTGTCCAAGAATGATTGGTGCTAAATTCAAATAGTGACTTATACTAGGTTCCACAACAGATCTAAGTGGACCCTCTCAAATTCTCATTGCAAGAGGTGACTGATACCAGCCTTGGCGCTGTCCTGGACCAGATGGTATCCCCTCTGATCTATTTTTGGATCTGATTGATGCATGGGCCTCCGCTCTTACGATGGTCTTTAATGATATGATATTGATAATGATGTGTTATTTATATAGCGCCATAATCCAAAGCGCACAAAAACATTGTGTAAAAACCAGCCAATTAGAAGCAGGCAGTAATTAACCCTTTATTTAAGAAGGGTAGTAGAACTAGCCCTGAGGCATATAGGCCCATTTCCCTTTTAGATTCGAATTTTAAAATATTTGGCAGGGCACTATTAACACGCTGGACCATTGGGTTAACAATAATAACATTTGAACCCAAATACAGCTGCTGTTCTGTTCTGTTCCGGTCTCTGGACCAGTGAACAAGTCTTGCATTTAAATCTAATTGTGGCACACTCCCTATACATTAAAACAAAAATAGTTTTTATGGCCAATGGTCAATAGAGCAATACTGTGGGATGTGCTCAAATCAGTAAATTGTACATGTGATATGTTAAATATTCTTATAGACATTCACCATGGCACTAAGGCATGTGTTAGAGGTGGTGACAAAGGCAGATGCATATCTTATTTCCCTATTAATACAGGAGTCCGACAAGGATGCGCTTTGGCGCCCCTTTTGTTTTAATTATATATTAATAATCTTTATGACTCCTTGGTTCAAATACGAGCAGATGTACCAAAAATTGGAAATATGTCCATACCCGTATTGGCATATACGGACGATACTGTCTGATTGACCCAGACCCCACGAGCACTACACCGTTTGATAACACAATATACTGTGTTATGAATCAGCGTTATTTACAGATCAACACGTTGAAGTCAACGAAACTTCCACTCTCCACTGGAAATAAAAGTCACAACATACCCAAAATGTCTAGCAATAATAACGCTAGACCTAGAGTGAGTGGGTTCGATTATCTAGGGAGACACTTTTCTATGCATTTATCTGGTTGTGACCCTATAAAAAAGCAAGCCACCAGAATGAAATCATCTGTAGGTGGTGCTACTCGCTTCATCAAAATGTGTAAAGCACTAAAACAAAAATCTATAGTAAAATATGGGAGCAACACTTTGGGGTTTCTCGAACTAGACACTACTGCAAACTATAGAGAATGATTTTTGTTAAAGTGTTGGGAATTCCGAGATCAGTCGCCTATTATGCAACTCACCTAGAACTAGGCCTCGGATTCTTAGAAGATTATCCTATGACCAAGTTTTCCACTGGCTTCCCATCTGCTCAAACCCGAAAGCAGACTTTTCTCGATTGTTAATTACATCATTTTAAGTAAGGCAGAAGGTATCACAATTCCTTGGGTGAAATATATATTAGCACCCGGGGTGGGGGAGCAGCCAATCACGCCCTTGGATCGCAGGCTTGAACTACTGATCTAAGCCAGCGTTCCATGGAATCCAATGTCTGCTTCCAGTGACCCGCAATGCCATCTCTCCCCACCGTCCCTTCCCTTCATTTTTAAGTAACCCCAACCACTGTCCCCAGCCCCACTTACCTGATTGTGGCGGTGGCGCCGCCCGCTGCAGCACCGCAGCTTTGCTCCCTCTCCCTTTGTCAGTTGGCATGGAAATCGAAGAGGGGCTGCGTAAGGAGCCCCGCCTTCCAGCTCCATGTCAGTCATAATATGTAAGTATTTTCTTTCCATTAGACCACTCTCAGCACCACGGGATACCGGATTGGCAACCTGTGGATCTAATAACATTAACCACCCGTTCCAAGGGCTGGAATGGGTGTTAACATGCCAGGGTCCTTGTTAAATGCCCTCGCTTCGCTCAGGCCTTTAACGCGGGCTCCAGGCCTTTAGCACCTGTTCCAGTCCTTGGAGCGGGTGCTTAGCGCTATAAGGAAGCTGCTAGGAAATATCAGTGTACAAAGTTGTTGCATTTTAGATCACACCTGAGTACTTTGTTTTAAACAGCGTCTGAGTTATCTCAGGCAGGCCTTAAATATCAGGAAATGTCACTTATTGATACACTGTAACAATTGTAATTACTGAATATTATACTTTTGACCCTTTATGCTATGTACATATTTTTTTGATGTGTGTTTTTATGGAATATTATATTACAAATTAGTACCCGGCGTGCCGGTGCCACCGGATACACTGAGCGTTGATTGGCTGAATTCCGAAACATACCACAGTGTAATCCATGTACGCATTTGCGTGCATCAAACGCCGGGTCTAAAAGCTTTTTCACTTACCCCTGTATGCTGCCATTTCCATCAATACCATCTCCCCTCGCTGGGGAATCAGGTAAGTCTTCTCCCGCACCCCTACCCCAATTTACTTTCTTTTTTTTTCCATTTCGACAGCAGACGCACTGCAAACACTTCAGTCCCCAGTGCGTCCGCTCTCAATCTGCAACAGGCCATCATGGAAAGGAAGAAAGTCCTTTTTTATTTGTTTACTTTTTCTCCTATCTTTTTAATGGCTGCCATGGAAAGGGAAACAGACTCTGTTTTCCTTTCTCCGGTGGCCATTTTTCTTAAATTTATTTTCTGTTCTGAAAAGCCAAAGCGTTTCGGAACAGAAAGAAATGCCTTTAGTACCCCGGTCTAACCCTTTAACTATGACCCCTGGGGCCTTACCTTAGGCGGTAATGGCCCACAGTCTTGGGACTTATTGCCACAATAAACCTGAACTTGAGTAAGAAGCTATTAGATGAGCCAAACCAAATGTTGATGGCTGGAATGTTTTGCATATATCATAACCACAGACATAGCTCTGGGCAACCCCCAGGCCATCATTTGCCTGCTGGGCCTAGAGACCTAAGCTACTCCTCACTGATCAGGCCCAATGAGGCTGAAGCATGTTTGGGGATACTTGTGGTCTCCTACAGAAGGGATGTGACTGCCCCTTTTGGGGTGGCACTAAGCTGATTTGCATATGGTCTTTCCCCTTTTGTAATGGCTTGGCAGGCGAAGAACAATGGTCTGGAGGGTTGGCCAGAGCTATGCCAGGGGTTATGTTTAGGTGTAAACCTTGCTGCCATCATCTCTTTTGTTTTGCTATAGTCACCCAGAGTGGGACAGGTATGCCCAGACGTTGTTCCTGTGCTTGCTGGGCCTAGAGACTCAAGCTACTCCTCCTGATGAAGCCCAATGAGGCCAAAACATGTTTGGGTTGCAAGTGGTCTCGTGCAGAAGGGATGTAACCAAGCAATTCTGGCTGGACTGCTCCTTTTGGGATGGGACTAAGGCTGATTTGCAAATGGTCTTTCCCCACTCGTAATGGCTTTGCAGGCGAAGAGCAATAGTCTGAAGGGTTGCCCAGAGCAATGCCATAGGTTAAGATTAACTCTAAACCTTCCAACCATCACCTCTTTTGTTTTGCTATAGTCACACCGAGTGGGACGGGTATGCCAGGACGTGAACCCTGTGCCTGCTGGGCCTAGCGACCCAAACTACTCCTCACTGATGAGGCCGAAACATGTTTGGGGATGCTTGTGGTCTTGTGCAGAAGGGATGTGACCAAGCCATTCTGGCTGGACTGCCCCTTTTGGAGTGGGACTAAGCTTGATTTGCATATGGTCTTTGCCATTTTGTAATGGCTTGGCAGGTAAAACACAATATCATGAAGGGTTGTCCAGAGCAATGCCAGGGGTTAAGATTAATTCTAAACCTTCCAGCCATTAAACCTTTTGTTGAAGCTATTGGATGATACATGGTGTAATTTTATCAGAGAGCATCATATGCTCTGTTTCCAAGACACCTGAGCGACCCAGATAGGACATCAGCAGGGTTAGGATACTTATGATGTGCCTGCCAACAAGGGGCCAGGTGGCAGACTGAGCAGGGAACTTATGATATGGAGGGATCTGATACTATTGCCTGTGGTCCAGGTGTGACCGCGAACCCCTTATCTCCACCTCTTGCAAGCCTGTGACAATTGACCCGTGGTCATTAGTCATTCATGTTTAAAGCACTATAGGCTATGTCCCAACGCTTAAAGACAGGCTGGCCTAGTCTCTGGTGTTATGAACATAATTTAACATACATACTCAGGGAATTAAGGAACGTGACTCACTCAGAGATAACGTTCTGACTAGTTGCACTTAAATATACACTTGACAAAAGAGTCATCATTTTAATTCATTTTAACATGATCCCCTATCTTCTGAGGGTTATCATCCTCATTAAACAAGCTAGAGCAAAAGCAGATATAACATAACATATAATCAAACATGAACAATATTATCATGTAAGGGAAGAGCATGTTGAATTTTCAAATGATGAAAGAAGTGACGTTCAGTTTAAAAAGAAGGGAAACACATATTTCCTAAGCTACTCTGTGCTATACGGCTCTCATTATGCTTTATGGCAGCAGGAAAACCCATTTGTTACTCACGTCTTAGAGAGGAGATATAATCAACAGGCATCTGCTTCTCTGGACCTGGCAGTGTGTGTCTCTCTCTCCTCCTCAGCCCCTCTGGCTTCAAAGCGAAGGCTGGTCTTCTGGCCTCTCGTGTGTCCCCCGTTTGCTGTCCTGGGCCATATATTTATTGACAGTAAAATGGCTGCCCTGCACATGTGGATTTGTCATATTTGCTTTTTCAGCAGTTGTGTCACTTTCTTTTATATGAAGAGAAAATCTCTAACATTACAGAATAACGTTCTTCTCGAAGCTATGTTAGAAGGCTTTCTGTGATCAAAAGTGACATCTTCTTAACTTTTATCATTGCGAACTATGGGACCAAGTTTGTAAATTTGGAAAGTGCTCAATGCAACTGATTCGTGTCAACTGGTGACTTCCTGTTCTTGAGTGTATCAGATAACAATTACCCGTGCAATGCTAAAAGCTGCCAACTGACCTCTTGGGGTTAGCCGGCTGGCTTGAGGCAGCACATGCACCATTTCATTGTTCATAGCTAAGCTAGAGAGTGTACAAATGCTGCACAAGTCTGGGCCCCTGTCTTCGCACGTGCTGGGTTCTAGCGCTTGGGTTATAGCGCTAAGAAGACATGGTACCCCTATACGCCTTGTATGGGCTATGAAGGTGGTCTTAAATTGTTAAGAGTTCCTGGTGCATGTCACCCCCACAAGACAGCTGTAATAGATCATAAATCTGTAGCACTTTGAAATCCTTATGGGCACTTTTAGGAGCTACATTTGCAAAACAAGCAGCCCATATTGGTGGCAAAAATAAAGTTTGCACAATGTAGCAATTGTGATGGAAAATAGATGAATAAATGCATGTAACTTGAAGCATTCCGATTAATTCCTACCAGTGGTTATAGCTAAATAAAAACATAAGTGAAGACATGTATTCAATGTGAGGTATTCGGATTAACTCCAATTCCTAATACTGGCTATCGCTAAGAAACAACATATATGAATATATGTATTTAATATGAGGTATTCAGATTAATTCCAATTCGTATTACTGGTCAGAGTTAAATAAAATATACATAGCTAAATAAAACATACATGAATGCATGTATTTAATGTGAGCTATTTAGATTAATTCCAATTCTTATTACTGGTCATAGCCGCAAGGTAAGATGGCGTGCTCTTTGAGAACCCGTTGGAAATGAACATCCAGCACAAATTGGCTTCTGACTTTCTGACCCAACAAGTCTTTGCGTGATCTTGAACTTATGCCCGCTTGTGCAAATCGTCCAAAGTTTAAATTGGTGATACTTGTGGTAGACCAATATATGTGTGCCTCTGTCTCCCATAGTGATTTGTAGGTAGAGGTCATCCAATACGTATGCATGATGTGTGTTCAAACTTGGGCCTTGAGGTATAATGCAGTATATCTTTAGTTAATTCGAGCCAGATTGTGATTCCAATAGTGGCAGATTCAGCTATCTTTCAGGCTTCCTGAATTCAGGGTTTGCTGTCAATGTTCTCTTTAGTTGTGTCAGGAAGCATAATGGAGATGGAAACAGAATTTGCATTCGAGATTTCTGCAAGGATGTAGGCATCGACTGGTTATGCCATGTATTCCTGGAGCTAGAAGTATCCTTCACCTGTCTCAAATCTGTTGGCTCCTTGGGGTCCAGGGCTAGAGAGGAAGCAGGTGTCATCTTGCGTCTGGCTTGAATCAGGCTGAGCGGGGCCCCATCTGTTCCACTTGCTGCTGCAGTGGTCTCACGGGAGACATTTGGAACTAATCGTTGCTTTCATCCTCCTGGCTGTGAGCCCTTCCGAGACACAATCACTGTTGCCCACGCAAGGAAAGAATCTCTGGATTCCACACACGTCTCTGTGCTCAGACAGAATTTTGGAGATTCGATCTTGCCACGATGGGATTCTTTTTAGTGTAACTCTGGCCCCCACATTCTTGGCGAGAAGCAACTCCTTGGAACACACCATGCATCTGGCTATGGCTGACACTGTTGACTTGTTCCTGATTAATGACAAAATTAAATGCCTTTGAAATTGCATACATTGCTGGTACCACAGGGGTCTGCCTAGTTCACCTCTGAAATGAAAACAGGTTGCTTCAAGGCGTTGCATGTTGTGAACATTCATGATTCAGTGTCTAAAGCAACATAGGAGAGAAAGGCAAATATTAGCAGCAGTCCACACAGTGAACCGATTGACAAATACGTCAGTGTTCTAATGAATGCATTGAGCTTGGTCAGGCCTTTTTGTAGTGTTTTTGTAGCAAATATAGGGACCTCAGAGAAAACAATATTTATTCCTGTTAACCATGAGCTGTCAATTAAAGAGTCCATGACCTCTTCCATTGTATCTTCAGAGGCTAGGAGAGAATCTGTTTGTCCACTGCGGAGTGTTCTTCGAGATAAGACTCCTCACTGCTGCACTCTCTTAAACAAATGTTTTGTAGGCGTGCCAAATAAAAGCTACATTTTGAAAAATTTAAAGGCCTTAACTGGAGGCTTGGCCTGGGTAGGAATTTGAATTGTGATGGCCTTGGTGAATTCAAAATAAACCCACAACATTTAACATTTAACATTACAACAGGTTTTCATTGAACTGTACGAGATGTGGGCCATTTGATAAGCTATGTACTTGACTGTGTAAAAATGCAATTGTTTGTCACAACCCAGGGGGGAATATCAACACTGCCTCCCGAACCACAGAAGCTGAATGGGAACGACTCCTCCCACCTTAGTTGGCACAGGCTCCTGATTCTAGACTCACAGGTAACCATGAGGCAGCCAATGGGGGGAAGAGGAATTTGGGTTGTGGACATGTAGGTTTTCCTTAGGAAAACCAGCAAGATAGTTCGGATAATTTGATTGGGTAGTAAGGGGGAGTGTGATGCTGGAAATGCCTTATGGAGGGACAGGGCCTCCGAGTCCTTGTCCTATCATTTCTCTCTGTGTGTTTTCTCTGTGTTTTCAGCCACTGAGGTCCAGCTGGACCTCTGGAAGTGCAGCTCTTCATTTTATCTTTTGGTGAATAACCCCTATGGCATACTCTTATGGCATCCATTTGTGGGTGTACACACCTGTACCCCTTATGCGTGTTGTTGAGGCACCTGTGAGTTGCCCACAGAGCAGAGTACGGGCAGGTAGCAGCTGCATGCTGACTTGGCAGTGGCTCTGAGTATCCCCCATTTTGGGATACCAAGGGATTGCCATAGGAATCAATGGATCCCTACACAAAGGCAAGATGGCCCCTGTGCCCTCTTGGTTTCTAATGCATTTTACCTTGTTTCCCAAAAGTCCTGGCAAGCCCTGTCTCTTTTCCCTTCCTCCTGAGTGGCGTTTGGGTGGAAACACCATATATGTCTCTGTTACCTTTCCTCCTGACTGGCTGTTGTATGGAATTACCATACTCTGGGGCTGCCTTCTGTCAGACTGATTGGAGCCTTCCAAGGGGCTGTGTGTTGTGGGTATACCTTACGGGTGGGACCTCTGTGAATGGAGTTGGGAGTCAACCCACATTCTCTGTTGTGGGTGTCTAGTTTCTGTGTGTGTGACACAATGAATGAGACAGCCCTGACTGAAACTATCACGAATGCAGTGTAGAGTACTGAAAGGCTGGGTACTTATCCAAATCCGCATTTTTTGTAATGGGTGTCTGGGTTGAGTGAATGGTCTGAATGCCTGTGAGCCTGATTGGCTGCCTGCCTGCATGAATGCCCTTCTGTGTGATTGGCTCACTGAGCCTGGCTCAGCCAGAGTGAATGGGGAACACAAACGTATATATGGGCACCTCGCATTTACCTATTTGTTCAGAAGCTGAAGTCGAAGCTGATACAAGAAGAAGCTGTTCCTTAAAGCCCAGCTGGAGGAGAAGTCTGCTGCTGCAATTTCCTCATGTTAACTGAAAGCTGCTGTGTTCTTCCAAGGACAGATCTAAAGAGGACCTGTAAAGGTCCATCGTCTACTCTTCATCAGAAGTACCCTGGAAGCCAGTCCTGTGTGCCTGCCGTCCGGAAAAGTGGTCTTTCTGAGACCTGTAGAGGAGTGTGGTTCGGAGGTGCGTTTCGTGACTGATGGAAGCCATTTCTGTCTACCTCCCAGAAGAGGGGATACCCTGGGATAGTGCTGCTGGACACCCGGAATTGCAAACATTCCAAACTGCCTAATAACATCTCAAGGGACATCCTTGGCATCATCACTGACCACTTTTTCCCGCCAGAGAGAGTCCAGAGTCACTGAGTGCCAAGAAAGGTCCATCAGCGGGTTTCCCACCACCAGAAGCTAACGAAGATGTCCCGACGGTCAAGACTTGGTGAGGGTACAAGGTCCACTCCAGTGGTGGAGTCCAGGACACCAGAAGCCATCCAGAAGCCATCCAGGGGTATGGACTGCAGCACTGAAGAACTGAAAGTTGGAAAACTACAATATTCCGGAACCCGACACCAAAAGTAACCTATGCACCCATCGCCGCCAGAAATCATGGATGTGTCCCATGGGTCTTACTCTCATCTGTCAAGCCTCTAAGGAGCCCACAGCAAGTTTCATCTTCACAGGACTTCTACAGTCAGAGAAATCATCGATCAGGAGAGTACTGCGAAGAGTAAAACTGCTGCACATCAGAAAGACATTGGTTCCATTTTTCTTCTTGGACTCAGCATCCCAGTGGCCCCTTCTTCCAAGGGGGGTTCATCCTCGGAGGGAATCATCGAGTGAAACCAAGAAACTCTGCCACTTCGCCTGCCAAGACACCAAAGGTACTGTGATGAGGAAGATCATCTTCTAGCCTCAGAGTCATCCAGGGGTCCAGGATTCATCTTGGATCCTGTTCCCCTGTGGCCTCTCTGGTACTTTGGGAGTGGTAGAACCTTTAAAAGAAAGCAGCAGGAAATTGAACATTATTGGCCTGTGCTGTAAAAGACAAGATAAGTCACTCCCTAACGTTACCTTTACAGGTTGCCCAGGTGGGTGGAATCTACACACAGAATTGTATATCCAGTCTAAAGAAAGCATTCTGCCACATATAGAGGGCAGAAGTACAGCTACCCCCTGCAGTCTTTACAGGAAGTTTTGGGAAAAATACAGTACTCTCTGCAGCCACCGTTAATTGTGACTATTCACACTCTGCTGCACACTACCTGACCAACCCATTCCCGTTCAACCTAACAACCTATCTCACATGCAAACTAAATTCTGAAATGAAGGCAACAAGAAAGGAACACAGAGCCAAACAATGCAATAAGCCTCTTGTGAATTGCCCAGTCAATAGGTCTAATTTGTGCAGTCCAACTTGAAACAGCCATGTGTTAAACCTCACACATGGTCACATAATATTGCAGTACATTAGCCTTTTACTTAACTGAAGCCGGGAGCCCCACAAGGCCGCCCGTGCATATGTAACTCTGCATTGAATCAGCACGGTACCAGCTGCTGTTGCTGTATCAGGCGGCACGCCGAAGTGTTCACACCGCCTCGCCCGGGCTTAGACATGCACCATGAGCATTCTCACTGCCGCGCCCGGTCTGGAATGTTCACTGCTGCACACAGGAAAAGCAGCCTGCCGGCGTGAGAGCCTCACCAGGAACCAGCGTTCCTCCGTGTTTGCTGCATCGCTTTGCCTCTGCCCGTGCTTCCAATCATCCAGCACCTGGCACCGGCGGAGGCAGGCCTTAAAAGCCAAGGCGAATGCAGGGCAGTGCAATGCACATTGGCTCCTGGACTCCTCGGTAATTTAGGACAGAGGCCCAGTATGCTGCAACATCAGGGCTTATTAGCCCTCCAATGATGGCTATGGCCACAGTGGCCAACACCACATGCCCCCAATATCTTGAAATTGGTGTAACGTTGAGTGTGCATTCAGTGTTATTTACTTGTGCAGCATGCACACAAACTATGCGAGTGGAACCTTGGCATTCACATAATGAGTACAATGTTATTTCAGGATTTCAAGGTGAGACACAGGCATGTGAATAAGGCGCTAAATAGTCCTCCCTTGTCCGAGTGTCATTAATAAAGTACACGTTACCCCAGGAATGCAGTTCCTGATAAATCATGGAAGGTGTAGTTGGAAGGGGACTACTTAAAACACCATGCATAATCCAATTAGTCAATCCTGGTACCAAGGCAGATGATGCCGCAAAATGTCTTGTAAGTACACAAAGGAACAAAAATGTAAAGCCTGACATTGCCTGGCGTATTGCAACCTTGGACAAGTGAAGTGCATTTATTTGTTCTGGCCATTAAATCAGATTCTTGTCTGGGACTCCTCTGCTAAGAGCGTCCAGAAAGTCTGTTACAACAGAAAGGGCCTCATTACGACCCAGGCGGTAAGTTACCGCCTGGGCCGTGACTTTACCACCATGGCGTAAACTACGTTTACGCCATGGTGGTTGGCGGACTTACCGCCCCATTCCGACCTTGGCGGGGCGGTAAGTCCCCAATCCCCATTTACCCTTCCCCATTCCCATTTTTGCCCCATAGGGCATAATGGGAGTGGGGAAGGCGTTAATTACGCCACCGGAAATTACGGTGGCGTAATTAACTCCATGGTCCCTTAGCGCCATGGATTTTAACACCTGCTAAAAGCAGGTGTTAAGTCCGCCATGGCGCTAAGGGACCTCGTACTCAGGCGGTAAGGGTCGGCGCTGTTTACGCCGCCGTAAAACCCTTACCGCCTGGGTCGTAATGAGGCCCAAAGACTTACTGGGCCTCATTACGACCCAGGCGGTAAGTTACCGCCTGGGCCGTGACTTTACCACCATGGCGTAAACTACGTTTACGCCATGGTGGTTGGCGGACTTACCGCCCCATTCCGACCTTGGCGGGGCGGTAAGTCCCCAATCCCCATTTACCGTTCCCCATTCCCATTTTTGCCCCATAGGGCATAATGGGAGTGGGGAAGGCGTTAATTACGCCACCGTAAATTACGGTGGCGTAATTAACTCCATGGTCCCTTAGCGCCATGGATTTTAACACCTGCTAAAAGCAGGTGTTAAGTCCGCCATGGCGCTAAGGGACCTCGTACTCAGGCGGTAAGGGTCGGCGCTGTTTACGCCGCCGTAAAACCCTTACCGCCTGGGTCGTAATGAGGCCCACTGCTGCTTCTTGGTCGCTTCAAATGAAAGACAGGCCCTTTTGAACCAATCCAACTACATCTGTAATTACATCCCTTAGTGTATAGAAGCCCTGCTCTAGCACTTGATCATTAGAATCTGATGCATGGAATCCTTGTAGCACTGCCTCACTTTCAGTCTGCAGGATTTGAATGATTGCTTGTGATCAAGTGTAAGTTCTACCTGTTACTGACGCTGGTCCCACCTTACAAGGTATTCTATGGTCAGGGGTGGCGCAGTTAGCTGATTTCCTGACCTGCCCACTCTGTGTGCACCTCAGAACAGCAGCTGACTGCATGATAGCTGTCAAATTATTTTCTTTTATAAAAATTATCTAAGGATTGTGTCAGCTCATTGTGAAAGCATTCCTTGGCGAAGCTTACCTATTGATATAGCTTATGTCAGGGAAGTGTTATGGGAATTCTACGGCCAATGTGGACCCATGCTGGTTCCTGCTTTTTTTATTGCATTCATTTGCTTGAACAGCCCACAACACAGGACGCCTTGATGCATAGGTAACATGCTTGGTGCCATTGTGTTTTTTTTCTTCTCTATACGGCGTACTCCAGAACTCACCTTCTTCCATCTTTCAATCACAGTAGAACCTCAAGTTATTATTACTGCAAGTGGTCTGGAACTGCATATAATTGAAAAAATAGATCAAATGTGGGAATCTACATGCCGTGTCTAAAGAGTGAAAAGCTTTGATTTGCATATATTTGCTGACCCCAAGTGGACCAAGGAGGGGCAGTTTCCTGCCATGTTTGTTAAGTCACGTTTGAAAAGTATCCTCAGCATACATATGCTGTGCATTACCTGCCTCTGGAGGGAACTTACTCTGATTTTCAAACTTGTAAAAACCCACTTGTAATCCCATGCTTGGTATAGCTTCAGTGAAATGTATGGGAACTGCGCTTGGAATTCAGGACTATCGGTTTGGAAAGGTACTGCACAGTGTTCCCAGAAAGTGTATTTGGGCCACAGGATGTGCACACGTTTGACAAAAAAAAAGGCATTGTAATATCTCACATAACACACATCAAGGAGATCCTCAATATCATCAAAAGCATCAAACAAAGCATTTTGCGCAAATGTCTGGAGCCTAGATCTCAACAGTTCTCTATATGTTCTGGACTCAGGATTACTGGGTGCAAACAGCCTGGATTTATCAATCACAGAAAAAGTGTGAACTTGCAGCTGCTTGACTGGGCCATTGAAAGGTTTAAGCGATGGCATCCTCACCTGACCTATGGTTTGACGAAACATTTGTATTGAGGCTGGGGTTCCTGACTCCGGAAGCTCTCTTTTCTCTAACATGTGTGAAGAACTCAAAGACTTTAGAATGATTTTGTTGCTTACAGGTGGAAACCTTGCTCAAAAAGTGCCCAGAAGTCAGTCAGATGAGAAACATAGTGAGGCTCAGCCACAGCAGGAGTAAGTATACTGCCAGTATTATGTAACACTGTTTCAGAAAGTCTGTCCAAAATAATTCTTTCATCACTTTATCAACTAAAATGGCTTTCTGTTTCCAAATTGGTAGACATGCAGTACTTCCATGAATTGTGGAGTTGTAATCAAGTGTGGCATATTCTCGCTTCTTCCTCTTCTTCTTCTTCAGGCTCCTCAACTGGAAGAGGCTGATTGCATGGAAACATTGTGGTAACCATCAGGAGCATGTTTCACATGATCCACAGAAACTTGTCTCGTGCCTCTCTTGGGTGGTATTGCGGGCAGGGCAGCAGTGTTGGAACCTTTCAGTCTGATTACTTGCACTGCTGGTCTATAGGAAGGGCCCAAATGGAGTCTTGTAATGGATCCTTTCCAGGACCCAGACTCCTGCTTTGATAGTGGTCTCAGGATTTGCCTCAGCAGCTTCAACCTGGAGGGATTCCCTCAGCAGCATTGTTGCCAGCAGTTGTGTGCATATAAATAGAAGGCTGGCGAGAGTGTGCAGATCAGGCATACACATTTTCCTTCTAAACAGGAGTTTCAATGGAGTCTTACCGCTGCATGTAGACTGGGGTAGGAAGTAGTTTGAACTTTTTATCACTAGAAGCACATAGTCTACCCAGTTACCCCCCATTGAAAAGATGCATTTAGTCAAGAACAACTTTATTGAGTGATTTGCCCTCTCTATCACCCCATTTGTCTCTGGGCGAAAGAGGTTAGAAAAGTACAGCTCTGATACCTAAGCCTCTAATGCCTTTCTCAGGGCCTGCCCTGCAAAAGCTGGACCATTATAAGCATGGAATGTTTGAGTTGCTGATGTGGCTACTACAGCCAAGAGTGCCTGTATGACTGATTTGCAGTTGGCTCTCTTCTGAGGAATCATCCAGGTGAACATGGTGCAAGAATCCACTATTACCAGAATATATTTGTGCTTATTCATTGCTGGTAGTGGGCCTATGTGTTCCAGATATTGAATCTCAAAATGCCAGGTTGCCTTTCTTCAAAGAGCCTCTTTAGGTTTTCTGCTCTGGTCCACAATCGTCTTGAGACATGTGTCACAGTTTGTTATGTATACTTTAAATTGTTGCCTTAAACCCGGCCACCAATACATGTCAAGACGCAGCTGTGTGGTTGGAGTAACCTCAATATAGGTAGCTGCAAGTCCAGCATGCCTTGCAGCTATTAGATTTTCCCTGTCTGATCCATTGGGTATTCATCTTTGAATAGGATCCCCATTTCGCATAGGAATTCTGACTACTGCTTTGTTGTTCTCAATGTCATAAATGTAATTACTTGGGAAGCCTTTTGGCCTGGGTAGAATATCCAAACAAGCTTCTTTTAGTTCCTCACCATTGCAGTTGCTGAGCGAGTTTTGGCTGTTACTGTTGTTCTCACTGTGTGCTCTTTGGCATATTTGTCTGCCAATGCATTGCCAATGCTATTAATGTGCCCATTGGTATGTGCTCTTGTGTGAATCACCCATAGCAAAGGGTTATATGGAAGCAATAGTTTTATGCCTAATGTCTCTAAAGTCATTTTGAATCCACCAATACAAATCTGTGTTATAAGCCCTAACAATGTAGTCTGAATCTGAGCCCACTAGTGTGGGCTTCTCTGAGTCAGCTTGGTGCAATGCAGGCAACAATAGGCCCTATCAGGTAAGTTACTAGGGCAGACATCAACCAGCATCCTCTCTCAGTCAACCCATCTTCTCAACTGACATTAACAGAACCATTCAGAACAAAACATTCTCACACACAGAATTCCATGTCAGTCACTTGCAGCGTTCCATGCATACAGAGTAAGGTGCGGGGAAAGACAGGCCATGACAAAATACTCACAGGGATAGCCTTCTCTTCAGACTCCTTCCCTAGTGGGACACGTTCAGAAGTAATGTTAGTTTCCCTCGGATCCTGGGAACCTAGAGTGTCTGATGCATATGCCTCCATCCCTGACAATTCTAAACACTACTTTAAGGATAGTGTCCTGGTAGATGGTAGAGAAACCACAGAACTGTAGTGGATTCAGCTTTGGTAAATTCAGAGGAGCTGGCCAGAGCCCCTCTGATGCCCTCTAAATTAGCTGATGGTCCCCCTCTCAAGTTTCCAGTTATGCATGTAAATCTAGCTGTAAATAGTTCAGTAGTCAGGATACCTGTAAGTGTTCATAGGCACGTTCCTGTAATAGTTCCGCTGGGAAATGATCTCAGAGACTTGGGTCTTGTGGGAGATGCAGCAGAGATACCCCGCCCTAGATCTCAAACAAAGGCTGCCCTGGCCAAGACCAAGGCTAAGCCAAAGTCAAAGGGGAAACACAAGGCTAAAGGAGTCAGAATACAAAAAAGAGGGAAAGAAAATATTCCCCCCAACTCACCTACCACTGAGGTGGAGGCAGTTGGTCAAGCTCCTAAACCTGATGAAGAAGAGGAGCTGCCTGAAGTATTTGACACCCATGACCATCCTGAGTTGCACAGTTTACTGGCGGAAGGTGGTCCTGAAGGGAAGAATTCAGTAAGGGCCAACATGAGTGCCCATCTTTGGAAGGCCTTATGAGACAGGCCCCTTCCCAGTTTAAGGGTGTGCCTCCTAAGAAACATAGAATTTATTGGGAGGGTGGGCTGCTAAATAGTGAGCCCACAGAGTGCACTGAAGGAGCCATAGTAGGTTGGTGGTTCCCCTTCAAGTGAGACCCTTGTCCCCCTTGCAGGTCATCTTGTTATCAAGAAGACTAAGGAGAGGTTATCCATGCACTTCTACTGGCCCAATATGGGGGTCCAGGTAGAAGGTCACTGCAGGAGTTGTGCTACTTACCAAATTTCTGGTAAAAGTGGCACAGCAATTCAGGTTCCATTGGTACCACTCCCGGTAGTGGGTATACCATTTGAGAGAGTAGGGATTGACATTGTTGGTTCCCTTGACCCTCCAACATCCCCTGACAGCAGGTTTATATTGGTGGTAGTTGACCATGCAACCAGATATCATGAAGCTATCCCACTGAAAACAGTAACTGCCAGGTCAGTTCCAAAGGAATTACTTGGCATATTTACTAGGGTTGGCTTCCCTAAAGAAGTTGTGTCTGACAGAGTCAGCAACTTCATGTCCAAGAATATGCTAGCCATGTGGAAGGAGTGTGGGGTCTCCTATAAGTTTATATCAGCTTATCATCCACATACAAATAGCTTAGCTGAGAGGTTTAATATAACTCTCAAGAGCATGATTGTAGTGCTTGAGAAACCCCAGAGAAGAAAGTGGGATCTGCTGCTACCATGCATACTCTTTGCCTACAGAGAGGTCCTTCAGTAAGGAGTTGGTTTCAGTCCCTTTTAACTTCTTTTTGGTCACCCAATCAGGGGACCCTTGGCTATAGTCAAGGAGGGGTGGGAGCTCCTCGCTCGCCCTCTCACTACCAATGTAGTGGACTATGTGCTGGGATTAAGAAAGAGGATGCCTTTACTGATGGCTCAGGCCAGTGACAAGTGACAAGTTGAAGGCTGCTTGGGCTTTGGTTAAGCATTGGTATGATCTGAAGACTTCACTTTGCCCTTTCCCATTGGTCAAGAAGTCCTGATTATTAATCCCGTAAGACCTAGGGCCCTACAGGATAAGTGGTCATGCCCTTACAAAATTGTGGAGCAGATTGGTGAGGTAAACTATACAGTTCTACCTCCGGGCTCCCCAGCACTTAAGGGCTGTAACTGCAACCCTGCAGTCCCTTCTCCCTGCTCTTATAAGCCACCCGCTGGCTGCACTTGTGAGTTAACTGCACTTCTCCTTCCCACACCCCCCTGGCATAGTAAAATCATAATTTGTGTCCCCCTCCTTATCTTGTTGTGCCTAGAATCACTTGTGTACAGTTGTGGTATAAATGCCACATCATATCATATCATACCTTGGAGGTTAAGCCCCAAAAGTATTCCATGTCAATAGACTGAAGGCATTCATTCCTCTGGTGGAAACAGCTGATATTCCCTTGGCATCAGAGAGAGAGGAAGAGGAATCTGAATCCCTCCCTGACCTGTTCCAAGGAAGTCCTTCTGATGGCTCCATTAAGGGCATCAAATTGGCCCCTCAGCTGTCTCCTAAGCAGTAAGGTAAGGCGAGAAGTTTGCTGAGGCAATTCTCCCCCTTGTTCTCACTCACTCCAGGTTTGACACCTTGGTGCAAACATGATATTGAAACTGGAGATAGTGGGCCTCAGTATGGGTCCGGTGGTAACCTTGCCCGTGCTACCAGCGGGTTGCCGCCAGACCCGTAAAATATTACCACCGCCTGCCCATTGTTAATCGCCATTCCCATAGAGTTCCATACGACTCTAACGCAGTGGGGACATGGAAGGAACGGCACTATTCTTATCAGTGCCGGTGCTTCCATGACCGCTGTGCCTGGCAGGGTCAGACATGTCAGGCACAGCGCCTCTGGCAGGCAAACCCATAGTGAGCTTACCAGCACCCTTATTTCCAGACCAGCAAACTTGTAATGAAGCCCAGTGTGCCTGCCACAAGTGGGAGCTATAGGTTGTCAGACAAAGATAGGTCCCACATCAAGTCTGAGGTCAACAAGATGTTGGATCTTGGGGTGATTGAACCCTCCAGTAGTCCATGGTCCAGTCCTGTGGTTCTGATGCCAAATGCAGGTACCTCTGAGTTGAGGTTCTGTGTGGACTACAGGGCTCTGAATACTGTCACAAGACAGATGCTCACCCCCTACCAAGAACAGATGAACTGATAGATAAGCTAGGTGTTGCAAAGTACCTGAACACCTTTGATCTCACTGCAGGGTATTGGCAAATATCCCTGACAGAAGGTAACAAGGAGAAGAAAGCATTTCCAACTCCAGAAGGGCCTTACCAGTGCAAGGTTATGTCATTTGGATTGAAAAACAAGCCCAGTCTATCCAATCCATTCTAGTCAACCACAGCATTACCCAAAATGTCCTAACTCCTACACACACAAAAGGACGCACACTAGACTGGATAGCCAACTACAACTGCGACATCACCATCTCTAGTGTCTTACCTCAAATATGGACAGACCACTATCTGATATGCTTTACAGCCAGCATCGAGCCTCCCAAACCTAACAAGAATAAAATAGCACCCCCCTTGCCAACGAGAAGCAAAAAAGAAATCGCAGCTGAAAAACTACTCCCACTTCTCCTACCAGATCTCACAATCAGCTCGAATGAACCCAACCCTAGCGAGTTAGTTGAATCATTTAACAACTCCATGGCCAAAGCCCTAGACCTGATTGGTCCCTATCAAATTCCATAAAAGTAAACGTGAAACCCACCTCAACTCCTGGTTCACCCCCCACCTCAAAGAAATGCGTATCCAAAAACGCAAACTCCAAGCTATTTGGAGGCACACTCCCTCTGCTGACAACAAAACTACACTTGCCAACTTTGCCAAAAAATACAAGAAGGACATAATCCAAACTAAAAGAGAATCATTCAATGATAGAATCAATAAAGCCAACTCGAACTCCAAAGAGCTCTTCACCATTGTCCGGGAACTGGAAAACCCAATAGCCCCTACAGACAATGTCCCCAAGGACAAATCTTGGTGCACTAGCATCCAAAACGCCTCAGCAAATAAAATCACTACCCTTCAATCGAAAATTGCTAAGAAAAAAGCGTCCCTGATCCCTAGCGGAACTCATACCACCCCATTGAAAGAGATACCCAGCACATCCACCCAAAGCAACGGTAAACCCTTCAGGTTTACTAATATTTCTATATTAGAAACTGAAAAGGTCATTCTCTCCCTTAAACCGTCCAACTGCCAAGGCGACAGCTGCCCTGTGCAAATCCTCAAGGATGCAGCCAGAGATCTAGCACCTTTTATCTCGAAACTTATCAACGCCTCCTTCAATACGAATACGGTACCTACTAACCTTAAAGAATCCTGGGTACTGCCCTTACTCAAAAAACAGACACTTGACCCAGCAATCCCCACTAACTACAGGCCCATTACTACAGTCCTATTTCTCCTTAAAATTATAGACAGAGTAGCCTACCTCCAAATCCAAAATTATTTGGAGACACACCAACTATTAGGCTCACGGCAATCTGGCTTCAGACCTCTGCACGGTACTGAAACGGCCCTTATCGACCTCAAGACACAAATCGACGAGTTGAAGGATAAAGGTAGTACAGCTATGCTCCTCCTCCTTGACCTATCAGCGGCCTTTGACCTGGTGGATCATGCAGTATTATGCAACCACTTAGCGTTGGCCGCCCATTTCTCAAGTGAAGCTATAGCATGGGTACAATCCTTCCTAGCTAACCGGACGATGAGAGTATTCTCCCCTGTAGCGGCAGCGGACCCAATCCAGATCACTTGTGGTGTCCCACAAGGCTCATGTGTCTCCCCGACAATGTATAATATCTTTACTAAGCCTCTCTTCGACAAACTTGACAGATTAGGGGTAACTTACACTAATTATGCGGACGATACGCAGATCCTCATACCACTATCAGGCAACTTTGTCGAAGACACAGCTTTAGTAAACAAAATTTACTTCCTCATTCAGGCATGGATGGCCTCCCACGGCCTCTGCCTAAATGACAACAAAACTGAGTTATTGATCCTGGGCTCCGACTCCAACTTAAAAAAACTGAGTCCCAACTATCACAATTTCAACATAGATGGTAACACAATTAAGGTGGCTACTGAGGTAAAAACTCTAGGCTTCTACCTCGATTCTACCCTATCCCTAAACAAACAAGTTAACACCCTGGCATCCTCCACAGCGTACACCTGTAAATTAATCAGGACCTGTAGACCTTACCTCTCTAAAACCAACTGCATCTTGCTAGCCAACGCATTAGTAATGTCCAAGCTGGACTATTGCAACGCCTTCTATGCAGGTGCCAACAAATCCATTATAAATAAAATGCAAATCCTTCAAAATAACGCTCTCAGAGCAGCCCTTGACATACCCCATAGAGCACACATTTCCAACATCAGAAAAGACCACCACTGGCTTAAAATCAGCGACAGAATCCTGCTCAAGACACTGTCGCTCACCCACAAAGGGCTCAACCACGCAGCACCCCCTTATATTTCGGTTAGACTGACCAGAAAAACCTTTAGCCACCACACTAGGGCTACCAACCACTTCTTGCTCGAAACGCCTAGATTTAGACGATCTAAAGCGGGTGGAGCAAGCATCCCTGTCAGAGCTGCCCAGGCTTGGAACGCACTGCCCACTGCACTGAGAGCTAGCCTACCCTACTCTAACTTCAGATGGAAGGTAAAAAACTGGCTCTGGTCCAACGACAATTAACTCACGCGGCACCCTACAGCTATGATACCCTTGTACCCTAGTCTAAGACAAGGCTGATGCTGCTTTCTCCCTTCTTACCTTGTACATTCTTGTAATACTGTAATATGCTAGCTCTTCACTCCAACTGCTTGTACTGACTTGTATGTATTGTATTGCTTTGATTTTTATCCTATGTATGTAACCTAAGCTTAAGTAACCTTGTACCTGCTGCGCCCGGCTACGCTCGGGTTTGGTGCGCATTATCAAATAATAAACTAAACTAAACTAAACTAAGAATGCACTTGCCAGATTTCAGAGTCTGGTTAATCATGTTCTAAATGGGTCAGCCGGTTTCTGCATTGCATATTTGGATGATAGAGCAGTCTTCAACCCCACTTGGGAGGAACATGTGAAACAGCTAGAAACTGTGTTGCAGGCTCTTCAGAGGGCCCACTTGACCATAAAGACAGGATAGCTCAGGGGCAACATGCTCACCTTTGAAGCAAGACAACACAGAGCAACACAGGTTCGATTCCCGGGTCCGCGCTTAGAACACTCTGGGTATTAAGCGCTTTATAAATAACCTATAATATCATATAAGTATCAAATTGGTCATGGTTCAGTGCTCTACTTTGGGCATGAGGTTGGTGGGGGCAAGATTCAGCCTCTTCCCAGTAAAGTACAAGCTGTAGAGGACTGGGCCACTCCCGCTACCCACACCCAGGTGAGTGCTTTTTTGGGCCTCACTTGGTATTACAAAATGTAATGGCAGACTATGGCACCATAGCTGCTCCTCTGACTGCCCTCACGTCTCCAAAGAAACCCACGAAGGTGACTTGGTCTGAGGAGTGTGAGAAGGCTGTGCAAGGTCTGAAAGAGTCCCTTTGCCAGTCCCCTGTTCTCAGGGCACCTGATTATCAGAGACCTTTCCTAGTGCAGACAAGACTGAGATGTTTGTTTACAGCAGTTCATTTTTATACTGGATGTGTGGGTTGTGTGTTTGTGCGAGGTGAGAATGAATCATTAGATCATGTGAAGGCTGTGTGGGGTATGCTGAAGAGGATCGAGGAGCAGGGAAAGTTAGTGGTTGTGTATAGTGTCTTTGTTTTATAGTTTGTTCCAGAATGTGTATTGTCATCGGATTATCTCGGGGCCCCAGAGATATTGCTGGCAGCACCTATTTTATGCTAGCCACTGTGAGTTGAAAAGCCAGGTTTTCAGTTGTTTTTTTGAAGATGAGATGGTCTTCTGTCATTCTTATCTCCTTCGGGATTGAGTTCCATAGACGTGAGAATGCGGTTCCTCCGAATTTCCTCGTTTCGATTTGGAGGTCGTCACTTGATCTTAGGTTTCTTACTGGTTGGTAGCGGTTGATCTTGACTTGGAGGAATTCGACTCATTGTCCGTGTCGTGTTAAGTATCCTTGCTGTGGTGTTTTAGATGTGTTGGAGTTTTCTAGTGAGCAGTTCTGGCATTCCAAGGGAAAGGCTATTTGCGTAATCAATTCTTGATAGTATTAGGGAGATTATTGCAGGGGTTCTCTGTGGGAAGAAGAGGTAGGGGAGGATCCCTATAAGTAGTCGCAGGAGGTAGAAGAATGTCTTTGCTATATCATTGACTTGTGGTTCTAGTGAAACTCTGTTGTCCATAAGTATTCCCAGATTTGTTATCACGGCCGATGCTTGCGGTTCCCATGCCAGGTGGCCAGTTGAATGGTTGTCTGTTGCGTTATCCTCAGGGGTTGAGATCATTATTTCTCTTTTGGTCGGGTTTAGTTTGAGGCTGTTGGTTGTCATCCAGCTGTATAAACTGGTGAGGCAATTGTTGAGGGTGTTGTTTGGGTCTTGGGTTGTGGCTATCTTGACGTTAAGTTGGGTATCTTCTCCGTAGTTGCAGACAATTAGTCCATGGTTTCAAATGAGTGTCATTAAGGGGGACATGTAGATGTTAAAAAGAAGTGGGGAGAGGCACGAGCCTTGTAGTAGGCCACAGATGTTTTGGGTGTTCATGGTAAATGGTAGGTAAGTTATTTCTGTTCTGTTTCTGAGGAAAGATTTTAGCCATTGTAAAGTGGAGTCTTTTACACTGCATTCCTACAGTCTCTCAATTAATGCTGTGTGTCTGATTATATTGAACGCAGCTGATATGTCCAATAGTATGTGGGCAGATCATGTAATGTTGTCTGTATTTATTTTTAGGTCAGGATAGAGGTGCTGATTCTGTTCCTCTCATTGGTCTGAAGCCGACTTGCGAGTGGTTGAGTATTCTGTTTGTTCCCACATGGTTTAGTAGGATTTTGTATACATGGTGCTCCATTAGCTTTGCTGTGTATGGTAGATTGGTTATCGGTTTGTAGTTCATGGGTCTTCCATGCTACCTGTTTTGTTTTTTAGGAGTGGCTTGATGTAAGCTGATTTGAAATATTTCAGTACTATTCATGGGTTTAGGGATAGTTTCATGATTACCGGAAGTACAATGCTGGGGTGCTCTGGTTGAGGATTTCTTTGTAGATGCCTGGGGGGCATAGGTCATTGGGGAATCCAGCAAGGTTTGTGTAATTTATTAGTGTGGAGAAAATATCTTCATCTATGGGTTCACATCTGTCGAGTGTTGCTGCATTTATGGCATGCTGGTTGTTGGTGGTTCCATATTTGTACTTGTGTTTATTATTGCATGTCTTGCTTCAATGGTCTGTTGGATTGTTTCTATATTTGTTCTTATGTATTTGGTGATGTTGTCACATAGTGATTGTGATGTTATTATGCCTTTGTTGCAAGATGTAGGGTTTTTGATTTCTTTGATTATTTTGAAGAGTTCTTTTTGTGGGTTTGTTGCCGATTGGATTCTTGTGGTGTAGTATGCTTTATTTGCTTTAAGGACTGCTGATTTGTATATTCGGAGTGGTCGTTGGTATTTACTTTTGTCAGATTGATTACAATGGTTTGTTTTTCTGAGTTCCCTGAGTTCTTATGTGAACCATGTTGCAGCCATTTATTTTGCAGTGGCTGTGAAAGGTTTTGCTGGTGCTAATTAGTCTAGGGCCTCTGGCATCCAGGCGTCATGTTTTTTTTCCGGCTGAGGCAGGGGTCATTCTGGTTGCTGGTCAAAACTCTTCCAGTTTCATTTGTTATTAGTGTGCAGTATTGTGTTTCCAGGCAGTATGTGCGTAGGGAGTTTGACAGTGAATGGGGTTAGGTGGTGAATACTCCATATCATTGGTACTGAAGCAGCGGTGGTAGAAAGTCAGTCTCTGAAGACGATTGCGTCCAAGGTGTGCCCAGCATTGTCGGTGGATCCATTTACTATTTACTAGAAGTGGAGTGTTTCCAGAAGGGCGCTGAGTGAGTTTGCTGTGGTTTCCTTCTCTCTTTCAAACCAAATGTGGAAATCCCCCACAACGATTAAGTTATTGTGAAAGGTGAAAAGGTTGGCAATGGAGTCAGTGAGCTTTGTTGCAGAGTTCGGGTTGTAGGATGCTGGTCTGTAGGTCAGAAGGAACAGTACATTGGCTTGGTTGTTGAGCAAGATCTTGATAAGGAGGAATTTGAAGTCTTCTATTTCGATTGTGGGGTGTTGTGTTGGGCAGATGTGGTCTTTGTGCGCCATTGCGATTCTGCCTCCTCTTCGGTTTTCTCTGTTGGCGTGTATTAGTTTGAAATTGTCTGGTATGGCTTTGTGGGTGATTAATTTAGGAGGTCATCCATTTCTGTGGTGTCTTTCTATACTAGGAAAAATGGATGGGCCCTACCACTGTGGTGTACCAGGGTGTCTGCCTCGCTATGGCTGTTGGAGATAGCCTCCGCTTCGGGATTGGGTTGAGAATTTGTTGTAGTGTATTTCCAGGGGTGGGTTCCGTCTTGGGTTAGTTATTTCCTGGTCTCCAGTTAAATCAGTGTATTTCAATACTTTCTTGGTTTCCTTTTAATTTGGTGTGGTCCGACGTGCAGTGCTGTCTGTCTTGCTCTGATTGTTGTGCATCTGCTTAAGGTTAGAGGTTAGTGAATGCATTTGTATGCAGTGAATGAGTCTCAGCCTCAGAGTCTTGTAGAGCCTGGGCATTTCTGTCACTGCGGTTTAGTCGCAGTACGGGGTTCAAAGTTGCAGATGTCTCTCTCTGGTGGTTGTGTTTCCTTCGTGGGGTTTCTTTAGTTATGGTCCTTGAGCCTTCTGTGTTGATGAATCACTTGGATAAGAGTGTTCTCCCACTAGCTAGACTCTTCTTAGTGTTGAAGAGTGATTTAGATTGGAGTTGTTTTCCCGTTGGTTTGATCTTTCCTTATGCGGTCCTGTATGGTATCTCTTCCGTGGTTCTCTCAGAGGTAGTTAAGTCTCAGTCTTGTAGCCTCATGGGGCTTGGGCTACTCGGGATGCTGGGGTTTTAGTTTTGAATCCCTTTCTGTGGTTGCTGTGTTGTGTCTCAGAGTCTCTTTGTAAAGGGTCTTGATCCCTGTTGTTTTTATTTGTTGTTTTTTTATAATTGTTTTCATTTATATAGCGCACAAAAACCTGCAGGCATCGAGGCACTGTTACAGGTACCAGTTACATGCATGTGTTTACTAAACACAGTAATCCCACTCAAGGCGATACATTCACCTCCCTACTCAGTGGGATATATATAGTATATTGTTATCATATAGCAAGTTTGATTATGCAAACTATTGAATTCGCCAGGAAAACATATATGGTTATCAAGTAGTGAAACAATGTACCTAAGTAAGCTGTGATCGATATATATATGTCACAAAACGATTATTTATTATTTAAGATGTTCATCATAAAAAACCTTAAGATGATTTAAAACATAAACACAAACATATAACTTACAACTATATATGTTACTCAGTCAAAGATACTTTTATTCGGTTTTGACCTTCAAGTTCCAAAAAACAGTTCATACATAGAAACACCCAAATACATATATAAAAACATAAGATGTGAATCAGTGAAGTGTTCCGTGCAAAGCTTAGAATTGTTACCTCATGGGAGTGGACAGATACACACAATCACAAATCAACAAGTGCAAATCAGCAGTATATTTCATACACAATTCCCAAGTTTAGCTGCCCATAGGGGGAGAGATGCACAAAATTACTTAGCATAAAAGTACTGAAATTATGAATAAAACTTAGACAGAGCTCCATAAGACAGCACATAGTTAGTGCACATCTGTTAAAAAGCTGTAATATTAAGGCAATAGTGACCAAGGAGAGCAAATACTTGCAGCCTCTGTCACTTATTCATCATTGGTCGTATTACCCCAGCCATTCTTCAAGGTCTTATTTCTCAAAGCCACGCCCTGTAGATAAAACATGCAGTTCCAAAAACCACATAAGAGAGCAGACATTCTCTTAAATTACCTTAAAGCAGGTATTACCTGGCAAATATCTGCATTGTTCAAAATAGGTCACAGGTACATACATCTCAGATAACGTGTTTTATTGCAAATTAATAGAAAGTGCAAAATATTTTTTATATAGGATCCACACATTGGGCAGAGGTCAGATTGCGTCCCCTGCCATCTCTTGGTTATACAGACTACTGGCAAAAAAACAAAGCCTGAATCGGACATAAAGAGATTTCTCCATTGGCAAAAGAATGGTATCCAAATAAACCTTAAACCCTAATTCCGCTATAGTTTCAAGATATTCCATACCGAATTTCAACTTTGTGACATCAACTATCAAATCTTCATACATTAACATGTTAGCCTTCGTTTTCAGGGTGTTCAAATCCCATAGCTCGGGTACCTAGGGCTTATTCAACAAATCTGGCATGTCCAGTTGGAGGAGACGTGCCTTCACATGTACAAGCCACTTTAAACGTATTCCCCCTTCAAGGATCATATCATGGGACAGAGCATTCCTATATTTCTCTAGCCCCTCTCTGTTCCATACCCTGACCCAAAACAGTATTGGTTTGAATGAAATCCGAGCCGATACCTTACTGTTATCAAGTTCTCGGTGGACCAGAGCTGATGGGGCTGACACAGAGAAGAGCAATTGTTTCTTAAAAAAATTATTTTCGCATATTGACAACTCTGAGGTGTTAACGTGACCCCACAGTTCAGAGTTATATGTAGACGCTGGTATGGCTTGTTTGTGGAGTAATTCCAAGGCAGGAGAAATTTCACCTCTATCATGTTTGACAAAAAAAGACTGAATTCCATCACAGTATTTAGTCAAAGAGAGTGCTGATTTAGCTACCTGTGGCTCCCAGCTACCAGAGTCCTCAAAACACACTCTAAGATAGTCAAAATGTACAGCCCTGCCTTACTCCAACATTTACCCCAAACCCCTCGGTCTGCTCACCATCCCAACCCATATCTAACTGTCGCTTTATTGGCAGAATATGAAGAGCATATAATGGGCCACCAAATTAGTCGGTGTCCACACTTAAAAGGATGTTCCACAATAGCTCTCTTGAAACGGTATCAAAAGCTGTTTTTTGGGTTCAGGAAGACCACATAGAGGTACATTTTCTTTAAGATGGTATATTTAGCAATGATCAAAAAAAGGATGAAACTGATCTATTGTACCTCTTTTTGTCCTAAACCCAGCCTGGAGGTAACTAACCACTTATTCCCGGTCTGCGCACTCCTGGAAAATGTAAGGATAAGTTTCCCAAAGAGCTTACCAACACCGTCCAAATAGGAAATGGGGTGATAGTTGGCTGTGGAGTCTTTACCACCCCTTTTATAGATCGGTACGATTGTCGTCCTGCGCCAGGAGGCTGGTATCTCACTGCTACGCAAGATAGCATTGAACAGCCTACACAGCAACCAGAGCCCATATCAGTACCTCATCCTTAAAGAGGTCTACAGGAATCTAATCAGTGCCTGTCACCTTGTGGTATTTTAGGGTATTACGTATAGCCGCCACCTAACCAACAGAAAATAAAAAGCTAGCTCTTTATAAACTGCCAAACTTGGGGCAGGTTGGATTTTATCTTGGTAAAGATGTGAAAAATGGCTTCACCATTCAAAATCACCAATGCCATATTGCAAGTCTCTATTCCTATTTAATTCCTTGTTGGTAACCAACTTCAGAAGGAGCAAGTATCCCGTGCTCGCAGGGCACCATGTCGCCTGTCCCATTGTTCAATCACAAACTCTCTCTTTTTCCTCCCAAATAGCTCTTTTTATATTTTAATCTTACAGCTCGTAGGACAAATGTATCAATCCCCAGTGGACTATCTATACAAAACACAATCTCCCTTTTAGCACTGTGACAGGCAACCTGCCTTAAAAAAGAAAGGTTTCTTTACTTCATATGCGGGAAAGATACAAGGGGAGCTAAATTCATTTTAAGTTGCTCAAATTCACCCAGTACTGTGTTATCATTTGAATCTATATCACAGATTGCACTGAGATTACTCAAAATGGAGGCATAAATATGGGTGACTTTGAGCCCTGTTTAGCAAGTTAACCCATCTAACCCCCTTTTGAGCATGACCAGTTAATACCATCGGCTAGTCAACATGATGCTCCGTAATCCAATCCTCCCCTACTGTGACCCATGATTTCCGCTAATAGGGGGTAATAGTCACTCTCTGGTGTATCACGGATTGAGAAATTTACCAACCCTGGCCCATAATTTCCTGATATTAATATATAATCAATCAGGGATCTCCAATTAACACCCCATAAAGTTTGTTTTGCAAGCTGGTTGCTTTCAAGGCAGCCATTACAGGCACTTAAATTCAGTTTGAACAGAATGCACACCGACTCTAAAGCAAGATGATGTACACAGCGGGGAGGGGTGGCAATAAGAGATGGAATATGCCAAGCCTCATCTTGATCATCCCAAACACCTATAAGATCATTGTGGGGTTCCACCTGGAGATTAAAATCCCCCACCACAACAATACAATGATGGCATTGCAAGGACAGGCTCATGGCTTCAGCTAATTTCTGAAGACACGCCAAAGTCATCAATCTATTGTACAAATTAAATAGATATACCACATTGTACTCAGCCATCCATATCTTCAAAAATTCTAAATCCGGTAAACTAGAATCAACAACCTCCACCTTTCAACCAGGAGTGACATCAACCCAAACCAATAGCCCACCACTGGGTCTACCTCGAGGCCTCTTTGAAGCTGCAACATGGAAAGACTGGTAGCCCTGCATACTAACAGGTAAAGATCATCTACCAATTCCTAGGATACCAACGACAATTTAATGACCTCAAATCCTGTATTAGGAATAGTGACCCTAGAGCACTTGACAATATCATTTCTAATGATCGAGAGACATCCCTTTGTGTGATGAATCCAAAAAATACATTTATTCTTCGAGACTTCTTGGTTCTCAAACTCATTAGGAGCAAGTTTGGGCACATTGACCATCACAAAGAAGGTGCCTCCTTCCCCTCTCCTGGTTAGATCATCATGGTTTAACTTCCTCAGATGCCCAGTTGTCCCTCCCACATCAAAGTTTAGGCCTGTTAGGGGCGGGCAAAAGGGTGCTCCATGTGAACCAGTGGGAATTGGCATTTCTTCCCAAAAGTGTGTGTCTGTTTGCCCATCGGTCACATAGAGCACTCGGCCACCCAACTTGGGTGCTAATGCCCGCGGAGGGATTACACAAACCACCAGAGGCTTGGCTGAAGGCATAATTGGAACAGGTCCATTGTGTTGACTATGACCATTACTTTTGGTCAATGAAATAACTAACCCATTCAGGTCTTTGTGTTCCCCCAATACACCATTCAAATGGCTATAAATGGTATTGATAATTATGTCCTTGAATGAAGAAAATATATTTTCTAATTGACATAATACCTTGCTATTGTCTACATCACTGCCACTAGGGCCCAAATCAGAGGGGTATGTCTATGTGCCCATTTTAAATAGATAGGAGGCCGAGCCCGTAGTTTGGACACCCTGTTTCTTTTCTCCTATAAGATTTACGGCACCTTGCAGGGGTTATACCTTACTGTCTTCTGCTGGGGTTCTACACAACACACCCCATTTATAGCAACATTTGTTCTGTAATAGGGGCACCAAATGATCTTGCCTTGTTATGTGAAGTCTAGACTTCAGACTCCCAGCTGCTTTCACCTTAGTCAAGACCGGGTCACAGAAGGAAATCAGGTCATCCCTTTCCATAGCCACACAATTAGAGGCGGAGCTCAACAGAGCTTTCTCTTCTCTCAAACCAATAATATCGATATTCCGTTCTCCACGGAAATTATAGCCTTGGAGCCTGAAAAGCTTAACGGGACGACTGGGCATCAATATCATATAGGAAGTCTTTAATGTCAGTAATTAGAAGATTAACCTCATTAATCGGTTTAAAAGGTTTAGAGAATGTACTCTTTTACTCTGTCCCCCCCCCCCAGAATAGCATTCTCTGCTTTCCTTTTCAACATATTAAAAAGCAAAAATAATTATATAAAATATAGGGGCTAAAATACACGCAAAAATCTTCAATATTACCAAACTTTAACAACAGATTACACTTAAAAAGTACACTGATGCAAAAAATGTGCACAAAAAAATAGTCTGATTTCGGTTAGAGAGAGGCACTCCCGACTGGCTAAAGGGGCATCCAGATTACGCCCCCCCGCCAGTAATCCTGTTTTCCAATGGGGGAAGACCAGAGTGTTGCATGGCACCCCTGTGAGGGGCCATGGTACGTTCCATGGAGGTATGTGGTCACATGGTTACCCATGTGACCAACCTAATAAAAGGTCCGAGCCGCTTCCGGCTCGGCAGTCACGAGTGAACCTGACTCCGCGTGGTGTGTTGTGTTGGTGCCTGGGGGGTGCCTCGCCACGTGTGCTGGGCCCAAGGTCGGGGCCCAGCTGGAGGACGGTGCCCCTGCCGGGCAACGCCGTCCGGACGGTGCCCCTGCCGGGCAACGCCGTCCCTGTGGGTCCCCCAACCATGTGAGGCGGGTTGGGGTGCGACCCCGGCCTGGGTGCCCCCAGAGCCGGGGCCGCGGTGGCCAGGTGGACCTGGCCACGTGTGTGGAGCTCCGGTGTCCCGGAGCGGGTGGGACGAACCCCCACCCTTCATCAAGCGGCGTGATCGCCGCACGGCAGCGTGTGTCGTCGGGTGCTGCCCGACACGAATATGGGGCTGCCCGGTGGACCGGGACAGCCCCCAACAATGGCGACGAGGGCTGGAGCCCTGCGTGTGAGGCGGCGTCGGCCGCGATGTGGAGGAGCGGAGATTCTCCCCCCCTATCCCCGTGGAGGAAAGAAGTTTCTGCGGCGTCGGCCGCGAGAGGGGGGAGAAGTGTGCGGCCCGCGCCGCAGTGAAGAACGCGGGGGCTGCCTCTTTCCCCGTCGGGGGGGAGGGTGCCCCGGCGTCGGCCGCAGCGAGGAGCGGCTGGCATCGCCGCAGGAGGGGGATGCCGGTTCCCCTCCCCAAGGAGCGCTGGTGCGGCTGATGTCGCCGCGGGGAAGGAGAAGGAGGCGGGCCCAACACCAGCTGGGCCCGCAAGGAAATCATGGTGGGCGAGCGGCCCGCCCGTCCCCCGAGGGAGACGGAAGAAGCCCGCGGCATTGGCCGCGTGGGTGGCTGTGCCCCTCCCCCATCGTGGACCTCTCCCCGGCATCAGGGAGGAAGGAAACGAGGGGCCGCGGTACTGCGGAGGCGGCCCCGACAGAGGAGCGGCATCGGCCGTGGCACGGAGTTGGGGTGGGGCCGCCCAACAGCTGACGCGGCCCCCAACGGAAGGCGGGCCCATCATCAGCTGGGCCCGGGACGGGAAAAAAAAAAATGATGAAAAAAAAAAAGGAACGAAGGAGGCGGGCCCAGCACCAGCTGGGCTCGCAAGCACAATAGAGTGCTCGCCCCGAGGAGCGGGCGGAGAGCTGCCTGCCCCCCCACCCGCAGGCCGCGGCAAACATCGCCGCCGGAAAAAAAATAAGGCAGCGGGCCCAGCACCAGCTGGGCTCGCAAGGAAGCTGCCCGCCCCGTGTGGGGTGATCCTGCGGCGTCGCAGCACCGTGAGGTGGGCTGTCTGCCCCCCCAACTGGAGGAAAGCATGCGGCAGTGCCCTTCAAGAGCATGGGCCTGCCGTGCAAAGAAAAGGGGAAACGAGAATGCAGGCCCCCAGGCCCCTGCAAGGAGGAACAGGGTTTTCTCTGCCACCCTGCCACGATCTCCTCTCCGTGCAAGTGGACTTGGCCGATGTGGCCCCTGGGCCTCCCCAGGTGCGGCTTTGCCGGTGTTTTGTGTAATTGTGTAGTAACTGTCCTAAATGAACTCTGGTGAGGGTGCGAGCTGGTTTCCGGCGACTCCATACGGAAGGTGGACCTCATGAGTGACATTCCCCCGGAAGACTGTGAGCCGGCAGACATGGACTTGCTTAAAATGGTCCAGTTAGTGGGCAATGTTGTGTGGTGCCCACCTGCAGGCTCCGAGTGCTTTATGTGGTGCCAGTAGCCCTCACTGGTGCCGTTTAGTGACATGAGAGCCACTCACCCAGGTTAATAAAGGGTGTGCAAAGTAGTCGAGTGGCTCCAGTAGTAGTAGTGGTAGTCGTGGTGGAATTTTGGAGTTTTTGCATTGTGTTATGAAAAAGGAGGAGTGTTGCATGGCACCCCTGTGAGGGGCCATGGTACGTTCCATGGAGGTATGTGGTCACATGGTTACCCATGTGACCAACCTAATAAAAGGTCCGAGCCGCTTCCGGCTCGGCAGTCACGAGTGAACCTGACTCCGCGTGGTGTGTTGTGTTGGTGCCTGGGGGGTGCCTCGCCACGTGTGCTGGGCCCAAGGTCGGGGCCCAGCTGGAGGACGGTGCCCCTGCCGGGCAACGCCGTCCGGACGGTGCCCCTGCCGGGCAACGCCGTCCCTGTGGGTCCCCCAACCATGTGAGGCGGGTTGTGGTGCGACCCCGGCCTGGGTGCCCCCAGAGCCGGGGCCGCGGTGGCCAGGTGGACCTGGCCACGTGTGTGGAGCTCCGGTGTCCCGGAGCGGGTGGGACGAACCCCCACCCTTCATCAAGCGGCGTGATCGCCGCACGGCAGCGTGTGTCGTCGGGTGCTGCCCGACACGAATATGGGGCTGCCCGGTGGACCGGGACAGCCCCCAACACAGAGTACCGGGCAACAACAGTCACTATTTTTCTGAACGTCCCATTCCGTGCCGTCAAAAAGAAGTCAAGCTTCCACGCTTTCGGGTTCATGGCTTACCAGTCCTGGTATGGGTGTGTTTTTGGAGCTACTTCTGGAAGTAAATGAGAATTGATGGTAGCTGGATAACGGGAAGCAGATCCTACTTAGCATCACTCCAAAAGCCTGCGCCTCTCAAAAGCCGCCCTTCACAGCCGGGTTTATATACAAATGAAATGACACAATAAATTCAAACAATCTAAAACATTTGGAAATGTCAAAGCTAATATTGTTAATATAGGTCAGCTGTGTACATTTCTTCCAAGCCCTACATGTACATATTTCTGTCCTGTTGGCCCACACGATGCTGGACATTTATCAGGGGCTTTACTAATAGCGTTGTATGCAAAAGATGAACCTGGAACACTTTCTCATTTCTTAGTGTTCACAAAGGTCTTCCTGATTATTTCCTAAACACAAAGGAAACATGTGGGGTCTAAACCAGGTAGCAGATGCGCTTAGGTTAGTAATCAGGTACCACAATAGTAATTGAAAACAGCTGCAGATACAGGCACTAGGTAGGTTAACCACAGCATAATGGTATATCAAGTCAACAGAAAAGTGTGCCAGTGTTGAATGCACTTGTATCAAAATAATAAATGTATGTCAGAAAATATTAAAGACTCAATGTGTCAACTTTTGCATTTGTCAGCATGTTTTATTGCACACACTAAAAGTTTGACTAATATTTGCCTAATGTTTGCCAACATGAGTTTCGACCTATTTGGTCTTTATCAAGGCAAAACACATTCTCATAGGATAGCCAGTCACAGTAAAAATGATAAACAATTTTATATATATATATATATATATATATATTACATGGCCACAGTAGTGGCCATGTAGTTATGGTTAAGTTGGTGTTTCCATAGGAAGAGCACATTTTGGGTGGCTTTTAACTTCGCTCTCCCTGGACGAATCCTCACTAAACTTTGCAAAAAAAGTATTTGGGTCATTCTGAATTTTTCTGCAAAGTGTGGTGAGGATTCGTCCAGGGGGGGCAAAGTTATAGGGGGGTCCCAAAACTTATTTTTTCCCATAGACGGAATGGGAAATTTTTTTTGCTCGCGTCTACAGCCCAAACCGCTGGACGGATTTTCACCAAATTTGGACCAGGAGCAGCGGCTTGGTCCCGAAAGCGTGCTTTTGCAAATTTGGTGAAAATCCGTCCTGTAGTTTTTTAAAAAATGACCAAAAAGTAGGTAAAAAAAATTAGTGATATCTGTGTTCGCTTCGCAGACACACTTCCCTGTTCGATCCGCGGACAGTGTCCTGATTGGTCCATTGACTTGCGTGATGTCCGCTGACATGCAACGTGTTCGCTGACTGGGCGACGTGGAGTGTGAAGCGCATCAGATTTTCGGTAGTGCCCGCCATCTTGGATTCGCGGACGTCCGCGGACAGCGCGGTGAAACTTTGTTCAAAATTTGTATTTAGTAGAGTGTGTTGGTGTGTAGGAGTGTTTGGGGAGGGTGGGAGTGTATGAGATAGGATGAAAGTTGTGTTTTTTTATGTGTTAGACGTTCTTTTTGTGTTCGATTTGTCTGCGGACATCACGGGTGTTCTGAAATGTTCTAAATAAACTGAATGGGGGGTGTTCTGAGGACTCAATATGTGTCCGTTTTGTTCGCAAGCAAGCTGCAACTGTTCTAAGAACACTCGCGGTGTCCTGAAATGTTCGCAAATAAACAAAATGGGGGTGTTCGGAAGACGTTTCTAAGAACACTTGCGGTGTCCGGGGAATGTTCGTAGGGGGTGTCCTGAGGACGCTGTCCGTATTGTTCGTTGTCAAGTTGAATGTGTTCTAAGAACACTTGCGGTGTCCTGAAATGTTCGCAAATACACAAAATGGGGGTGTTCTGAAGACGTTGTCGAACACTAGCTGTGTCCTGAAATGTTCGCAAATATGAATGGGGGGTTGTGGCTGGCAAGTTCGATGTCTTCTAAGAACACTCGCGTTGTCCTGAAATGTTCGCAAATAAACAAAATGGGGGTGTCCTGAGGACGCTGTCCGTATTGTTCTCTGTCAAGTTGAATGTGCTCTAAGAACACTTACAGTGTCCTGAAATGTTCGCAAATAAACAAGATGGTGGTGTTCTGAAGACGCTTCTAAGAACACTCGCGGTGTCCTGAAATGTTCGCAAATAAACAAAATGGGGGTGTTCTGAGGACGCTGTCCGTATTGTTCTCTGTCACGTTGAATGTGTTCTAAGAACACTCGCGGTGTCCTGAAATGTTCGCAAATAAACAAAATGGGGGTGTTCTGAAGAAGTTTCAAAGAACACTCGCGGTGTCCGGGGAATGTTCGTAGGGGGTGTCCTGAGGACGCTGTCCGTATTGTTCTCTGCCAAGGTGAATGTGTTCTAAGAACACTCGCGGTGTCCTGAAATGTTTGCAAATAAACAAGATGGTGGTGTTCTGAAGACGCTTCTAAGAACACTTGCGGTGTCCTGAAATGTTCGCAAATAAACAAAATGGGGGTGTCCTGAGGACGCTGTCCGTATTGTTCTCTGTCAAGTTGAATGTGTTCTAAGAACACTCGCAGTGTCCTGAAATGTTCGCAAATAAACAAGATGGTGGTGTTCTGAAGACACTTCTAAAAACACTCGCGGTGTCCTGAAATGTTCGCAAATAAACAAAATGGGGGTGTTCTGAGGACGCTGTCCGTATTGTTCTCTGTCACGTTGAATGTGTTCTAAGAACACTAGCGGTGTCCTGAAATGTTCGCAAATAAACAAAATGGGGGTGTTCTGAAGACGTTTCTAAGAACACTCACGGTGTCCGGGGAATGTTTGTAGGGGGTGTCCTGAGGACGCTGTCCGTATTGTTCTCTGTCAAGTTGAATGTGTTCTAAGAACACTCGCGGTGTCCTGAAATGTTCGCAAATACACAAAATGGGGGTGTTCTGAAGACGTTGTCGAACACTCGCTGTGTCCTGAAATGTTTGCAAATATGAATTGGGGGGTTGTGGCTGGCAAGTTGAATGTGTTCTAAGAACACTCGCGGTGTCCTGAAATGTTCGCAAATAAACAAAATGGGGGTGTCCTGAGGACGCTGTCCGTGTTATTCTCTGTCAAGTTGAATGTGTTCTAAGAACACTCGCGGTGTCCTGAAATGTTCGCAAATAAACAAAATGGGGGTGTCCTGAGGACACTGTCCGTATTGTTCTCTGTCAAGTTGAATGTGTTCTAAGAACATTCGCGGTGTCCTGAAATGTTCGCAAATAAACAAAATGGGGGTGTTCTGAAGACGTTTCTAAGAACACTTGCGGTGTCCTGGAATGTTCGTAGGGGGTGTCCTGAAGGCGTAGTCCGTATTGTTCGCTGGCAAGTTGAATGTGTTCTAAGAACACTCGCGGTGTCCTGAAATGTTCGCAAATAAACAAAATGGGGGTGTTCTGAAGACGTTTTAAGAACACTCGCGGTGTCCTGGAATGTTCGTAGGGGGTGTCCTAAAGGCGTAGTCCGTATTGTTTGCTGGCAAGTTGAATGTGTTCTAAGAACACTCGCTGTGTCCTGAAATGTTCGCAAATAAAGAAAATTGGGGTGTTCTGAAGACGTTGTCGAACACTCGCTGTGTCTTGAAATGTTTGCAAATATGAATGGGGGTTGTGGCTGGCAAGTTGAATGTGTTCTAAGAACACTCGCGGTGTCCTGAAATGTTCGCAAATAAACAAAATGGGGGTGTCCTGAGGACGCTGTCCGCATTGTTCTCTGTCAAGTTGAACGTGTTCTAAGAACACTCGCGGTGTCCTGAAATGTTTGCAAATAAACAAGATGGTGGTGTTCTGAAGACGCTTCTAAGAACATTCGGTGTCCTGAAATGTTCGCATATAAACAAAATGGGGGTGTTTTGAGGACGCTCTCCGTATTGTTCTCTGTCACGTTGAATGTGTTCTAAGAACACTCGCGGTGTCCTGAAATGTTCGCAAATAAACAAAATGGGGGTGTTCTGAAGACCTTTCTAAGAACACTCGCGGTGTCCGGGGAATGTTCGTAGGGGGTGTCCTGAGGACGCTGTCCGTATTGTTCGTTGTCAAGTTGAATGTGTTCTAAGAACACTTGCGGTGTCCTGAAATGTTCGCAAATACACAAAATGGGGGTGTTCTGAAGACGTTGTCGAACACTCGCTGTGTCCTGAAATGTTCGCAAATATGAATGGGGGGTTGTGACTGGCAAGTTGAATGTGTTCTAAGAACACTCGCAGTGTCCTGAAATGTTCGCAAATAAACAAAATGGGGGTGTCCTGAGGACGCTGTCCGTATTGTTCTCTGTCAAGTTGAATGTGTTCTAAGAACACTCGCAGTGTCCTGAAATGTTTGCAAATAAACAAGATGGAGTTGTTCTGAAGACGCTTCTAAGAACACTCGTGGTTTCCTAAAATGTTCGCAAATAAACAAAATGGGGGTGTCCTGAGGACACTGTCCGTATTTTTCTCTGTCAAGTTGAGTGTGTTCTAAGAACACTCGCGGTGTCCTGAAATGTTCGCAAATAAACAAAATGGGGGTGTTCTGAAGACGTTTCTAAGAACACTTGCGGTGTGTTGGAATGTTCGTAGAGGGTGTCCTGAAGGCATAGTCCGTATTGTTTGCTGGCAAGTTGAATGTGTTCTAAGAACACTCGCTGTGTCCTGAAATGTTCGCAAATATGAATGGGGGGTTGTGGCTGGCAAGTTGAATGTGTTCTAAGAACACTTGCGGTGTCCTGAAATGTTCGCAAATAAACAAAATGGGGGTGTCCTGAGGACGCTGTCCGTATTGTTCTCTGCCAAGGTGAATGTGTTCTAAGAACACTCGCGGTGTCCTGAAATGTTTGCAAATAAACAAGATGGTGGTGTTCTGAAGACGCTTCTAAGAACACTTGCGGTGTCCTGAAATGTTCGCAAATAAACAAAATGGGGGTGTCCTGAGGACGCTGTCCGTATTGTTCTCTGTCAAGTTGAATGTGTTCTAAGAACACTCGCAGTGTCCTGAAATGTTCGCAAATAAACAAGATGGTGGTGTTCTGAAGACACTTCTAAAAACACTCGCGGTGTCCTGAAATGTTCGCAAATAAACAAAATGGGGGTGTTCTGAGGACGCTGTCCGTATTGTTCTCTGTCACGTTGAATGTGTTCTAAGAACACTAGCGGTGTCCTGAAATGTTCGCAAATAAACAAAATGGGGGTGTTCTGAAGACGTTTCTAAGAACACTCACTGTGTCCGGGGAATGTTTGTAGGGGGTGTCCTGAGGACGCTGTCCGTATTGTTCTCTGTCAAGTTGAATGTGTTCTAAGAACACTCGCGGTGTCCTGAAATGTTCGCAAATACACAAAATGGGGGTGTTCTGAAGACGTTGACGAACACTCGCTGTGTCCTGAAATGTTTGCAAATATGAATTGGGGGGTTGTGGCTGGCAAGTTGAATGTGTTCTAAGAACACTCGCGGTGTCCTGAAATGTTCGCAAATAAACAAAATGGGGGTGTCCTGAGGACGCTGTCCGTGTTATTCTCTGTCAAGTTGAATGTGTTCTAAGAACACTCGCGGTGTCCTGAAATGTTCGCAAATAAACAAAATGGGGGTGTCCTGAGGACACTGTCCGTATTGTTCTCTGTCAAGTTGAATGTGTTCTAAGAACATTCGCGGTGTCCTGAAATGTTCGCAAATAAACAAAATGGGGGTGTTCTGAAGACGTTTCTAAGAACACTTGCGGTGTCCTGGAATGTTCGTAGGGGGTGTCCTGAAGGCGTAGTCCGTATTGTTCGCTGGCAAGTTGAATGTGTTCTAAGAACACTCGCGGTGTCCTGAAATGTTCGCAAATAAACAAAATGGGGGTGTTCTGAAGACGTTTTAAGAACACTCGCGGTGTCCTGGAATGTTCGTAGGGGGTGTCCTAAAGGCGTAGTCCGTATTGTTTGCTGGCAAGTTGAATGTGTTCTAAGAAGACTCGCTGTGTCCTGAAATGTTCGCAAATAAAGAAAATTGGGGTGTTCTGAAGACGTTGTCGAACACTCGCTGTGTCTTGAAATGTTTGCAAATATGAATGGGGGTTGTGGCTGGCAAGTTGAATGTGTTCTAAGAACACTCACGGTGTCCTGAAATGTTCGCAAATAAACAAAATGGGGGTGTCCTGAGGACGCTGTCCGCATTGTTCTCTGTCAAGTTGAACGTGTTCTAAGAACACTCGCGGTGTCCTGAAATGTTTGCAAATAAACAAGATGGTGGTGTTCTGAAGACGCTTCTAAGAACATTCGGTGTCCTGAAATGTTCGCATATAAACAAAATGGGGGTGTTTTGAGGACGCTCTCCGTATTGTTCTCTGTCACGTTGAATGTGTTCTAAGAACACTCGCGGTGTCCTGAAATGTTCGCAAATAAACAAAATGGGGGTGTTCTGAAGACGTTTCTAAGAACACTCGCGGTGTCCGGGGAATGTTCGTAGGGGGTGTCCTGAGGACGCTGTCCGTATTGTTCGTTGTCAAGTTGAATGTGTTCTAAGAACACTTGCGGTGTCCTGAAATGTTCGCAAATACACAAAATGGGGGTGTTCTGAAGACGTTGTCGAACACTCGCTGTGTCCTGAAATGTTCGCAAATATGAATGGGGGGTTGTGACTGGCAAGTTGAATGTGTTCTAAGAACACTCGCAGTGTCCTGAAATGTTCGCAAATAAACAAAATGGGGGTGTCCTGAGGACGCTGTCCGTATTGTTCTCTGTCAAGTTGAATGTGTTCTAAGAACACTCGCAGTGTCCTGAAATGTTCGCAAATAAACAAGATGGAGTTGTTCTGAAGACGCTTCTAAGAACACTCGTGGTTTCCTAAAATGTTCGCAAATAAACAAAATGGGGGTGTCCTGAGGACACTGTCCGTATTTTTCTCTGTCAAGTTGAGTGTGTTCTAAGAACACTCGCGGTGTCCTGAAATGTTCGCAAATAAACAAAATGGGGGTGTTCTGAAGACGTTTCTAAGAACACTTGCGGTGTGTTGGAATGTTCGTAGAGGGTGTCCTGAAGGCATAGTCCGTATTGTTTGCTGGCAAGTTGAATGTGTTCTAAGAACACTCGCAGTGTCCTGAAATGTTCGCAAATAAACAAAATGGGGGTGTCCTGAGGACACTGTCCGTATTGTTCTCTGTCAAGTTGAATGTGTTCTAAGAACACTCGCGGTGTCCTGAAATGTTCGCAAATACACAAAATGGGGGTGTTCTGAAGACGTTGTCGAACACTCGCTGTGTCCTGAAATGTTTGCAAATATGAATGGGGGGTTGTGGCTGGCAAGTTGAATGTGTTCTAAGAACACTCCCGGTGTCCTGAAATGTTCGCAAATAAACAAAATGGGGGTGTCCTGAGGACGCTGTCCGTATTGTTCTCTGTCAAGTTGAATGTGTTCTAAGAACACTCGCGGTGTCCTGAAATGTTAGCAAATAAACAAGATGGTGGTGTTCTGAAGACGCTTCTAAGAACACTCGCGGTGTCCTGAAATGTTCGCAAATAAACAAAATGGGGGTGTCCTGAGGACACTGTCCGTATTGTTCTCTGTCAAGTTGAATGTGTTCTAAGAACACTCGCGGTGTCCTGAAATGTTAGCAAATAAACAAGATGGTGGTGTTCTGAAGACGCTTCTAAGAACACTTGCGGTGTCCTGAAATGTTCGCAAATAAACAAAATGGGGGTGTCCTGAGGACACTGTCCGTATTGTTCTCTGTCAAGTTGAATGTGTTCTAAGAACACTCGCAGTGTCCTGAAATGTTCGCAAATACACAAAATGGGGGTGTTCTGAAGACGTTGTCGAACACTCGCTGTGTCCTGAAATGTTCGCAAATATGAATGGGGGGTTGTGGCTGGCAAGTTGAATGTGTTCTACGAACCCTTCGGTGTCCTGAAATGTTCGCAAATAAACAAAATGGGGGTGTCCTGAGGACGCTGTCCGTATTGTTCTCTGTCAAGTTGAATGTGTTCTAAGAACACTCGCGGTGTCCTGAAATGTTCGCAAATACACAAAATGGGGGTGTTCTGAAGACGTTGTCGAACACACGCTGTGTCCTGAAATGTTCACAAATATGAATGGGGGGTTGTGGCTGGCAAGTTGAATGTGTTCTAAGAACACTTGTGGTGTCCTGAAATGTTCGCAAATAAACAAAATGGGGGTGTCCTGAGGATGCTGTCCGTATTGTTCTCTGTCAAGTTGAATGTGTTCTAAGAACACTTGCGGTGTCCTGAAATGTTCGCAAATAAACAAAATGGGGGTGTTCTGAAGAAGTTTCTAAGAACACTCGCGGTGTCCGGGGAATGTTCGTAGGGGGTGTCCTGAAGACGCTGTCTGTATTGTTCTCTGTCAAGTTGAATGTGTTCTAAGAACACTCGCGGTGTCCTGAAATGTTCGCAAATAAACAAAATGGGGGTGTTCTGAAGAAGTTTCTAAGAACACTCGCGGTGTCCGGGGAATGTTCTTAGGGGGTGTCCTGAGGACGCTGTCCGTATTGTTCTCTGTCAAGTTGAATGTGTTCTAAGAACACTCGCGGTGTCCTGAAATGTTCGCAAATACACAAAATGGGGGTGTTCTGAAGACGTTGTCGAACACTCGCTGTGTCCTGAAATGTTCACAAATATGAATGGGGGGTTGTGGCTGGCAAATTGAATGTGTTCTAAGAACACTTGTGGTGTCCTGAAATGTTCGCAAATAAACAAAATGGGGGTGTCCTGAGGACGCTGTCCGTATTGTTCTCTGTCAAGTTGAATGTGTTCTAAGAACACTCGCAGTGTCCTGAAATGTTCGCAAATAAACAAGATGGTGGTGTTCTGAAGACACTTCTAAGAACACTCGCGGTGTCCTGAAATGTTCGCAAATAAACAAAATGGGGGTGTTCTGAGGACGCTGTCCGTATTGTTCTCTGTCACGTTGAATGTGTTCTAAGAACACCCACGGTGTCCTGAAATGTTCGCAAATAAACAAAATGGGGGTGTTCTGAAGACGTTTCTAAGAACACTCGCGGTGTCCGGGGAATGTTCGTAGGGAGTGTCCTGAGGACGCTGCCCGTATTGTTCGTTGTCAAGTTGAATGTGTTGTAAGAACACTTGCGGTGACCTGAAATGTTCGCAAATACACAAAATGGGGGTGTTCTGAAGACGTTGTCGAACACTCGCTGTGTCCTGAAATGTTCGCAAATATGAATGGGGGGTTGTGGCTGGCAAGTTGAATGTGTTCTAAGTACACTCGCAGTGTCCTGAAATGTTCACAAATAAACAAAATGGGGGTGTCCTGAGGACGCTGTCCGTATTGTTCTCTGTCAAGTTGAATGTGTTCTAAAAACACTCGCGGTGTCCTGAAATGTTCGCAATTAAACAAGATGGTGGTGTTCTGAAGACGCTTCTAAGAACACTTGCGGTTTCCTGAAATGTTCGCAAATAAACAAAATGCGGGTGTCCTGAGGACGCTGTCAGTATTGTTCTCTGTCAAGTTGAATGTGTTCTAAGAACACTCGCGGTGTCCTGAAATGTTCGCAAATAAACAAGATGGTGGTGTTCTGAAGACGCTTATAAGAACACTTGCGGTGTCCTGAAATGTTCGCAAATAAACAAAATGGGGGTGTTCTGAGGACGCTGTCCGTATTGTTCTCTGTCACGTTGAATGTGTTCTAAGAACACTTGCGGTGTCCTGAAATGTTCGCAAATAAACAAAATGGGGGTGTCCTGAGGACACTGTCCGTATTGTTCTCTGTCAAGTTGAATGTGTTCTAAGAACACTCGCGGTGTCCTGAAATGTTCGCAAATAAACAAAATGGGGGTGTTCTGAAGACGTTTCTAAGAACACTCGCGGTGTCCTGGAATGTTTGTAGGGGGTGTCCTGAAGGCGTAGTCCGTATTGTTCGCTGGCAAGTTGAATGTGTTCTAAGAACACTCGCGGTGTCCTGAAATGTTTGCTAATAAACAAAATGGGGGTGTCCTGAGGACACTGTCCGTATTGTTCTCTGTCAAGTTGAATGTGTTCTAAGAACACTCGCGGTGTCCTGAAATGTTCGCAAATACACAAAATGGGGGTGTTCTGAAGATGTTGTCAAACACTCGCTGTGTCCTGAAATGTTGGCAAATATGAATGGGGGGTTGTGGCTGGCAAGTTGAATGTGTTCTAAGAACACTCGCGGTGTCCTGAAATGTTCGCAAATAAACAAAATGGGGGTGTCCTGAGGACGCTGTCCATATTGTTCTCTGTCAAGTTGAATGTGTTCTAAGAACACTCGCAGTGTCCTGAAATGTTCGCAAATAAACAAAATGGGGGTGTCCTGAGGACGCTGTCCGTATTGTTCTCGTTCAAGTTGAATGTGTTCTAAGAACACTCTCAGTGTCCTGAAATGTTCGCAAATAAACAAGATGGTGGTGTTCTGAAGATGCTTCTAAGAACACTCGCGGTTTCCTGAAATGTTCGCAAATAAACAAAATGGGGGTGTCCTGGGGACGCTGTCCGTATTGTTCTCTGTCAAGTTGAATGTGTTCTAAGAACACTCGCAGTGTCCTGAAATGTTCGCAAATAAACAAGATGGTGGTTTTCTGAAGACGCTTCTAAGAACACTTGCGGTGTCCTGAAATGTTCGCAAATAAACAAAATGGGGGTGTTCTGAGGACGCTGTCCGTATTGTTCTCTGTCACGTTGAATGTGTTCTAAGAACACTCGCAGTGTCCTGAAATGTTCGCAAATAAACAAAATGGGGGTGTTCTGAAGAAGTTTCTAAGAACACTCGCGGTGTCCGGGGAATGTTCGTAGGGGCTGTCCTGAGGACGCTGTCCGTATTGTTCTCTGTCAAGTTGAATGTGTTCTAAGAACACTCGCGGTGTCCTGAAATGTTCGCAAATACACAAAATGGGGGTGTTCTGAAGACGTTGTCGAACACTCGCTGTGTCCTGAAATGTTTGCAAATATGAATGGGGGGTTGTGGCTGGCAAGTTGAATGTGTTCTAAGAACACTCGCGGTGTCCTGAAATGTTCGCAAATAAACAAAATGGGGGTGTCCTGAGGACGCTGTCCGTATTGTTCTCTGTCAAGTTGAATGTGTTCTAAGAACACTCGCGGTGTCCTGAAATGTTCGCAAATACACAAAATGGGGGTGTTCTGAAGACGCTTCTAAGAACACTTGCGGTGTCCTGAAATGTTCGCAAATAAACAAAATGGGGGTGTCCTGAGGACACTGTCCGTATTGTTCTCTGTCAAGTTGAATGTGTTCTAAGAACACTGGCGGTGTCCTGAAATGTTCGCAAATACACAAAATGGGGGTGTTCTGAAGATGTTGTCGAACACTCGCTGTGTCCTGAAATGTTCGCAAATATGAATGGGGGGTTGTGGCTGGCAAGTTGAATGTGTTCTAAGAACACTCGCAGTGTCCTGAAATGTTCGCAAATAAACAAAATGGGGGTGTCCTGAGGACGCTGTCCGTATTGTTCTCTGTCAAGTTGAATGTGTTCTAAGAACACTCGCAGTGTCCTGAAATGTTCGCAAATAAACAAAATGGGGGTGTCCTGAGGACGCTGTCCGTATTGTTCTCTGTCAAGTTGAATGTGTTCTAAGAACACTCGCGGTGTCCTGAAATGTTCCCAAATAAACAAGATGGTGGTGTTCTGAAGACGCTTCTAAGAACACTCGCGGTTTCCTGAAATGTTCGCAAATAAACAAAATGGGGGTGTCCTGGGGACGCTGTCCGTATTGTTCTCTGTCAAGTTGAATGTGTTCTAAGAACACTCGCGGTGTCCTGAAATGTTCGCAAATAAACAAGATGGTGGTTTTCTGAAGACGCTTCTAAGAACACTTGCGGTGTCCTGAAATGTTCGCAAATAAACAAAATGGGGGTGTTCTGAGGACGCTGTCCGTATTGTTCTCTGTCACGTTGAATGTGTTCTAAGAACACTCGCGGTGTCCTGAAATGTTCACAAATAAACAAAATGGGGGCGTTCTGAAGAAGTTTCTAAGAACACTCGCGGTGTCCGGGGAATGTTCGTAGGGGGTGTCCTGAGGACGCTGTCCGTATTGTTCTCTGTCAAGTTGAATGTGTTCTAAGAACACTCGCGGTGTCCTGAAATGTTCGCAAATACACAAAATGGGGGTGTTCTGAAGACGTTGTCGAACACTCGCTGTGTCCTGAAATGTTTGCAAATATGAATGGGGGGTTGTGGCTGGCAAGTTGAATGTGTTCTAATAACACTCGCGGTGTCCTGAAATGTTCGCAAATAAACAAAATGGGGGTGTCCTGAGGACGCTGTCTGTATTGTTCTCTGTCAAGTTGAATGTGTTCTAAGAACACTCGCGGTGTCCTGAAATGTTCGCAAATAAACAAGATGGTGGTGTTCTGAAGACGCTTCTAAGAACACTTGCGGTGTCCTGAAATGTTCGCAAATAAACAAAATGGAGGTGTCTTGAGGACACTGTCCGTATTGTTCTCTGTCAAGTTGAATGTGTTCTAAGAACACTCGCGGTGTCCTGAAATGTTTGCAAATAAACAAAATGGGGGTGTTCTGAAGACGTTTCTAAGAACACTCACTGTGTCCTGGAATGTTCATAGGGGGTGTCCTGAAGGCGTAGTCCGTATTTTTCGCTGTCAAGTTGAATGTGTTCTAAGAACACTCGCAGTGTCCTGAAATGTTCGCAAATAAACAAAATGGGGGTGTCCTGAGGACGCTGTCCGTATTGTTCTCTGTCAAGTTGAATGTGTTCTAAGAACACTCGCGGTGTCCTGAAATGTTCGCAAATAAACAAGATGGTGGTGTTCTGAAGACGCTTCTAAGAACACTCGCGGTTTCCTGAAATGTTCGCAAATAAACAAAATGGGGGTGTCCTGGGGACGCTGTCCGTATTGTTCTCTGTCAAGTTGAATGTGTTCTAAGAACACTCGCGGTGTCCTGAAATGTTCGCAAATAAACAAGATGGTGGTTTTCTGAAGACGCTTCTAAGAACACTTGCGGTGTCCTGAAATGTTCGCAAATAAACAAAATGGGGGTGTTCTGAGGACGCTGTCCGTATTGTTCTCTGTCACGTTGAATGTGTTCTAAGAACACTCGCGGTGTCCTGAAATGTTCACAAATAAACAAAATGGGGGTGTTCTGAAGAAGTTTCTAAGAACACTCGCGGTGTCCGGGGAATGTTCGTAGGGGGTGTCCTGAGGACGCTGTCCGTATTGTTCTCTGTCAAGTTGAATGTGTTCTAAGAACACTCGCGGTGTCCTGAAATGTTCGCAAATACACAAAATGGGGGTGTTCTGAAGACGTTGTCGAACACTCGCTGTGTCCTGAAATGTTTGCAAATATGAATGGGGGGTTGTGGCTGGCAAGTTGAATGTGTTCTAATAACACTCGCGGTGTCCTGAAATGTTCGCAAATAAACAAAATGGGGGTGTCCTGAGGATGCTGTCTGTATTGTTCTCTGTCAAGTTGAATGTGTTCTAAGAACACTCGCGGTGTCCTGAAATGTTCGCAAATAAACAAGATGGTGGTGTTCTGAAGACGCTTCTAAGAACACTTGCGGTGTCCTGATATGTTCGCAAATAAACAAAATGGAGGTGTCTTGAGGACACTGTCCGTATTGTTCTCTGTCAAGTTGAATGTGTTCTAAGAACACTCGCGGTGTCCTGAAATGTTTGCAAATAAACAAAATGGGGGTGTTCTGAAGACGTTTCTAAGAACACTCACTGTGTCCTGGAATGTTCATAGGGGGTGTCCTGAAGGCGTAGTCCGTATTTTTCGCTGTCAAGTTGAATGTGTTCTAAGAACACTCGCTGTGTCCTGAAATGTTCGCAAATAAACAAAATGGGGGTGTTCTGAAGACGTTGTCGAACACTCGCTGTGTCCTGAAATGTTTGCAAATATGAATGGGGGGTTGTGGCTGGCAAGTTGAATGTGTTCTAAGAACACTCGCGGTGTCCTGAAATGTTCGCAAATAAACAAAATGGGGATGTCCTGAGGACGCTGTCCGTATTGTTCTCTCTCACGTTGAATGTGTTCTAAGAACACCCGCGGTGTCCTGAAATGTTCGCAAATAAACAAAATGGGGGTGTTCTGAAGACGTTTCTAAGAACACTCGCGGTGTCCTGAAATGTTCGCAAATAAACAAAATGTGGGTGTTCTGAGGACGCTGTCCGTATTGTTCTCTGCCACGTTGAATGTGTTCTAAGAACACCCGCGGTGTCCTGAAATGTTCACAAATAAACAAAATGGGGGTGTTCTGAAGACGTTTCTAAGAACACTCGCGGTGTCCGGGGAATGTTCGTAGGGGGTGTCCTGAGGACGCTGTCCGTATTGTTCGTTGTCAAGTTGAATGTGTTCTAAGAACACTTGCGGTGACCTGAAATGTTCGCAAATACACAAAATGGGGGTGTTCTGAAGACGTTGTCGAACACTCGCTGTGTCCTGAAATGTTCGCAAATATGAATGGGGGGTTGTGGCTGGCAAGTTGAATGTGTTCTAAGAACACTCGCGGTGTCCTGAAATGTTCGCAAATAAACAAGATGGTGGTGTTCTGAAGACACTTCTAAGAACACTCGCGGTGTCCTGAAATGTTCGCAAATAAACAAAATGGGGGTGTTCTGAGGACGCTGTCCGTATTGTTCTCTGTCACGTTGAATGTGTTCTAAGAACACCCACGGTGTCCTGAAATGTTCGCAAATAAACAAAATGGGGGTGTTCTGAAGACGTTTCTAAGAACACTCGCGGTGTCCGGGGAATGTTCGTAGGGGGTGTCCTGAGGACGCTGCCCGTATTGTTCGTTGTCAAGTTGAATGTGTTGTAAGAACACTTGCGGTGACCTGAAATGTTCGCAAATACACAAAATGGGGGTGTTCTGAAGACGTTGTCGAACACTCGCTGTGTCCTGAAATGTTCGCAAATATGAATGGGGGGTTGTGGCTGGCAAGTTGAATGTGTTCTAAGTACACTCGCAGTGTCCTGAAATGTTCACAAATAAACAAAATGGGGGTGTCCTGAGGACGCTGTCCGTATTGTTCTCTGTCAAGTTTAATGTGTTCTAAGAACACTCGCGGTGTCCTGAAATGTTCGCAATTAAACAAGATGGTGGTGTTCTGAAGACGCTTCTAAGAACACTTGCGGTTTCCTGAAATGTTCGCAAATAAACAAAATGCGGGTGTCCTGAGGACGCTGTCAGTATTGTTCTCTGTCAAGTTGAATGTGTTCTAAGAACACTTGCGGTGTCCTGAAATGTTCGCAAATAAACAAGATGGTGGTGTTCTGAAGACGCTTATAAGAACACTTGCGGTGTCCTGAAATGTTCGCAAATAAACAAAATGGGGGTGTTCTGAGGACGCTGTCCGTATTGTTCTCTGTCACGTTGAATGTGTTCTAAGAACACTTGCGGTGTCCTGAAATGTTCGCAAATAAACAAAATGGGGGTGTCCTGAGGACACTGTCCGTATTGTTCTCTGTCAAGTTGAATGTGTTCTAAGAACACTCGCGGTGTCCTGAAATGTTCGCAAATAAACAAAATGGGGGTGTTCTGAAGACGTTTCTAAGAACACTCGCGGTGTCCTGGAATGTTTGTAGGGGGTGTCCTGAAGGCGTAGTCCGTATTGTTCGCTGGCAAGTTGAATGTGTTCTAAGAACACTCGCGGTGTCCTGAAATGTTTGCAAATAAACAAAATGGGGGTGTCCTGAGGACACTGTCCGTATTGTTCTCTGTCAAGTTGAATGTGTTCTAAGAACACTCGCGGTGTCCTGAAATGTTCGCAAATACACAAAATGGGGGTGTTCTGAAGATGTTGTCAAACACTCGCTGTGTCCTGAAATGTTCGCAAATATGAATGGGGGGTTGTGGCTGGCAAGTTGAATGTGTTCTAAGAACACTCGCGGTGTCCTGAAATGTTCGCAAATAAACAAAATGGGGGTGTCCTGAGGACGCTGTCCATATTGTTCTCTGTCAAGTTGAATGTGTTCTAAGAACACTCGCAGTGTCCTGAAATGTTCGCAAATAAACAAAATGGGGGTGTCCTGAGGACGCTGTCCGTATTGTTCTCTGTCAAGTTGAATGTGTTCTAAGAACACTCTCGGTGTCCTGAAATGTTCGCAAATAAACAAGATGGTGGTGTTCTGAAGATGCTTCTAAGAACACTCGCGGTTTCCTGAAATGTTCGCAAATAAACAAAATGGGGGTGTCCTGGGGACGCTGTCCGTATTGTTCTCTGTCAAGTTGAATGTGTTCTAAGAACACTTGCAGTGTCCTGAAATGTTCGCAAATAAACAAGATGGTGGTTTTCTGAAGACGCTTCTAAGAACACTTGCGGTGTCCTGAAATGTTCGCAAATAAACAAAATGGGGGTGTTCTGAGGACGCTGTCCGTATTGTTCTCTGTCACGTTGAATGTGTTCTAAGAACACTCGCAGTGTCCTGAAATGTTCGCAAATAAACAAAATGGGGGTGTTCTGAAGAAGTTTCTAAGAATACTTGCGGTGTCCGGGGAATGTTCGTAGGGGGTGTCCTGAGGACGCTGTCCGTATTGTTCTCTGTCAAGTTGAATGTGTTCTAAGAACACTCGCGGTGTCCTGAAATGTTCGCAAATACACAAAATGGGGGTGTTCTGAAGACGTTGTCGAACACTCGCTGTGTCCTGAAATGTTTGCAAATATGAATGGGGGGTTGTGGCTGGCAAGTTGAATGTGTTCTAAGAACACTCGCGGTGTCCTGAAATGTTCGCAAATAAACAAAATGGGGGTGTCCTGAGGACGCTGTCCGTATTGTTCTCTGTCAAGTTGAATGTGTTCTAAGAACACTCGCGGTGTCCTGAAATGTTCGCAAATACATAAAATGGGGGTGTTCTGAAGACGCTTCTAAGAACACTTGCGGTGTCCTGACATGTTCGCAAATAAAGAAAATGGGGGTGTCCTGAGGACACTGTCCGTATTGTTCTCTGTCAAGTTGAATGTGTTCTAAGAACACTGGCGGTGTCCTGAAATGTTCGCAAATACACAAAATGGGGGTGTTCTGAAGATGTTGTCGAACACTCGCTGTGTCCTGAAATGTTCGCAAATATGAATGGAGGGTTGTGGCTGGCAAGTTGAATGTGTTCTAAGAACACTCGCAGTGTCCTGAAATGTTCGCAAATAAACAAAATGGGGGTGTCCTGAGGACGCTGTCCGTATTGTTCTCTGTCAAGTTGAATGTGTTCTAAGAACACTCGCAGTGTCCTGAAATGTTCGCAAATAAACAAAATGGGGGTGTCCTGAGGACGCTGTCCGTATTGTTCTCTGTCAAGTTGAATGTGTTCTAAGAACACTCGCGGTGTCCTGAAATGTTCGCAAATAAACAAGATGGTGGTGTTCTGAAGACGCTTCTAAGAACACTCGCGGTTTCCTGAAATGTTCGCAAATAAACAAAATGGGGGTGTCCTGGGGACGCTGTCCGTATTGTTCTCTGTCAAGTTGAATGTGTTCTAAGAACACTCGCGGTGTCCTGAAATGTTCGCAAATAAACAAGATGGTGGTTTTCTGAAGACGCTTCTAAGAACACTTGCGATGTCCTGAAATGTTCGCAAATAAACAAAATGGGGGTGTTCTGAGGACGCTGTCCGTATTGTTCTCTGTCACGTTGAATGTGTTCTAAGAACACTCGCGGTGTCCTGAAATGTTCACAAATAAACAAAATGGGGGTGTTCTGAAGAAGTTTCTAAGAACACTCGCGGTGTCCGGGGAATGTTCGTAGGGGGTGTCCTGAGGACGCTGTCCGTATTGTTCTCTGTCAAGTTGAATGTGTTCTAAGAACACTCGCGGTGTCCTGAAATGTTCGCAAATACACAAAATGGGGGTGTTCTGAAGACGTTGTCGAACACTCGCTGTGTCCTGAAATGTTTGCAAATATGAATGGGGGGTTGTGGCTGGCAAGTTGAATGTGTTCTAAGAACACTTGCGGTGTCCTGAAATGTTCGCAAATAAACAAAATGGGGGTGTCCTGAGGATGCTGTCTGTATTGTTCTCTGTCAAGTTGAATGTGTTCTAAGAACACTCGCGGTGTCCTGAAATGTTCGCAAATAAACAAGATGGTGGTGTTCTGAAGACGCTTCTAAGAACACTTGCGGTGTCCTGAAATGTTCGCAAATAAACAAAATGGAGGTGTCTTGAGGACACTGTCCGTATTGTTCTCTGTCAAGTTGAATGTGTTCTAAGAACACTCGCGGTGTCCTGAAATGTTTGCAAATAAACAAAATGGGGGTGTTCTGAAGACGTTTCTAAGAACACTCACTGTGTCCTGGAATGTTCATAGGGGGTGTCCTGAAGGCGTAGTCCGTATTTTTCGCTGTCAAGTTGAATGTGTTCTAAGAACACTCGCTGTGTCCTGAAATGTTCGCAAATAAACAAAATGGGGGTGTTCTGAAGACGTTGTCGAACACTCGCTGTGTCCTGAAATGTTTGCAAATATGAATGGGGGGTTGTGGCTGGCAAGTTGAATGTGTTCTAAGAACACTTGCGGTGTCCTGAAATGTTCGCAAATAAACAAAATGGGGATGTCCTGAGGACGCTGTCCGTATTGTTCTCTCTCACGTTGAATGTGTTCTAAGAACACCCGCGGTGTCCTGAAATGTTCGCAAATAAACAAAATGGGGGTGTTCTGAAGACGTTTCTAAGAACACTCGCGGTGTCCTGAAATGTTCGCAAATAAACAAAATGTGGGTGTTCTGAGGACGCTGTCCGTATTGTTCTCTGCCACGTTGAATGTGTTCTAAGAACACCCGCGGTGTCCTGAAATGTTCACAAATAAACAAAATGGGGGTGTTCTGAAGACGTTTCTAAGAACACTCGCGGTGTCCGGGGAATGTTCGTACGGGGTGTCCTGAGGACGCTGTCCGTATTGTTCGTTGTCAAGTTGAATGTGTTCTAAGAACACTTGCGGTGACCTGAAATGTTCGCAAATACACAAAATGGGGGTGTTCTGAAGACGTTGTCGAACACTCGCTGTGTCCTGAAATGTTCGCAAATATGAATGGGGGGTTGTGGCTGGCAAGTTGAATGTGTTCTAAGAACACTCGCAGTGTCCTGAAATGTTCGCAAATAAACAAAATGGGGGTGTGCTGAGGACGCTGTCCGTATTGTTCTCTGTCAAGTTGAATGTGTTCTAAGAACACTCGCGGTGTCCTGAAATGTTCGCAAATAAACAAGATGGTGGTGTTCTGAAGACGCTTCTAAGAACACTCGCGGTTTCCTGAAATGTTCGCAAATAAACAAAATGGGGGTGTCCTGAGGGCGCTGTCCGTATTGTTCTCTGTCAAGTTGAATGTGTTCTAAGAACACTCGCGGTGTCCTGAAATGTTCGCAAATTCACAAAATGGGGGTGTTCTGAAGACGTTGTCGAACACTCGCTGTGTCCTGAAATGTTCGCAAATATGAATGGGGGGTTGTGACTGGCAAGTTGAATGTGTTCTAAGAACACTCGCAGTGTCCTGAAATGTTCGCAAATAAACAAAATGGGGGTGTCCTGAGGACGCTGTCCGTATTGTTCTCTGTCAAGTTGAATGTGTTCTAAGAACACTCGCAGTGTCCTGAAATGTTCGCAAATAAACAAGATGGAGTTGTTCTGAAGACGCTTCTAAGAACACTCGTGGTTTCCTAAAATGTTCACAAATAAACAAAATGGGGGTGTCCTGAGGACACTGTCCGTATTTTTCTCTGTCAAGTTGAGTGTGTTCTAAGAACACTCGCGGTGTCCTGAAATGTTCGCAAATAAACAAAATGGGGGTGTTCTGAAGACGTTTCTAAGAACACTTGCGGTGTGTTGGAATGTTCGTAGAGGGTGTCCTGAAGGCATAGTCCGTATTGTTTGCTGGCAAGTTGAATGTGTTCTAAGAACACTCGCAGTGTCCTGAAATGTTCGCAAATAAACAAAATGGGGGTGTCCTGAGGACACTGTCCGTATTGTTCTCTGTCAAGTTGAATGTGTTCTAAGAACACTCGCGGTGTCCTGAAATGTTCGCAAATACACAAAATGGGGGTGTTCTGAAGACGTTGTCGAACACTCGCTGTGTCCTGAAATGTTTGCAAATATGAATGGGGGGTTGTGGCTGGCAAGTTGAATGTGTTCTAAGAAAACTCCCGGTGTCCTGAAATGTTCGCAAATAAACAAAATGGGGGTGTCCTGAGGACGCTGTCCGTATTGTTCTCTGTCAAGTTGAATGTGTTCTAAGAACACTCGCGGTGTCCTGAAATGTTAGCAAATAAACAAGATGGTGGTGTTCTGAAGACGCTTCTAAGAACACTCGCGGTGTCCTGAAATGTTTGCAAATAAACAAAATGGGGGTGTCCTGAGGACACTGTCCGTATTGTTCTCTGTCAAGTTGAATGTGTTCTAAGAACACTCGCGGTGTCCTGAAATGTTAGCAAATAAACAAGATGGTGGTGTTCTGAAGACGCTTCTAAGAACACTTGCGGTGTCCTGAAATGTTCGCAAATAAACAAAATGGGGGTGTCCTGAGGACACTGTCCGTATTGTTCTCTGTCAAGTTGAATGTGTTCTAAGAACACTCGCAGTGTCCTGAAATGTTCGCAAATACACAAAATGGCGGTGTTCTGAAGACGCTGTCGAACACTCGCTGTGTCCTGAAATGTTCGCAAATATGAATGGGGGGTTGTGGCTGGCAAGTTGAATGTGTTCTAAGAACACTTGCGGTGTCCTGAAATGTTCGCAAATAAACAAAATGGGGGTGTCCTGAGGACGCTGTCCGTATTGTTCTCTGTCAAGTTGAATGTGTTCTAAGAACACTCGCGGTGTCCTGAAATGTTCGCAAATACACAAAATGGGGGTGTTCTGAAGACGTTGTCGAACACACGCTGTGTCCTGAAATGTTCACAAATATGAATGGGGGGTTGTGGCTGGCAAGTTGAATGTGTTCTAAGAACACTTGTGGTGTCCTGAAATGTTCGCAAATAAACAAAATGGGGGTGTCCTGAGGACGCTGTCCGTATTGTTCTCTGTCAAGTTGAATGTGTTCTAAGAACACTCGCGGTGTCCTGAAATGTTCGCAAATAAACAAAATGCGGGTGTCCTGAGGACGCTGTCCGTATTGTTCTCTGTCAAGTTGAATGTGTTCTAAGAACACTCGCGGTGTCCTGAAATGTTCGCAAATAAACAAGATGGTGGTGTTCTGAAGACGCTTATAAGAACACTTGCGGTGTCCTGAAATGTTTGCAAATAAACAAAATGGGGGTGTTCTGAGGACGCTGTCCGTATTGTTCTCTGTCACGTTGAATGTGTTCTAAGAACACTTGCGCTGTCCTGAAATGTTCGCAAATAAACAAAATGGGGGTGTCCTGAGGACACTGTCCGTATTGTTCTCTGTCAAGTTGAATGTGTTCTAAGAACACTCGCGGTGTCCTGAAATGTTCGCAAATAAACAAAATGGTGGTGTTCTGAAGACGTTTCTAAGAACACTCGCGGTGTCCTGGAATGTTTGTAGGGGGTGTGCTGAAGGCGTAGTCCGTATTGTTCGCTGGCAAGTTGAATGTGTTCTAAGAACACTCGCGGTGTCCTGAAATGTTCGCAAATAAACAAGATGGTGGTTTTCTGAAGACGCTTCTAAGAACACTTGCGGTGTCCTGAAATGTTCGCAAATAAACAAAATGGGGGTGTTCTGAGGACGCTGTCCGTATTGTTCTCTGTCACGTTGAATGTGTTCTAAGAACACTCGCGGTGTCCTGAAATGTTCGCAAATAAACAAGATGGTGGTGTTCTGAAGACGCTTCTAAGAACACTTGCGGTGTCCTGAAATGTTCGCAAATAAACAAAATGGGGGTGTCCTGAGGATGCTGTCTGTATTGTTCTCTGTCAAGTTGAATGTGTTCTAAGAACACTCGCGGTGTCCTGAAATGTTCGCAAATAAACAAGATGGTGGTGTTCTGAAGACGCTTCTAAGAACACTTGCGGTGTCCTGAAATGTTCGCAAATAAACAAAATGGAGGTGTCTTGAGGACACTGTCCGTATTGTTCTCTGTCAAGTTGAATGTGTTCTAAGAACACTCGCGGTGTCCTGAAATGTTTGCAAATAAACAAAATGGGGGTGTTCTGAAGACGTTTCTAAGAACACTCACTGTGTCCTGGAATGTTCATAGGGGGTGTCCTGAAGGCGTAGTCCGTATTTTTCGCTGTCAAGTTGAATGTGTTCTAAGAACACTCGCTGTGTCCTGAAATGTTCGCAAATAAACAAAATGGGGGTGTTCTGAAGACGTTGTCGAACACTCGCTGTGTCCTGAAATGTTTGCAAATATGAATGGGGGATTGTGGCTGGCAAGTTGAATGTGTTCTAAGAACACTTGCGGTGTCCTGAAATGTTCGCAAATAAACAAAATGGGGATGTCCTGAGGACGCTGTCCGTATTGTTCTCTCTCACGTTGAATGTGTTCTAAGAACACCCGCGGTGTCCTGAAATGTTCGCAAATAAACAAAATGGGGGTGTTCTGAAGACGTTTCTAAGAACACTCGCGGTGTCCTGAAATGTTCGCAAATAAACAAAATGTGGGTGTTCTGAGGACGCTGTCCGTATTGTTCTCTGCCACGTTGAATGTGTTCTAAGAACACCCGCGGTGTCCTGAAATGTTCACAAATAAACAAAATGGGGGTGTTCTGAAGACGTTTCTAAGAACACTCGCGGTGTCCGGGGAATGTTCGTACGGGGTGTCCTGAGGACGCTGTCCGTATTGTTCGTTGTCAAGTTGAATGTGTTCTAAGAACACTTGCGGTGACCTGAAATGTTCGCAAATACACAAAATGGGGGTGTTCTGAAGACGTTGTCGAACACTCGCTGTGTCCTGAAATGTTCGCAAATATGAATGGGGGGTTGTGGCTGGCAAGTTGAATGTGTTCTAAGAACACTCGCAGTGTCCTGAAATGTTCGCAAATAAACAAAATGGGGGTGTCCTGAGGACGCTGTCCGTATTGTTCTCTGTCAAGTTGAATGTGTTCTAAGAACACTCGCGGTGTCCTGAAATGTTCGCAAATAAACAAGATGGTGGTGTTCTGAAGACGCTTCTAAGAACACTCGCGGTTTCCTGAAATGTTCGCAAATAAACAAAATGGGGGTGTCCTGAGGGCGCTGTCCGTATTGTTCTCTGTCAAGTTGAATGTGTTCTAAGAACACTCGCGGTGTCCTGAAATGTTCGCAAATTCACAAAATGGGGGTGTTCTGAAGACGTTGTCGAACACTCGCTGTGTCCTGAAATGTTCGCAAATATGAATGGGGGGTTGTGACTGGCAAGTTGAATGTGTTCTAAGAACACTCGCAGTGTCCTGAAATGTTCGCAAATAAACAAAATGGGGGTGTCCTGAGGACGCTGTCCGTATTGTTCTCTGTCAAGTTGAATGTGTTCTAAGAACACTCGCAGTGTCCTGAAATGTTCGCAAATAAACAAGATGGAGTTGTTCTGAAGACGCTTCTAAGAACACTCGTGGTTTCCTAAAATGTTCACAAATAAACAAAATGGGGGTGTCCTGAGGACACTGTCCGTATTTTTCTCTGTCAAGTTGAGTGTGTTCTAAGAACACTCGCGGTGTCCTGAAATGTTCGCAAATAAACAAAATGGGGGTGTTCTGAAGACGTTTCTAAGAACACTTGCGGTGTGTTGGAATGTTCGTAGAGGGTGTCCTGAAGGCATAGTCCGTATTGTTTGCTGGCAAGTTGAATGTGTTCTAAGAACACTCGCAGTGTCCTGAAATGTTCGCAAATAAACAAAATGGGGGTGTCCTGAGGACACTGTCCGTATTGTTCTCTGTCAAGTTGAATGTGTTCTAAGAACACTCGCGGTGTCCTGAAATGTTCGCAAATACACAAAATGGGGGTGTTCTGAAGACGTTGTCGAACACTTGCTGTGTCCTGAAATGTTTGCAAATATGAATGGGGGGTTGTGGCTGGCAAGTTGAATGTGTTCTAAGAACACTCCCGGTGTCCTGAAATGTTCGCAAATAAACAAAATGGGGGTGTCCTGAGGACGCTGTCCGTATTGTTCTCTGTCAAGTTGAATGTGTTCTAAGAACACTCGCGGTGTCCTGAAATGTTAGCAAATAAACAAGATGGTGGTGTTCTGAAGACGCTTCTAAGAACACTCGCGGTGTCCTGAAATGTTTGCAAATAAACAAAATGGGGGTGTCCTGAGGACACTGTCCGTATTGTTCTCTGTCAAGTTGAATGTGTTCTAAGAACACTCGCGGTGTCCTGAAATGTTAGCAAATAAACAAGATGGTGGTGTTCTGAAGACGTTGTCGAACACACGCTGTGTCCTGAAATGTTCACAAATATGAATGGGGGGTTGTGGCTGGCAAGTTGAATGTGTTCTAAGAACACTTGTGGTGTCCTGAAATGTTCGCAAATAAACAAAATGGGGGTGTCCTGAGGACACTGTCCGTATTGTTCTCTGTCAAGTTGAATGTGTTCTAAGAACACTCGCAGTGTCCTGAAATGTTCGCAAATACACAAAATGGGGGTGTTCTGAAGACGCTGTCGAACACTCGCTGTGTCCTGAAATGTTCGCAAATATGAATGGGGGGTTGTGGCTGGCAAGTTGAATGTGTTCTAAGAACACTTGCGGTGTCCTGAAATGTTCGCAAATAAACAAAATGGGGGTGTCCTGAGGACGCTGTCCATATTGTTCTCTGTCAAGTTGAATGTGTTCTAAGAACACTCGCGGTGTCCTGAAATGTTCGCAAATACACAAAATGGGGGTGTTCTGAAGACGTTGTCGAACACACGCTGTGTCCTGAAATGTTCACAAATATGAATGGGGGGTTGTGGCTGGCAAGTTGAATGTGTTCTAAGAACACTTGTGGTGTCCTGAAATGTTCGCAAATAAACAAAATGGGGGTGTCCTGAGGACGCTGTCCGTATTGTTCTCTGTCAAGTTGAATGTGTTCTAAGAACACTCGCGGTGTCCTGAAATGTTCGCAAATAAACAAAATGCGGGTGTCCTGAGGACGCTGTCCGTATTGTTCTCTGTCAAGTTGAATGTGTTCTAAGAACACTCGCGGTGTCCTGAAATGTTCGCAAATAAACAAGATGGTGGTGTTCTGAAGACGCTTATAAGAACACTTGCGGTGTCCTGAAATGTTTGCAAATAAACAAAATGGGGGTGTTCTGAGGACGCTGTCCGTATTGTTCTCTGTCACGTTGAATGTGTTCTAAGAACACTCGCGGTGTCCTGAAATGTTCGCAAATAAACAAAATGGTGGTGTTCTGAAGACGTTTCTAAGAACACTCGCGGTGTCCTGGAATGTTTGTAGGGGGTGTGCTGAAGGCGTAGTCCGTATTGTTCGCTGGCAAGTTGAATGTGTTCTAAGAACACTCGCGGTGTCCTGAAATGTTCGCAAATAAACAAAATGGGGGTGTCCTGAGGACACTGTCCGTATTGTTCTCTGTCAAGTTGAATGTGTTCTAAGAACACTCGTGGTGTCCTGAAATGTCCGCAAATACACAAAATGGGGGTGTTCTGAAGATGTTGTCAAACACTCGCTGTGTCCTGAAATGTTCGCAAATATGAATGGGGGGTTGTGGCTGGCAAGTTGAATGTGTTCTAAGAACACTCGCGGTGTCCTGAAATGTTCGCAAATAAACAAAATGGGGGTGTCCTGAGGACGCTGTCCATATTGTTCTCTGTCAAGTTGAATGTGTTCTAAGAACACTCGCAGTGTCCTGAAATGTTCGCAAATAAACAAAATGGGGCGGTCCTGAGGACGCTGTCCGTATTGTTCTCTGTCAAGTTGAATGTGTTCTAAGAACACTCTCGGTGTCCTGAAATGTTCGCAAATAAACAAGATGGTGGTGTTCTGAAGACGCTTCTAAGAACACTCGCGGTTTCCTGAAATGTTCGCAAATAAACAAAATGGGGGTGTCCTGGGGACGCTGTCCGTATTGTTCTCTGTCAAGTTGAATGTGTTCTAAGAACACTCGCGGTGTCCTGAAATGTTCGCAAATAAACAAGATGGTGGTTTTCTGAAGACGCTTCTAAGAACACTTTCGGTGTCCTGAAATGTTCGCAAATAAACAAAATGGGGGTGTTCTGAGGACGCTGTCCGTATTGTTCTCTGTCACGTTGAATGTGTTCTAAGAACACTCGCAGTGTCCTGAAATGTTCGCAAATAAACAAAATGGGGGTGTTCTGAAGAAGTTTCTAAGAACACTCGCGGTGTCCGGGGAATGTTCGTAGGGGGTGTCCTGAGGACGCTGTCCGTATTGTTCTCTGTCAAGTTGAATGTGTTCTAAGAACACTCGCGGTGTCCTGAAATGTTCGCAAATACACAAAATGGGGGTGTTCTGAAGACGTTGTCGAACACTCGCTGTGTCCTGAAATGTTTGCAAATATGAATGGGAGGTTGTGGCTGGCAAGTTGAATGTGTTCTAAGAACACTCGCGGTGTCCTGAAATGTTCGCAAATAAACAAAATGGGGGTGTCCTGAGGACGCTGTCCGTATTGTTCTCTGTCAAGTTGAATGTGTTCTAAGAACACTCGCGGTGTCCTGAAATGTTCGCAAATACACAAAATGGGGGTGTTCTGAAGACGCTTCTAAGAACACTTGCGGTGTCCTGAAATGTTCGCAAATAAACAAAATGGGGGTGTCCTGAGGACACTGTCCGTATTGTTCTCTGTCAAGTTGAATGTGTTCTAAGAACACTGGCGGTGTCCTGAAATGTTCGCAAATACACAAAATGGGGGTGTTCTGAAGACGTTGTCGAACACACACTGTGTCCTGAAATGTTCACAAATATGAATGGGGGGTTGTGGCTGGCAAGTTGAATGTGTTCTAAGAACACTTGTGGTGTCCTGAAATGTTCGCAAATAAACAAAATGGGGGTGTCCTGAGGACGCTGTCCGTATTGTTCTCTGTCAAGTTGAATGTGTTCTAAGAACACTCGCGGTGTCCTGAAATGTTCGCAAATAAACAAAATGCGGGTGTCCTGAGGACGCTGTCCGTATTGTTCTCTGTCAAGTTGAATGTGTTCTAAGAACACTCGCGGTGTCCTGAAATGTTCGCAAATAAACAAGATGGTGGTGTTCTGAAGACGCTTATAAGAACACTTGCGGTGTCCTGAAATGTTTGCAAATAAACAAAATGGGGGTGTTCTGAGGACGCTGTCCGTATTGTTCTCTGTCACGTTGAATGTGTTCTAAGAACACTTGCGCTGTCCTGAAATGTTCGCAAATAAACAAAATGGGGGTGTCCTGAGGACACTGTCCGTATTGTTCTCTGTCAAGTTGAATGTGTTCTAAGAACACTTGCGGTGTCCTGAAATGTTCGCAAATAAACAAAATGGTGGTGTTCTGAAGACGTTTCTAAGAACACTCGCGGTGTCCTGGAATGTTTGTAGGGGGTGTGCTGAAGGCGTAGTCCGTATTGTTCGCTGGCAAGTTGAATGTGTTCTAAGAACACTCGCGGTGTCCTGAAATGTTCGCAAACAAACAAAATGGGGGTGTCCTGAGGACACTGTCCGTATTGTTCTCTGTCAAGTTGAATGTGTTCTAAGAACACTCGCGGTGTCCTGAAATGTTCGCAAATACACAAAATGCGGGTGTTCTGAAGATGTTGTCAAACACTCGCTGTGTCCTGAAATGTTCGCAAATATGAATGGGGGGTTGTGGCTGGCAAGTTGAATGTGTTCTAAGAACACTCGCGGTGTCCTGAAATGTTCGCAAATAAACAAAATGGGGGTGTCCTGAGGACGCTGTCCATATTGTTCTCTGTCAAGTTGAATGTGTTCTAAGAACACTCGCAGTGTCCTGAAATGTTCGCAAATAAACAAAATGGGGCGGTCCTGAGGACGCTGTCCGTATTGTTCTCTGTCAAGTTGAATGTGTTCTAAGAACACTCTCGGTGTCCTGAAATGTTCGCAAATAAACAAAATGGGGGTGTCCTGAGGACGCTGTCCATATTGTTCTCTGTCAAGTTGAATGTGTTCTAAGAACACTCGCAGTGTCCTGAAATGTTCGCAAATAAACAAAATGGGGCAGTCCTGAGGACGCTGTCCGTATTGTTCTCTGTCAAGTTGAATGTGTTCTAAGAACACTCTCGGTGTCCTGAAATGTTCGCAAATAAACAAGATGGTGGTGTTCTGAAGACGCTTCTAAGAACACTCGCGGTTTCCTGAAATGTTCGCAAATAAACAAAATGGGGGTGTCCTGGGGACGCTGTCCGTATTGTTCTCTGTCAAGTTGAATGTGTTCTAAGAACACTCGCGGTGTCCTGAAATGTTCGCAAATAAACAAGATGGTGGTTTTCTGAAGACGCTTCTAAGAACACTTGCGGTGTCCTGAAATGTTCGCAAATAAACAAAATGGGGGTGTTCTGAGGACGCTGTCCGTATTGTTCTCTGTCACGTTGAATGTGTTCTAAGAACACTCGCAGTGTCCTGAAATGTTCGCAAATAAACAAAATGGGGGTGTTCTGAAGAAGTTTCTAAGAACACTCGCGGTGTCCGGGGAATGTTCGTAGGGGGTGTCCTGAGGACGCTGTCCGTATTGTTCTCTGTCAAGTTGAATGTGTTCTAAGAACACTCGCGGTGTCCTGAAATGTTCGCAAATACACAAAATGGGGGTGTTCTGAAGACGTTGTCGAACACTCGCTGTGTCCTGAAATGTTTGCAAATATGAATGGGGGGTTGTGGCTGGCAAGTTGAATGTGTTCTAAGAACACTCGCGGTGTCCTGAAATGTTCGCAAATAAACAAAATGGGGGTGTCCTGAGGACGCTGTCCGTATTGTTCTCTGTCAAGTTGAATGTGTTCTAAGAACACTCGCGGTGTCCTGAAATGTTCGCAAATACACAAAATGGGGGTGTTCTGAAGACGCTTCTAAGAACACTTGCGGTGTCCTGAAATGTTCGCAAATACACAAAATGGGGGTGTTCTGAAGACGTTGTCGAACACTCGCTGTGTCCTGAAATGTTTGCAAATATGAATGGGGGGTTGTGGCTGGCAAGTTGAATGTGTTCTAAGAACACTCGCGGTGTCCTGAAATGTTCGCAAATAAACAAAATGGGGGTGTCCTGAGGACACTGTCCGTATTGTTCTCTGTCAAGTTGAATGTGTTCTAAGAACACTGGCGGTGTCGTGAAATGTTCGCAAATACACAAAATGGGGGTGTTCTGAAGATTTTGTCGAACACTCGCTGTGTCCTGAAATGTTCGCAAATATGAATGGGGGGTTGTGGCTGGCAAGTTGAATGTGTTCTAAGAACACTCGCAGTGTCCTGAAATGTTCGCAAATAAACAAAATGGGGGTGTCCTGAGGACGCTGTCGGTATTGTTCTCTGTCAAGTTGAATGTGTACTAAGAACACTCGCAGTGTCCTGAAATGTTCGCAAATAAACAAAATGGGGGTGTCCTGAGGACGCTGTCCGTATTGTTCTCTGTCAAGTTGAATGTGTTCTAAGAACACTCGCGGTGTCCTGAAATGTTCGCAAATACACAAAATGGGGGTGTTCTGAAGACGTTGTCGAACACTCGCTGTGTCCTGAAATGTTCACAAATATGAATGGGGGGTTGTGGCTGGCAAATTGAATGTGTTCTAAGAACACTTGTGGTGTCCAGAAATGTTCGCAAATAAACAAAATGGGGGTGTCCTGAGGACGCTGTCCGTATTGTTCTCTGTCAAGTTGAATGTGTTCTAAGAACACTCGCAGTGTCCTGAAATGTTCGCAAATAAACAAGATGGTGGTGTTCTGAAGACACTTCTAAGAACACTCGCGGTGTCCTGAAATGTTCGCAAATAAACAAAATGGGGGTGTTCTGAGGACGCTGTCCGTATTGTTCTCTGTCACGTTGAATGTGTTCTAAGAACACCCACGGTGTCCTGAAATGTTCGCAAATAAACAAAATGGGGGTGTTCTGAAGACGTTTCTAAGAACACTCGCGGTGTCCGGGGAATGTTCGTAGGGAGTGTCCTGAGGACGCTGCCCGTATTGTTCGTTGTCAAGTTGAATGTGTTGTAAGAACACTTGCGGTGACCTGAAATGTTCGCAAATACACAAAATGGGGGTGTTCTGAAGACGTTGTCGAACACTCGCTGTGTCCTGAAATGTTCGCAAATATGAATGGGGGGTTGTGGCTGGCAAGTTGAATGTGTTCTAAGAACACTCGCAGTGTCCTGAAATGTTCGCAAATAAACAAAATGGGGGTGTGCTGAGGACGCTGTCCGTATTGTTCTCTGTCAAGTTGAATGTGTTCTAAGAACACTCGCGGTGTCCTGAAATGTTCGCAAATAAACAAGATGGTGGTGTTCTGAAGACGCTTCTAAGAACACTCGCGGTTTCCTGAAATGTTCGCAAATAAACAAAATGGGGGTGTCCTGAGGGCGCTGTCCGTATTGTTCTCTGTCAAGTTGAATGTGTTCTAAGAACACTCGCGGTGTCCTGAAATGTTCGCAAATTCACAAAATGGGGGTGTTCTGAAGACGTTGTCGAACACTCGCTGTGTCCTGAAATGTTCGCAAATATGAATGGGGGGTTGTGACTGGCAAGTTGAATGTGTTCTAAGAACACTCGCAGTGTCCTGAAATGTTCGCAAATAAACAAAATGGGGGTGTCCTGAGGACGCTGTCCGTATTGTTCTCTGTCAAGTTGAATGTGTTCTAAGAACACTCGCAGTGTCCTGAAATGTTCGCAAATAAACAAGATGGAGTTGTTCTGAAGACGCTTCTAAGAACACTCGTGGTTTCCTAAAATGTTCACAAATAAACAAAATGGGGGTGTCCTGAGGACACTGTCCGTATTTTTCTCTGTCAAGTTGAGTGTGTTCTAAGAACACTCGCGGTGTCCTGAAATGTTCGCAAATAAACAAAATGGGGGTGTTCTGAAGACGTTTCTAAGAACACTTGCGGTGTGTTGGAATGTTCGTAGAGGGTGTCCTGAAGGCATAGTCCGTATTGTTTGCTGGCAAGTTGAATGTGTTCTAAGAACACTCGCAGTGTCCTGAAATGTTCGCAAATAAACAAAATGGGGGTGTCCTGAGGACACTGTCCGTATTGTTCTCTGTCAAGTTGAATGTGTTCTAAGAACACTCGCGGTGTCCTGAAATGTTCGCAAATACACAAAATGGGGGTGTTCTGAAGACGTTGTCGAACACTCGCTGTGTCCTGAAATGTTTGCAAATATGAATGGGGGGTTGTGGCTGGCAAGTTGAATGTGTTCTAAGAAAACTCCCGGTGTCCTGAAATGTTCGCAAATAAACAAAATGGGGGTGTCCTGAGGACGCTGTCCGTATTGTTCTCTGTCAAGTTGAATGTGTTCTAAGAACACTCGCGGTGTCCTGAAATGTTAGCAAATAAACAAGATGGTGGTGTTCTGAAGACGCTTCTAAGAACACTCGCGGTGTCCTGAAATGTTTGCAAATAAACAAAATGGGGGTGTCCTGAGGACACTGTCCGTATTGTTCTCTGTCAAGTTGAATGTGTTCTAAGAACACTCGCGGTGTCCTGAAATGTTAGCAAATAAACAAGATGGTGGTGTTCTGAAGACGCTTCTAAGAACACTTGCGGTGTCCTGAAATGTTCGCAAATAAACAAAATGGGGGTGTCCTGAGGACACTGTCCGTATTGTTCTCTGTCAAGTTGAATGTGTTCTAAGAACACTCGCAGTGTCCTGAAATGTTCGCAAATACACAAAATGGCGGTGTTCTGAAGACGCTGTCGAACACTCGCTGTGTCCTGAAATGTTCGCAAATATGAATGGGGGGTTGTGGCTGGCAAGTTGAATGTGTTCTAAGAACACTTGCGGTGTCCTGAAATGTTCGCAAATAAACAAAATGGGGGTGTCCTGAGGACGCTGTCCGTATTGTTCTCTGTCAAGTTGAATGTGTTCTAAGAACACTCGCGGTGTCCTGAAATGTTCGCAAATACACAAAATGGGGGTGTTCTGAAGACGTTGTCGAACACACGCTGTGTCCTGAAATGTTCACAAATATGAATGGGGGGTTGTGGCTGGCAAGTTGAATGTGTTCTAAGAACACTTGTGGTGTCCTGAAATGTTCGCAAATAAACAAAATGGGGGTGTCCTGAGGACGCTGTCCGTATTGTTCTCTGTCAAGTTGAATGTGTTCTAAGAACACTCGCGGTGTCCTGAAATGTTCGCAAATAAACAAAATGCGGGTGTCCTGAGGACGCTGTCCGTATTGTTCTCTGTCAAGTTGAATGTGTTCTAAGAACACTCGCGGTGTCCTGAAATGTTCGCAAATAAACAAGATGGTGGTGTTCTGAAGACGCTTATAAGAACACTTGCGGTGTCCTGAAATGTTTGCAAATAAACAAAATGGGGGTGTTCTGAGGACGCTGTCCGTATTGTTCTCTGTCACGTTGAATGTGTTCTAAGAACACTTGCGCTGTCCTGAAATGTTCGCAAATAAACAAAATGGGGGTGTCCTGAGGACACTGTCCGTATTGTTCTCTGTCAAGTTGAATGTGTTCTAAGAACACTCGCGGTGTCCTGAAATGTTCGCAAATAAACAAAATGGTGGTGTTCTGAAGACGTTTCTAAGAACACTCGCGGTGTCCTGGAATGTTTGTAGGGGGTGTGCTGAAGGCGTAGTCCGTATTGTTCGCTGGCAAGTTGAATGTGTTCTAAGAACACTCGCGGTGTCCTGAAATGTTCGCAAATAAACAAGATGGTGGTTTTCTGAAGACGCTTCTAAGAACACTTGCGGTGTCCTGAAATGTTCGCAAATAAACAAAATGGGGGTGTTCTGAGGACGCTGTCCGTATTGTTCTCTGTCACGTTGAATGTGTTCTAAGAACACTCGCGGTGTCCTGAAATGTTCGCAAATAAACAAGATGGTGGTGTTCTGAAGACGCTTCTAAGAACACTTGCGGTGTCCTGAAATGTTCGCAAATAAACAAAATGGGGGTGTCCTGAGGATGCTGTCTGTATTGTTCTCTGTCAAGTTGAATGTGTTCTAAGAACACTCGCGGTGTCCTGAAATGTTCGCAAATAAACAAGATGGTGGTGTTCTGAAGACGCTTCTAAGAACACTTGCGGTGTCCTGAAATGTTCGCAAATAAACAAAATGGAGGTGTCTTGAGGACACTGTCCGTATTGTTCTCTGTCAAGTTGAATGTGTTCTAAGAACACTCGCGGTGTCCTGAAATGTTTGCAAATAAACAAAATGGGGGTGTTCTGAAGACGTTTCTAAGAACACTCACTGTGTCCTGGAATGTTCATAGGGGGTGTCCTGAAGGCGTAGTCCGTATTTTTCGCTGTCAAGTTGAATGTGTTCTAAGAACACTCGCTGTGTCCTGAAATGTTCGCAAATAAACAAAATGGGGGTGTTCTGAAGACGTTGTCGAACACTCGCTGTGTCCTGAAATGTTTGCAAATATGAATGGGGGATTGTGGCTGGCAAGTTGAATGTGTTCTAAGAACACTTGCGGTGTCCTGAAATGTTCGCAAATAAACAAAATGGGGATGTCCTGAGGACGCTGTCCGTATTGTTCTCTCTCACGTTGAATGTGTTCTAAGAACACCCGCGGTGTCCTGAAATGTTCGCAAATAAACAAAATGGGGGTGTTCTGAAGACGTTTCTAAGAACACTCGCGGTGTCCTGAAATGTTCGCAAATAAACAAAATGTGGGTGTTCTGAGGACGCTGTCCGTATTGTTCTCTGCCACGTTGAATGTGTTCTAAGAACACCCGCGGTGTCCTGAAATGTTCACAAATAAACAAAATGGGGGTGTTCTGAAGACGTTTCTAAGAACACTCGCGGTGTCCGGGGAATGTTCGTACGGGGTGTCCTGAGGACGCTGTCCGTATTGTTCGTTGTCAAGTTGAATGTGTTCTAAGAACACTTGCGGTGACCTGAAATGTTCGCAAATACACAAAATGGGGGTGTTCTGAAGACGTTGTCGAACACTCGCTGTGTCCTGAAATGTTCGCAAATATGAATGGGGGGTTGTGGCTGGCAAGTTGAATGTGTTCTAAGAACACTCGCAGTGTCCTGAAATGTTCGCAAATAAACAAAATGGGGGTGTCCTGAGGACGCTGTCCGTATTGTTCTCTGTCAAGTTGAATGTGTTCTAAGAACACTCGCGGTGTCCTGAAATGTTCGCAAATAAACAAGATGGTGGTGTTCTGAAGACGCTTCTAAGAACACTCGCGGTTTCCTGAAATGTTCGCAAATAAACAAAATGGGGGTGTCCTGAGGGCGCTGTCCGTATTGTTCTCTGTCAAGTTGAATGTGTTCTAAGAACACTCGCGGTGTCCTGAAATGTTCGCAAATTCACAAAATGGGGGTGTTCTGAAGACGTTGTCGAACACTCGCTGTGTCCTGAAATGTTCGCAAATATGAATGGGGGGTTGTGACTGGCAAGTTGAATGTGTTCTAAGAACACTCGCAGTGTCCTGAAATGTTCGCAAATAAACAAAATGGGGGTGTCCTGAGGACGCTGTCCGTATTGTTCTCTGTCAAGTTGAATGTGTTCTAAGAACACTCGCAGTGTCCTGAAATGTTCGCAAATAAACAAGATGGAGTTGTTCTGAAGACGCTTCTAAGAACACTCGTGGTTTCCTAAAATGTTCACAAATAAACAAAATGGGGGTGTCCTGAGGACACTGTCCGTATTTTTCTCTGTCAAGTTGAGTGTGTTCTAAGAACACTCGCGGTGTCCTGAAATGTTCGCAAATAAACAAAATGGGGGTGTTCTGAAGACGTTTCTAAGAACACTTGCGGTGTGTTGGAATGTTCGTAGAGGGTGTCCTGAAGGCATAGTCCGTATTGTTTGCTGGCAAGTTGAATGTGTTCTAAGAACACTCGCAGTGTCCTGAAATGTTCGCAAATAAACAAAATGGGGGTGTCCTGAGGACACTGTCCGTATTGTTCTCTGTCAAGTTGAATGTGTTCTAAGAACACTCGCGGTGTCCTGAAATGTTCGCAAATACACAAAATGGGGGTGTTCTGAAGACGTTGTCGAACACTTGCTGTGTCCTGAAATGTTTGCAAATATGAATGGGGGGTTGTGGCTGGCAAGTTGAATGTGTTCTAAGAACACTCCCGGTGTCCTGAAATGTTCGCAAATAAACAAAATGGGGGTGTCCTGAGGACGCTGTCCGTATTGTTCTCTGTCAAGTTGAATGTGTTCTAAGAACACTCGCGGTGTCCTGAAATGTTAGCAAATAAACAAGATGGTGGTGTTCTGAAGACGCTTCTAAGAACACTCGCGGTGTCCTGAAATGTTTGCAAATAAACAAAATGGGGGTGTCCTGAGGACACTGTCCGTATTGTTCTCTGTCAAGTTGAATGTGTTCTAAGAACACTCGCGGTGTCCTGAAATGTTAGCAAATAAACAAGATGGTGGTGTTCTGAAGACGTTGTCGAACACACGCTGTGTCCTGAAATGTTCACAAATATGAATGGGGGGTTGTGGCTGGCAAGTTGAATGTGTTCTAAGAACACTTGTGGTGTCCTGAAATGTTCGCAAATAAACAAAATGGGGGTGTCCTGAGGACACTGTCCGTATTGTTCTCTGTCAAGTTGAATGTGTTCTAAGAACACTCGCAGTGTCCTGAAATGTTCGCAAATACACAAAATGGGGGTGTTCTGAAGACGCTGTCGAACACTCGCTGTGTCCTGAAATGTTCGCAAATATGAATGGGGGGTTGTGGCTGGCAAGTTGAATGTGTTCTAAGAACACTTGCGGTGTCCTGAAATGTTCGCAAATAAACAAAATGGGGGTGTCCTGAGGACGCTGTCCATATTGTTCTCTGTCAAGTTGAATGTGTTCTAAGAACACTCGCGGTGTCCTGAAATGTTCGCAAATACACAAAATGGGGGTGTTCTGAAGACGTTGTCGAACACACGCTGTGTCCTGAAATGTTCACAAATATGAATGGGGGGTTGTGGCTGGCAAGTTGAATGTGTTCTAAGAACACTTGTGGTGTCCTGAAATGTTCGCAAATAAACAAAATGGGGGTGTCCTGAGGACGCTGTCCGTATTGTTCTCTGTCAAGTTGAATGTGTTCTAAGAACACTCGCGGTGTCCTGAAATGTTCGCAAATAAACAAAATGCGGGTGTCCTGAGGACGCTGTCCGTATTGTTCTCTGTCAAGTTGAATGTGTTCTAAGAACACTCGCGGTGTCCTGAAATGTTCGCAAATAAACAAGATGGTGGTGTTCTGAAGACGCTTATAAGAACACTTGCGGTGTCCTGAAATGTTTGCAAATAAACAAAATGGGGGTGTTCTGAGGACGCTGTCCGTATTGTTCTCTGTCACGTTGAATGTGTTCTAAGAACACTCGCGGTGTCCTGAAATGTTCGCAAATAAACAAAATGGTGGTGTTCTGAAGACGTTTCTAAGAACACTCGCGGTGTCCTGGAATGTTTGTAGGGGGTGTGCTGAAGGCGTAGTCCGTATTGTTCGCTGGCAAGTTGAATGTGTTCTAAGAACACTCGCGGTGTCCTGAAATGTTCGCAAATAAACAAAATGGGGGTGTCCTGAGGACACTGTCCGTATTGTTCTCTGTCAAGTTGAATGTGTTCTAAGAACACTCGTGGTGTCCTGAAATGTCCGCAAATACACAAAATGGGGGTGTTCTGAAGATGTTGTCAAACACTCGCTGTGTCCTGAAATGTTCGCAAATATGAATGGGGGGTTGTGGCTGGCAAGTTGAATGTGTTCTAAGAACACTCGCGGTGTCCTGAAATGTTCGCAAATAAACAAAATGGGGGTGTCCTGAGGACGCTGTCCATATTGTTCTCTGTCAAGTTGAATGTGTTCTAAGAACACTCGCAGTGTCCTGAAATGTTCGCAAATAAACAAAATGGGGCGGTCCTGAGGACGCTGTCCGTATTGTTCTCTGTCAAGTTGAATGTGTTCTAAGAACACTCTCGGTGTCCTGAAATGTTCGCAAATAAACAAGATGGTGGTGTTCTGAAGACGCTTCTAAGAACACTCGCGGTTTCCTGAAATGTTCGCAAATAAACAAAATGGGGGTGTCCTGGGGACGCTGTCCGTATTGTTCTCTGTCAAGTTGAATGTGTTCTAAGAACACTCGCGGTGTCCTGAAATGTTCGCAAATAAACAAGATGGTGGTTTTCTGAAGACGCTTCTAAGAACACTTTCGGTGTCCTGAAATGTTCGCAAATAAACAAAATGGGGGTGTTCTGAGGACGCTGTCCGTATTGTTCTCTGTCACGTTGAATGTGTTCTAAGAACACTCGCAGTGTCCTGAAATGTTCGCAAATAAACAAAATGGGGGTGTTCTGAAGAAGTTTCTAAGAACACTCGCGGTGTCCGGGGAATGTTCGTAGGGGGTGTCCTGAGGACGCTGTCCGTATTGTTCTCTGTCAAGTTGAATGTGTTCTAAGAACACTCGCGGTGTCCTGAAATGTTCGCAAATACACAAAATGGGGGTGTTCTGAAGACGTTGTCGAACACTCGCTGTGTCCTGAAATGTTTGCAAATATGAATGGGAGGTTGTGGCTGGCAAGTTGAATGTGTTCTAAGAACACTCGCGGTGTCCTGAAATGTTCGCAAATAAACAAAATGGGGGTGTCCTGAGGACGCTGTCCGTATTGTTCTCTGTCAAGTTGAATGTGTTCTAAGAACACTCGCGGTGTCCTGAAATGTTCGCAAATACACAAAATGGGGGTGTTCTGAAGACGCTTCTAAGAACACTTGCGGTGTCCTGAAATGTTCGCAAATAAACAAAATGGGGGTGTCCTGAGGACACTGTCCGTATTGTTCTCTGTCAAGTTGAATGTGTTCTAAGAACACTGGCGGTGTCCTGAAATGTTCGCAAATACACAAAATGGGGGTGTTCTGAAGACGTTGTCGAACACACACTGTGTCCTGAAATGTTCACAAATATGAATGGGGGGTTGTGGCTGGCAAGTTGAATGTGTTCTAAGAACACTTGTGGTGTCCTGAAATGTTCGCAAATAAACAAAATGGGGGTGTCCTGAGGACGCTGTCCGTATTGTTCTCTGTCAAGTTGAATGTGTTCTAAGAACACTCGCGGTGTCCTGAAATGTTCGCAAATAAACAAAATGCGGGTGTCCTGAGGACGCTGTCCGTATTGTTCTCTGTCAAGTTGAATGTGTTCTAAGAACACTCGCGGTGTCCTGAAATGTTCGCAAATAAACAAGATGGTGGTGTTCTGAAGACGCTTATAAGAACACTTGCGGTGTCCTGAAATGTTTGCAAATAAACAAAATGGGGGTGTTCTGAGGACGCTGTCCGTATTGTTCTCTGTCACGTTGAATGTGTTCTAAGAACACTTGCGCTGTCCTGAAATGTTCGCAAATAAACAAAATGGGGGTGTCCTGAGGACACTGTCCGTATTGTTCTCTGTCAAGTTGAATGTGTTCTAAGAACACTTGCGGTGTCCTGAAATGTTCGCAAATAAACAAAATGGTGGTGTTCTGAAGACGTTTCTAAGAACACTCGCGGTGTCCTGGAATGTTTGTAGGGGGTGTGCTGAAGGCGTAGTCCGTATTGTTCGCTGGCAAGTTGAATGTGTTCTAAGAACACTCGCGGTGTCCTGAAATGTTCGCAAACAAACAAAATGGGGGTGTCCTGAGGACACTGTCCGTATTGTTCTCTGTCAAGTTGAATGTGTTCTAAGAACACTCGCGGTGTCCTGAAATGTTCGCAAATACACAAAATGCGGGTGTTCTGAAGATGTTGTCAAACACTCGCTGTGTCCTGAAATGTTCGCAAATATGAATGGGGGGTTGTGGCTGGCAAGTTGAATGTGTTCTAAGAACACTCGCGGTGTCCTGAAATGTTCGCAAATAAACAAAATGGGGGTGTCCTGAGGACGCTGTCCATATTGTTCTCTGTCAAGTTGAATGTGTTCTAAGAACACTCGCAGTGTCCTGAAATGTTCGCAAATAAACAAAATGGGGCGGTCCTGAGGACGCTGTCCGTATTGTTCTCTGTCAAGTTGAATGTGTTCTAAGAACACTCTCGGTGTCCTGAAATGTTCGCAAATAAACAAAATGGGGGTGTCCTGAGGACGCTGTCCATATTGTTCTCTGTCAAGTTGAATGTGTTCTAAGAACACTCGCAGTGTCCTGAAATGTTCGCAAATAAACAAAATGGGGCAGTCCTGAGGACGCTGTCCGTATTGTTCTCTGTCAAGTTGAATGTGTTCTAAGAACACTCTCGGTGTCCTGAAATGTTCGCAAATAAACAAGATGGTGGTGTTCTGAAGACGCTTCTAAGAACACTCGCGGTTTCCTGAAATGTTCGCAAATAAACAAAATGGGGGTGTCCTGGGGACGCTGTCCGTATTGTTCTCTGTCAAGTTGAATGTGTTCTAAGAACACTCGCGGTGTCCTGAAATGTTCGCAAATAAACAAGATGGTGGTTTTCTGAAGACGCTTCTAAGAACACTTGCGGTGTCCTGAAATGTTCGCAAATAAACAAAATGGGGGTGTTCTGAGGACGCTGTCCGTATTGTTCTCTGTCACGTTGAATGTGTTCTAAGAACACTCGCAGTGTCCTGAAATGTTCGCAAATAAACAAAATGGGGGTGTTCTGAAGAAGTTTCTAAGAACACTCGCGGTGTCCGGGGAATGTTCGTAGGGGGTGTCCTGAGGACGCTGTCCGTATTGTTCTCTGTCAAGTTGAATGTGTTCTAAGAACACTCGCGGTGTCCTGAAATGTTCGCAAATACACAAAATGGGGGTGTTCTGAAGACGTTGTCGAACACTCGCTGTGTCCTGAAATGTTTGCAAATATGAATGGGGGGTTGTGGCTGGCAAGTTGAATGTGTTCTAAGAACACTCGCGGTGTCCTGAAATGTTCGCAAATAAACAAAATGGGGGTGTCCTGAGGACGCTGTCCGTATTGTTCTCTGTCAAGTTGAATGTGTTCTAAGAACACTCGCGGTGTCCTGAAATGTTCGCAAATACACAAAATGGGGGTGTTCTGAAGACGCTTCTAAGAACACTTGCGGTGTCCTGAAATGTTCGCAAATACACAAAATGGGGGTGTTCTGAAGACGTTGTCGAACACTCGCTGTGTCCTGAAATGTTTGCAAATATGAATGGGGGGTTGTGGCTGGCAAGTTGAATGTGTTCTAAGAACACTCGCGGTGTCCTGAAATGTTCGCAAATAAACAAAATGGGGGTGTCCTGAGGACACTGTCCGTATTGTTCTCTGTCAAGTTGAATGTGTTCTAAGAACACTGGCGGTGTCGTGAAATGTTCGCAAATACACAAAATGGGGGTGTTCTGAAGATTTTGTCGAACACTCGCTGTGTCCTGAAATGTTCGCAAATATGAATGGGGGGTTGTGGCTGGCAAGTTGAATGTGTTCTAAGAACACTCGCAGTGTCCTGAAATGTTCGCAAATAAACAAAATGGGGGTGTCCTGAGGACGCTGTCGGTATTGTTCTCTGTCAAGTTGAATGTGTACTAAGAACACTCGCAGTGTCCTGAAATGTTCGCAAATAAACAAAATGGGGGTGTCCTGAGGACGCTGTCCGTATTGTTCTCTGTCAAGTTGAATGTGTTCTAAGAACACTCGCGGTGTCCTGAAATGTTCGCAAATACACAAAATGGGGGTGTTCTGAAGACGTTGTCGAACACTCGCTGTGTCCTGAAATGTTCACAAATATGAATGGGGGGTTGTGGCTGGCAAATTGAATGTGTTCTAAGAACACTTGTGGTGTCCAGAAATGTTCGCAAATAAACAAAATGGGGGTGTCCTGAGGACGCTGTCCGTATTGTTCTCTGTCAAGTTGAATGTGTTCTAAGAACACTCGCAGTGTCCTGAAATGTTCGCAAATAAACAAGATGGTGGTGTTCTGAAGACACTTCTAAGAACACTCGCGGTGTCCTGAAATGTTCGCAAATAAACAAAATGGGGGTGTTCTGAGGACGCTGTCCGTATTGTTCTCTGTCACGTTGAATGTGTTCTAAGAACACCCACGGTGTCCTGAAATGTTCGCAAATAAACAAAATGGGGGTGTTCTGAAGACGTTTCTAAGAACACTCGCGGTGTCCGGGGAATGTTCGTAGGGAGTGTCCTGAGGACGCTGCCCGTATTGTTCGTTGTCAAGTTGAATGTGTTGTAAGAACACTTGCGGTGACCTGAAATGTTCGCAAATACACAAAATGGGGGTGTTCTGAAGACGTTGTCGAACACTCGCTGTGTCCTGAAATGTTCGCAAATATGAATGGGGGGTTGTGGCTGGCAAGTTGAATGTGTTCTAAGTACACTCGCAGTGTCCTGAAATGTTCACAAATAAACAAAATGGGGGTGTCCTGAGGACGCTGTCCGTATTGTTCTCTGTCAAGTTGAATGTGTTCTAAAAACACTCGCGGTGTCCTGAAATGTTCGCAATTAAACAAGATGGTGGTGTTCTGAAGACGCTTCTAAGAACACTTGCGGTTTCCTGAAATGTTCGCAAATAAACAAAATGCGGGTGTCCTGAGGACGCTGTCAGTATTGTTCTCTGTCAAGTTGAATGTGTTCTAAGAACACTCGCGGTGTCCTGAAATGTTCGCAAATAAACAAGATGGTGGTGTTCTGAAGACGCTTATAAGAACACTTGCGGTGTCCTGAAATGTTCGCAAATAAACAAAATGGGGGTGTTCTGAGGACGCTGTCCGTATTGTTCTCTGTCACGTTGAATGTGTTCTAAGAACACTTGCGGTGTCCTGAAATGTTCGCAAATAAACAAAATGGGGGTGTCCTGAGGACACTGTCCGTATTGTTCTCTGTCAAGTTGAATGTGTTCTAAGAACACTCGCGGTGTCCTGAAATGTTCGCAAATAAACAAAATGGGGGTGTTCTGAAGACGTTTCTAAGAACACTCGCGGTGTCCTGGAATGTTTGTAGGGGGTGTCCTGAAGGCGTAGTCCGTATTGTTCGCTGGCAAGTTGAATGTGTTCTAAGAACACTCGCGGTGTCCTGAAATGTTTGCTAATAAACAAAATGGGGGTGTCCTGAGGACACTGTCCGTATTGTTCTCTGTCAAGTTGAATGTGTTCTAAGAACACTCGCGGTGTCCTGAAATGTTCGCAAATACACAAAATGGGGGTGTTCTGAAGATGTTGTCAAACACTCGCTGTGTCCTGAAATGTTGGCAAATATGAATGGGGGGTTGTGGCTGGCAAGTTGAATGTGTTCTAAGAACACTCGCGGTGTCCTGAAATGTTCGCAAATAAACAAAATGGGGGTGTCCTGAGGACGCTGTCCATATTGTTCTCTGTCAAGTTGAATGTGTTCTAAGAACACTCGCAGTGTCCTGAAATGTTCGCAAATAAACAAAATGGGGGTGTCCTGAGGACGCTGTCCGTATTGTTCTCGTTCAAGTTGAATGTGTTCTAAGAACACTCTCAGTGTCCTGAAATGTTCGCAAATAAACAAGATGGTGGTGTTCTGAAGATGCTTCTAAGAACACTCGCGGTTTCCTGAAATGTTCGCAAATAAACAAAATGGGGGTGTCCTGGGGACGCTGTCCGTATTGTTCTCTGTCAAGTTGAATGTGTTCTAAGAACACTCGCAGTGTCCTGAAATGTTCGCAAATAAACAAGATGGTGGTTTTCTGAAGACGCTTCTAAGAACACTTGCGGTGTCCTGAAATGTTCGCAAATAAACAAAATGGGGGTGTTCTGAGGACGCTGTCCGTATTGTTCTCTGTCACGTTGAATGTGTTCTAAGAACACTCGCAGTGTCCTGAAATGTTCGCAAATAAACAAAATGGGGGTGTTCTGAAGAAGTTTCTAAGAACACTCGCGGTGTCCGGGGAATGTTCGTAGGGGCTGTCCTGAGGACGCTGTCCGTATTGTTCTCTGTCAAGTTGAATGTGTTCTAAGAACACTCGCGGTGTCCTGAAATGTTCGCAAATACACAAAATGGGGGTGTTCTGAAGACGTTGTCGAACACTCGCTGTGTCCTGAAATGTTTGCAAATATGAATGGGGGGTTGTGGCTGGCAAGTTGAATGTGTTCTAAGAACACTCGCGGTGTCCTGAAATGTTCGCAAATAAACAAAATGGGGGTGTCCTGAGGACGCTGTCCGTATTGTTCTCTGTCAAGTTGAATGTGTTCTAAGAACACTCGCGGTGTCCTGAAATGTTCGCAAATACACAAAATGGGGGTGTTCTGAAGACGCTTCTAAGAACACTTGCGGTGTCCTGAAATGTTCGCAAATAAACAAAATGGGGGTGTCCTGAGGACACTGTCCGTATTGTTCTCTGTCAAGTTGAATGTGTTCTAAGAACACTGGCGGTGTCCTGAAATGTTCGCAAATACACAAAATGGGGGTGTTCTGAAGATGTTGTCGAACACTCGCTGTGTCCTGAAATGTTCGCAAATATGAATGGGGGGTTGTGGCTGGCAAGTTGAATGTGTTCTAAGAACACTCGCAGTGTCCTGAAATGTTCGCAAATAAACAAAATGGGGGTGTCCTGAGGACGCTGTCCGTATTGTTCTCTGTCAAGTTGAATGTGTTCTAAGAACACTCGCAGTGTCCTGAAATGTTCGCAAATAAACAAAATGGGGGTGTCCTGAGGACGCTGTCCGTATTGTTCTCTGTCAAGTTGAATGTGTTCTAAGAACACTCGCGGTGTCCTGAAATGTTCCCAAATAAACAAGATGGTGGTGTTCTGAAGACGCTTCTAAGAACACTCGCGGTTTCCTGAAATGTTCGCAAATAAACAAAATGGGGGTGTCCTGGGGACGCTGTCCGTATTGTTCTCTGTCAAGTTGAATGTGTTCTAAGAACACTCGCGGTGTCCTGAAATGTTCGCAAATAAACAAGATGGTGGTTTTCTGAAGACGCTTCTAAGAACACTTGCGGTGTCCTGAAATGTTCGCAAATAAACAAAATGGGGGTGTTCTGAGGACGCTGTCCGTATTGTTCTCTGTCACGTTGAATGTGTTCTAAGAACACTCGCGGTGTCCTGAAATGTTCACAAATAAACAAAATGGGGGCGTTCTGAAGAAGTTTCTAAGAACACTCGCGGTGTCCGGGGAATGTTCGTAGGGGGTGTCCTGAGGACGCTGTCCGTATTGTTCTCTGTCAAGTTGAATGTGTTCTAAGAACACTCGCGGTGTCCTGAAATGTTCGCAAATACACAAAATGGGGGTGTTCTGAAGACGTTGTCGAACACTCGCTGTGTCCTGAAATGTTTGCAAATATGAATGGGGGGTTGTGGCTGGCAAGTTGAATGTGTTCTAATAACACTCGCGGTGTCCTGAAATGTTCGCAAATAAACAAAATGGGGGTGTCCTGAGGACGCTGTCTGTATTGTTCTCTGTCAAGTTGAATGTGTTCTAAGAACACTCGCGGTGTCCTGAAATGTTCGCAAATAAACAAGATGGTGGTGTTCTGAAGACGCTTCTAAGAACACTTGCGGTGTCCTGAAATGTTCGCAAATAAACAAAATGGAGGTGTCTTGAGGACACTGTCCGTATTGTTCTCTGTCAAGTTGAATGTGTTCTAAGAACACTCGCGGTGTCCTGAAATGTTTGCAAATAAACAAAATGGGGGTGTTCTGAAGACGTTTCTAAGAACACTCACTGTGTCCTGGAATGTTCATAGGGGGTGTCCTGAAGGCGTAGTCCGTATTTTTCGCTGTCAAGTTGAATGTGTTCTAAGAACACTCGCAGTGTCCTGAAATGTTCGCAAATAAACAAAATGGGGGTGTCCTGAGGACGCTGTCCGTATTGTTCTCTGTCAAGTTGAATGTGTTCTAAGAACACTCGCGGTGTCCTGAAATGTTCGCAAATAAACAAGATGGTGGTGTTCTGAAGACGCTTCTAAGAACACTCGCGGTTTCCTGAAATGTTCGCAAATAAACAAAATGGGGGTGTCCTGGGGACGCTGTCCGTATTGTTCTCTGTCAAGTTGAATGTGTTCTAAGAACACTCGCGGTGTCCTGAAATGTTCGCAAATAAACAAGATGGTGGTTTTCTGAAGACGCTTCTAAGAACACTTGCGGTGTCCTGAAATGTTCGCAAATAAACAAAATGGGGGTGTTCTGAGGACGCTGTCCGTATTGTTCTCTGTCACGTTGAATGTGTTCTAAGAACACTCGCGGTGTCCTGAAATGTTCACAAATAAACAAAATGGGGGTGTTCTGAAGAAGTTTCTAAGAACACTCGCGGTGTCCGGGGAATGTTCGTAGGGGGTGTCCTGAGGACGCTGTCCGTATTGTTCTCTGTCAAGTTGAATGTGTTCTAAGAACACTCGCGGTGTCCTGAAATGTTCGCAAATACACAAAATGGGGGTGTTCTGAAGACGTTGTCGAACACTCGCTGTGTCCTGAAATGTTTGCAAATATGAATGGGGGGTTGTGGCTGGCAAGTTGAATGTGTTCTAATAACACTCGCGGTGTCCTGAAATGTTCGCAAATAAACAAAATGGGGGTGTCCTGAGGATGCTGTCTGTATTGTTCTCTGTCAAGTTGAATGTGTTCTAAGAACACTCGCGGTGTCCTGAAATGTTCGCAAATAAACAAGATGGTGGTGTTCTGAAGACGCTTCTAAGAACACTTGCGGTGTCCTGATATGTTCGCAAATAAACAAAATGGAGGTGTCTTGAGGACACTGTCCGTATTGTTCTCTGTCAAGTTGAATGTGTTCTAAGAACACTCGCGGTGTCCTGAAATGTTTGCAAATAAACAAAATGGGGGTGTTCTGAAGACGTTTCTAAGAACACTCACTGTGTCCTGGAATGTTCATAGGGGGTGTCCTGAAGGCGTAGTCCGTATTTTTCGCTGTCAAGTTGAATGTGTTCTAAGAACACTCGCTGTGTCCTGAAATGTTCGCAAATAAACAAAATGGGGGTGTTCTGAAGACGTTGTCGAACACTCGCTGTGTCCTGAAATGTTTGCAAATATGAATGGGGGGTTGTGGCTGGCAAGTTGAATGTGTTCTAAGAACACTCGCGGTGTCCTGAAATGTTCGCAAATAAACAAAATGGGGATGTCCTGAGGACGCTGTCCGTATTGTTCTCTCTCACGTTGAATGTGTTCTAAGAACACCCGCGGTGTCCTGAAATGTTCGCAAATAAACAAAATGGGGGTGTTCTGAAGACGTTTCTAAGAACACTCGCGGTGTCCTGAAATGTTCGCAAATAAACAAAATGTGGGTGTTCTGAGGACGCTGTCCGTATTGTTCTCTGCCACGTTGAATGTGTTCTAAGAACACCCGCGGTGTCCTGAAATGTTCACAAATAAACAAAATGGGGGTGTTCTGAAGACGTTTCTAAGAACACTCGCGGTGTCCGGGGAATGTTCGTAGGGGGTGTCCTGAGGACGCTGTCCGTATTGTTCGTTGTCAAGTTGAATGTGTTCTAAGAACACTTGCGGTGACCTGAAATGTTCGCAAATACACAAAATGGGGGTGTTCTGAAGACGTTGTCGAACACTCGCTGTGTCCTGAAATGTTCGCAAATATGAATGGGGGGTTGTGGCTGGCAAGTTGAATGTGTTCTAAGAACACTCGCGGTGTCCTGAAATGTTCGCAAATAAACAAGATGGTGGTGTTCTGAAGACACTTCTAAGAACACTCGCGGTGTCCTGAAATGTTCGCAAATAAACAAAATGGGGGTGTTCTGAGGACGCTGTCCGTATTGTTCTCTGTCACGTTGAATGTGTTCTAAGAACACCCACGGTGTCCTGAAATGTTCGCAAATAAACAAAATGGGGGTGTTCTGAAGACGTTTCTAAGAACACTCGCGGTGTCCGGGGAATGTTCGTAGGGGGTGTCCTGAGGACGCTGCCCGTATTGTTCGTTGTCAAGTTGAATGTGTTGTAAGAACACTTGCGGTGACCTGAAATGTTCGCAAATACACAAAATGGGGGTGTTCTGAAGACGTTGTCGAACACTCGCTGTGTCCTGAAATGTTCGCAAATATGAATGGGGGGTTGTGGCTGGCAAGTTGAATGTGTTCTAAGTACACTCGCAGTGTCCTGAAATGTTCACAAATAAACAAAATGGGGGTGTCCTGAGGACGCTGTCCGTATTGTTCTCTGTCAAGTTTAATGTGTTCTAAGAACACTCGCGGTGTCCTGAAATGTTCGCAATTAAACAAGATGGTGGTGTTCTGAAGACGCTTCTAAGAACACTTGCGGTTTCCTGAAATGTTCGCAAATAAACAAAATGCGGGTGTCCTGAGGACGCTGTCAGTATTGTTCTCTGTCAAGTTGAATGTGTTCTAAGAACACTTGCGGTGTCCTGAAATGTTCGCAAATAAACAAGATGGTGGTGTTCTGAAGACGCTTATAAGAACACTTGCGGTGTCCTGAAATGTTCGCAAATAAACAAAATGGGGGTGTTCTGAGGACGCTGTCCGTATTGTTCTCTGTCACGTTGAATGTGTTCTAAGAACACTTGCGGTGTCCTGAAATGTTCGCAAATAAACAAAATGGGGGTGTCCTGAGGACACTGTCCGTATTGTTCTCTGTCAAGTTGAATGTGTTCTAAGAACACTCGCGGTGTCCTGAAATGTTCGCAAATAAACAAAATGGGGGTGTTCTGAAGACGTTTCTAAGAACACTCGCGGTGTCCTGGAATGTTTGTAGGGGGTGTCCTGAAGGCGTAGTCCGTATTGTTCGCTGGCAAGTTGAATGTGTTCTAAGAACACTCGCGGTGTCCTGAAATGTTTGCAAATAAACAAAATGGGGGTGTCCTGAGGACACTGTCCGTATTGTTCTCTGTCAAGTTGAATGTGTTCTAAGAACACTCGCGGTGTCCTGAAATGTTCGCAAATACACAAAATGGGGGTGTTCTGAAGATGTTGTCAAACACTCGCTGTGTCCTGAAATGTTCGCAAATATGAATGGGGGGTTGTGGCTGGCAAGTTGAATGTGTTCTAAGAACACTCGCGGTGTCCTGAAATGTTCGCAAATAAACAAAATGGGGGTGTCCTGAGGACGCTGTCCATATTGTTCTCTGTCAAGTTGAATGTGTTCTAAGAACACTCGCAGTGTCCTGAAATGTTCGCAAATAAACAAAATGGGGGTGTCCTGAGGACGCTGTCCGTATTGTTCTCTGTCAAGTTGAATGTGTTCTAAGAACACTCTCGGTGTCCTGAAATGTTCGCAAATAAACAAGATGGTGGTGTTCTGAAGATGCTTCTAAGAACACTCGCGGTTTCCTGAAATGTTCGCAAATAAACAAAATGGGGGTGTCCTGGGGACGCTGTCCGTATTGTTCTCTGTCAAGTTGAATGTGTTCTAAGAACACTTGCAGTGTCCTGAAATGTTCGCAAATAAACAAGATGGTGGTTTTCTGAAGACGCTTCTAAGAACACTTGCGGTGTCCTGAAATGTTCGCAAATAAACAAAATGGGGGTGTTCTGAGGACGCTGTCCGTATTGTTCTCTGTCACGTTGAATGTGTTCTAAGAACACTCGCAGTGTCCTGAAATGTTCGCAAATAAACAAAATGGGGGTGTTCTGAAGAAGTTTCTAAGAATACTTGCGGTGTCCGGGGAATGTTCGTAGGGGGTGTCCTGAGGACGCTGTCCGTATTGTTCTCTGTCAAGTTGAATGTGTTCTAAGAACACTCGCGGTGTCCTGAAATGTTCGCAAATACACAAAATGGGGGTGTTCTGAAGACGTTGTCGAACACTCGCTGTGTCCTGAAATGTTTGCAAATATGAATGGGGGGTTGTGGCTGGCAAGTTGAATGTGTTCTAAGAACACTCGCGGTGTCCTGAAATGTTCGCAAATAAACAAAATGGGGGTGTCCTGAGGACGCTGTCCGTATTGTTCTCTGTCAAGTTGAATGTGTTCTAAGAACACTCGCGGTGTCCTGAAATGTTCGCAAATACATAAAATGGGGGTGTTCTGAAGACGCTTCTAAGAACACTTGCGGTGTCCTGACATGTTCGCAAATAAAGAAAATGGGGGTGTCCTGAGGACACTGTCCGTATTGTTCTCTGTCAAGTTGAATGTGTTCTAAGAACACTGGCGGTGTCCTGAAATGTTCGCAAATACACAAAATGGGGGTGTTCTGAAGATGTTGTCGAACACTCGCTGTGTCCTGAAATGTTCGCAAATATGAATGGAGGGTTGTGGCTGGCAAGTTGAATGTGTTCTAAGAACACTCGCAGTGTCCTGAAATGTTCGCAAATAAACAAAATGGGGGTGTCCTGAGGACGCTGTCCGTATTGTTCTCTGTCAAGTTGAATGTGTTCTAAGAACACTCGCAGTGTCCTGAAATGTTCGCAAATAAACAAAATGGGGGTGTCCTGAGGACGCTGTCCGTATTGTTCTCTGTCAAGTTGAATGTGTTCTAAGAACACTCGCGGTGTCCTGAAATGTTCGCAAATAAACAAGATGGTGGTGTTCTGAAGACGCTTCTAAGAACACTCGCGGTTTCCTGAAATGTTCGCAAATAAACAAAATGGGGGTGTCCTGGGGACGCTGTCCGTATTGTTCTCTGTCAAGTTGAATGTGTTCTAAGAACACTCGCGGTGTCCTGAAATGTTCGCAAATAAACAAGATGGTGGTTTTCTGAAGACGCTTCTAAGAACACTTGCGATGTCCTGAAATGTTCGCAAATAAACAAAATGGGGGTGTTCTGAGGACGCTGTCCGTATTGTTCTCTGTCACGTTGAATGTGTTCTAAGAACACTCGCGGTGTCCTGAAATGTTCACAAATAAACAAAATGGGGGTGTTCTGAAGAAGTTTCTAAGAACACTCGCGGTGTCCGGGGAATGTTCGTAGGGGGTGTCCTGAGGACGCTGTCCGTATTGTTCTCTGTCAAGTTGAATGTGTTCTAAGAACACTCGCGGTGTCCTGAAATGTTCGCAAATACACAAAATGGGGGTGTTCTGAAGACGTTGTCGAACACTCGCTGTGTCCTGAAATGTTTGCAAATATGAATGGGGGGTTGTGGCTGGCAAGTTGAATGTGTTCTAAGAACACTTGCGGTGTCCTGAAATGTTCGCAAATAAACAAAATGGGGGTGTCCTGAGGATGCTGTCTGTATTGTTCTCTGTCAAGTTGAATGTGTTCTAAGAACACTCGCGGTGTCCTGAAATGTTCGCAAATAAACAAGATGGTGGTGTTCTGAAGACGCTTCTAAGAACACTTGCGGTGTCCTGAAATGTTCGCAAATAAACAAAATGGAGGTGTCTTGAGGACACTGTCCGTATTGTTCTCTGTCAAGTTGAATGTGTTCTAAGAACACTCGCGGTGTCCTGAAATGTTTGCAAATAAACAAAATGGGGGTGTTCTGAAGACGTTTCTAAGAACACTCACTGTGTCCTGGAATGTTCATAGGGGGTGTCCTGAAGGCGTAGTCCGTATTTTTCGCTGTCAAGTTGAATGTGTTCTAAGAACACTCGCTGTGTCCTGAAATGTTCGCAAATAAACAAAATGGGGGTGTTCTGAAGACGTTGTCGAACACTCGCTGTGTCCTGAAATGTTTGCAAATATGAATGGGGGGTTGTGGCTGGCAAGTTGAATGTGTTCTAAGAACACTTGCGGTGTCCTGAAATGTTCGCAAATAAACAAAATGGGGATGTCCTGAGGACGCTGTCCGTATTGTTCTCTCTCACGTTGAATGTGTTCTAAGAACACCCGCGGTGTCCTGAAATGTTCGCAAATAAACAAAATGGGGGTGTTCTGAAGACGTTTCTAAGAACACTCGCGGTGTCCTGAAATGTTCGCAAATAAACAAAATGTGGGTGTTCTGAGGACGCTGTCCGTATTGTTCTCTGCCACGTTGAATGTGTTCTAAGAACACCCGCGGTGTCCTGAAATGTTCACAAATAAACAAAATGGGGGTGTTCTGAAGACGTTTCTAAGAACACTCGCGGTGTCCGGGGAATGTTCGTACGGGGTGTCCTGAGGACGCTGTACGTATTGTTCGTTGTCAAGTTGAATGTGTTCTAAGAACACTTGCGGTGACCTGAAATGTTCGCAAATACACAAAATGGGGGTGTTCTGAAGACGTTGTCGAACACTCGCTGTGTCCTGAAATGTTCGCAAATATGAATGGGGGGTTGTGGCTGGCAAGTTGAATGTGTTCTAAGAACACTCGCAGTGTCCTGAAATGTTCGCAAATAAACAAAATGGGGGTGTGCTGAGGACGCTGTCCGTATTGTTCTCTGTCAAGTTGAATGTGTTCTAAGAACACTCGCGGTGTCCTGAAATGTTCGCAAATAAACAAGATGGTGGTGTTCTGAAGACGCTTCTAAGAACACTCGCGGTTTCCTGAAATGTTCGCAAATAAACAAAATGGGGGTGTCCTGAGGGCGCTGTCCGTATTGTTCTCTGTCAAGTTGAATGTGTTCTAAGAACACTCGCGGTGTCCTGAAATGTTCGCAAATTCACAAAATGGGGGTGTTCTGAAGACGTTGTCGAACACTCGCTGTGTCCTGAAATGTTCGCAAATATGAATGGGGGGTTGTGACTGGCAAGTTGAATGTGTTCTAAGAACACTCGCAGTGTCCTGAAATGTTCGCAAATAAACAAAATGGGGGTGTCCTGAGGACGCTGTCCGTATTGTTCTCTGTCAAGTTGAATGTGTTCTAAGAACACTCGCAGTGTCCTGAAATGTTCGCAAATAAACAAGATGGAGTTGTTCTGAAGACGCTTCTAAGAACACTCGTGGTTTCCTAAAATGTTCACAAATAAACAAAATGGGGGTGTCCTGAGGACACTGTCCGTATTTTTCTCTGTCAAGTTGAGTGTGTTCTAAGAACACTCGCGGTGTCCTGAAATGTTCGCAAATAAACAAAATGGGGGTGTTCTGAAGACGTTTCTAAGAACACTTGCGGTGTGTTGGAATGTTCGTAGAGGGTGTCCTGAAGGCATAGTCCGTATTGTTTGCTGGCAAGTTGAATGTGTTCTAAGAACACTCGCAGTGTCCTGAAATGTTCGCAAATAAACAAAATGGGGGTGTCCTGAGGACACTGTCCGTATTGTTCTCTGTCAAGTTGAATGTGTTCTAAGAACACTCGCGGTGTCCTGAAATGTTCGCAAATACACAAAATGGGGGTGTTCTGAAGACGTTGTCGAACACTCGCTGTGTCCTGAAATGTTTGCAAATATGAATGGGGGGTTGTGGCTGGCAAGTTGAATGTGTTCTAAGAAAACTCCCGGTGTCCTGAAATGTTCGCAAATAAACAAAATGGGGGTGTCCTGAGGACGCTGTCCGTATTGTTCTCTGTCAAGTTGAATGTGTTCTAAGAACACTCGCGGTGTCCTGAAATGTTAGCAAATAAACAAGATGGTGGTGTTCTGAAGACGCTTCTAAGAACACTCGCGGTGTCCTGAAATGTTTGCAAATAAACAAAATGGGGGTGTCCTGAGGACACTGTCCGTATTGTTCTCTGTCAAGTTGAATGTGTTCTAAGAACACTCGCGGTGTCCTGAAATGTTAGCAAATAAACAAGATGGTGGTGTTCTGAAGACGCTTCTAAGAACACTTGCGGTGTCCTGAAATGTTCGCAAATAAACAAAATGGGGGTGTCCTGAGGACACTGTCCGTATTGTTCTCTGTCAAGTTGAATGTGTTCTAAGAACACTCGCAGTGTCCTGAAATGTTCGCAAATACACAAAATGGCGGTGTTCTGAAGACGCTGTCGAACACTCGCTGTGTCCTGAAATGTTCGCAAATATGAATGGGGGGTTGTGGCTGGCAAGTTGAATGTGTTCTAAGAACACTTGCGGTGTCCTGAAATGTTCGCAAATAAACAAAATGGGGGTGTCCTGAGGACGCTGTCCGTATTGTTCTCTGTCAAGTTGAATGTGTTCTAAGAACACTCGCGGTGTCCTGAAATGTTCGCAAATACACAAAATGGGGGTGTTCTGAAGACGTTGTCGAACACACGCTGTGTCCTGAAATGTTCACAAATATGAATGGGGGGTTGTGGCTGGCAAGTTGAATGTGTTCTAAGAACACTTGTGGTGTCCTGAAATGTTCGCAAATAAACAAAATGGGGGTGTCCTGAGGACGCTGTCCGTATTGTTCTCTGTCAAGTTGAATGTGTTCTAAGAACACTCGCGGTGTCCTGAAATGTTCGCAAATAAACAAAATGCGGGTGTCCTGAGGACGCTGTCCGTATTGTTCTCTGTCAAGTTGAATGTGTTCTAAGAACACTCGCGGTGTCCTGAAATGTTCGCAAATAAACAAGATGGTGGTGTTCTGAAGACGCTTATAAGAACACTTGCGGTGTCCTGAAATGTTTGCAAATAAACAAAATGGGGGTGTTCTGAGGACGCTGTCCGTATTGTTCTCTGTCACGTTGAATGTGTTCTAAGAACACTTGCGCTGTCCTGAAATGTTCGCAAATAAACAAAATGGGGGTGTCCTGAGGACACTGTCCGTATTGTTCTCTGTCAAGTTGAATGTGTTCTAAGAACACTCGCGGTGTCCTGAAATGTTCGCAAATAAACAAAATGGTGGTGTTCTGAAGACGTTTCTAAGAACACTCGCGGTGTCCTGGAATGTTTGTAGGGGGTGTGCTGAAGGCGTAGTCCGTATTGTTCGCTGGCAAGTTGAATGTGTTCTAAGAACACTCGCGGTGTCCTGAAATGTTCGCAAATAAACAAGATGGTGGTTTTCTGAAGACGCTTCTAAGAACACTTGCGGTGTCCTGAAATGTTCGCAAATAAACAAAATGGGGGTGTTCTGAGGACGCTGTCCGTATTGTTCTCTGTCACGTTGAATGTGTTCTAAGAACACTCGCGGTGTCCTGAAATGTTCACAAATAAACAAAATGGGGGTGTTCTGAAGAAGTTTCTAAGAACACTCGCGGTGTCCGGGGAATGTTCGTAGGGGGTGTCCTGAGGACGCTGTCCGTATTGTTCTCTGTCAAGTTGAATGTGTTCTAAGAACACTCGCGGTGTCCTGAAATGTTCGCAAATACACAAAATGGGGGTGTTCTGAAGACGTTGTCGAACACTCGCTGTGTCCTGAAATGTTTGCAAATATGAATGGGGGGTTGTGGCTGGCAAGTTGAATGTGTTCTAAGAACACTTGCGGTGTCCTGAAATGTTCGCAAATAAACAAAATGGGGGTGTCCTGAGGATGCTGTCTGTATTGTTCTCTGTCAAGTTGAATGTGTTCTAAGAACACTCGCGGTGTCCTGAAATGTTCGCAAATAAACAAGATGGTGGTGTTCTGAAGACGCTTCTAAGAACACTTGCGGTGTCCTGAAATGTTCGCAAATAAACAAAATGGAGGTGTCTTGAGGACACTGTCCGTATTGTTCTCTGTCAAGTTGAATGTGTTCTAAGAACACTCGCGGTGTCCTGAAATGTTTGCAAATAAACAAAATGGGGGTGTTCTGAAGACGTTTCTAAGAACACTCACTGTGTCCTGGAATGTTCATAGGGGGTGTCCTGAAGGCGTAGTCCGTATTTTTCGCTGTCAAGTTGAATGTGTTCTAAGAACACTCGCTGTGTCCTGAAATGTTCGCAAATAAACAAAATGGGGGTGTTCTGAAGACGTTGTCGAACACTCGCTGTGTCCTGAAATGTTTGCAAATATGAATGGGGGGTTGTGGCTGGCAAGTTGAATGTGTTCTAAGAACACTTGCGGTGTCCTGAAATGTTCGCAAATAAACAAAATGGGGATGTCCTGAGGACGCTGTCCGTATTGTTCTCTCTCACGTTGAATGTGTTCTAAGAACACCCGCGGTGTCCTGAAATGTTCGCAAATAAACAAAATGGGGGTGTTCTGAAGACGTTTCTAAGAACACTCGCGGTGTCCTGAAATGTTCGCAAATAAACAAAATGTGGGTGTTCTGAGGACGCTGTCCGTATTGTTCTCTGCCACGTTGAATGTGTTCTAAGAACACCCGCGGTGTCCTGAAATGTTCACAAATAAACAAAATGGGGGTGTTCTGAAGACGTTTCTAAGAACACTCGCGGTGTCCGGGGAATGTTCGTACGGGGTGTCCTGAGGACGCTGTCCGTATTGTTCGTTGTCAAGTTGAATGTGTTCTAAGAACACTTGCGGTGACCTGAAATGTTCGCAAATACACAAAATGGGGGTGTTCTGAAGACGTTGTCGAACACTCGCTGTGTCCTGAAATGTTCGCAAATATGAATGGGGGGTTGTGGCTGGCAAGTTGAATGTGTTCTAAGAACACTCGCAGTGTCCTGAAATGTTCGCAAATAAACAAAATGGGGGTGTCCTGAGGACGCTGTCCGTATTGTTCTCTGTCAAGTTGAATGTGTTCTAAGAACACTCGCGGTGTCCTGAAATGTTCGCAAATAAACAAGATGGTGGTGTTCTGAAGACGCTTCTAAGAACACTCGCGGTTTCCTGAAATGTTCGCAAATAAACAAAATGGGGGTGTCCTGAGGGCGCTGTCCGTATTGTTCTCTGTCAAGTTGAATGTGTTCTAAGAACACTCGCGGTGTCCTGAAATGTTCGCAAATTCACAAAATGGGGGTGTTCTGAAGACGTTGTCGAACACTCGCTGTGTCCTGAAATGTTCGCAAATATGAATGGGGGGTTGTGACTGGCAAGTTGAATGTGTTCTAAGAACACTCGCAGTGTCCTGAAATGTTCGCAAATAAACAAAATGGGGGTGTCCTGAGGACGCTGTCCGTATTGTTCTCTGTCAAGTTGAATGTGTTCTAAGAACACTCGCAGTGTCCTGAAATGTTCGCAAATAAACAAGATGGAGTTGTTCTGAAGACGCTTCTAAGAACACTTGTGGTTTCCTAAAATGTTCACAAATAAACAAAATGGGGGTGTCCTGAGGACACTGTCCGTATTTTTCTCTGTCAAGTTGAGTGTGTTCTAAGAACACTCGCGGTGTCCTGAAATGTTCGCAAATAAACAAAATGGGGGTGTTCTGAAGACGTTTCTAAGAACACTTGCGGTGTGTTGGAATGTTCGTAGAGGGTGTCCTGAAGGCATAGTCCGTATTGTTTGCTGGCAAGTTGAATGTGTTCTAAGAACACTCGCAGTGTCCTGAAATGTTCGCAAATAAACAAAATGGGGGTGTCCTGAGGACACTGTCCGTATTGTTCTCTGTCAAGTTGAATGTGTTCTAAGAACACTCGCGGTGTCCTGAAATGTTCGCAAATACACAAAATGGGGGTGTTCTGAAGACGTTGTCGAACACTTGCTGTGTCCTGAAATGTTTGCAAATATGAATGGGGGGTTGTGGCTGGCAAGTTGAATGTGTTCTAAGAACACTCCCGGTGTCCTGAAATGTTCGCAAATAAACAAAATGGGGGTGTCCTGAGGACGCTGTCCGTATTGTTCTCTGTCAAGTTGAATGTGTTCTAAGAACACTCGCGGTGTCCTGAAATGTTAGCAAATAAACAAGATGGTGGTGTTCTGAAGACGCTTCTAAGAACACTCGCGGTGTCCTGAAATGTTTGCAAATAAACAAAATGGGGGTGTCCTGAGGACACTGTCCGTATTGTTCTCTGTCAAGTTGAATGTGTTCTAAGAACACTCGCGGTGTCCTGAAATGTTAGCAAATAAACAAGATGGTGGTGTTCTGAAGACGCTTCTAAGAACACTTGCGGTGTCCTGAAATGTTCGCAAATAAACAAAATGGGGGTGTCCTGAGGACACTGTCCGTATTGTTCTCTGTCAAGTTGAATGTGTTCTAAGAACACTCGCAGTGTCCTGAAATGTTCGCAAATACACAAAATGGGGGTGTTCTGAAGACGCTGTCGAACACTCGCTGTGTCCTGAAATGTTCGCAAATATGAATGGGGGGTTGTGGCTGGCAAGTTGAATGTGTTCTAAGAACACTTGCGGTGTCCTGAAATGTTCGCAAATAAACAAAATGGGGGTGTCCTGAGGACGCTGTCCGTATTGTTCTCTGTCAAGTTGAATGTGTTCTAAGAACACTCGCGGTGTCCTGAAATGTTCGCAAATACACAAAATGGGGGTGTTCTGAAGACGTTGTCGAACACACGCTGTGTCCTGAAATGTTCACAAATATGAATGGGGGGTTGTGGCTGGCAAGTTGAATGTGTTCTAAGAACACTTGTGGTGTCCTGAAATGTTCGCAAATAAACAAAATGGGGGTGTCCTGAGGACGCTGTCCGTATTGTTCTCTGTCAAGTTGAATGTGTTCTAAGAACACTCGCGGTGTCCTGAAATGTTCGCAAATAAACAAAATGCGGGTGTCCTGAGGACGCTGTCCGTATTGTTCTCTGTCAAGTTGAATGTGTTCTAAGAACACTCGCGGTGTCCTGAAATGTTCGCAAATAAACAAGATGGTGGTGTTCTGAAGACGCTTATAAGAACACTTGCGGTGTCCTGAAATGTTTGCAAATAAACAAAATGGGGGTGTTCTGAGGACGCTGTCCGTATTGTTCTCTGTCACGTTGAATGTGTTCTAAGAACACTTGCGCTGTCCTGAAATGTTCGCAAATAAACAAAATGGGGGTGTCCTGAGGACACTGTCCGTATTGTTCTCTGTCAAGTTGAATGTGTTCTAAGAACACTCGCGGTGTCCTGAAATGTTCGCAAATAAACAAAATGGTGGTGTTCTGAAGACGTTTCTAAGAACACTCGCGGTGTCCTGGAATGTTTGTAGGGGGTGTGCTGAAGGCGTAGTCCGTATTGTTCGCTGGCAAGTTGAATGTGTTCTAAGAACACTCGCGGTGTCCTGAAATGTTCGCAAATAAACAAAATGGGGGTGTCCTGAGGACACTGTCCGTATTGTTCTCTGTCAAGTTGAATGTGTTCTAAGAACACTCGTGGTGTCCTGAAATGTCCGCAAATACACAAAATGGGGGTGTTCTGAAGATGTTGTCAAACACTCGCTGTGTCCTGAAATGTTCGCAAATATGAATGGGGGGTTGTGGCTGGCAAGTTGAATGTGTTCTAAGAACACTCGCGGTGTCCTGAAATGTTCGCAAATAAACAAAATGGGGGTGTCCTGAGGACGCTGTCCATATTGTTCTCTGTCAAGTTGAATGTGTTCTAAGAACACTCGCAGTGTCCTGAAATGTTCGCAAATAAACAAAATGGGGCGGTCCTGAGGACGCTGTCCGTATTGTTCTCTGTCAAGTTGAATGTGTTCTAAGAACACTCTCGGTGTCCTGAAATGTTCGCAAATAAACAAGATGGTGGTGTTCTGAAGACGCTTCTAAGAACACTCGCGGTTTCCTGAAATGTTCGCAAATAAACAAAATGGGGGTGTCCTGGGGACGCTGTCCGTATTGTTCTCTGTCAAGTTGAATGTGTTCTAAGAACACTCGCGGTGTCCTGAAATGTTCGCAAATAAACAAGATGGTGGTTTTCTGAAGACGCTTCTAAGAACACTTTCGGTGTCCTGAAATGTTCGCAAATAAACAAAATGGGGGTGTTCTGAGGACGCTGTCCGTATTGTTCTCTGTCACGTTGAATGTGTTCTAAGAACACTCGCAGTGTCCTGAAATGTTCGCAAATAAACAAAATGGGGGTGTTCTGAAGAAGTTTCTAAGAACACTCGCGGTGTCCGGGGAATGTTCGTAGGGGGTGTCCTGAGGACGCTGTCCGTATTGTTCTCTGTCAAGTTGAATGTGTTCTAAGAACACTCGCGGTGTCCTGAAATGTTCGCAAATACACAAAATGGGGGTGTTCTGAAGACGTTGTCGAACACTCGCTGTGTCCTGAAATGTTTGCAAATATGAATGGGAGGTTGTGGCTGGCAAGTTGAATGTGTTCTAAGAACACTCGCGGTGTCCTGAAATGTTCGCAAATAAACAAAATGGGGGTGTCCTGAGGACGCTGTCCGTATTGTTCTCTGTCAAGTTGAATGTGTTCTAAGAACACTCGCGGTGTCCTGAAATGTTCGCAAATACACAAAATGGGGGTGTTCTGAAGACGCTTCTAAGAACACTTGCGGTGTCCTGAAATGTTCGCAAATAAACAAAATGGGGGTGTCCTGAGGACACTGTCCGTATTGTTCTCTGTCAAGTTGAATGTGTTCTAAGAACACTGGCGGTGTCCTGAAATGTTCGCAAATACACAAAATGGGGGTGTTCTGAAGACGTTGTCGAACACACACTGTGTCCTGAAATGTTCACAAATATGAATGGGGGGTTGTGGCTGGCAAGTTGAATGTGTTCTAAGAACACTTGTGGTGTCCTGAAATGTTCGCAAATAAACAAAATGGGGGTGTCCTGAGGACGCTGTCCGTATTGTTCTCTGTCAAGTTGAATGTGTTCTAAGAACACTCGCGGTGTCCTGAAATGTTCGCAAATAAACAAAATGCGGGTGTCCTGAGGACGCTGTCCGTATTGTTCTCTGTCAAGTTGAATGTGTTCTAAGAACACTCGCGGTGTCCTGAAATGTTCGCAAATAAACAAGATGGTGGTGTTCTGAAGACGCTTATAAGAACACTTGCGGTGTCCTGAAATGTTTGCAAATAAACAAAATGGGGGTGTTCTGAGGACGCTGTCCGTATTGTTCTCTGTCACGTTGAATGTGTTCTAAGAACACTTGCGCTGTCCTGAAATGTTCGCAAATAAACAAAATGGGGGTGTCCTGAGGACACTGTCCGTATTGTTCTCTGTCAAGTTGAATGTGTTCTAAGAACACTTGCGGTGTCCTGAAATGTTCGCAAATAAACAAAATGGTGGTGTTCTGAAGACGTTTCTAAGAACACTCGCGGTGTCCTGGAATGTTTGTAGGGGGTGTGCTGAAGGCGTAGTCCGTATTGTTCGCTGGCAAGTTGAATGTGTTCTAAGAACACTCGCGGTGTCCTGAAATGTTCGCAAACAAACAAAATGGGGGTGTCCTGAGGACACTGTCCGTATTGTTCTCTGTCAAGTTGAATGTGTTCTAAGAACACTCGCGGTGTCCTGAAATGTTCGCAAATACACAAAATGCGGGTGTTCTGAAGATGTTGTCAAACACTCGCTGTGTCCTGAAATGTTCGCAAATATGAATGGGGGGTTGTGGCTGGCAAGTTGAATGTGTTCTAAGAACACTCGCGGTGTCCTGAAATGTTCGCAAATAAACAAAATGGGGGTGTCCTGAGGACGCTGTCCATATTGTTCTCTGTCAAGTTGAATGTGTTCTAAGAACACTCGCAGTGTCCTGAAATGTTCGCAAATAAACAAAATGGGGCGGTCCTGAGGACGCTGTCCGTATTGTTCTCTGTCAAGTTGAATGTGTTCTAAGAACACTCTCGGTGTCCTGAAATGTTCGCAAATAAACAAAATGGGGGTGTCCTGAGGACGCTGTCCATATTGTTCTCTGTCAAGTTGAATGTGTTCTAAGAACACTCGCAGTGTCCTGAAATGTTCGCAAATAAACAAAATGGGGCAGTCCTGAGGACGCTGTCCGTATTGTTCTCTGTCAAGTTGAATGTGTTCTAAGAACACTCTCGGTGTCCTGAAATGTTCGCAAATAAACAAGATGGTGGTGTTCTGAAGACGCTTCTAAGAACACTCGCGGTTTCCTGAAATGTTCGCAAATAAACAAAATGGGGGTGTCCTGGGGACGCTGTCCGTATTGTTCTCTGTCAAGTTGAATGTGTTCTAAGAACACTCGCGGTGTCCTGAAATGTTCGCAAATAAACAAGATGGTGGTTTTCTGAAGACGCTTCTAAGAACACTTGCGGTGTCCTGAAATGTTCGCAAATAAACAAAATGGGGGTGTTCTGAGGACGCTGTCCGTATTGTTCTCTGTCACGTTGAATGTGTTCTAAGAACACTCGCAGTGTCCTGAAATGTTCGCAAATAAACAAAATGGGGGTGTTCTGAAGAAGTTTCTAAGAACACTCGCGGTGTCCGGGGAATGTTCGTAGGGGGTGTCCTGAGGACGCTGTCCGTATTGTTCTCTGTCAAGTTGAATGTGTTCTAAGAACACTCGCGGTGTCCTGAAATGTTCGCAAATACACAAAATGGGGGTGTTCTGAAGACGTTGTCGAACACTCGCTGTGTCCTGAAATGTTTGCAAATATGAATGGGGGGTTGTGGCTGGCAAGTTGAATGTGTTCTAAGAACACTCGCGGTGTCCTGAAATGTTCGCAAATAAACAAAATGGGGGTGTCCTGAGGACGCTGTCCGTATTGTTCTCTGTCAAGTTGAATGTGTTCTAAGAACACTCGCGGTGTCCTGAAATGTTCGCAAATACACAAAATGGGGGTGTTCTGAAGACGCTTCTAAGAACACTTGCGGTGTCCTGAAATGTTCGCAAATAAACAAAATGGGGGTGTCCTGAGGACACTGTCCGTATTGTTCTCTGTCAAGTTGAATGTGTTCTAAGAACACTGGCGGTGTCGTGAAATGTTCGCAAATACACAAAATGGGGGTGTTCTGAAGATTTTGTCGAACACTCGCTGTGTCCTGAAATGTTCGCAAATATGAATGGGGGGTTGTGGCTGGCAAGTTGAATGTGTTCTAAGAACACTCGCAGTGTCCTGAAATGTTCGCAAATAAACAAAATGGGGGTGTCCTGAGGACGCTGTCGGTATTGTTCTCTGTCAAGTTGAATGTGTACTAAGAACACTCGCAGTGTCCTGAAATGTTCGCAAATAAACAAAATGGGGGTGTCCTGAGGACGCTGTCCGTATTGTTCTCTGTCAAGTTGAATGTGTTCTAAGAACACTCGCGGTGTCCAGAAATGTTCGCAAATAAACAAGATGGTGGTGTTCTGAAGACGCTTCTAAGAACACTCGCGGTTTCCTGAAATGTTCGCAAATAAACAAAATGGGGGTGTCCTGAGGACGCTGTCCGTATTGTTCTCTGTCAAGTTGAATGTGTTCTAAGAACACTCGCGGTGTCCTGAAATGTTCGCAAATACACAAAATGGGGGTGTTCTGAAGACGCTTCTAAGAACACTTGCGGTGTCCTGAAATGTTCGCAAATAAACAAAATGGGGGTGTCCTGAGGACACTGTCCGTATTGTTCTCTGTCAAGTTGAATGTGTTCTAAGAACACTGGCGGTGTCGTGAAATGTTCGCAAATACACAAAATGGGGGTGTTCTGAAGATTTTGTCGAACACTCGCTGTGTCCTGAAATGTTCGCAAATATGAATGGGGGGTTGTGGCTGGCAAGTTGAATGTGTTCTAAGAACACTCGCAGTGTCCTGAAATGTTCGCAAATAAACAAAATGGGGGTGTCCTGAGGACGCTGTCGGTATTGTTCTCTGTCAAGTTGAATGTGTACTAAGAACACTCGCAGTGTCCTGAAATGTTCGCAAATAAACAAAATGGGGGTGTCCTGAGGACGCTGTCCGTATTGTTCTCTGTCAAGTTGAATGTGTTCTAAGAACACTCGCGGTGTCCAGAAATGTTCGCAAATAAACAAGATGGTGGTGTTCTGAAGACGCTTCTAAGAACACTCGCGGTTTCCTGAAATGTTCGCAAATAAACAAAATGGGGGTGTCCTGGGGACGCTGTCCGTATTGTTCTCTGTCAAGTTGAATGTGTTCTAAGAACACTCGCGGTGTCCTGAAATGTTCGCAAATAAACAAGATGGTGGTTTTCTGAAGACGCTTCTAAGAACACTTGCGGTGTCCTGAAATGTTCGTAAATAAACAAAATGGGGGTGTTCTGAGGACGCTGTCCGTATTGTTCTCTGTCACGTTGAATGTGTTCTAAGAACACTCGCGGTGTCCTGAAATGTTCACAAATAAACAAAATGGGGGTGTTCTGAAGAAGTTTCTAAGAACACTCGCGGTGTCCGGGGAATGTTCGTAGGGGGTGTCCTGAGGACGCTGTCCGTATTGTTCTCTGTCAAGTTGAATGTGTTCTAAGAACACTTGCGGTGTCCTGAAATGTTCGCAAATACACAAAATGGGGGTGTTCTGAAGACGTTGTCGAACACTCGCTGTGTCCTGAAATGTTTGCAAATATGAATGGGGGGTTGTGGCTGGCAAGTTGAATGTGTTCTAATAACACTCGCGGTGTCCTGAAATGTTCGCAAATAAACAAAATGGGGGTGTCCTGAGGACGCTGTCCGTATTGTTCTCTGTCAAGTTGAATGTGTTCTAAGAACACTCGCGGTGTCCTGAAATGTTAGCAAATAAACAAGATGGTGGTGTTCTGAAGACGCTTCTAAGAACACTTGCGGTGTCCTGAAATGTTCGCAAATAAACAAAATGGGGGTGTCTTGAGGACACTGTCCGTATTGTTCTCTGTCAAGTTGAATGTGTTCTAAGAACACTCCCGGTGTCCTGAAATGTTTGCAAATAAACAAAATGGGGGTGTTCTGAAGACGTTTCTAAGAACACTCACGGTGTCCTGGAATGTTCATAGGGGGTGTCCTGAAGGCGTAGTCCGTATTTTTCGCTGTCAAGTTGAATGTGTTCTAAGAACACTCGCTGTGTCCTGAAATGTTCACAAATAAACAAAATGGGGGTGTTCTGAAGACGTTGTTGAACACTCGCTGTGTCCTGAAATGTTTGCAAATATGAATGGGGGGTTGTGGCTGGCAAGTTGAATGTGTTCTAAGAACACTCGCGGTGTCCTGAAATGTTCGCAAATAAACAAAATGGGGATGTCCTGAGGACGCTGTCCGTATTGTTCTCTCTCACGTTGAATGTGTTCTAAGAACACCCGCGGTGTCCTGAAATGTTCGCAAATAAACAAAATGGGGGTGTTCTGAAGACGTTTCTAAGAACACTCGCGGTGTCCTGAAATGTTCGCAAATAAACAAAATGTGGGTGTTCTGAGGACGCTGTCCGTATTGTTCTCTGCCACGTTGAATGTGTTCTAAGAACACCCGCGGTGTCCTGAAATGTTCACAAATAAACAAAATGGGGGTGTTCTGAAGACGTTTCTAAGAACACTCGCGGTGTCCGGGGAATGTTCGTAGGGGGTGTCCTGAGGACGCTGTCCGTATTGTTCGTTGTCAAGTTGAATGTGTTCTAAGAACACTCGCGGTGTCCTGAAATGTTCGCAAATAAACAAGATGGTGGTGTTCTGAAGACGCTTATAAGAACACTTGCGGTGTCCTGAAATGTTTGCAAATAAACAAAATGCGGGTGTCCTGAGGACGCTGTCCGTATTGTTCTCTGTCAAGTTGAATGTGTTCTAAGAACACTCGCGGTGTCCTGAAATGTTCGCAAATAAACAAGATGGTGGTGTTCTGAAGACGCTTATAAGAACACTTGCGGTGTCCTGAAATGTTTGCAAATAAACAAAATGGGGGTGTTCTGAGGACGCTGTCCGTATTGTTCTCTGTCACGTTGAATGTGTTCTAAGAACACTTGCGCTGTCCTGAAATGTTCGCAAATAAACAAAATGGGGGTGTCCTGAGGACACTGTCCGTATTGTTCTCTGTCAAGTTGAATGTGTTCTAAGAACACTCGCGGTGTCCTGAAATGTTCGCAAATAAACAAAATGGTGGTGTTCTGAAGACGTTTCTAAGAACACTCGCGGTGTCCTGGAATGTTTGTAGGGGGTGTGCTGAAGGCGTAGTCCGTATTGTTCGCTGGCAAGTTGAATGTGTTCTAAGAACACTCGCGGTGTCCTGAAATGTTCGCAAATAAACAAAATGGGGGTGTCCTGAGGACACTGTCCGTATTGTTCTCTGTCAAGTTGAATGTGTTCTAAGAACACTCGCGGTGTCCTGAAATGTTCGCAAATACACAAAATGGGGGTGTTCTGAAGATGTTGTCAAACACTCGCTGTGTCCTGAAATGTTCGCAAATATGAATGGGGGGTTGTGGCTGGCAAGTTGAATGTGTTCTAAGAACACTCGCGGTGTCCTGAAATGTTCGCAAATAAACAAAATGGGGGTGTCCTGAGGACGCTGTCCATATTGTTCTCTGTCAAGTTGAATGTGTTCTAAGAACACTCGCAGTGTCCTGAAATGTTCGCAAATAAACAAAATGGGGCGGTCCTGAGGACGCTGTCCGTATTGTTCTCTGTCAAGTTGAATGTGTTCTAAGAACACTCTCGGTGTCCTGAAATGTTCGCAAATAAACAAGATGGTGGTGTTCTGAAGACGCTTCTAAGAACACTCGCGGTTTCCTGAAATGTTCGCAAATAAACAAAATGGGGGTGTCCTGGGGACGCTGTCCGTATTGTTCTCTGTCAAGTTGAATGTGTTCTAAGAACACTCGCGGTGTCCTGAAATGTTCGCAAATAAACAAGATGGTGGTTTTCTGAAGACGCTTCTAAGAACACTTGCGGTGTCCTGAAATGTTCGCAAATAAACAAAATGGGGGTGTTCTGAGGACGCTGTCCGTATTGTTCTCTGTCACGTTGAATGTGTTCTAAGAACACTCGCAGTGTCCTGAAATGTTCGCAAATAAACAAAATGGGGGTGTTCTGAAGAAGTTTCTAAGAACACTCGCGGTGTCCGGGGAATGTTCGTAGGGGGTGTCCTGAGGACGCTGTCCGTATTGTTCTCTGTCAAGTTGAATGTGTTCTAAGAACACTCGCGGTGTCCTGAAATGTTCGCAAATACACAAAATGGGGGTGTTCTGAAGACGTTGTCGAACACTCGCTGTGTCCTGAAATGTTTGCAAATATGAATGGGAGGTTGTGGCTGGCAAGTTGAATGTGTTCTAAGAACACTCGCGGTGTCCTGAAATGTTCGCAAATAAACAAAATGGGGGTGTCCTGAGGACGCTGTCCGTATTGTTCTCTGTCAAGTTGAATGTGTTCTAAGAACACTCGCGGTGTCCTGAAATGTTCGCAAATACACAAAATGGGGGTGTTCTGAAGACGCTTCTAAGAACACTTGCGGTGTCCTGAAATGTTCGCAAATAAACAAAATGGGGGTGTCCTGAGGACACTGTCCGTATTGTTCTCTGTCAAGTTGAATGTGTTCTAAGAACACTGGCGGTGTCCTGAAATGTTCGCAAATACACAAAATGGGGGTGTTCTGAAGACGTTGTCGAACACACGCTGTGTCCTGAAATGTTCACAAATATGAATGGGGGGTTGTGGCTGGCAAGTTGAATGTGTTCACTTGTGGTGTCCTGAAATGTTCGCAAATAAACAAAATGGGGGTGTCCTGAGGACGCTGTCCGTATTGTTCTCTGTCAAGTTGAATGTGTTCTAAGAACACTCGCGGTGTCCTGAAATGTTCGCAAATAAACAAAATGCGGGTGTCCTGAGGACGCTGTCCGTATTGTTCTCTGTCAAGTTGAATGTGTTCTAAGAACACTCGCGGTGTCCTGAAATGTTCGCAAATAAACAAGATGGTGGTGTTCTGAAGACGCTTATAAGAACACTTGCGGTGTCCTGAAATGTTTGCAAATTAACAAAATGGGGGTGTTCTGAGGACGCTGTCCGTATTGTTCTCTGTCACGTTGAATGTGTTCTAAGAACACTTGCGCTGTCCTGAAATGTTCGCAAATAAACAAAATGGGGGTGTCCTGAGGACACTGTCCGTATTGTTCTCTGTCAAGTTGAATGTGTTCTAAGAACACTTGCGGTGTCCTGAAATGTTCGCAAATAAACAAAATGGTGGTGTTCTGAAGACGTTTCTAAGAACACTCGCGGTGTCCTGGAATGTTTGTAGGGGGTGTGCTGAAGGCGTAGTCCGTATTGTTCGCTGGCAAGTTGAATGTGTTCTAAGAACACTCGCGGTGTCCTGAAATGTTCGCAAACAAACAAAATGGGGGTGTCCTGAGGACACTGTCCGTATTGTTCTCTGTCAAGTTGAATGTGTTCTAAGAACACTCGCGGTGTCCTGAAATGTTCGCAAATACACAAAATGCGGGTGTTCTGAAGATGTTGTCAAACACTCGTTGTGTCCTGAAATGTTCGCAAATATGAATGGGGGGTTGTGGCTGGCAAGTTGAATGTGTTCTAAGAACACTCGCGGTGTCCTGAAATGTTCGCAAATAAACAAAATGGGGGTGTCCTGAGGACGCTGTCCATATTGTTCTCTGTCAAGTTGAATGTGTTCTAAGAACACTCGCAGTGTCCTGAAATGTTCGCAAATAAACAAAATGGGGCGGTCCTGAGGACGCTGTCCGTATTGTTCTCTGTCAAGTTGAATGTGTTCTAAGAACACTCTCGGTGTCCTGAAATGTTCGCAAATAAACAAAATGGGGGTGTCCTGAGGACGCTGTCCATATTGTTCTCTGTCAAGTTGAATGTGTTCTAAGAACACTCGCAGTGTCCTGAAATGTTCGCAAATAAACAAAATGGGGCGGTCCTGAGGACGCTGTCCGTATTGTTCTCTGTCAAGTTGAATGTGTTCTAAGAACACTCTCGGTGTCCTGAAATGTTCGCAAATAAACAAGATGGTGGTGTTCTGAAGACGCTTCTAAGAACACTCGCGGTTTCCTGAAATGTTCGCAAATAAACAAAATGGGGGTGTCCTGGGGACGCTGTCCGTATTGTTCTCTGTCAAGTTGAATGTGTTCTAAGAACACTCGCGGTGTCCTGAAATGTTCGCAAATAAACAAGATGGTGGTTTTCTGAAGACGCTTCTAAGAACACTTGCGGTGTCCTGAAATGTTCGCAAATAAACAAAATGGGGGTGTTCTGAGGACGCTGTCCGTATTGTTCTCTGTCACGTTGAATGTGTTCTAAGAACACTCGCAGTGTCCTGAAATGTTCGCAAATAAACAAAATGGGGGTGTTCTGAAGAAGTTTCTAAGAACACTCGCGGTGTCCGGGGAATGTTCGTAGGGGGTGTCCTGAGGACGCTGTCCGTATTGTTCTCTGTCAAGTTGAATGTGTTCTAAGAACACTCGCGGTGTCCTGAAATGTTCGCAAATACACAAAATGGGGGTGTTCTGAAGACGTTGTCGAACACTCGCTGTGTCCTGAAATGTTTGCAAATATGAATGGGGGGTTGTGGCTGGCAAGTTGAATGTGTTCTAAGAACACTCGCGGTGTCCTGAAATGTTCGCAAATAAACAAAATGGGGGTGTCCTGAGGACGCTGTCCGTATTGTTCTCTGTCAAGTTGAATGTGTTCTAAGAACACTCGCGGTGTCCTGAAATGTTCGCAAATACACAAAATGGGGGTGTTCTGAAGACGCTTCTAAGAACACTTGCGGTGTCCTGAAATGTTCGCAAATAAACAAAATGGGGGTGTCCTGAGGACACTGTCCGTATTGTTCTCTGTCAAGTTGAATGTGTTCTAAGAACACTGGCGGTGTCCTGAAATGTTCGCAAATACACAAAATGGGGGTGTTCTGAAGATTTTGTCGAACACTCGCTGTGTCCTGAAATGTTCGCAAATATGAATGGGGGGTTGTGGCTGGCAAGTTGAATGTGTTCTAAGAACACTCGCAGTGTCCTGAAATGTTCGCAAATAAACAAAATGGGGGTGTCCTGAGGACGCTGTCGGTATTGTTCTCTGTCAAGTTGAATGTGTACTAAGAACACTCGCAGTGTCCTGAAATGTTCGCAAATAAACAAAATGGGGGTGTCCTGAGGACGCTGTCCGTATTGTTCTCTGTCAAGTTGAATGTGTTCTAAGAACACTCGCGGTGTCCAGAAATGTTCGCAAATAAACAAGATGGTGGTGTTCTGAAGACGCTTCTAAGAACACTCGCGGTTTCCTGAAATGTTCGCAAATAAACAAAATGGGGGTGTCCTGGGGACGCTGTCCGTATTGTTCTCTGTCAAGTTGAATGTGTTCTAAGAACACTCGCGGTGTCCTGAAATGTTCGCAAATAAACAAGATGGTGGTTTTCTGAAGACGCTTCTAAGAACACTTGCGGTGTCCTGAAATGTTCGTAAATAAACAAAATGGGGGTGTTCTGAGGACGCTGTCCGTATTGTTCTCTGTCACGTTGAATGTGTTCTAAGAACACTCGCGGTGTCCTGAAATGTTCACAAATAAACAAAATGGGGGTGTTCTGAAGAAGTTTCTAAGAACACTCGCGGTGTCCGGGGAATGTTCGTAGGGGGTGTCCTGAGGACGCTGTCCGTATTGTTCTCTGTCAAGTTGAATGTGTTCTAAGAACACTCGCGGTGTCCTGAAATGTTCGCAAATACACAAAATGGGGGTGTTCTGAAGACGTTGTCGAACACTCGCTGTGTCCTGAAATGTTTGCAAATATGAATGGGGGGTTGTGGCTGGCAAGTTGAATGTGTTCTAATAACACTCGCGGTGTCCTGAAATGTTCGCAAATAAACAAAATGGGGGTGTCCTGAGGACGCTGTCCGTATTGTTCTCTGTCAAGTTGAATGTGTTCTAAGAACACTCGCGGTGTCCTGAAATGTTCGCAAATACACAAAATGGGGGTGTTCTGAAGACGCTTCTAAGAACACTTGCGGTGTCCTGAAATGTTCGCAAATAAACAAAATGGGGGTGTCTTGAGGACACTGTCCGTATTGTTCTCTGTCAAGTTGAATGTGTTCTAAGAACACTCGCGGTGTCCTGAAATGTTTGCAAATAAACAAAATGGGGGTGTTCTGAAGACGTTTCTAAGAACACTCACGGTGTCCTGGAATGTTCATAGGGGGTGTCCTGAAGGCGTAGTCCGTATTTTTCGCTGTCAAGTTGAATGTGTTCTAAGAACACTCGCTGTGTCCTGAAATGTTCACAAATAAACAAAATGGGGGTGTTCTGAAGACGTTGTTGAACACTCGCTGTGTCCTGAAATGTTTGCAAATATGAATGGGGGGTTGTGGCTGGCAAGTTGAATGTGTTCTAAGAACACTCGCGGTGTCCTGAAATGTTCGCAAATAAACAAAATGGGGATGTCCTGAGGACGCTGTCCGTATTGTTCTCTCTCACGTTGAATGTGTTCTAAGAACACCCGCGGTGTCCTGAAATGTTCGCAAATAAACAAAATGGGGGTGTTCTGAAGACGTTTCTAAGAACACTCGCGGTGTCCTGAAATGTTCGCAAATAAACAAAATGTGGGTGTTCTGAGGACGCTGTCCGTATTGTTCTCTGCCACGTTGAATGTGTTCTAAGAACACCCGCGGTGTCCTGAAATGTTCACAAATAAACAAAATGGGGGTGTTCTGAAGACGTTTCTAAGAACACTCGCGGTGTCCGGGGAATGTTCGTAGGGGGTGTCCTGAGGACGCTGTCCGTATTGTTCGTTGTCAAGTTGAATGTGTTCTAAGAACACTTGCGGTGACCTGAAATGTTCGCAAATACACAAAATGGGGGTGTTCTGAAGACGTTGTCGAACACTCGCTGTGTCCTGAAATGTTCGCAAATATGAATGGGGGGTTGTGGCTGGCAAGTTGAATGTGTTCTAAGAACACTCGCAGTGTCCTGAAATGTTCGCAAATAAACAAAATGGGGGTGTCCTGAGGACGCTGTCCGTATTGTTCTCTGTCAAGTTGAATGTGTTCTAAGAACACTCGCGGTGTCCTGAAATGTTCACAAATAAACAAGATGGTGGTGTTCTGAAGACGCTTCTAAGAACACTCGCGGTTTCCTGAAATGTTCGCAAATAAACAAAATGGGGGTGTCCTGAGGGCGCTGTCCGTATTGTTCTCTGTCAAGTTGAATGTGTTCTAAGAACACTCGCGGTGTCCTGAAATGTTCGCAAATACACAAAATGGGGGTGTTCTGAAGACGTTGTCGAACACTCGCTGTGTCCTGAAATGTTCGCAAATATGAATGGGGGGTTGTGACTGGCAAGTTGAATGTGTTCTAAGAACACTCGCAGTGTCCTGAAATGTTCGCAAATAAACAAAATGGGGGTGTCCTGAGGACGCTGTCCGTATTGTTCTCTGTCAAGTTGAATGTGTTCTAAGAACACTCGCAGTGTCCTGAAATGTTCGGAAATAAACAAGATGGAGTTGTTCTGAAGACGCTTCTAAGAACACTCGTGGTTTCCTAAAATGTTCGCAAATAAACAAAATGGGGGTGTCCTGAGGACACTGTCCGTATTTTTCTCTGTCAAGTTGAGTGTGTTCTAAGAACACTCGCGGTGTCCTGAAATGTTCGCAAATAAACAAAATGGGGGTGTTCTGAAGACGTTTCTAAGAACACTTGCGGTGTGTTGGAATGTTCGTAGAGGGTGTCCTGAAGGCATAGTCCGTATTGTTTGCTGGCAAGTTGAATGTGTTCTAAGAACACTCGCAGTGTCCTGAAATGTTCGCAAATAAACAAAATGGGGGTGTCCTGAGGACACTGTCCGTATTGTTCTCTGTCAAGTTGAATGTGTTCTAAGAACACTCGCGGTGTCCTGAAATGTTCGCAAATACACAAAATGGGGGTGTTCTGAAGACGTTGTCGAACACTCGCTGTGTCCTGAAATGTTTGCAAATATGAATGGGGGGTTGTGGCTGGCAAGTTGAATGTGTTCTAAGAACACTCCCGGTGTCCTGAAATGTTCGCAAATAAACAAAATGGGGGTGTCCTGAGGACGCTGTCCGTATTGTTCTCTGTCAAGTTTAATGTGTTCTAAGAACACTCGCGGTGTCCTGAAATGTTAGCAAATAAACAAGATGGTGGTGTTCTGAAGACGCTTCTAAGAACACTCGCGGTGTCCTGAAATGTTCGCAAATAAACAAAATGGGGGTGTCCTGAGGACACTGTCCGTATTGTTCTCTGTCAAGTTGAATGTGTTCTAAGAACACTCGCGGTGTCCTGAAATGTTAGCAAATAAACAAGATGGTGGTGTTCTGAAGACGCTGCTAAGAACACTTGCGGTGTCCTGAAATGTTCGCAAATAAACAAAATGGGGGTGTCCTGAGGACACTGTCCGTATTGTTCTCTGTCAAGTTGAATGTGTTCTAAGAACACTCGCGGTGTCCTGAAATGTTCGCAAATAAACAAAATGGGGGTGTCCTGAGGACGCTGTCCGTATTGTTCTCTGTCAAGTTGAATGTGTTCTAAGAACACTCGCGGTGTCCTGAAATGTTCGCAAATACACAAAATGGGGGTGTTCTGAAGACGTTGTCGAACACACGCTGTGTCCTGAAATGTTCACAAATATGAATGGGGGGTTGTGGCTGGCAAGTTGAATGTGTTCTAAGAACACTTGTGGTGTCCTGAAATGTTCGCAAATAAACAAAATGGGGGTGTCCTGAGGACGCTGTCCGTATTGTTCTCTGTCAAGTTGAATGTGTTCTAAGAACACTCGCGGTGTCCTGAAATGTTCGCAAATAAACAAAATGCGGGTGTCCTGAGGACGCTGTCCGTATTGTTCTCTGTCAAGTTGAATGTGTTCTAAGAACACTCGCGGTGTCCTGAAATGTTCGCAAATAAACAAGATGGTGGTGTTCTGAAGACGCTTATAAGAACACTTGCGGTGTCCTGAAATGTTCGCAAATAAACAAAATGGGGGTGTTCTGAGGACGCTGTCCGTATTGTTCTCTGTCACGTTGAATGTGTTCTAAGAACACTTGCCGTGTCCTGAAATGTTCGCAAATAAACAAAATGGGGGTGTCCTGAGGACACTGTCCGTATTGTTCTCTGTCAAGTTGAATGTGTTCTAAGAACACTCGCGGTGTCCTGAAATGTTCGCAAATAAACAAAATGGGGGTGTTATGAAGACGTTTCTAAGAACACTCGCGGTGTCCTGGAATGTTTGTAGGGGGTGTCCTGAAGGCGTAGTCCGTATTGTTCGCTGGCAAGTTGAATGTGTTCTAAGAACACTCGCGGTGTCCTGAAATGTTCGCAAATAAACAAAATGGGGGTGTCCTGAGGACACTGTCCGTATTGTTCTCTGTCAAGTTGAATGTGTTCTAAGAACACTCGCGGTGTCCTGAAATGTTCGCAAGTACACAAAATGGGGGTGTTCTGAAGATGTTGTCAAACACTCGCTGTATCCTGAAATGTTCCAAATATGAATGGGGGGTTGTGGCTGGCAAGTTGAATGTGTTCTAAGAACACTCGCGGTGTCCTGAAATGTTCGCAAATAAACAAAATGGGGGTGTCCTGAGGACGCTGTCGATATTGTTCTCTGTCAAGTTGAATGTGTTCTAAGAACACTCGCAGTGTCCTGAAATGTTCGCAAATAAACAAAATGGGGGTGTCCTGAGGACGCTGTCCATATTGTTCTCTGTCAAGTTGAATGTGTTCTAAGAACACTCGCAGTGTCCTGAAATGTTCGCAAATAAACAAAATGGGGGTGTCCTGAGGACGCTGTCCGTATTGTTCTCTGTCAAGTTGAATGTGTTCTAAGAACACTCGCGGTGTCCTGAAATGTTCGCAAATAAACAAGATGGTGGTTTTCTGAAGACGCTTCTAAGAACACTTGCGGTGTCCTGAAATGTTCGCAAATAAACAAAATGGGGGTGTTCTGAGGACGCTGTCCGTATTGTTCTCTGTCACGTTGAATGTGTTCTAAGAACACTCGCAGTGTCCTGAAATGTTCGCAAATAAACAAAATGGGGGTGTTCTGAAGAAGTTTCTAAGAACACTCGCGGTGTCCGGGGAATGTTCGTAGGGGGTGTCCTGAGGACGCTGTCCGTATTGTTCTCTGTCAAGTTGAATGTGTTCTAAGAACACTCGCGGTGTCCTGAAATGTTCGCAAATACACAAAATGGGGGTGTTCTGAAGACGTTGTCGAACACTCGCTGTGTCCTGAAATGTTTGCAAATATGAATGGGGGGTTGTGGCTGGCAAGTTGAATGTGTTCTAAGAACACTCGCGGTGTCCTGAAATGTTCGCAAATAAACAAAATGGGGGTGTCCTGAGGACGCTGTCCGTATTGTTCTCTGTCAAGTTGAATGTGTTCTAAGAACACTCGCGGTGTCCTGAAATGTTCGCAAATACACAAAATGGGGGTGTTCTGAAGACGCTTCTAAGAACACTTGCGGTGTCCTGAAATGTTCGCAAATAAACAAAATGGGGGTGTCCTGAGGACACTGTCCGTATTGTTCTCTGTCAAGTTGAATGTGTTCTAAGAACACTGACGGTGTCCTGAAATGTTCGCAAATACACAAAATGGGGGTGTTCTGAAGATGTTGTCGAACACTCGCTGTGTCCTGAAATGTTCGCAAATATGAATGGGGGGTTGTGGCTGGCAAGTTGAATGTGTTCTAAGAACACTCGCAGTGTCCTGAAATGTTCGCAAATAAACAAAATGGGGGTGTCCTGAGGACGCTGTCCGTATTGTTCTCTGTCAAGTTGAATGTGTTCTAAGAACACTCGCAGTGTCCTGAAATGTTCGCAAATAAACAAAATGGGGGTGTCCTGAGGACGCTGTCCGTATTGTTCTCTGTCAAGTTGAATGTGTTCTAAGAACACTCGCGGTGTCCTGAAATGTTCGCAAATAAACAAGATGGTGGTGTTCTGAAGAAGCTTCTAAGAACACTCGCGGTTTCCTGAAATGTTCGCAAATAAACAAAATGGGGGTGTCCTGGGGACGCTGTCCGTATTGTTCTCTGTCAAGTTGAATGTGTTCTAAGAACACTCGCGGTGTCCTGAAATGTTCGCAAATAAACAAGATGGTGGTTTTCTGAAGACGCTTCTAAGAACACTTGCGGTGTCCTGAAATGTTCGCAAATAAACAAAATGGGGGTGTTCTGAGGACGCTGTCCGTATTGTTCTCTGTCACGTTGAATGTGTTCTGAGAACACTCGCGGTGTCCTGAAATGTTCACAAATAAACAAAATGGGGGTGTTCTGAAGAAGTTTCTAAGAACACTCGCGGTGTCCGGGGAATGTTCGTAGGGGGTGTCCTGAGGACGCTGTCCGTATTGTTCTCTGTCAAGTTGAATGTGTTCTAAGAACACTCGCGGTGTCCTGAAATGTTCGCAAATACACAAAATGGGGGTGTTCTGAAGACGTTGTCGAACACTCGCTGTGTCCTGAAATGTTTGCAAATATGAATGGGGGGTTGTGGCTGTCAAGTTGAATGTGTTCTAAGAACACTCGCGGTGTCCTGAAATGTTCGCAAATAAACAAAATGGGGGTGTCCTGAGGACGCTGTCCGTATTGTTCTCTGTCAAGTTGAATGTGTTCTAAGAACACTCACGGTGTCCTGAAATGTTCGCAAATAAACAAGATGGTGGTGTTCTGAAGACGCTTCTAAGAACACTTGCGGTGTCCCGAAATGTTCGCAAATAAACAAAATGGGGGTTTCTTGAGGACACTGTCCGTATTGTTCTCTGTCAAGTTGAATGTGTTCTAAGAACACTCGCGGTGTCCTGAAATGTTTGCAAATAAACAAAATGGGGCTGTTCTGAAGACGTTTCTAAGAACACTCACGGTGTCCTGGAATGTTCATAGGGGGTGTCCTGAAGGCGTAGTCCGTATTTTTCGCTGTCAAGTTGAATGTGTTCTAAGAACACTCGCTGTGTCCTGAAATGTTCGCAAATAAACAAAATGGGGGTGTTCTGAAGACGTTGTCGAACACTCGCTGTGTCCTGAAATGTTTGCAAATATGAATGGGGGGTTGTGGCTGGCAAGTTGAATGTGTTCTAAGAACACTCGCGGTGTCCTGAAATGTTCGCAAATAAACAAAATGGGGATGTCCTGAGGACCCTGTCCGTATTGTTCTCTCTCACGTTGAATGTGTTCTAAGAACACCCGCGGTGTCCTGAAATGTTCGCAAATAAACAAAATGGGGGTGTTCTGAAGACGTTTCTAAGAACACTCGCGGTGTCCTGAAATGTTCGCAAATAAACAAAATGTGGGTGTTCTGAGGACGCTGTCCGTATTGTTCTCTGCCACGTTGAATGTGTTCTAAGAACACCCGCGGTGTCCTGAAATGTTCACAAATAAACAAAATGGGGGTGTTCTGAAGACGTTTCTAAGAACACTCGCGGTGTCCGGGGAATGATCGTAGGGGGTGTCCTGAGGACGCTGTCCGTATTGTTCGTTGTCAAGTTGAATGTGTTCTAAGAACACTTGCGGTGACCTGAAATGTTCGCAAATACACAAAATGGGGGTGTTCTGAAGACGTTGTCGAACACTCGCTGTGTCCTGAAATGTTCGCAAATATGAATGGGGGGTTGTGGCTGGCAAGTTGAATGTGTTCTAAGAACACTCGCAGTGTCCTGAAATGTTCGCAAATAAACAAAATGGGGGTGTCCTGAGGACGCTGTCCGTATTGTTCTCTGTCAAGTTGAATGTGTTCTAAGAACACTCGCGGTGTCCTGAAATGTTCGCAAATAAACAAGATGGTGGTGTTCTGAAGACGCTTCTAAGAACACTCGCGGTTTCCTTAAATGTTCGCAAATAAACAAAATGGGGGTGTCCTGAGGGCGCTGTCCGTATTTTTCTCTGTCAAGTTGAATGTGTTCTAAGAACACTCGCGGTGTCCTGAAATGTTCGCAAATACACAAAATGGGGGTGTTCTGAAGACGTTGTCGAACACTCGCTGTGTCCTGAAATGTTCGCAAATATGAAAGGGGGGTTGTGACTGGCAAGTTGAATGTGTACTAAGAACACTCGCAGTGTCCTGAAATGTTCGCAAATAAACAAAATGGGGGTGTCCTGAGGACGCTGTCCGTATTGTTCTCTGTCAAGTTGAATGTGTTCTAAGAACACTCGCAGTGTCCTGAAATGTTCGCAAATAAACAAGATGGAGTTGTTCTGAAGACGCTTCTAAGAACACTCGTGGTTTCCTAAAATGTTCGCAAATAAACAAAATGGGGGTGTCCTGAGGACACTGTCCGTATTTTTCTCTGTCAAGTTGAGTGTGTTCTAAGAACACTCGCGGTGTCCTGAAATGTTCGCAAATAAACAAAATGGGGGTGTTCTGAAGACGTTTCTAAGAACACTTGCGGTGTGTTGGAATGTTCGTAGAGGGTGTCCTGAAGGCATAGTCCGTATTGTTTGTTGGCAAGTTGAATGTGTTCTAAGAACACTCGCAGTGTCCTGAAATGTTCGCAAATTAACAAAATGGGGGTGTCCTGAGGACACTGTCCGTATTGTTCTCTGTCAAGTTAAATGTGTTCTAAGAACACTCGCGGTGTCCTGAAATGTTCGCAAATACACAAAATGGGGGTGTTCTGAAGACGTTGTCGAACACTCGCTGTGTCCTGAAATGTTTGCAAATATGAATGGGGGGTTGTGGCTGGCAAGTTGAATGTGTTCTAAGAACACTTGCGGTGTCCTGAAATGTTCGCAAATAAACAAAATGGGGGTGTCCTGAGGACGCTGTCCGTATTGTTCTCTGTCAAGTTGAATGTGTTCTAAGAACACTCGCGGTGTCCTGAAATGTTAGCAAATAAACAAGATGGTGGTGTTCTGAAGACGCTTCTAAGAACACTCGCGGTGTCCTGAAATGTTCGCAAATAAACAAAATGGGGGTGTCCTGAGGACACTGTCCGTATTGTTCTCTGTCAAGTTGAATGTGTTCTAAGAACACTCGCGGTGTCCTGAAATGTTAGCAAATAAACAAGATGGTGGTGTTCTGAAGACGCTTCTAAGAACACTTGCGGTGTCCTGAAATGTTCGCAAATAAACAAAATGGGGGTGTCCTGAGGACGCTGTCCGTATTGTTCTCTGTCAAGTTGAATGTGTTCTAAGAACACTCGCAGTGTCCTGAAATGTTCGCAAATAAACAAAATGGGGGTGTCCTGAGGACGCTGTCCGTATTGTTCTCTGTCAAGTTGAATGTGTTCTAAGAACACTCGCGGTGTCCTGAAATGTTCGCAAATAAACAAGATGGTGGTGTTCTGAAGACGCTTCTAAGAACACTCGCGGTTTCCTGAAATGTTCGCAAATAAACAAAATGGGGGTGTCCTGGGGACGCTGTCCGTATTGTTCTCTGTCAAGTTGAATGTGTTCTAAGAACACTCGCGGTGTCCTGAAATGTTCGCAAATAAACAAGATGGTGGTTTTCTGAAGACGCTTCTAAGAACACTTGCGGTGTCCTGAAATGTTCGCAAATAAACAAAATGGGGGTGTTCTGAGGACGCTGTCCGTATTGTTCTCTGTCACGTTGAATGTGTTCTAAGAACACTCGCGGTGTCCTGAAATGTTCACAAATAAACAAAATGGGGGTGTTCTGAAGAAGTTTCTAAGAACACTCGCGGTGTCCGGGGAATGTTCGTAGGGGGTGTCCTGAGGACGCTGTCCGTATTGTTCTCTGTCAAGTTGAATGTGTTCTAAGAACACTCGCGGTGTCCTGAAATGTTCGCAAATACACAAAATGGGGGTGTTCTGAAGACGTTGTCGAACACTCGCTGTGTCCTGAAATGTTTGCAAATATGAATGGGGGGTTGTGGCTGGCAAGTTGAATGTGTTCTAAGAACACTCGCGGTGTCCTGAAATGTTCGCAAATAAACAAAATGGGGGTGTCCTGAGGATGCTGTCTGTATTGTTCTCTGTCAAGTTGAATGTGTTCTAAGAACACTCGCGGTGTCCTGAAATGTTTGCAAATAAACAAAATGGGGGTGTTCTGAAGACGTTTCTAAGAACACTCACTGTGTCCTGGAATGTTCATAGGGGGTGTCCTGAAGGCGTAGTCCGTATTTTTCGCTGTCAAGTTGAATGTGTTCTAAGAACACTCGCTGTGTCCTGAAATGTTCGCAAATAAACAAAATGGGGGTGTTCTGAAGACGTTGTCGAACACTCGCTGTGTCCTGAAATGTTTGCAAATATGAATGGGGGGTTGTGGCTGGCAAGTTGAATGTGTTCTAAGAACACTCGCGGTGTCCTGAAATGTTCGCAAATAAACAAAATGGGGATGTCCTGAGGACGCTGTCCGTATTGTTCTCTCTCACGTTGAATGTGTTCTAAGAACACCCGCGGTGTCCTGAAATGTTCGCAAATAAACAAAATGGGGGTGTTCTGAAGACGTTTCTAAGAACACTCGCGGTGTCCTGAAATGTTCGCAAATAAACAAAATGTGGTTGTTCTGAGGACGCTGTCCGTATTGTTCTCTGCCACGTTGAATGTGTTCTAAGAACACCCGCGGTGTCCTGAAATGTTCACAAATAAACAAAATGGGGGTGTTCTGAAGACGTTTCTAAGAACACTCGCGGTGTCCGGGGAATGTTCGTAGGGGGTGTCCTGAGGACGCTGTCCGTATTGTTCGTTGTCAAGTTGAATGTGTTCTAAGAACACTTGCGGTGACCTGAAATGTTCGCAAATACACAAAATGGGGGTGTTCTGAAGACGTTGTCGAACACTCGCTGTGTCCTGAAATGTTCGCAAATATGAATGGGGGGTTGTGGCTGGCAAGTTGAATGTGTTCTAAGAACACTCGCAGTGTCTTGAAATGTTCGCAAATAAACAAAATGGGGGTGTCCTGAGGACGCTGTCCGTATTGTTCTCTGTCAAGTTGAATGTGTTCTAAGAACACTCGCGGTGTCCTGAAATGTTCGCAAATAAACAAGATGGTGGTGTTCTGAAGACGCTTCTAAGAACACTCGCGGTTTCCTGAAATGTTCGCAAATAAACAAAATGGGGGTGTCCTGAGGGCGCTGTCCGTATTGTTCTTTGTCAAGTTGAATGTGTTCTAAGAACACTCGCGGTGTCCTGAAATGTTCGCAAATTCACAAAATGGGGGTGTTCTGAAGACGTTGTCGAACACTCGCTGTGTCCTGAAATGTTCGCAAATATGAATGGGGGGTTGTGACTGGCAAGTTGAATGTGTTCTAAGAACACTCGCAGTGTCCTGAAATGTTCGCAAATAAACAAAATGGGGGTGTCCTGAGGACGCTGTCCGTATTGTTCTCTGTCAAGTTGAATGTGTTCTAAGAACACTCGCAGTGTCCTGAAATGTTCGCAAATAAACAAGATGGAGTTGTTCTGAAGACGCTTCTAAGAACACTCGTGGTTTCCTAAAATGTTCGCAAATAAACAAAATGGGGGTGTCCTGAGGACACTGTCCGTATTTTTCTCTGTCAAGTTGAGTGTGTTCTAAGAACACTCGCGGTGTCCTGAAATGTTCGCAAATAAACAAAATGGGGGTGTTCTGAAGACGTTTCTAAGAACACTTGCGGTGTGTTGGAATGTTCGTAGAGGGTGTCCTGAAGGCATAGTCCGTATTGTTTGCTGGCAAGTTGAATGTGTTCTAAGAACACTCGCAGTGTCCTGAAATGTTCGCAAATAAACAAAATGGGGGTGTCCTGAGGACACTGTCCGTATTGTTCTCTGTCAAGTTGAATGTGTTCTAAGAACACTCGCGGTGTCCTGAAATGTTCGCAAATACACAAAATGGGGGTGTTCTGAAGACGTTGTCGAACACTCGCTGTGTCCTGAAATGTTAGCAAATATGAATGGGGGGTTGTGGCTGGCAAGTTGAATGTGTTCTAAGAACACTCCCGGTGTCCTGAAATGTTCGCAAATAAACAAAATGGGGGTGTCCTGAGGACGCTGTCCGTATTGTTCTCTGTCAAGTTGAATGTGTTCTAAGAACACTCGCGGTGTCCTGAAATGTTAGCAAATAAACAAGATGGTGGTGTTCTGAAGACGCTTCTAAGAACACTCGCGGTGTCCTGAAATGTTTGCAAATAAACAAAATGGGGGTGTCCTGAGGACACTGTCCGTATTGTTCTCTGTCAAGTTGAATGTGTTCTAAGAACACTCGCGGTGTCCTGAAATGTTAGCAAATAAACAAGATGGTGGTGTTCTGAAGACGCTTCTAAGAACACTTGCGGTGTCCTGAAATGTTCGCAAATAAACAAAATGGGGGTGTCCTGAGGACACTGTCCATATTGTTCTCTGTCAAGTTGAATGTGTTCTAAGAACACTCGCAGTGTCCTGAAATGTTCGCAAATACACAAAATGGGGGTGTTCTGAAGACGCTGTCGAACACTCGCTGTGTCCTGAAATGTTCGCAAATATGAATGGGGGGTTGTGGCTGGCAAGTTGAATGTGTTCTAAGAACACTTGCGGTGTCCTGAAATGTTCGCAAATAAACAAAATGGGGGTGTCCTGAGGACGCTGTCCGTATTGTTCTCTGTCAAGTTGAATGTGTTCTAAGAACACTCGCGGTGTCCTGAAATGTTCGCAAATACACAAAATGGGGGTGTTCTGAAGACGTTGTCGAACACACGCTGTGTCCTGAAATGTTCACAAATATGAATGGGGGGTTGTGGCTGGCAAGTTGAATGTGTTCTAAGAACACTTGTGGTGTCCTGAAATGTTCGCAAATAAACAAAATGGGGGTGTCCTGAGGACGCTGTCCGTATTGTTCTCTGTCAAGTTGAATGTGTTCTAAGAACACTCGCGGTGTCCTGAAATGTTCGCAAATAAACAAAATGCGGGTGTCCTGAGGACGCTGTCCGTATTGTTCTCTGTCAAGTTGAATGTGTTCTAAGAACACTCGCGGTGTCCTGAAATGTTCGCAAATAAACAAGATGGTGGTGTTCTGAAGACGCTTATAAGAACACTTGCGGTGTCCTGAAATGTTTGCAAATAAACAAAATGGGGGTGTTCTGAGGACGCTGTCCGTATTGTTCTCTGTCACGTTGAATGTGTTCTAAGAACACTTGCGCTGTCCTGAAATGTTCGCAAATAAACAAAATGGGGGTGTCCTGAGGACACTGTCCGTATTGTTCTCTGTCAAGTTGAATGTGTTCTAAGAACACTCGCGGTGTCCTGAAATGTTCGCAAATAAACAAAATGGTGGTGTTCTGAAGACGTTTCTAAGAACACTCGCGGTGTCCTGGAATGTTTGTAGGGGGTGTGCTGAAGGCGTAGTCCGTATTGTTCGCTGGCAAGTTGAATGTGTTCTAAGAACACTCGCGGTGTCCTGAAATGTTCGCAAATAAACAAAATGGGGGTGTCCTGAGGACACTGTCCGTATTGTTCTCTGTCAAGTTGAATGTGTTCTAAGAACACTCGCGGTGTCCTGAAATGTTCGCAAATACACAAAATGGGGGTGTTCTGAAGATGTTGTCAAACACTCGCTGTGTCCTGAAATGTTCGCAAATATGAATGGGGGGTTGTGGCTGGCAAGTTGAATGTGTTCTAAGAACACTCGCGGTGTCCTGAAATGTTCGCAAATAAACAAAATGGGGGTGTCCTGAGGACGCTGTCCATATTGTTCTCTGTCAAGTTGAATGTGTTCTAAGAACACTCGCAGTGTCCTGAAATGTTCGCAAATAAACAAGATGGTGGTGTTCTGAAGACGCTTCTAAGAACACTCGCGGTTTCCTGAAATGTTCGCAAATAAACAAAATGGGGGTGTCCTGGGGACGCTGTCCGTATTGTTCTCTGTCAAGTTGAATGTGTTCTAAGAACACTCGCGGTGTCCTGAAATGTTCGCAAATAAACAAGATGGTGGTTTTCTGAAGACGCTTCTAAGAACACTTGCGGTGTCCTGAAATGTTCGCAAATAAACAAAATGGGGGTGTTCTGAGGACGCTGTCCGTATTGTTCTCTGTCACGTTGAATGTGTTCTAAGAACACTCGCAGTGTCCTGAAATGTTCGCAAATAAACATAATGGGGGTGTTCTGAAGAAGTTTCTAAGAACACTCGCGGTGTCCGGGGAATGTTCGTAGGGGGTGTCCTGAGGACGCTGTCCGTATTGTTCTCTGTCAAGTTGAATGTGTTCTAAGAACACTCGCGGTGTCCTGAAATGTTCGCAAATACACAAAATGGGGGTGTTCTGAAGACGTTGTCGAACACTCGCTGTGTCCTGAAATGTTTGCAAATATGAATGGGGGGTTGTGGCTGGCAAGTTGAATGTGTTCTAAGAACACTCGCGGTGTCCTGAAATGTTCGCAAATAAACAAAATGGGGGTGTCCTGAGGACGCTGTCCGTATTGTTCTCTGTCAAGTTGAATGTGTTCTAAGAACACTCGCGGTGTCCTGAAATGTTCGCAAATACACAAAATGGGGGTGTTCTGAAGACGCTTCTAAGAACACTTGCGGTGTCCTGAAATGTTCGCAAATAAACAAAATGGGGGTGTCCTGAGGACACTGTCCGTATTGTTCTCTGTCAAGTTGAATGTGTTCTAAGAACACTGGCGGTGTCCTGAAATGTTCGCAAATACACAAAATGGGGGTGTTCTGAAGACGTTGTCGAACACACGCTGTGTCCTGAAATGTTCACAAATATGAATGGGGGGTTGTGGCTGGCAAGTTGAATGTGTTCTAAGAACACTTGTGGTGTCCTGAAATGTTCGCAAATAAACAAAATGGGGGTGTCCTGAGGACGCTGTCCGTATTGTTCTCTGTCAAGTTGAATGTGTTCTAAGAACACTCGCGGTGTCCTGAAATGTTCGCAAATAAACAAAATGCGGGTGTCCTGAGGACGCTGTCCGTATTGTTCTCTGTCAAGTTGAATGTGTTCTAAGAACACTCGCGGTGTCCTGAAATGTTCGCAAATAAACAAGATGGTGGTGTTCTGAAGACGCTTATAAGAACACTTGCGGTGTCCTGAAATGTTTGCAAATAAACAAAATGGGGGTGTTCTGAGGACGCTGTCCGTATTGTTCTCTGTCACGTTGAATGTGTTCTAAGAACACTTGCGCTGTCCTGAAATGTTCACAAATAAACAAAATGGGGGTGTCCTGAGGACACTGTCCGTATTGTTCTCTGTCAAGTTGAATGTGTTCTAAGAACACTCGCGGTGTCCTGAAATGTTCGCAAATAAACAAAATGGTGGTGTTCTGAAGACGTTTCTAAGAACACTCGCGGTGTCCTGGAATGTTTGTAGGGGGTGTGCTGAAGGCGTAGTCCGTATTGTTCGCTGGCAAGTTGAATGTGTTCTAAGAACACTCGCGGTGTCCTGAAATGTTCGCAAATAAACAAAATGGGGGTGTCCTGAGGACACTGTCCGTATTGTTCTCTGTCAAGTTGAATGTGTTCTAAGAACACTCGCGGTGTCCTGAAATGTTCGCAAATACACAAAATGCGGGTGTTCTGAAGATGTTGTCAAACACTCGCTGTGTCCTGAAATGTTCGCAAATATGAATGGGGGGTTGTGGCTGGCAAGTTGAATGTGTTCTAAGAACACTCGCGGTGTCCTGAAATGTTCGCAAATAAACAAAATGGGGGTGTCCTGTGGACGCTGTCCATATTGTTCTCTGTCAAGTTGAATGTGTTCTAAGAACACTCGCAGTGTCCTGAAATGTTCGCAAATAAACAAAATGGGGCGGTCCTGAGGACGCTGTCCGTATTGTTCTCTGTCAAGTTGAATGTGTTCTAAGAACACTCTCGGTGTCCTGAAATGTTCGCAAATAAACAAAATGGGGGTGTCCTGAGGACGCTGTCCATATTGTTCTCTGTCAAGTTGAATGTGTTCTAAGAACACTCGCAGTGTCCTGAAATGTTCGCAAATAAACAAAATGGGGCGGTCCTGAGGACGCTGTCCGTATTGTTCTCTGTCAAGTTGAATGTGTTCTAAGAACACTCTCGGTGTCCTGAAATGTTCGCAAATAAACAAGATGGTGGTGTTCTGAAGACGCTTCTAAGAACACTCGCGGTTTCCTGAAATGTTCGCAAATAAACAAAATGGGGGTGTCCTGGGGACGCTGTCCGTATTGTTCTCTGTCAAGTTGAATGTGTTCTAAGAACACTCGCGGTGTCCTGAAATGTTCGCAAATAAACAAGATGGTGGTTTTCTGAAGACGCTTCTAAGAACACTTGCGGTGTCCTGAAATGTTCGCAAATAAACAAAATGGGGGTGTTCTGAGGACGCTGTCCGTATTGTTCTCTGTCACGTTGAATGTGTTCTAAGAACACTCGCAGTGTCCTGAAATGTTCGCAAATAAACAAAATGGGGGTGTTCTGAAGAAGTTTCTAAGAACACTCGCGGTGTCCGGGGAATGTTCGTAGGGGGTGTCCTGAGGACGCTGTCCGTATTGTTCTCTGTCAAGTTGAATGTGTTCTAAGAACACTCGCGGTGTCCTGAAATGTTCGCAAATACACAAAATGGGGGTGTTCTGAAGACGTTGTCGAACACTCGCTGTGTCCTGAAATGTTTGCAAATATGAATGGGGGGTTGTGGCTGGCAAGTTGAATGTGTTCTAAGAACACTCGCGGTGTCCTGAAATGTTCGCAAATAAACAAAATGGGGGTGTCCTGAGGACGCTGTCCGTATTGTTCTCTGTCAAGTTGAATGTGTTCTAAGAACACTCGCGGTGTCCTGAAATGTTCGCAAATACACAAAATGGGGGTGTTCTGAAGACGCTTCTAAGAACACTTGCGGTGTCCTGAAATGTTCGCAAATAAACAAAATGGGGGTGTCCTGAGGACACTGTCCGTATTGTTCTCTGTCAAGTTGAATGTGTTCTAAGAACACTGGCGGTGTCCTGAAATGTTCGCAAATACACAAAATGGGGGTTTTCTGAAGATGTTGTCGAACACTCGCTGTGTCCTGAAATGTTCGCAAATATGAATGGGGGGTTGTGGCTGGCAAGTTGAATGTGTTCTAAGAACACTCGCAGTGTCCTGAAATGTTCGCAAATAAACAAAATGGGGGTGTCCTGAGGACGCTGTCGGTATTGTTCTCTGTCAAGTTGAATGTGTACTAAGAACACTCGCAGTGTCCTGAAATGTTCGCAAATAAACAAAATGGGGGTGTCCTGAGGACGCTGTCCGTATTGTTCTCTGTCACGTTGAATGTGTTCTAAGAACACTCGCGGTGTCCTGAAATGTTCACAAATAAACAAAATGGGGGTGTTCTGAAGAAGTTTCTAAGAACACTCGCGGTGTCCGGGGAATGTTCGTAGGGGGTGTCCTGAGGACGCTGTCCGTATTGTTCTCTGTCAAGTTGAATGTGTTCTAAGAACACTCGCGGTGTCCTGAAATGTTCGCAAATACACAAAATGGGGGTGTTCTGAAGACGTTGTCGAACACTCGCTGTGTCCTGAAATGTTTGCAAATATGAATGGGGGGTTGTGGCTGGCAAGTTGAATGTGTTCTAATAACACTCGCGGTGTCCTGAAATGTTCGCAAATAAACAAAATGGGGGTGTCCTGAGGACGCTGTCCGTATTGTTCTCTGTCAAGTTGAATGTGTTCTAAGAACACTCGCGGTGTCCTGAAATGTTCGCAAATAAACAAGATGGTGGTGTTCTGAAGACGCTTCTAAGAACACTTGCGGTGTCCTGAAATGTTCGCAAATAAACAAAATGGGGGTGTCTTGAGGACACTGTCCGTATTGTTCTCTGTCAAGTTGAATGTGTTCTAAGAACACTCGCGGTGTCCTGAAATGTTTGCAAATAAACAAAATGGGGGTGTTCTGAAGACGTTTCTAAGAACACTCACGGTGTCCTGGAATGTTCATAGGGGGTGTCCTGAAGGCGTAGTCCGTATTTTTCGCTGTCAAGTTGAATGTGTTCTAAGAACACTCGCTGTGTCCTGAAATGTTCACAAATAAACAAAATGGGGGTGTTCTGAAGACGTTGTTGAACACTCGCTGTGTCCTGAAATGTTTGCAAATATGAATGGGGGGTTGTGGCTGGCAAGTTGAATGTGTTCTAAGAACACTCGCGGTGTCCTGAAATGTTCGCAAATAAACAAAATGGGGATGTCCTGAGGACGCTGTCCGTATTGTTCTCTCTCACGTTGAATGTGTTCTAAGAACACCCGCGGTGTCCTGAAATGTTCGCAAATAAACAAAATGGGGGTGTTCTGAAGACATTTCTAAGAACACTCGCGGTGTCCTGAAATGTTCGCAAATAAACAAAATGTGGGTGTTCTGAGGACGCTGTCCGTATTGTTCTCTGCCACGTTGAATGTGTTCTAAGAACACCCGCGGTGTCCTGAAATGTTCACAAATAAACAAAATGGGGGTGTTCTGAAGACGTTTCTAAGAACACTCGCGGTGTCCGGGGAATGTTCGTAGGGGGTGTCCTGAGGACGCTGTCCGTATTGTTCGTTGTCAAGTTGAATGTGTTCTAAGAACACTTGCGGTGACCTGAAATGTTCGCAAATACACAAAATGGGGGTGTTCTGAAGACGTTGTCGAACACTCGCTGTGTCCTGAAATGTTCGCAAATATGAATGGGGGGTTGTGGCTGGCAAGTTGAATGTGTTCTAAGAACACTCGCAGTGTCCTGAAATGTTCGCAAATAAACAAAATGGGGGTGTCCTGAGGACGCTGTCCGTATTGTTCTCTGTCAGGTTGAATGTGTTCTAAGAACACTCGCGGTGTCCTGAAATGTTCGCAAATAAACAAGATGGTGGTGTTCTGAAGACGCTTCTAAGAACACTCGCGGTTTCCTGAAATGTTCGCAAATAAACAAAATGGGGGTGTCCTGAGGGCGCTGTCCGTATTGTTCTCTGTCAAGTTGAATGTGTTCTAAGAACACTCGCGGTGTCCTGAAATGTTCGCAAATACACAAAATGGGGGTGTTCTGAAGACGTTGTCGAACACTCGCTGTGTCCTGAAATGTTCGCAAATATGAATGGGGGGTTGTGACTGGCAAGTTGAATGTGTTCTAAGAACACTCGCAGTGTCCTGAAATGTTCGCAAATAAACAAAATGGGGGTGTCCTGAGGACGCTGTCCGTATTGTTCTCTGTCAAGTTGAATGTGTTCTAAGAACACTCGCAGTGTCCTGAAATGTTCGCAAATAAACAAGATGGAGTTGTTCTGAAGACGCTTCTAAGAACACTCGTGGTTTCCTAAAATGTTCGCAAATAAACAAAATGGGGGTGTCCTGAGGACACTGTCCGTATTTTTCTCTGTCAAGTTGAGTGTGTTCTAAGAACACTCGCGGTGTCCTGAAATGTTCGCAAATAAACAAAATGGGGGTGTTCTGAAGACGTTTCTAAGAACACTTGCGGTGTGTTGGAATGTTCGTAGAGGGTGTCCTGAAGGCATAGTCCGTATTGTTTGCTGGCAAGTTGAATGTGTTCTAAGAACACTCGCAGTGTCCTGAAATGTTCGCAAATAAACAAAATGGGGGTGTCCTGAGGACACTGTCCGTATTGTTCTCTGTCAAGTTTAATGTGTTCTAAGAACACTCGCGGTGTCCTGAAATGTTCGCAAATACACAAAATGGGGGTGTTCTGAAGACGTTGTCGAACACTCGCTGTGTCCTGAAATGTTTGCAAATATGAATGGGGGGTTGTGGCTGGCAAGTTGAATGTGTTCTAAGAACACTCCCGGTGTCCTGAAATGTTCGCAAATAAACAAAATGGGGGTGTCCTGAGGACGCTGTCCGTATTGTTCTCTGTCAAGTTGAATGTGTTCTAAGAACACTCGCGGTGTACTGAAATGTTAGCAAATAAACAAGATGGTGGTGTTCTGAAGACGCTTCTAAGAACACTCGCAGTGTCCTGAAATGTTCGCAAATAAACAAAATGGGGGTGTCCTGAGGACACTGTCCGTATTGTTCTCTGTCAAGTTGAATGTGTTCTAAGAACACTCGCGGTGTCCTGAAATGTTCGCAAATACACAAAATGGGGGTGTTCTGAAGACGTTGTCGAACACTCGCTGTGTCCTGAAATGTTTGCAAATATGAATGGGGGGTTGTGGCTGGCAAGTTGAATGTGTTCTAAGAACACTCCCGGTGTCCTGAAATGTTCGCAAATAAACAAAATGGGGGTGTCCTGAGGACGCTGTCCGTATTGTTCTCTGTCAAGTTGAATGTGTTCTAAGAACACTCGCGGTGTACTGAAATGTTAGCAAATAAACAAGATGGTGGTGTTCTGAAGACGCTTCTAAGAACACTCGCGGTGTCCTGAAATGTTCGCAAATAAACAAAATGGGGGTGTCCTGAGGACACTGTCCGTATTGTTCTCTGTCAAGTTGAATGTGTTCTAAGAACACTCGCGGTGTCCTGAAATGTTAGCAAATAAACAAGATGGTGGTGTTCTGAAGACGCTGCTAAGAACACTTGCGGTGTCCTGAAATGTTCGCAAATAAACAAAATGGGGGTGTCCTGAGGACACTGTCCGTATTGTTCTCTGTCAAGTTGAATGTGTTCTAAGAACACTCGCAGTGTCCTGAAATGTTCGCAAATACACAAAATGGGGGTGTTCTGAAGACGTTGTCGAACACTCGCTGTGTCCTGAAATGTTCGCAAATATGAATGGGGGGTTGTGGCTGGCAAGTTGAATGTGTTCTAAGAACACTTGCGGTGTCCTGAAATGTTCGCAAATAAACAAAATGGGGGTGTCCTGAGGACGCTGTCCGTATTGTTCTCTGTCAAGTTGAATGTGTTCTAAGAACACTCGCGGTGTCCTGAAATGTTCGCAAATACACAAAATGGGGGTGTTCTGAAGACGTTGTCGAACACACGCTGTGTCCTGAAATGTTCACAAATATTAATGGGGGGTTGTGGCTGGCAAGTTGAAAGTGTTCTAAGAACACTTGTGGTGTCCTGAAATGTTCGCAAATAAACAAAATGGGGGTGTCCTGAGGACGCTGTCCGTATTGTTCTCTGTCAAGTTGAATGTGTTCTAAGAACACTCGCGGTGTCCTGAAATGTTCGCAAATAAACAAAATGCAGGTGTCCTGAGGACGCTGTCCGTATTGTTCTCTGTCAAGTTGAATGTGTTCTAAGAACACTCGCGGTGTCCTGAAATGTTCGCAAATAAACAAGATGGTGGTGTTCTGAAGACGCTTATAAGAACACTTGCGGTGTCCTGAAATGTTCGCAAATAAACAAAATGGGGGTGTTCTGAGGACGCTGTCCGTATTGTTCTCTGTCACGTTGAATGTGTTCTAAGAACACTTGCGGTGTCCTGAAATGTTCGCAAATAAACAAAATGGGGGTGTCCTGAGGACACTGTCCGTATTGTTCTCTGTCAAGTTGAATGTGTTCTAAGAACACTCGCGGTGTCCTGAAATGTTCGCAAATAAACAAAATGGGGGTGTTATGAAGACGTTTCTAAGAACACTCGCGGTGTCCGGGAATGTTTGTAGGGGGTGTCCTGAATGCGTAGTCCGTATTGTTCGCTGGCAAGTTGAATGTGTTCTAAGAACACTCGCGGTGTCCTGAAATGTTCGCAAATAAACAAAATGGGGCTGTCCTGAGGACACTGTCCGTATTGTTCTCTGTCAAGTTGAATGTGTTCTAAGAACACTCGCGGTGTCCTGAAATGTTCGCAAATACACAAAATGGGGGTGTTCTGAAGATGTTGTCAAACACTCGCTGTGTCCTGAAATGTTCCAAATATGAATGGGGGGTTGTGGCTGGCAAGTTGAATGTGTTCTAAGAACACTCGCGGTGTCCTGAAATGTTCGCAAATAAACAAAATGGGGGTGTCCTGAGGACGCTGTCGATATTGTTCTCTGTCAAGTTGAATGTGTTCTAAGAACACTCGCAGTGTCCTGAAATGTTCGCAAATAAACAAAATGGGGGTGTCCTGAGGACGCTGTCCATATTGTTCTCTGTCAAGTTGAATGTGTTCTAAGAACACTCGCAGTGTCCTGAAATGTTCGCAAATAAACAAAATGGGGGTGTCCTGAGGACGCTGTCCGTATTGTTCTCTGTCAAGTTGAATGTGTTCTAAGAACACTCGCAGTGTCCTGAAATGTTCGCAAATAAACAAGATGGTGGTTTTCTGAAGACGCTTCTAAGAACACTTGCGGTGTCCTGAAATGTTCGCAAATAAACAAAATGGGGGTGTTCTGAGGACGCTGTCCGTATTGTTCTCTGTCACGTTGAATGTGTTCTAAGAACACTCGCAGTGTCCTGAAATGTTCGCAAATAAACAAAATGGGGGTGTTCTGAAGAAGTTTCTAAGAACACTCGCGGTGTCCGGGGAATGTTCGTAGGGGGTGTCCTGAGGACGCTGTCCGTATTGTTCTCTGTCAAGTTGAATGTGTTCTAAGAACACTCGCGGTGTCCTGAAATGTTCGCAAATACACAAAATGGGGGTGTTCTGAAGACGTTGTCGAACACTCGCTGTGTCCTGAAATGTTTGCAAATATGAATGGGGGGTTGTGGCTGGCAAGTTGAATGTGTTCTAAGAACACTCGCGGTGTCCTGAAATGTTCGCAAATAAACAAAATGGGGGTGTCCTGAGGACGCTGTCCGTATTGTTCTCTGTCAAGTTGAATGTGTTCTAAGAACACTCGCGGTGTCCTGAAATGTTCGTAAATACACAAAATGGGGGTGTTCTGAAGACGCTTCTAAGAACACTTGCGGTGTCCTGAAATGTTCGCAAATAAACAAAATGGGGGTGTCCTGAGGACACTGTCCGTATTGTTCTCTGTCAAGTTGAATGTGTTCTAAGAACACTGGCGGTGTCCTGAAATGTTCGCAAATACACAAAATGGGGGTGTTCTGAAGATGTTGTCGAACACTCGCTGTGTCCTGAAATGTTCGCAAATATGAATGGGGGGTTGTGGCTGGCAAGTTGAATGTGTTCTAAGAACACTCGCAGTGTCCTGAAATGTTCGCAAATAAACAAAATGGGGGTGTCCTGAGGACGCTGTCCGTATTGTTCTCTGTCAAGTTGAATGTGTTCTAAGAACACTCGCAGTGTCCTGAAATGTTCGCAAATAAACAAAATGGGGGTGTCCTGAGGACGCTGTCCGTATTGTTCTCTGTCAAGTTGAATGTGTTCTAAGAACACTCGCGGTGTCCTGAAATGTTCGCAAATAAACAAGATGGTGGTGTTCTGAAGACGCTTCTAAGAACACTCGCGGTTTCCTGAAATGTTCGCAAATAAACAAAATGGGGGTGTCCTGGGGACGCTGTCCGTATTGTTCTCTGTCAAGTTGAATGTGTTCTAAGAACACTCGCGGTGTCCTGAAATGTTCGCAAATAAACAAGATGGTGGTTTTCTGAAGACGCTTCTAAGAACACTTGCGGTGTCCTGAAATGTTCGCAAATAAACAAAATGGGGGTGTTCTGAGGACGCTGTCCGTATTGTTCTCTGTCACGTTGAATGTGTTCTAAGAACACTCGCGGTGTCCTGAAATGTTCACAAATAAACAAAATGGGGGTGTTCTGAAGAAGTTTCTAAGAACACTCGCGGTGTCCGGGGAATGTTCGTAGGGGGTGTCCTGAGGACGCTGTCCGTATTGTTCTCTGTCAAGTTGAATGTGTTCTAAGAACACTCGCGGTGTCCTGAAATGTTCGCAAATACACAAAATGGGGGTGTTCTGAAGACGTTGTCGAACACTCGCTGTGTCCTGAAATGTTTGCAAATATGAATGGGGGGTTGTGGCTGGCAAGTTGAATGTGTTCTAAGAACACTCGCGGTGTCCTGAAATGTTCGCAAATAAACAAAATGGGGGTGTCCTGAGGACGCTGTCCGTATTGTTCTCTGTCAAGTTGAATGTGTTCTAAGAACACTCGCGGTGTCCTGAAATGTTCGCAAATAAACAAGATGGTGGTGTTCTGAAGATGCTTCTAAGAACACTTGCGGTGTCCTGAAATGTTCGCAAATAAACAAAATGGGGGTGTCTTGAGGACACTGTCCGTATTGTTCTCTGTCAAGTTGAATGTGTTCTAAGAACACTCGCGGTGTCCTGAAATGTTTGCAAATAAACAAAATGGGGCTGTTCTGAAGACGTTTCTAAGAACACTCACGGTGTCCTGGAATGTTCATAGGGGGTGTCCTGAAGGCGTAGTCCGTATTTTTCGCTGTCAAGTTGAATGTGTTCTAAGAACACTCGCTGTGTCCTGAAATGTTCGCAAATAAACAAAATGGGGGTGTTCTGAAGACGTTGTCGAACACTCGCTGTGTCCTGAAATGTTTGCAAATATGAATGGGGGGTTGTGGCTGGCAAGTTGAATGTGTTCTAAGAACACTCGCGGTGTCCTGAAATGTTCGCAAATAAACAAAATGGGGATGTCCTGAGGACCCTGTCCGTATTGTTCTCTCTCACGTTGAATGTGTTCTAAGAACACCCGCGGTGTCCTGAAATGTTCGCAAATAAACAAAATGGGGGTGTTCTGAAGACGTTTCTAAGAACACTCGCGGTGTCCTGAAATGTTCGCAAATAAACAAAATGGGGGTGTTCTGAGGACGCTGTCCGTATTGTTCTCTGTCACGTTGAATGTGTTCTAAGAACACCCGCGGTGTCCTGAAATGTTCGCAAATAAACAAAATGGGGGTGTTCTGAAGACGTTTCTAAGAACAATCGCGGTGTCCGGGGAATGTTCGTAGGGGGTGTCCTGAGGACGCTGTCCGTATTGTTCGTTGTCAAGTTGAATGTGTTGTAAGAACACTTGCGGTGACCTGAAATGTTCGCAAATACACAAAATGGGGGTGTTCTGAAGACGTTGTCGTACACTCGCTGTGTCCTGAAATGTTCGCAAATATGAATGGGGGGTTGTGGCTGGCAAGTTGAATGTGTTCTAAGTACACTCGCAGTGTCCTGAAATGTTCGCAAATAAACAAAATGGGGGTGTCCTGAGGACGCTGTCCGTATTGTTCTTTGTCAAGTTGAATGTGTTCTAAGAACACTCGCGGTGTCCTGAAATGTTCGCAATTAAACAAGATGGTGGTGTTCTGAAGACGCTTCTAAGAACACTTGCGGTTTCCTGAAATGTTTGCAAATAAACAAAATGCGGGTGTCCTGAGGACGCTGTCCGTATTGTTCTCTGTCAAGTTGAATGTGTTCTAAGAACACTCGCGGTGTCCTGAAATGTTCGCAAATAAACAAGATGGTGGTGTTCTGAAGACGCTTATAAGAACACTTGCGGTGTCCTGAAATGTTCGCAAATACACAAAATGGGGGTGTCCTGAGGACACTGTCCGTATTGTTCTCTGTCAAGTTGAATGTGTTCTAAGAACACTCGCGGTGTCCTGAAATGTTCGCAAATAAACAAGATGGTGGTGTTCTGAAGACGCTTCTAAGAACACTCGCGGTTTCCTGAAATGTTCGCAAATAAACAAAATGGGGGTGTCCTGGGGACGCTGTCCGTATTGTTCTCTGTCAAGTTGAATGTGTTCTAAGAACACTCGCGGTGTCCTGAAATGTTCGCAAATAAACAAGATGGTGGTTTTCTGAAGACGCTTCTAAGAACACTTGCGGTGTCCTGAAATGTTCGCAAATAAACAAAATGGGGGTGTTCTGAGGACGCTGTCCGTATTGTTCTCTGTCACGTTGAATGTGTTCTAAGAACACTCGCAGTGTCCTGAAATGTTCGCAAATAAACAAAATGGGGGTGTTCTGAAGAAGTTTCTAAGAACACTCGCGGTGTCCGGGGAATGTTCGTAGGGGGTGTCCTGAGGACGCTGTCCGTATTGTTCTCTGTCAAGTTGAATGTGTTCTAAGAACACTCGCGGTGTCCTGAAATGTTCGCAAATACACAAAATGGGGGTGTTCTGAAGACGTTGTCGAACACTCGCTGTGTCCTGAAATGTTTGCAAATATGAATGGGGGGTTGTGGCTGGCAAGTTGAATGTGTTCTAAGAACACTCGCGGTGTCCTGAAATGTTCGCAAATAAACAAAATGGGGGTGTCCTGAGGACGCTGTCCGTATTGTTCTCTGTCAAGTTGAATGTGTTCTAAGAACACTCGCGGTGTCCTGAAATGTTCGCAAATACACAAAATGGGGGTGTTCTGAAGACGCTTCTAAGAACACTTGCGGTGTCCTGAAATGTTCGCAAATAAACAAAATGGGGGTGTCCTGAGGACACTGTCCGTATTGTTCTCTGTCAAGTTGAATGTGTTCTAAGAACACTGGCGGTGTCCTGAAATGTTCGCAAATACACAAAATGGGGGTTTTCTGAAGATGTTGTCGAACACTCGCTGTGTCCTGAAATGTTCGCAAATATGAATGGGGGGTTGTGGCTGGCAAGTTGAATGTGTTCTAAGAACACTCGCAGTGTCCTGAAATGTTCGCAAATAAACAAAATGGGGGTGTCCTGAGGACGCTGTCGGTATTGTTCTCTGTCAAGTTGAATGTGTACTAAGAACACTCGCAGTGTCCTGAAATGTTCGCAAATAAACAAAATGGGGGTGTCCTGAGGACGCTGTCCGTATTGTTCTCTGTCAAGTTGAATGTGTTCTAAGAACACTCGCGGTGTCCAGAAATGTTCGCAAATAAACAAGATGGTGGTGTTCTGAAGACGCTTCTAAGAACACTCGCGGTTTCCTGAAATGTTCGCAAATAAACAAAATGGGGGTGTCCTGGGGACGCTGTCCGTATTGTTCTCTGTCAAGTTGAATGTGTTCTAAGAACACTCGCGGTGTCCTGAAATGTTCGCAAATAAACAAGATGGTGGTTTTCTGAAGACGCTTCTAAGAACACTTGCGGTGTCCTGAAATGTTCGTAAATAAACAAAATGGGGGTGTTCTGAGGACGCTGTCCGTATTGTTCTCTGTCACGTTGAATGTGTTCTAAGAACACTCGCGGTGTCCTGAAATGTTCACAAATAAACAAAATGGGGGTGTTCTGAAGAAGTTTCTAAGAACACTCGCGGTGTCCGGGGAATGTTCGTAGGGGGTGTCCTGAGGACGCTGTCCGTATTGTTCTCTGTCAAGTTGAATGTGTTCTAAGAACACTCGCGGTGTCCTGAAATGTTCGCAAATACACAAAATGGGGGTGTTCTGAAGACGTTGTCGAACACTCGCTGTGTCCTGAAATGTTTGCAAATATGAATGGGGGGTTGTGGCTGGCAAGTTGAATGTGTTCTAATAACACTCGCGGTGTCCTGAAATGTTCGCAAATAAACAAAATGGGGGTGTCCTGAGGACGCTGTCCGTATTGTTCTCTGTCAAGTTGAATGTGTTCTAAGAACACTCGCGGTGTCCTGAAATGTTCGCAAATAAACAAGATGGTAGTGTTCTGAAGACGCTTCTAAGAACACTTGCGGTGTCCTGAAATGTTCGCAAATAAACAAAATGGGGGTGTCTTGAGGACACTGTCCGTATTGTTCTCTGTCAAGTTGAATGTGTTCTAAGAACACTCGCGGTGTCCTGAAATGTTTGCAAATAAACAAAATGGGGGTATTCTGAAGACGTTTCTAAGAACACTCACGGTGTCCTGGAATGTTCATAGGGGGTGTCCTGAAGGCGTAGTCCGTATTTTTCGCTGTCAAGTTGAATGTGTTCTAAGAACACTCGCTGTGTCCTGAAATGTTCACAAATAAACACAATGGGGGTGTTCTGAAGACGTTGTTGAACACTCGCTGTGTCCTGAAATGTTTGCAAATATGAATGGGGGGTTGTGGCTGGCAAGTTGAATGTGTTCTAAGAACACTCGCGGTGTCCTGAAATGTTCGCAAATAAACAAAATGGGGATGTCCTGAGGACGCTGTCCGTATTGTTCTCTCTCACGTTGAATGTGTTCTAAGAACACCCGCGGTGTCCTGAAATGTTCGCAAATAAACAAAATGGGGGTGTTCTGAAGACATTTCTAAGAACACTCGCGGTGTCCTGAAATGTTCGCAAATAAACAAAATGTGGGTGTTCTGAGGACGCTGTCCGTATTGTTCTCTGCCACGTTGAATGTGTTCTAAGAACACCCGCGGTGTCCTGAAATGTTCACAAATAAACAAAATGGGGGTGTTCTGAAGACGTTTCTAAGAACACTCGCGGTGTCCGGGGAATGTTCGTAGGGGGTGTCCTGAGGACGCTGTCCGTATTGTTCGTTGTCAAGTTGAATGTGTTCTAAGAACGCTTGCGGTGACCTGAAATGTTCGCAAATACACAAAATGGGGGTGTTCTGAAGACGTTGTCGAACACTCGCTGTGTCCTGAAATGTTCGCAAATATGAATGGGGGGTTGTGGCTGGCAAGTTGAATGTGTTCTAAGAACACTCGCAGTGTCCTGAAATGTTCGCAAATAAACAAAATGGGGGTGTCCTGAGGACGCTGTCCGTATTGTTCTCTGTCAGGTTGAATGTGTTCTAAGAACACTCGCGGTGTCCTGAAATGTTCGCAAATAAACAAGATGGTGGTGTTCTGAAGACGCTTCTAAGAACACTCGCGGTTTCCTGAAATGTTCGCAAATAAACAAAATGGGGGTGTCCTGAGGGCGCTGTCCGTATTGTTCTCTGTCAAGTTGAATGTGTTCTAAGAACACTCGCGGTGTCCTGAAATGTTCGCAAATACACAAAATGGGGGTGTTCTGAAGACGTTGTCGAACACTCGCTGTGTCCTGAAATGTTCGCAAATATGAATGGGGGGTTGTGACTGGCAAGTTGAATGTGTTCTAAGAACACTCGCAGTGTCCTGAAATGTTCGCAAATAAACAAAATGGGGGTGTCCTGAGGACGCTGTCCGTATTGTTCTCTGTCAAGTTGAATGTGTTCTAAGAACACTCGCAGTGTCCTGAAATGTTCGCAAATAAACAAGATGGAGTTGTTCTGAAGACGCTTCTAAGAACACTCGTGGTTTCCTAAAATGTTCGCAAATAAACAAAATGGGGGTGTCCTGAGGACACTGTCCGTATTTTTCTCTGTCAAGTTGAGTGTGTTCTAAGAACACTCGCGGTGTCCTGAAATGTTCGCAAATAAACAAAATGGGGGTGTTCTGAAGACGTTTCTAAGAACACTTGCGGTGTGTTGGAATGTTCGTAGAGGGTGTCCTGAAGGCATAGTCCGTATTGTTTGCTGGCAAGTTGAATGTGTTCTAAGAACACTCGCAGTGTCCTGAAATGTTCGCAAATAAACAAAATGGGGGTGTCCTGAGGACACTGTCCGTATTGTTCTCTGTCAAGTTGAATGTGTTCTAAGAACACTCGCGGTGTCCTGAAATGTTCGCAAATACACAAAATGGGGGTGTTCTGAAGACGTTGTCGAACACTCGCTGTGTCCTGAAATGTTTGCAAATATGAATGGGGGGTTGTGGCTGGCAAGTTGAATGTGTTCTAAGAACACTCCCGGTGTCCTGAAATGTTCACAAATAAACAAAATGGGGGTGTCCTGAGGACGCTGTCCGTATTGTTCTCTGTCAAGTTGAATGTGTTCTAAGAACACTCGCGGTGTACTGAAATGTTAGCAAATAAACAAGATGGTGGTGTTCTGAAGACGCTTCTAAGAACACTCGCGGTGTCCTGAAATGTTCGCAAATAAACAAAATGGGGGTGTCCTGAGGACACTGTCCGTATTGTTCTCTGTCAAGTTGAATGTGTTCTAAGAACACTCGCGGTGTCCTGAAATGTTAGCAAATAAACAAGATGGTGGTGTTCTGAAGACGCTGCTAAGAACACTTGCGGTGTCCTGAAATGTTCGCAAATAAACAAAATGGGGGTGTCCTGAGGACACTGTCCGTATTGTTCTCTGTCAAGTTGAATGTGTTCTAAGAACACTCGCAGTGTCCTGAAATGTTCGCAAATACACAAAATGGGGGTGTTCTGAAGACGTTGTCGAACACTCGCTGTGTCCTGAAATGTTCGCAAATATGAATGGGGGGTTGTGGCTGGCAAGTTGAATGTGTTCTAAGAACACTTGCGGTGTCCTGAAATGTTCGCAAATAAACAAAATGGGGGTGTCCTGAGGACGCTGTCCGTATTGTTCTCTGTCAAGTTGAATGTGTTCTAAGAACACTCGCGGTGTCCTGAAATGTTCGCAAATACACAAAATGGGGGTGTTCTGAAGACGTTGTCGAACACACGCTGTGTCCTGAAATGTTCACAAATATTAATGGGGGGTTGTGGCTGGCAAGTTGAATGTGTTCTAAGAACACTTGTGGTGTCCTGAAATGTTCGCAAATAAACAAAATGGGGGTGTCCTGAGGACGCTGTCCGTATTGTTCTCTGTCAAGTTGAATGTGTTCTAAGAACACTCGCGGTGTCCTGAAATGTTCGCAAATAAACAAAATGCGGGTGTCCTGAGGACGCTGTCCGTATTGTTCTCTGTCAAGTTGAATGTGTTCTAAGAACACTCGCGGTGTCCTGAAATGTTCGCAAATAAACAAGATGGTGGTGTTCTGAAGACGCTTATAAGAACACTTGCGGTGTCCTGAAATGTTCGCAAATAAACAAAATGGGGGTGTTCTGAGGACGCTGTCCGTATTGTTCTCTGTCACGTTGAATGTGTTCTAAGAACACTTGCGGTGTCCTGAAATGTTCGCAAATAAACAAAATGGGGGTGTCCTGAGGACACTGTCCGTATTGTTCTCTGTCAAGTTGAATGTGTTCTAAGAACACTCGCGGTGTCCTGAAATGTTCGCAAATAAACAAAATGGGGGTGTTATGAAGACGTTTCTAAGAACACTCGCGGTGTCCTGGAATGTTTGTAGGGGGTGTCCTGAAGGCGTAGTCCGTATTGTTCGCTGGCAAGTTGAATGTGTTCTAAGAACACTCGCAGTGTCCTGAAATGTTCGCAAATAAACAAAATGGGGGTGTCCTGAGGACGCTGTCCGTATTGTTCTCTGTCAAGTTGAATGTGTTCTAAGAACACTCGCAGTGTCCTGAAATGTTCGCAAATAAACAAGATGGTGGTTTTCTGAAGACGCTTCTAAGAACACTTGCGGTGTCCTGAAATGTTCGCAAATAAACAAAATGGGGGTGTTCTGAGGACGCTGTCCGTATTGTTCTCTGTCACGTTGAATGTGTTCTAAGAACACTCGCAGTGTCCTGAAATGTTCGCAAATAAACAAAATGGGGGTGTTCTGAAGAAGTTTCTAAGAACACTCGCGGTGTCCGGGGAATGTTCGTAGGGGGTGTCCTGAGGACGCTGTCCGTATTGTTCTCTGTCAAGTTGAATGTGTTCTAAGAACACTCGCGGTGTCCTGAAATGTTCGCAAATACACAAAATGGGGGTGTTCTGAAGACGTTGTCGAACACTCGCTGTGTCCTGAAATGTTTGCAAATATGAATGGGGGGTTGTGGCTGGCAAGTTGAATGTGTTCTAAGAACACTCGCGGTGTCCTGAAATGTTCGCAAATAAACAAAATGGGGGTGTCCTGAGGACGCTGTCCGTATTGTTCTCTGTCAAGTTGAATGTGTTCTAAGAACACTCGCGGTGTCCTGAAATGTTCGTAAATACACAAAATGGGGGTGTTCTGAAGACGCTTCTAAGAACACTTGCGGTGTCCTGAAATGTTCGCAAATAAACAAAATGGGGGTGTCCTGAGGACACTGTCCGTATTGTTCTCTGTCAAGTTGAATGTGTTCTAAGAACACTGGCGGTGTCCTGAAATGTTCGCAAATACACAAAATGGGGGTGTTCTGAAGATGTTGTCGAACACTCGCTGTGTCCTGAAATGTTCGCAAATATGAATGGGGGGTTGTGGCTGGCAAGTTGAATGTGTTCTAAGAACACTCGCAGTGTCCTGAAATGTTCGCAAATAAACAAAATGGGGGTGTCCTGAGGACGCTGTCCGTATTGTTCTCTGTCAAGTTGAATGTGTTCTAAGAACACTCGCAGTGTCCTGAAATGTTCGCAAATAAACAAAATGGGGGTGTCCTGAGGACGCTGTCCGTATTGTTCTCTGTCAAGTTGAATGTGTTCTAAGAACACTCGCGGTGTCCTGAAATGTTCGCAAATAAACAAGATGGTGGTGTTCTGAAGACGCTTCTAAGAACACTCGCGGTTTCCTGAAATGTTCGCAAATAAACAAAATGGGGGTGTCCTGGGGACGCTGTCCGTATTGTTCTCTGTCAAGTTGAATGTGTTCTAAGAACACTCGCGGTGTCCTGAAATGTTCGCAAATAAACAAGATGGTGGTTTTCTGAAGACGCTTCTAAGAACACTTGCGGTGTCCTGAAATGTTCGCAAATAAACAAAATGGGGGTGTTCTGAGGACGCTGTCCGTATTGTTCTCTGTCACGTTGAATGTGTTCTAAGAACACTCGCGGTGTCCTGAAATGTTCACAAATAAACAAAATGGGGGTGTTCTGAAGAAGTTTCTAAGAACACTCGCGGTGTCCGGGGAATGTTCGTAGGGGGTGTCCTGAGGACGCTGTCCGTATTGTTCTCTGTCAAGTTGAATGTGTTCTAAGAACACTCGCGGTGTCCTGAAATGTTCGCAAATACACAAAATGGGGGTGTTCTGAAGACGTTGTCGAACACTCGCTGTGTCCTGAAATGTTTGCAAATATGAATGGGGGGTTGTGGCTGGCAAGTTGAATGTGTTCTAAGAACACTCGCGGTGTCCTGAAATGTTCGCAAATAAACAAAATGGGGGTGTCCTGAGGACGCTGTCCGTATTGTTCTCTGTCAAGTTGAATGTGTTCTAAGAACACTCGCGGTGTCCTGAAATGTTCGCAAATAAACAAGATGGTGGTGTTCTGAAGATGCTTCTAAGAACACTTGCGGTGTCCTGAAATGTTCGCAAATAAACAAAATGGGGGTGTCTTGAGGACACTGTCCGTATTGTTCTCTGTCAAGTTGAATGTGTTCTAAGAACACTTGCGGTGTCCTGAAATGTTTGCAAATAAACAAAATGGGGCTGTTCTGAAGACGTTTCTAAGAACACTCACGGTGTCCTGGAATGTTCATAGGGGGTGTCCTGAAGGCGTAGTCCGTATTTTTCGCTGTCAAGTTGAATGTGTTCTAAGAACACTCGCTGTGTCCTGAAATGTTCGCAAATAAACAAAATGGGGGTGTTCTGAAGACGTTGTCGAACACTCGCTGTGTCCTGAAATGTTTGCAAATATGAATGGGGGGTTGTGGCTGGCAAGTTGAATGTGTTCTAAGAACACTCGCGGTGTCCTGAAATGTTCGCAAATAAACAAAATGGGGATGTCCTGAGGACCCTGTCCGTATTGTTCTCTCTCACGTTGAATGTGTTCTAAGAACACCCGCGGTGTCCTGAAATGTTCGCAAATAAACAAAATGGGGGTGTTCTGAAGACGTTTCTAAGAACACTCGCGGTGTCCTGAAATGTTCGCAAATAAACAAAATGTGGGTGTTCTGAGGACGCTGTCCGTATTGTTCTCTGACACGTTGAATGTGTTCTAAGAACACCCGCGGTGTCCTGAAATGTTCGCAAATAAACAAAATGGGGGTGTTCTGAAGACGTTTCTAAGAACACCCGCGGTGTCCTGAAATGTTCACAAATAAACAAAATGGGGGTGTTCTGAAGACGTTTCTAAGAACACTCGCGGTGTCCGGGGAATGATCGTAGGGGGTGTCCTGAGGACGCTGTCCGTATTGTTCGTTGTCAAGTTGAATGTGTTCTAAGAACACTTGCGGTGACCTGAAATGTTCGCAAATACACAAAATGGGGGTGTTCTGAAGACGTTGTCGAACACTCGCTGTGTCCTGAAATGTTCGCAAATATGAATGGGGGATTGTGGCTGGCAAGTTGAATGTGTTCTAAGAACACTCGCAGTGTCCTGAAATGTTCGCAAATAAACAAAATGGGGGTGTCCTGAGGACGCTGTCCGTATTGTTCTCTGTCAAGTTGAATGTGTTCTAAGAACACTCGCGGTGTCCTGAAATGTTCGCAAATAAACAAGATGGTGGTGTTCTGAAGACGCTTCTAAGAACACTCGCGGTTTCCTTAAATGTTCGCAAATAAACAAAATGGGGGTGTCCTGAGGGCGCTGTCCGTATTTTTCTCTGTCAAGTTGAATGTGTTCTAAGAACACTCGCGGTGTCCTGAAATGTTCGCAAATACACAAAATGGGGGTGTTCTGAAGACGTTGTCGAACACTCGCTGTGTCCTGAAATGTTTGCAAATATGAATGGGGGGTTGTGGCTGGCAAGTTGAATGTGTTCTAAGAACACTCGCGGTGTCCTGAAATGTTCGCAAATAAACAAAATGGGGATGTCCTGAGGACCCTGTCCGTATTGTTCTCTCTCACGTTGAATGTGTTCTAAGAACACCCGCGGTGTCCTGAAATGTTCGCAAATAAACAAAATGGGGGTGTTCTGAAGACGTTTCTAAGAACACCCGCGGTGTCCTGAAATGTTCACAAATAAACAAAATGGGGGTGTTCTGAAGACGTTTCTAAGAACACTCGCGGTGTCCGGGGAATGATCGTAGGGGGTGTCCTGAGGACGCTGTCCGTATTGTTCGTTGTCAAGTTGAATGTGTTCTAAGAACACTTGCGGTGACCTGAAATGTTCGCAAATACACAAAATGGGGGTGTTCTGAAGACGTTGTCGAACACTCGCTGTGTCCTGAAATGTTCGCAAATATGAATGGGGGATTGTGGCTGGCAAGTTGAATGTGTTCTAAGAACACTCGCAGTGTCCTGAAATGTTCGCAAATAAACAAAATGGGGGTGTCCTGAGGACGCTGTCCGTATTGTTCTCTGTCAAGTTGAATGTGTTCTAAGAACACTCGCGGTGTCCTGAAATGTTCGCAAATAAACAAGATGGTGGTGTTCTGAAGACGCTTCTAAGAACACTCGCGGTTTCCTTAAATGTTCGCAAATAAACAAAATGGGGGTGTCCTGAGGGCGCTGTCCGTATTTTTCTCTGTCAAGTTGAATGTGTTCTAAGAACACTCGCGGTGTCCTGAAATGTTCGCAAATACACAAAATGGGGGTGTTCTGAAGACGTTGTCGAACACTCGCTGTGTCCTGAAATGTTCGCAAATATGAAAGGGGGGTTGTGACTGGCAAGTTGAATGTGTACTAAGAACACTCGCAGTGTCCTGAAATGTTCGCAAATAAACAAAATGGGGGTGTCCTGAGGGCGCTGTCCGTATTTTTCTCTGTCAAGTTGAATGTGTTCTAAGAACACTCGCGGTGTCCTGAAATGTTCGCAAATACACAAAATGGGGGTGTTCTGAAGACGTTGTCGAACACTCGCTGTGTCCTGAAATGTTCGCAAATATGAAAGGGGGGTTGTGACTGGCAAGTTGAATGTGTACTAAGAACACTCGCAGTGTCCTGAAATGTTCGCAAATAAACAAAATGGGGGTGTCCTGAGGACGCTGTCCGTATTGTTCTCTGTCAAGTTGAATGTGTTCTAAGAACACTCGCAGTGTCCTGAAATGTTCGCAAATAAACAAGATGGAGTTGTTCTGAAGACGCTTCTAAGAACACTCGTGGTTTCCTAAAATGTTCGCAAATAAACAAAATGGGGGTGTCCTGAGGACACTGTCCGTATTTTTCTCTGTCAAGTTGAGTGTGTTCTAAGAACACTCGCGGTGTCCTGAAATGTTCGCAAATAAACAAAATGGGGGTGTTCTGAAGACGTTTCTAAGAACACTTGCGGTGTGTTGGAATGTTCGTAGAGGGTGTCCTGAAGGCATAGTCCGTATTGTTTGCTGGCAAGTTGAATGTGTTCTAAGAACACTCGCAGTGTCCTGAAATGTTCGCAAATAAACAAAATGGGGGTGTCCTGAGGACACTGTCCGTATTGTTCTCTGTCAAGTTAAATGTGTTCTAAGAACACTCGCGGTGTCCTGAAATGTTCGCAAATACACAAAATGGGGGTGTTCTGAAGACGTTGTCGAACACTCGCTGTGTCCTGAAATGTTTGCAAATATGAATGGGGGGTTGTGGCTGGCAAGTTGAATGTGTTCTAAGAACACTTGCGGTGTCCTGAAATGTTCGCAAATAAACAAAATGGGGGTGTCCTGAGGACGCTGTCCGTATTGTTCTCTGTCAAGTTGAATGTGTTCTAAGAACACTTGCAGTGTCCTGAAATGTTAGCAAATAAACAAGATGGTGGTGTTCTGAAGACGCTTCTAAGAACACTCGCGGTGTCCTGAAATGTTCGCAAATAAACAAAATGGGGGTGTCCTGAGGACACTGTCCGTATTGTTCTCTGTCAAGTTGAATGTGTTCTAAGAACACTCGCGGTGTCCTGAAATGTTAGCAAATAAAGAAGATGGTGGTGTTCTGAAGACGCTTCTAAGAACACTTGCGGTGTCCTGAAATGTTCGCAAATAAACAAAATGGGGGTGTCCTGAGGACACTGTCCGTATTGTTCTCTGTCAAGTTGAATGTGTTCTAAGAACACTCGCAGTGTCCTGAAATGTTCGCAAATACACAAAATGGGGGTGTTCTGAAGACGTTGTCGAACACTCGCTGTGTCCTGAAATGTTCGCAAATATGAATGGGGGGTTGTGGCTGGCAAGTTGAATGTGTTCTAAGAACACTTGCGGTGTCCTGAAATGTTCGCAAATAAACAAAATGGGGGTGTCCTGAGGACGCTGTCCGTATTGTTCTCTGTCAAGTTGAATGTGTTCTAAGAACACTCGCGGTGTCCTGAAATGTTTGCAAATACACAAAATGGGGGTGTTCTGAAGACGTTGTCGAACACACGCTGTGTCCTGAAATGTTCACAAATATGAATGGGGGGTTGTGGCTGGCAAGTTGAATGTGTTCTAAGAACACTTGTGGTGTCCTGAAATGTTCGCAAATAAACAAAATGGGGGTGTCCTGAGGATGCTGTCCGTATTGTTCTCTTTCAAGTTGAATGTGTTCTAAGAACACTCGCGGTGTCCTGAAATGTTCGCAAATAAACAAAATGGGGGTGTTCTGAAGAAGTTTCTAAGAACACTCGCGGTGTCCGGGGAATGTTCGTAGGGGGTGTCCTGAGGACGCTGTCTGTATTGTTCTATGTCAAGTTGAATGTGTTCTAAGAACACTCGCGGTGTCCTGAAATGTTCGCAAATAAACAAAATGGGGGTGTTCTGAAGAAGTTTCTAAGAACACTCGCAGTATCCGGGGAATCTTCTTAGGGGGTGTCCTGAGGACGCTGTCCGTATTGTTCTCTGTCAAGTTGAATGTGTTCTAAGAACACTCGCGGTGTCCTGAAATGTTCGCAAATACACAAAATGGGGGTGTTCTGAAGACGTTGTCGAACACTCGCTGTGTCCTGAAATGTTCACAAATATGAATGGGGGGTTGTGGCTGGCAAGTTGAATGTGTTCTAAGAACACTTGCGGTGTCCTGAAATGTTTGCAAATAAACAAGATGGTGGTGTTCTGAAGACGCTTCTAAGAACACTCGCAGTGTCCTGAAATGTTCGCAAATAAAGAAAATGGGGGTGTCCTGAGGACGCTGTCCGTATTGTTCTCTGTCAAGTTGAATGTGTTCTAAGAACACTCGCAGTGTCCTGAAATGTTCGCAAATAAACAAGATGGTGGTGTTCTGAAGACACTTCTAAGAACACTCGCGGTGTCCTGAAATGTTCGCAAATAAACAAAATGGGGGTGTTCTGAGGACGCTGTCCGTATTGTTCTCTGTCACGTTGAATGTGTTCTAAGAACACCCGCGGTGTCCTGAAATGTTCGCAAATAAACAAAATGGGGGTGTTCTGAAGACGTTTCTAAGAACAATCGCGGTGTCCGGGGAATGTTCGTAGGGGGTGTCCTGAGGACGCTGTCCGTATTGTTCGTTGTCAAGTTGAATGTGTTGTAAGAACACTTGCGGTGACCTGAAATGTTCGCAAATACACAAAATGGGGGTGTTCTGAAGACGTTGTCGTACACTCGCTGTGTCCTGAAATGTTCGCAAATATGAATGGGGGGTTGTGGCTGGCAAGTTGAATGTGTTCTAAGTACACTCGCAGTGTCCTGAAATGTTCGCAAATAAACAAAATGGGGGTGTCCTGAGGACGCTGTCCGTATTGTTCTTTGTCAAGTTGAATGTGTTCTAAGAACACTCGCGGTGTCCTGAAATGTTCGCAATTAAACAAGATGGTGGTGTTCTGAAGACGCTTCTAAGAACACTTGCGGTTTCCTGAAATGTTTGCAAATAAACAAAATGCGGGTGTCCTGAGGACGCTGTCCGTATTGTTCTCTGTCAAGTTGAATGTGTTCTAAGAACACTCGCGGTGTCCTGAAATGTTCGCAAATAAACAAGATGGTGGTGTTCTGAAGACGCTTATAAGAACACTTGCGGTGTCCTGAAATGTTCGCAAATAAACAAAACGGGGGTGTTCTGAGGACGCTGTCCGTATTGTTCTCTGTCACGTTGAATGTGTTCTAAGAACACTTGCGGTGTCCTGAAATGTTCGCAAATACACAAAATGGGGGGTGTCCTGAGGACACTGTCCGTATTGTTCTCTGTCAAGTTGAATGTGTTCTAAGAACACTCGCGGTGTCCTGAAATGTTCGCAAATAAACAAGATGGTGGTGTTCTGAAGACGCTTCTAAGAACACTCGCGGTTTCCTGAAATGTTCGCAAATAAACAAAATGGGGGTGTCCTGGGGACGCTGTCCGTATTGTTCTCTGTCAAGTTGAATGTGTTCTAAGAACACTCGCGGTGTCCTGAAATGTTCGCAAATAAACAAGATGGTGGTTTTCTGAAGACGCTTCTAAGAACACTTGCGGTGTCCTGAAATGTTCGCAAATAAACAAAATGGGGGTGTTCTGAGGACGCTGTCCGTATTGTTCTCTGTCACGTTGAATGTGTTCTAAGAACACTCGCAGTGTCCTGAAATGTTCGCAAATAAACAAAATGGGGGTGTTCTGAAGAAGTTTCTAAGAACACTCGCGGTGTCCGGGGAATGTTCGTAGGGGGTGTCCTGAGGACGCTGTCCGTATTGTTCTCTGTCAAGTTGAATGTGTTCTAAGAACACTCGCGGTGTCCTGAAATGTTCGCAAATACACAAAATGGGGGTGTTCTGAAGACGTTGTCGAACACTCGCTGTGTCCTGAAATGTTTGCAAATATGAATGGGGGGTTGTGGCTGGCAAGTTGAATGTGTTCTAAGAACACTCGCGGTGTCCTGAAATGTTCGCAAATAAACAAAATGGGGGTGTCCTGAGGACGCTGTCCGTATTGTTCTCTGTCAAGTTGAATGTGTTCTAAGAACACTCGCGGTGTCCTGAAATGTTCGCAAATACACAAAATGGGGGTGTTCTGAAGACGCTTCTAAGAACACTTGCGGTGTCCTGAAATGTTCGCAAATAAACAAAATGGGGGTGTCCTGAGGACACTGTCCGTATTGTTCTCTGTCAAGTTGAATGTGTTCTAAGAACACTGGCGGTGTCCTGAAATGTTCGCAAATACACAAAATGGGGGTTTTCTGAAGATGTTGTCGAACACTCGCTGTGTCCTGAAATGTTCGCAAATATGAATGGGGGGTTGTGGCTGGCAAGTTGAATGTGTTCTAAGAACACTCGCAGTGTCCTGAAATGTTCGCAAATAAACAAAATGGGGGTGTCCTGAGGACGCTGTCGGTATTGTTCTCTGTCAAGTTGAATGTGTACTAAGAACACTCGCAGTGTCCTGAAATGTTCGCAAATAAACAAAATGGGGGTGTCCTGAGGACGCTGTCCGTATTGTTCTCTGTCAAGTTGAATGTGTTCTAAGAACACTCGCGGTGTCCAGAAATGTTCGCAAATAAACAAGATGGTGGTGTTCTGAAGACGCTTCTAAGAACACTCGCGGTTTCCTGAAATGTTCGCAAATAAACAAAATGGGGGTGTCCTGGGGACGCTGTCCGTATTGTTCTCTGTCAAGTTGAATGTGTTCTAAGAACACTCGCGGTGTCCTGAAATGTTCGCAAATAAACAAGATGGTGGTTTTCTGAAGACGCTTCTAAGAACACTTGCGGTGTCCTGAAATGTTCGTAAATAAACAAAATGGGGGTGTTCTGAGGACGCTGTCCGTATTGTTCTCTGTCACGTTGAATGTGTTCTAAGAACACTCGCGGTGTCCTGAAATGTTCACAAATAAACAAAATGGGGGTGTTCTGAAGAAGTTTCTAAGAACACTCGCGGTGTCCGGGGAATGTTCGTAGGGGGTGTCCTGAGGACGCTGTCCGTATTGTTCTCTGTCAAGTTGAATGTGTTCTAAGAACACTCGCGGTGTCCTGAAATGTTCGCAAATACACAAAATGGGGGTGTTCTGAAGACGTTGTCGAACACTCGCTGTGTCCTGAAATGTTTGCAAATATGAATGGGGGGTTGTGGCTGGCAAGTTGAATGTGTTCTAATAACACTCGCGGTGTCCTGAAATGTTCGCAAATAAACAAAATGGGGGTGTCCTGAGGACGCTGTCCGTATTGTTCTCTGTCAAGTTGAATGTGTTCTAAGAACACTCGCGGTGTCCTGAAATGTTCGCAAATAAACAAGATGGTAGTGTTCTGAAGACGCTTCTAAGAACACTTGCGGTGTCCTGAAATGTTCGCAAATAAACAAAATGGGGGTGTCTTGAGGACACTGTCCGTATTGTTCTCTGTCAAGTTGAATGTGTTCTAAGAACACTCGCGGTGTCCTGAAATGTTTGCAAATAAACAAAATGGGGGTATTCTGAAGACGTTTCTAAGAACACTCACGGTGTCCTGGAATGTTCATAGGGGGTGTCCTGAAGGCGTAGTCCGTATTTTTCGCTGTCAAGTTGAATGTGTTCTAAGAACACTCGCTGTGTCCTGAAATGTTCACAAATAAACACAATGGGGGTGTTCTGAAGACGTTGTTGAACACTCGCTGTGTCCTGAAATGTTTGCAAATATGAATGGGGGGTTGTGGCTGGCAAGTTGAATGTGTTCTAAGAACACTCGCGGTGTCCTGAAATGTTCGCAAATAAACAAAATGGGGATGTCCTGAGGACGCTGTCCGTATTGTTCTCTCTCACGTTGAATGTGTTCTAAGAACACCCGCGGTGTCCTGAAATGTTCGCAAATAAACAAAATGGGGGTGTTCTGAAGACATTTCTAAGAACACTCGCGGTGTCCTGAAATGTTCGCAAATAAACAAAATGTGGGTGTTCTGAGGACGCTGTCCGTATTGTTCTCTGCCACGTTGAATGTGTTCTAAGAACACCCGCGGTGTCCTGAAATGTTCACAAATAAACAAAATGGGGGTGTTCTGAAGACGTTTCTAAGAACACTCGCGGTGTCCGGGGAATGTTCGTAGGGGGTGTCCTGAGGACGCTGTCCGTATTGTTCGTTGTCAAGTTGAATGTGTTCTAAGAACGCTTGCGGTGACCTGAAATGTTCGCAAATACACAAAATGGGGGTGTTCTGAAGACGTTGTCGAACACTCGCTGTGTCCTGAAATGTTCGCAAATATGAATGGGGGGTTGTGGCTGGCAAGTTGAATGTGTTCTAAGAACACTCGCAGTGTCCTGAAATGTTCGCAAATAAACAAAATGGGGGTGTCCTGAGGACGCTGTCCGTATTGTTCTCTGTCAGGTTGAATGTGTTCTAAGAACACTCGCGGTGTCCTGAAATGTTCGCAAATAAACAAGATGGTGGTGTTCTGAAGACGCTTCTAAGAACACTCGCGGTTTCCTGAAATGTTCGCAAATAAACAAAATGGGGGTGTCCTGAGGGCGCTGTCCGTATTGTTCTCTGTCAAGTTGAATGTGTTCTAAGAACACTCGCGGTGTCCTGAAATGTTCGCAAATACACAAAATGGGGGTGTTCTGAAGACGTTGTCGAACACTCGCTGTGTCCTGAAATGTTCGCAAATATGAATGGGGGGTTGTGACTGGCAAGTTGAATGTGTTCTAAGAACACTCGCAGTGTCCTGAAATGTTCGCAAATAAACAAAATGGGGGTGTCCTGAGGACGCTGTCCGTATTGTTCTCTGTCAAGTTGAATGTGTTCTAAGAACACTCGCAGTGTCCTGAAATGTTCGCAAATAAACAAGATGGAGTTGTTCTGAAGACGCTTCTAAGAACACTCGTGGTTTCCTAAAATGTTCGCAAATAAACAAAATGGGGGTGTCCTGAGGACACTGTCCGTATTTTTCTCTGTCAAGTTGAGTGTGTTCTAAGAACACTCGCGGTGTCCTGAAATGTTCGCAAATAAACAAAATGGGGGTGTTCTGAAGACGTTTCTAAGAACACTTGCGGTGTGTTGGAATGTTCGTAGAGGGTGTCCTGAAGGCATAGTCCGTATTGTTTGCTGGCAAGTTGAATGTGTTCTAAGAACACTCGCAGTGTCCTGAAATGTTCGCAAATAAACAAAATGGGGGTGTCCTGAGGACACTGTCCGTATTGTTCTCTGTCAAGTTGAATGTGTTCTAAGAACACTCGCGGTGTCCTGAAATGTTCGCAAATACACAAAATGGGGGTGTTCTGAAGACGTTGTCGAACACTCGCTGTGTCCTGAAATGTTTGCAAATATGAATGGGGGGTTGTGGCTGGCAAGTTGAATGTGTTCTAAGAACACTCCCGGTGTCCTGAAATGTTCACAAATAAACAAAATGGGGGTGTCCTGAGGACGCTGTCCGTATTGTTCTCTGTCAAGTTGAATGTGTTCTAAGAACACTCGCGGTGTACTGAAATGTTAGCAAATAAACAAGATGGTGGTGTTCTGAAGACGCTTCTAAGAACACTCGCGGTGTCCTGAAATGTTCGCAAATAAACAAAATGGGGGTGTCCTGAGGACACTGTCCGTATTGTTCTCTGTCAAGTTGAATGTGTTCTAAGAACACTCGCGGTGTCCTGAAATGTTAGCAAATAAACAAGATGGTGGTGTTCTGAAGACGCTGCTAAGAACACTTGCGGTGTCCTGAAATGTTCGCAAATAAACAAAATGGGGGTGTCCTGAGGACACTGTCCGTATTGTTCTCTGTCAAGTTGAATGTGTTCTAAGAACACTCGCAGTGTCCTGAAATGTTCGCAAATACACAAAATGGGGGTGTTCTGAAGACGTTGTCGAACACTCGCTGTGTCCTGAAATGTTCGCAAATATGAATGGGGGGTTGTGGCTGGCAAGTTGAATGTGTTCTAAGAACACTTGCGGTGTCCTGAAATGTTCGCAAATAAACAAAATGGGGGTGTCCTGAGGACGCTGTCCGTATTGTTCTCTGTCAAGTTGAATGTGTTCTAAGAACACTCGCGGTGTCCTGAAATGTTCGCAAATACACAAAATGGGGGTGTTCTGAAGACGTTGTCGAACACACGCTGTGTCCTGAAATGTTCACAAATATTAATGGGGGGTTGTGGCTGGCAAGTTGAATGTGTTCTAAGAACACTTGTGGTGTCCTGAAATGTTCGCAAATAAACAAAATGGGGGTGTCCTGAGGACGCTGTCCGTATTGTTCTCTGTCAAGTTGAATGTGTTCTAAGAACACTCGCGGTGTCCTGAAATGTTCGCAAATAAACAAAATGCGGGTGTCCTGAGGACGCTGTCCGTATTGTTCTCTGTCAAGTTGAATGTGTTCTAAGAACACTCGCGGTGTCCTGAAATGTTCGCAAATAAACAAGATGGTGGTGTTCTGAAGACGCTTATAAGAACACTTGCGGTGTCCTGAAATGTTCGCAAATAAACAAAATGGGGGTGTTCTGAGGACGCTGTCCGTATTGTTCTCTGTCACGTTGAATGTGTTCTAAGAACACTTGCGGTGTCCTGAAATGTTCGCAAATAAACAAAATGGGGGTGTCCTGAGGACACTGTCCGTATTGTTCTCTGTCAAGTTGAATGTGTTCTAAGAACACTCGCGGTGTCCTGAAATGTTCGCAAATAAACAAAATGGGGGTGTTATGAAGACGTTTCTAAGAACACTCGCGGTGTCCTGGAATGTTTGTAGGGGGTGTCCTGAAGGCGTAGTCCGTATTGTTCGCTGGCAAGTTGAATGTGTTCTAAGAACACTCGCAGTGTCCTGAAATGTTCGCAAATAAACAAAATGGGGGTGTCCTGAGGACGCTGACCATATTGTTCTCTGTCAAGTTGAATGTGTTCTAAGAACACTCGCAGTGTCCTGAAATGTTCGCAAATAAACAAAATGGGGGTGTCCTGAGGACGCTGTCCGTATTGTTCTCTGTCAAGTTGAATGTGTTCTAAGAACACTCGCGGTGTCCTGAAATGTTCGCAAATAAACAAGATGGTGGTTTTCTGAAGACGCTTCTAAGAACACTTGCGGTGTCCTGAAATGTTCGCAAATAAACAAAATGGGGGTGTTCTGAGGACGCTGTCCGTATTGTTCTCTGTCACGTTGAATGTGTTCTAAGAACACTCGCAGTGTCCTGAAATGTTCGCAAATAAACAAAATGGGGGTGTTCTGAAGAAGTTTCTAAGAACACTCGCGGTGTCCGGGGAATGTTCGTAGGGGGTGTCCTGAGGACGCTGTCCGTATTGTTCTCTGTCAAGTTGAATGTGTTCTAAGAACACTCGCGGTGTCCTGAAATGTTCGCAAATACACAAAATGGGGGTGTTCTGAAGACGTTGTCGAACACTCGCTGTGTCCTGAAATGTTTGCAAATATGAATGGGGGGTTGTGGCTGGCAAGTTGAATGTGTTCTAAGAACACTCGCGGTGTCCTGAAATGTTCGCAAATAAACAAAATGGGGGTGTCCTGAGGACGCTGTCCGTATTGTTCTCTGTCAAGTTGAATGTGTTCTAAGAACACTCGCGGTGTCCTGAAATGTTCGCAAATACACAAAATGGGGGTGTTCTGAAGACGCTTCTAAGAACACTTGCGGTGTCCTGAAATGTTCGCAAATAAACAAAATGGGGGTGTCCTGAGGACACTGTCCGTATTGTTCTCTGTCAAGTTGAATGTGTTCTAAGAACACTGGCGGTGTCCTGAAATGTTCGCAAATACACAAAATGGGGGTTTTCTGAAGATGTTGTCGAACACTCGCTGTGTCCTGAAATGTTCGCAAATATGAATGGGGGGTTGTGGCTGGCAAGTTGAATGTGTTCTAAGAACACTCGCAGTGTCCTGAAATGTTCGCAAATAAACAAAATGGGGGTGTCCTGAGGACGCTGTCGGTATTGTTCTCTGTCAAGTTGAATGTGTACTAAGAACACTCGCAGTGTCCTGAAATGTTCGCAAATAAACAAAATGGGGGTGTCCTGAGGACGCTGTCCGTATTGTTCTCTGTCACGTTGAATGTGTTCTAAGAACACTCGCGGTGTCCTGAAATGTTCACAAATAAACAAAATGGGGGTGTTCTGAAGAAGTTTCTAAGAACACTCGCGGTGTCCGGGGAATGTTCGTAGGGGGTGTCCTGAGGACGCTGTCCGTATTGTTCTCTGTCAAGTTGAATGTGTTCTAAGAACACTCGCGGTGTCCTGAAATGTTCGCAAATACACAAAATGGGGGTGTTCTGAAGACGTTGTCGAACACTCGCTGTGTCCTGAAATGTTTGCAAATAAACAAAATGGGGGTGTTCTGAGGACGCTGTCCGTATTGTTCTCTGTCACGTTGAATGTGTTCTAAGAACACTCGCGGTGTCCTGAAATGTTCACAAATAAACAAAATGGGGGTGTTCTGAAGAAGTTTCTAAGAACACTCGCGGTGTCCGGGGAATGTTCGTAGGGGGTGTCCTGAGGACGCTGTCCGTATTGTTCTCTGTCAAGTTGAATGTGTTCTAAGAACACTCGCGGTGTCCTGAAATGTTCGCAAATACACAAAATGGGGGTGTTCTGAAGACGTTGTCGAACACTCGCTGTGTCCTGAAATGTTTGCAAATATGAATGGGGGGTTGTGGCTGGCAAGTTGAATGTGTTCTAAGAACACTCGCGGTGTCCTGAAATGTTCGCAAATAAACAAAATGGGGGTGTCCTGAGGACGCTGTCCGTATTGTTCTCTGTCAAGTTGAATGTGTTCTAAGAACACTCGCGGTGTCCTGAAATGTTCGCAAATAAACAAGATGGTGGTGTTCTGAAGACGCTTCTAAGAACACTTGCGGTGTCCTGAAATGTTCGCAAATAAACAAAATGGGGGTGTCTTGAGGACACTGTCCGTATTGTTCTCTGTCAAGTTGAATGTGTTCTAAGAACACTCGCGGTGTCCTGAAATGTTTGCAAATAAACAAAATGGGGCTGTTCTGAAGACGGTTCTAAGAACACTCACGGTGTCCTGGAATGTTCATAGGGGGTGTCCTGAAGGCGTAGTCCGTATTTTTCGCTGTCAAGTTGAATGTGTTCTAAGAACACTCGCTGTGTCCTGAAATGATCGCAAATAAACAAAATGGGGGTGTTCTGAAGACGTTGTCGAACACTCGCTGTGTCCTGAAATGTTTGCAAATATGAATGGGGGGTTGTGGCTGGCAAGTTGAATGTGTTCTAAGAACACTCGCGGTGTCCTGAAATGTTCGCAAATAAACAAAATGGGGATGTCCTGAGGACCCTGTCCGTATTGTTCTCTCTCACGTTGAATGTGTTCTAAGAACACCCGCGGTGTCCTGAAATGTTCGCAAATAAACAAAATGGGGGTGTTCTGAAGACGTTTCTAAGAACACTCGCGGTGTCCTGAAATGTTCGCAAATAAACAAAATGTGGGTGTTCTGAGGACGCTGTCCGTATTGTTCTCTGACACGTTGAATGTGTTCTAAGAACACCCGCGGTGTCCTGAAATGTTCACAAATAAACAAAATGGGGGTGTTCTGAAGACGTTTCTAAGAACACTCGCGGTGTCCGGGGAATGATCGTAGGGGGTGTCCTGAGGACGCTGTCCGTATTGTTCGTTGTCAAGTTGAATGTGTTCTAAGAACACTTGCGGTGACCTGAAATGTTCGCAAATACACAAAATGGGGGTGTTCTGAAGACGTTGTCGAACACTCGCTGTGTCCTGAAATGTTCGCAAATATGAATGGGGGATTGTGGCTGGCAAGTTGAATGTGTTCTAAGAACACTCGCAGTGTCCTGAAATGTTCGCAAATAAACAAAATGGGGGTGTCCTGAGGACGCTGTCCGTATTGTTCTCTGTCAAGTTGAATGTGTTCTAAGAACACTCGCGGTGTCCTGAAATGTTCGCAAATAAACAAGATGGTGGTGTTCTGAAGACGCTTCTAAGAACACTCGCGGTTTCCTTAAATGTTCGCAAATAAACAAAATGGGGGTGTCCTGAGGGCGCTGTCCGTATTTTTCTCTGTCAAGTTGAATGTGTTCTAAGAACACTCGCGGTGTCCTGAAATGTTCGCAAATACACAAAATGGGGGTGTTCTGAAGACGTTGTCGAACACTCGCTGTGTCCTGAAATGTTCGCAAATATGAAAGGGGGGTTGTGACTGGCAAGTTGAATGTGTACTAAGAACACTCGCAGTGTCCTGAAATGTTCGCAAATAAACAAAATGGGGGTGTCCTGAGGACGCTGTCCGTATTGTTCTCTGTCAAGTTGAATGTGTTCTAAGAACACTCGCAGTGTCCTGAAATGTTCGCAAATAAACAAGATGGAGTTGTTCTGAAGACGCTTCTAAGAACACTCGTGGTTTCCTAAAATGTTCGCAAATAAACAAAATGGGGGTGTCCTGAGGACACTGTCCGTATTTTTCTCTGTCAAGTTGAGTGTGTTCTAAGAACACTCGCGGTGTCCTGAAATGTTCGCAAATAAACAAAATGGGGGTGTTCTGAAGACGTTTCTAAGAACACTTGCGGTGTGTTGGAATGTTCGTAGAGGGTGTCCTGAAGGCATAGTCCGTATTGTTTGCTGGCAAGTTGAATGTGTTCTAAGAACACTCGCAGTGTCCTGAAATGTTCGCAAATAAACAAAATGGGGGTGTCCTGAGGACACTGTCCGTATTGTTCTCTGTCAAGTTAAATGTGTTCTAAGAACACTCGCGGTGTCCTGAAATGTTCGCAAATACACAAAATGGGGGTGTTCTGAAGACGTTGTCGAACACTCGCTGTGTCCTGAAATGTTTGCAAATATGAATGGGGGGTTGTGGCTGGCAAGTTGAATGTGTTCTAAGAACACTTGCGGTGTCCTGAAATGTTCGCAAATAAACAAAATGGGGGTGTCCTGAGGACGCTGTCCGTATTGTTCTCTGTCAAGTTGAATGTGTTCTAAGAACACTTGCGGTGTCCTGAAATGTTAGCAAATAAACAAGATGGTGGTGTTCTGAAGACGCTTCTAAGAACACTCGCGGTGTCCTGAAATGTTCGCAAATAAACAAAATGGGGGTGTCCTGAGGACACTGTCCGTATTGTTCTCTGTCAAGTTGAATGTGTTCTAAGAACACTCGCGGTGTCCTGAAATGTTAGCAAATAAACAAGATGGTGGTGTTCTGAAGACGCTTCTAAGAACACTTGCGGTGTCCTGAAATGTTCGCAAATAAACAAAATGGGGGTGTCCTGAGGACACTGTCCGTATTGTTCTCTGTCAAGTTGAATGTGTTCTAAGAACACTCGCAGTGTCCTGAAATGTTCGCAAATACACAAAATGGGGGTGTTCTGAAGACGTTGTCGAACACTCGCTGTGTCCTGAAATGTTCGCAAATATGAATGGGGGGTTGTGGCTGGCAAGTTGAATGTGTTCTAAGAACACTTGCGGTGTCCTGAAATGTTCGCAAATAAACAAAATGGGGGTGTCCTGAGGACGCTGTCCGTATTGTTCTCTGTCAAGTTGAATGTGTTCTAAGAACACTCGCGGTGTCCTGAAATGTTTGCAAATACACAAAATGGGGGTGTTCTGAAGACGTTGTCGAACACACGCTGTGTCCTGAAATGTTCACAAATATGAATGGGGGGTTGTGGCTGGCAAGTTGAATGTGTTCTAAGAACACTTGTGGTGTCCTGAAATGTTCGCAAATAAACAAAATGGGGGTGTCCTGAGGATGCTGTCCGTATTGTTCTCTTTCAAGTTGAATGTGTTCTAAGAACACTCGCGGTGTCCTGAAATGTTCGCAAATAAACAAAATGGGGGTGTTCTGAAGAAGTTTCTAAGAACACTCGCGGTGTCCGGGGAATGTTCGTAGGGGGTGTCCTGAGGACGCTGTCTGTATTGTTCTATGTCAAGTTGAATGTGTTCTAAGAACACTCGCGGTGTCCTGAAATGTTCGCAAATAAACAAAATGGGGGTGTTCTGAAGAAGTTTCTAAGAACACTCGCAGTATCCGGGGAATCTTCTTAGGGGGTGTCCTGAGGACGCTGTCCGTATTGTTCTCTGTCAAGTTGAATGTGTTCTAAGAACACTCGCGGTGTCCTGAAATGTTCGCAAATACACAAAATGGGGGTGTTCTGAAGACGTTGTCGAACACTCGCTGTGTCCTGAAATGTTCACAAATATGAATGGGGGGTTGTGGCTGGCAAGTTGAATGTGTTCTAAGAACACTTGCGGTGTCCTGAAATGTTTGCAAATAAACAAGATGGTGGTGTTCTGAAGACGCTTCTAAGAACACTCGCAGTGTCCTGAAATGTTCGCAAATAAACAAAATGGGGGTGTTCTGAGGACGCTGTCCGTATTGTTCTCTGTCACGTTGAATGTGTTCTAAGAACACCCGCGGTGTCCTGAAATGTTCGCAAATAAACAAAATGGGGGTGTTCTGAAGACGTTTCTAAGAACAATCGCGGTGTCCGGGGAATGTTCGTAGGGGGTGTCCTGAGGACGCTGTCCGTATTGTTCGTTGTCAAGTTGAATGTGTTGTAAGAACACTTGCGGTGACCTGAAATGTTCGCAAATACACAAAATGGGGGTGTTCTGAAGACGTTGTCGTACACTCGCTGTGTCCTGAAATGTTCGCAAATATGAATGGGGGGTTGTGGCTGGCAAGTTGAATGTGTTCTAAGTACACTCGCAGTGTCCTGAAATGTTCGCAAATAAACAAAATGGGGGTGTCCTGAGGACGCTGTCCGTATTGTTCTCTGTCAAGTTGAATGTGTTCTAAGAACACTCGCGGTGTCCTGAAATGTTCGCAATTAAACAAGATGGTGGTGTTCTGAAGACGCTTCTAAGAACACTTGCGGTTTCCTGAAATGTTTGCAAATAAACAAAATGCGGGTGTCCTGAGGACGCTGTCCGTATTGTTCTCTGTCAAGTTGAATGTGTTCTAAGAACACTCGCGGTGTCCTGAAATGTTCGCAAATAAACAAGATGGTGGTGTTCTGAAGACGCTTATAAGAACACTTGCGGTGTCCTGAAATGTTCGCAAATAAACAAAACGGGGGTGTTCTGAGGACGCTGTCCGTATTGTTCTCTGTCACGTTGAATGTGTTCTAAGAACACTTGCGGTGTCCTGAAATGTTCGCAAATAAACAAAATGGGGGTGTCCTGAGGACACTGTCCGTATTGTTCTCTGTCAAGTTGAATGTGTTCTAAGAACACTCGCGGTGTCCTGAAATGTTCGCAAATAAACAAAATGGGGGTGTTCTGAAGACGTTTCTAAGAACACTCGCGGTGTCCTGGAATGTTTGTAGGGGGTGTCCTGAAGGCGTAGTCCGTATTGTTCTCTGTCAAGTTGAATGTGTTCTAAGAACACTCGCGGTGTCCTGAAATGTTCGCAAATACACAAAATGGGGGTGTTCTGAAGATGTTGTCAAACACTCGCTGTGTCCTGAAATGTTCGCAAATATGAATGGGGGTTGTGGCTGGCAAGTTGAATGTGTTCTAAGAACACTCGCAGTGTCCTGAAATGTTTGCAAATAAACAAAATGGGGGTGTCCTGAGGACGCTGTCCATATTGTTCTCTGTCAAGTTGAATGTGTTCTAAGAACACTCGCAGTGTCCTGAAATGTTCGCAAATAAACAAAATGGGGGTGTCCTGAGGACGCTGTCCGTATTGTTCTCTGTCAAGTTGAATGTGTTCTAAGAACACTCTCGGTGTCCTGAAATGTTCGCAAATAAACAAGATGGTGGTGTTCTGAAGACGCTTCTAAGAACACTCGCGGTTTCCTGAAATGTTCGCAAATAAACAAAATGGGGGTGTCCTGGGGACGCTGTCCGTATTGTTCTCCGTCAAGTTGAATGTGTTCTAAGAACACTCGCGGCGTCCTGAAATGTTCGCAAATAAACAAGATGGTGGTTTTCTGAAGACGCTTCTAAGAACACTCGCGGTGTCCTGAAATGTTCGCAAATAAACAAAACGGGGGTGTTCTGAGGACGCTGTCCGTATTGTTCTCTGTCACGTTGAATGTGTTCTAAGAACACTTGCGGTGTCCTGAAATGTTCGCAAATAAACAAAATGGGGGTGTCCTGAGGACACTGTCCGTATTGTTCTCTGTCAAGTTGAATGTGTTCTAAGAACACTCGCGGTGTCCTGAAATGTTCGCAAATAAACAAAATGGGGGTGTTCTGAAGACGTTTCTAAGAACACTCGCGGTGTCCTGGAATGTTTGTAGGGGGTGTCCTGAAGGCGTAGTCCGTATTGTTCTCTGTCAAGTTGAATGTGTTCTAAGAACACTCGCGGTGTCCTGAAATGTTCGCAAATACACAAAATGGGGGTGTTCTGAAGATGTTGTCAAACACTCGCTGTGTCCTGAAATGTTCGCAAATATGAATGGGGGTTGTGGCTGGCAAGTTGAATGTGTTCTAAGAACACTCGCAGTGTCCTGAAATGTTTGCAAATAAACAAAATGGGGGTGTCCTGAGGACGCTGTCCATATTGTTCTCTGTCAAGTTGAATGTGTTCTAAGAACACTCGCAGTGTCCTGAAATGTTCGCAAATAAACAAAATGGGGGTGTCCTGAGGACGCTGTCCGTATTGTTCTCTGTCAAGTTGAATGTGTTCTAAGAACACTCTCGGTGTCCTGAAATGTTCGCAAATAAACAAGATGGTGGTGTTCTGAAGACGCTTCTAAGAACACTCGCGGTTTCCTGAAATGTTCGCAAATAAACAAAATGGGGGTGTCCTGGGGACGCTGTCCGTATTGTTCTCCGTCAAGTTGAATGTGTTCTAAGAACACTCGCGGCGTCCTGAAATGTTCGCAAATAAACAAGATGGTGGTTTTCTGAAGACGCTTCTAAGAACACTCGCGGTTTCCTGAAATGTTCGCAAATAAACAAAATGGGGGTGTTCTGAAGAAGTTTCTAAGAACACTCGCGGTGTCCGGGGAATGTTCGTAGGGGGTGTCCTGAGGACGCTGTCCGTATTGTTCTCTGTCAAGTTGAATGTGTTCTAAGAACACTCGCGGTGTCCTGAAATGTTCGCAAATACACAAAATGGGGGTGTTCTGAAGACGTTGTCGAACACTCGCTGTGTCCTGAAATGTTTGCAAATATGAATGGGGGTTGTGGCTGGCAAGTTGAATGTGTTCTAAGAACACTCGCGGTGTCCTGAAATGTTCGCAAATAAACAAAATGGGGGTGTCCTGAGGACGCTGTCCGTATTGTTCTCTGTCACGTTGAATGTGTTCTAAGAACACTTGCGGTGTCCTGAAATGTTCGCAAATAAACAAAATGGGGAGTCCTGAGGACACTGTCCGTATTGTTCTCTGTCAAGTTGAATGTGTTCTAAGAACACTTGCGGTGTCCTGAAATGTTCGCAAATAAACAAAATGGGGGTGTTCTGAAGACGTTTCTAAGAACACTCGCGGTGTCCTGGAATGATTGTAGGGGGTGTCCTGAAGGCGTAGTCCGTATTGTTCGCTGGCAAGTTGAATGTGTTCTAAGAACACTCGCGGTGTCCTGAAATGTTCGCAAATAAACAAAATGGGGTGTCCTGAGGACACTGTCCGTATTGTTCTCTGTCAAGTTGAATGTGTTCTAAGAACACTGGCGGTGTCCTGAAATGTTCGCAAATACACAAAATGGGGGTGTTCTGAAGATGTTGTCAAACACTCGCTGTGTCCTGAAATGTTCCAAATATGAATGGGGGGTTGTGGCTGGCAAGTTTAATGTGTTCTAAGAACACTCGCGGTGTCCTGAAATGTTCGCAAATAAACAAAATGGGGGTGTCCTGAGGACGCTGTCCATATTGTTCTCTGTCAAGTTGAATGTGTTCTAAGAACACTCGCAGTGTCCTGAAATGTTCGCAAATAAACAAAATGGGGGTGTCCTGAGGATGCTGTCCGTATTGTTCTCTGTCAAGTTGAATGTGTTCTAAGAACACTCTCGGTGTCCTGAAATGTTCGCAAATAAACAAGATGGTGGTATTCTGAAGACGCTTCTAAGAACACTCGCGGTTTCCTGAAATGTTCGCAAATAAACAAAATGGGGGTGTCCTGGGGACGCTGTCCGTATTGTTCTCTGTCAAGTTGAATGTGTTCTAAGAACACTCGCGATGTCGTGAAATGTTCGCAAATAAACAAGATGGTGGTTTTCTGAAGACGCTTCTAAGAACACTTGCGGTGTCCTGAAATGTTCGCAAATAAACAAAATGGGGGTGTTCTGAGTACGCTGTCCGTATTGTTCTCTGTCACGTTGAATGTGTTCTAAGAACACTCGCAGTGTCCTGAAATGTTCGCAAATAAACAAAATGGGGGTGTCCTGAGGACGCTGTCCGTATTGTTCTCTGTCAAGTTGAATGTGTTCTAAGAACACTCGCGGTGTCCTGAAATGTTCGCAAATAAACAAGATGGTGGTGTTCTGAAGACGCTTCTAAGAACACTCGCGGTTTCCTTAAATGTTCGCAAATAAACAAAATGGGGGTGTCCTGAGGGCGCTGTCCGTATTTTTCTCTGTCAAGTTGAATGTGTTCTAAGAACACTCGCGGTGTCCTGAAATGTTCGCAAATACACAAAATGGGGGTGTTCTGAAGACGTTGTCGAACACTCGCTGTGTCCTGAAATGTTCGCAAATATGAAAGGGGGGTTGTGACTGGCAAGTTGAATGTGTACTAAGAACACTCGCAGTGTCCTGAAATGTTCGCAAATAAACAAAATGGGGGTGTCCTGAGGACGCTGTCCGTATTGTTCTCTGTCAAGTTGAATGTGTTCTAAGAACACTCGCAGTGTCCTGAAATGTTCGCAAATAAACAAGATGGAGTTGTTCTGAAGACGCTTCTAAGAACACTCGTGGTTTCCTAAAATGTTCGCAAATAAACAAAATGGGGGTGTCCTGAGGACACTGTCCGTATTTTTCTCTGTCAAGTTGAGTGTGTTCTAAGAACACTCGCGGTGTCCTGAAATGTTCCCAAATAAACAAAATGGGGGTGTTCTGAAGACGTTTCTAAGAACACTTGCGGTGTGTTGGAATGTTCGTAGAGGGTGTCCTGAAGGCATAGTCCGTATTGTTTGCTGGCAAGTTGAATGTGTTCTAAGAACACTCGCAGTGTCCTGAAATGTTCGCAAATAAACAAAATGGGGGTGTCCTGAGGACACTGTCCGTATTGTTCTCTGTCAAGTTAAATGTGTTCTAAGAACACTCGCGGTGTCCTGAAATGTTCGCAAATACACAAAATGGGGGTGTTCTGAAGACGTTGTCGAACACTCGCTGTGTCCTGAAATGTTTGCAAATATGAATGGGGGGTTGTGGCTGGCAAGTTGAATGTGTTCTAAGAACACTTGCGGTGTCCTGAAATGTTCGCAAATAAACAAAATGGGGGTGTCCTGAGGACGCTGTCCGTATTGTTCTCTGTCAAGTTGAATGTGTTCTAAGAACACTTGCGGTGTCCTGAAATGTTAGCAAATAAACAAGATGGTGGTGTTCTGAAGACGCTTCTAAGAACACTCGCGGTGTCCTGAAATGTTCGCAAATAAACAAAATGGGGGTGTCCTGAGGACACTGTCCGTATTGTTCTCTGTCAAGTTGAATGTGTTCTAAGAACACTCGCGGTGTCCTGAAATGTTAGCAAATAAACAAGATGGTGGTGTTCTGAAGACGCTTCTAAGAACACTTGCGGTGTCCTGAAATGTTCGCAAATAAACAAAATGGGGGTGTCCTGAGGACACTGTCCGTATTGTTCTCTGTCAAGTTGAATGTGTTCTAAGAACACTCGCAGTGTCCTGAAATGTTCGCAAATACACAAAATGGGGGTGTTCTGAAGACGTTGTCGAACACTCGCTGTGTCCTGAAATGTTCGCAAATATGAATGGGGGGTTGTGGCTGGCAAGTTGAATGTGTTCTAAGAACACTTGCGGTGTCCTGAAATGTTCGCAAATAAACAAAATGGGGGTGTCCTGAGGACGCTGTCCGTATTGTTCTGTGTCAAGTTGAATGTGTTCTAAGAACACTCGCGGTGTCCTGAAATGTTTGCAAATACACAAAATGGGGGTGTTCTGAAGACGTTGTCGAACACACGCTGTGTCCTGAAATGTTCACAAATATGAATGGGGGGTTGTGGCTGGCAAGTTGAATGTGTTCTAAGAACACTTGTGGTGTCCTGAAATGTTCGCAAATAAACAAAATGGGGGTGTCCTGAGGATGCTGTCCGTATTGTTCTCTTTCAAGTTGAATGTGTTCTAAGAACACTCGCGGTGTCCTGAAATGTTCGCAAATAAACAAAATGGGGGTGTTCTGAAGAAGTTTCTAAGAACACTCGCGGTGTCCGGGGAATGTTCGTAGGGGGTGTCCTGAGGACGCTGTCTGTATTGTTCTATGTCAAGTTGAATGTGTTCTAAGAACACTCGCGGTGTCCTGAAATGTTCGCAAATAAACAAAATGGGGGTGTTCTGAAGAAGTTTCTAAGAACACTCGCAGTATCCGGGGAATCTTCTTAGGGGGTGTCCTGAGGACGCTGTCCGTATTGTTCTCTGTCAAGTTGAATGTGTTCTAAGAACACTCGCGGTGTCCTGAAATGTTCGCAAATACACAAAATGGGGGTGTTCTGAAGACGTTGTCGAACACTCGCTGTGTCCTGAAATGTTCACAAATATGAATGGGGGGTTGTGGCTGGCAAGTTGAATGTGTTCTAAGAACACTTGCGGTGTCCTGAAATGTTTGCAAATAAACAAGATGGTGGTGTTCTGAAGACGCTTCTAAGAACACTCGCAGTGTCCTGAAATGTTCGCAAATAAACAAAATGGGGGTGTCCTGAGGACGCTGTCCGTATTGTTCTCTGTCAAGTTGAATGTGTTCTAAGGACACTCGCAGTGTCCTGAAATGTTCGCAAATAAACAAGATGATGGTGTTCTGAAGACACTTCTAAGAACACTCGCGGTGTCCTGAAATGTTCGCAAATAAACAAAATGGGGGTGTTCTGAGGACGCTGTCCGTATTGTTCTCTGTCACGTTGAATGTGTTCTAAGAACACCCGCGGTGTCCTGAAATGTTCGCAAATAAACAAAATGGGGGTGTTCTGAAGACGTTTCTAAGAACAATCGCGGTGTCCGGGGAATGTTCGTAGGGGGTGTCCTGAGGACGCTGTCCGTATTGTTCGTTGTCAAGTTGAATGTGTTGTAAGAACACTTGCGGTGACCTGAAATGTTCGCAAATACACAAAATGGGGGTGTTCTGAAGACGTTGTCGTACACTCGCTGTGTCCTGAAATGTTCGCAAATATGAATGGGGGGTTGTGGCTGGCAAGTTGAATGTGTTCTAAGTACACTCGCAGTGTCCTGAAATGTTCGCAAATAAACAAAATGGGGGTGTCCTGAGGACGCTGTCCGTATTGTTCTCTGTCAAGTTGAATGTGTTCTAAGAACACTCGCGGTGTCCTGAAATGTTCGCAATTAAACAAGATGGTGGTGTTCTGAAGACGCTTCTAAGAACACTTGCGGTTTCCTGAAATGTTTGCAAATAAACAAAATGCGGGTGTCCTGAGGACGCTGTCCGTATTGTTCTCTGTCAAGTTGAATGTGTTCTAAGAACACTCGCGGTGTCCTGAAATGTTCGCAAATAAACAAGATGGTGGTGTTCTGAAGACGCTTATAAGAACACTTGCGGTGTCCTGAAATGTTCGCAAATAAACAAAACGGGGGTGTTCTGAGGACGCTGTCCGTATTGTTCTCTGTCACGTTGAATGTGTTCTAAGAACACTTGCGGTGTCCTGAAATGTTCGCAAATAAACAAAATGGGGGTGTCCTGAGGACACTGTCCGTATTGTTCTCTGTCAAGTTGAATGTGTTCTAAGAACACTCGCGGTGTCCTGAAATGTTCGCAAATAAACAAAATGGGGGTGTTCTGAAGACGTTTCTAAGAACACTCGCGGTGTCCTGGAATGTTTGTAGGGGGTGTCCTGAAGGCGTAGTCCGTATTGTTCTCTGTCAAGTTGAATGTGTTCTAAGAACACTCGCGGTGTCCTGAAATGTTCGCAAATACACAAAATGGGGGTGTTCTGAAGATGTTGTCAAACACTCGCTGTGTCCTGAAATGTTCGCAAATATGAATGGGGGTTGTGGCTGGCAAGTTGAATGTGTTCTAAGAACACTCGCAGTGTCCTGAAATGTTTGCAAATAAACAAAATGGGGGTGTCCTGAGGACACTGTCCATATTGTTCTCTGTCAAGTTGAATGTGTTCTAAGAACACTCGCAGTGTCCTGAAATGTTCGCAAATAAACAAAATGGGGGTGTCCTGAGGACGCTGTCCGTATTGTTCTCTGTCAAGTTGAATGTGTTCTAAGAACACTCTCGGTGTCCTGAAATGTTCGCAAATAAACAAGATGGTGGTGTTCTGAAGACGCTTCTAAGAACACTCGCGGTTTCCTGAAATGTTCGCAAATAAACAAAATGGGGGTGTCCTGGGGACGCTGTCCGTATTGTTCTCCGTCAAGTTGAATGTGTTCTAAGAACACTCGCGGTGTCCTGAAATGTTCGCAAATAAACAAGATGGTGGTTTTCTGAAGACGCTTCTAAGAACACTCGCGGTTTCCTGAAATGTTCGCAAATAAACAAAATGGGGGTGTTCTGAAGAAGTTTCTAAGAACACTCGCGGTGTCCGGGGAATGTTCGTAGGGGGTGTCCTGAGGACGCTGTCCGTATTGTTCTCTGTCAAGTTGAATGTGTTCTAAGAACACTCGCGGTGTCCTGAAATGTTCGCAAATACACAAAATGGGGGTGTTCTGAAGACGTTGTCGAACACTCGCTGTGTCCTGAAATGTTTGCAAATATGAATGGGGGTTGTGGCTGGCAAGTTGAATGTGTTCTAAGAACACTCGCGGTGTCCTGAAATGTTCGCAAATAAACAAAATGGGGGTGTCCTGAGGACGCTGTCCGTATTGTTCTCTGTCACGTTGAATGTGTTCTAAGAACACTTGCGGTGTCCTGAAATGTTCGCAAATAAACAAAATGGGGTGTCCTGAGGACACTGTCCGTATTGTTCTCTGTCAAGTTGAATGTGTTCTAAGAACACTTGCGGTGTCCTGAAATGTTCGCAAATAAACAAAATGGGGGTGTTCTGAAGACGTTTCTAAGAACACTCGCGGTGTCCTGGAATGATTGTAGGGGGTGTCCTGAAGGCGTAGTCCGTATTGTTCGCTGGCAAGTTGAATGTGTTCTAAGAACACTCGCGGTGTCCTGAAATGTTCGCAAATAAACAAAATGGGGTGTCCTGAGGACACTGTCCGTATTGTTCTCTGTCAAGTTGAATGTGTTCTAAGAACACTGGCGGTGTCCTGAAATGTTCGCAAATACACAAAATGGGGGTGTTCTGAAGATGTTGTCAAACACTCGCTGTGTCCTGAAATGTTCCAAATATGAATGGGGGGTTGTGGCTGGCAAGTTTAATGTGTTCTAAGAACACTCGCGGTGTCCTGAAATGTTCGCAAATAAACAAAATGGGGTGTCCTGAGGACACTGTCCGTATTGTTCTCTGTCAAGTTGAATGTGTTCTAAGAACACTGGCGGTGTCCTGAAATGTTCGCAAATACACAAAATGGGGGTGTTCTGAAGATGTTGTCAAACACTCGCTGTGTCCTGAAATGTTCCAAATATGAATGGGGGGTTGTGGCTGGCAAGTTTAATGTGTTCTAAGAACACTCGCGGTGTCCTGAAATGTTCGCAAAGAAACAAAATGGGGGTGTCCTGAGGACGCTGTCCATATTGTTCTCTGTCAAGTTGAATGTGTTCTAAGAACACTCGCAGTGTTCTGAAATGTTCGCAAATAAACAAAATGGGGGTGTCCTGAGGACGCTGTCCGTATTGTTCTCTTTCAAGTTGAATGTGTTCTAAGAACACTCTCGGTGTCCTGAAATGTTCGCAAATAAACAAGATGGTGGTATTCTGAAGACGCTTCTAAGAACACTCGCGGTTTCCTGAAATGTTCGCAAATAAACAAAATGGGGGTGTCCTGGGGACGCTGTCCGTATTGTTCTCTGTCAAGTTGAATGTGTTCTAAGAACACTCGCGGTGTCGTGAAATGTTCGCAAATAAACAAGATGGTGGTTTTCTGAAGACGCTTCTAAGAACACTTGCGGTGTCCTGAAATGTTCGCAAATAAACAAAATGGGGGTGTTCTGAGTACGCTGTCCGTATTGTTCTCTGTCACGTTGAATGTGTTCTAAGAACACTCGCAGTGTCCTGAAATGTTCGCAAATAAACAAAATGGGGGTGTCCTGAGGACGCTGTCCGTATTGTTCTCTGTCAAGTTGAATGTGTTCTAAGAACACTCGCGGTGTCCTGAAATGTTCGCAAATAAACAAGATGGTGGTGTTCTGAAGACGCTTCTAAGAACACTCGCGGTTTCCTTAAATGTTCGCAAATAAACAAAATGGGGGTGTCCTGAGGGCGCTGTCCGTATTTTTCTCTGTCAAGTTGAATGTGTTCTAAGAACACTCGCGGTGTCCTGAAATGTTCGCAAATACACAAAATGGGGGTGTTCTGAAGACGTTGTCGAACACTCGCTGTGTCCTGAAATGTTCGCAAATATGAAAGGGGGGTTGTGACTGGCAAGTTGAATGTGTACTAAGAACACTCGCAGTGTCCTGAAATGTTCGCAAATAAACAAAATGGGGGTGTCCTGAGGACGCTGTCCGTATTGTTCTCTGTCAAGTTGAATGTGTTCTAAGAACACTCGCAGTGTCCTGAAATGTTCGCAAATAAACAAGATGGAGTTGTTCTGAAGACGCTTCTAAGAACACTCGTGGTTTCCTAAAATGTTCGCAAATAAACAAAATGGGGGTGTCCTGAGGACACTGTCCGTATTTTTCTCTGTCAAGTTGAGTGTGTTCTAAGAACACTCGCGGTGTCCTGAAATGTTCGCAAATAAACAAAATGGGGGTGTTCTGAAGACGTTTCTAAGAACACTTGCGGTGTGTTGGAATGTTCGTAGAGGGTGTCCTGAAGGCATAGTCCGTATTGTTTGCTGGCAAGTTGAATGTGTTCTAAGAACACTCGCAGTGTCCTGAAATGTTCGCAAATAAACAAAATGGGGGTGTCCTGAGGACACTGTCCGTATTGTTCTCTGTCAAGTTAAATGTGTTCTAAGAACACTCGCGGTGTCCTGAAATGTTCGCAAATACACAAAATGGGGGTGTTTTGAAGACGTTGTCGAACACTCGCTGTGTCCTGAAATGTTTGCAAATATGAATGGGGGGTTGTGGCTGGCAAGTTGAATGTGTTCTAAGAACACTTGCGGTGTCCTGAAATGTTCGCAAATAAACAAAATGGGGGTGTCCTGAGGACGCTGTCCGTATTGTTCTCTGTCAAGTTGAATGTGTTCTAAGAACACTTGCGGTGTCCTGAAATGTTAGCAAATAAACAAGATGGTGGTGTTCTGAAGACGCTTCTAAGAACACTCGCGGTGTCCTGAAATGTTCGCAAATAAACAAAATGGGGGTGTCCTGAGGACACTGTCCGTATTGTTCTCTGTCAAGTTGAATGTGTTCTAAGAACACTCGCGGTGTCCTGAAATGTTAGCAAATAAACAAGATGGTGGTGTTCTGAAGACGCTTCTAAGAACACTTGCGGTGTCCTGAAATGTTCGCAAATAAACAAAATGGGGGTGTCCTGAGGACACTGTCCGTATTGTTCTCTGTCAAGTTGAATGTGTTCTAAGAACACTCGCAGTGTCCTGAAATGTTCGCAAATACACAAAATGGGGGTGTTCTGAAGACGTTGTCGAACACTCGCTGTGTCCTGAAATGTTCGCAAATATGAATGGGGGGTTGTGGCTGGCAAGTTGAATGTGTTCTAAGAACACTTGCGGTGTCCTGAAATGTTCGCAAATAAACAAAATGGGGGTGTCCTGAGGACGCTGTCCGTATTGTTCTCTGTCAAGTTGAATGTGTTCTAAGAACACTCGCGGTGTCCTGAAATGTTTGCAAATACACAAAATGGGGGTGTTCTGAAGACGTTGTCGAACACACGCTGTGTCCTGAAATGTTCACAAATATGAATGGGGGGTTGTGGCTGGCAAGTTGAATGTGTTCTAAGAACACTTGTGGTGTCCTGAAATGTTCGCAAATAAACAAAATGGGGGTGTCCTGAGGATGCTGTCCGTATTGTTCTCTTTCAAGTTGAATGTGTTCTAAGAACACTCGCGGTGTCCTGAAATGTTCGCAAATAAACAAAATGGGGGTGTTCTGAAGAAGTTTCTAAGAACACTCGCGGTGTCCGGGGAATGTTCGTAGGGGGTGTCCTGAGGACGCTGTCTGTATTGTTCTATGTCAAGTTGAATGTGTTCTAAGAACACTCGCGGTGTCCTGAAATGTTCGCAAATAAACAAAATGGGGGTGTTCTGAAGAAGTTTCTAAGAACACTCGCAGTATCCGGGGAATCTTCTTAGGGGGTGTCCTGAGGACGCTGTCCGTATTGTTCTCTGTCAAGTTGAATGTGTTCTAAGAACACTCGCGGTGTCCTGAAATGTTCGCAAATACACAAAATGGGGGTGTTCTGAAGACGTTGTCGAACACTCGCTGTGTCCTGAAATGTTCACAAATATGAATGGGGGGTTGTGGCTGGCAAGTTGAATGTGTTCTAAGAACACTTGCGGTGTCCTGAAATGTTTGCAAATAAACAAGATGGTGGTGTTCTGAAGACGCTTCTAAGAACACTCGCAGTGTCCTGAAATGTTCGCAAATAAACAAAATGGGGGTGTCCTGAGGACGCTGTCCGTATTGTTCTCTGTCAAGTTGAATGTGTTCTAAGAACACTCGCAGTGTCCTGAAATGTTCGCAAATAAACAAGATGGTGGTGTTCTGAAGACACTTCTAAGAACACTCGCGGTGTCCTGAAATGTTCGCAAATAAACAAAATGGGGGTGTTCTGAGGACGCTGTCCGTATTGTTCTCTGTCACGTTGAATGTGTTCTAAGAACACCCGCGGTGTCCTGAAATGTTCGCAAATAAACAAAATGGGGGTGTTCTGAAGACGTTTCTAAGAACAATCGCGGTGTCCGGGGAATGTTCGTAGGGGGTGTCCTGAGGACGCTGTCCGTATTGTTCGTTGTCAAGTTGAATGTGTTGTAAGAACACTTGCGGTGACCTGAAATGTTCGCAAATACACAAAATGGGGGTGTTCTGAAGACGTTGTCGTACACTCGCTGTGTCCTGAAATGTTCGCAAATATGAATGGGGGGTTGTGGCTGGCAAGTTGAATGTGTTCTAAGTACACTCGCAGTGTCCTGAAATGTTCGCAAATAAACAAAATGGGGGTGTCCTGAGGACGCTGTCCGTATTGTTCTCTGTCAAGTTGAATGTGTTCTAAGAACACTCGCGGTGTCCTGAAATGTTCGCAATTAAACAAGATGGTGGTGTTCTGAAGACGCTTCTAAGAACACTTGCGGTTTCCTGAAATGTTTGCAAATAAACAAAATGCGGGTGTCCTGAGGACGCTGTCCGTATTGTTCTCTGTCAAGTTGAATGTGTTCTAAGAACACTCGCGGTGTCCTGAAATGTTCGCAAATAAACAAGATGGTGGTGTTCTGAAGACGCTTATAAGAACACTTGCGGTGTCCTGAAATGTTCGCAAATAAACAAAACGGGGGTGTTCTGAGGACGCTGTCCGTATTGTTCTCTGTCACGTTGAATGTGTTCTAAGAACACTTGCGGTGTCCTGAAATGTTCGCAAATAAACAAAATGGGGGTGTCCTGAGGACACTGTCCGTATTGTTCTCTGTCAAGTTGAATGTGTTCTAAGAACACTCGCGGTGTCCTGAAATGTTCGCAAATAAACAAAATGGGGGTGTTCTGAAGACGTTTCTAAGAACACTCGCGGTGTCCTGGAATGTTTGTAGGGGGTGTCCTGAAGGCGTAGTCCGTATTGTTCTCTGTCAAGTTGAATGTGTTCTAAGAACACTCGCGGTGTCCTGAAATGTTCGCAAATACACAAAATGGGGGTGTTCTGAAGATGTTGTCAAACACTCGCTGTGTCCTGAAATGTTCGCAAATATGAATGGGGGTTGTGGCTGGCAAGTTGAATGTGTTCTAAGAACACTCGCAGTGTCCTGAAATGTTTGCAAATAAACAAAATGGGGGTGTCCTGAGGACGCTGTCCATATTGTTCTCTGTCAAGTTGAATGTGTTCTAAGAACACTCGCAGTGTCCTGAAATGTTCGCAAATAAACAAAATGGGGGTGTCCTGAGGACGCTGTCCGTATTGTTCTCTGTCAAGTTGAATGTGTTCTAAGAACACTCTCGGTGTCCTGAAATGTTCGCAAATAAACAAGATGGTGGTGTTCTGAAGACGCTTCTAAGAACACTCGCGGTTTCCTGAAATGTTCGCAAATAAACAAAATGGGGGTGTCCTGGGGACGCTGTCCGTATTGTTCTCCGTCAAGTTGAATGTGTTCTAAGAACACTCGCGGTGTCCTGAAATGTTCACAAATAAACAAGATGGTGGTTTTCTGAAGACGCTTCTAAGAACACTCGCGGTTTCCTGAAATGTTCGCAAATAAACAAAATGGGGGTGTTCTGAAGAAGTTTCTAAGAACACTCGCGGTGTCCGGGGAATGTTCGTAGGGGGTGTCCTGAGGACGCTGTCCGTATTGTTCTCTGTCAAGTTGAATGTGTTCTAAGAACACTCGCGGTGTCCTGAAATGTTCGCAAATACACAAAATGGGGGTGTTCTGAAGACGTTGTCGAACACTCGCTGTGTCCTGAAATGTTTGCAAATATGAATGGGGGTTGTGGCTGGCAAGTTGAATGTGTTCTAAGAACACTCGCGGTGTCCTGAAATGTTCGCAAATAAACAAAATGGGGGTGTCCTGAGGACGCTGTCCGTATTGTTCTCTGTCACGTTGAATGTGTTCTAAGAACACTTGCGGTGTCCTGAAATGTTCGCAAATAAACAAAATGGGGTGTCCTGAGGACACTGTCCGTATTGTTCTCTGTCAAGTTGAATGTGTTCTAAGAACACTTGCGGTGTCCTGAAATGTTCGCAAATAAACAAAATGGGGGTGTTCTGAAGACGTTTCTAAGAACACTCGCGGTGTCCTGGAATGATTGTAGGGGGTGTCCTGAAGGCGTAGTCCGTATTGTTCGCTGGCAAGTTGAATGTGTTCTAAGAACACTCGCGGTGTCCTGAAATGTTCGCAAATAAACAAAATGGGGTGTCCTGAGGACACTGTCCGTATTGTTCTCTGTCAAGTTGAATGTGTTCTAAGAACACTGGCGGTGTCCTGAAATGTTTGCAAATACACAAAATGGGGGTGTTCTGAAGATGTTGTCAAACACTCGCTGTGTCCTGAAATGTTCCAAATATGAATGGGGGGTTGTGGCTGGCAAGTTTAATGTGTTCTAAGAACACTCGCGGTGTCCTGAAATGTTCGCAAATAAACAAAATGGGGGTGTCCTGAGGACGCTGTCCATATTGTTCTCTGTCAAGTTGAATGTGTTCTAAGAACACTCGCAGTGTCCTGAAATGTTCGCAAATAAACAAAATGGGGGTGTCCTGAGGACGCTGTCCGTATTGTTCTCTGTCAAGTTGAATGTGTTCTAAGAACACTCTCGGTGTCCTGAAATGTTCGCAAATAAACAAGATGGTGGTATTCTGAAGACGCTTCTAAGAACACTCGCGGTTTCCTGAAATGTTCGCAAATAAACAAAATGGGGGTGTCCTGGGGACGCTGTCCGTATTGTTCTCTGTCAAGTTGAATGTGTTCTAAGAACACTCGCGGTGTCGTGAAATGTTCGCAAATAAACAAGATGGTGGTTTTCTGAAGACGCTTCTAAGAACACTTGCGGTGTCCTGAAATGTTCGCAAATAAACAAAATGGGGGTGTTCTGAGTACGCTGTCCGTATTGTTCTCTGTCACGTTGAATGTGTTCTAAGAACACTCGCAGTGTCCTGAAATGTTCGCAAATAAACAAAATGGGAGTGTTCTGAAGAAGTTTCTAAGAACACTCGCGGTGTCCGGGGAATGTTCGTAGGGGGTGTCCTGAGGACGCTGTCCGTATTGTTCTCTGTCAAGTTGAATGTGTTCTAAGAACACTCGCGGTGTCCTGAAATGTTCGCAAATACACAAAATGGGGGTGTTCTGAAGACGTTGTCGAACACTCGCTGTGTCCTGAAATGTTTGCAAATATGAATGGGGGGTTGTGGCTGGCAAGTTGAATGTGTTCTAAGAACACTCGTGGTGTCCTGAAATGTTCGCAAATAAACAAAATGGGGGTGTCCTGAGGACGCTGTCCGTATTGTTCTCTGTCAAGTTGAATGTGTTCTAAGAACACTCGCGGTGTCCTGAAATGTTCGCAAATACACAAAATGGGGGTGTTCTGAAGACGCTTCTAAGAACACTTGCGGTGTCCTGAAATGTTCGCAAATAAACAAAATGGGGGTGTCCTGAGGACACTGTCCGTATTGTTCTCTGTCAAGTTGAATGTGTTCTAAGAACACTGGCGGTGTCCTGAAATGTTCGCAAATACACAAAATGGGGGTGTTCTGAAGATGTTGTCGAACACTCGCTGTGTCCTGAAATGTTCGCAAATATGAATGGGGGGTTGTGGCTGGCAAGTTGAATGTGTTCTAAGAACACTCGCAGTGTCCTGAAATGTTCGCAAATAAACAAAATGGGGGTGTCCTGAGGACGCTGTCCGTATTGTTCTCTGTCAAGTTGAATGTGTTCTAAGAACACTCGCAGTGTCCTGAAATGTTCGCAAATAAACAAAATGGGGGTGTCCTGAGGACGCTGTCCGTATTGTTCTCTGTCAAGTTGAATGTGTTCTAAGAACACTCGCGGTGTCCTGAAATGTTCGCAAATAAACAAGATGGTGGTGTTCTGAAGACGCTTCTAAGAACACTCGCGGTTTCCTGAAATGTTCGCAAATAAACAAAATGGGGGTGTCCTGGGGACGCTGTCCGTATTGTTCTCTGTCAAGTTGAATGTGTTCTAAGAACACTCGCGGTGTCCTGAAATGTTCGCAAATAAACAAGATGGTGGTTTTCTGAAGACGCTTCTAAGAACACTTGCGGTGTCCTGAAATGTTCGCAAATAAACAAAATGGGGGTGTTCTGAGGACGCTGTCCGTATTGTTCTCTGTCACGTTGAATGTGTTCTAAGAACACTCGCGGTGTCCTGAAATGTTCACAAATAAACAAAATGGGGGTGTTCTGAAGAAGTTTCTAAGAACACTCGCGGTGTCCGGGGAATGTTCGTAGGGGGTGTCCTGAGGACGCTGTCCGTATTGTTCTCTGTCAAGTTGAATGTGTTCTAAGAACACTCGCGGTGTCCTGAAATGTTAGCAAATAAACAAGATGGTGGTGTTCTGAAGACGCTTCTAAGAACACTCGCGGTGTCCTGAAATGTTCGCAAATAAACAAGATGGTGGTGTTCTGAAGACGCTTCTAAGAACACTCGCGGTTTCCTGAAATGTTCGCAAATAAACAAAATGGGGGTGTCCTGGGGACGCTGTCCGTATTGTTCTCTGTCAAGTTGAATGTGTTCTAAGAACACTCGCGGTGTCCTGAAATGTTCGCAAATAAACAAGATGGTGGTTTTCTGAAGACGCTTCTAAGAACACTTGCGGTGTCCTGAAATGTTCGCAAATAAACAAAATGGGGGTGTTCTGAGGACGCTGTCCGTATTGTTCTCTGTCACGTTGAATGTGTTCTAAGAACACTCGCAGTGTCCTGAAATGTTTGCAAATAAACAAAATGGGAGTGTTCTGAAGAAGTTTCTAAGAACACTCGCGGTGTCCGGGGAATGTTCGTAGGGAGTGTCCTGAGGACGCTGTCCGTATTGTTCTCTGTCAAGTTGAATGTGTTCTAAGAACACTCGCGGTGTCCTGAAATGTTCGCAAATACACAAAATGGGGGTGTTCTGAAGACGTTGTCGAACACTCGCTGTGTCCTGAAATGTTTGCAAATATGAATGGGGGGTTGTGGCTGGCAAGTTGAATGTGTTCTAAGAACACTCGCGGTGTCCTGAAATGTTCGCAAATAAACAAAATGGGGGTGTCCTGAGGACGCTGTCCGTATTGTTCTCTGTCAAGTTGAATGTGTTCTAAGAACACTCGCGGTGTCCTGAAATGTTCGCAAATACACAAAATGGGGGTGTTCTGAAGATGCTTCTAAGAACACTTGCGGTGTCCTGAAATGTTCGCAAATAAACAAAATGGGGGTGTCCTGAGGACACTGTCCGTATTGTTCTCTGTCAAGTTGAATGTGTTCTAAGAACACTGGCGGTGTCCTGAAATGTTCGCAAATACACAAAATGGGGGTGTTCTGAAGATGTTGTCGAACACTCGCTGTGTCCTGAAATGTTCGCAAATATGAATGGGGGGTTGTGGCTGGCAAGTTGAATGTGTTCTAAGAACACTCGCAGTGTCCTGAAATGTTCGCAAATAAACAAAATGGGGGTGTCCTGAGGACGCTGTCCGTATTGTTCTCTGTCAAGTTGAATGTGTTCTAAGAACACTCGCAGTGTCCTGAAATGTTCGCAAATAAACAAAATGGGGGTGTCCTGAGGACGCTGTCCGTATTGTTCTCTGTCAAGTTGAATGTGTTCTAAGAACACTCGCGGTGTCCTGAAATGTTCGCAAATAAACAAGATGGTGGTGTTCTGAAGACGCTTCTAAGAACACTCGCGGTTTCCTGAAATGTTCGCAAATAAACAAAATGGGGGTGTCCTGGGGACGCTGTCCGTATTGTTCTCTGTCAAGTTGAATGTGTTCTAAGAACACTCGCGGTGTCCTGAAATGTTCGCAAATAAACAAGATGGTGGTTTTCTGAAGACGCTTCTAAGAACACTTGAGGTGTCCTGAAATGTTCGCAAATAAACAAAATGGGGGTGTTCTGAGGACGCTGTCCGTATTGTTCTCTGTCACGTTGAATGTGTTCTAAGAACACTCGCGGTGTCCTGAAATGTTCACAAATAAACAAAATGGGGGTGTTCTGAAGATGTTTCTAAGAACACTCGCGGTGTCCGGGGAATGTTCGTAGGGGGTGTCCTGAGGACGCTGTCCGTATTGTTCTCTGTCAAGTTGAATGTGTTCTAAGAACACTCGCGGTGTCCTGAAATGTTCGCAAATACACAAAATGGGGGTGTTCTGAAGACGTTGTCGAACACTCGCTGTGTCCTGAAATGTTTGCAAATATGAATGGGGGGTTGTGGCTGGCAAGTTGAATGTGTTCTAAGAACACTCGCGGTGTCCTGAAATGTTCGCAAATAAACAAAATGGGGGTGTCCTGAGGACGCTGTCCGTATTGTTCTCTGTCAAGTTGAATGTGTTCTAAGAACACTCGCGGTGTCCTGAAATGTTCGCAAATAAACAAGATGGTGGTGTTCTGAAGACGCTTCTAAGAACACTTGCGGTGTCCTGAAATGTTCGCAAATAAACAAAATGGGGGTGTCTTGAGGACACTGTCCGTATTGTTCTCTGTCAAGTTGAATGTGTTCTAAGAACACTCGCGGTGTCCTGAAATGTTTGAAAATAAACAAAATGGGGGTGTTCTGAAGACGTTTCTAAGAACACTCACGGTGTCCTGGAATGTTCATAGGGGGTGTCCTGAATGCGTAGTCCGTATTTTTCGCTGTCAAGTTGAATGTGTTCTAAGAACACTCGCTGTGTCCTGAAATGTTCGCAAATAAACAAAATGGGGGTGTTCTGAAGACGTTGTCGAACACTCGCTGTGTCCTGAAATGTTTGCAAATATGAATGGGGTGTTGTGGCTGGCAAGTTGAATGTGTTCTAAGAACACTCGCGGTGTCCTGAAATGTTCGCATATAAACAAAATGGGGATGTCCTGAGGACGCTGTCCGTATTGTTCTCTCTCACGTTGAATGTGTTCTAAGAACACCCGCGGTGTCCTGAAATGTTCGCAAATAAACAAAATGGGGGTGTTCTGAAGACGTTTCTAAGAACACTCGCGGTGTCCTGAAATGTTCGCAAATAAACAAAATGTGGGTGTTCTGAGGACGCTGTCCGTATTGTTCTCTGCCACGTTGAATGTGTTCTAAGAACACCCGCGGTGTCCTGAAATGTTCACAAATAAACAAAATGGGGGTGTTCTGAAGACGTTTCTAAGAACACTCGCGGTGTCCGGGGAATGTTCGTAGGGGGTGTCCTGAGGACGCTGTCCGTATTGTTCGTTGTCAAGTTGAATGTGTTCTAAGAACACTTGCGGTGACCTGAAATGTTCGCAAATACACAAAATGGGGGTGTTCTGAAGACGTTGTCGAACACTCGCTGTGTCCTGAAATGTTCGCAAATATGAATGGGGGGTTGTGGCTGGCAAGTTGAATGTGTTCTAAGAACACTCGCAGTGTCCTGAAATGTTCGCAAATAAACAAAATGGGGGTGTCCTGAGGACGCTGTCCGTATTGTTCTCTGTCAAGTTGAATGTGTTCTAAGAACACTCGCGGTGTCCTGAAATGTTCGCAAATAAACAAGATGGTGGTGTTCTGAAGACGCTTCTAAGAACACTCGCGGTTTCCTGAAATGTTCGCAAATAAACAAAATGGGGGTGTCCTGAGGGCGCTGTCCGTATTGTTCTCTGTCAAGTTGAATGTGTTCTAAGAACACTCGCGGTGTCCTGAAATGTTCGCAAATACACAAAATGGGGGTGTTCTGAAGACGTTGTCGAACACTCGCTGTGTCCTGAAATGTTCGCAAATATGAATGGGGGGTTGTGACTGGCAAGTTGAATGTGTTCTAAGAACACTCGTAGTGTCCTGAAATGTTCGCAAATAAACAAAATGGGGGTGTCCTGAGGACGCTGTCCGTATTGTTCTCTGTCAAGTTGAATGTGTTCTAAGAACACTCGCAGTGTCCTGAAATGTTCGCAAATAAACAAGATGGAGTTGTTCTGAAGACGCTTCTAAGAACACTCGTGGTTTCCTAAAATGTTCGCAAATAAACAAAATGGGGGTGTCCTGAGGACACTGTCCGTATTTTTCTCTGTCAAGTTGAGTGTGTTCTAAGAACACTCGCGGTGTCCTGAAATGTTCGCAAATAAACAAAATGGGGGTGTTCTGAAGACGTTTCTAAGAACACTTGCGGTGTGTTGGAATGTTCGTAGAGGGTGTCCTGAAGGCATAGTCCGTATTGTTTGCTGGCAAGTTGAATGTGTTCTAAGAACACTCGCAGTGTCCTGAAATGTTCGCAAATAAACAAAATGGGGGTGTCCTGAGGACACTGTCCGTATTGTTCTCTGTCAAGTTGAATGTGTTCTAAGAACACTCGCGGTGCCCTGAAATGTTCGCAAATACACAAAATGGGGGTGTTCTGAAGACGTTGTCGAACACTCGCTGTGTCCTGAAATGTTTGCAAATATGAATGGGGGGTTGTGGCTGGCAAGTTGAATGTGTTCTAAGAACACTCCCGGTGTCCTGAAATGTTCGCAAATAAACAAAATGGGGGTGTTCTGAGGACGCTGTCCGTATTGTTCTCTGCCACGTTGAATGTGTTCTAAGAACACCCGCGGTGTCCTGAAATGTTCACAAATAAACAAAATGGGGGTGTTCTGAAGACGTTTCTAAGAACACTCGCGGTGTCCGGGGAATGTTCGTAGGGGGTGTCCTGAGGACGCTGTCCGTATTGTTCGTTGTCAAGTTGAATGTGTTCTAAGAACACTTGCGGTGACCTGAAATGTTCGCAAATACACAAAATGGGGGTGTTCTGAAGACGTTGTCGAACACTCGCTGTGTCCTGAAATGTTCGCAAATATGAATGGGGGGTTGTGGCTGGCAAGTTGAATGTGTTCTAAGAACACTCGCAGTGTCCTGAAATGTTCGCAAATAAACAAAATGGGGGTGTCCTGAGGACGCTGTCCGTATTGTTCTCTGTCAAGTTGAATGTGTTCTAAGAACACTCGCGGTGTCCTGAAATGTTCGCAAATAAACAAGATGGTGGTGTTCTGAAGACGCTTCTAAGAACACTCGCGGTTTCCTGAAATGTTCGCAAATAAACAAAATGGGGGTGTCCTGAGGGCGCTGTCCGTATTGTTCTCTGTCAAGTTGAATGTGTTCTAAGAACACTCGCGGTGTCCTGAAATGTTCGCAAATACACAAAATGGGGGTGTTCTGAAGACGTTGTCGAACACTCGCTGTGTCCTGAAATGTTCGCAAATATGAATGGGGGGTTGTGACTGGCAAGTTGAATGTGTTCTAAGAACACTCGTAGTGTCCTGAAATGTTCGCAAATAAACAAAATGGGGGTGTCCTGAGGACGCTGTCCGTATTGTTCTCTGTCAAGTTGAATGTGTTCTAAGAACACTCGCAGTGTCCTGAAATGTTCGCAAATAAACAAGATGGAGTTGTTCTGAAGACGCTTCTAAGAACACTCGTGGTTTCCTAAAATGTTCGCAAATAAACAAAATGGGGGTGTCCTGAGGACACTGTCCGTATTTTTCTCTGTCAAGTTGAGTGTGTTCTAAGAACACTCGCGGTGTCCTGAAATGTTCGCAAATAAACAAAATGGGGGTGTTCTGAAGACGTTTCTAAGAACACTTGCGGTGTGTTGGAATGTTCGTAGAGGGTGTCCTGAAGGCATAGTCCGTATTGTTTGCTGGCAAGTTGAATGTGTTCTAAGAACACTCGCAGTGTCCTGAAATGTTCGCAAATAAACAAAATGGGGGTGTCCTGAGGACACTGTCCGTATTGTTCTCTGTCAAGTTGAATGTGTTCTAAGAACACTCGCGGTGCCCTGAAATGTTCGCAAATACACAAAATGGGGGTGTTCTGAAGACGTTGTCGAACACTCGCTGTGTCCTGAAATGTTTGCAAATATGAATGGGGGGTTGTGGCTGGCAAGTTGAATGTGTTCTAAGAACACTCCCGGTGTCCTGAAATGTTCGCAAATAAACAAAATGGGGGTGTCCTGAGGACGCTGTCCGTATTGTTCTCTGTCAAGTTGAATGTGTTCTAAGAACACTCGCGGTGTCCTGAAATGTTAGCAAATAAACAAGATGGTGGTGTTCTGAAGACGCTTCTAAGAACACTCGCGGTGTCCTGAAATGTTCGCAAATAAACAAAATGGGGGTGTCCTGAGGACACTGTCCGTATTGTTCTCTGTCAAGTTGAATGTGTTCTAAGAACACTCGCGGTGTCCTGAAATGTTAGCAAATAAACAAGATGGTGGTGTTCTGAAGACGCTTCTAAGAACACTTGCGGTGTCCTGAAATGTTCGCAAATAAACAAAAGGGGGGTGTCCTGAGGACACTGTCCGTATTGTTCTCTGTCAAGTTGAATGTGTTCTAAGAACACTCGCAGTGTCCTGAAATGTTCGCAAATACACAAAATGGGGGTGTTCTGAAGACGTTGTCGAACACTCGCTGTGTCCTGAAATGTTCGCAAATATGAATGGGGGGTTGTGGCTGGCAAGTTGAATGTGTTCTAAGAACACTTGCGGTGTCCTGAAATGTTCGCAAATAAACAAAATGGGGGTGTCCTGAGGACGCTGTCCGTATTGTTCTCTGTCAAGTTGAATGTGTTCTAAGAACACTCGCGGTGTCCTGAAATGTTTGCAAATACACAAAATGGGGGTGTTCTGAAGACGTTGTCGAACACACGCTGTGTCCTGAAATGTTCACAAATATGAATGGGGGGTTGTGGCTGGCAATTTGAATGTGTTCTAAGAACACTTGTGGTGTCCTGAAATGTTCGCAAATAAACAAAATGGGGGTGTCCTGAGGACGCTGTCCGTATTGTTCTCTGTCAAGATGAATGTGTTCTAAGAACACTCGCGGTGTCCTGAAATGTTCGCAAATAAACAAAATGGGGGTGTTCTGAAGAAGTTTCTAAGAACACTCGCGGTGTCCGGGGAATGTTCGTAGGGGGTGTCCTGAGGACGCTGTCTGTATTGTTCTATGTCAAGTTGAATGTGTTCTAAGAACACTCGCGGTGTCCTGAAATGTTCGCAAATAAACAAAATGGGGGTGTTCTGAAGAAGTTTCTAAGAACACTCGCGGTGTCCGGGCAATGTTCTTAGGGGGTGTCCTGAGGACGCTGTCCGTATTGTTCTCTGTCAAGTTGAATGTGTTCTAAGAACACTCGCGGTGTCCTGAAATGTTCGCAAATACACAAAATGGGGGTGTTCTGAAGACGTTGTCGAACACTCGCTGTGTCCTGAAATGTTCACAAATATGAATGGGGGGTTGTGGCTGGCAAGTTGAATGTGTTCTAAGAACACTTGTGGTGTCCTGAAATGTTCGCAAATAAACAAAATGGGGGTGTCCTGAGGACGCTGTCCGTATTGTTCTCTGTCAAGTTGAATGTGTTCTAAGAACACTTGCGGTGTCCTGAAATGTTTGCAAATAAACAAGATGGTGGTGTTCTGAAGACGCTTCTAAGAACACTCGCGGTGTCCTGAAATGTTCGCAAATAAACAAAATGGGAGTGTCCTGAGGACGCTGTCCGTATTGTTCTCTGTCAAGTTGAATGTGTTCTAAGAACACTCGCAGTGTCCTGAAATGTTCGCAAATAAACAAGATGGTGGTGTTCTGAAGACACTTCTAAGAACACTCGCGGTGTCCTGAAATGTTTGCAAATAAACAAAATGGGGGTGTTCTGAGGACGCTGTCCGTATTGTTCTCTGTCACGTTGAATGTGTTCTAAGAACACCCGCGGTGTCCTGAAATGTTCTCAAATAAACAAAATGGGGGTGTTCTGAAGACGTTTCTAAGAACACTCGCGGTGTCCGGGGAATGTTCGTAGGGGTGTCCTGAGGACGCTGTCCGTATTGTTCGTTGTCAAGTTGAATGTGTTGTAAGAACACTTGCGGTGACCTGAAATGTTCGCAAATACACAAAATGGGGGTGTTCTGAAGACGTTGTCGAACACTCGCTGTGTCCTGAAATGTTTGCAAATATGAATGGGGGTTGTGGCTGGCAAGTTGAATATGTTCTAAGAACACTTGCGGTGTCCTGAAATGTTCGCAAATAAACAAAATGGGGGTTTCCTGAGGACGCTGTCCGTATTGTTCTCTGTCACGTTGAATGTGTTCTAAGAACACTTGCGGTGTCCTGAAATGTTCGCAAATAAACAAAATGGGGGTGTCCTGAGGACACTGTCCGTATTGTTCTCTTTCAAGTTGAATGTGTTCTAAGAACACTCGCGGTGTCCTGAAATGTTCGCAAATAAACAAAATGGGGGTGTTCTGAAGACGTTTCTAAGAACACTCGCAGTGTCCTGGAATGATTGTAGGGGGTGTCCTGAAGGCGTAGTCCGTATTCTTCGCTGGCAAGTTGAATGTGTTCTAAGAACACTCGCGGTGTCCTGAAATGTTCGCAAATAAACAAAATGGGGGTGTCCTGAGGACACTGTCCGTATTGTTCTCTGTCAAGTTGAATGTGATCTAAGAACACTCGCGGTGTCCTGAAATGTTCGCAAATACACAAAATGGGGGTGTTCTGAAAATGTTGTCAAACACTCGCTGTGTCCTGAAATGTTCCAAATATGAATGGGGGGTTGTGGCTGGCAAGTTGAATGTGTTCTAAGAACACTCGCGGTGTCCTGAAATGTTCGCAAATAAACAAAATGGGGGTGTCCTGAGGACGCTGTCCATATTGTTCTCTGTCAAGTTGAATGTGTTCTAAGAACACTCGCAGTGTCCTGAAATGTTCGCAAATAAACAAAATGGGGGTGTCCTGAGGACGCTGTCCGTATTGTTCTCTGTCAAGTTGAATGTGTTCTAAGAACACTCTCGGTGTCCTGAAATGTTCGCAAATAAACAAGATGGTGGTGTTCTGAAGACGCTTCTAAGAACACTCGCGGTTTCCTGAAATGTTCGCAAATAAACAAAATGGGGGTGTCCTGGGGACGCTGTCCGTATTGTTCTCTGTCAAGTTGAATGTGTTCTAAGAACACTCGCGGTGTCCTGAAATGTTCGCAAATAAACAAGATGGTGGTTTTCTGAAGACGCTTCTAAGAACACTTGCGGTGTCCTGAAATGTTCACAAATAAACAAAATGGGGGTGTTCTGAGTACGCTGTCCGTATTGTTCTCTGTCACGTTGAATGTGTTCTAAGAACACTCGCAGTGTCCTGAAATGTTCGCAAATAAACAAAATGGGAGTGTTCTGAAGAAGTTTCTAAGAACACTCGCGGTGTCCGGGGAATGTTCGTAGGGGGTGTCCTGAGGACGCTGTCCGTATTGTTCTCTGTCAAGTTGAATGTGTTCTAAGAACACTCGCGGTGTCCTGAAATGTTCGCAAATACACAAAATGGGGGTGTTCTGAAGACGTTGTCGAACACTCGCTGTGTCCTGAAATGTTTGCAAATATGAATGGGGGGTTGTGGCTGGCAAGTTGAATGTGTTCTAAGAACACTCGCAGTGTCCTGAAATGTTCGCAAATAAACAAAATGGGAGTGTTCTGAAGAAGTTTCTAAGAACACTCGCGGTGTCCGGGGAATGTTCGTAGGGGGTGTCCTGAGGACGCTGTCCGTATTGTTCGTTGTCAAGTTGAATGTGTTCTAAGAACACTTGCGGTGACCTGAAATGTTCGCAAATACACAAAATGGGGGTGTTCTGAAGACGTTGTCGAACACTCGCTGTGTCCTGAAATGTTCGCAAATATGAATGGGGGGTTGTGGCTGGCAAGTTGAATGTGTTCTAAGAACACTCGCAGTGTCCTGAAATGTTCGCAAATAAACAAAATGGGGGTGTCCTGAGGACGCTGTCCGTATTGTTCTCTGTCAAGTTGAATGTGTTCTAAGAACACTCGCGGTGTCCTGAAATGTTCGCAAATAAACAAGATGGTGGTGTTCTGAAGACGCTTCTAAGAACACTCGCGGTTTCCTGAAATGTTCGCAAATAAACAAAATGGGGGTGTCCTGAGGGCGCTGTCCGTATTGTTCTCTGTCAAGTTGAATGTGTTCTAAGAACACTCGCGGTGTCCTGAAATGTTCGCAAATACACAAAATGGGGGTGTTCTGAAGACGTTGTCGAACACTCGCTGTGTCCTGAAATGTTCGCAAATATGAATGGGGGGTTGTGACTGGCAAGTTGAATGTGTTCTAAGAACACTCGTAGTGTCCTGAAATGTTCGCAAATAAACAAAATGGGGGTGTCCTGAGGACGCTGTCCGTATTGTTCTCTGTCAAGTTGAATGTGTTCTAAGAACACTCGCAGTGTCCTGAAATGTTCGCAAATAAACAAGATGGAGTTGTTCTGAAGACGCTTCTAAGAACACTCGTGGTTTCCTAAAATGTTCGCAAATAAACAAAATGGGGGTGTCCTGAGGACACTGTCCGTATTTTTCTCTGTCAAGTTGAGTGTGTTCTAAGAACACTCGCGGTGTCCTGAAATGTTCGCAAATAAACAAAATGGGGGTGTTCTGAAGACGTTTCTAAGAACACTTGCGGTGTGTTGGAATGTTCGTAGAGGGTGTCCTGAAGGCATAGTCCGTATTGTTTGCTGGCAAGTTGAATGTGTTCTAAGAACACTCGCAGTGTCCTGAAATGTTCGCAAATAAACAAAATGGGGGTGTCCTGAGGACACTGTCCGTATTGTTCTCTGTCAAGTTGAATGTGTTCTAAGAACACTCGCGGTGCCCTGAAATGTTCGCAAATACACAAAATGGGGGTGTTCTGAAGACGTTGTCGAACACTCGCTGTGTCCTGAAATGTTTGCAAATATGAATGGGGGGTTGTGGCTGGCAAGTTGAATGTGTTCTAAGAACACTCCCGGTGTCCTGAAATGTTCGCAAATAAACAAAATGGGGGTGTCCTGAGGACGCTGTCCGTATTGTTCTCTGTCAAGTTGAATGTGTTCTAAGAACACTCGCGGTGTCCTGAAATGTTAGCAAATAAACAAGATGGTGGTGTTCTGAAGACGCTTCTAAGAACACTCGCGGTGTCCTGAAATGTTCGCAAATAAACAAAATGGGGGTGTCCTGAGGACACTGTCCGTATTGTTCTCTGTCAAGTTGAATGTGTTCTAAGAACACTCGCGGTGTCCTGAAATGTTAGCAAATAAACAAGATGGTGGTGTTCTGAAGACGCTTCTAAGAACACTTGCGGTGTCCTGAAATGTTCGCAAATAAACAAAAGGGGGGTGTCCTGAGGACACTGTCCGTATTGTTCTCTGTCAAGTTGAATGTGTTCTAAGAACACTCGCAGTGTCCTGAAATGTTCGCAAATACACAAAATGGGGGTGTTCTGAAGACGTTGTCGAACACTCGCTGTGTCCTGAAATGTTCGCAAATATGAATGGGGGGTTGTGGCTGGCAAGTTGAATGTGTTCTAAGAACACTTGCGGTGTCCTGAAATGTTCGCAAATAAACAAAATGGGGGTGTCCTGAGGACGCTGTCCGTATTGTTCTCTGTCAAGTTGAATGTGTTCTAAGAACACTCGCGGTGTCCTGAAATGTTTGCAAATACACAAAATGGGGGTGTTCTGAAGACGTTGTCGAACACACGCTGTGTCCTGAAATGTTCACAAATATGAATGGGGGGTTGTGGCTGGCAATTTGAATGTGTTCTAAGAACACTTGTGGTGTCCTGAAATGTTCGCAAATAAACAAAATGGGGGTGTCCTGAGGACGCTGTCCGTATTGTTCTCTGTCAAGATGAATGTGTTCTAAGAACACTCGCGGTGTCCTGAAATGTTCGCAAATAAACAAAATGGGGGTGTTCTGAAGAAGTTTCTAAGAACACTCGCGGTGTCCGGGGAATGTTCGTAGGGGGTGTCCTGAGGACGCTGTCTGTATTGTTCTATGTCAAGTTGAATGTGTTCTAAGAACACTCGCGGTGTCCTGAAATGTTCGCAAATAAACAAAATGGGGGTGTTCTGAAGAAGTTTCTAAGAACACTCGCGGTGTCCGGGCAATGTTCTTAGGGGGTGTCCTGAGGACGCTGTCCGTATTGTTCTCTGTCAAGTTGAATGTGTTCTAAGAACACTCGCGGTGTCCTGAAATGTTCGCAAATACACAAAATGGGGGTGTTCTGAAGACGTTGTCGAACACTCGCTGTGTCCTGAAATGTTCACAAATATGAATGGGGGGTTGTGGCTGGCAAGTTGAATGTGTTCTAAGAACACTTGTGGTGTCCTGAAATGTTCGCAAATAAACAAAATGGGGGTGTCCTGAGGACGCTGTCCGTATTGTTCTCTGTCAAGTTGAATGTGTTCTAAGAACACTTGCGGTGTCCTGAAATGTTTGCAAATAAACAAGATGGTGGTGTTCTGAAGACGCTTCTAAGAACACTCGCGGTGTCCTGAAATGTTCGCAAATAAACAAAATGGGAGTGTCCTGAGGACGCTGTCCGTATTGTTCTCTGTCAAGTTGAATGTGTTCTAAGAACACTCGCAGTGTCCTGAAATGTTCGCAAATAAACAAGATGGTGGTGTTCTGAAGACACTTCTAAGACCACTCGCGGTGTCCTGAAATGTTTGCAAATAAACAAAATGGGGGTGTTCTGAGGACGCTGTCCGTATTGTTCTCTGTCACGTTGAATGTGTTCTAAGAACACCCGCGGTGTCCTGAAATGTTCTCAAATAAACAAAATGGGGGTGTTCTGAAGACGTTTCTAAGAACACTCGCGGTGTCCGGGGAATGTTCGTAGGGGGTGTCCTGAGGACGCTGTCCGTATTGTTCGTTGTCAAGTTGAATGTGTTGTAAGAACACTTGCGGTGACCTGAAATGTTCGCAAATACACAAAATGGGGGTGTTCTGAAGACGTTGTCGAACACTCGCTGTGTCCTGAAATGTTTGCAAATATGAATGGGGGTTGTGGCTGGCAAGTTGAATATGTTCTAAGAACACTCGCGGTGTCCTGAAATGTTCGCAAATAAACAAAATGGGGGTGTCCTGAGGACGCTGTCCGTATTGTTCTCTGTCACGTTGAATGTGTTCTAAGAACACTTGCGGTGTCCTGAAATGTTCGCAAATAAACAAAATGGGGGTGTCCTGAGGACACTGTCCGTATTGTTCTCTTTCAAGTTGAATGTGTTCTAAGAACACTCGCGGTGTCCTGAAATGTTCGCAAATAAACAAAATGGGGGTGTTCTGAAGACGTTTCTAAGAACACTCGCAGTGTCCTGGAATGATTGTAGGGGGTGTCCTGAAGGCGTAGTCCGTATTGTTCGCTGGCAAGTTGAATGTGTTCTAAGAACACTCGCGGTGTCCTGAAATGTTCGCAAATAAACAAAATGGGGGTGTCCTGAGGACACTGTCCGTATTGTTCTCTGTCAAGTTGAATGTGTTCTAAGAACACTCGCGGTGTCCTGAAATGTTCGCAAATACACAAAATGGGGGTGTTCTGAAAATGTTGTCAAACACTCGCTGTGTCCTGAAATGTTCCAAATATGAATGGGGGGTTGTGGCTGGCAAGTTGAATGTGTTCTAAGAACACTCGCGGTGTCCTGAAATGTTCGCAAATAAACAAAATGGGGGTGTCCTGAGGACGCTGTCCATATTGTTCTCTGTCAAGTTGAATGTGTTCTAAGAACACTCGCAGTGTCCTGAAATGTTCGCAAATAAACAAAATGGGGGTGTCCTGAGGACGCTGTCCGTATTGTTCTCTGTCAAGTTGAATGTGTTCTAAGAACACTCTCGGTGTCCTGAAATGTTCGCAAATAAACAAGATGGTGGTGTTCTGAAGACGCTTCTAAGAACACTCGCGGTTTCCTGAAATGTTCGCAAATAAACAAAATGGGGGTGTCCTGGGGACGCTGTCCGTATTGTTCTCTGTCAAGTTGAATGTGTTCTAAGAACACTCGCGGTGTCCTGAAATGTTCGCAAATAAACAAGATGGTGGTTTTCTGAAGACGCTTCTAAGAACACTTGCGGTGTCCTGAAATGTTCACAAATAAACAAAATGGGGGTGTTCTGAGTACGCTGTCCGTATTGTTCTCTGTCACGTTGAATGTGTTCTAAGAACACTCGCAGTGTCCTGAAATGTTCGCAAATAAACAAAATGGGAGTGTTCTGAAGAAGTTTCTAAGAACACTCGCGGTGTCCGGGGAATGTTCGTAGGGGGTGTCCTGAGGACGCTGTCCGTATTGTTCTCTGTCAAGTTGAATGTGTTCTAAGAACACTCGCGGTGTCCTGAAATGTTCGCAAATACACAAAATGGGGGTGTTCTGAAGACGTTGTCGAACACTCGCTGTGTCCTGAAATGTTTGCAAATATGAATGGGGGGTTGTGGCTGGCAAGTTGAATGTGTTCTAAGAACACTCGCGGTGTCCAGAAATGTTCGCAAATAAACAAAATGGGGGTGTCCTGAGGACGCTGTCCGTATTGTTCTCTGTCAAGTTGAATGTGTTCTAAGAACACTCGCGGTGTCCTGAAATGTTCGCAAATAAACAAGATGGTGGTGTTCTGAAGACGCTTCTAAGAACACTCGCGGTTTCCTGAAATGTTCGCAAATAAACAAAATGGGGGTGTCCTGAGGGCGCTGTCCGTATTGTTTTCTGTCAAGTTGAATGTGTTCTAAGAACACTCGCGGTGTCCTGAAATGTTCGCAAATACACAAAATGGGGGTGTTCTGAAGACGTTGTCGAACACTCGCTGTGTCCTGAAATGTTCGCAAATATGAATGGGGGGTTGTGACTGGCAAGTTGAATGTGTTCTAAGAACACTCGTAGTGTCCTGAAATGTTCGCAAATAAACAAAATGGGGGTGTCCTGAGGACGCTGTCCGTATTGTTCTCTGTCAAGTTGAATGTGTTCTAAGAACACTCGCAGTGTCCTGAAATGTTCGCAAATAAACAAGATGGAGTTGTTCTGAAGACGCTTCTAAGAACACTCGTGGTTTCCTAAAATGTTCGCAAATAAACAAAATGGGGGTGTCCTGAGGACACTGTCCGTATTTTTCTCTGTCAAGTTGAGTGTGTTCTAAGAACACTCGCGGTGTCCTGAAATGTTCGCAAATAAACAAAATGGGGGTGTTCTGAAGACGTTTCTAAGAACACTTGCGGTGTGTTGGAATGTTCGTAGAGGGTGTCCTGAAGGCATAGTCCGTATTGTTTGCTGGCAAGTTGAATGTGTTCTAAGAACACTCGCAGTGTCCTGAAATGTTCGCAAATAAACAAAATGGGGGTGTCCTGAGGACACTGTCCGTATTGTTCTCTGTCAAGTTGAATGTGTTCTAAGAACACTCGCGGTGCCCTGAAATGTTCGCAAATACACAAAATGGGGGTGTTCTGAAGACGTTGTCGAACACTCGCTGTGTCCTGAAATGTTTGCAAATATGAATGGGGGGTTGTGGCTGGCAAGTTGAATGTGTTCTAAGAACACTCCCGGTGTCCTGAAATGTTCGCAAATAAACAAAATGGGGGTGTCCTGAGGACGCTGTCCGTATTGTTCTCTGTCAAGTTGAATGTGTTCTAAGAACACTCGCGGTGTCCTGAAATGTTAGCAAATAAACAAGATGGTGGTGTTCTGAAGACGCTTCTAAGAACACTCGCGGTGTCCTGAAATGTTCGCAAATAAACAAAATGGGGGTGTCCTGAGGACACTGTCCGTATTGTTCTCTGTCAAGTTGAATGTGTTCTAAGAACACTCGCGGTGTCCTGAAATGTTAGCAAATAAACAAGATGGTGGTGTTCTGAAGACGCTTCTAAGAACACTTGCGGTGTCCTGAAATGTTCGCAAATAAACAAAAGGGGGGTGTCCTGAGGACACTGTCCGTATTGTTCTCTGTCAAGTTGAATGTGTTCTAAGAACACTCGCAGTGTCCTGAAATGTTCGCAAATACACAAAATGGGGGTGTTCTGAAGACGTTGTCGAACACTCGCTGTGTCCTGAAATGTTCGCAAATATGAATGGGGGGTTGTGGCTGGCAAGTTGAATGTGTTCTAAGAACACTTGCGGTGTCCTGAAATGTTCGCAAATAAACAAAATGGGGGTGTCCTGAGGACGCTGTCCGTATTGTTCTCTGTCAAGTTGAATGTGTTCTAAGAACACTCGCGGTGTCCTGAAATGTTTGCAAATACACAAAATGGGGGTGTTCTGAAGACGTTGTCGAACACACGCTGTGTCCTGAAATGTTCACAAATATGAATGGGGGGTTGTGGCTGGCAATTTGAATGTGTTCTAAGAACACTTGTGGTGTCCTGAAATGTTCGCAAATAAACAAAATGGGGGTGTCCTGAGGACGCTGTCCGTATTGTTCTCTGTCAAGATGAATGTGTTCTAAGAACACTCGCGGTGTCCTGAAATGTTCGCAAATAAACAAAATGGGGGTGTTCTGAAGAAGTTTCTAAGAACACTCGCGGTGTCCGGGGAATGTTCGTAGGGGGTGTCCTGAGGACGCTGTCTGTATTGTTCTATGTCAAGTTGAATGTGTTCTAAGAACACTCGCGGTGTCCTGAAATGTTCGCAAATAAACAAAATGGGGGTGTTCTGAAGAAGTTTCTAAGAACACTCGCGGTGTCCGGGCAATGTTCTTAGGGGGTGTCCTGAGGACGCTGTCCGTATTGTTCTCTGTCAAGTTGAATGTGTTCTAAGAACACTCGCGGTGTCCTGAAATGTTCGCAAATACACAAAATGGGGGTGTTCTGAAGACGTTGTCGAACATTCGCTGTGTCCTGAAATGTTCACAAATATGAATGGGGGGTTGTGGCTGGCAAGTTGAATGTGTTCTAAGAACACTTGTGGTGTCCTGAAATGTTCGCAAATAAACAAAATGGGGGTGTCCTGAGGACGCTGTCCGTATTGTTCTCTGTCAAGTTGAATGTGTTCTAAGAACACTTGCGGTGTCCTGAAATGTTTGCAAATAAACAAGATGGTGGTGTTCTGAAGACGCTTCTAAGAACACTCGCGGTGTCCTGAAATGTTCGCAAATAAACAAAATGGGAGTGTCCTGAGGACGCTGTCCGTATTGTTCTCTGTCAAGTTGAATGTGTTCTAAGAACACTCGCAGTGTCCTGAAATGTTCGCAAATAAACAAGATGGTGGTGTTCTGAAGACACTTCTAAGAACACTCGCGGTGTCCTGAAATGTTTGCAAATAAACAAAATGGGGGTGTTCTGAGGACGCTGTCCGTATTGTTCTCTGTCACGTTGAATGTGTTCTAAGAACACCCGCGGTGTCCTGAAATGTTCTCAAATAAACAAAATGGGGGTGTTCTGAAGACGTTTCTAAGAACACTCGCGGTGTCCGGGGAATGTTCGTAGGGGGTGTCCTGAGGACGCTGTCCGTATTGTTCGTTGTCAAGTTGAATGTGTTGTAAGAACACTTGCGGTGACCTGAAATGTTCGCAAATACACAAAATGGGGGTGTTCTGAAGACGTTGTCGAACACTCGCTGTGTCCTGAAATGTTTGCAAATATGAATGGGGGTTGTGGCTGGCAAGTTGAATGTGTTCTAAGAACACTCGCGGTGTCCTGAAATGTTCGCAAATAAACAAAATGGGGGTGTCCTGAGGACGCTGTCCGTATTGTTCTCTGTCACGTTGAATGTGTTCTAAGAACACTTGCGGTGTCCTGAAATGTTCGCAAATAAACAAAATGGGGGTGTCCTGAGGACACTGTCCGTATTGTTCTCTGTCAAGTTGAATGTGTTCTAAGAACACTCGCGGTGTCCTGAAATGTTCGCAAATAAACAAAATGGGGGTGTTCTGAAGACGTTTCTAAGAACACTCGCAGTGTCCTGGAATGATTGTAGGGGGTGTCCTGAAGGCGTAGTCCGTATTGTTCGCTGGCAAGTTGAATGTGTTCTAAGAACACTCGCGGTGTCCTGAAATGTTCGCAAATAAACAAAATGGGGGTGTCCTGAGGACACTGTCCGTATTGTTCTCTGTCAAGTTGAATGTGTTCTAAGAACACTCGCGGTGTCCTGAAATGTTCGCAAATACACAAAATGGGGGTGTTCTGAAAATGTTGTCAAACATTCGCTGTGTCCTGAAATGTTCCAAATATGAATGGGGGGTTGTGGCTGGCAAGTTGAATGTGTTCTAAGAACACTCGCGGTGTCCTGAAATGTTCGCAAATAAACAAAATGGGGGTGTCCTGAGGACGCTGTCCATATTGTTCTCTGTCAAGTTGAATGTGTTCTAAGAACACTCGCAGTGTCCTGAAATGTTCGCAAATAAACAAAATGGGGGTGTCCTGAGGACGCTGTCCGTATTGTTCTCTGTCAAGTTGAATGTGTTCTAAGAACACTCTCGGTGTCCTGAAATGTTCGCAAATAAACAAGATGGTGGTGTTCTGAAGACGCTTCTAAGAACACTCGCGGTTTCCTGAAATGTTCGCAAATAAACAAAATGGGGGTGTCCTGGGGACGCTGTCCGTATTGTTCTCTGTCAAGTTGAATGTGTTCTAAGAACACTCGCGGTGTCCTGAAATGTTCGCAAATAAACAAGATGGTGGTTTTCTGAAGACGCTTCTAAGAACACTTGCGGTGTCCTGAAATGTTCACAAATAAACAAAATGGGGGTGTTCTGAGTACGCTGTCCGTATTGTTCTCTGTCACGTTGAATGTGTTCTAAGAACACTCGCAGTGTCCTGAAATGTTCGCAAATAAACAAAATGGGAGTGTTCTGAAGAAGTTTCTAAGAACACTCGCGGTGTCCGGGGAATGTTCGTAGGGGGTGTCCTGAGGACGCTGTCCGTATTGTTCTCTGTCAAGTTGAATGTGTTCTAAGAACACTCGCGGTGTCCTGAAATGTTCGCAAATACACAAAATGGGGGTGTTCTGAAGACGTTGTCGAACACTCGCTGTGTCCTGAAATGTTTGCAAATATGAATGGGGGGTTGTGGCTGGCAAGTTGAATGTGTTCTAAGAACACTCGCGGTGTCCAGAAATGTTCGCAAATAAACAAAATGGGGGTGTCCTGAGGACGCTGTCCGTATTGTTCTCTGTCAAGTTGAATGTGTTCTAAGAACACTCGCGGTGTCCTGAAATGTTCGCAAATACACAAAATGGGGGTGTTCTGAAGACGCTTCTAAGAACACTTGCGGTGTCCTGAAATGTTCGCAAATAAACAAAATGGGGGTGTCCTGAGGACACTGTCCGTATTGTTCTCTGTCAAGTTGAATGTGTTCTAAGAACACTGGCGGTGTCATGAAATGTTCGCAAATACACAAAATGGGGGTGTTCTGAAGATGTTGTCGAACACTCGCTGTGTCCTGAAATGTTCGCAAATATGAATGGGGGGTAGTGGCTGGCAAGTTGAATGTGTTCTAAGAACACTCGCAGTGTACTGAAATGTTCGCAAATAAACAAAATGGGGGTGTCCTGAGGACGCTGTCCGTATTGTTCTCTGTCAAGTTGAATGTGTTCTAAGAGCACTCGCAGTGTCCTGAAATGTTCGCAAATAAACAAAATGGGGGTGTCCTGAGGACGCTGTCCGTATTGTTCTCTGTCAAGTTGAATGTGTTCTAAGAACACTCGCGGTGTCCTGAAATGTTCGCAAATAAACAAGATGGTGGTTTTCTGAAGACGCTTCTAAGAACACTTGCGGTGTCCTGAAATGTTCGCAAATAAACAAAATGGGGGTGTTCTGAGGACGCTGTCCGTATTGTTCTCTGTCACGTTGAATGTGTTCTAAGAACACTCGCGGTGTCCTGAAATGTTCACAAATAAACAAAATGGGGGTGTTCTGAAGAAGTTTCTAAGAACACTCGCGGTGTCCGGGGAATGTTTGTAGGGGGTGTCCTGAGGACGCTGTCCGTATTGTTCTCTGTCAAGTTGAATGTGTTCTAAGAACACTCGCGGTGTCCTGAAATGTTAGCAAATAAACAAGATCGTGGTGTTCTGAAGACGCTTCTAAGAACACTCGCGGTGTCCTGAAATGTCCGCAAATAAACAAGATGGTGGTGTTCTGAAGACGCTTCTAAGAACACTCGCGGTTTCCTGAAATGTTCGCAAATAAACAAAATGGGGGTGTCCTGGGGACGCTGTCCGTATTGTTCTCTGTCAAGTTGAATGTGTTCTAAGAACACTCGCGGTGTCCTGAAATGTTCGCAAATAAACAAGATGGTGGTTTTCTGAAGACGCTTCTAAGAACACTCGCGGTTTCCTGAAATGTTCGCGAATAAACAAAATGGGGGTGTTCTGAAGAAGTTTCTAAGAACACTCGCGGTGTCTGGGGAATGTTCGTAGGGGGTGTCCTGAGGACGCTGTCCGTATTGTTCTCTGTCAAGTTGAATGTGTTCTAAGAACACTCGCGGTGTCCTGAAATGTTCGCAAATACACAAAATGGGGGTGTTCTGAAGACGTTGTCGAACACTCGCTGTGTCCTGAAATTTTTGCAAATATGAATGGGGGGTTGTGGCTGGCAAGTTGAATGTGTTCTAAGAACACTCGCAGTGTCCTGAAATGTTCGCAAATAAACAAAATGGGGGTGTCCTGAGGACGCTGTCCGTATTGTTCTCTGTCAAGTTGAATGTGTTCTAAGAACACTCGCGGTGTCCTGAAATGTTTGCAAATAAACAAAATGGGGGTGTTCTGAAGACGTTTCTAAGAACACTCACGGTGTCCTGGAATGTTCATAGGGGGTGTCCTGAAGGCGTAGTCCGTATTTTTCGCTGTCAAGTTGAATGTGTTCTAAGAACACTCGCTGTGTCCTGAAATGTTCGCAAATAAACAAAATGGGGGTGTCCTGAGGACACTGTCCGTATTGTTCTCTGTCAAGTTGAATGTGTTCTAAGAACACTCGCGGTGTCCTGAAATGTTCGCAAATACACAAAATGGGGGTGTTCTGAAGATGTTGTCAAACACTCGCTGTGTCCTGAAATGTTCCAAATATGAATGGGGGGTTGTGGCTGGCAAGTTGAATGTGTTCTAAGAACACTCGCGGTGTCCTGAAATGTTCGCAAATAAACAAAATGGGGGTGTCCTGAGGACGCTGTCCATATTGTTCTCTGTCAAGTTGAATGTGTTCTAAGAACACTCGCAGTGTCCTGAAATGTTCGCAAATAAACAAAATGGGGGTGTCCTGAGGACGCTGTCCGTATTGTTCTCTGTCAAGTTGAATGTGTTCTAAGAACACTCTCGGTGTCCTGAAATGTTCGCAAATAAACAAGATGGTGGTGTTCTGAAGACGCTTCTAAGAACACTCGCGGTTTCCTGAAATGTTCGCAAATAAACAAAATGTGGGTTTTCTGAAGACGCTTCTAAGAACACTTGCGGTGTCCTGAAATGTTCGCAAATAAACAAAATGGGGGTGTTCTGAGTACGCTGTCCGTATTGTTCTCTGTCACGTTGAATGTGTTCTAAGAACACTCGCAGTGTCCTGAAATGTTCGCAAATAAACAAAATGGGAGTGTTCTGAAGAAGTTTCTAAGAACACTCGCGGTGTCCGGGGAATGTTCGTAGGGGGTGTCCTGAGGACGCTGTCCGTATTGTTCTCTGTCAACTTGAATGTGTTCTAAGAACACTCGCGGTGTCCTGAAATGTTCGCAAATACACAAAATGGGGGTGTTCTGAAGACGTTGTCGAACACTCGCTGTGTCCTGAAATGTTTGCAAATATGAATGGGGGGTTGTGGCTGGCAAGTTGAATGTGTTCTAAGAACACTCGCGGTGTCCAGAAATGTTCGCAAATAAACAAAATGGGGGTGTCCTGAGGACGCTGTCCGTATTGTTCTCTGTCAAGTTGAATGTGTTCTAAGAACACTCGCGGTGTCCTGAAATGTTCGCAAATACACAAAATGGGGGTGTTCTGAAGACGCTTCTAAGAACACTTGCGGTGTCCTGAAATGTTCGCAAATAAACAAAATGGGGGTGTCCTCAGGACACTGTCCGTATTGTTCTCTGTCAAGTTGAATGTGTTCTAAGAACACTGGCGGTGTCCTGAAATGTTCGCAAATACACAAAATGGGGGTGTTCTGAAGATGTTGTCGAACACTCGCTGTGTCCTGAAATGTTCGCAAATATGAATGGGGGGTTGTGGCTGGCAAGTTGAATGTGTTCTAAGAACACTCGCAGTGTCCTGAAATGTTCGCAAATAAACAAAATGGGGGTGTCCTGAGGACGCTGTCCGTATTGTTCTCTGTCAAGTTGAATGTGTTCTAAGAGCACTCGCAGTGTCCTGAAATGTTCGCAAATAAACAAAATGGGGGTGTCCTGAGGACGCTGTCCGTATTGTTCTCTGTCAAGTTGAATGTGTTCTAAGAACACTCGCGGTGTCCTGAAATGTTCGCAAATAAACAAGATGGTGGTTTTCTGAAGACGCTTCTAAGAACACTTGCGGTGTCCTGAAATGTTCGCAAATAAACAAAATGGGGGTGTTCTGAGGACGCTGTCCGTATTGTTCTCTGTCACGTTGAATGTGTTCTAAGAACACTCGCGGTGTCCTGAAATGTTCACAAATAAACAAAATGGGGGTGTTCTGAAGAAGTTTCTAAGAACACTCGCGGTGTCCGGGGAATGTTCGTAGGGGGTGTCCTGAGGACGCTGTCCGTATTGTTCTCTGTCAAGTTGAATGTGTTCTAAGAACACTCGCGGTGTCCTGAAATGTTAGCAAATAAACAAGATGGTGGTGTTCTGAAGACGCTTCTAAGAACACTCGCGGTGTCCTGAAATGTTCGCAAATAAACAAGATGGTGGTGTTCTGAAGACGCTTCTAAGAACACTCGCGGTTTCCTGAAATGTTCGCAAATAAACAAAATGGGGGTGTCCTGGGGACGCTGTCCGTATTGTTCTCTGTCAAGTTGAATGTGTTCTAAGAACACTCGCGGTGTCCTGAAATGTTCGCAAATAAACAAGATGGTGGTTTTCTGAAGACGCTTCTAAGAACACTCGCGGTTTCCTGAAATGTTCGCGAATAAACAAAATGGGGGTGTTCTGAAGAAGTTTCTAAGAACACTCGCGGTGTCTGGGGAATGTTCGTAGGGGGTGTCCTGAGGACGCTGTCCGTATTGTTCTCTGTCAAGTTGAATGTGTTCTAAGAACACTCGCGGTGTCCTGAAATGTTCGCAAATACACAAAATGGGGGTGTTCTGAAGACGTTGTGGAACACTCGCTGTGTCCTGAAATGTTTGCAAATATGAATGGGGGGTTGTGGCTGGCAAGTTGAATGTGTTCTAAGAACACTCGCGGTGTCCTGAAATGTTCGCAAATAAACAAAATGGGGGTGTCCTGAGGACGCTGTCCGTATTGTTCTCTGTCAAGTTGAATGTGTTCTAAGAACACTGGCGGTGTCCTGAAATGTTCGCAAATACACAAAATGGGGGTGTTCTGAAGATGTTGTCGAACACTCGCTGTGTCCTGAAATGTTCGCAAATATGAATGGGGGGTTGTGGCTGGCAAGTTGAATGTGTTCTAAGAACACTCGCAGTGTCCTGAAATGTTCGCAAATAAACAAAATGGGGGTGTCCTGAGGACGCTGTCCGTATTGTTCTCTGTCAAGTTGAATGTGTTCTAAGAACACTCGCAGTGTCCTGAAATGTTCGCAAATAAACAAAATGGGGGTGTCCTGAGGACGCTGTCCGTATTGTTCTCTGTCAAGTTGAATGTGTTCTAAGAACACTCGCGGTGTCCTGAAATGTTCGCAAATAAACAAGATGGTGGTGTTCTGAAGACGCTTCTAAGAACACTCGCGGTTTCCTGAAATTCGCAAATAAACAAAATGGGGGTGTCTGGGGACGCTGTCCGTATTGTTCTCTGTCAAGTTGAATGTGTTCTAAGAACACTCGCGGTGTCCTGAAATGTTCGCAAATAAACAAGATGGTGGTTTTCTGAAGACGCTTCTAAGAACACTTGCGGTGTCCTGAAATGTTCGCAAATAAACAAAATGGGGGTGTTCTGAGGACGCTGTCCGTATTGTTCTCTGTCACGTTGAATGTGTTCTAAGAACACTCGCGGTGTCCTGAAATGTTCTCAAATAAACAAAATGGGGGTGTTCTGAAGAAGTTTCTAAGAACACTCGCGGTGTCCGGGGAATGTTCGTAGGGGGTGTCCTGAGGACGCTGTCCGTATTGTTCTCTGTCAAGTTGAATGTGTTCTAAGAACACTCGCGGTGTCCTGAAATGTTCGCAAATACACAAAATGGGGGTGTTCTGAAGACGTTGTCGAACACTCGCTGTGTCCTGAAATGTTTGCAAATATGAATGGGGGGTTGTGGCTGGCAAGTTGAATGTGTTCTAAGAACACTCGCGGTGTCCTGAAATGTTCGCAAATAAACAAAATGGGGGTGTCCTGAGGACGCTGTCCGTATTGTTCTCTGTCAAGTTGAATGTGTTCTAAGAACACTCGCGGTGTCCTGAAATGTTCGCAAATAAACAAGATGGTGGTGTTCTGAAGACGCTTCTAAGAACACTTGCGGTGTCCTGAAATGTTCGCAAATAAACAAAATGGGGGTGTCTTGAGGACACTGTCCGTATTGTTCTCTGTCAAGTTGAATGTGTTCTAAGAACACTCGCGGTGTCCTGAAATGTTTGCAAATAAACAAAATGGGGGTGTTCTGAAGACGTTTCTAAGAACACTCACGGTGTCCTGGAATGTTCATAGGGGGTGTCCTGAAGGCGTAGTCCGTATTTTTCGCTGTCAAGTTGAATGTGTTCTAAGAACACTCGCTGTGTCCTGAAATGTTCGCAAATAAACAAAATGGGGGTGTTCTGAAGACGTTGTCGAACACTCGCTGTGTCCTGAAATGTTTGCAAATATGAATGGGGGGTTGTGGCTGGCAAGTTGAATGTGTTCTAAGAACACTTGCGGTGTCCTGAAATGTTCGCAAATAAACAAAATGGGGATGTCCTGAGGACGCTGTCCGTATTGTTCTCTCTCACGTTGAATGTGTCCTAAGAACACCCGCGGTGTCCTGAAATGTTCGCAAATAAACAAAATGGGGGTGTTCTGAAGACGTTTCTAAGAACACTCGCGGTGTCCTGAAATGTTCTCAAATAAACAAAATGTGGGTGTTCTGAGGACGCTGTCCGTATTGTTCTCTGCCACGTTGAATGTGTTCTAAGAACACCCGCGGTGTCCTGAAATGTTCACAAATAAACAAAATGGGGGTGTTCTGAAGACGTTTCTAAGAACACTCGCGGTGTCCGGGGAATGTTCGTAGGGGGTGTCCTGAGGACGCTGTCCGTATTGTTCGTTGTCAAGTTGAATGTGTTCTAAGAACACTTGCGGTGACCTGAAATGTTCGCAAATACACAAAATGGGGGTGTTCTGAAGACCTTGTCGAACACTCGCTGTGTCCTGAAATGTTCGCAAATATGAATGGGGGGTTGTGGCTGGCAAGTTGAATGTGTTCTAAGAACACTCGCAGTGTCCTGAAATGTTCGCAAATAAACAAAATGGGGGTGTCCTGAGGACGCTGTCCGTATTGTTCTCTGTCAAGTTGAATGTGTTCTAAGAACACTCGCGGTGTCCTGAAATGTTCGCAAATAAACAAGATGGTGGTGTTCTGAAGACGCTTCTAAGAACACTCGCGGTTTCCTGAAATGTTCGCAAATAAACAAAATGGGGGTGTCCTGAGGGCGCTGTCCGTATTGTTCTCTGTCAAGTTGAATGTGTTCTAAGAACACTCGCGGTGTCCTGAAATGTTCGCAAATAAACAAGATGGTGGTGTTCTGAAGACGCTTCTAAGAACACTCTCGGTGTCCTGAAATGTTCGCAAATAAACAAAATCGGGGTGTTCTGAGGACGCTGTCCGTATTGTTCTCCGTCACGTTGAATGTGTTCTAAGAACACTCGCGGTGTCATGAAATGTTCGCAAATAAACAAAATGGGGGTGTTCTGAAGAAGTTTCTAAGAACACTCGCGGTGTCCAGGGAATGTTCGTAGGGGGTGTCCTGAGGACGCTGTCCGTATTGTTCTCTGTCAAGTTGAATGTGTTCTAAGAACACTCGCGGTGTCCTGAAATGTTTGCAAATACAAAAAATGGGGGTGTTCTGAAGACGTTGTCGAACACTCGCTGTGTCCTGAAATGTTCGCAAATATGAATGGGGGGTTGTGGCTGGCAAGTTGAATGTGTTCTAAGAATACTCGGGGTGTCCTGAAATGTTCGCAAATAAACAAAATGGGGGTGTTCTGAAGAAGTTTCTAAGAACACTCGCGGTGTCCAGGGAATGTTCGTAGGGGGTGTCCTGAGGACGCTGTCCGTATTGTTCTCTGTCAAGTTGAATGTGTTCTAAGAACACTCGCGGTGTCCTGAAATGTTTGCAAATACAAAAAATGGGGGTGTTCTGAAGACGTTGTCGAACACTCGCTGTGTCCTGAAATGTTCGCAAATATGAATGGGGGGTTGTGGCTGGCAAGTTGAATGTGTTCTAAGAATACTCGGGGTGTCCTGAAATGTTAGCAAATAAACAAAATGGGGGTGTCCTGAGGACGCTGTCCGTATTGTTCTTTATCAAGTTGAATGTGTTCTAAGAACACTCGCAGTGTCCTGAAATGTTCGCAAATAAACAAGATGGTGGTGTTCTGAAGACACTTCTAAGAACACTCGCGGTGTCCTGAAATGTTCGCAAATAAACAAAATGGCGGTGTTCTGAGGACGCTGTCCGTATTGTTCTGTCACGTTGAATGTGTTCTAAGAACACTCGCGGTGTCCTGAAATGTTCGCAAATAAACAAAATGGGGTGTTCTGAAGACGTTTCTAAGAACACTCGCGGTGTTCGGGGAATGTTCGTAGGGGGTGTCCTGAGGACGCTGTCCGTATTGTTCTCTGTCAAGTTGAATGTGTTCTAAGAACACTCGCAGTGTCCTGAAATGTTCGCAAATACACAAAATGGGGGTGTTCTGAAGACGTTGTCGAACACTCGCTGTGTCCTGAAATGTTTGCAAATATGAATGGGGGGTTGTGGCTGGCAAGTTGAATGTGTTCTAAGAACACTCGCGGTGTCCTGAAATGTTCGCAAATAAACAAAATGGGGGCGTCCTGAGGACGCTGTCCGTATTGTTCTCTGTCAAGTTGAATGTGTTCTAAGAACAGTCGCGGTGTCCTGAAATGTTCGCAAATAAACAAGATGGTGGTGTTCTGAAGACGCTTCTAAGAACACTTGCGGTGTCCTGAAATGTTTGCAAATAAACAAAATGGACGTGTCTTGAGGACACTGTCCACATTGTTCTCTGTCAAGTTGAATGTGTTCTAAGAACACTCGCGGTGTCCTGAAATGTTCGCAAATAAACAAAATGGGGGTGTCCTGAGGACGCTGTCCGTATTGTTCTCTGTCAAGTTGAATGTGTTCTAAGAACAGTCGCGGTGTCCTGAAATGTTCGCAAATAAACAAGATGGTGGTGTTCTGAAGACGCTTCTAAGAACACTTGTGGTGTCCTGAAATGTTTGCAAATAAACAAAATGGACGTGTCTTGAGGACACTGTCCGTATTGTTCTCTGTCAAGTTGAATGTGTTCTAAGAACACTCGCGGTGTCCTGAAATGTTTGCAAATAAACAAAATGGGGGTGTTCTGAAGACGTTTCTAAGAACACTCGCGGTGTCCTGGAATGTTCGTAGGGGGTGTCCTGAAGGCGTAGTCCGTATTGTTCGCTGTCAAGTTGAATGTGTTCTAAGAACACTCGCTGTGTCCTGAAATGTTCGCAAATAAACAAAATGGGGGTGTTCTGAAGACGTTGTCGAACACTCGCTGTGTCCTGAAATGTTTGCAAATATGAATGGGGGGTTGTGGCTGGCAAGTTGAATGTGTTCTAAGAACACTCACAGTGTCCTGAAATGTTCGCAAATAAACAAAATGGGGGTGTCCTGAGGACGCTGTCCGTATTGTTCTCTGTCAAGTTGAACGTGTTCTAAGAACACTCGCGGTGTCCTGAAATGTTTGCAAATAAACAAGATGGTGGTGTTCTGAAGACGCTTCTAAGAACACTCACGGTGTCCTGAAATGTTCGCCAATAAACAAAATGGAGGTGTTCTGAGGACGCTGTCCGTATTGTTCTCTGTCACGTTGAATGTGTTCTAAGAACACTCGCGGTGTCCTGAAATGTTCGCAAATAAACAAAATGGGGGTGTTCTGAAGAGGTTTCTAAGAACACTCGCGGTGTCTGGGGAATGTTCGTAGGGGGTGTCCTGAGGACGCTGTCCGTATTGTTCGTTGTCAAGTTGAATGTGTTCTAAGAACACTTGCGGTGTCCTGAAATGTTCGCAAATACACAAAATGGGGGTGTTCTGAAGACGTTGTCGAACACTCGCTGTGTCCTGAAATGTTCGCAAATATGAATGGGGGGTTGTGGCTGGCAAGTTGAATGTGTCCTAAGAACACTCGCAGTGTCCTGAAATGTTCGCAAATAAACAAAATGGGGGTGTCCTGAGGACGCTGTCCGTATTGTTCTCTGTCAAGTTGAATGTGTTCTAAGAACACTCGCGGTGTCCTGAAATGTTCGCAAATAAACAAGATGGTGGTGTTCTGAAGACGCTCCTAAGAACACTCGCGGTTTCCTGAAATGTTCGCAAATAAACAAAATGGGGGTGTCCTGAGGACACGGTCCGTATTGTTCTCTGTCAAGTTGAATGTGTTCTAAGAACACTCGCGGTGTCCTGAAATGTTCGCAAATAAACAAAATGGGGGTGTTCTGAAGACGTTTCTAAGAACACTTGCGGTGTCCTGGAATGTTCGTAGGGGGTGTCCTGAAGGCGTAGTCCGCATTGTTTGCTGGCAAGTTGAATGTGTTCTAAGAACACTCGCGGTGTCCTGAAATGTTCGCAAATAAACAAAATGGGGGTGTCCTGAGGACACTGTCCATATTGTTCTCTGTCAAGTTGAATGTGTTCTAAGAACACTCGCGGTGTCCTGAAATGTTCGCAAATACACAAAATGGGGGTGTTCTGAAGACGTTGTCGAACACTCGCGGTGCCCTGAAATGTTCGCAAATAAACAAAATGGGGGTGTCCTGAGGACACTGTCCATATTGTTCTCTGTCAAGTTGAATGTGTTCTAAGAACACTTGCGGTGTCCTGAAATGTTCGCAAATAAACAAAATGGGGGTGTCCTGAGGACACTGTCCATATTGTTCTCTGTCAAGTTGAATGTGTTCTAAGAACACTCGCGGTGTCCTGAAATGTTCGCAAATACACAAAATGGGGGTGTTCTGAAGACGTTGTCGAACACTCGCGGTGTATTGAAATGTTTGCAAATAAACAAAATGGGGGTGTCCTGAGGACGGTGTCCGTATTGTTCTCTGTCAAGTTGAATGTGTTCTAAGAACTCTTGCGTTGTTCTGAAATGTTCGTAGGGGGTGTCCTGAAGATGCTGTTTGTATTGTCCGATGGCAAGTTGAATGTGTTCTTAGAACACTTGCGGTGTCCTGAAATGTTCACAAATAAACTAAATGGGGGTGTTCTGAGGACACAGTCCGTATTCTTCGTTGTCAAGTTGAAAGTGTTCTAAGAACTATCGCGTTGTTCTGAAATGTTCGTAGGGGGTGTTCTGAAAACGCTGTCCGTATTGTTCGCTGGCAAGTTGAAAGTGTTTTAAGAACACTCATAATGCCCGCGGACATTAAAAGTTTCCATAGACCATAGTTGAAATGTTTGACTCTATGGATGTGATATGCTGCGGTGGTTGTGGCCAGGGCATAGAGTCTTGGGTGCATGGCCATTTGGCCATGCACCCAAGACTCCATGCCCTGGCCACAACCACCGCAGCATATCACATTTATATTTGCTTATAACTTTGGGTGAAAAACAAATGTATAAGGAACAAAGGTATTAGATACTATGGATGTGATATGCTGCGATGGTTCTCCTTATTATTGTATACTTACTGTTTGGTCTAGTAACCGGAGTACATGTATTTCTTGTTAATTTCTGTGATAAAAGAAAATAGCATGTTAGTATTAGTATTTTGTAATGACTTATTACATTGTATAATCAACATACTTTTTCTTTTTTTGGACCCTCATATTTAGTAGATTACAAATCAGAGTACTGTGCAATTTGCTCTGTTTCTCTGTTTGTTGCTAAAATCATTGGGTCTGTGGGAGAAAAAAAATCCATGTTGGATTAAAAAAAAACCTTTTTCTGTTATGCTACAGTTTATTTGTTTGTTTTCAGTGTTCACTTGTTGTTTCTGGCTAATGCTTTATACTTTGGCTTGTTGCATTTTTTTGGAGCAGTAACATTATTTATTTGTTTGTATATTATAACATTTTGGAGTAGTTAGATACCAATTGGCGTATTCTAACTCTATTTTTTTAATATATTTTAGTGGTATTGATTTATCTATTTGGATATTGTTAAATTTTGGGACAGTTAGATACCAATTGGCGTATTCTAACTGTGTATTTTTTGGTCTAATTTAGTGGTATTCATTTATCTGATTAGTTGTTGTAGAATCTTTGAGAAGTTAGATAGCTTTTGGAGTATTCTAACAGTTTATATGTTTTTAACACAAGTTTACTTAGGGTTTAAATACAGTTTAGTTATCAAATTTTGGTTTTAAGAACATCAAATAAGCATTTGTAAGATTTGCTGGTAATCTCTGCTTTAGAGTAATGGTACTATCATTACATTCCAACCATCCACATTTCTTTTTTATATATGCAGTGTAGTGCCCTGAATTGGTTGTGGCTCCTGCGTGGTAGATTATACCTATTGTTGTGAAGGTTTTCTTACCAAGTGATATTTGACCATGTGTGAATCCAGTCAGCTTGCAGTTGTTTTTGGTACCATCTGTATTGTAACGTAGAAGCATTAGTATTATGTATTTACTATGTGTTTGTATTACTAATGTGGAGCGATTATCTGAATTGCAGGTAGAGCATAATCTACCATGGTTTGCATTTTGTACAAGTCGCTGAAATGGAATGGATTCACAATTTGGTATTGATATATATATGAAGCGTTCATTGGGGATTTCTTCTTGTGTCACATTGTTGCAGAGAGTGCATGTATGTTTCCACATGTATGAAATCTGGAAGATTTCATTTATAGGTATGTTTTTGTTTTCCAGTACTTGTAGTAAGTACATTAGAAATTCTTGTGGATCTTCCTGTGAGTTTATAGTGAATTTCACCATTCCAGCACAGTAGTCCAATTTTTGTCTTATTCCATAAACACTATATGTGTTATCAGGATTGTTTGCTGCATTTCTGTGAAGTACTAACATTTGCATACACAATGGGTCTGTACTGTGTAAGTAAATGTTGTCAACAATTGGTGGTAATTGAAATAGAATATTCATTGCTACATTTGGTTAGCAATTTACACCAACTGTATTCGAGAATTTAAATGGTCCAGCTAGTTCTGTATTTAACTGCTTTTTTTGGAGTTTGTCTTCCTTCTTTAAAGAAGTACCTGGTTTACTTTCCCTAATTGATTCTTTTTTGCTTGTGGTACTTGATGAAGTATTAGTTTCTTTTACTCTCTTTGGAGGATTTTCAGTGACATCCTGTTGCATTTCTGTTTGATTTATTTTTCTTTTATAACGTTTTACTTTTTGTGGAACAGAATATGTGTTGAGGTGGGGGGTGTATAGTGTGCGAAGTCTATTGCATTCTAAAATGCAAGGATTATCAGCGTTTATTTTACTTGCATCAAAGTTGATTAGAAATAGACCGTCAAGTGTACGTAAGCGTCATAGTGCTACGTAGCTCATGCCTTCTTTAAAGACTGTGTTACCAATATCTATCATTGCTTTGTCTAGGGTAAGACCTTGTGATTTATGAATTGTGACTGCGTATGCAAGAGTTAGAGAAAATTGTTCTCTGCGTACATACATATCTTTGAAGAGAAGGAATCTAGCTGTTGAGCATCCTATCCTTTTTACTTCTGAAAGTTTGTCAAAGAGTATATTGACAAACTGAATTTTGTTGTCGCGTGGGTATGTTTGAAAGCCAACAACTGTACCCAGTGCTCCATTAACTAGTCCTTGGTCCACGTCAAGGTTATGTTTAAGCATTACTCTGCAATTTAAGGATAATTTTAATATCTTTTCTACGCCTGCTGTGTTTAAGATTGATTTTTCTAAACTATTTAGTCTTGTTGTGGCTTGGTCACACATGGGTAGTGTCATACCATGTACATCTAGTTTGTCTGTGGTGCTAATTTCCCTGATTGTTTGCATTTCCTTACTTAGCATGATTTCATTGAATTTGAAACAGCTTGCAAGAGTTGGCATTAAGGCCATACAATTGACATTTTTGTGGGCTAATTGTTCCATAACATCTGTAGCACATGCATTATCGCCATAAAGTGCATTAATGTGCCGGGTTTTCAATATTGCTTCTGCTTCTTTAGAAAGTATACCAACTCTGATACTTTTTAAAATGTTGGCATAAGTGAGATCTGCAGATTGCCGCATGTTTTCTGTTAATTCTCTGTATTGGAAATGTTGCCAAAGGTTGACATTTCCAATGCTGCCAACAGTTTTACGGCAGAGTTTGTGTCCTAATGTTTTAAAAATAGGCTCACCTTTTACTGGTGTTAATTGAAGCAGATCTCCAAAAACAATAATGTGTTTTCCTGCAAAGAGCTCTTCATAGTCTGTTTTGAGTACTTCTTGTAATCTGAGGTGAATCAAAGCTAACATCAGGTTGGAGACCATGCTCACTTCATCTATTAGTAGCATTTTCATTTGTTTCAATGCTCTGCCTAGTTCCATTGCAGCTTCTGCAGAATGTTTGTAATAGTCTAATTTGTTTTGGTGTTCTACTGGTAATAGTAGTAATTGGTGTAATGTAACACCACCTATGTTGTAGGCAGCTAAACCTGTGGGGGCAGTGACAACAGATGACAGTTTGTTGTTTGTCAATTGTTGAAGGAACTTACTAATGATTTTGATTAGGAATGTTTTGGCAGAACCAGCTTCACCACTGACGTACAGTAGTATAGGTTTATAATTATGGCAGGAACATTCTTTATTTTCATGTTTTACACCATGTGCAATTTGTTTTGTTACTTCTTGAAAAATGCTACGTTGCTCATTGTTTAGTTTTGATTGTAGTATAGTTAAGTCTTCTTTATCTTCATACTGACACATGGTGTTTTCTACTTCTATCATAGCTAATTCTGCCTCATTTATTATTAGTGGTTCTCCCAGTGGTTCTTGGCTTCCTGTTACAGAATGTTGACTACTGTCAGGAGTGTCCTTATCTAGTTGGGCTTGGGGTTCTTCTTCGTGTTGCTGTTCATTGTGCAACATTGTTTTGTACTGTGTAAAGTTTACATCAGTTATAGTGCTTTCATTTGCTTTGAAAGCATCCTCATATGAGTCATAGTTATCTAGTATTTGTTCTTCTTTTCTCCATGGTTTGAAGAGTTGTAGCAGGGACATGTAATATACTTCTTTATGTTGAGGAGTCTTTAATGACAATTTGATATGATTAATTAAATTTGGTTTAGTGAGTTTAACTAAGCTGCCTTCACAGTTTGTCACTCTATATTTACCTTTTTTTTCATCAGGTTTCATATTATTTTTGTATGTGTAGTTTTGGGCTATGTGGTATAGACACATGTTTTCCAAAGTATTACTTCTGTTTGGGTAGTATGTGTCCAATAAGTTGATTTTAAAATGTCTTGGCTGTTGGCATCACGTTTGGCTATTGTTTCTATATCTTCATATGATTTTAGAACTCTTTTTCTAGATTTAGCTGGACCAAGACTTAGCCATACTATATTTTCAGATTTACCATACAATGCAGTACCAGGTAACGGTCAGCTGCTTCATATGATCCACATTCTCTATGGGTTAGCATTTTTATGCCCAAACTGTATAATTTCTGAGACACTGTTTTATCTGATGACAGGTCATTCCAGAGGTCTTGGAGCTCTGTCTTTTCTGCTTTAGTTATGTATGCTGTGACATATCATCGTGCAACTGCAGTAGAATTGTCTGCAATGTACTGCACATCTATGTTTGCATTCCATAAGTGGGCAATGATTGCATTATAATCATTGATATATTTTTCTTCTTCTTTTCTTTTTATGTAATATGTATTTTTAGGTGACTTACCTTTAACACTATGTCTAACTGAAGACATGAGGTTGTTCACTTGACCTGTATTTGTAACTGGTCTAGGGAAACCAAATCGGCATTTGGTGTAGTATTTCCCTTTGTTTTTGTATTTGCGACGACAATATTTTCCACATTTGTGTCTTTGAAATTGTAAAATTTGTGCATGAAGATCACTATTTGTGGCTTCTGATGAAATTTCACAAGTGACATATTTTCCATTAAACTGTAAAACAGTGGCATCACTGTCTTGACCAAATTTAGGAGCATCTTTAATCCAGAAAAGCATGTGGATATGTGGTGCTCCTCTGGCTTGGTATTCTTTTCTCCAAAAGAAGTGTTGCACTTCTCCAAGGGGAGGAACAGTTTTATTACAAATAAAATGTAGCATAGCAATGGAGTGATGGTGAAAATATCTTGAAACATTAACAGGATCCAAAGAACAAAGTTCTCCAGGTGTTAGTATATCTATGTTTGTTTTGTTTTTATTTGATATGCGTAGGAAATCATGTAAATCTTCCCATGCATATTCTGCACAACTTAATGTAACAAACCAAGTGGGTGGGCCAAGGTTTCTGATCATACAACGTACATCTCCATGACGTCGAAACCAGTACTCTTTAGTACCACGCATATTTGTTAATAGATTTGTAATATTTGATTGTAAAACCTCATCCTTTTGTTGCACTTTTTCTAATAATTGTGTAGCTGTCATATTTTGAAAGTGTGATCCTGATTTTAATATGTGTGCAACTCTGTAACATAAAGTTGCTAGTTCACTTTCAAAGAGTAGGTGGAATATGTATTCCACATTTTGTCTAAATCTGGGATCTTCAGAATACATCCGTAATGAGCGGTATTCTGAAGCTGATATTTCAATAGGTCTATCATCATACCTTCCTCCTTTGCCAGTAGGAAAGAGTAGAGGAAAAGCACGTGCTTCTATACTTTTTTCCCATATGCTGATTGGCGATCCTTTTGTTTGACGCATTTGGTACGATTCCAGTACATCTTCTATGGTGTCATTAGAGTGCAAAGGATGAATTGTATAATGGTCTAAAGTATTTGATATTGTAGCAGGATCTAGTAGCTCAAATTGACCAGCTTCTTGTGTTTCTTGAATTATTTCAGTTGTATCTTTCACGTTTTCTTCAATATTAATTTCTTTGTAATATTCATTATTCTCTTTAAGATATTGGAAGGCTTGTCTAACTTTATGTAAATCTACAGCTGTTGCCATAGTTTTTGTCTTTTGTAGGTACTCCATTTACTAAGATAATTAAAGATTGCTGCTTTGGATGTTGCACTCCTAGAGTATGCACATTTTCTTTTAGATCTAATGGTAAATAAACTACTTTTCCACAAATGCCTTTTACCAATTCAGAGGGAGGTAATTTTGCTGTTTTTGGTTGAAGGCGTATTATTGCTTGAAATTGGTGTACTGTTTGAATTATGATGCTCTCATATAAATTAAGTTGTTGTAGGCGCTTTGGTACTGGATATAATTCCAAATTATTTGTGATAGCACGTGGAGGAGTTTGGTTGTTGTCAAGTTTTGTAGTGCAGTAACTGAAAAGTATTAAGGGGTCAGTTATTTCGTATTTGTTTTCAAGGTAGAGAGCTAATTCAAACCATTTACAATTTTCATTGTCTTCTATTTTGTATGATAGGTCTACAGTTTTTGAGTTACTTTTATAAAAAGTTCTACGGCAACATACACATACATGGTTTGGTACTTCAGCTGATGTACTTTTACATTTTAGTATTTCTTTTTTGTATGTGTTTAGCAAAAGGTTGCCATGTGTAGAATTGTTGCTTAATTGGTTTAAAGCTATTTCATTCTGTAAATGGCTTTCACTTCCAAAATATTTTTTCTGGATATAGTCAATTTCTTCAAGTAGGTCTTTTGCTGTACCATGTAGAAGGATGTTATTTAAATTTGCTAGTGCTAAAGCAGGACTTTTAGCATAGTACAGTTTATAGACTAGATTTCTTATAGTTGAATGATGTGTTGATATCCTTTTGATATCATGGAAAGTGGTTTTACAAGTAGGTCCTGTAATGCAGGCCAATGAATGTCCTTGTAGTCCTGTGTACTTGCGCACTGGACAGGTATCCACATTTTGCAGTAATTTAATTTTGATTTTGTCTTTGCTTTTTACATATTTATTGAGGAATTGACGTAAAGATTTGAAACATTGTTTGGGAATGTTACACATTGACGTGCATGGCCATTTGTACACTAGACGTTCTGATTCAGTTGAATGGAGGGGTAATTATAAGTTTCAGGGCATATTTTTGTTCCATTATGGTATTATTCACTTTTTCATAACCTCGACGACTGCTATGTATGGCAATTGTATTTGTTTGCTTTTGTTTGTACGCTTCTTCATTAAAATATGGTTCTGTGCTCGTAGTGTGATTCCATTCACCTCTGCAGATACTTAAGAAGTTCTTTCTGTTGACATTTCGCTTATTGAGAAGTCTTTTTTGTAATTTAGTTATTAGTTTTGTTAGTGGTTTCATTTTGTTTAACACTAAAAAAAATAACTTTCTTTTGAGAAGAATTGCACTGTCCATCAACGCTTCTAAGATTAATTTCCTACAATAAATTTTAAGCATTGAACCTGATTTCTCTCCTGTTTCTATAAGATTTTGAAGGACTTTGTGACGGTACATTTTGGCTAAAATACTTTTCTTGGTATGCTTACTTTGCATTATATCAAAATTTAAAGAAGCAGTTTTATCTGTAGTGATAGCTGATTTTCTGTTAATTGTTTTTTGGTTTGTTTTACATTTTGATAGAGGAGGCAAAGTTTTTGTACTTGAAACTTCTTGTGTTTCACTAAATGACTGTATTAGCTGTTTTGTTTCAACTTTTTTTTACAAATTCTGCTAGAGATGGATGCTTATGTTGGACAGTTTTATTTTCATTTGCTCTACCTCTGCGTTGCTTTCTATGGACTTGACTTTTGGTAGGCATTCTTTAGGGTCTGTTGAAAAAAAATAAAGATGGTATGGGTTGGGGTGTACTACAATGTATGTGTGCTGTGTGCATGAGTGTTTGAGTAAGATGATAAAGATGTATGTAATGGTGTGTGATTGTGCATTGGGAACTACAACTAGTAGGGATAGGTATTCTTGAATTTATGTGTTACTAAACTGGGGTTCAGATGACAAAAAAAAAGTAAGCTAGTGGTGTGGAAAAGTACAAATAGTAAATCTAATGTATACAATTAAAACAATTGTTTGTTCTATAATAGGAAAATTGTAGCGGTTCAGTTGGGTAATTTGTGTGTCCAAAAATAGGTAACTTCTTAGTTCTTCTTTGATCTTCAAATTCGGCTGCTTCTTTTCAGGAGACTGGTCTTCACTGCAATTGTAAAAGATTCTAATTAGTAATTTTGTTTGTATATAGCGCTGTTTTTAATTTAGATATTGATTTTTTTAATTGAAATCCTCAGCGCCTTCTTCAAAACCATTAAACTAATTTATTTACATAAGATACATTGCATCAGTTCAGTACATATGATATTTTCTTAATGAACAAATTGTATTGAATGACTAACTGTAGCAAAAAAAATATCTTTACTATGTCTTGTGAAATTTATAATATATCAGTGAATACCACTATTTCTGTAACAACCTGTTCTAGGTAATATCACCTCAATGTCATGTCTAAATTAAAGTAATTAAGTAAATAAATAAATAAAAACAAAAAAATATGAAATTGTATAAGTATTTTTTTAAAGATTTAAACATAGATTGTGCTTGCATGCAATTTTGTTTGAATATATGTAGTCTATATATTTCATTTAAAAAATGTTAGTTTAACATGATTTGAGTGTGTGTGTATAAAGAAAGTAAATAGTATAAAGGTTTATAAGTGATAGTTGATTTTAGGAAATTGAAAAAAATACAGTAAATTCATTTTACAGATTACACCAGCTAAAAGTCTGTTTGAAAATATGTTCATCTACTATACAGAAAATATGCATACCTGAAGTTTGTGTTCATGCATATGGATATGCATGGAGCTGCAAGTAGAAATCTTGGAGACTTGTACAGTATTTCTGGTAGATGGTCCTTGCCAATGATATGACACTTGTACTCAGAGAGATTCACAGTACATTTGCAGTGCTGATCTATGATGATGCAGTTAGATGTAGAGGTCTTGGATGTGACTGGTGCATGGTCATGTGACTTCTTACCTACATCAAATGAGGGAATGGCAGAGAGAGTGAAGTGGAAATGGTAGAAGGGCTGTTCATGTTACGATATGTCCGCGGAAATGGCGGTAGTTCGCGGACTTTGGGAGTTACATCCGGGGATTTTTGGGTTCAGAAGTCATGCAAATGAGAATGAGTACTGAAAGGGATTGGTCAGGAAAGTTTAGTGGGTGTGTTGTGCCAGAAGAGATTTTCTCATATACTGTTTTTGCTGAGAGAACAACAGATAGCTATGTCTGTGTGTTTTAGGAAAAAGATTGTATGGATTTTGGGAGATTCATGGATATATTGGTTGAAGGTGAATGCAGAAAGCTGTGGAGTAGCTGTAGATCTTGGATTCCAACATGTGGAAGTACACTGGCATGGAGTACGTGGAATGAAGTGGTTGGACTTGCTACCTCTCTGTGCTACTTTGGAGACAGAGCAACATCCAGACATAATTGTAATTCATTGTGGAGGGAACAGTTTAGGACATGTGACTGGAATTTTTTTTGCAATTTGCTATGAAAGAAGGAATTGGGAAGGTTATGGACATGTTTCCTAATTCTCAAGTGATATTTTCACGGATTGCGCAGAGACAAATGTGGCTTTGTTCTTCTTCATTTGGTCCACAAATGGAAAAAGCAAGGCGCAATGTTAATAAAGCTGTTTGTGCCTTTCTAAAAGATTTTGGCATGTCTTCTTTTCACAATGAAAATATTCTGTTTCATAGTACAAACATTTTTCGCAGAGATGAAGTCCATCTTACTTATGGTGGCAATCAGATTTTTCTGAGAAATGTACAAAATGCATTGCGACCTTCTTGGAATTACAACATCCATTTTGAAGTAGGTGTTAAGCATTTATAATTTTTGACTTACAAACACCTCCCAAAGGCTCTTTTCAGAGCCACCACTTCCTCCCAGAGTAAATTGCAATGTTTGTGATAGGATAGCAACCCAATTTTTTAAATGTTCGCGAACTGTCCGCGGACTTCTAAAAAATACAAAGGGCCCTGCTTCATTTATTTTCACTTCTATTTTTTAACTGTGAAAGGCGGCTCTGAAAAGAGCCTTATTTTTGTTTAGATTTTTGTTATTTTGTATTTTTTTTGGTTTTTTATACACGACACACTAGGAGAGGAGGGGAAAGGAAGGTAAAGGGGGGGACACCAACCACAGGGATAAGAAAGGGGGAGCTGAGAGAGGAAGATGTAGAGTGGGTTTTATTTGGGTAGTGAGCAGATCTTCTCGTGCTCTGAGATGATACTCTCAAAAGCACTACGAAGTCGCTCCCCCCTGCAGAGTACTGTGTCACAGTACATACATACAACTGTGACCCTCGAAAGGTAAGGGTCATTAGCATTCTGTATGGCCTGTGAGGCAGCTTGAGGAAGACGCTGTCCCACAGAGGTGGTCCTTGTGGTGACAGGATCAGAAACAGAGGATGAATTAGAGCAAATCAACCTGCTATGTTCTTCGCAAGGTACAACCCTGCGAATAGCCCCAGAGTGAAATGACCTCAGGTGTCGCTTCATAGTAGTGGTCCCAAAGCTGTACTTACCGTGCTTCCCGCGACTGAGTATCATTTTGCACTCATTGCAGGTAACACGGTTCGCACGAGCTTTAGGACCATTCCCATGAATGGCAAATAACCGCCACACCCAAGACTCATGCCTAGTGCGGGTAGTAGGGATTTCCTCTACCTCATTCTCATCATCCTCTTCTTCCTCCTCTGCATCCTCACTCCTGTTCCCCTCTTCAGGCCCTTGTGGAGGTGGTGGTGGTGGAGGGGGTGGGGGTGGTGCTGAAGCAGGTGCAGCACCAGGTGGCAGTAGTTCAGCCATGGATGCCATCTCGATGATGGTGTAATCTGCAGGTGGCAGCAAAAATCGCTGTGATCTGAAGAATAGCCAGAAACACAATGAGAATAAGCTCTAGGGCGTGGTCTTTTATAGGGGTGCTTGTGCACGGTCCGCGGACATGCGCGCTGTCCGCGGACAGATCGAACACAAAAAAAGTTCAAAAACTTTCAAAAGGTATGTAGAAACTCAGGATTACTATGTGGGACTTGTGCCATGGTGAGATTTTATTGAAAAATATTATGGATTAATTGAAAATGTACTTTTAAATTGTTCAGGGACACGAACAGTGTCCGCATTTAGAAGACGCGATCAGCGTGGGCACGGTCATGTGATCCGTTTGCGAACTTGTCCGCAAGGAAGTGCATGTCCACAGGACACCAAATGCACGGAGATTGGTTAGCGCATGCGTGTTGATGTTCTACGGACACTGTTCGGGTCCTGAAGTAATTAAAAATGCGTCACACGTGAAACGAACATTTCAGGACACTGCGTGTGTTCTCAGAACAGTTTAAACTTGCTAGCGAACAGTACGGACCGGTATAGTGTTCTTTAAAACACCTCCATTTTCGTTTAATTACGAACAATTCAGGACACCGCGTGTGTTCTTCGAACAGTTTGAACTTGCTAGCGAACACTACGAACAGGTATAGTGTTCTTCCGAACCCCTCCATTTTCGTTTACGTATGAACATTTCAGGACACCAATTGTGTTCTAAGAACAGTTTAAACTTGATAGCGAACACTACGGACAGATATAGTGTTCTTTAGGACACTTTAATTTTTTTTTTTTACGAACATTTCAGGACACCGCATGTGTTCTTAGAATAGTTTCATCTTGCTAGCGAACACTACGAACAGGTCTAGTGTTCTTCAGGACACCTCCATTTTCGTTTATTTACGAACATTTGAGGACACCAATTGTGTTCTTAGAACAGTTTCAAGTTGATAGCGAACATTACGGACAGATAAAGTGTTCTTTAGAACACTTTAATTTTAGTTTCTTTACGAACATTTCAGGACACCACGTGTGTTCTTAGAACAGTTTCAACTTGCTAGCGAACAATACGAACAGGTATAGTGTTCTTCAGGACACCTCCATTTTCATTTATTTACGAACATTTCAGAACACCTGCACTGTCCGCGGACACCTACATAGTTTAAAAAAAAAAATGAAACTATTTACAACACAATATAAAAATTAAACTTTATTTAACATATATTAATAATTTATGACAGAGAAGGTGAGGCAGAAACAGAAACAAAAACAAAAATAGGAGAATTAGGGGTTTCAACATGATTGTTATTAGGTGAAGATGGAAGTCTCATCAAAACATTTTGGGGTATGGAGAGGGTTTGGGGATAATTGACTGGGATATGGTGAGGAGGGACAAGTACATGTGGGGCAATGGTACGAGGTTTTTGGCTTAAAATGATCTTCCACAAAAGTTTTCAATTTATTAAAATGAGTCAACAATAAATCAATTTTTTCTTCTATACTGTGAAAAGTGTTATCCATAACAGGTTTTTCTGAAGTATTTTCTATTTTGGTATGCTCTGTACAAAAAGAAAATATATATATGTTAAATGTATACAAAATAATAACAATTAAATGGTTTATATTATAAAGTGTTTACCATTAGTTTCACTATCTTGTGGAATTTCTTCATGTGGGAAATGCTCCTCTAGCCATTCCAGAGTACTAGACATTTCTGTGAGAAAAAAAAAGATAATTTTTTTTTATCTAATACAGAAAGTTTATAAATATATGAATACAATTAAGTGCACTTACTATTTCAGGTAAGATATGTCCTATGTACTCATTGGGTCTGCTCTTGTTCTCAGTTCTGTCGTGTCTGTGAGGTAATTATGTTGGAAGCCAATTTATCTTCTTGTGGTATATTCCATTTTAGAATATAGTGCATTTAAATGAATGGTTAGTGTGTTGCATATATGGGTTACATTTCTTATGTATTAGTACATATAATGTGTTTGTGTGCTCCTTTTTGAATTTGTTAAATGTTCCTAGGTTATGATATAACAATCAAACATACCCCCCCAGAGTTTTTAGGTAGTGTTACCGTTCTTCGAACATGTCCGCGAACATTAAATGAGTTCGCGGACATCAAGTACAGTAGAAGAGATTCAGTCAGTTCCATATGACATGTATATAAAGTCAAAGTCATTATTGTTAAGTTGCACTACTAAAAACCTATGAAATTCAGTGAAAAAACTTTGTTAAATGGATGTTATGGTTACGTTGCACTACAAAAACCTAAGAAATTCAGTGAAAAAGCTTTGCTAAAGGGACGTTATGGTTAAGTTGCGCTGCTACAAACCTATGAAATTCAGTGAAAAAACATTGTTAAAGGGACATTATGGTTAAGTTGCGCTGCTAAAAACCAATGAAATTCAGTGAAAAATCTTTGTTAAAGGGACGTTATGGTTAAGTTGGGCTGCTAAAAACCTTTCAAATTCAGTGAAAAAACTTTGTTAAAGGGACGTTATGATTCCAAGTAAAACCGAAAAACCCTTGAAATTCGCCAGTTATGGTAAGCTAAGCAACCATAACGCGCGCCACCACCGTGCACTGCTAAGCCTAACACCCAGGACATCAAAGATGACATCACAAATGTCATTGATGACATCACTGATGACATCACATGTGCATTTACCTTTCATGAAAACTCTGTACAAGGGATTCTTAGTGTAATGTTAATAAAAAAAGTGTCAAAGATTATTGGAATAAATATCAAGTGCTAATCAGTGTATTAAGCAATGCATTGATATAAATAGCATTCTATTATGAAGTTCCATCCAGTATACTAAGGTACTCATGTAGAAACATAGGCATTGTGTGCAGCATACACGATGGAGGTGCAATATTCATAAGCTTCCCATGTTGAATAGTGAAATGATAACTGTTTTCATATTACAGTTTTGCGTAGAGTGAAACTTGTGATAAGTAGGTAATAAAACCCACTTACTACATAATTGCATTATTATAGACAAATCACAAAGAGACTACACCACATACAAATATGAATATATACAAGGGAATTGAAGTAAGAAAAAAAACAGCAATAGTAGCAGAAAGTGTTCATAACCTAACTGATTACCTTTATGCAGAGAAATGATTGCTCTGTTTCAAAGCTGTTACTTACCCTATCTATATATATCACATGATGTGTTTGGACCCTAAGGAAAATAGTGTGAGTACAACATATAAAAATATGAGTATATACAGGGAAAGTACAGTAATAAAAAAACATCAAAACTAACAGAAAGTGCTTATAAATCTACTGATAATTTTAATGCACAAAAAGGATTGCTGTCTTTCAAAGTTGTGTCTTCCACTATGTATATGTTTCATATGATATGACTGGACCATAAGGGAATTATTGTAAGAACATACTTGAAGGATAAGTCTACGAATATAGTACATTTACAATTTTTAGTTGCTGACTGTTACTGAAGAAAATCATGTGGCCTAGATATGTCAGGAAAGGAAAAAAGACTTAGCAGTGCACGGTGGTGGCGCGAGTTATGGTTGCTTAGTTTACCATAACTGGTGAATTTCAAGGGTTTTTCGGTTTTACTTGGAACCATAACGTCCCTTTAACAAAGTTTTTTCACTGAATTTGAAAGGTTTTTAGCAGCGCAACTTAACCATAACGTCCCTTTAACAAAGTTTTTTCACTGAATTTCATAGGTTTTTAGCAGCGCAACTTAACCATAACGTCCCTTTAACAAAGTTTTTTCACTGAATTTCATAGGTTTTTAGCAGCGCAACTTAACCATAACGTCCATTTAACAAAGTTTTTTCACTGAATATATATATATATATATATATATATACCAAATGGAAACCAAACGTTGTCATCAAATGATGTTAGACATTTTACAAAATATTGGTTGGCATTGTCAGATATTTTACAAAATACAGTTTACATAGGCATAAGAGGAGACAAAGGATTTAGGAGTAACAGTGATTAACTAGGAGTACCAGTGATTAGGTTGATGGAGAAAAATCATATTAGGTGGAAGTAAAAAGAGCGAATTGAACAGAAAACGTGGGAAGCTTGGGGGGGAGAGAAAAATGAAAAGTTTGTTAGCTGAAAAATGATACCATCAATGAGCATTTTTTATGCCTCTTTGTATTTCAAATTACACAACGTCTGTGTAATGACCTGGAGCCTCACAGTTTAAACTATATACACGTATTGTATTCTTAACCATCTATATTCAATCACACATCGATACTGAAAACATTCCCAATCTCGTGAAGAAGACCCATGTTCCATTGATAACACCATTGGTCATACTGCCATGTCTCTGAACATTATAAGCAGCCCTTATTCCAATGATAAAACTATGCCTGATACAAGTAGTACAGATTACCTGGCCCCTTGAAAAAACCAGCTTACTCGAAAGCAGGATGCTCAATTAGCGTAATACGAGTTACATATTGGTCAATTAGTCTAATTAGCTACTTACCCTAGAGCTGTATTTATGGTCCTCTGTGCGTGATTAGAGGATGAATTTCTGTAGGTATTCAATACTCAATGGCTGCAAAGGTACATAACCTGGAATGCATGTCGTTATTTCCCCCTTGTTTAGCTTGCGTAGTGACAGCATTGTCATGTTAGTGCGGGACTCAGAGTAAGTGTTTTAGTTAGTCACCCTATATTCAGCCCATATATCTCTGCAAGGAAGTCCAACGTGATGAACCGATGCAAATACCTTAATGCCTAAGTCGTCAAATTATGTCTCTGATTAGAAGTCCCCTAGAAAAATGAAGTAAGATAGGCTCATTCCCTCCCTACACACACTGCAAAAATATATAAATAGATAAAAGACAGTTTGGTCCACTGTGTTAAAGGACTATAAACACTGAGAACACAAAGGAAATATATATTAATTTCTAATGCTTTCTTAAACCCTTATTCATTACATGGCCCACGGTAGCTACCGCTAGTTATGGTTAGGTTGCTAAACTCATAGGAAGAGCACTTTTTTGGTGGCTTATAACTTCAGTCCCCCTGGACGAATCCTCACCAAACTTTGCAAAAAAAGTATATGGCCGGCTCTGAATTTTTTTCCGCCAAGTTGGGTGAGGTTTCGTGTGCGGGGGGAAGTTACAGGGGGTGTCACAAAACATTTTTCCCCCATAGACTGGATAGGGAAAAACGTTGCGCATGCTACAGCCCGAACGGCTGGACAGATTTTCACCAAATTAGCACCAGGAGCGGGGGCATGGGTCAGAAAGCGTGCGTTTGGTGGAAATCCGATGTCATTTCTTCGTAAAATACTGAAATGTACATTCCAAAAAATGTGTGATATCTGGGTCCTCTCCGTGGACACATTTCCCTGTTCGTTCCGCGGACAGAAGTGTCATTGGATCGCGGTACGGCGTGGTGTCGAAGTTTGGACGCGGCCGGTGGTTGGCTGGAGGGAAGCATGCTGTGCGTCAACATTTTATGGGAAAGCCGCCATGGTGTATTGGGGGACAGTGCAGCAGCGGAAGGGTGTGGAAATTGTACCGTACGCATTGTGTTGGTGGCAATAACGGAGGGAATGGCTGGGGGGGTGAGAAGTGGTTCATGTGACATATGTCGGCTAGTGTTTTCTGTGGTGATTGGAGGCAGCTGTCGTAACAGTCCCTTAGCTTCTGCCGTGACCTGTTTGCGGCAAACTCTTTTCGTGGTGAGTGGTGGCAGGTCATTTGCAGATGGGGAGTAAATTGTATTTGTATTTTTGTTTATATAGCTCTTTACACCAAAGTGCTGCACATTATAACAACAGGATACATGAGAAATAACATTATAACAGTAACAGTAGAAGCAATTAACAAATTGAGAATCAGGCCAACAAAACAATAAGTAGACAAATTATCTGGAGGAGTGCAGTAGAAATGAGAGGGAGAGGTGGGAGGGGAAGAGGGGGAAGGGAAAAGAAGGGGAGAGGGGAGAGATTCGAGAGGGAGGGTAAGGGAGGGGGGTAGGGAGAAGAACAAGGAGATAAGGCAAGGAGGGAGGGGACTAGGAAGGGGGAGGAGATTCAAGGCAGGGAATGGAGGAGGAGAGATTTGAGGGAAGTTCGGAATGAGGAAAAGGTGGAAATAGAGTGGAGCAAGAGAGTTAAGGAGTTCCAGTGTAGGGGGGCTAGGAGATGGAAGGAGCAGAAACGGGATGAGGCGCAAGGGGAAGGAGGAACAGTGAGAAGGAAGTGGTCAGCTGAGCGAAGGGAGCAGGAGGGAGTGATGAACGAGAGGAGGGAGGCGAGATAAGGGGGAGCAAGACCGTGGAGAGATTTAAAGACTAGGCAGAGAAATTGAAATTTAAGATGAGAGTGAAAGGGAAGCCAGCTAAGGGAGCAAAGGGAAGCAGAGATGGAGTCATGGGGGGAGAGGAGACAGAGGGTGCCGACGGCAGAGTGGTAGATAGATTTAAGGGGGGGCAAGGTGAGTAGTAGGAAGTCCAAAGAGTAAGGAGGAGCAGTAGAAGAGGCGAGAGAAGATAAGGGAGAGATCAAGAGTTTAGTAGCATGGAAAGTGAGAGAGGGGTGGACTTTGCGAATATTGTAGAGGTGGAAGCGACAGGCGCGAGACGTGAGAGAGATGTGATGGGAAAAGGTGAGAGAGGAGTCAAAGTGGATGCCTATGTTGCGAGCGTGGTCAGAGATGGAGAGATTAGAAGGGGGAAAATGAATGAAAGGAGGAGGAGAGGGAGGGGGAAGAGAGTTGGAGGGGAAGAAAATAACTTCAGTTTTATCAAAGTTAAGGGAAAGGAAGCGAGAAGACATCCAATTTTTTATAGCAGTGAGACAGGAGAGTTTAAGATGGAGGTCAGTAGAGAAGGAAGAGAAGGAGAGGTAGAGTTGAGTATCATTAGCGTAGAAGTGGTGAGAAATGCCAAATGAGGAGATAACTGGGGCTATGAGGGAGGTATAGAGTGAGAAAAGGAAAGGGCCAAGTACCGAGGCTTGGGGTACTCCATAAACCAGAGGCTGGGAAGAAGAGGAGCAACCTCCCCAGGAAACAGTAAATGAGCCGGAGGAGAGGTAAGAGGAAAGCCAGTTAAGAACAGAGCCTTTGAATCCAAAGGAAGAGAGAGTATTAAGAAGGAGGGGGTGATCGACAGTGTCAAAGGCAGCAGAGAGGTCTAGAAGAATAAGGACAGAGGATTGCTTGGAGTGACGAGCAGAGAGGAGGGAGTTAAGGATGTAAATGAGAGCAGTTTCAGGGGAGTGTTTAGGACGGAAGCCGGACTGAGAGGGAGGAAGGAGAGAGAGATTAGTGACAAAGGTTGAGAGTTGTGAGTAGGAAAGGCGCTCGAGAAGTTTAGAGAGGAATGGGAGAAGTGAATGATGGTGGCATGTTTAAAAGCAGAGGGGAAGATAGCAGAGGAAAGGGAGGAGTTGAAGAATAAATTTAAGTAGGGAATAAGATGAGGGTAGATTTTAGGTATAAGGAGGGAAGGGAAAGGGTCAGTAGGAGCAGAAGAGGGGTGGGCTTTGGAGAGGAGGGTGGAAACGTCAGAGGGGGAGACAGGGGAGAAGTCAGTCATGCATGTAGAGGGTGAGAATGGAGAAGGGGAGGAGGGGAGGAGGGGAGTTAGAGGAGCAATACATTTTTTGCTGAAGGGTAAGAATCTTGGAGGAGAAGTAGTTTGCAAAGTCAGATTGAGAGAGGTTGGAAGAGGCAGATGGATCAGGGGTGGGAGGAGAGAGAAGACGAGAGAGAGTTTGGAAGATGCGGCGGGGGTGGGAGGCTTAAGATTGGAGAAGGTTGGAGTAGTAGGAGCGTTTAGCAGAGCAGAGGAGAGGCAAGAGTCATAAAGAGAGTGGTAAGAGAAATAAGAGGTTTGGTTGGAAAGCGACGGGGATTTGAGCCAGAGTCTCTCAAGGTGTCGGAGAAGACGCCGCATGGAGAGAAGTTGCGGAGAGAGCTTCCGGGTTGGTCAGAAGAAGGAGAGGGGGTGAAGTAGATCAAGAGAGGAGGAGATAGAAGAGGAGAGAGTAGATAATGCATCATTGGGAGATAGTGAGGAGAAATCATGGAGAGAGGGGAGAAAAGAATAGCAAGTGTCAAGAAATAGGGAGGTATCAAAGTTGCGAAGGTCACGTTGTGTAAAAATGGAGGGGGAAGGCTTGTGAGAAGAAGGGTTGGGAACAGGAGTAAGAGAGAAAGAGAGTAAAGCATGATCGGAGAGGAAGATAGGAAGTGTGGAGACAGCGGAAGAGGGGTAGGAAGAGTTGAAGATAAGGTCAAGAGTGGAGCCAGAGGAGTGAGCAGGAGAGTAGGAGAGGAAGGAAGAGGGGAGAGAAGGAAGGAGTCAAGAATGGCTGAAAGGGGAGAGGAGTGAGGGGGAGAAGGGAGGTGAAGATTAAAGTCGCTAAGTACAGTGAGAGGAGAGGGAGAGGAAGAGATGAGAGAAAGAAGATGATCATGAAATTGCATATGACATAGGTTCGGTGGCGGTGCACTGCGGTTGGAATGCGATAGTTGGGCGATAGTTGGGCACATGGAGGCATGCATGGGTGAATGAAGGTGCATTGGGTCTGTGGAAGGTTTACACTATTGGGTTCATGGCCAAAGCCCGTAGCCCATAGGCTGTAGGGCATGCACTGAGGAGCGTAGGGCTGCAACATACACACCGCAGGAGGCATGTTTGAGTCTGCATCCGGTACAGGGTGGTGTTTGCATAGTCTGGTGTATGCAGATTGGTTGCAGTAGCGTTAGTGCTACAAATTGAATGTGGGTAGGTTGGCAGTGACACAGTACTTTGTGAATGGGAGTGGGTACGCCTATAGTATGTGAATGAATGTGTATAGGGGTGCAGGAGAGAGTGTTTTCTTTCCAAATTGTGTTAACCGTTGCAATTTGTTGCTGTATAGGTACATGGTGGTGAGCAGGTTGGGTAGGACTGCTGGTGGCAGTGGTGTGTATGTCGATGGTCGTAGTTGGTGAAATGGTGAAATGCATGGTGGCATTACGTTGCTGTAGGTGTGTTCAAGGCCTATGCTGTGTGCAGAATTGTTGAAGTAGACCGAATGTTGTGAAAATGTTGTGGTTAGTGACACCATACTTTGTGAATGGCTGTGGGTAAAGGTGGTGGAGGATGTGTTATCTTTGTGCATTCTGGTAAGTACGACCTGTGTTTATGATTGGGTGTATTATGGTGTGGGGGAGTTGGGGTGAAGTGCTGCTACCTACTTGTGGCACTTTTGTACAAAATGGTGTTAGGCAGAATCGCCTGCAGTACCCTTTGGGAACACTACAGGCAATTAGGACTACAAGTGTAAGCACAATTTCACCTTTGGTACAAGCTTGTACTACACAGTAAAATGGTAGCGATGGCTGCGCAGCCAGACTTATCTCAAGAGTTTAAGTGAGCAGTAGAACAAGTTACACACAATACAGTGATTCAAGCAAACACCTACTCAAGGTTTCTTGGTAAAAGAATATACATTTATTTACTCAGTCCGTTATAAAACATTACTCTAGCATAAGCAGCTCAATATCAGACACTAATACACCACAAAAATCCAACCGGTACGTAAATGAACAAGTTTACCTCCAAAATGAAGTGGGAGCAAAATGGCACTTTAGATACTTAATAAAGGAGGGAATAAACAAGGTTATAAGAATAGACAACCCAAATACATTCATAGGCAGGGCAAAGGGTTTCAGTTAAATACAAACAGCAATTCTTCTCAATAGGCCTCGGTCAAAGTCAATGGTTCAGAGTCTTTTGTTTAGAATAGCACAGTTCTGGTATATAACGGTTAAGTCTTTGCCTCAGAGATTAGAAGAATTTGGCTAGGTGAAAAGTTTGACGAATGTTTAGGGAAGGACAAGCCTTCGTAGTTGAGGAATGTTTCACGCACTTTCTCGATGGCCGAAAAGATTTCCGGACCGCATTTGCACAGTACCTTGTCAATGAAGAAAGCTGTAGCTGAGACAGTTGTTCCTGGCAGTTCGAGCAGATCTCGCTGTTCCTAAGCTTCAGTCGTGGGACAAGAAGGAGGATGTCGGGTTGTTCCTGCACTGCCCAGGGAAGAGGCCAAAAGCTGTAGCAAGACGTTGGTTTAAGGTGTGAGTGCCTTAAAGTCCTCGAGCTGGTTTCCTTCTCTCTGGCTATCCGGTTTTCAACAGCACACTGATGAAAATTCAACCAGAATAGGACGGTGTCCAGGTGGCTTGCGAGTTGGTTGTTCCCACCAAACTCAAGGGAAGAAGTTAACCTTGAAGGGCTTCTCTGTTGTCGGAGTTTCAGGCAATTCGGACCTGCAGCAGGACTTCACTGGACATCCAGGAGTTGCCACAGTCCTCTTCCTTCCTCTCGTCTTCAGTTCTTTCGTTCCAGTGGTCGACTCTGCTTTCCAAGTCCCAGAGACCTGCTTTTAAACAGTTTTCCCACATTCTTTCCAGCCTGGCTGTCACTCACACAGCAGGGTGGCTGCCCTTGCCGGACAGAGAGCTGGCCAATCATGCCAAATTGTATTCAGGTCTCCTAGGAGTCTAAGCACAGGGAGTTTTGGGCACCTCCCTCACATCCTGTCCACCTCAGACACTCAGGCACCAAAGGAGGGCTTCAGCACTGAAGCCCGCCAAAGGCCAATGAACAAAGGGACCAAACCTGGTTTGGCGCACAGAGATAAACACAAGAAGGACCTTTCCTAAAAGAAATGGCGAAAAAAGATGACCAGAGTCTGTTTTTACAGATAGTCTTGGGCATGGCTGACCCGATTTTTAGCTACTGTTGTTAGCGGTAGGGAAAAATCATTGTAGTTTGATTTAAACCACTGCCACCAGCCATTTAAAGTAGGAAAGGGTACAATTGTACTGTTACATGAGTGTTTTGACTCAGGGGAAGCTAGGCAACCCCTCCAGCACTCTATTGTAAGATAGTGCTGGGTCAATAAAGTTAAAGAGACTAGTAAAGTCAATTTAACTTTTACATGCTCTGGGAGACAGTAGTCAGTCCCAGAGAAGGTATTTAAACCTTCGGGAGTCTGAAAGACACCCCTGTGTCATTGCACTGAAGGTGCTGTGTGACACACAGAAAAAGATGATTCCATGGAGTTTGTTTAGAACACTATAACCAAAGAATGTTTTGAGAATTCTCCCTAACACTCGTCCCCCCCAGACTAAGGGATGGGAGGATTTAATCCACTCCTGGATGAATTTCCTTACTCCAGTCGGTCAAACATCCTGGAGAGACCTGAAGAGACCATCAGCATTTTGGTGGTGACACCCTGACCTGTGATCAATGGTAAAATCAAACCCTTGCAGGCTGATTGACCATCTCAGTAGTTTTGGGTTTTCCCCTTTCATTTGCATCAACCATCTCAAGGGTTGGTAGCCAGTCTGAATCACAAAAGTAGATCCATACATGTATGGCCTAAACTTCTTCAGTGACCACGCAATAGCAAAGCATTCATGCTCATAGGTTGCCCACCTTGTCTCTGGTTGTTTCAGCTTCCTGCTGATGAAGCAAATGGGGTGCTCCCTACCTTTCTCATCCAGTTGACTAAGGATGGCACCTATACCTGTATTTGAAGCATCTGTCTGCACAATGAAGGTTTGGTTATAGTCAGGAGCTTTTAGGACTGGAGCTTGACAAAGGGCTTTCTTTAGACCTTCAAATGCTCGAGTGCACTTCTGTTTCCACCTGATCTTTTTAGGGAACTTGGGAGAGGAGTTCACATTCATGGGAGAAGCTATGGTCCCATAGTTCTCAATGAAGTTCCTATAGTACCCAGTGATGTCTAGGAAGGCTCTCACTTGGGTATGAGTAGTAGGGGTGGCCCAGTTTTGTACAGCTTGTACTTTGCTAGGCAATGGCCTGATTTCACCTCCTCCTACCTCATGTCCAAGGTAGACCACTTTACTCTGACAAATTTGACATTTACTAGCCTTTATTGTCAGACGGGCCTGCTCAAGGGCCTGCAAAACATATCCTAAGTAGTCAAAATGTTCTTTCCAAGTAGGGCTGAACACTGCAATGTCATCCAAGTATGCCATGCAGAAGTCCTCCATCCCATTCAGAACTTGATTAACCATCCTTTGGAATGTAGCAGGTGCATTCTTTAGTCCAAAGGACATTACCTTGAACTGGTAGAGGCCTGCTCGGGTTGAGAATGCAGTTTTCTCCTTGGCATGGTCTGTCAGTGCTATTTGCCAATATCCTGAAATAAGATGAAATGTACTGAGGTACTTGGCTGAACCAAGTTTATCCACCAGTTCATCTGTCCTTGGTAAAGGGTGGGCATCAGTCTTGGTGACTGCATTCAGAGCTCTACAGTCCACACAGAATCTCAACTCCTTGGATCCTGCCTTTGGTACTGGAACAACTGGACTAGACCATGGACTGGTGGAGGGCTCTATTACCCCGAGATCAAGCATCTTGTTGACCTCCTCCTTTAGGTGGGATCTTACATGATCTGACATCCTGTAACCTCTGTTTTTGACGGATAAAGAGTCACCAGTTTGAATATCATGCTGGCCCCAGGGGGTCAAGCCTGGTGATAGTGAAAACATGGAGGCAAACAGGTTTAACAGAAACTTGCACTACTCCTGTTGTTCAGGTGTCAAATTAGAAGAGAGATGAACTCCTTCTATTTTCTCATCTAAAGGCTGGCCTCTGAGTAGGTCAGGTAGAGGTTCACTCTCTTCCTCCTCTTGGGCTGCAGCTAGAAGCAAAGCTCCCACTTCTGGTCTTGAGGCATAAGCCTTTGAACGATTTGTGTGAAAGACTCTGGGAGCCTCCTTAGGATTGCCTAAGTCCACCAGATAGTTGCCCTCTCCAGGTTTTCCCACAACCTTGAAGGGTCCTATCCACTTGTCCTGTAAGGCCCTCTGCCTTGTAGGCACCATAACTAAAAATTGCTGGTCTTGAGTAAACTCAACCATGTTGGCCTTCTGGGCATGCCAATGTTTGATCAGAGCCTGACCTGCTTTCAAGTTATCAGATGCTTCTGCCATCATGTGTGACATTCTCCTCCGGAGACCTATCACATAGTCAGTGACTCTCACTGGCTTCGGGGACGGAGCACTCTCCAACCCCTCCTTAATTAGGGCCAATGGGCCTCTAACTGGATGGCCATAAAGAAGTTCAAAGGGACTAAATCCAACTCCCTCCTGAGGGACTTCTCTATAAGCAAATAGAAGGCATGGCAGTAGTTCTGGGGTTCCTCTAAAGCATCTATCATGCTCTTCATTGTACGGTTGAACCGCTCTACCAATCCATGTGTCTGAGGATGGTAGGCAGTTGAGAACTTGTAAGTTACTCCACAGTTTTTCCACATGGCCTGCATGTAGCGGGACATACAATTGGATCCCCTGTCAGAGATAACCTCCTTAGGAAAACCTACTCTGGTAAAAATACCAAGTAGGGCCTTACCAACAGCCTGAGCTGTAACAGTTCTCATATGTATTGCTTCTGGATACCTAGTAGCATGGTCTACTACAACCGGGATAAACCTGTTTCCTGAAGATGTGGGAGGGTTTAAGGGACCAACAATGTCGATTCCTACCCTCTCAAAAGGAACTCCCACCACTGGGAGATGCACCAAGGGTGCCACATTCTTGTCTCCACTCTTGCCAGAGGTTTGGCAAGTGTGACATCTCCTACATAACTTATCTAAATCAGACCCCAATTTAGGCCAGTGGAAATATAGAGAGAGCCTTCCCTTGGTCTTCTTAAAACTTCATTGACCAGCCAAAGGTATCTCATGGGCTAACTGTAGGAATTGGAGTCTGCTTCCAAGAGGCACTACAAGTCTTCTGTAGTCCCCTGGGATAGACTCAGTTGGTTCACTGTAGAAGAGGCCATCTTCCCAGTATATAACGTATGCTTCCCTGGCTTTTGCCCATCCAGCTGGGAAGATGCCTGTTTTGGTGAAGACCTTCAAGAGTAGGACACTCTCTTTGACCTCTGCTGAAGTCTGCCCTGCAGGGTCCACCTTCTGCCAGTAAAGACTGCAGCTCAGGATGGTCTGCAGGAACCAGATCTCCAACAGGAGCAAGGTCCTCTTCCAGATCTGATTCTTCAGCAGATGATTCAACCATACACGGTTGTTCCACACACTCATCCTCAGCTGGTGGAGGGATCACAGGTGTGATCTTGGACAGTCCTCTTGGGGATGTCCTTGTGGGTAGCACAGGAGTGCTGGCTGGTTTCTTCCTGGAGGTTTTAGGTTGCCCCTTTTCCTCCTTCATCTTTGAAATGGCAGTCAGTAAGTCCTGTAGACTGGAAGTTATAGTTTCCTCTATAATCTCCTCTGGAGAGCCCCTTAAGGTACTCTCTCTGTTCTTCCTAGTCTGCTCTGGTTTCCTTTTGCTGGGAGGCCTGTGGGGTGCTTGATAAAACTCCAAGAATTTTTAAGTCATTCCCCAACAGGACTCTCCCAGGTACTTCACTCTGTACACTTACAGGTATCTTGACAGTCATATCATTACACTGGATGAGAGCTGGTAACTGTGGAAGCATTTGGACAGGGCCTCCAGCAAGCTTAGTTAGGAACTTGGGTGCCTTAGCAACATCCTCTTACTTGAAAAATGATTCATCAACTACAGTTATGTTGGCCCCAGTGTCTCGAATGGCAGGGGTCTCCTGACCATTGACAAGAACACTGTCTTTGTAATACTCTTTAGTATTGTCTGGAATAGAATTGTACACATCTAAATTCTGCTGTTCCCACAGACCCAGGGATACTAAAGAAACACTGGCTGAGACTTGCATGTGTTGCTCAGCCAGTAAGTGAAAGTTTCCACTTGCCATTGGTACTTCATCCACTAGGGAGAAGGCTAAGGAGACAGTGTGGAACCCTGACGGTTTACCCTTACATCTGGGATCCCCTTTCACATGGTCAGTTGACCCAGAAGCATAACATTTACCAAATGTTTTGATGAATGGAGGTTTGGTCTGACCTCCTTCTGGTTTGTCCCCAGAAGGTACACTAGCCTGAATTGGTTTCCCTTAGGGTTTACCCTTGTTATGTTTGTGGCCCTCTTTGGGAGAGGAAGTATTTGAATTCTCTTTGGTATCTTTCTTGTGCTGCTTCCCCTCATCCTTCTTCTGAGTTACCCCAGAATCCTTGTGAGTAGCCCTGTTGGCAACCCACAAGTTAGCAGCCCTTGCTAACGTCTTTGGATCAATTTCCTTAGAGTCAGCCCAGTGCTATCTCATCTCAGGAGAGCAGGAATCATAAATAGATTCCAACATAACCAGATTTCTCATACCTTCATAAGTGTTCACTCTGTAACCCTTAACACATCCATCTAAGTTTTTCAAATATTCAGTCACCCAGGTAGCCCAAGGGTTACCATCATGCTTTTTGAGAGCTCTAAACCTCTTAAGATACTGAGAAGGGGTCTTCCCAAATCTCGCTATCAAAGCTAGCTTCACAGTTTCATACTCCTTTCTGTCTATATCCCCCAACTCAATTACCACATCAGTTGCAACAGGGGGCAGCCTAGAAAAAAGCCAAGGAATCAACTGATTCCATGTAATGTCTTGAATCCCATTGTTATATTCAAAAGCAGCCAACCAATCCAAAATATCAAGCTTAACCTCATACATACTTACTGCATCTTTGGGAATATCCAAATGAGGCCTCTTAGGATTGGAAGACCTAGAAGACCCTGGGAGAGAACCAGTTTCAAGAGACAACTTGTTTCATTTCAAGTGCATGATTCAATTCCATTTTTTCTGAGTCTAAGCTCTTGATGCTTTGTTTCAGTTTGAGCTTGGATTCTTTTAAATTCTAACTCCAGTCTCATCCTTTCAAGTGACACAAATTCAGGACATAGATTTGTACTTGATGGGGTCCCTGCGGTCAAAGGTTGAGGCCTATGAGCAGGTAGAGGTAAGACAGGGCCTACATTCTGAGACTCTTCTGTCTCATCTAACTCATCCACAATATTAGAGCTGGGCTCTGAAATATTATCATCCTCATCAACATTTTCCACATTTGCTGCAGGGGAGGGGGTTTCAGACCCACTCCTCAGAATTTGGTATTCTAACAATTTTTCTATCAATTCAACCTTTTTGCCTTTTACGGTGAGATTCCTAGCTTTACACATATCTCTCAATTGATCAACGGTTAAAGTCACTACGGTCGCCTGTCTGCAGCTTTCCATATCAGTCATGATAAAACAATTGCTTTACTAGTGTTGCTTTGCCTTGGGAGGATTATTTGAACAAAAGTAAAAGTAGCACTCTAAGTGTATCAAGTATACTTTATCCTCACCGCTGTACACCAGTGTTAGGCAGAATCACCAGCAGTACCCTTTGGGAACACTACGGGCAATTAGGACTACAAGTGTTAGCACAATTTCACCTTTTGTACAAGCCTGTAATACACAGTAAAGTGGTAGAAAGATAGTGAGCTAAGGACTCTGGGTAAGGCTCTTGTAACCAGGACGCATGTCTGGCAGAGAGTCTCCCAGGACCCCCCTTGTTATCTGCATATTTTAAGTAACTTTGGGTTTCATCCTAAGTTACTAGGGGAATCCAGACGTGGACCCCTTGCTCACTATTCTTAGAGAGGCACAGCTACATGCTACTGATGAGGTTCAACCAGACCGAAAAACGTGTCTGGGGTTGCTGTTGGTACTCTTGTTCAGAGGAGAATTGCCTAACATTTCGGTGCTGGACTGCCCCAGGGCAGGACAAAGACTGATATGTTTGGAGATTTCTTCTCTGCGAAAGATAGTGAGCTAAAGACTCTGGGTAAGGCTCTTGTAACTAGGACTCATGTCTGGCAGAAAGTCTCCCAGGAACCCCCTTGTTATCTGCATATTTTAAGTAACTTTGGGTTTCACCCTAAGTTACTATGGGAATCCAGACGTGGACCCCTTGCTCACTATTCTTAGAGAGGCACAGCTACACCCTACTGATGAGGTTCAACTAGACCGAAGCATGTGTCTGGGGTTGCTGTTGGTACTCTTGTTCAGAGGAGAATTGCCTAGCATTTCGGTGCTGGACTGCCCCAGGGCAGGACAAAGACTGATATGTTTGGAGATTTCTTCTCTGTGAAAGATAGTGAGCTAAAGACTCTGGGTAAGGCTCTTGTAACCAGGACTCATGTCTGGCAGAGAGTCTCCCAGGACCCCCCTTGTTATCTGCATATTTTAAGTAACTTTGGCTTTCACCCTAAGCTACTAGGGGAATCCAGACATGGACCCCTTGCTCACTGTTCTTAGAGAGGCACAGCTGCACCCTACTGATGAGGTTCAACTAGACCGAAACACGTGTCTGGGGTTGCTGTTGGTACTCTTGTTCAGAGGAGAATTGCCTAGCATTTCGGTGCTGGACTGCCCTAGGGCAGGACAAAGACTAATATGTTTGGGAGATTTCTTCTCTGTGAAAGATAGTGAGCTAAAGACTCTGGGTAAGGCTCTTGTAACTAGGACTCATGTCTGGCAGAAAGTCTCCCAGGACCCCCCTTGTTATCTGCAAATTTTAAGTAACTTTGGGTTTCACCTTAAGTTACTATGGGAATCCAGACGTGGACCCCTTGCTCACTATTCTTAGAGAGGCACAGCTACACCCTACTGATGAGGTTCAACCAGACCGAAAAACGTATCTGGGGTTGCTGTTGGTACTCTTGTTCAGAGGAGAATTGCCTAGCATTTCAGTGCTGGACTGCCCCAGGGCAGTACAAAGACTGATATGTTTGGAGATTTCTTCTCTGTGAAAGATAGTGAGCTAAAGACTCTGGGTAAGGCTCTTGTAACCAGGACTCATGTCTGGCAGAGAGTCTCCCAGGACCCCCCTTGTTATCTTCATATTTTAAGTAACTTTGTGTTTCACCCTAAGTTACTAGGGGAATCCAGACGTGGACCCCTTACTCACTATTCTTAGAGAGGCACAGCTGCACCCTACTGATGAGGTTCAACTAGACCGAAACACGTGTCTGAGGTTGCTGTTGGTACTCTTGTTCAGAGGAGAATTGCCTAGCATTTCGGTGCTGGACTGCCCCAGGGCATGACAAAGACTGATATGTTTGGAGATTTCTTCTCTGTGAAAGATAGTGAGCTAAAAACTCTGGGTAAGGCTCTTGTAACCAGGACTCTTGTCTGGCAGAGAGTCTCCCAGGACCCCCCTTGTTATCTGCATATTTTAAGTAACTTTGAGTTTCACCCTAAACTACTAGGGGAATCCAGACGTGGACCCCTTGCTCACTATTCTTAGAGAGGCACAGCTGGACCCTACTGATGAAGTTCAACCAGACCGAAACACGTGTCTGGGGTTGCTGTTGGTACTCTTGTTCAGAGGAGAATTGCCTAGCATTTCGGTGCTGGACTGCCCCAGGGCAGGACAAAGACTAATATGTTTGGGAGATTTCTTCTCTGTAAAGATAGTGAGCTAAAGACTCTGGGTAAGGCTCTTGTAACTAGGACTCATGTCTGGCAGAGAGTCTCCCAGGACCCCCCTTGTTATCTGCATATTTTAAGTAACTTTGGGTTTCACCCTAAGTTACTATGGGAATCCAGACGTGGACGCCTTGCTCACTATTCTTAGAGAGGCACAGCTGTACCCTACTGATGAGGTTCAAGCAGACCGAAACACGTGTCTGGGGTTGCTGTTGGTACTCTTGTTCAGAGGAGAATTGCCTAGCATTTCGGTGCTGGACTGCCCCAGGGCAGGACAAAGACTGATATGTTTGGAGATTTCTTCTCTGTGAAAGATAGTGAGCTAAAGACTCTGGGTAAGGCTCTTGTAACCAGGACTCATGTCTGGCAGAGAGTCTCCCAGGACCCCCCTTGTTATCTGCATATTTTAAGTAACTTTGTGTTTCACCCTAAATTACTAGGGGAATCCAGACGTGGACCCCTTGCTCACTATTCTTAGAGAGGCACAGCTGCACCCTACTGATGAGGTTCAACCAGACCGAAACACGTGTCTGGGGTTGCTGTTGGTACTCTTGTTCAGAGGAGAATTGCCTAGCATTTCGGTGCTGGACTGCCCCAGGGCATGACAAAGACTGATATGTTTGAAGATTTCTTCTCTGTGAAAGATAGTGAGCTAAAAACTCTGGGTAAGGCTCTTGTAACCGGGACTCATGTCTGGCAGAGAGTCTCCCAGGACCCCCCTTGTTATCTGCATATTTTAAGTAACTTTGGGTTTCACCCTAAGCTACTAGGGGAATCCAGACGTGGACCCCTTGCTCACTATTCTTAGAGAGGCACAGCTGCACCCTACTGATGAGGTTCAACCAGACCGAAACACGTGTCTGGGGTTGCTGTTGGTACTCTTGTTCAGAGGAGAATTGCCTACCATTTCAGTGCTGGACTGCCCTAGGGCAGGACAAAGACTAATATGTTTGGGAGATTTCTTCTCTGTAAAGATAGTGAGCTAAAGACTCTGGGTAAGGCTCTTGTAACTAGGACTCATGTCTGGCAGAAAGTCTCCCAGGACCCCCCTTGTTATCTGCATATTTTAAGTAACTTTGGGTTTCACCCTAAGTTACTATGGGAATCCAGACGTGGACCCCTTGCTCATTATTCTTAGAGAGGCACAGCTACGCCCTACTGATGAGGTTCAACCAGACCGAAACACGTGTCTGGGGTTGCTGTTGGTACTCTTGTTCAGAGGAGAATTGCCTAGCATTTCGGTGCTGGACTGCCCCAGGGTAGGACAAAGACTGATATGTTTGGGAGATTTCTTCTCTGTGAAAGATAGTGAGCTAAAGACTCTGGGTAAGGCTCTTGTAACCAGGACTCATGTCTGGCAGAGAGTCTCCCAGGACCCCCCTTGTTATCAGCAATACTGAGCAGCCAGACTTATCTCAAGAGTTTAAGTGAGCAGTAGAACAAGTTACACAAAGGACCAACCAATACAGTGATTCAATCATACACTTACTCAAGGTTTCTTGGTAAAAGAATATACATTTATTTACTCAGTCCGTTATAAAACATTACTCTAGCATAAGCAGCTAAATATCACACACTAATACACCACAAAAATCCAACTGGTAAGTAAATGAACAAGTTTAACTCCAAAATGAACTCGGAGCAACATGGCACTTCAGACACTTAATAAACGAGGGAACCAACAAGGTTATAAGAATAGACAGCCCAAATACATTCATAGGCAGGGCAAAGGGTTTCAGTTAAAGACAACCAGCAATTCCTCTCAATAGGTTTGGGCCAAAGTCAATGGTGCAGAGTCTTTTGTATAGGATAGCACAGTTCTGGTATATAACGATTACGTCTTTGCTACAGAGATTAGATGGATTTGGGTAGGCGAAAACTTTGACGGATGTTTAGGGAAGGACAAGCCTTCGTAGTTGAGGAAAGTTTCATGCACTTTCTCAATGGCTGAAAAGATTTTCAGACCGCGTTTGCACAGTACCTTGTCAATGAAGAAAGCTGTTGCTAAGGCATCCATATCCAAGCACATATAAGCTGCCCTTCAACCATACCCTGTAACATACTGACAGTATACAGGGGGTGCACCCAGTGCCCACACAGCGTGGCATTTCACTGCAGCATCTCCAACTACAGGGCACCGCCATGGAGCTATGCAGTAACAAATTGCAAGAGTTACCATAATGTACAAACAAGACACTTTCTCCTGCATCCCTGTGCACTTTCAATCACATACTATGGGCATACCCACTACCATGCACAAAGTATTGTACCACTGCCAACCTACCCACAATCTGTTTGCAACAGTGGCCTATAACGTCTTAAATGTCTTCCACACCCATTCCTTACATGTCACCACCCTCTAACACATGCACATTGAAAGATGCATTACTGCTGTGCATGTCCTCAAGGCCTAGGCTCTTGAATGCATGGTGTAAGGCCTTCGGCCATGCATCCAATAGTCTAGGCTTTGAACACACTCACGGCAACGTAATGCCGGCATGCATGTCTCCATATCAGCAACTGCGCCAATCCACATAGACACCACTGCCACCAACACTCCTACCCAACCTGTCCATCGCGATGGCGCTACGCAGCAACAAATGGCAAGAGTTAACATAATGGCCATGTGGGCAGCTACCATTTGTTAGATAGAATTCGCAAAATGTGCTAATTTCCCTTACCTTTTGAGACCCCGAGCAACTTTGCTGGATTTCTAGGATTTGATTTTATACCTGGAAAAAGTGTGAGCCTTTTTTTCCCACTCTTTCATGTATTTTGATGTGTGTTATACTTTTGTGTTCTTTGGTTATGGTGTTCTAAACAAACTCCATGGTATCATCTTTTTCTGTGTGTCGCACACCACCTTCAGTGCAGTGACATAGGGGTGTCTTTCAGACTCTCCAAGGTTTAAATACCTTCTCTGGGACTGACTACTGTCTCCCAGAGCATGTCAAGTAAAATAGTCTACATTTACTGACCCAGCACACACTATCTTACTATAGAGTGCCGGAGGGGTTGCCTAGCTTCCCCTGAGCCAAAACACTCATGCAACAGTAAAATGTTACCCTTTCCTACTTTAAATGGCTGGTGACAGTGGTTTAGATCAAACTACCATGATTTTTCCCTACCGCTAAGAACGGTAGCTTAAAATCGGGTCAGCCATGTTTTTCAATATGGTGCCCAAGACCTATCTGTAAAAACAGACTCCGGTCATCTTTTTTCACCATTTATTTTAGGAAAGGTCCTTCTTGTGTTTGTCTCTGCGCGCCAAATCAGGTTTGGTCCCTTTGTTAGTTGGCCTTTGGCAGGCTTCAGTGCTGAAGCCCTCCTCTGGCGCCTGAGTGTCTGAGGTGGACAGTATGTGAGGGAGGTGCCCTAAACTCCCTGTGCTTAGTCTCCTAAGAGACCTGAATGCACTCTGACGTTATTGGCCGGCTGGATGTCCGGCAAGGACAGCCACCCTGCTGTGTTAGTGACAGCCAGGCTGGAATGAATGGGGGAAAACTGTTTAAAAGCAGGTCTCTGGGACTTGAAAAGCAGAGTCGACCACTGGAACGAAAGAACCGAAGAGGAGAGGAAGGAAGAGGAAAGAAGAGGACTGCTGCAACTCCTGGATGCTCAGTGAAGCCCTGCTGCAGGTCCGAATTTCCTGAAACTCTGACGACAGAGAAGCCCTTCAAGGTTAACTTCTTCCCTTGAGTTTGGTGGGAACAACCAACTCGCAAGCCACCTGGACACCATCCTATTCTGGTCGAATTTTCATCAGAGTGCTGTTGAAAACCAGATAGCCAGAGGGAAGGAAACCAGCTTGTGGACTTTAAGGCACTCACACCTTAAACCCACGTCTTGCTACAGCTTTTGGCCTCATCCCTGGGCAGTGCAGGAACCTCCGGACGTCCTTCTTGTCCCCACGACTGACGGTCAGGAACAGCGAGATCTGCTCGAACTGCCAGGAACAACTGTTGTGTGCATAATGCTTGCAGTATGGCCAATATTATAAACATGTTGTGTTTACGTTGCCAGTGAAACAATCCTTTCTGAGTGGAAGTGGGTAAGACAATAGTATATGAATGAAAGAGCGTAGGGGTGCCGGAGACAGTGTAATGTGTATACATTATGATAACAGTTGTATGTAATGATGTGCATGTCCATTGCGGTGCTGAGGTTGGTTAGGATTTTCTGGTGCCAGTGGTGCATATGTGCATAGTTGTAGTTGGTGATATGTTGACATGTTTTGTTGAATTACGGTGGGGGAATGTGTGCAAGGAGCAGGCCCACTGGAGCAATGCATGTTTGGCAGTGTGTGAGGCACAGGGTGGTGATCTTTGGAGGATGCGTGTGGAGCACATTATCGACATGCTACAGCAGCACAAGTGAGTTGGAAAGCATGTATTGTGCATTCTATGGTTGTGGTGATAGTTGGAACATGCTACAGTATTTGGTCTGCGGCAGGAGATGGTGCAGTGAGAAGTTGGGTAGTGTGGCCATAGGGTGCAGTGCGTACATAATGTGTGTTTGGTATTGGGTATGGTTGAAGGGTAGCTTATATGTGGTTGGTTACTCTGCTGTGTGCAGATTTATTGAAGTAGGCCCAATGTTGTGAAGGTGGTGTGCATAGCTGGCAGTGACACAATAGCATGTGAATGGTAGTGCGTAGAGTTGGTGCAGGCTGTGCTATATTTGTGGCTTCTGCTAAGTGTGACACGTTTTCGTGAATGGGTGTTTTATGGTTTGGGGGAGATGGGTAGAACTGCTGCTACATATCTAACGTTTGTGCATAATGTTAGGTGCCCACATGGTTGCTTGCTTGGATGTATAGTGTTGTGGTGGGCGTGGAAAGGGTTGCAATGTTGTGGGGCATAGCCGAAGGTGTGCTGGGGCGTGTTAGGATATTTGTTGTTTGTGGATGCTGCAATAGTGCATTCTTTAGCAGAAGTTTCTGGTGGAGGGGCTTTGCAATCAAACGGAACGTGTACTGAGAGTGTTTAACGGTAAATAATGAGTGGTGTATAGAAATGACAGTGTGCAATGCAGAGGTTTTGCGTGTGATTGGTGCATGTGTGTTTTGAAATGTGACAGCACCCAATTGGGGGAGTATTGTCAGAGCTTTACTGGGCCGTGGCCCTCACTGTAGATGGGAAAGCGCACATGCACATCCTCCCATTATGAGCAGGATGGAAATGGAAATGGAATTGTGGGAAACTGCAATTAGGAGTTGCGGGCGTGGTTCATAGGAAGGGGTGGTACCATTTCGTCACAATACTGTGTAGTGAGGGTGGTCGACATGGAGAGACGCACAGTGCCTATCGGCAGTGATACCTTTGTGCGCCATCTGCACAGGTGTTGCGTTCAAAGAGGCATTGCTGGTAATTTCGGGTTGCAAGGAGTGGATGCTTTCTGGACCTGTCAGGGTGACTGCAGTTTTGGTGGGATGGTTCACCTTTGCAGATAAGTGGTGTCCGTCACGAAAGTGGACTGTGTCATGGTGCACTATGGAAGTGTACATTTGGGTTACATGTCGTGTGGATGATCAATCCGTCTCCTGAAGAGGTTGCTGACCGTAGTGATGCATATTTTTCCTACTGCCACTGTTTTCTCATGCATAAAACCAAGAGCAGTGTGGGTCCATGAAGGTGTAATTTATCCCCAGCCAGAAGTTGGAAGGTGTGTTATAAACAGAATTATGCATCAGTTTATGCAGAGTGCTGGCATGTTCTCTAGCCACTATGACATCATGAGGTCGCAAAATATGCAGTGGTTCCGTAGAAATGGCATTTATTTGATCACCATTGGCAAGGCCGTTTTCTTTTACACTCGCTGAGGTACTCGCAGTCTACGGCAGTCTGCTTTCCATTTCCTTTGCTGGTCAGAGGTGTGACCAATTCACTCAACAAAACCTCACTCGAGCCGCAGAGCGGCCGCGGAGCTGCTCGCTGAGGTACTCGCAGTCTACGGCAGTCTGCTTTCCATTTCCTTTGCTGGTCAGAAGCGTGACCAATTCACTCAACAAAACCTCACTCGAGCCACGGAGCGGCCGCGGAGCTGCTCGCTGAGGTACTCACAGTCTACGGCAGTCTGCTTTCCATTTCCTTTGCTGGTCAGAGGCGTGACCAATTCACTCAACAAAACCTCACTCGAGCTGCGGAGCTGCTCGCTGAGGTACTCGCAGTCTACGGCAGTTCGCGGCCGCCCCGCGGCCCGCAATTAGGGGAAATGTCTGCCTGACAGACGGGGGATGAAGGGCACTGGCTGAGAAGCCAGCGAACTCGGAGCGAAGACAGCAGCCTGGAGTGCCAGAGTCCGCTGAAATCGCTGGCCCGCTCGAGAAAAGTGCCCCCAAATCCAGAAGATAAAACATGGCGCAATCGCAAACTAAGTGAAAATAAGGCTCTAGCCTAGTGTAACAAGCACCAGACTGACGGCTCGATTGTCCCACACGAACCCTTCCAAACAACATCGACGTTGTCTAACAACTGCAAGGTGTTCGACTTGGCCGTACTAGTCACGGACCCACTCTCAGAAGATTCTCCAATTGCCAAAGGGGAGGGATCAATACATCCGCCCCTGCCTCCCAACAGTATCGTACTCGGCTCCACAAATTCTTAAGAAGCTCCCACCTCAAACATGGCTAACCACGTACCTGATCGTGTTGTTACAGACGAGGACGTGTTCAGGGAAGCGAGGGACGATGAGGTGCCGAACACGGCCCCATCCGATCTCCTATATCTGTCCGTCCTTGCATCCCGTGCCTTTCCATCTGGCCTGCGCGATGCCCATAGCCGGCAGCCGGTCGCAGAGGTGACGAGCGGTCCTGTCGAATGGGGACGGGCAGCGGAGAAAGAGAGGGAGAGGGAGGAGTCGGGGAGGAGCGGCGGGACAGCTCTAATGGAATCCCCAGCGATAATGCCGACACAGGAACATGTGAAAGCACCCAACCCACAGGCACAGCTTGACTCAGAACCTGCTTCGGAGGACTGCTCCAATCTCCCTCCGGAGCAACATAAAAAACCGGGGCACGTTCCCTCCAGTCGACTGGACTTTAAGAACCCGACCGATTTACCTGAAGTGACAGTGGATCAGAAAATAACTCCCATCACACAGGAAGGCCTTACAACTCCCCCGCCTCCTTGTAGAACTGACTCCCAGGCCCAACAAGCTCTACCATTAGGATAAGAAGCAATCAAGGTAGACATCCACCAGGTTTCCAGCCATGAGGATTTAGCCAGCCCTCCTAACAACAGTGCTATGGACCCAGCAATTGATGACTGTTCGTACTCTACTATAGAGTATTCAGAGGACGAAATTGAACCATCCATGGCCACCTCCAAGCTTCAGATTACCCCCCAAAGGCAAATCAAATCCAAGGGGCAACATTCTACGTTGACAGAAAGCGTACTCACAAGCCATCATAACCCAACCCTGGCTAGAGTGGACCAGCCTCAATTCCACGGAAAACCAGACTTTAAATTTGGCAATCAACAAGCCCGTAAAAAAACTTTAGTGAAAGACAAAATGCATCCACGTCCATCAAAGGCACAAAAAACACCAGTGATGGGATCCATTGGCGAATTCTTTTCCATGAAAAAAAAACAGTCCCAGGCCGAAGGAAAAGCCGAGATGTCAGACGCAGACCTATTAGAAAGAACACGTCAGGAGCTGACACAGGAGACCGAGAATGACTGATAGCGCAAATTAGCGTTTCTGAAGAGATGGCGTCTAAAGTCAGAGAGGTCGACGGAAATTGGAACCCTCTCACAAGTGAAAGAGTCAAAACCCATATCTAACCAAACAAAAACCTTGACATATGAAGAAATAACACATCACTCTTTTTCTCTGAATACGACAGTAGAAGATCCTACGTCAGCAGGCACAGAAAGCCCCAAGAAGAAGCCAAACTCGGCAGAACTTCTTGGCCCGGAACCTGAGAACTTGACTGGTCTGGAGGCTTCCAAGGGCGACACACCAGCTGATTCCACTCTTCTCAAGAACCCGACAAGAGAGACGTCCACCAACCCAGCTCGATCTACAACTGGAAATACCACAATTACCTGTGACGCCCAATCTATTCCAATTACGTCCAACACTCCGAGGAAGTCATCAAGATCAATCGACTCTTTGGGTGATATGGGCCCCTCTACTCCATCAAAAAAGCCGGACCTCTTCTCCATGATGTCATGCCTAACAATAGCACTGGTCCCTTTTACTAAGCTTTATAAAGCTCTCAACGACACAGCAATAGACCAAGTAACAATAATGGCATACATGCAAACAAGACTTTCTTTCATAGAAGGATACATTACAGCACAAGACAGAAACAATCCCCTCACGCTAGAGGCCTCCTCGCAATCGGATCAGACAGAACCTGTAATAAAATGTACAATGGCTACACAAACAGAAGAGACGCCAATCAGAACCTTTTTATTCACAGGAAGCATCTCGAAAGAGTCTAAAAATACGGCAGCTAATACAGCTACAGACGTACCCCCGGACCAGAGCCAAGCGAAATCAGAAGATGCTAATCCTTCTAATTTGCTTCTATCAAAATCAAAGGAAAACGGCCTAGCTAACACCAGAAAGCCCCATCTTCTAGCTACTAAGCACGTAATGGCATCGAAAATGTTGACGCAAAAGCCACAAAAAAATGGATGTGCCACATGGTCCACTGACTTATCGATCCAAAAAGACAGTGAAAAACCAGGAAGGCCCCCTAAAATGACTCCGAGCAGACGACCAGTCAGAATGAAAACCAATGAACCTAGCCTGGCATCTACGCCAAAGCAAACTCGTCTAACTTTTGAGACTAAATCCATAGACCTCACCTTGCTCCCCCAAGCCAGCAAGCTATCAACTTCTACTGATAAAGTAAAAAAAAAAACTGATGGAGGCGGCTTTAAATTGGACCACCGTCCCAGAGGATATGGACGACATGGAGTGGAAACAACCACAAAGAGGCAAAAGAAAGGCTAACAGACAAACTCCCTCCCAAAGCGCTGATGAACCGGAGCAGAAAACCTTAGCCTCAGATTCGGCAAGCCCCACTTTTCTCACGTTTGAGGAGAAGAAACTAAAACTTATTACGAAGAACAAAGACACCAGGCTGACTCAATACCCAGCAGCAAGAAAAGGGGAAAAGAGAACACACTGGCCTACGTTTGAGCCACGCTCCACCAAAAAGAAGGACTCCAACGAGAGAAGTAACCCACAATTTAAAGCACAAACGACTGACAAGAAACCCCATACATTGGAGCTCCAGAGTCCATCGAAACAGATGCTCGAAAAACCGCTCGACTTCACGAGAACGGACTCTAAAAGTCGAACTAAAAACCACCAAACTGAAAGAACGCCCACCTCGACAAAAAATCACATTCATACTAGTCCGAGAGGGCCAAGAAAATTAAAATATGAGAATTCGACCAGAGAGCGAAGCAATGATCGTCGAGCTAAAAGAGCAATGTTAAAACCCTCTGAAAGAACTACAAGGACCCGCAGCTTCCTTCTGAAAAGCATTTGGAAAGAAGACGCTTCATTTATTCTCAACAGAAAAACCATCCTAAAGATTCTGCACCTAGTTCCATCGTCAAGTCCCTCTCATCAGAAGAGATCACAATCGTAGAATTCCTAGACAAAAAACGGGTGGACAGTGTCTACCTCCACATACAATTGCCAACAACAAAGACCTTATTAATTGAGGCAAAAAACAAATTAAGATCTCTAGGATACGACCTAAGAGAGTACGAGTCCCATGACTCGAGGAAATCATTTCGGCAACTCCAAGATCCATTTCCAACTATCGAAGCAGAAACCATGACAAGAAATATCTCAAAACCAAGGAGCGAATAAGCAAATGAAATTCTTCATGGTATAAACACAACGACCGAGCCCCAGAGTCTTCGGAAAGAAGACCTCTCGATAGAAGAACGAAAGACCCACATGGCAGAAAGAACCAAACTCCGACCCATCGAACTTCACCATGTCCAACTAGACAACCCCAAACTTCACTTTCAAGGACTCAAAACATTGATCATCGTCTAAGTTCCATGGAAACCGAAAGAGTGCCACCAGGCCCACAAAAAAAATGGGACCATCACAATCGACCAAGACATCTCCAAGAAGGGAAAGGCGGATCCAGTATTTGAACAGAATCAACGCCATCCAAAAGTAAATCCAAACCAATGGGCATGGCTTCTGGAAGCCCTAACAGCGAAACAGAGATTTTAGCAATCAACAGCAAGACAGCGAAACAAGGTTTGCTCCACTACGTCATCAAACACGGAAGACGTTTCCTGTCTAACTCTGGGCTCATGGAATACCCAAGGTTTCTCTCACTTGACAAACACCTCTGATATAAACCTCAGATCATTCGACATGTGTCTTCAAGAAATATGGATGCTCAAAAAACCGACGATAGATGGCTTCGAGATTGCCTTCTCCCCAGCTCTGAGAGGAGCCACGGGTCGACCCAGGGCAGGCCTACTGACCGCAATTCGCATAGGGTCCAATCTTCAGCTGACCAAGGTCATAAAAGAAGACCCCCACATCTTGGCCACCTTGATCCAACGACGCTTACTCCACCTGGGCACAAATCAACAGAAGAGCATAACTTACCTATTGGTAAACATTTATTGGAACCCGAGGGAAACCCCAACAGAACTATTTCTCTCGAAGATCGAAAACCTGCTGGATGAAGCAAGAATCAATGACACAATTGACAGCATAATTATTTGTGGGGACTTGAATGCCAAAATAGCGTTAAAAAGAACTAAAAACTCACAGAGAAAACCTTTGCTTAACCGCAAGACAAACACTATCGCTACGTCAGGAAACTCTTTGTACAGAGGAAAGAAATGGGCCAATTTGATGACATCTCACGACCTGCAAAACACACACTCTTTGAGAAAAACCGATGATCCGGTCATTCCGACCTGGGAACTAGCTGGACGACATGTCATCCTAGACCATGTATATCTCTCAAGAGATCTCCTGACACAGGTCACAGGTTTTGAGGTAACTCGAACACTCCATAGTGACCACAACCTCTTGAAAACAACTTGAGCAATCCCCACCCCACTTACTAATGTCAGCTCGCATGCATTCATGCTTACCAACATCGAGACCAACGCCAATACTACACATCTAAGACTGAAAGACTCAGCGATAACTGTACTAACAAACAACTATCGCCAAGCAAAGACACTGAATAACCAAAAAGATGCCACAAGCCTTACGGATTATTGTCCATTATTGCTACCTTACCAGGTGAAATAAAATGGAGGCAAAACCCTGCATAAGGCCCAGCATCACAATAACCTGGTCCCCAGAGAAAAAAGACTCATCATGAGACGAGCAAAAAGAAAGGCCTTACAATTCCCTTCTATCACTAACAGTGAGGTAGCAGGGATAACAACCAGCCGATACAAGAACTGGTTAAAAGGCTATAAAATCCAACTCTACCAGGAAGATTCTGAACTTATGCTGAGAACACTCAGCGGCAAGCAAACAAAGGTTTTTATGGTCACTGATATCATCCAAAGGCTTCCCAACTCAAGACAATCTAACAACTAGCGTCTCAGACGAGTCACGGATTACTCACTTGTCAGCTCTTTTTGATTCACCACTGTATGCAACCGAATTCCACAGTGGATCCATCAATAAATGGGACATAGAACTTAACCTATCCAGCATCAAAACCAAAATCAAAAAACTCAAATCATCACGAGCTCCCGGGCCAGATGGGCTTTCCAACATGGATCTAAAATCTAACCCTGCGAGCTGGTCGATCTTTGTAGCCGAAATCTTTGAATCCTGCACTTCAACAAGATCAATTCCCTTGTCTTGGAAAACAGCTAATGTGGTGCTGATTTATAAATCAGGTGAAAGAGGCGATCCTAACAACTATCGCCCCATCACACTACTCGATAGCATTGGAAAGCTTTTTGGATCATTTCTTCTGGACAGTTTCAAGATCTGGGTCTCCTCATTGGAAGACTGGGATCAATTCCAGACTGGCTTCAGAAAAAATCTAAGTACAACGGCCAATATATTTTCGCTCAATATCTTCAAGGCCAGAGTACTGGAAGGTGCCCCTGCTTTGTTCCTGGCCTTTATTGACCTGTCCAAAGCATTCGACAAAGTCAACAGACCAAAATTGTGGGAAAAACTCATCAACTGGAACTGTCCTCACTCGCTGTTGGAACCCATACAAGAACTGTATTCCCAGACATCCATGAGAGTCGGACTGAACGGCACAGGCCTACTCTCTACAATTATTCAGACAAGCCATGGAGTGAAGCAAGCATGCCCTCTGGCCCCGGCACTCTATAATGCCTACACAGGTGATTACCAACACTTCGAAAAAAGCGTCAAAGCATTTCCACCTACCTTGGGCACCGAAAAGGTAAGCAGGCTGCTATACGCAGAAGACATCATTTTAATTGATCAAACTAAGATCGGGCTTCAGAGAAAACTAGACAATCTGAACGAATATCTTAAAATCAACGATCTCGAAAGCAACACGATGAAGACCAAAGTGATGCGACTGGTCAAATCAGCCAAACGGTAAGCCCACGGTGCTTGGTTCCTTGATGGTGTCCGCTTGGAAGAAGTCAAAAACTTCAGATATCTGGATATCACCTTCAGCAATAAACACAAAGAGCAACCGATGCAAGAAACCTTAGTCTTCAAAAACAAAACCCTAACCAATCAAATGATCATGATGGACAAAACATTTGGTCGCTTTTCACTCAAAGCGGCAATCACCTTTTATAAGACAAAAGTGGTCCCAGCCCTCACTCACGGTGTGGAAGCCATGCCAAACATCCTGGAAAACATCTGGCCCAAACTGGAAGGCTTTCTTTGGAGAAAGTTACTCCGCCTTCCAGCCTCCACTCCAATGGCCCTGATAAGAAGAGAGCTCATCAGTCTTACCACGCTTAAAGGTACGGTGTCTCTCAACAGTCTGATGCTTTACAGGAAAATAAGATTGTCCAAAGAAAAAAATCTATACACTCATCCATGAAGAAATGGAGAAAGGCACAAACAAAATGCTCCAAGCATGGACTAACAAAAACCAGACAATTCTGGAAGAGATAGGAAGCACAGAAGCAGAACTCCTTACCAATCCAACAAAGACTGCAAAAAAATTCAAAGAAACAGATTGGTGTGATACATAGTCGAAAGTGCTGAGCTATAAGTCTGTAGCTCATTTACCTCCCTTTGCGCAAAAAATAAATGAGCCCATCAGTTACCTACTGAAACTTCCAAACAAGAAAATTTGCTCAACTTTTCTGAGAGCAAGACTAAACATCCTGAAAACAAACGAGGTACTAAGAATCCGTGGTAAAACAGAGACCAATTCTTGCTGCTTTTGTGCGATGCCGGACACAATGGAAAGCTTGAAACATCCGATTCTCGATTGCTCAGGTATAACCGCCAACAGAGAAATCCATCTTGGCCATCTATATTCAAAATTCTCAAGGTTGGACGAACACTACTGGTGGACGTTCTTGATGAATGGGCTAATTCTAAGACCAGTCATCGCAATGGGAAATTTCCTGCATAGCCTTAAGCTGGATTCCCTTTCTTAGAAGGCGAAATACTAAAGGATTTAGCCCTCGCAAGCCAACCCAAAGAAAAAAGCTAACGAGGAAACGTGTTCTTTTGTAAAAACTGTCGGCACAGTTAAAACAAATAAACAATAAAAAAACAAAAAAAAACTGTGCAAGAAGCATTGACCAGAATGTTGTAAAAATGTGAGAACAGGCAAACAGAAACAGATATAAAGATTAAATAAAAATAAACACTTTATACATATACGCTGGAAGACTGAATCCCCTGCCCAGTTTCATATTGCTTAACACCCACCCCCCCACCTTCACTATCACGAAAAAAGTAGTGGATTAAGCGGTACTTTCAGGATTGCACATGCCACATCCTGGGTGGCTATGTGGATGTAGGCGGATGGAGAAATCGTAGATACTTTCATTGAACTTTGTAGTGGACGTGCTTTGGAATGTCACGTCATTTGTACTGTAAATGTGTAACGGTACATTTCAATTGTTGCACAGCAGTGACAGTGTTCGATGATGGCGGCTTTAATGCGATTGGTGGATGCGTGTTTGCCTATTTACCAGTAACCCAATGAAGTAGAGCTGCAGAGAAGATAGTGCAAAGGGAAGAAGGACTGTTTCCAGTTTTACAGGGGTGCGGCCCACGCGCTACTTTGGGAGGTGCACGTGCCAAAATCTGCCCTTTACACAACCTTGCCCAACTGCCATGGCAGTGTGGGGATTAGCCAATCAGTTAGTGTGGGTGTGGTTAACAGGAAGGGGAGGTGAAATGGTTGCACATTATACTCTGCGTACTGAGAGTGGCTGACATGGAAAAACATATTGTGCGTACTTGGGGACCCGCACGTGCCACATTCGACACTCCTCACCATGCTGGTCTATGGAAATGGGATTGTAGCGATTGTCCTATCATGTGCTGCTCAGGGTGTGCGTCAGAGGAAAGTGTGTCAATAGGAAGAAGGACTCTTCCTGCTTTACTGGGGCAAGGCCCTGGCAGTACTTGGAGAAAGGCCTGTGCCACATTCTGCGTTTGTGAGCATGCTGGCCAATAGAAATGGGACTATGGCCTTTGGCCAATCAGGTGCTTTGGGTGTGCGTCACAGGAAAGGGAGGCATTCACTTTCCCTATTACTTTGTGTACTGCGGCTGGCAAACATGGCAAGACAGTTTTCGTCATGGGTGATGGCTTTGTGGAGGATCTGTGCTTGTATGCCCTCCAAGAAGACATGTCTGGCAATTTCGGTTTGGAGGGAGTGGACACTTTGTGGAGTAGTGTCAGATTGTGCTGTTTTGGTGGACTGCTTCTAGAATATCGACGCGTGGCCTCTTCCTCAACTGTACATGAAGGGATTGTGCTCTTTGGAGCCTTCTTTATGGGTTACATGCCTTGTTCCCGTGTGTTCCGTCAACTGAAGATTATGATGAAAGCAGTGCAGTGCTTTTTTCCTACTGCCAAGGTGCTTTTCTCATGTATACCCCTGAGAATAGTGTGGAAGTATTGCAATGATTCCTGTCGCCAGCCAGAGGCTGGAAGGGGTCTCATCAACAAAAGCTTGTGTGACTTCTTAAGTGCTACTGGGATGTTCTACTGTGAGAATAAGAACATTGGTTCACAAAAAATGGCATGCCTTTGTCGTACAGTGGCAATGAAGTGTTGTTTCACAAACTACACACTGCACTGAATAGCCTATTGTAAGAATGTGAGCTAATGTTCAAAACACACATTTACGTATAAAAACAGTAAAAACAGTGTTTCTAGGGAAGCACCTTTAAAAAAAACCTCTAAAAAAGACCCCAAAGGTTCTTTTCAGACCCAGTACAACTAACGTCGTCTGCTCCCCTGGTTCTAAGTGATTGCCCCATTCCCGTGTGCGCCCACGTGTTACATACACCCCTTTTGCAGATGACGCTCATCGAAATGGGCCTGCAGACACTACGGGATTGGGTAACAAAGTTTGTGGGTGTGTACAGACAGACTGTGCTACATGGTGTATTTGTGGACAGAAATGCAGAGGGTGCGGCTATGGCTGTATGTTTCACGAGGCACAGCATGCTTGTTTTAGGCGGTTGCGACATACATTGACTGAAAGTTAATGGAAAACACTGTGCAGTGGCTGCCCACCTGGAGTTATATGTTTTCTTCAACTGCACGAACGGCAGGTGACCTATTGATACTTTCAGTCACACTGCTGAGTGCACACACACTGTATCTGTTTAACAGGTCGTTGAAAGGCAAGCATCAGATAAATCAAAGTTATGCAACATTTACCACACCCACGTGACATTGCAGGTTGCTGTTCCCTGTTTACCAGTCGCCGTTATACAGTTAGGAGTACTTTAGCCACACATTGGTAGGTTTGCAGAGCCACCCAGGAAGTCGGCAGCAGTACTTTAAATGCGGTAGCCTACTGCATGAATCCGTAGGGCTAGCGGCAGGGGCGGTGTTACTAGCATACAGTGGATGAACTATGCATGGGTCTAGGTGTGGAACGGAAGCACGTGCCCTTCCCCAACTACTTACAAGTACATTCGAAGGTGCGGACATGCGTCCACTAATGGAGTCCTACGGATAGCTGCAGTGTGATTGCACATACGACAACTAGGTGCAGTGTCCCTAGGAAACATCCATATTGCTCATCTGTAGTTATCTCAGCCAGTAGTGTGCGGTACAGATTTATCATGCACTGTTAACAGAAAAAGAGAGCCTCCTGACACACTAAACAACATTTACTATGTACATCTGTAATTGGTACGATACACCAACTGCATTCGGAAGAGTAAGGGGTAGCGCAAATGGATTCATGCACCAGACAATTTTCCCTTTCCACACTTTTATCATGAGGATAGGCAAGGAATCAGTAACAAACCGTTATTAACGGTACGTTATGATTATGTTGCTGTACAAAATACCTATCCTCTTTACAGAAAACAGTATGCTAAAGCAATGTTCTGCTTACAGTACCCTATTAAACCTATTAAATTCACTAACAAAAGTTTTTTTTAGTGATATAGATATATACACAATTACATATCTCTTAATGAAAGTGTACCTGGAATTGATTTCTATGGTCACCATTCACTATAAATGCTATCCATAGACCACTATTACAGAATGTGCTGTGATGTTTCTCCAAAAAACTGTTCTGTAATAATAAAACACACAATCCACATATCCTGTAATTTGACAAAGCTTAGCAGAAAACAGCCACTTATACAAATACACGGGTAGTAATCTTACCTGAGTCTCTTGAAAAAAAGCAGGTAAAGAATGGTCTTAAATTATAGGGAGGTTAACTTTGCCCCAATCTTCCCATATCTGAGTGGTAGTAGTGAACCATTACTTCACTGTTCTATAATCACATGGTCAAATGATATGCCTTAAAACCTCAATATTATGGCGTATCACATCATTACAAATCTATCTGCTCTGGACAACTTACTTGATTCGACTTGTTGCTGAAGCAGTATAGGGAAGCGTCATCAGCGGTATGTTGATACAAGGTTAACGTTCCCATATATTCCTACAAAAATGTAGTAAATGGGAATCAATATCCCTAATATAGAGATATTGTGGGTATATAGTCTCCGGAATGGGAATAAGGTGTCCCCATATGCTTTCTTACCTCTGGGCTGCTGAAAGACAGTCTGCACTGCTGTCTTGTAAGCGGATTCAATTCAACACTACAGCTAAGTCAACGCCTAGTCTATAATACTGAATGAAAACCCTTATTGATATATCTTTATGTCCAGTTCATGCGTTCTGGATGACTACCCCTATATAACACCCCTCTGTTGGAATCCCCCTGACCCCACTGAGCCAAGAAGTAGTTCTGTTTTGCAAGTTAAAAGGTTTATTTGAGACTTAAACAATAGATATATATATCAAACTTTATAATAAATTAATAATTGAATAGCACACTTAATCTAATATGATAAAGATTAACAACGGAGAATCTGGCACCAACACGCTTCTCTATAATCAATAAGGAGTTGACATGAAATGGATAAGATAGCACACAGGTGAATAGGAACAAAAGAAGAAGGTGGTACAGAATGCTTTATGTAAGCTCAGGTGGATGCAATATTCAATGAATGCAATACAGAAAATACTCAATATGATTTCAACCAAACAATGTAATCACTTTTCTCTGGCTATTCACTCCCCCCCTCTTTATGCAATGCAAGGAAATGGGAGGAAAGCACACAGTTCTCAGAAATGCAATCAATGTAATTCAGTTCAATCCCCCCCAAGCACTCTTAAAGAAAACAGATAGGAGTTTTGAAAACACAGGCCCAAATGCTTTTATATGTGCTAACAATGGATGAGAAATATGCTGGAAATGCTTTTAATTTCCTTTCAGAGGTTTAGGGTGAGTGGTATCTAGTTAATATTAGCTCAGGCTCACTCTAGCAGTGATGCAGGGATAGTTTTTATGAGGCAAACGATTTTTTTTCAGAGGAAAGCAAAAGCAGCTATCTTTTTGCAAGTGGAGAAATTTTCAAATCGTGGCAAAATTCGCGGGTGCGTTTTTCATTATTGCGGCAAAACTATAGGGGGTAGGAATGCGGTTCTAGATTCGTAGAAAAGCCACGATTCTCAGCTTTCAGGGGAAAGTTACTGCAAGTCTCTATCACAAACGGTCACGGAGATATGAGCGATTAAATAAAGGTCGTTTTTCAGATTTGAAATTTTAAAGTTCAAAAAGACAAGTGCAGCTTGCAACTAGAAACTGACAAGTGACAGCTTTGCAAATGACAGGTGACAGTTAGGAGACAGTTCTACTTAGATTAAGCTAGATTGAATCATATTATTTTAACTAGGAGATTGGTTCTGCACAGTTTTCTAGGTACTCACACTATATTCTTGAGTGAAATGGGCCTCGCCATGGATCTGGTCAGGTTTTAGACGGGACTCTGGTCTCTGCACTTCACAGTGATCTGGGTCTGCTCTCTCTCTGGATTCTGAAGATTGAGGGATTTAAAGTCTGGATCTTTCTGCACAGCTTTCTCTGGAGATTGATGGAGGTAAAGTATGGATTTTCCCGGCAGAGCTTCCAGCTGCAAATGGATTTGAAAAGTCCCGATCTGTCCTGTCTGTCTGCTTTTATGTGTTTTCAAAATGGGTGTGTGTGAGCAGCATCACTAGCCAGCCCCTCTCCACTTACCATTGGCCCAATTCTCCCCTCTCCCATGATTGGGGAAAGAACTGTGAGTCAGAGCGATGTCATTTTATGGCTTGCAGAGAGGACACTCCCCTGTCAAATTGCACATAATCTATATTTGATAAAAAAAACATATTTGCAGAGGTACATATTGTTTTAAAATCATATGCACCCATCATGCATTACAGGAGGTATCCGCTGTTCAAACTCTGCTCTTCCTGGGAGCTTGCATTCAGAAATGGCAATATTTTGCACTTTTAACTGATTTTGCAATTCTGGACATTGACCCAAATTTACACACATGTGCGCAAGGAGTAGGGACATTAATTGATAAAGTTTCAGATTTTTAACATGCATACATTTAGAGTAATATCCACTTTTCCGCTAAAACCCCCCTGAACATACCACCGGTTCTAAAAACCTCTTAAACTGTGGGCAGAAAAATCACAAGAACTATGGTATCATTTATAAAATTTTCACATGTCCGCTCTATGAATGATCCATCTTTTTAAAGTTATGTTCTGGCTCCAAAGGGGTGTGGTTTACCCTCAGCACAAGGTTGAATTTCTGGTTTTTCCAGTTCTGCCAAGCCAGCTTGCTCTCACAGGCAGTGCTCCTCCCCTTTCCTTCAGGAGGAAGCCACTTTTTACGACCATTTATGACTCCTGCCATAAACCATCTGCCTGGGTGAAGGGGGTTACATTGTTCAGAGCTCCTGTATTCTGTAGGGGGCTCCCCTTAATTCAATTATCAGAGAGATGGTATATCCTTAGTGTGGCCAGCAAAAGGCAGATAGGCCTGGGAACACAGTTGTGACTCAAGTTTCACTCCTGATGGGGGTAGCTGTCAAGCAAAATCAAGTTCCTTAAGCCAGACTTTCAGCTAACTGTCATTTTTTTTTTTTTGCTTTTTAAATTAACTTGCAATTTTACACATGCAGCTAGAATGCTGATTCTAAGTGCAAAACTATGACATTTCAACAGTTACAAAGGCATGTGACACCAAACATAGGTCACTCATTTAATCTAAACATTTTCGATTTTAGTGTCTTTAAATCCAGTGCAATTTAAACTGCTGACTCCATAGCAGTTTTGTTATAAGCATTGTTTTGGGCTCTTCATTTCCCAGATTTTGTAGGCACACAACACTCCATTCTACCAAATGTCTGCTGGTGTCCAGTGAGTTTTTAGATGTGTTGCAATGTTTAAAATAGACATTTTGAGCCTGCCTTCAGAGAAACACAGGGTGGTTTTAAAGCGCTTTGAAGGTAACCGGCGCTACTGTTTTTCCTTTGGCAACCCATTTCCCTCATGGCAACCCGGCCTATCATTCTCGCACTGGTGGGTGGCAAGTGAGGCAACCATTTTGGTGTGCGCACAAACTGCGCAGCTTTCCTGGATTTCGGCGCACATGTGGGTTTTCCGCCATCTTGAATTTTCTAAGCCCACAGCACCAAATGTTGTAGCATGATAGCTTAAACGTGGGTCAGGACACCCAACAAGCCCCCCCACGCGACTGCACTTTGAATTTGAGTCGATGGGGAGTCGGGTGCACAAGGGTTTTGACCCACGCACCGGTCTGTCCGCATAATCTTCTTCCAATTCTGCAAATGGCACAGCTCAGCATCTTCTTCTCCATCCGGTACTGATCGATCGGTTCTCCTCGCCGGTCCTGATGGGAGTATTGGGCGGTACACAGGGCCCATCGCGTCTCTGCTCCCGGTCTCCGGATCGTCCTCCTTGGCCCGTCTCCAGGTTTTCTTTCTCCTAGGACGACAAAGGAAGAGCGGCAATACCTACTCATAGACGTTTTTCCACCACTGTTGAGATAGTGGGGCAGCATATGCATTTCATCAACACGAAACATTACATTCTTATTTTGAAAAAAAAAAACAGTATAACTGAGAGACAGTTTCATGCAAATCACAATATTTTAGAGACTAGATGTGGTATGTTTTATGATTGGAACTGAATTAGTCCGAGACAGTACCCGCTAGGATTCCAGAGGATTCCTCCAGTTGTTGCAGAGCGTAACTGGGATGGCAACACTTCAACTGGTTTATGTGGACCCACTTGTCTTCCCCCTCTGCCAAATGACCTTTGGGGATGTGGATTTTGTAGGCCACAGGGGAGATCTTGTCGATGATCTCAAAGGGTCCCTTCCATGTAGGCAAAAATTTGCGCTGCTTGGCCTGGTTCCTTTGGAAGTTGTATAGATAGACCCGGTCTCCCACCTGATATTCCTTCCTGGAAGTTTTCAGGTCATAATGGGTCTTCATGCTATCAGCTGATCTTTCTAGATTCCGCTGAGCGTAAGCAAAAGCATGTTGAAGGCGTTTCCTTAAATTCTCCACATACTCATGAGTAGTGGAGGCATTTATCAGTGTCTGCTCTTGGGTCCTGTAGAGCAAATGCTGCGGAAGCACCATCTTGCGCCCAGTCATCAACTCAAATGGTGACATTTTGGTTGCAGATGAAGGGGTAGATCTGATGGCCATTAGGACCAGAGGTAATCGGATATCCCAACTTGGCCCAGAATCTGCCACAAACTTTTTTAAGATGCTCGCAATGGTTCGGTTATATCTCTCTACTGCCCCAGAAGAAGCTGGTCTATAAGCAATATGCAGCTTTCTCTTGACCCCCAGTATCTCCCACATCTTTGTCATTACTTCACTGGTGAAGTGGCTACCCCTGTCTGACTCAATCCTTTGAGGTAGACCAAAACGGGAAAAGATGTGGTTAATCATCAAGGCAGCTGCCGTTTCTGCCTTGCAATTTGGGGCTGGGAGACATTCCACCCACTTGGTAAACAAGCATGTCACAGTCAACATGTACTTATTCCCCCTAGCCGAGCGAATCACAGGGCCTACAAAGTCGATTTGTAAATCTGACCATGGCCTCTTTTGGAGAGGCGCGCGGTGCGTGAGGGATGATGGCTGAAATTGTGCACACACAAGACACCCCTTCAAGTATTGGTCGAGGTCCTGCCCCATGTGTGGCCAGTATGCAACCTCTCTTAAGATTTCCAATGTTGTGTGAAACCCCCTATGACCGGCGGTGGCCGCATCATGGGCGTGACTTAACATCAGGCTTCGGAATGAGGTAGGAACCACCCACTGATCGTGGCCAGCTTTGGATTTCCTTACCAACAAACCGTCTTGGATTCGGAACATTTTTGGACATTTCATCAACACTCTTAGGTCCTCTTTCCCATTGTAATCGGTATCCGTCAGGGGAAAGTTCTCAGGGTCCTCAAGGTGCTGGTAAAATTTACCAATTATTGGATCCCCCTTCTGAGCGGCAATCAAATCAGCATCAGGGGTCTCCTTACTCCATTGTGCAATTGAAAGGTCGTTGTGAGCATTTGTCTGGGACCTAGTGATAGCAGTGACCTGGATTTCCCCCAACAGGGACTCAATCTCAATTAGATCCCCTTGGATGGCCCCGGTTTTGGCCAGCTGATCAGCTAAGTCATTTCCAGTTTTGTCTGGTCCCTCTACTTTGGAATGACCTTTGATCTTTTTCCAATAGATGGTCATCTCATTCGAGGTGACCAGATCATCAATGTTTTGGATCAACTTCCCATGTTTCAAGGGTTTGTTGTTAGCACATAACATGCCTCTGGTTTTCCAATTAACCAGGTGCTCCACGAACCCGTTCCGTACATAATCCGAATCTGTGATTATGACCAGTTCGCGGAGTTGATGCTGGACAGCAGTGAGGATGGCCTGATGCACAGCCATCAATTCTGCCACCTGACTACTTCGGGGACCAATTTTGTATCCAGCGGAGGGTTCTGGGAACTCATTCACCCATGCATTCCCTACGCCGGCCACCAGTTCTTTCTCCGGGTTGTTGTCAACATGGTAAGAGCATCCATCCACATAGACAGTGGGCATTCCCTCACACTTGTCCTCTTTTAACTTTCACTTCCAGGGAGAATTGTCGGGTCCTTTCTGGGATGGTGACTTCCTCTTTGATCTGAATCTCAACTGCATAAGGTAGCAATTGAGCTGACCTAAATGCTTTTTCTGGATCATCAAAGCCCATGGGATTATCCGCTAATCGGGACCAAGCTTTGAAGTTTATTAGGTCCAAACTAATGGCAAAGCGATTGAGAATGTCACTGCCTAAGTAAAAGGCGGCAGGGACGTCTCGCACGACCCAACAATTATGGACAATGCTCTTGTTGCCAATGGAGATTTTGAGCATACACCTGCTTGGCAGGAGATGTTTGGAATTAGGTGCTTCCAGGTCCATTTCCCATTTGTCTATCAGTTTGAAGGTGGGAATGGCTGGATCTTTTGGGAGTTGGCGGAACATGGCTTCGCTGATGAAGCTCTTACCGTTGTTCACACACACTCGAGCGAGAACAGAGTCCTTCCCATCATTTAACTGGACAGGGATGAACAACTGCTCTCCAATTTGCTGAATATCAGCTAGGCTCTGAGCTGATTTCACATCTTTCTGGACTATAGGAGTCGAAGTTTCTGATTGTGGATTAGTATAGAATCTCAGAGTTTTTCCTTCCAGCGTGGAATACCACCTTAAACTGGAAGGAAGGTTGATTTTCAGAAACAGAGAGGACCCCCCATCACCAGTCTGTTGTCCTACTGCTATTACTGTCACGTCTGGAATTTGGCTATTCTGGAAGTGAAATTCTACTTGGTCAGGTTTTTGTTCAACCATGTGGCAGGTGCCGTTTAAACTAACATGGTTGACACTCTGTTTTAATTTTATTGGTCGGCTAGTCTGGGTCCAGAGGACCTTGTTTACACAATCTATTAGGGGTGACAACCTTCTCAGGAGGTCATTCCCCAGTAAACAAGGGGTGCCCTCTGGAGTCACAACTATGACCGGGTGTTTCAACTTGTGTCGCCCAATTTTAATGTCCAAGTCTGCCGTCCCCTCGACGGGAATTTCCTTCCCGTCAAAGTTCTGCAGTTGTCCAGGAAGGGAGGTGAGAGGAATTTGGTAATTCTCTCCCCTTCCTGCATTCAGTTCGTCAAAGGCCCTTCTGGAGAGAAGGGTAGCTTGAGATCCCGTGTCCACCAGCGCTGAAATTGTACCCTGCCCCTGTACTTGTACCGGGGCATAGTATCTTCCCTCCTTCTCCTCAAGGGGGCACAGATAATGCACATTTTTGGACAACTGGTGGGCTAACTTTCTGGTTTTGGACATCGCTAGCCAAGATATTTGGGCAGAATTCTGTGGAGAGCCTTGTGAATCTGAAAGAAAAAGTTGGCAACTGGAGATCAGAGCCATTTTGGGTTCCCCTGGCTCCGGTTCTGGGCCGCCCCCCCCTTTTTGGAGGCAGTCACCAGGATGGGTTTGAACCAGGGGATTTTCTTGCTGTTGGTTCTGGGATGAGATAGTGGGCGGCGGTGGCTCAGTCTCCACATCTCCCCAGTCTGGATTTGCATCCCTAGGGACCCATTTTTCTTTGGGAGGAGTTCCCCCCTCTCTGAAGGAGAAGATCCTTTTCCCAGGATCCTCTGAGGATCCCTCTCCCTCAAATTGGAAGACCTGTACCTCCTCCTCAAACTGAGTCTGTTTGGGTCTTTTGTTTCTCCTACCCCCCCTCTGCCCCTTAGGAGGCAGACTTTCAGGGGCAAGAGATTTTGTTTCCGGTTCCTGGGTTTCCAGGGGCTGTTTACAAGTGAGGAAGGAAGCTTCCTCCAAGGCTTTACACCCCCCTTCCCTTTGTGCCTCCTCCCTGGGAACCGGTGAGTTATCGGGGTGCTGCCCCCGTCATTGTTCTGGGGCACCAGGTCCAGAGTTGGGTGCGTTCTGCGCCGGCATGCCGATCTGAGGGTTCTGCTGAGCCCTCAGTATGTGACCCAGATCCCGCGCCATGTTTTGAACCTGGCGCTCTAACTGGGAAACCCGCTCAGGCTGATACGGGGCCCTGTTTTCTCCCCTGGGCTGATCCCGGGAAGGGTAGCTGTCCCTCCTCTGGTAATACCCCGGGTTGGGAAGATTTGGGTACCCCTCCACCCTTGGCCTCCCCTCTCCCGGATTAGGTTGTCTGGGCTCAGGGAATTGGGGAAAGAAGGATGGATGATTTTGGGGTTGGAAATTGGGTGGATACCTGGGGAAAAAGTTCTGCCCAGGATTTGGAGAATTTCTGCCCTCCTGTGGGAAGTTGGGAGGGAAGTTCCCTGGGTTAGGTGCTTGGCTGGATCCCCCCCCTTGGGCTGGAGGAGTCCACACATAACCCAGGATGGGTCGATTTCCCTTGTAACGGGGACTTACATAATCAGGAGAGCGAGGGACCCCATTTGTGGGGCTGCCTCCCTGGCTCCCTGTCTGTGACTGGCCCGAGGACCTTCTGGGCCTAGCATTATTAGGTGCAGGTAGGTTTTTAGGCCCCCCCATCTCCAACTCTAAAACGGGGGTGACCTTTACCTCTGCCACCTTGGCAGCAGCAGGGGTGCTGTTGGCTTTGGGGTTTTTCTGGGCATTACTTTTGCTATCTATCGGTTTCTGCACCTCATAGATCTGGGTAGCCTGTTCAATGACCCAGTCTAAAGATCTTTTCTCGTGAAAATCCCTCACGAGCTGGGTCATGATATATTTGGGCAAGGCATGGAAAAACGTAATAATAAATTCTCTGCTATCCGTGCGCACCCTTCTTGTGGTATGTGCAAAAGCACGCTTTAACTCCTGCACAAATTCTTGTGGGGCCTGATCCTCCCCACATTGCAAATTGTAGGCTGCCTTGCGAGCCTCTTGAGGATTTCTGTGAACAGAAAAATGTTTCAAGATGGCCGCCTTATAGGTGGACCATCTTAAATGATTTTGGTCCTCCAGCCCCGCAAAGAAACTGGAGTATTCCGGGGAGAAGGTCCACTTTACATATTGAATACAGCTTTGGCTGTCCTTCAAATGGAAAGTGTCCATCATTTGTTCAAACAACTCTAAGTGCTCCCAAACAGAATACTTAGCGTTCTTATGGTAAGGCGTGATGACGCTCCTGATCGCCTTAATCTGCTTCAAGGGGTCCTTAAGCAAGGCCCTTTTTGCCTTATTGGCCTTTTTGGTTCGGGTAACCCTTGTCCATTCGTCCTCGGACTCAGAGGCACTGCTCCCAGAGGTTCCCGTCTGTTCTTCCAGGTTTTCCCGGATTCTGCGAGCCTGGGAATGGCTGGCAGACTGTGGGGACCTGGTCTCCTGTGTCCTGCGCAGTTCAGAGGAGTCTTCAGATTCCTCCTTGCTGCCAGGATTTGATGGGTACCCCCTCCACTGACCTAACTGGGCAGAGGTTTTCAGGATGCCCTTAATGGGCCTACTCTCCTGGGGTTCCCCATTGAACTGTACTGTACTTGGGTGCCCATACCCGGATGCCCACCCCTCCATTCCTGAGTGGTACTGGCCTATGAGCCCCATACTCTTAGCTGGATAGTAATCTGCCATCCCTGTGGCCCTGTGCTCATGTGCGCCAGGGGACATGGGGGTGGTAGAGTCCAGGGACTGGGGGAGATGAAGGCCCCTGGTGTTAGGGCTCCTGCGGTTATGGTCAGGAATCTCTCTTTCCCAGCGGACCTCATCTCTATCCGCCCCTGCTCCCTGTTGCAATGCAAGAGCCTGCATTTGTGCTTTCAGTTCCTCTGTTAAGGCCTTACTCGACTCTATCAGTTTCTCCTGCATCGCTACCTGTTGCTGGAGCCTCTCATTGTGCTGGCAGAGAGCCTCATTTTCCCTCCGTGCTTCCTGGTTGGTCCTGGAGAACTGGGCCAGTCTTTGCTGCAGGAGGGTTACCTCCTGAGCTGTGTCCCTATTGGCCTGCTCCTTTCTTGCTAGAGCATCCTCCACCCTCCTGGTGTGCTCTAGCAAGTTCTGGTGTTCTTTTTGGAGGTCACCCAGTCCCTGGTGGGCCAGGTGATTTTCTTCCATTTTTCTTTTTAAGTGGCAGACTTCCTGGCCTAAGGTGTCCCTTTCCTGACTAAGAGTCTGCATCTGTACCGTCAGGTCGTCCCTTTGCCTTTGGAAGGCACCAGCTTTTTGGCGCTCCTCATCAAACTCTGCCTGGGTATCCAGGTCTTTCAAAATCAGTTTATTGCTCTCTGCCTTCTCCCTATCTAGGTGGCTTTGCAGGGTGACTACCTGCTCAGCACATGCCCTATTGAAGTCTAGCTGTTGCTCCAGCTTTTTCTGGCTTTGCAGTAGGGAGTCCAAACCTTCTTGGTGTTCCTTCTGCAAGGCCAGAAATCTGGTATCCTGTTCTGACTTTTCCTTTTGCAGCACATCCATATCCTCTTTTATTTTAGTGATGTACTGTCTGGTCTCATTTTCTGACTCCTGGCTTCTGTGCAGCCTTTGCTCAGAAGAGTCCAGATCAGATTGGGCCTTCTCTAACGCCATCTGTTGCCTTTTTGCCAGATCATGGCCTTCAGCACATTTATTCTGTATGGCTCCCATATATAAATATAAATATGCCGCTATCCTAACGATCTTGTCGTGTTCATCTTTGGCCTTAGGAGCCATATATAGTTCACTCAGGGCCACATGTAATGGACCCTGATCTCTCCATAAGTCTGACCCTGTTTCAGTGACCTGTCGCGTGATGGCCTGCAACCAGGCATCCTGGCCCTGCTCAGCCCATTCACCTCTCACAAATAGTTTATGTAAGAAGTGCTCTCTGGCTATTTTCATATCTACCAAGGTCGTCATTCTAGAGATTGGTCTCTGTCCTGACTTACAGAAGTTTGTATTTTATTTTTGCAGAACAGAACTTTTCTTGGAGTGTCCCTTTTGAGGAATGCTTCACAGCGTAATGCAGCGTGGTGATCCGACTGGATATGTGTATCTGGTCAGCTGGCACGCTGTATTAAGCTGCACAAGTGGTATTCTAACCCAAACGTCCGGCCCGAGCCCCCAATTTGTAAGAGGATTCAATTCAACACTACAGCTAAGTCAACGCCTAGTCTATAATACTGAATGAAAACCCTTATTGATATATCTTTATGTCCAGTTCATGCGTTCTGGATGACTACCCCTATATAACACCCCTCTGTTGGAATCCCCCTGACCCCACTGAGCCAAGAAGTAGTTCTGTTTTGCAAGTTAAAAGGTTTATTTGAGACTTAAACAATAGATATATATATCAAACTTTATAATAAATTAATAATTGAATAGCACACTTAATCTAATATGATAAAGATTAACAACGGAGAATCTGGCACCAACACGCTTCTCTATAATCAATAAGGAGTTGACATGAAATGGATAAGATAGCACACAGGTGAATAGGAACAAAAGAAGAAGGTGGTACAGAATGCTTTATGTAAGCTCAGGTGGATGCAATATTCAATGAATGCAATACAGAAAATACTCAATATGATTTCAACCAAACAATGTAATCACTTTTCTCTGGCTATTCACTCCCCCCCTCTTTATGCAATGCAAGGAAATGGGAGGAAAGCACACAGTTCTCAGAAATGCAATCAATGTAATTCAGTTCAATCCCCCCCAAGCACTCTTAAAGAAAACAGATAGGAGTTTTGAAAACACAGGCCCAAATGCTTTTATATGTGCTAGCAATGGATGAGAAATATGCTGGAAATGCTTTTAATTCCCTTTCAGAGGTTCAGGGTGAGTGGTATCTAGTTAATATTAGCTCAGGCTCACTCTAGCAGTGATGCAGGGATAGTTTTTATGAGGCAAACGATTTTTTTTCAGAGGAAAGCAAAAGCAGCTATCTTTTTACAAGTGGAGCAATTTTCAAATCGCGGCAAAATTCGCGGGTGCGTTTTTCACGATTGCGGCAAAACTATAGGGGGTAGGAATGTGGTTCTAGATTCGTAGAAAAGCCACGATTCTCAGCTTTCAGGGGAAAGTTACTGCAAGTCTCTATCACAAACGGTCACGGAGATATGAGCGATTAAATAAAGGTCGTTTTTCAGATTTGAAATTTTAAAGTTCAAAAAGACAAGTGCAGCTTGCAACTAGAAACTGACAAGTGACAGCTTTGCAAATGACAGGTGACAGTTAGGAGACAGTTCTACTTAGATTAAGCTAGATTGAATCATATTATTTTAACTAGGAGATTGGTTCTGCACAGTTTTCTAGGTACTCACACTATATTCTTGAGTGAAATGAGCCTCGCCATGGATCTGGTCAGGTTTTAGACGGGACTCTGGTCTCTGCACTTCACAGTGATCTGGGTCTGCTCTCTCTCTGGATTCTGAAGATTGAGGGATTTAAAGTCTGGATCTTTCTGCACAGCTTTCTCTGGAGATTGATGGAGGTAAAGTATGGATTTTCCCGGCAGAGCTTCCAGCTGCAAATGGATTTGAAAAGTCCTGATCTGTCCTGTCTGTCTGCTTTTATGTGTTTTCAAAATGGGTGTGTGTGAGCAGCATCACTAGCCAGCCCCTCTCCACTTGCCATTGGCCCAATTCTCCCCTCTCCCATGATTGGGGAAAGAACTGTGAGTCAGAGCGATGTCATTTTATGGCTTGCAGAGAGGACACTCCCCTGTCAAATTGCACATAATCTATATTTGATAAAAAAAACATATTTGCAGAGGTACATATTGTTTTAAAATCATATGCACCCATCATGCATTACAGGAGGTATCCGCTGTTCAAACTCTGCTCTTCCTGGGAGCTTGCATTCAGAAATGGCAATATTTTGCACTTTTAACTGATTTTGCAATTCCGGACATTGACCCAAATTTACACACATGTGCGCAAGGAGTAGGGACATTAATTGATGAAGTTTCAGATTTTTAACATGCATACATTTAGAGTAATATCCACTTTTCCGCTAAAACCCCCCTGAACATACCACCGGTTCTAAAAACCTCTTAAACTGTGGGCAGAAAAATCACAAGAATTATGGTATCATTTATAAAATTTTCACATGTCCGCTCTATGAATGATCCATCTTTTTAAAGTTATGTTCTGGCTCCAAAGGGGTGTGGTTTACCCTCAGCACAAGGTTGAATTTCTGTTTTTTCCAGTTCTGCCAAGCCAGCTTGCTCTCACAGGCAGTGCTCCTCCCCTTTCCTTCAGGAGGAAGCCACTTTTTACGACCATTTACGACTCCTGCCATAAACCATCTGCCTGGGTGAAGGGGGTTACATTGTTCAGAGCTCCTGTATTCTGTAGGGGGCTCCCCTTAATTCAATTATCAGAGAGATGGTATATCCTTAGTGTGGCCAGCAAAAGGCAGATAGGCCTGTGAACACAGTTGTGACTCAAGTTTCACTCCTGATGGGGGTAGCTGTCAAGCAAAATCAAGTTCCTTAAGCCAGACTTTCAGCTAACTGTCATGTTTTTTTTTTTTTGCTTTTTAAATTAACTTGCAATTTTACACATGCAGCTAGAATGCTGATTCTAAGTGCAAAACTATGACATTTCAACAGTTACAAAGGCATGTGACACCAAACATAGGTCACTCATTTAATCTAAACATTTTCGATTTTAGTGTCTTTAAATCCAGTGCAACTTAAACTGCTGACTCCATAGCAGTTTTGTTATAAGCATTGTTTTGGGCTCTTCATTTCCCAGATTTTGTAGGCACACAACACTCCATTCTACCAAATGACTGCTGGTGTCCAGTGAGTTTTTAGATGTGTTGCAATGTTTAAAATAGACATTTTGAGCCTGCCTTCAGAGAAACACAGGGTGGTTTTAAAGCGCTTTGAAGCTAACCGGCGCTACTGTTTTTCCTTTGGCAACCCATTTCCCTCATGGCAACCCGGCCTATCATTCTCGCACTGGTGGGTGGCAAGTGAGGCAACCATTTTGGTGTGCGCACAAACTGCGCAGCTTTCCTGGATTTCGGCGCACATGTGGGTTTTCCGCCATCTTGAATTTTCTAAGCCCACAGCACCAAATGTTGTAGCATGATAGCTTAAACGTGGGTCAGGACACCCAACAGTCTCCTGTTTGTCTCTGGATTCGCCTGCAAATTCAAAATGGCCACCATTATGAATATGGCGCAGGCCGTGCAATGACATCATTATGCGGCCGAGTGGCGTGCCGAAAAGTAAACAAAACAAAAAATTGCCTGGCCTAATTGTGGCTCTACAACTAGAGTCTATCGAGTCGAGGGAGATACCCCACATACCCAGTAGCCCTGATCATAGTGTTAGACCTCATTGTACTCATGGAGTATAGGTCTCACACCGTTGTTTAGACGATGCTGGTCAAATATAAGTCCCAGGATGGCAGACTCCAACAGTGAGTCAACACCAAGTTATTGCACGGGTAAAGATACCCTTTGAACAGGGTTCCAGATGAAAGACCGCTCTGTCACAGGTCTCCTATTGCACAATACAAAGCCACTAGAGGTATCCAATTCCTTTACTTAATGAATGTTACTGAGAGTTGTGCAAACACTCTCCTGTCACAAGGTTATGACTACTCTGGTAAGATTGCAATTAGTAGCCCACAAGGGCTATGTTTAGAACGTATAGATGTAAAGGACACTGAGGGATGGGTATACTGTTGGAAAATGACATATCATGATGACAGCTATTTGCCTGTGAATCGACATCCCATAATTAGACTAATTCATAAATCACTCACTATACATGAATATAATTGCAATCTAACACAGTAGGTAAGTACCTGAAACACGCAAATGTTAGCTACTGGTCCAACCACAATCGCGTACATTTATGATCATGATACCGTCCATAGACCACTAAAGTTGTCAAGGTATATGATTATGAAACATTATGCCATTCAGCGTTCTCATTCAGGTCAATGATATGACTCAAGGTTCTAAAAATGAATTTTTGTTCCAAATTAAAAGGTTTGAGATTTATATCTTCCTGATTTTTGCCTTTAACTTGTTTCAGAATCGCCCACTTCAGATCCCCGAATTGGTGGCTGGATTCTGTACAATTGGCCTCATTACAACTACTCCGGTCCGGTATAACCATACCGGCACCGTTTCTGCGTCCACTAATTATGACCTGCAGACCCGGAAATAGCACCACCATAAACCACCACCGCGGAGTGTAAGCACCCGTAACCTCCGCCTGCACAGAAACCCCTCCGTTACCGCCAATACTAAACACCACGAGCATCACAAGTAGCACGGACATGGAAACACCGCCAAAAAAAGGGCGCTAAAACCGTGATCACGGTGGCGGTACCGCCGCCACTGCGAACATGACGTTAAACAGTCCCTGGTGACCTGAATCAGGCCACAGGTGCACCAAATCAGCCCAGCTGGACCCAGCAGGCCACTGGGAGCCTACAAAAGGGCCACACCCAGGCCAACTGAAAACAGAACCATGCAGGCAGCAGCTCTCAACAGGCAGCACTGCACATGATGGCAGTAATGGTGCAGAGGAGGCGGAGGCGTAGGAGGCACAGGCGGCAACCAGCTAACCCTGTACCCTTGGCAAACCCCATTGTCCAGCCGGCACCACCCCGCAGGCAGCCTGCAATACCACGCATCAGGGCCTCACCCTGGAACCCCAGGTCAGATCCACACATTATACCGGCTGGACCATCCAACAATCCTGTACATCACCGCCATGATAGAGGACGACATCAGCAGCCACATAGACACCCCCTCCGCCATCCCCCCCTCCTGAAGGTGGTGTCTGTACTGCGTTTTCTTGGCACCGGTACCTATCAACACACAGTGGGTGAGCTGCACAGCCTATCCCATCCCTGTTTCTCTAAAACCCTGGTACATGTACTGGATGCCCTGTTGCACCATGTGTCTGAACAGATTGCCCTACCCCGTACCCTTCCCCAGGTCATTGCCACCAAGTTGGCCTTCCATGCCATTGCAGGCATGCCAAATTGCATAGGTGCAGTCGACTGCACCCACATCGATCTGACAGTGCCACGTGCAATCGAGATGGTGTTCCGCAATAGGAAACAGTACCACTCACTGAATGTACAGATGGTATGTGATGCCACACAAGTGTTAACACATTGCTGCGCACGTTTCCCGGGCTCAACACATGACTCAATGGTACTGCGGAATTCCACATTGCCACGGTACAATGAACGCTATGCTGGACAAAGCACATGGCTATTGGGTGAGTACAGCTGCCAATGCACCAGACCTGTGGAAGGGGTGTGTGTGTGTCCAGGGCAATGAGCAATGTGAGTGTGCTGCTGTGACTGCACATGCATCACCCTCCCGCCCATTAACTGAATAGACAGCACAACCCAAACATCACAAAGCAACACGACAGGTTGCCACAGTGTCCCCATACACACCCTGCCACATGTCACACACAGCCTGAACTACCGCTGGCACATACACCTGGAGCCACTGCATACCCCCACCCACAATATGCAGCACTGCCCTCCCAATGCACATGATGCCTGTACATGAGACATCCTGCATCAACCACATCATCACAGTCGACTGACTCTGCCATGTGTGCACATCACTGCACAATGCCATAATTACCAGCCAATGCCACCCGCAGGGCAAAGTACACATGCACACCAATGCGTTGGTCAATGTCCAGTTGCCAACGTCCACTACAATGACCAATGTATGGAAATCACCCACGAGTCCAACCACTGCATGCCACATTTGCATGAATGAACAATGACACAAAAATGCGCTGCATCTGATGAAGACTAGATACAACAAACACTCACATGTCCCCCACATCTACATTCCATGTAGGTGATGCTGGATATGCACTCACGCCATGGATGATGACGCCTGTACGGAGGCCAAGGAACAGGCATGAAGAGGCATACAACAGGGCACACGTCCGCACACGTGGCATTATTGAGAGGACATTTGGACTATGAAGGCCCGGTTCCACTGTTTGAGCAGATCTGGCAGATCACTGCTGTACAGCCCAGTGAAGACGGGTAAAATTACGCTTGTTTGTGCCATGCTGCACAATCTGTGCCTGCGCAGGAACATTCTGATGCCCCCAGACGCAGATGATGAAGATGGTGATGGAGACAGAGACGGGGACGGGGATGGGATGGCTCAACCTCCTTCTGGGGGTCCACTAGATGGACAACGAGCACGGGATGCACTGATTTACATTTACTTTTGAGAGACTGCACATTCACAGCATTGCATCAATATGGTGATGCCAGTGAATAAATTGTTGTACTGCAAATGAAATGATGGATGTCCACTCATGTATGTGTTTTTCAAATGATGATATATTCATGAAATCACAACAGGGATGGAGGTGCAATCGTTAGGGAAGCTGTAGACCCGTGCCCACCCACCACCCAAACGTACCCACAACCAACCAGGCCCCAATACACAAAGCCCCTAACGGACCTCCCCCACCACCCAAACGTACCCACCCCCTCACACCCTTCTAGTCCCCATGTGTCCTGCAGTGCCTGACACACATGCCATCATTTCCGTGCGCGCTTTGGCGTTTGTGCATCCTTGCCCGAGGGCCCTGTTAGCCGGCTCGAGCGCCTCCGTGGACTGGCAGAGGTGGAACTGGATGGGGTGGTAGAAGTGGATGGCACTGAAGCTGAGATTGGTGGCAAATGAGCAAGATACGCCTGATGGCCAATCAACACAGACTCAAGAATCCTTGAAGTGTTGTCATTGCCCTCCCGCACATGGCGTGCCAGGTCACTATTGTGCTGGCGAAGCGTCCAATGGACCTTGAGAGGCGACGTACAGATGCGCTGTAGCACTCCCTCTGCAGCCTGGATTCCTCAAGCTGCCTTTCCACCAGCTGGGTGAGGGTAGCCTGCTGCTCCTCCATCCGCTGCACGCAGGAATTTAGCTCAGCCATTGAGGGGGTAGGTGACCTCATAGGACTGTGGAGTGATTTGGGACTGAACTCCAGCTCATGGAACGATGACAAGTCATCCAGGTTGGGCACCTCTCCCTGTGGCCCTGTATCAGACTGCAGTGCCGAGGCACTGTTGTCGCTACATGCTGCCTCCTCTGCAGTGCAGATACTTTCTGTGGTGGGTTGTATAGGCATGATGGGTGCCCGTGGAACCTGTGTTGCATCAGGCAGCGTGGAGATGGTGGAGATGTTGGTGATGGTGGCTGGCACATGTGTGGCAGATGCTACTGGGGGCAGAGATGCAGAACTGCTGGCAGCATCCTCCTGGGCAGGGGCACTGGCTTGCACACGTGCAGGAGCTGATTGCCTGGCCTGTTGTGCGGTATCACTGTCACTTGATATGGCTGTGGGGACACAGAGGGCATGCAATTAGTTGTGTGGTAGTGCCTGATGGGTGCATCACATGCATCATACAGGTTGATCAGTTAAAAGTAGCATTTACATGCATATGCTTGTCGACGGACATGTATTGTAGTGATATGCTTCGCCATCTGGAGCATTGTGTCCTTTGGGCCATTCATGCACTGGCTGGGGAGGTTGTTAATGGGTCCTTTGGGCCACTCATGCACTGGCTGGGGGGGGAAGGTGGTTGTTAATGGGTCCTTTGGGCCACTCATGCATGGGCTGGGGGGGTTGTTAATGGGTCCTTTGGGCCACTCATGCACTGTCTGCGGGGGGTGGGTTGTTAATGGGTTCTTTGGGCCACTCATGCACTGGCTGGGGGGGGTTGTTAATGGGTTCTTTGGGCCACTCATGCACTGGCTGGGGGGGGTTGTTAATGGGTCCTTTGGGCCACTCATGCACTGGCTGGGGGGTTGTTAATGGGTCCTTTGGGCCACTCCTGGCCTCAACATGTACTCATATGGCATTCATATTTGCGCACTTATCAGCATCTGCAGTTGGGCTCACTCCTGCCTCAGCATCCCCGATCCCATGGATGCCCTCAAGGTGGAGGACACTGCTGCAGCGCTCCTCCCATGTTTGCAGCCTCAGTGGGGAAGGGGGCCCTCCACCTGTCCCACTGCTGCGTTGGCGGTGTGTGGAGATCAGGTTCTGCACCCTCAGCCTGAGGTCGTCCCACCTCTTGTGGCAGTCCTTTACGCTCCTCACAGTCACGTCCACAGTGGTGCACTTGTGTGCTGCTTCCGCCCACACATCCTTCCTGCGCTGCTGTGTAGCACGCTGTTGATCAGCATTAAACAGCATCTCAGCATGCTGCACTATGTGGTCGACCAAAACTGTTAGCTCTGCCTCACTAAAGCACTGTTTGCGTTGCCTCTGGGCTGGAATCCTGGCAGACATGCTGGTGGTCCTTTTTGGCTTCTCACAGTGTGGATTCTGCTTGTGTTGACTCTGGATGGCAATGGATTGTGCTTGGTGTCCAGTCATATTTTCAAATACAATATTTTCGAAAGTCAAAATGTCGAAAATATTTATTCGAAAATAAAAATGTCGAATTACAAAAAAGTGGATTTTTTTTCGATGTTTTTCGAATTAATGTTTAAATAAATAAATAATTAATAAATATTTTATTAAACATTTTTTTTAAATTATGAAAGGTATATCCATGGTGGGTGGGGGGGATGGGGAGGGGGGGGGGTTGGGGTAGGGGTTTGGGGTGGTTTTTTAAAATAATTAATTAATTAATTAATTAATGTTTTATTAAATATTTTTTTTAAAAAATTAAAGGTATATCCATGGGGGGTTTTGGGGGGGATGGGGAGGATGGGGGGGTCCCGACCCCCCCATAAAAAACGTTAGTATTTGTGACATTTTACATAGTTATTTTAGCATTGGTTTTTCGATTTTTTTTTCGACATTTTATTTTCGAATTAATGACTTTTTCTATTACATGTATGTGATTTCGACATTTTTGAATTCGACATTTTTGAATTCGACATTTTTGTAATTCGAAATTTTGTTTTCGATATTATGACTATAAACCATTGTGCTTTATATGATGGCCGCCTCTCTGTTTCCTGTTTTGGCGATCATGGTATTTCCGGTTCCGTGTCCGTGGTGATGGTGGCGGACACGGTTTTTACGCTACTTGTGGCGGTGCTATGTCCATTTCGGTGGGTGTTTCCGTGGCGGCGGTTACACCATTTCCGCGTCCGTGTGGTGCGCGCGACTGACAGCACGTAATCGGCCGGTCTTTCCGCAACCTTGCAGACGCAGAAACTTTATTACCGCCACCGCGGAATCACCGCAGTCCGGACCGGAAAAGTTGTGATGAGGCCCAATGTTTCACAAGAGGGGGCCTGTTCTATTTTATTTTTAATACAACTCCTGCGTTCTATCATTTGTGTTTTACACTTTTGGTTGGTCTTTCCAATGTAGTGACGGTTGCAAGGACAAGTAATTAGGTATATAACATTCTCCGTATTGCAATTAGTATGCTCACTAATTTCCCATTTCTGTTGTAGGCCCATATCTACACTGAGAGTTTTACTTGTGAAGGGGCACATAACACAATTCCCACATGGATGATGTCCCACCACTCTCGGCAAACCCAATAATGTTGTCTAAAATGGGTCCTTTTTCTGTTGTTTTGGCAACGTCATCCCTCATCACTAGATACCTAATATTAGTCGTCTTTTTAAAGGTGATCAGGGGAATTTTGGACTATTTCGGGAAACTCCTCTTCCAATTTCTTTCCATAATATTTTTGATCTTGTAGGATGGGTTGCTGAAGGAGCTCACAAACACAAGGGTGTCTTCCTTCTCTTTTTTTGTTCTTAGCTCCACTAATGCACCTCTGTGATTATTAAACACCCTCTTGGCAGAGGTTTTCACTAGTTCAGAGGGATAGTTCCTTCCTTCCAGGTTACTGATGAGATTATTGGCCCCATCTTCATACGATTTCCTTGTGCAGTTATTTTGTTTAATGGACAAATATTGCTCAAAGGGCAAATTATGTTTGACATGTTTGGCATGATGTCTACTGTAATGCGATGGAGCATTTTTGTTGGTGTTCTTAGTATAAGTTTTGACCAGCAGAGCACCTCCTCCATGATATATGGTAATATCAAGTTAGTTCACTTCTGCCCTACTCAAAGTGTCCATACATTTCAAGAATCTATTATGGATATTCAGCCACATTATGAATTCATTGGCCTCTTCCTGTGTTCCTTCCCACAGTACAAAGATGTCATCAATGTACCTCGACCATCGTATAAGATTGGAATCTGCATAGATCACTGTGGCTTCAAACATATCTACATACAGATTGGCAAAATTAGGAGCCATAGCTACGCCCATTGCTGTACCCTATGTCTGTACAAAGAACTGTCCAATGAATTGAAAAAAATGGTTGGTGAGCGGTAGCTCAGCACACCATTTAATAAAAGCGTTGGTTACAGAATGGGCGTCATTCCTTTTTAGCAGTTTATTCCACCACCTCCAAGGTGGCTTGTTGAGGAATTCTGGTACAGAGGGATTTAATATCCAAACATATAAGTATTTTGGCCATGGGACTGGAAGTCAAACATTCTCTTTTATTGATGGCATGTTTAGTGTCTTGAACAAAATGCATCTGCGGGATGAAAGGCCTCAGATAAAAATCTACAAACTTAGACAGAGGTTCAAGGAACAAACTAACCCTGGACAAAATAGGTCTGCCTGGAGGTTTTTCCAGATTTTTGCGTTAGCTGAAATGTAGAAAACTGGCACTCTGCCATTCTCTTTTATTAAATACTTGACTTCCTGTTTACTTATCATGCAGGTTTCTAGAGCTCTCCTCACTTTCGCTTTAATGAGGTCAAGAAGGTGGTTACTAAGATCTGTTTCCAAGCTTCTATAGCTGTTACCATCTGCCAATAATGTTTCACATTCCTGTATATAGTTTGTTCTATTGAGGACTCCAATAGCTTCCCGCTTTATCAGCCTGACGTATATACAGATCCTTGTTATTCCCTAGACCTTGGAGGATTTTCTGCTCATTTTTACTGAGATTGGAGTGATTGGGCACACCCTCTTGCTCGGAACCATACCAAAATCTACCCCCATACTGCGACTATCACGTTACTGAGCACAGTACAAACATCCTGACCCCCATTACTGCGCCCAAGAGCAGCAGGGGTTGGGGGTCCCCCCGTTTTCCTTGGATGTAGTAACGGGGATCGGGTTGTGGGGATCTCCCCTGCTTACCATTACAGTAAGCGGGAAAGAACATAAAAAAAGAAGAAAAAAAGGTCCCTGCAGCATCAGCACTGCCGCACGTAAGTGGGAGAAACTGACGCTTGAGGGGCACAAGGCTGTTGGCGGTGCACACAGAAGTGCACCACAGTAAAGGCAAGTGGGGCGTGGGGGATTGCGGGCAGGGACAGGCGGGCAACAAAGATCTATCTGATCACTGCGCCACGCCATAATTGTTGTTGACATTTTTGACATCACAGTTACGGATGGCGGAGTGTTCACATAGATTCTCTTGCTCTAGTCTTTCTATGCCTTCTAGAACCTTCCTCTCAAACACAATAGATTCTGCTGTGTGCGATTGAGTGGGGTGGGGGTTAAAAAAAGATGGATTGCATAGTCCACTACAGTTATTAGACTCACAGCCGGTTTGGTCGTTAAAGAATTCCTTTAAAGGTACTTTACACATGAATTGTTGTAATTCTGCACGAAAGCGAACAGGTTATGTTTCTTAAAAATAATAAAATGAAGGCCCTTATTCAAGACCCGTTCCTCAGCCGGAGATAAGGAATATATTGAAAGACTGACTATCATGCTTGGTAACTCTGTGTCTGCATCCTGTCTGTGTCCCACTGTTGCAAATTGTTCCCTTGGCCTAACAGAGCTTCTTTGTCTCGTTTGGTTAGGACGTCTGCAGCCCCCTCCTCTTTTACCATGAGTATCTGGTTCATTGGTATCTCCACTTGCTCCTGGCCTAGCAGAATCGCCATTTTTCTGTAGTGCCACCCTCTTCACTGAAACTGTAGGAAGTGTTACGAAGCCTTACATGTCTGTTCTGCCTAGGGGCTTCTCCCGTTTGTCCAAATCTATAATATTTTGTGACATATGGAAACCCTTTGTCATGGCTGAATGTTTGTAGGTCCTTTCTCATCCTCCTTATTCGTTCATTTATAATATCTGCTCTAAACTCATGCATTTCCTTCATATGTTTATCTATTTTGGATTTGAAAGCCTCCATTTCAAGGCTTTTCTTAATCTCTTCTTGTTGACTATTGAGTTCTATTTCAATTTTCTTTGAGGTTTTGTGGGCAGTTTCTATAATCAAGATTAGCCCATCTCTGCCACATTTATTGGCAATACAATGCCAATTTATCTCCGGAGGATAGCTCAGAGGCAACGGGCTCGCCTTGGAAGCAAGATGACACAGAGCAACTCAGGTTTCATCCCCAGGTCTGCGCTTAGAAACCTCTGGGTATTAAGTGCATTATAAATAACCTATCATATCATATCATATCACTTGATTTTAATATCCTCTTTATCCAAAAATAATATGGGTTAATTTTTTACAATCAAACCCTGTGGCAAAGAATGATTTTTAGGTATTCGATCATGATGATGGCATGTAAGTCAGTGCGTACCAATCTTTTACATAAATGTACTAGTTCGTCCCACTGATCATTAGCACCTGTATCTACTCTATGCCCCCCTAGACCTGCAGCACAGACTCAATTAAGCAATTGTTGTACATATTTTTCTCTGTAGGCTAACTACTTATCAGGTACAGCCGCCATCTTGTGTTGTGAAGTTTTTCTTAGAAAACAAAGCAGCTTCTAAATTGGGGTAAATAACCTCCAAAACCAACAAGGCTTCTCTAAAGTTTTCAAGAGGCTTGGGTAAGATTACTACCCATGTATTTGTATAAGTGGCTGTTTTATGCTAAACTTTGTCAAATTACAGGATATGTGGATTGTGTGTTTTATTATTACAGAGCAGTTATTTGGAGAAACGCACAGCACAATGAGTAATGGTGGTCTGTGGACCACATTTATAGCCTATGGTGACCATAGAAATCAATTCCAGGTACACTTTCATTAAGAGATATCTAATTGTTTATATATCTATATGAATAAGGTTTTAAGAAAGCATTAGAAATTAAGATATGTTTCTTTTGCGTTAAGGAAATAATCAGCAAGACTTTTGTGGACACTAAGGAATGATAAAGTGTTCCAGGTTCATCTTTTGCATACAACGCTGCTGGTACAGCCCCTGATGAATGTCTGACACCGTATGGGCCAACAGGACAGAAACATGTACATGTAGGGCTTAGAAGAAATATACACAGTTGACCTAGATTAACAATATTAGCTTTGACAGATCCAAATGGTTTTTGAATTTTTGAATTTATTGGGTAATTTCATATATATAGATTCTTTCCATGATGGTAATGGACTTTTTGAGTACCGGGTGTAGGTATACAGAGCACTCATCCACGAATTCGCATATCTTGCATTTTGTGCATTTAAAAAAGCCCCTGCTTCTTTGGTTTAGCCAGGTATGTTGATTAGGTATCACTTCGGGTGCCATATATCTGCTCACTAGCTTGTCTTTTTTTTTTAAACTTTCTTTTTGGTATTGCCAACTGGTTATACAATAATAAACACAAAAGGAAACATGGTAATAGCAGATGCCACAGCGTCCGCAACTCCCCCACTGCCTCTCCCCCCAGTGATGATCCGGCTCTGTTGCACTTTGTGGTTATTGGCTGTACTTATCGCAGTCTCAGTCTTAGTATTGTGTGATATATTACCTGTTATTAGTCATTTTTCATTGTGTATTTTCTGGGCCTCAAATAAATTGAGTATTTTTGATACTTACTGTCTAAGTGTAATACTTGGCTTTTTCAATGTGTGGATTCATTGTGGACCTCTGATCCCACTCATCCCTGCTGAGATTTAGCCTTGCCCTTCCTCCATGATACCTTGATTGGTTTGGATAAACTCCCATAAATTGCTCCCTGTTCACTTAACAAGTGTGCCTCATAAACATCTGTCGGCCAGGCCAGAGTTTAAAAGTCCACTCCAACACATGCCTACTAAAAATGTCTATACTGCTTATGAATTGACAATTTCATAATTTCACACAGAATCCACCATCCCACCCCTCCACATATTACGCAAATTGAAGATTAACAGTATCACACTTGGTTGCTGGGAGGGTGTGGGAATAGGTAGACATTCTGATGTGATGTTACATGGTCAATGAGCAGTGTCAAAGCTTTGATAATGCCACAACAGCGATGGTGTGGGTCGTAGATGGCTGAAGAGAGGAAAAGCAACTTATCAAATATGTCAATACCAGATAAAAATAGTAGAGAAATGTCTACACCAAGTGTGTAATGAAAGCCAGAGTACATATTGGTTGTAATTGAAACACCGACAGGTATTCACACATACATATTTCTTGTGTTTAATTGGCAATTATTTAAGTTGCAAAGTATTGAAAGTGGTGGAACATCTTAGCAGATTGTGATTTTTATTTAGTTAGAAGTATTTCATCTTTAAGTAATGTTTTGGAAGATCGGCGACAAGTTGCGGAATATCAAGATGTCACAGGAATAAAACAAAATACTTTAATAGCCATGTGCCCGCGTTTATAATTGAAAATGTGCATTACATTCTTTTAATACAAGAGACACAATATATAAATGAAACACATAAAACCTATATATTCAAAACGTTTTGACTATCCCTGATGCTGTGAAAGTAGACATATTGACCTGTAGAATTTGGAAATCCAGAGCAGATGGCATGTTTAACACACACAGGGATAATTAGACGCACTTTGAGTCCTAGTCTTCCGTAAATCCAAGTATATGCGCTGCATGACACAAGACGGTACCATCTGTTGAGAGAATGTAAAATATTCAATTTATAGAAGAGAAGTATAATGTACGCTGCTTGAAATAAAAAACCTTTAATTATTTTCTATGAGATATTTTGAGATTCCATGCCACATATCCAAGCCTGGGGGCAACATACAGCCTGAAGGCAAACCACAAGAGGGCACCAGGCTGTAGCAACATGACAACTAAGAAAGTGCAGATGCAACATGTTACATTGCTGTTTTTAATTTTTGGTCCACCCCTTTTGACCACTGTTTATGTAGCATTTCTAATGTAAATCCACATTAAAGGATCCATTTTTAGCTAAAAATACACATTCTAAAAAAGTAGCTACAAAAAATAAAGATTTGACATTGGAAAGCATATGATACTCTTTCAGTGATTAGTGAGCGCATTACATTGAGTTGAAAAGGTATATTTTGGTATGACAAAGCATAATATAAAAACACAACAGTTAGCATCACAATATCCATAAAAATAATAAGTAAAATCATCACATAAACTTAAAAACAAAATCATGCAAAATCATGGACAATCACGCCTTAATAAGGAATCTCTTAATGATAAGACACACTTTAAAAACATTAAAACAGGCCACCCCACCTGAATGGAATCAACCCGTAACAAGTAATGTAAAGCGGGCTAGTAGTGTTGCAGGCCACGGCCCTGCAAAACAGTTTTAAAGTTTGTTCCCTGATTATTAAGAAGGTGGGGCAAAATAAACGGAGATGTGCCAGATCTTCTTTGGGTGCCCTACATTTGGAGACAGGACTGATCCGTTCTCCCTTTGGACCAGACCAACATCACAGCTCTCAGATGTATGCAGTTAAAACACATTAAATTGCCACAGTGAACGCCCCAGGAATCCCCAAAAAATAATAAATAATAAAGAAACATTTAGAAATAGACATGCTAGAGACAGATATATTCGTATTACAGGTGAGGATGGATGGGTGAATGTGTGAAGAAAAGTCAACTGATAATGCCATCACATAGAAATAATGCATCCTGCCATGCTGATGAACGTATAGTAATGTTTGGAACAGTGATGTTTGGCAAATACTTGCAATAAATTAATGCTATATTCACGCATCAGTGGGAACACAAGGATGAACAGTGCCATGAAGGACATGCATAAAGGCCATCAGCATTTGAATAACTGAACAGGTACTTTAGGGTGCCGTAAAATCACTTTTCCACATAATACATTGTGGACAGGGATAGTCTTTGGATAGATAGACCCTACATGTGGAATTCTCATTAAAGTAGGTATTTCCATCTATTGTGGGCATCAGTTCACAATGATAGCATTGACAGTAAGTGGAATCCGTTAAACTGGGTTCCAGATCAGGAACACCTTCCTCAGTGTCACTGCCTTGCTCCAGTAGTTCTTGACTTTATCTTGCTTCCATTTCTTCATCCTTGTATTTGTGTTCTAACATGAACCCATGAATACCTGTTGAAAAAAGTATGGATAAAATATGGATTGGCTCCAAAATTATAGCTAAAATTTGCATTTGCAAATCTTTGTATACATGATGTAACAATGGTAATCAAATGGTTTGTAAGGGATACAAAGAGAAGATGCGTAACACAGTTAATGAACCTCAGTCATTAAGATTAGTGTGGACGGGACAATTGAACATCCTTTCGCTGTTCAAAAATGTTGAAACATGTTTATGGATGTGTAGGTGCATTCCTCCAAAAAAACATTGGTACACTGATAAATACATAATGTAAGTGATGGTTCGAGTAAATAGTAGTTTTACCAAGATGGAGAGAGTGATTTAGCTAAGCGAAAAATTAGTTTAAATCAAAGTTGGTGAGCATGTGCAAGTGGATATAAGTCACGTGCCCTAATATAGAACCTGATAGTATGGAGAAGCCTGGTTTGTTATCATCAGGGAATCATTACTCATTGTTATGGAATCATTACCCATCATTACCCATTTAGGGATCCAGTTATCCATCATTGCATCCTGTTTAGTTACATGCATTTGCAATTTGAAATAGAATGAGGCCTGTTATATTTGAAGTTCCACGTAGAGCCATGTAGAGACACGTTATACATTTAGAGATATGTTATCTATTATGTATGCATTGTAGAGAGACACGCATTGAATGTGCACTTAGAATATGCATGAAGTTTGCATTCTAGATAGCGCTTGGGTTTGTGAGTGAGAGAGTAAGCACTAGAGAAAGCATGAGGCCTATGGCTCCTAAGCCATCCTGAATTGAGACACACAGAAGCTGTTCGTTCGCAGAGTGCTGAGAGATTATTATGAACTAGTGTACAAGTATTCGTAAACATTTTCTTGGCAGGCAGAGATAACATGAACCTTGTCCGAGTAGAGAAGGCATTGTGCCTTATCAGCATGGCTGGCTGTGCTTCGCAGACAGAGAAAAGGTGGGGGAAGCGCCATGGAGAGAGGGAGAGCTTTGCAGGCAGAGACATGCATGAGAAGGATAGAGGGATTTGAATGGATTTGAATGGAGAAATAGTAATAGAAGAGGCCATGATATAGATAGGCCGAAATGTCACATTGACAAGAACACGCAGTGATTGCAAAGTAAAGTACATGCAACACAGACATTTAGGCGCGGCTCAGATGTAGAAATGCTGACACGCAGAGAAACGAGGGAATGCTTAATGTAACCATGGATATGTGTACGTCATTGAACAGTATAATGAGAGGTGAGGTTTTGGGGAGTTTCTAGTTGTTGGAGATGGAGTTTTGGAGGGAGCTGCGCTCCAAGGGATTGAGCTGAGATCGAGGAAGCTTGTGGAAGCATTCTGATGGGAGCAGAGATTTGCGAGCTTGGCAGAGGCATTGAGGCAGTTCGAGTGACCAGATCTTGAGAGAGAGGCCAGGCCCTGAGACTGACTGACTGGTTGCAGAAGTTAGCGGGAGAGGAGAGACACAGAGCTGGAAAGGGGAGTATTGCTGAAAAAGACACGTGCATGGGGAATTAGAAAAGACTCACACAGAGCTTTGGCTGACATGATAGAGGGGATAATCAGACAGGGGGCCTCATTACGACCTTTGCGGAACGGGTTAACAGGCTCCGCTAATGGAGGCGGACCCGTTAAACCTGTCCCGCAAAATTACGAGGTCCCCTCGCGGGACCCGGTAAGGACGCCTGGTAAAACCAGGCGTCCCTACCGGGTCCCACGAGGGGAAGAGGGGGCTAACAACGGGCTGGCCGGTTGTTAGCTCCCTCTCCCATTCCCATTGAGCCCTATGGGGGCTCAGATGGGAATGGGGAAGGTCCAGGCCCGGGTTCCCAGAGGGAGGAATTACCAGGCCCTCCGAACTCAGAATGGCCCGGTAATTCCCCATTCTGGGAACCCGGTAAAGGAGCCCGGTTTGGCGGCAGCCATGGAGCTAATAGCTCCATGGCTGCCGCTAAACTCGTAATGAGGCCCAGGGTCTGTCTGAGAGAGAGAGTGTGAAGTATGGTGTGGAATGGAGAGGAATTGTATTGCTTGCATTAGAAGCCTGTAAGGCTTACAGTTATTTCACGTGCAGCTCTTTCCCTGCTCTACTCCTCTATTACTGCCACCTTGACACTCTTGCCCCTGTCATGAGGATCCGCCTTAAGCCCAAAGCTAAGTGCAACACTTGATTTGACTCCGACCTATCCTCACTTAAACGTAAGTGTAGGGCGGCTGAGACGAAATGGAGGGCCTCCTGCTCATCCCCTGACAAACTGGCCTGTCGCCTGCTCCAAAGGCAATATCGCCTCTCTGTACGAACCAAGAAGCGAGCTCATATTCAAGCCCGTGTTTCTGCAGCCTCTAACAACTCGGCCGAACTCTTTAAAATCTGCAAGGAGCTGGCCAACCCTGCCGCAGTATCCACCTCTCCTCTCGCCTCTCAAGCCCTTTGCAATGACCTTGCCTCACACTTCATCTGTAAAACTAAGGACATCCTGTCCGCACTCTCCTCTCCTTCTCCCCTCCCCTTCCCTCTTCTGCCTGCTGATCCTCCCTCAGATTCCCCTCCTCCCTCTTTCTCTGCCTTTCCTCTTTTCTTCCCAGATGAGGTTGCCAGACAAGTCCGATCAATAAAAGCCTCATCTAAACAAGTTCACCCCTGTTCCTCTAAAACCATTAAGGACCATATTCTGCAACCTCTCCTTTGTCTCTGGTTCTTTCCTCTCCTCACTGAAACACTCCACTGTGCATCCTCTACTCAAGAAACCTTCAGCTGATCCCTCCTGTCCAGCTAACTATCGCCCCATTTCCATCACCCCCTTTCTGGGTAAGCTCCTAGAAAAGCTTGCAATCTCTCATCTCAACCTTTATTCTGACTCTGTCGGCTCACTTCATGACCACCAATCTGGCTTCAGAGCTTCCAGAAGTATGGAAACTGCTCTCCTGAACATCCGTGAAGATCTGCTCTCCAACCTTGACTCTAACATTCCCTCTGTCCTTATCTTACTTGATCTCTCCTCCGGCTTCGATACGGTCAACCACACCATCCTGCTCAGCCGTCTCCGTGACAACCTTGGCATCACTGATCGGGCTCTGGCTTGGCTTACCTGCTTTCTCTCTGATCGACCCTCCCAGGTACAACTTGGATCCTTCCTCTCCTCTATCCCCCCTCTACCTGTGGTGTTCCCCAGGGGTCTAATCTCTCGCCCTGGCTTTTCAACCAATACTTGGCACCCTTGCCTACTGCATTTCCATCTTCTGCTCCAATTTCCAATGCTAGACTGACGACACACAACTCATTTTCAGGCTTCCCTCTGCCACTTCCTCTCCCTCCCTCATCTCTGACTGTCTAATCGCCATTCAAAACTGGTGCGCCGCAAACGATCTCTGTCTAAATGCAAATAAAACTGAGCTCCTCCTCATCGGCACACCCTCTCCTTCCTTCCCCCTAACTCTCTGGCCTGCCTCCCTCAGCCCTCCTCCTGCCCCTACCTGCGAAGCAAAGAACCTCGGGGTTATCTTTGATTCCACTCTATCCTTCTCTTCACACATCTCTGAAGTCTCAAAAAAATCTAACTTCTTACTACACCTGCTCAGAGGTACCTTTCCATTCCTCTCCTTCCCACAGAAACTCACTGTCTCCCAAGCTCTGATCCTCTCTAAGCTGGACTACTGCAACAACCTCTTTCTAAAGCTACCTGCCTCCACCCTCCGCCCTCTACAGCTAATCCAGAACAGAACTGCGAGACTTCAAGCCCTGGGATCGTATCTCTCCAGCACTGAAATCCCTCCATTGGCTCCCAGTGGATGCAAGGATTAAATTCAAAACCCTTTGCATTGTCCACAAGGCTTTCTGGGGCCTGGGTCCAAAATACCTTCAACTATCCCTCCGTAAATACCTCCCTTCCCGAGCCATTCGCTCCTCTACCTCTAACTCCCTCAGAGTCAGCCGTTTTTCTAAGAAACATGCAGGGGGCAGTTCTCTGTCCTCGGCCGGAGCCTCCCTTTGGAATGGCCTCCATGCCACCCTGAAACTGGAGGAAAACCATCCACGATTTCAGAAGCTCCTTAAGACCTTCCTCTTCGCATCTGACTTTGCCACTCTCATCCCGTGTTGATCTGCCTTCTCTTCTCAGCTTTGCCAACGGGGCCCCCTTGACTCAGTTACCTGCCCTCCCGGACATCCTCCAGCACTGCCTCCTGGCTACCCTTGCACTGGGACCTGTTATCTGTACCATTACAGGTCCCCCATGTCCTCTCCTGCACTTATCAGATGTTACCATATCTGACTTGCCCTGCACTGCTCCCTTCACAGGCTGCACCAATCACTGCTCTTATCACCTTATTTATTCACTTATTGTATCCACTAACTTATAGTTTTCCTATGCCTTGCACTTCCTTACCGCCCTCCCTTTTTCCTTTGCACTTTCCCCCCTTACCCTATCCCATGCACTTGCACGTTCTCAATGTCACTGGGCCTAGTAAGATCGTTTTGTTTTTGTTTTTCTCCCCTGCTCCCCCTCCCTTTGCCTGGTCGCGCTCTGAAACACCTGTGTATGGGCGCGATATAAATAAAATATCATATCATATCATGGTAGATTTGCACCAAAAGCATAAAAGGTGCTAATTCGAGATTTGCATTATAATAGTGTTTGCATCATGCATTGCTATGTATGAAAAAAAATGTTTCTATTGTTGAATCGATTCATGTTTGTTCTTTGTGTCTTTTGTTAATGTGTCCATAGGAGTAAGATAGGTGTACGATAGGAGTAACACAGTGCACAAAAGCCCTGAGATACAAGAGCAAGGGGGGCGGGGGGATAGTGATCCACACCTCCCTAGGAATTTGTCTAAGACTGATGCATGGTCGCCCACTAGGCAGATTTGTATTACAGTCCCACACTAAGCCCCAACCACCTGTCAATCACTCCTAATGTGATTGTGCCTTCTTGTTTTTCCACCCGTTTTCCCTGCTCCAACAGCCCTTCTGTCTCTTTTCCTTTTCAGTTGGAGAGGAGGCGCAAGGGGATCTAGGTCATGTGACCTAAGCCCCACCCACCTGTCAATCACTGCTAATCTGCTCCTCACTGTTTCCTCCCCTGTTGCTTGTAGATCCCTTGCTACCAATTGCCCGCCCTCCCCTGTCGTTAGCTCACTGCTCGCTTTTTCTCTGGTTCCCTCACTGTGTTCTTCCCCCTATAATTGTAAAGTGCTCCGTTGCTTCCCGAAGGTAGGTCAATGTTCAGAAAATACCATGATAATAATAAGAAAAGAACAATGAGACACACATGTGAATAATAAAGCGAACACAGGGGGGTCATGTTTGTCAGTGGTGTTTACATGGTCTCTGCCATGTCAGCATGGGAGGGAGCATGTACAATTACAATTAAACTCTCCCCAACATTTTTGTATGTCAAGGAGGGTTTAAATTCAATTGGGAACACTGTTTACCATGCCCAAAGGGTAAACAGTGTTCCCAAATGAAGCTAAATCCTCCCTGAAATGCGAGCACATCAGGGAGGGTTTCATTGCTACTGTGAGCAGTGCTTGCCATGCTAGAATTGCAAGTGGAGTTCACAATAAAAAGTAAACGCTGCCTGGCATGCACGCATGCGAGGCAGTGTTTACTCACTTTGCACTGCATAGTGCCAATATGAAGGGCAAAAGGCTGCATGCATGCTTGTGCGCCACCTTTGCCCTTTCTTTTTCCCCCCTGCAGTGCAAATGATGAAAACTTGACAGCGGTGAGCCATTTACATTGCAGTGCAAACGTAACGGCTCCCTACCGTCAAATTATGATTTTGAACAAAACATGAGCCCCAAGAGAAACGCTGCGTTGATATGTATTGCACACAAAAGCATTTCAATGGTGACAAGTGAATACATAAATGCGTTGACACTACAACTTTCTCCAGCAGCTGCCAACCTAACCAGGAAGGGTGGCTGCTCCAGTTTGTGCTGCCAGGGCCTTCAAACGTAGCACGACTGTGTCAAACTTTGTTACCCCAAGATAGCCGTGGTGAACATGGGTGGGTTGCAGTGATAAGTGCATCGAAATATAAGTGATGCACTGTATAAAGCACATTTAAAATACATTGCTATGAAATGAAGAGCAGGTGTACTGATGATTCATGGAGAAAATGTATGGGGGTGACTGTGACTAATTGGAATCTGCTCCTCAGGAGTACAAGGATGAATTGGGATAAAATGGTCCACTCAGCCATCACACTTCTACAAACCAAAACAGCACAATCAGAAAAATAAAACAGGGATAGTTAAGCGATATACCTCCTTCGCCTTCTGTGGTAATGTGTGCTGAGGGAAGGCTGTGCTATTAAGAGGAGTGTGAAGGTGAACCAGTAGTGACCCAAACAACACAGTAATGCAGTTCAAAATAAAGGGAATGTCCACTCAAGGTTCTATATAAAATATATGTTCTTTAATAAAACATTCCATCTGCAATATAACAAATTGAAAACATGTTACAAAAACCCACCCTGAAGGGAAGATGTGACAGACTGAGAAAAGTAGTTCCAGGGTTGGTATGTAAATTACAAGCCACACAAAAGTATATGTTGTTCGTGAAAACAGGAGCGATCGTGACATAACAAGTCTCTAGGGCCCAAGTGAACAGAGGGGGCAGTTCATGGTCAACAGTACCTTAATTCAGTTCTTGGTGGGTTGACGGAGTGAGACCTGGTGTTGGATGATGAAGCAAACAGATCAAGCTCAGTTTGGGCTTGTTGGATCATGTGGGCCCAAGAAACAAGCTGCCATCCAGTAGGGGCGGATGCGGTCGCTCTCTGCATTTGGAGGGCAGTTCTCAATGATGCAGTTCGGGCGGTCCCAGGATCGCTTTGCAGTTGGACTAGGCTGAGTCAGCCATTAGCCGCTGGGAGGGGTCAGTGAGCGATGCTCCAGCGGTTCGAGCTGGTAGGCGACAGTCATCAAATTGCTGATCCTAGGCACGTCCATCTGCAGGGTGGTGAGGCAGCTGTTCAAGGGCTAGCTGGGTTAAGCTGTGGTTGTAACCCCTGGACAGATGCGGTGTGTGACTCATCAGTGATTCATAACAGGTCCTGGCATTGAGCAGTCAATTCCGGCCTAGCAGGTGATGTGTTTAGCTAGGGCATGATGCAGCGTTGAGCTGGTTAGAAAGGCAAGCAATAGTTCAGGTTGGTGCAGGAGCATAAGAGCTAGCACCAGCGCCTTCCCTCTTGTTCAAGGTGCGGTGATCATGGAGCGACCGGTTTGGTGTGGTAGAACGGGGAGTTAAAGCTAGCCTGCCTTAGTGGTCCAATCCCTGCTCTTAAACGGATTGAACCTTGCCCTTCTGATGCCACACCCAAAGTGCTTTGCTCCAGAGAAAGTGAAAGGGACAGGAAAGGGAAAGAGGGACAGAGAGAAAAACACTGGAGAGAACCTCCTCAGATCTGATGGCACACTCTAATGCATATAAAATGTTGAAACATTCTTCTTATAGCAATGTTCTTATTATCACTCTCCATAAATATGAAAAACAGTCTTCCTATCAGTGATCCTTTCATACTGTGTATTTCAGACAGTTGCTCAGAGACAGACATGAACTTGGCCCAAATCATTTCGGATCGCTGGTCCTTCTTTAGGGTGAACTGTCTCAGAGGTCACAATAGATAAATCTTGTCACAACTGTAATTTACACATATCAAGGATCAACCCCTGCCTTGATTGTTTATGTCAGATGTGACACAGCCACACTGAGTCTTGGTTCTTCCTAGATGTCAGTAATGTCACCAAGCTCAGCAAAAATGAGTAAGACAGAGGGGGACAAAGATAAACAAAATGGTGGAAGCCTTCTTCCATTGACAAGATCACTCCTGCTTACTCTAATCCTGCCCCCTCCCCTTACCACTAAAAGCAAAGGACTTTAGATATGCCATACCCTGGTGTGAGGCTACTCCTTTTGAATGTGTATGCTCCTTTGATGCCAGGGGCCAGGAGAGCTGCCTGCTGTGCGGCTGTCTCTGGTGGAGGATGGTACCTGCCCTCACAAAGAGATCAAAAAAGAGGCCCAGGTCTTCAGGTTCCTGTCCTGCCCTGACAGTATCCAGCTGGCTGACCAGAATACACATCACCTTCCACAGCAGAGCTGACTCACAAGAACTAACACCTGTGCGATATCAATTAAAATGTGGGGGCCATGATCATAAGTAGTGTCATGCACTATGCCTAAACACAGACATATCTTATCATTAGGATTCATCTTGCCACCATCATGGGCTACTTATGACCATCATAGTTTTGTTACAAGGGTGCATATCTTAAATGCAGCCACTGCACTGTAGAGACTTACCTGTCACTGCAACCGTCAAATGGGCAGCTGTGACCTCTGAACCCAATCTGTGCCTATGGTAGATCAAGCGCTGCAAATCAGGATACTGATGCAGCAGGAGACAAATTGATATTATGCTTTTGGCATGGAGCTTATGAAAGGGGAATCTGATCAGCAGATGGAATTATCTGCATCATCTGATGATTTAATACAAATCAAAAAAGGTCAAGACTTTGCACACTTGCCAGATGACAATTCCTCACATTGATCATTCCTTTAGGTGTCAAACAATATTACTGACATTCTATTAGGTATGGTGGTCCCCTGCCTTGTGATAATTATTGTTTTTCATTGTGGATTTTAATTTTGCAATTTGCACTGTATTTGCATTTTGGTATATACTTCTGCGTTACATGGAATGGATCTGTGTTATATTATAAGTATTAATGACTTTGAATCTTTTAATATGTCATATTTATTTATCATATGTATGAGCAAATAGATGTATGTACTTTTATGGCTGTAATTTGTGGCCAAAATCAAATGTATTAAACAGACTATTTAAAGTATCCTACCTCAGGAAAGGTGCTCAGCTAATTCTTGGATATTACACCTAATGTGACTATTACAGCTTTTCTTGAAAGCCAAGAGAGGTTATCGCAGATGACTTGGTGCTCTCTCCAACCAATGCCAATGCAACTCAATGATATTTTTTTTTATTGATAATGATTAAGATTCATTGGGGTAGCTTTTATGGCATATTCATTGATGCAAACCAAAAGACACATTATTAGCTTCATCTTCTTCAGGTCACACACTGCTCTGCTGGTACCATAGATCCAAGCATATGTTTGTGAATGTAGTAGGAGAAAGGCTCCAATGTTGCCTGTTTTTTGTCAGGCCAATAAACAGATGACTGGGTTGAAATACATCCATAAAATAAATCTATACTGAATAGTATTTTAAGCTGTCAGCATGATTGTAGGACAATACCTTAGTTAATGCATATTAAAAACTCCATACGCAACATTAACGCAGATATGTATGATAAAAAGTACAATCAGCAGGGAGGAAAAAGAGTTTGATAAGATTTCTAACAGAAGACATATACTTCTTATGTCTGGTCAAATTCCTTGTTGCTTATTATGGCCCAAGTACAAACACTATAGATTTTTGAACACACACACACACACACACACACGAGATTCAATTTACTTTGGTAAGAAGTGTGACAGCCGAATGGATTAAGGAGAATCGCAGTGACTTCCCATTTTGCACAGCTGGAAAAGAAGATCTGTTGCATCTGTGTTTCTTTTGTCCGATATATTGGGAACAATGCAGACGCTCTTTATTACCAGCTCTCAATCCTGTGAATTTTAAACAATACTTACCTGCTTTTTATTATTTGTTAAAGTCTGATACTCAATTCACTGCATATTTGCTGTCTTTTGTGTACTGAGTGGGATAATGCTGTTTAGAGTTCATATTGCCATGTCTTTTATTGTATTTTATTTGTTTTTGATGTGTAAGGTTTTCCGAAAAAATAACTTGCAATTGGATTGAAATCCATCCGTTCCCCCATCTCGATACTATCCTTTGTATATTTACATATGATTGCATCTTAAGTATTTGCTGCTTCAGATAAAAATTAGAATACTTGGATAGAGGTACTCGTAGAGAGTGTATTCCGCGATGATTGGACTAATGGATTTTCTAGATTCTTAGGGAATGTGTAAAAAAGTCAGAACAATTGCTAGTAGAAGTGAGAAACTTCCACGTTAGTACATCATTTAAGTTTGAAATCAGTGTGACATGTACAGACACTGTAGAGCAGGATGTGTAACTGAGAAAAGTTGGCACGCCCCTGAATTGGAACCCAAGGGTCTCAGCCTGGAGGGTGCTCACTGAGAAGTGTGGCGTAGACCTGTGATGATGGGAATTACTCTGGAGATGAAGAGACATGAATTGGCTACCTGTTTTCATGTTCTTTTTTGTCTACATCTAAGTGTGGAAGTCATACGGGCAGAGCAGATGGGGTTTGGACAGTAAAACATATTACATCAGATAAACCGCATAGAAGTGGCATAAGGGACAACCAGGGATGGAATTACCATAAACACATGACGATAGGGATCTGTTATATGCCATTATTTACATATCTGACCCTTCCGGGGTGTGCATATCTATCATCAAGAGTTAAATGGACACAAGAGATGGAGATTAAGAAAGGATACGTATGGAATTTAGAAAGAATAAAAAATGGCCTTTACAGAGTTAACATATGCCATTAAGGTGAGGTTGCAATGCACACTGAGACTTGTTACTCTTTCAGCTGTTGCGCCCCCAGTATAGCCGGGAAGATGATTGCAAACACAGGAAATTGTTTTTGCTTACATTGAAAGCTATTGTTAAGAACATTTTTGCAATTGTATACATTTTTGTGGGAAAAGAGAAGGTACCCATAATGCTTAGTTTGAATATCACTAGGCTTTCATTTTATGTTGGGATTTGGTAAACATCCTGCCAGACTCAAGATATGCTCCCCTGAGGAAGGTCCAAAATTAAAAGGCAGACTAAAGCATGCTGAAGTCAAAAGGGGAAACAATATGAGATTTTTTCTTTTTACGTTGGGATCCATTATCTGTTTTTATGGCATGTTTTAGTGATGGAGTGTGATTGATTTAATGTAGTTGACACAAAATATGTAAATATGCCATTTGGATAAGCAGGGTGAGTCAGTGGTAGATGTGACATATTGTGGAAAGACACTTTTATAATAATGATTGCATAACCCAGAAGGTGGATTTGTACACTCTGGGATGTGCTTCATTTAATCAGAGTGCATGTAGAAACAAGGGTCGTCTTTATTTGTGTGTGACTCCCTGTGACATTTTGGGGCTGATTCATGGAATTATGTGCGCCGAAAAACGGGCTTTGTGCACCATTCTGCTCGCAAATCCCCATTTGTGACACAGGGATTTGCGGGCAGAATGGCGCACAAAGCCCGTTTTTCGGCACACATAATTCCATGAATCAGCCCCTTTGTGACAAGTTTGATATGTATTACATTTTCTTGGCCCAGAGAGGCATTTAGCTAAACATCAAACAGATTTGGCCTCATTGTAAGTTTTATGGTCCGTAAACAAAAGCTTGCCGGTACTGTTGTTTCTGGCCCAGCAAACTACGAGTTCTGCGAGCGGGTGCCTTTTCGCCAGCCAGGTCTGACCTGGCGGGCGGAATGACACCCCCCCAGACTTTGATGGATGCACCGGCACCATTCATGAATGTGCCGGTGCATCCGTCCTCCCCATTCCCTTTGAGTCCAATGGGACTCAAATGGAATGGGGAGTAATATTTTCCAATGAGGGATTACCGGGACCGCTGGGTCTGTGATGCCCCAGTAAGTCCCCATTGCTGGGTGCTACAAAATAAATTACTCAGGCGGCAGCCGTGCTGGTATTTACTGGCATGCTACCACCAGACTCATAATGACCCCCATTGTTTTAGAGACGGTACACATGGTTAATTGTCTATTCAACTTTGTGGCCTAGTGTTTGGCAGGTGGTTGGCCAAAAGCAGCATGAAGAAAGTCAAAGAATCCCCTTATTTTGGTGCTTTGTCCAGCCCTTAATACATCAACGAAATAGTTTTCAACCTGAAAATGCTACTGGAAGACAAAACTATACGGGGGAGTTAGCCAGAGGCACAGTGGCGTAGCACAACATTTGGGGGTCCCCCTGAGAGCCATGCTGAGGGTGTCCCCTTCACCCCCCAGTTCGGCAAGAAATCAAGGGTTGCGCCACACTCTCGGCCAGCCTAGATTACCACACTTCCGCAATATGCCCGAACGCGCTCCTGCAGGGGTACGCCGCACACTGCACTAGGAGAACGATAAATATATATATATTCAAGGAAAAAACTTTGTTAAAGGGACGTTATGGTTATAAGTAAAACTGAAAAACCTCAGAAATACTAAGCAAAGCTAAGCAACCATAACTCGCGCCACGACCATGCACTGCTAAGACTAACACCCAGGACATCAAAGATGACATCACAGATGTCATTGAGGACATCACTGATGAAATCACATACCTGGCCCACTTGTTCACTTATCAAATACGGGCACCTGGTTAATGCCTTACTTTGCTCAGGCGGGTAATATCATGGGTAGAACAGGATTGCGTAAGGTCATGAGAGTCTGACTGCCGAGAGTCGAATGAACATACTCCTTAATGGCACCCACCTTGCCTTGGTGGATGTCAATTATTATGAATAGGTTGTGACACAAATGTGACTGGACAGTTATATGCACTGCAGTTATATTTTAATAAAAATGCAGTGGGTGTTTCCATACACTTAATTTGGTGCAAAAGATACATCAGTAATTGTACTTGTTCACTGACATATCTAGGGCCAGGTGGTTTTGTTCACTGACAGTCAGAACAGTAACATTCAAAAGGTGCTGTATAACTAGACATTAACCTTATCATATGTTCTTAAAGTAATTTCCTTAGGGTTTGATCTCTGCTCATGGTGCACATACATGGGGCAATAGGCAGGCCTCAAACACACAATTCATTTGTATACATGAAGATGAACCTTAATGCTATTAACATTTTCTGATGATGCTGTTTCTTTCTTCCTTACTTTAGTTTCCCTGTATGTGCCTCTGATGTGTATGCATTGTGGGTCTTCATATGTATTGTTTGTACTAGCACAAGTGTGTAGTAAGTCCTGATTTGTTAGCTAGTTACTACATGTTTAACATTACACAATCACACCTGACATCTTGTTACCAACATTATAAACACAGCCCCTTATAGAGACTTTTCATCAAAATTAATTTCACATGTGATGTCGTTAGTGATGTCATCAATGAAATTTGTGATGTCATCTTTGATGTCCTGGCTGTTAGTCTTAGCAGTGCACGGTGGTGGCTTGAGTTATGGTTGCTTAGCTTCCCATAACTGAAGAATTTCTGAGGTTTTTCGGTTTTACTTATAACCACAACGTTCCTTTAACAAAGTTTTTTAATTGAATTTCATAGGTTTTTATTAATGCAATTTAACCATAACGTCTCTTTAACAAAGCTTGTTTCAGAGTATGTCATGGGTTTATACCAGTGAATGATAATATACTTACCCAATATAGCAACATTTTTGTCCAATTTACAAAATGTCACAAACTCTGATATTTCCCACCTTCTAGCATAATTTTTAACACTTCTATACTTTTTCCACTGTTTTTGCTTATGTCAACGTCGGGGAATGTCTGACGTCATTGTGGACCTTCCGGACAGTGCCACGTGACCAGGGGCTCTTCGTGTTCGGGTCCTTGCTTCGAGGAAAGTTTGGAACAGTATTTTCTACTGATCTAGGAACGTTCAAGCTCAAAATGTACCCTTGCACAGATCCTACACCTATTCTCACTAATTATTCATTAACAATCTAGTACAAAGAACATACTTGGAAGAATAGTAGCAACACTGCTATTTATCTTAAAAATGGAATCAGCTATTGCCATCCCGTCTCCCCAAGAGTCACCACCACTCAGTGAAATGCACTAAGCGCAGCTTTGTACTCAGTCGTGGACTACATGGTCATTACTCCTACAGGACCAACTCAATGCGCCGCCAGACCAAATCCAAACACTGTAATGTTCTCAGAAAGAGTGTTCCTTTCTTAGCAAGTAGCAGGCTGTCTTCCCCCACATCATCTTCCTCAACCAATACTGTAATCACACAGCCTACTTCTGTGGGACACAAAATCCCACCAGCTACCTTGCAAGCAATAAAAGAGGCTGTTGATCCATATCTTTCGGAGACAACAGTCCTCTGTATATACTGCAACACACCACTCTGCAGGGGGAAGCAATTTCGAAGTGCTTTTGAAGCTGTAATTAAGGAGCATGAGAATCACTAATGAATAAATAAATAATGAGGGCTCCGGACCATTATCCCTCATTCCAGTCCCTGTGATGGGGGATAAAGTCCATTAGCACACCTGATTCCCGAAGCGAGAACCCGAGGTGCTAAAAAATAGATTTTTCTTCCTGTAGGAAGGAAAATCCTTTTCCAAGATGGCCACCATGGAAAGGGAAGGCGGGGCTCCGTACATAGCCCCTCTTCCCTTTCCATGGGAGCCTGCAGAAGGCGAAGACAGAACCCTATGACCATATTCCCACAAGCAATTTTTTTTCCCTTTCAAACCTTTCACACTTTCGAAAAACTCCACCACATAGCCGGTCCCAGGTGGACATGGCCACTTTAACCCTATTTTCCGTTCCTCATGGTCATGGCCAGTAGCTAGATTGTTCCGGGTCCTTACCTCATACCGTGACCCGGACAATCTGGCCACATCCCATGGCCACAGGCTATACCTCAGTCACCAAAGGTATATCACTATTTTGTGCACCTACATTATGACACTTGTCAAAAAAAGTGTCAGATAGTTTGTACATGCAATAGTCATATAACGTAGCCCTAATTTGACAAAATCCATTCAGACTTTACACAAACATTCTTCCCCTATGTGTATGAATCATATGATGTGACTCAACCCTAAGGAACGAAGTGTAAGAACATATGTGAAGGGTAAGGTCTACAAATATAGTACCTTTTGAATTGTTTGTTCCTGACTGTCAGTGAAGAAAAGCACCTGCTCTACATATGTCACTGAACAAAGAAAGAGGGAGCCAGACATGTGATGTCATCAGTCATGTCATCAATGACATTTGTGATGTTATCTTTGATGTCATGGGTGTTAGTCCTTGCAGTGCACAGTGGTTGCGCGAGTTATGGTTGCTTAGCTTACCATAACGTGTGAATTTCTGGGGTTTTTCGGTTTTACTTGTAACCATAACGTCCCTGTAACAATGTTTTTCCATTGAATTGCATAGGTTTTAGTAGTGCAACTTAACCATAACGTCCCTTTAAGAAACCTTTTTCAGTAAATGTCATTGTTTTTTTAGCAGGATACCCTTAGTTTATAAAGATGTACTGTGCAACATAGTGAAGCTGCTGGCACCATGTTAATTCGCACAGCAGTCGCGGACTATGCGTCTGGATGCGGACATCAGATGGCATACAACCTGCTCAGGAAGGCAGGTGCTCTCTTACGTAGTGGTACCAATCATCAAACACAAAGAACATATACAAACAGCACCATGTACTGAATTGCAAGGGAAAATAGAGTAGGTGTGAAAATTGTGTACTTATGAAGCAAACAGGACAAAGGCATAGGGAGTGGACCATAACGGAATGCACCAACAACAGAAGTGACGTCTGCTTTCAACAATCTTACTGCACTGCTACTGTACATGGGAACAAAGAACGAACGACCAGAGTTAGGACTGGAAAGTGCTAAGACCAGAACATCACTACAATGTAGTAAGCACACTAAAGTTTGTCTGATAATTGCACAGCTGCTGCAGTATACAATAGTAGAGAAGCATAACATTTCTTTTTTTACCCAGCAATGGCAAGCACCTTAGAGTGGCTGGAAGAAAATGTCCCTCATGACGCAATGACTTACGATACTAACCCACTGGTACTCACAGTAGTGTGAAGCGTAGATTATGTAATATATATAGCTGCATGTACACCAAACAAATTTTCTTTTTTGTAAGAGAACATATTGGAAAGGAAAGCAAGGCAGCACAAGCGGCACCCCTTTCACAACAGCATATGTGCATAGGAAAGGAAAGAAACTCTGTGCATAGGAAAATGGACAGCATGGAAGCCAAAGTGGAAAAATTGGTGAACAATTGTGCTGCCTTAAAGGTTGCGTACAAGGATATATTATGGACAAAATAAAACAGCATTGGCAGACCTGCACGTGTACCCTTTCCCCATGTCAGAGCCCCCCATCCCCTCAAAATCCATGGGAGGTGAGACGTTACGGTGATATCGCAATCTCTTCCTCCCCTCACAACCAACTTGTGCAAATCCCCAATTCCCCACAATAAGTATCTACTTCTGCTACCCCTTCTCTTTCCTAATGATGTGCATGAATGTGTACAAGTAAACGTTAATATTCAAAATGTTGCTGTGTGAATATGTGTTATTGTTTTTTTTTAAAAAGCCATTCTGACTCAGCGGCACACAGTCCTCGTTGGAATGACTGCAATTAAGGAAAATGTAGGTGTCCTACGGACACCGAAGCTGCCCGGCCTTTCCTCAATGACAATGGAGGCATCCGTACAATGCCAGCAAGCTCTGCATGTCCGCATGTTGTCCCCCACCTATGATTATGTTTTTTTCGTTGTGCAAGTACATGCATGTGTATCTGTTCCTCTGTGTCCTGGTAACACCGCCACTGTGCAGCATATGGGAAGGAACGTTAATTAGGTTGAGGCGCCCACCCACGTCCTACAGGTAGCTATACAGATAAACATTGCACCTGCTATACCCTATAAACAACCACTGTCTCCCAAAATGGTCAGCGAACGTGTGGTGCACTATTATTCAGTAAAGAAGTGGCACCAGTGTGCATAGGACACCTATGCACATGTGTGCAACGTATTCCACCCAAAACGTGTCCTGCGGACAGCTGTCCCAAAGGAGAACAGTTGCGACATCACAATGGGACTGCTCCCGGCTGGAGCCTCCCTCTGGAATAGCCTCCCTGCCACTCTAAAACATGAGGAGAACCATCTCCAGTTCCAGAAGCAACTCAAGACCTTCCTCCTTGCTTCTGCCTTCGCTCCCCCTCTCCCCTGCTGATCTACTCTCTCTTGGCAATGTGCACCTGGTCACCCTCTGTCCCCTGGGCCCAGGTACCTGCTCACCCTGCCAACCTCCTGCACTGCCACCTGGTCACCCCTTGAAAGGGGGACTGTATCTGTACCATACAGCCCCCAGGCTCCCCTCATTTTCTTCCTTTTCTGCACTTATTCAGACCTACCCAGTCTGCTGCCGTAAACACTCCACTTGTCACTTGCTGGCTGCACTACCACTGTTTATTGCCTCTATTATCTATTTATTTGTATTTATTATTATTTATCTGTTCTCCTCTGCACGGCACTCTCCTCTCTCCCCCTTCCATGCACTTCCGCGTTCTCAATGTCACTGTGCCTAGTAAGATTGTTGATTTGTTCTACCCTTGTTCCCCTCCCTTGCCTTGTCGTGCTCTGAAACACTTGTGTATGAGCGTGATACAAATAAAATATCATATCATATCACCCGTGGGCCCTTGTTTGGGGGACATGATGCAAACCCTCGGACAGCGGCAAAGTACAGTGTTGAGCAATGTACAGAGTGTTTTTCAGAAAGTACACGCTTACAAACACAGCACAATGTGCCGTTGCACATGTATGTATGTTTTTGAACAATGTAGGCCTGTTTTCCGGGTGCAAGTTCTCCACAGGAACCCTACAAAAGGCCACACCCCAGAGCTGCTCCACAATCTGTTTGCAGCTTTTCAGAACAGATTAGCAGGCCACATAGGTTTGCCTGGTAAGTGATGGTGGACCAAATCTGCTGTGCTACATTGCATTTGCAACTAATAGCAACCATGTCAGTCTGGCATAATACACACAGTAACGGAGAAAATTATGAACAACCCTTCCTGTGACCCACAACCGCAAGTGCGATAGTCCCCACTGTGCCAATCTCATGGGTAGCATGCTGAAAACGGGAGTATGGGCATGTACGTTTCCCCAAGGACGGCAAGGGCTGTGCCCCAATAAAGCAGAAACATTTCTTCTTCCCTTTCCACTTTCTTCTTTCCAGCACACCGTCGTTGCTTACTGTTATAAGTTCCACACGCATCCACCAATGACATTGAAGAACTTTCCATGTAACAGTATCAGTTCTGTACAACAGTCCTCTACGTACACACCCCACCCAGAAATGTTATTGCGCAATCCCTCTGCCTCCACAATCCCATTTCCATGGCCGCCATCCTCAAAATCACCAGATGTGGCTTTCGTGCTGTGTGCGGGCGTGGGGGAATAAATTGCAACCATGGTAGGGGGAGTTCGTTGTAAGGGGCACCTCTGAAAATAGCCTTTTTTTAGATGCTTCTAGAGAAACACCTTTTTTTCATTTTTTATTTGATTTTGTGTTTTCTTGTGCTGACATTGTTACAGTAAACTCTTCACCACTTCTTGTCGACGGGTAAACAAAACAGCATTACCAATGGGCAACAACGAAATGCCATTTGTTTGGAAAAACTCTGCATTTCCACAACTAATGAGGTCATTGTTGCAGAAGAACATCCCACCAGTGTACAAAAAAAGTATACCTGCTTCTGCTAATGCAACAGCTTCCTGCCTCTGGCTTGGAACAACATCCAGGAGCATTGTCCCATACTCTTCGTGGTGTTATGGATGAGAAAAGTACCTTGGCAGTGGGAAAAAGCCTCTTCATTAGATTTAGTAACCTCTTCAGTCGATGGAACAAACCTAAATAAGCCATGTAACCCATATGCATGCTGTCGTAGTGGATGACGATAACATCGACAGTAGCAAAAGTGGCCAGGTCTTTGCAAAGTACATGCATATCGGCGAAACTGTGCTCATAGACAGCATTCCACAATGCGTCCACTCCTTCCAAACCGAAATTGCCATCAAAGTCTCTTTCCAGGGCATACTTGTGCAGATCTATCACAAAGGCATCACCCAAAGTCAACACAATGGGCCTCATGACGACCCTTGCGGTCCGGAAATAACGGTGGCGGTAAACCCGCCGCCACCGTTGTTTCCGGACCGCCTGATCCCGACCCCTGCAGGCGGGAGGTGATGTTCCCGCCAGGTCTGACCTGGCGGGTTTAACACCGCCCGCCTGCAGGCGGACGAGGAAACACCGGCAGCATTACAAGATGCTGCCGGTGTTTCCATGATCCCGATTCCCATTGAGTCCCATAGGACTCAATGGGAATGGGGATTTACACCATTCCGCCTCCGTGATTCCCGGAAAGCCGGGGTTGTGATGCCCCGGTAATTCCGGGAATCACGGAGGCGGAATGGTAATACGAGTCCGGCGTTAACCAGGCGGTTTTACCGCCTCGGTTAACGCCGGACTCGTAATGAGGCCCAATGTGTTTCACCATGTTAGCCAGCCTCACTACGCAGAGTAATGTACAACAGTATGACCGGCCCTTCCTGTGAACCACACCCACAGTACCTGATTAGATAATCCCCACAGCCCCATGTCCATTCGCCAGCATGGTGGAGGCACAGATTGTGGCACGTGCGCTTCTCAAAGTACCGCAAGGGCCGCACCCCAGTAAACCAGGAGCAGTCCTTCTTCTCTTTCCACTATCTTTTCTCCACCACTACCTCATTGGGTACAGGTAAATAGGCACACACAATTCCACCAATGCCATCCCAGACATTAGCATCTTACACTGTCAGTTGTGCACAACACTTCATAGGTAACGTTACAAATTCAGCCTGCAAGTGTCTTGTCACTCGAAAGCACGTCCAATAGAAAGTTCAGTAAAAGATTTCAAGATTTGTCCATCCACATTCATGCACATTAGCACCCGTCACCACAAAATGGAGGTATGAAAACATTTTCTGCAGTATGTTTACAACTGTGATATAAGTGCCTCTGCGCACGGTATTTGCCACTGAGCGTCCATTACATTCTTTAAAATCATACTGTTTTTTTTCCCATCCCCTACCATCAAGTGGCACTTCAGTGGTATGTGCTTGCAACATTTTCATTTACCCATATCATACATTGTAATAACAAAACAGGAACTCTCTGCTTTCCTTCCGACAATGCTACGAAATGTGTCCCCACTAACCCATCTCCTACATAAATCGTAAAAATATGCCACCAAAAGCAACACTGCATGTATTTTACCAACCTAAAGCAAGTTTCTAAAGGTCACTGTCTGCACAGCTGTGCCTCTGTCTAGGCAGCACTATTGCAACAGGCTCTTTTTAAATCTGCCTGCTTCTACTCTCTGCCCTCTGTAACGCATCCAGAAGAGGACTGCGCGACTTGGGATGGGATCTCTCCTGCACTGAAATGTCTGCAATAGCTCCCAGTTGCTGCGAAGTATAAGGTGAAAACCCTCTGCATTATGCACAAGGCCTTCTGGTCCCTGGGACCTCAATACCTTCAACTCTCACTTCCTATATATCTCTGTGCTCAAGCTCTTCCCTCATCTGCCTGCAACTCCCTCAGGGTCAGTCGCTTCTGCAAGCAACCAGTTGGTGGTAGATGTTTTTTTTTGGCTGGGGCCTCCCTCTGCAACAGCCTCCATGCCTCCTTGAAACTTGAAGAGAACCATTGCTGATTCTGGAAGCACCTCAAAGCCTTTCTCTTTGCGTCTGCTTTTACTCCTCCTCTCCCTGGCTGACTGCCTGGTGTAAACTGATTCTGTACTGATTACCTGGCGACTCTGTGATGTTGGGCCTCTGCCACCTCCCCCCGCCAGGCGAACCCCTGCACTACCTTTCTAGCAAACCCCGCACTTGGGGACTGTTTTCTGTATCCCTAACAGTTCATCCACCACCGGATGTGTGCACTTATCCTTGCACTTGGCACAATAGGCCCATATTTTTACTTATTGTCATTTGTTCTTGTTCCCATTTACTACACCTCCCCCCATGCACTTGAGTGATCTAAGTCACACCTGGCCTAGTAGGTTTGTTGTCTCTGTCTCCCCCTCGCTTGCCTCGTTGCGCTTTGCTAAACGTGTGTATAGGCACGTTACGAATGCCATAGCATACAATTGCACATCGTATGATATCATACACAGAATGCATTCATTCCAGTAGGATGCCTGCCACTTACTTTGTACACTGCACAGGTTTTTTTTGTTCCGCATTACCCCACTTACTTCACACTTTTCAAACATTATCGCTCAAAAACAGCACGGCATGCATGTTATGAACTTCAAACAAGTACAAACAGTTCATGCATACACCCAGGATACCTGACCATTACCTTGCACACTTCCACCATAGCCTTATGCACTTCTTTGTACAAAGAGACCTTCTGCCACAGTTTTAGCATACACACCACAGCCACAAACCTTATTGAGCCGTATCTTTCACTCCACAGTCCCATTTCCATGGCTCCCATCCTGAAAATGGCTGGATGTGGCACGTGTAATCTTGGAACTACAGCGTAATCCACCGAGGTTCCGTGCTAGGAATGGGGTGGGGGGAGTGGGAAACAGGGTAGGCGATTGGGTCTTTAGTGGTCCCTCTGAAAAGGTTTTTTTTTGTACATGTTTTCTTTTTACATGGTTGCAAACAGCCTTTTTTGTTTTTTCTCTTTGTATGACTTTCTGTTTGCTTTTCCTCCTTCAATTTTTACCGAATTATGGGCAACGCTTTGTGCACACTGTACAAGAAAATGGCATTGCCAATGGCGTTCAAAGAAATGCCATTTGCATGAAAGCAGTGTATATTTAGGAAATTCATACTCTCATAGTGGGTGGAGAATATCCCATCAGTGCACATAAATGCAGACATGCCTCTGTTCATCAGACACCTTCCGAGCTGTGGCTGGGGACAAATTACATGGGCATGCTCCCATACTCCTCTTGGCGGAATGGGTGAGAAATTGTCCTTGGCAGTGGGAAAAATCTGCATCACTGCATTCATCAACTTCTTCAGGTGACGGGGCAAACATCCACACGCATATAACCTAAATGTAGACCTCCATAATGCACCACACCAACTTCAGCAGCAACGATAGAGGCCACATATCTGCGAAGGTGAACCATCCCTCCAAAACTGCATGCATCGAGACTGGCCCACAAAGCGTCCACTCCTTCCAACCCGAAATTAGCAGCAACGCCTCTTTGCATGGCATACCTCTGCATATCTTGTACAAATGTAGAATCCACAATCAGCACCGTGCATCTCTCCATGTCCACCAACCTCATTACACAGAGAGTATTGGGAGAAAGTAGTACCGCCCCAGAACCAACAATGTATGCATGTCAGCGCACCTCTGGTGCTCTATGAAGAGTAAAATGTGCTCCACAACCATTCTGTGAAGGTGACCACCCTCTGAGAGATGCAGTCAAAACTGCATTGCTGCAGTGGGTGTGGTGAAGGCCTTGGCTTTCGGGTGCATGTCCTATGGCCTGCAGCCTTTGGTCATGCACCCAATAGTCTAGCCCTTGGCCACACCCACCACAAGGTAATCCAGCCATGCATGGCAACATGTCACCAAGTACCACAATCCACACACATACCACAGCCACCGGCACTCCTACCCAAGCTCTGTATCATTATACGGTTATGCATAGAAAGATTCACCTTCTACCGGAATCTAAAAACTTAACACAGCCTCCGGCACCCCTACCCACTTTCATTCACATGCAATGGTGTTAATGCCAACCGAACCAAACAGTATATGCATGTCAGCTGACTTGTGGTGCTCTATCAAGTCTACAATGGGCTCCACGACCATTCTGTAAAGGTGAAGAGTCTGTGACAGATGCTGTCTAAACTGCATTGCTCCGGTGGGTGTGGGCAAGTCCTAGACTATTGGGTGCATGGCCTACAGCCTACGGCCTTTGGCCATGCACCCAATAGTCTAGGCCTTGCCCACACCCACTGCAATCTAATGCAGCCATGCATGGCATCATGTGCCCGCGTACCACACTACACACATGCACCATAGCCACCGCTACTACTACCCAATCTCCACACTGTAATACAGCTATGCATGGAAACATAACACAGCCTCCGGAACCCATCCCCTCTTTCATTCACATAGTACGTCTCCCAGCACTCTATTCAGTACACAAAAGCAATACGTCATACTGCAGTACAGTAGTCAACATTCCGCGCAATGGACACTTCGCAAACCTATGCGATATGCAGTTTAGCCCGTATCCACTTCTATGCACACACTATTGAAGAATTGCGCCAACTTCACACACTGCAGTATCCATGCACATAGTAGGTGCACTTCAACCCTACCTGGACTCACTGTACAACTGTTCACTCCAATAGCTGCAGCCATGGAGTAAATACTGTACGATGTGCTAAGAAGCACTGCACCCATGGAATCAACCATCTATGCAATGCCGATGAACCACACACAGAAGGGAACAATGTGAAACCTAATTCCAACCATGGCACATAGTTGTCGCTGCAAGGCCTCCACCCATGCAACACACATGAGTACATGCTATCTTACAATGTGCATGTCATGTGCAATGCACTCCCCTTCTGGAAAAGAGCTCCTACCAGTCACCACGGAAAGAGGTCTCTGCACCAGCTATCGTGCCGTAATGAAGCTTGCCTGCATGCAGCACACATGGCAGTCGTCTGTGCAGAGACCCGCGAATTGGCGCTGTATGCAAGGACACTGCAGGCACATCAACTTCTTCGTCCACCTATTAACATATCTCAGATTATTCACTTCTCGCTCCCCCACCCTTTCCATCCCTTTTTGTCACCACCACATGGCGTAATATATGTTTTGCAATGCACTCCCCGTCTGCTATTCATGTACCACCAGTCAACACGGTAAGAGGTTGCAGCACAAGCTACCGTGCCGTAATGAAAGCTGCCCTTCGTCCACCTAATAATCACATATCTCTCATGAGCCACTTCTCTATCCCCCACCCTTTCCATCCCTTCTTCCCACCACCACATGGCATACATTATGTTTGTCAGTCCCTTTTCGGCACTGCACTGTCCTTTGATACACCATGGTGGCATTTCCCAATAACTTTGATGCACAGCACGCTTCCCTCCAGCCAACCACCGGCCGCGTTCAAAGTTCACCGACAGCACGGCGTACTGCAAGCCAATGAGACTTCTGTCCACGGAGCGAACAGGGAAATGGGTCCGTGGAGCAGAGCCAGATATCACACATTTTTTGAGATGTAAATTTCAGTTCTTTGCAACAAAAGTACTGGTCGGATTTCCACCAAACATACAAAAGCACGCTTTCTGACAGAATCCCCTGCTCCTGATGCAAATTTGGTACAAATTCGTCCAGTCGTTCGGCCTGTAGCCGTGCGCAAAGTTTTTGCCCATTTAGTCTATGGGAAAAAAGCAACTATGGGACCCCCACTATAACTTTTCCCCCCCTGCACGAAACCTCACCAAACTTGAGAGTGGACCATATACTTGTTTTGTAAAATTTGGTGAGGATTCCTCCAGGGGGAGCGAAGTTATAAACTGCTAAAAAAGAGGACTTCCTATGGGTTTAGCAATTTAACCATAACTGCACTGCCGCTACCGTATATATTACACGGTTTGGTGAGGTTTGGTCCAGGGGGGGCAAAGTTATAGGGGGGCCCCAAAATTTATTTTTTTCCCATAGACTGAATGGGGAAAAAACTGCGCACGCCTACAGCCCAAACCGCTGGACGGATTTTCACCAAATTTGCAGCAGGGGCAGCGGCTTGGTCCCGAAAGTGTGCTTTTGTAAATTTGGTGAAAATCTGTCTAGTAGTTTTATTTAAAATGATCAAAAAGTAGGTCTAAAAAAATTAGTGATATCTATGTCCGCTCTGCGGACACACTTCCCTGTTCGCTCCGCGGGCAGGACACCGATTGGCTAAACGGCTCGCGTCATGTCCGCAGACATGTGACGCGTTCGCTGATTGGATGGTGAAGACTGTGAAGTGCGACAGCGCGGCGGCGAAGATAGGCGAAATGTCGTTTTGGGGAGTGTTTTGGTGTGCAAGAGTGCTTGGGGAGGTTTGGGGAGTAAGAGATGGGTCAAATACTGTATTTGTTTAGGTGGCAGGTGCTACTGATGTATTCGCCATGCCCGCGCTGTCCGGGATGTCCGTAATTAGTGAAAAGGAGGGGTGTCCTAAGGATAGTATACCCGTCCGTGCTGTTCGCAGGCAAGTTGAAACTGTTCTAATGACACGCGCAGTGTCGCGGACATAAAAATGACCCATATGCCACAGTTAAAATGTTTGATTCTATGGGTGTGATATGCTGCGGTGGTTGTGGCCAGGGCCTAGAGTCTTGGGTGCATGGCTGAAGGCCATGCACCCAAGACCAAAGTTATTAGCACTGAAGTTATAAGCCACCATGGGTGTGATATCCTGCGGTGGTTGTGGCCAGGGCCTAGAGTCTTGGGTGCATGGCCAAAGGCCATGCACCCAAGACCGAAGTTATATGCACCAAAGTTATAAAACACCATGGGTGGCTTATAACTTTGCTCTCCTGGATGAATCCTCACTAAACTTTGTAAAAAGTGTGATATGGGTGGGCCCATATAGACAGTTAAAATGTTTGATTATATGGGTGTGATCTATGGGTGTGATATCCTGCGGTGGTTGTGGCCAGGGCCTAGAGTCTTGGGGCCAAGACCGATGTTATATGCACTGAAGTTATAAGCCACCATGGGTGGCTTATAAGTTTTCTCTCCCTGGATGAATTTTCACCAAACTTTGCAAAAAGTGTGATATGGGTGGGCCCATATAGACAGTTAAATTATTTGATTCTATGGGTGTGATCTATGGGTGTGATATGCTGCAGTGGTTGTGGCCAGGGCCTAGAGTCTTGGGTGCATGGACGCAGGCCATAGGCCATAGGCCATACACCCAAGACTCTAGGCCCTGGCCACATCCACTGCAGCATATCACACCCATAGATCACACCCATAGAATCAAATATCTATCAAATATGTGCAAATCTACAGTCTGTGTACTGTTTGATTTGTATAGTTTGTATGTGAAGTTTTGGCTACATCATGTCATTAAGATTGTAGAGTTTGGGAACAAGCACTGCAGTATAACATATACATGGAAGTAAACATTTTGTATTGTGGTGTATGGTTAGATGTTTGCTTCAATGGTTCTGTTATGCAGAAGTGTTTAAGACCGAAGTTATATGCACTGAAGTTATAAGCCACCATAGGTGGCTTATACATTTGCTCTCCCTGGATGAATTTTCACCAAACTTTGCAAAAAGTGTGATATGGGTGGGCCCATATAGACAGTTCAAATGTTTGAGTCTATGGGTGTGATCCAAAGGTGTGATATGCTGCGATGATTGTGGCCAGGGCCTAGAGTCTTGGGTGCATGGCCACAGACCATAGGCTGTAAACCATACACCCAAGACTCTAGGCCCTGCCACAACCACCGCAGCATATCACACCCATAGATCACACCCATAGAATCAAATATCTATCAAATATTTGCAAATCTACAGTTTGTGTACTGTTTGATTTGTATAGTTTGTATGTGAAGTTTTGGCTACGTCATGTCATTAAGATTGTAGAGTTTGGTAACAAGCATGCAGTATAACATATCCATGGAAGTAAACTTTTTGTATTGTGGTGTATGGTTGGTTAGATGTTTGCTTCAATGGTTCTGTTATGCAGCAGTATTTATGCGTTGTATTAGAATATACTTACTGTTGGATTTTTTGAGATTGGATATATTTTTTTCATGAGTTTGGTAACTGGAGTACATATTCTTTTTCCATTTCTGTGATAAAAGAAAAGAGCATGTTAGTGTATGTATTTTATAAAGACTTATTACATTGCATAATAGACATTTCAGCTTTTTTTTTACCCTCATATTTAGTAGTTTACAAACCAGTGTACTGTGCAATTTGCTCAGTTTCTGTGTTTGTTTTTCAACAATGTCGGATTTAAAAAAAAACTTTTTTTTGTTATGCTACAGTCTATTTGTTTGTTTTCAGTGTTCACTTGTTGTTTCTGGCTAATGTTCTATCTGTTGGCTTGTTGCAGATTTTTGGAGCAGTTAGATTCCCGTTGGCTTATTCTAACTGTCTATTTTTTGTTATAAGTTAGTGGTATTGATTTATCTGTTTGGTTGTTGCAAAATCTTGGCGCAGTTAGATACCTGTTGACGTATTCTAACTGGTTACAGTTTTTTAATTGAAGTTTTGTTAATGTTTAAGTACAGATTTGTTATTAATTTTGGTTTTAAGAAGAATAAATAAGCGTTTGTAAAATTTGCTGGTAATCTTTGCTTTACAGTAATGGCACAATCATTACATTCAAACCATCCACATTTCTGTTTATATATGCAGTGTAGTGACCTGCATTGGTTGTGACTCCTGCGTGGTAGATTATACCTATTGTTGTGAAGGTTTTCTTACCAAGAGATACATGACCATGTGTGAATCCAGTCAGCTTGCAGTTGTTTTTGGTACCATCTGCATTATAACATAGAATCATTAGTATTACGTATTTACTATGTGTTTGTATTAGTAAGGTGGAGCCATTATCTGAATTGCAGGTAGTACATAATCTACCATGGTTTGCATTTTGTACAAGTTGCTGAAATGGAACAGATTCACAATTAGGTATGGATACATACACGAAGCGCTTATTAGGGATTTGTTCCTGTGTCACATTGTTGCAGAGAGTGCATGTATGTTTCCACGTGTATAAAATCTGGAAGATTTCATTTATAGGTATGTTTTTGTTTTCCAGTATGTGTAGTAAGTATATTAGAAATTATTGCGGATCTTCTTGTGATTTTATAGTGAATTTCACCATTCCAGCACAGTAGTCCAATTCTTGTCTTATTCCATGAACACTATACGTGTTGTCAGGATTGTTTGTTGCATTTCTATGAAGGACTAACATTTGCAAACACAATTCGTCTGTACTGTGTAAGTAAATGTTGTCAACAATTGGTGGCAATTTAAATAGAACATTCATTGCTACATTTGGTAACAAATTACACCAGTTATATTTGAAAATTTGAATGGACCAGATAGTTCTGTCATTTTTTGGGGTGTGTGTTGCTTCTTTGAAGAAGTCCCTGAGTTACTTTTAGTAATAGGTTCTTCTTTGGTAGTGGTAATTGATGAAGTATTAGCTTCTTTTACTCTTTGGAGGATTTGCAGTGAGACCCTGTTGCATTTCTGTTTGAATTAGTTTCTTTTACAACGTTTTCCTTTTTGTGGAACAGGATATGTTTTTAGATGGGGGGTGTATAGTGAACCTAGTCTATTGTATTCTAAAATGCAAGGAACATCAGCGTTCACTTTACTTACATCAAAGTTGATTAGAAATAGACCATCAAGTGTACCTAAGCGTGATAGTGCTACGTAGCTCATGCCTTCTTTAAAGACTGTGGGCCTCATTACGACCCAGGCAGTAAGTTACCGCCTGGGTCGTACCTTTACCACCATGGCGTAAACTATGTTTACGCCATGGTGGTTGGCGGACTTACCGCCCCATTCCGAGGTTGGCGGGCGGTAAGTCCCCAATCCCCATTCACCCTTCCCCATTCCCATTTTTGCCCCATAGGGCATAATGGGAGTGGGGAAGGCGTTAATTACGCCACCGTAAATTACGGTGGCGTAATTAACATCAAGGTCCCTTAGCGCCATGGATTTTAACACCTGCTAAAAGTAGGTGTTAAAAGCTCCATGGCGCTAAGGGACCTCGGAATCAGGCGGTAAGGGTCGGCGCTGTTTACGCCGCCGTAAACCCCTTACCGCCTGAGTCGTAATGAGGCCCTGTGTTCCCAATATCTATCAATGCTTTGTATAGGGTAAGACTTTGTGATTTGTGAATGGTGACTGCGTATGCTAGAGATAGAGAAAATTGTTCTCTGCGTACATACATGTCTTTGAAAAGAAGGAATTGAGCTGTTGAGAGCCCTATCCTTTTTACTTCTGGAAGTTTGTCAAAGAGAATATTGACAAACTGAATGTTGTTTTTACGTGGGTATGTTTGAAAGCCAACAACTGTACCCAGTGCTCCATTAACTAGTCCTTGCTCCACGTCAAGGTTACGTTTAAGCAATACTCTACAATTTAAGGATAATTTTAATATTTTCTCCAAACCAGCTGTGTTAGAGATAGAACTTTCAAAGGTATTTAATCTTGGCTTGTTGACACATGGGTAGTGTCATACCATGTACGTCCAGTTTGTCTGTGGAGCAAATTTCAATTATTGGTTGCATTTCTTTTTTCAACATTATTTCATTGAATTTGGAGCAGCTTGCAAGAGTTGGCATTAAGGACATACAATTGACATTTTTGTGTGCTAATTGTTCCATGACATCAGTAGCACATGAACTATGGCCATAAAGTGCATGGATGTGCTAGGGTTTTAATAGTGCTTGTGCATCTTGAGATAGTACACCAACTCTAATACTTTTTAAAATGTTGGCGTAAGTGAGGTGTGCAGATTGGCGCATGTTTTCTGTTAATTCTCTGTATTGGAAATGTTGCCAAAGGTTGACATTTCCTATGCTGCCAACAGTTTTAGGGCAGAGTTTGTGTCCTAAGGTTTTAAAAATCGGTTCACCTTTCACTGGTGTCAATTGACGAAGATCTCAGAAAACAATAATGTGTTTTCCTCCAAAGAGATCTTCGTAGTTTGTTTTAAGTACTTCTTGCAATCTGAGGTGAATCAAAGCTAACATTAGGTTGGAGACCATGCTCACTTAATCTATTAGTAGCATTTTCATTTGTTCTAACACTCTGCATAGTTCCATTGCAGCTTCTGTAGAAAGTTTGTAATATTCTAATTTGTTTTGGTGTTCTACTGGAAGGAGTAGTAATCAGTGGAAAGGGACAGCGCCTATGTTGTAGGCAGCTAAACCTGTGGGGGGAGTTACAACAGCTGACAGTTTGTTGTTTGTCAATTGTTGAAGGAACTTGCTGATGATTTTGATTAAGAATGTTTTGCCTGAACCAGCTTCACCTCTGACGTATAGTAGTATAGGTTTGTAATTTTGGCAGGTACATTCTTTATTTTCATGTTTTACACCATGTGCAATTTCTTTTGTTACTTCTTGAAAAATGGTACGCTGCTCTTTGTTCAGTTTTGATTGTAGTACAGTTAAGTCTTCTGTATCTTCTTCATAGTGACACATGGTGTTCTCTACTTCTGTCATAGGTAATTCTGCCTCATTTGCTATTAGTGGCTGTCCCAGCGGGTCTTGACTTCCTGTTACAGAAGGTTGACTACTGTCGGGAGTGTCCTTATCTAGTTGGGCCTGGAGTTCTTCTTCGTGTTGCTGTTCATTGTGCAACATTGTTTTGTACTGCGTAAAGTATATATCAGTGATAGTGCTTTCATTTGCTTTGAAAGCGACTTCATGGGAGTCATAGTTTTCTAGTATCTCTTCTTCTTTTCTCCATGGTTTAATAAGTTGTTGCAGGCACATGTAATATAGTTCTTTATGTTGAGGAGTTTTTAATGACAATTTGAAATGATTAATTAAGCTTCGTTTGGTAAGTTTCACTAAGCTGCCTTCACAATCTGTCACTCTAGATCTACCTTTTTTCATTGGGTTTTATATTATCTTTGTATGTGAAATTTTGGGCTATGTGGTATAGACACATGGTTTCCAAAGTGGTACTCCTGTTCAGGTAGTATGTGTCTAGTAAATTGTTTTTCAAAATGTCTTGGCTGTTGGGATAATTTTTGGCTATTGTTTCTATGTTGTCGTATGATTTGAGAACTCTTTTTCTAGATTTAGCAGGACCAAGACTTAGCCATGCTATATTTTCAGATTTTCCATACAAAGCAATACCGGTTAAACGATCTGCAGCTTCATCAGAGCCACATTCTCTATGGGACAGCATTTTTATGCCTAAGCTGTATAATTTCTGAGATAGTGTTTTGTCCGATGATAGGTCATTCCAGAGGTCTTGAAGCTCTGTTTTTTCTGCTTTTGTTAAGTAGGCTGTAACATATCGTGCAACTGCAGTGGAATTGTCTGCAATGTACTGCACATCTATGTTTGCATTCCATAAGAGGGCAATGATTGCATTATGATCATTGATATATTTTGATGCTTCTGTTCTTTTTGTGTAATACGTGTTTTTAGGTGATTTACCTTTAACACTATGTCTAACTGAAGACATGAAGTTGTTCACTTCACCTGTTTCTGTAACTGGTCTAGGGAAACCAAAGCAGCATTTGGTGTAGTATTTCCCTTTGTTTTTGTATTTGCGACGACACTATTTGCCACATTTGTGTCTTTGAAATTGTACAATTTGTGCATGAAGATCACTATTTGTTATTTCCGATGGAATTTCACAAGTGACATATTTTTTTTTCGATAAACTGTAAAACAGTGGCATCACTGTCTTGACCAAATTTAGGAGCATCTTTAATCCATAAAAGCATGTGGATATGTGGTGCTCCTCTGGCTTGGTATTCTTTTCTCCAAAAGAAGTGTTGCACTTCTCCGAGGGGAGGAACAGTTTTATTACAAATAAAGTGTAGCATAGCAATGAAACGATGATGGAAATATCTTGAAACATTAATAGGATCTAGAGAGCAAAGTTCTCCAGGTGTTAGTATATCTATGTTTGTTTTATTTTTGTTTGATATGCGTAGGAAATCATGTAAATCTTCCCATGCATGTTCTGCACAACTTAATGTAACAAACCAAGTGGGTGGGTCAAGGTTTCTTATCATACAGCGTACATCTCCGAGACGTCGGAACCAGTACTCTTTCGTACCACGCATGTTTGCTAACAGATTTGTAATGCTTGATTGTAAAACCTCGCCTTTTTCTTGCACTTTTTGTATTAATTGCGTAGCTGACATATTTTGAAAGTGGGTTCCTGATTTCAAATATGTGTGCAACTCCGTAACATAGAGTTGCTAGTTCACTTTTAAAGAGTAGGTGGAAATGTTTTCCACATTTTTTCTAAATCTGGGATCTTCAGAATACATTTGTAACGAGCGGTATTGTGATGCTGTTATCTGAATGGGTCTATCATCGTGCCTTCCTCCTTTCCCAGTAGGAAAGAGTAGAGGAAAAGCACGTGCTTTTATACTTTTTTCCCATATGCTGATTGGTGATCCTTTGGTTTGTCGCATTTGGTACGTTTCTAGTGCATCATCTAGGGTGTCATTACAGTGTAATGGATGAATTGTATAATGGTCTAAAATATTGGATACTGTAGCAAGATCTAGAAGTTCAAATTGACCAGTTTCTGGTGACTCTTGATTTATTTCAGTTGTTTTCTTCAATATTTATTTCTTTGTAGTATTCATTATTGTCTTTTAGATATTGCAAGGCTTGTCTAACTTTATTTTATTCTATGAGTTGTTGCCAATTTATTTTGTCTTTTGTTGGTACACCACTCCCATAGTGTGCACATTTTCTTTCAGATCTAATGGTAAATAAACAACTTTGCCACAAATGCCTTTCACCAATTCAGAGGGAGGTAATTTTGCTGTTTTTGGTTGAAGGCGTATTATTGCTTGAAATGGGTGCACGGTTTGAATTATAATGCTCTCATATAAATTGAGTTGTTGCAGGGGTTTTGGTAGTGGGAATAATCCCAAGTTACTTGTGATAGCACGTGAAGGAGTTTGGTTGTTGTCAAGTTTTGTAGTGCAGTAACTGCAAAGCATTAAGGGGTCAGTTATTTCATATTTGTTTTCTGCTGTAAGGTAGAGAGCTAATTCAAACCATTTAGAATCTTCATTGTCTTCTATTTTGTATGTTAAGTCTACAGTTTTTGTGTTACTTTTATAAAAATTTCTGCGGCAACACACACATGGTTTAGTACTTCAGCGGATGTACTTTTACATTTTAGTATTTCTTTTTTGTTTGTGTGTAGTACAAGGTTGCCATGTGCAGAATTGTTGCTAGTCTGTTGTAAAGCTATTGCATTTTGTAAGTGGCTTCACTTCCATAATATTTTCTCTGGATATGGTTGATTTCTTTGAGTAGGTCTTTGGGTGTATCATGTAGAAGAGTGTTATTTAAATTGGCTAGTGCTAAATCAGGACTTTTAGCATAGTACCATTTATAGACTATATTTCTTATAGTTGAACAATGTTTTGATATCATTTTGATATGATGGAAGGTGCTTTTGCAAATAGGTCCTGAAATGCAGGCTAATGAATGTCCTTGTAGTCCTGTGTATTTGCGCACTGGACAGGTATCCATATTTTGCAGCACTTTCAATTTGATTTTGTCTTTGCCTTTCACATTCTGATTGAGGAACTGGCGTAAAGATTTGAAAGATTTTTTGGGAATGTTACACATTGACGTGCATGGCCATTTGTATACTGGACGTTCTGGTTCAGCCGAATGGAGAGGTAATTCTGAGTTTTCTGGGGATATTTTTGTAAGCAGTATTTCTTGTTCCATTATGGTATTATTCATTTTTTCATAACGTCGTCCACTGCTATGTATGGCAATTTTGTTTGTTTGGTTTTGTTTGTATGCTTCTTCATTAAAATATGGTTCTATGCTCGTGGTGTGACTCCATTCACCTCCACAGATATTTAAGAAGTTATTTTTGTTGACATTCCGTTTATTGAGAAGTTTTTTTGTAATTTAGTAGTTAGTTTTGTTAGTGCTTTCATTCTGTTTAACACTAAAATGAATAACTTTCTTTTGAGAAGGATTGCACTGTCTATCAAAGCTTCTAAGATTAATTTTCTACGGTAGGTTTGAAGGGTTGTGAATGATTTGTCTCCTGCCTGTTTTTATAAGATTCTGAAGGACTCTGTGGCAGAACATTATTGCTAAAATACTTTTTTTGGTATGGTTACTTGCTAGTATATCAAGATTTATAGGAACAGTTTTAGCAGTAGTGGTAGCCAAATTCTCGTTAATCATTTTCTAAATGACCTTATTAGCTGTTTTGTTTGAACTTTTTGTACAAACTCTGGTAGAGATGGATGCTTATTTTGGACACTTTCATTTGATTTGCTCTACTTCTGCGTTGCTTTCTAGGGACTTGCTTTTTGGAAGGCATTCTTTGGGGTCTGTTGAATAAAAAAAGAAGGTATGGGTTGGGCTGTTCTGCAATGTATTTATGCTGTGTGCATGAGTGTCTGAGTATGATGGGAAAGATGTATGTGGTGGCGTGTCATTGTGCATTGGGCAGCTACAATTAGTTGGGAAGACTATTTTTCTGTTTGTGTGTTACTACACTGCGGTTCAGATGAGAGTAGAAAGTGAGCTAGTGGTGAGGAGAAGCATTAATAGTAACCTTAATGGTATAAAATTAAAACAGTTCTTTGTTGTGTAATACTAACATTCTAGGGGTTGGGTATGTTATTTGTGTTCCAAATAAACGGGGATTTGTGTGCCATTCTGCCTGCTAATCCCTGTTTAATAAATGGGGATTTGTGGGTAGAATGGTTCAGAAATCTCTGTTTTTTTTTGTGCGAAAATTACATGAATGAACCACACAGTGGCCCTCATTACGACCCTGGCGGAAATTGAAAAACAATGGCGGAAATGCAATACCGCCATCGAATAGCGCTCGGTGCGACTATGACCCGTCACCGCAAAGTACGAAGCCATTAGCGACACCGTAGTGAACGCCAACGCTAACTGCACCAAGCACGCGCGCGCGCGCCATGCCAAACCGCAAACACCACCATGGTGCAACGGTACGCCAATTCCGACCCTAGCGGACATGTACCTAACGCCATCAGGCATGGCGTAATGTACCATTCCGCCATGGCGAGAAGTACGGCATCGCGAATCAACCGTAAACGGCCCCACTGAGTGCCTGTACACCGCTCCCTGCCCACAAAGTACAACCCCCCGTAGGTGCAATGAAGTCACAATGCAACCATTGAAATGTCCAAGTCACCCATGCATGCCAACGAACAAAAGAAACACAAGAGGGGCCAATGGGAGCTGCAGGGCACAGATGGCACGAATACAGAAGCAATCCCAATGGACATGACCACAGTCCCCCACCAAGAAACGCACGCAAACACAGGCACCTGTGACCAGCAATATTCCGATAATCACATCATTCCACCAGTCCACCTGGCTGACCGGCATCTGTTACACAAAACCCAAACCCCCGCCCCTGAGCATGACAACATTCAAACTGTCATATAGGCAGCCCCTATCCCTGACCTCACGGGCTTAGTAGGCAAACGCGCCCAGTACAGTACCACGCAACTAAACCCCGAAGCTGGAACCCAATGCAGATCTCCTCACAATACATCGCCCCCCAAATAGGCATATGCCACACCACTTGCAAAGAAAGACGCTACACGGGCCAAATCAGAATAGAAATTTATGCACATCAAAGTCACCAAACCCATACAGCCATCAGGCCATGAACTCCAAAACACCAATCACCATTGTGGGCTGCATCCGCAAGAAATGACCAGCCACTACTTGTGTGTCGCCCTGTTCCCCCATGGTACACAGAGCCACATTCACGTACGAAAAGGCAACATGGAAGCGCACAGAACCGCAGGGCCGTCCCAATGGGGAGGCACTAGTCCAGCTGAAAGGCCGAAATGTTGCTCCGAGCCACCAGTACTGCGTAAGGGCATGTGGGCCATTGGCGATCGTCCCATAAGATCGTAATGCTGCTCCACTGATTAACACGAAGCAGCAGGTGTCGGGAGTAAAATCCATCTGCAGGAGTGGCATACAGATGGCAGTGGCAAAAGGGGAGGAGATACCTGTCAACCAAAAGAAACGAAAAAGAACAGAATGGCCATCAGAACTACATTCGAACAACTCACTTCAATGATCACACGAAATCCACAGCCATATGCATGCTAGCCCACTCAAAACGATCATCACCACCCCAAAACCACTTGCGACTCATAAACATCTATATCGAGGTGCAAACACCATCACAAACGAGTGTACCTGTGCATGCGTCTGTCAAAACAGAATCCATCAGATGGGAATGTTAACGTGCATGGACACAAGTGTCTGAGTGCGCCTCGAGACAGGGAGGGCTCAACAAGGCCAGATAGACGATGGTCCCACTATGGCAGCCCTGCATCACATAGCGTAGGGGAGGCGGATAGATCCCAAGAAGCCCTGTACATGGCAAACTCTGTATCAAATCACCTGCCCATGCATCCATTCATCATTCCCTCATCCCGGGATCAAAACGCCTGAATAATTACTCACATAACATTAGAAATATCCATTGAGTCTGTGCGTTATGCAGCCTGCAAAATCCACAGTGCCCCAGCCCGTAATTCCAGTGTTGTGAAGTAACATGTATTTGGGAACGGCCGGCCTCATCGCCCACGTAGCTATTGCGCATCCCAAACTATTCATATCAATCATTGCTCCCTCGCCATGGGCCCTGTCTCAAGGACATTGAACAATAGAACGTTATATTTGCAGTCAGACCTGTGGGCATCTCCTCGCCGCTAGCTGGAAACCGAAAGCGCCGCCCTTCGAATTCCTCATTTGCAACACCACGTCGGAAAGGCATCTGTGGCCGTTTGAAATCACTAATTATTCCATCGAGTGCGGCTGTGTGTGAAAATGGCAACTGCCTTCACACACGAATGGGACGCCCCGCCCGTCGTTGCAACTCGGTACAGTGATGCATGAGGGCCCACCGTTACTCGAGTACTACGTTCCACTGACCCTTCACAAGTCTGTTCGCGACTGCACAGATAGTATGGGAAACAATGGGACCACAGCAGAATGAACATATCAATCCAATCTTACACGGACATCGGGTACAAATACATGATAGCAATAGCAAGATACCATTCCCCGAATTGCAGCGTTGTGCGCGTGACGTGCTCGGCCAAAGGGGAGAGCAGTTTGCACAGGTGGAATGAATCACCACAGGTGGAGGCCATACAGCCTGAAAACACATTAATTGCACAGCCAGTCTCCTCCCACAACCACACCGAAATGCTACCGGCAGGACTCGCGATGTTGGCCCTGGGGGACCTGATAGCACTGCAAGTGCTCCAACTCCAAGAAGAAGACGAACACCAACTACAACCAGCCGCACGGAGGAGACGCAGGAGGAGGAGGAGGCCAAGGCAGGGCCAGCAAGGCCCACCAGCACAGCCACTACCACCACGCAGGCAGCCCGCAATCCCACGCCTCCGAGCACATCCGTTCAACCTCACTGATGAGCAGATCCACACCCTCTACCGTCTGGACCGGGACACCATAGCCGCCATTGTGGACATGACACAGGCTGACCTTGTCAGCATGATAGATAGCCCAACCGCCATCCCACCCCTACTGAAGGTGGTGTCTGTACTCCACTTCCTGGCCACAGGCACCTACCAGCACACAGTCGGACAGTTGCATGGCATTTCTCAGCCACTGTTCTCACGGACACTATTGCAAGTGCTCGATGCCCTCCTGCAGCACGCAGACGACTACATCTCCCTACCACGCTCGGAGCAGGAAATTACAAACACGAAAGTGGGATTCCATGCACTTGCCGGCATACCGGGTTGCATTGGTGCCATCGACTGCACCCATGTGGAATTGGTCGTCCCACATGCCAAGGAGGCCCAGTACCGCAACCGAAAACAATTTCATTCCCTGAATGTACAAATGGTGTGTGACTCCAACAGGATCATTACACATTGTTGTACCCGATTCCCTGGATCAACCCATGATTCTATGGTCTTGAGGAACTCTACAATACCACGCTACATGGAGCGACACGCAGGGAACAGATCCTGGCTACTCGGTGAGTCTCATTACATGCATGATGATGTGGGGTATGTGAATTGGCAATGACCTGGCAGGAAGGGGAGGGGGGTGTGCGTACGTATCAATGGCATTCCACATCATACGTTTCTCGTCCACATACAGGTGATGCTGGATATCCACTGAAGAGATGGCTCCTCACACCAGTCCGGAACCCACGGGACCAGCATGAGGAGGACTACAACCATGCCCACTCACGTACCCGTGTAGTCATAGAACAGGCATTCGGCCTACTGAAGGGCCGTTTCCGCTGCCTCAGCAGGTCTGGCGGGGCACTCCTGTACCGCCATGAGAAGGTTGCAAAGATGGTGATGGCATGTGTCATGCTCCACAACATGTGCGTACGTAGAAATGTGCCCATGCCCCCTGACGCAGAACTGCAAGCACCTGATGATGGTCATGATGAGGGTGGGGATGTGGCAGCACCTCATGGAGTCTGCGAGGCACCGGAGGCCCGTGACATTCGTCAGCATCTCATTGATGTATGCTTCTAGCACTCACGCCTGGTGGCTGATACATGGACACGGGACTCGTGGCACTGCGTGTGTCTGGGACATGCACAACATGGACTGTACGCCTATGATGGCCTAGTACACAAAGATCAATGTCCACACATCTCATTGGTTGATCGTGCACTTTTAATGGCATATGTGATGTCATGTTGAACACCCTTTCGACCCGCCACCCAAGTGAGCCCAACACACCCCCTCCACCCTCCTACCTCCCCCCCGAACACCAGTGTCCAAAGATGCTCATTGTCAGTGGGCTGTCGCTATTGCATGCCCCCTCTGCGGGTATCAGGGGCACCCCTGCCTGTGGAGCGCAGGTTCCTTCCAGATCTACGTTGGGGGCTGCCCTGGACGGAACTTGCAACGGATGATGTGTCTGCCTGCTCACGTCCATGCATGTCCCTAAGGGTTTGCGAGAGCTCAGTGAGCACACGGCGCACTGTGGCAAGTTCGGCACATACGTCCTTGGCCGTCGCATGCAGTTCCCCCCTGAGGCTCTCGGTGCTACTCTCCATTTGGACTCTCAGGCTCTCGGTGCTACTCTCCATTTGGACTCTCTGGCTCTCGGTGCTACTCTCGATTTGTGCCCTAAGTGTCTCAGTTGATGTTTCTATGTCTGCCTTAGTGCCCCCACATTCATCAGCATGGTCCTTGAGGAGCGTGGCCAGTTGCTGCTGTTGTTCGATCAACTGGTCGAGGGACTGTTGCCTCTGCTGGGCCATGGCCATTTGCGGGGGTGTCACAGAGGGGCTGTTGTCCTCATGTTGCCTTGCCACAGGGCTTGTGGGGGATGGCCAGTCGTCGTCTCTTGGGTGCCCCTGCGTGGTATCCTCATGTTGTACGGGATGGGACAGACAGGGGGATTGGGACAGGTCATGGATGGATCTGACTTCGGCATCCCCGTTTTCTGTGTCCGAGCATGCTGCCATCAATGGGGTGTCACCTATGGTGCTGCTGCCACCAGAGGCAGTGCCTTCTGTGGCATCCATTGGGGGGACCTGTGGTGGTGGTGTTGTGGGCATGCTGGCTGCTGGGGTGCCTGTTGATGTTCCCTCCTCTGTGCTGCCACCTGATTTGTGCTGCTGCCGTGTCTTGATGCGTGCAGCTGAGGTGGAGGGTCTCTGGCCGTTGGTCTTGGCCCTCTTTGCAGGTGTGCTGGTAGGGGTGTCCTGTAGCTCGTCGTTTGGATCGGACCCTGTGGTGGAGTAAAGGAGGGCGAGGGTTATTGATGGGTCTGTGGGAATTGGAATGGCTTTGTATCACATGCATTGGGGTGGTACCTGAGGGTGATTTGGGTCGGGGCCTTGGAGGTGCTTTGATTTGTGTGTGGAGTGAGGGTGCAGTTGTTTGGCAGCCTGCAGTTAGGGTGTGCCTGCTGCACGTGTAGTGCGTGTATTTGGGGTTTTTAATTATTTATGTATTTATTGTGGGTTTTAACGTGCGCTATCAGGCCGATGTGTGTGGGCGTTCTCCTGGACATGTGTTTCTGTTGCACTATGTGGACGCATGGTACTTCACATGGATGGACTGTGTGGATTTGGCATTGTTTTATCTGGCCCACCTCCCTGAATCTTCTGATGTCTGCACTCCTTTCTCCATCCCTCCGACTCCCTCTATGCTCTCCATTCCGATGGTGGAGGCACAGATTTCTTCCCAGGGGGTCAACTTGATGGGTGATTCAGGACCTCCCCCGGTGGCTGTGGCAATGTTGCGGTTGGCAGAGAGTATGCTGCGGACGCGTATCCGCAGGTCGTCCCATCGCTTGCGGCATTGCTGTGGGGTGCGGGGGGCGGTCCCCACCGCACTTACCCGCTGTGCCACCAGAGCCCATATGGCCTTCTTGTTTGCAAGTGCCGTCCTGGTCATTTGCGTGCAGAAGACGACGGCAGCATTCTCCTGGAGGGTCTCTGTTAGCACGGTGAGTTCCTCACGGGAGAAGTGGACCTGCCGCTTGCGGTCGCACGCTTTCTTCGCTACTTTTCCCATTTTTCTTGGTTTCGCTAGGGTGGTTGGCGGGTTGGGGTGTGTTTCAGGGTAGTGATTTTAGTGGTTGTGTGGTTTTAGTGTATTTATAGGTGTACGCCGGGATGTTTCCCGTTCCGGCCCCATGTTTTAACTTCCGTTTCCGTATATTTCCGGCCACCGTACTTTCCGGTAGGCGCACACTGCGGTGACCGCTAAGTGGGGTGGCGGTATTGCACCTAGGGCGCCGTACGGCGGCGGTGTGGGCCGTTTTGGGGTCATTTCCGCCATCGCGGACTTTGCACTTCCGCCATGCCGTGGTGCTCGTGCCCGATGGGTCGGAATGGGCCGCACTTTGCTCCTTCGTGCAATGGCGGAAACGCTATTTACGCTGTGGCGCTCCGGTCAGTCGCTTTCCGCAAGGGTCGTAATGAGGGCCAGTGTGTTTAAGGAACAGCAAGAATATTAAGGAAGTATTGTACTTACTTTTTTTTGTGGAATGAGCAGGTTTCTTCGGATATGTTGTTTGTAGTTCAGATGTTGCTGATTTTCAGGAGAGTGGTCTTTACTGCGATTGTAAAAGAAAGAAGTTAGTAATTGTGTGTGTTTATAGCACTGATGTTAATGTAGACGTTGATTTTGATGTTTTTGTAGTAGTATTCTTGTTGGATATCTGAACATAGTGTATGCATGCATTTCATTTGACTGTGTGCAGCCTTTATATTTTATTTACAAAATGTTAGTTCAACAAGCTTTGCAAATGAGTAGAATTTTTAGTGTATGAAATTCATTTGTTTTTTTTTAAAGGTGTGTTGTAGATAGCAGACAGGTTTGGAAGTGACAGTTGATTATAGTAGATGGGAAAAACTTCAATAAATTCATTTTATAGGTTATGCAGGTTTAGTGGTATTACTCTGTTTATATGCATTCATAAGAGTTGTACATGTACATACATGCCAACATTGTGTAGCAGCTGGGAGGGAGATTCTCTCTGAACAATTGGGAGAGCTGAATTTCCCCATTAGAATGCATTGGGATTAGAATTATTTTATGAGGGAGGCAGTACAAAACAGCAACATTTGTGCTAATCAAATAGTGAGGCTCCCGCCTAAATCGGGAGGGTTGGCATGTATGCATGTACTGTGAATACAATATCAGGAACATTTATTTTTCCCATTGGGACTAGCATTAATTTAGGTGGGAGATAGTAAAAAATAGTGCGATTTTTCAATGAAAAATCGGGAGTCTCGCGCCTAAATCGGGAGGGTTGGCATGTATGTATAGGCTATGCGGGAGACAGTAAAAAATAGTGTGATTTTTCAATGAAAAATCGGGAGTCTCACGCCTAAATCAGGAGGGTTGGCATGTATGTATAGGTTATACAGGTTTAGTGGCATTACTCTGTTTAAATGGATTCATAAGAGTTGTACATTTACTGTGAATAAAATATGCATACCTGTAGTTTGTATTCATGCATGTGCATATGAATGCAGCTGTAAGTAGAAATCTTGGAGAGTTGTAGAGCAGTATTTCTAGTAGGTGCTTTCCAATGATATGAGACTTGTACTCAGAGTGATCAACAGTACATTTGAAGTGTGGAACTCTGATGATGGATTTAGATGTAGAGGTCTTGGATGTGATTGGTGGATGGTTGTGTGACTGCTTAGCTGTATCCAATGAGGGACACCGACAGTGATGTGGAAAGGGTAGAAGGGCTGGTAAGAGTTACATGCCACGCGAACACTGCGGCTGTTCGTGGATAGGGCGTGCCACATCTGGGGTTTTCTAGCAAATCCAGTATGGAAAGGGGACTGTAGGGATCAGCCATTCAGATGTTGACGTTGTGGATTTGTGTATAAAGAGTCTCTGTGTAGTGAACATGGCAGAGGTGGAGAAAGTAAGGGTGTTGGTGCTCGGAGATATCTTTTTGCATGCTTTACAGCAGTGTGCTCAATGTAGGCATGTGACAAACAGTTTCGATGTTACAGGAGTGGAGGTGGTGTGGAGTGCTGTGCCTGATTGCAATGTAGAGCGAATTCTACAAGTTTGTGAAGATATGGGCAGGATGAACAGTCCCCATCTGGTAATTTTGCACTATGGTGCTTTCCATTTGGGCTCCGTCAGTGCCCCTACTTTGTTGGCGGATTTGGAACAGTTGGTTAAAGCAGTAATGAACATCCTTCCAAATATGAAAGTAATTTTTTCTGGATTACTACCTAGGGCAATATGGGACAATAGTTCTGTTTTTTGTCCTCAGCAAAACATTGCTAGGTGTGCAGTCAACCGAGGCATGTCTGCTTTGATGCTTAGAGCTGGTATGTTTTTCTGTAATAATGAGAATATTGATTGGGGTAATGCTGTTTATTTTGAAGAAGATGGCATTTCCTTATCTTTTTTGAGAAATGCCATGCTGTTTTGGAATGTAAGGGTTGCTTTGGAGAAGGTTATGTGAAGATTTTCGTCATCATGTGACCGCACCCATGCTGAGTGTGTGGACTAATTTGCGCAGTTTTTCTGCTTCCGCAACATTTCAAAAGAACTTATACAAACATGGGAAATTATTTTACAGTATAAAATCACCATTTCACATGTCCCATACAATGGCCCAACCTTTCAAATTATTGTTTAGAATGTTTGCAATGCTTTTGAGTGATCGATATGGTCACGAGCCGCACCCCTCCACCCCTATAAATAGCCCCACCCCAAGCTCATCTTCATTGTGCTTCTGACTATAGCAGATTGAGTTGTGCTGCCTTTACTGCTGTAGCAAACATTAGCCGAGTAATCCTTATAGCATCCATGGCTTCTGTTGCTTCATTAGCCTCAGCACCACCCCCAAACCCTCCACCGTCACCACCTCCCCAACGGCCTGCAGAGGGAACTACGGGTGAGGATGTAGAGAGCGACAAATAAGAGTAAGAAGAGAATGAGGTGCAAGAACTCTGCACTACAAGCACACGCCGGGAGTCGTGGGTGTGGCGGTTGTTTAGCATTTTTGGGAACGTACCAAAAGCATGTGCAAACCTGGTCAAGTGTAACCAGTGCAAGTTGGTGCTGAGTCGCGGGAGACCTGGTGCGTACAGCTTTGGTACGACAACCGTGAAGCGACGTGCAGGGCTCTGTGCATTTTATGGAAGTCCGCGGACAGTCCGAGGACATATAAAGCTTTAGGGTGCTGCCCTACCAAAACCAATGCACTTTTCTCTGGGAGGAAGTGGTGGCTCTGAAAAGAGCCTTTTGGTGGTGTTTTTGTGTGTTTGAAAAACTTGAAATCGTCAACATCTACAGCAAAATAGATGACTGTAATTCCAGAAAAGGTTGCAATGCATTTTGTACATTTCTCAGAAAAATCTGATTGCCAGCATAGGTAAGATGGACTCCATCTCTGCGAAAAACTACGAAACATAATATTTTCATTGTGAAAAGACGACATGCCAATATCTCTTAGAAAGGCATAAACAGCCTTATTGACAGTGCGCCTCGCTTTCTCCATTTGTGGACCAAATGAAAAAAAAAAGCAGCCACATTTGTCTTTACGCAATACGAGAAAAAATTACTTGGGAATTTGAAAACATGTCCATGATCTTCCCAAGTCCTTCTTTCATTGCAAATTGCAAAGAAATTCCAGACACATGTCCTAAACTGTTCCCTCCACAATGAATTATAATTATGTCTGGATGATGCTCTGTCTCTAAAGTAGCACAGGGAGGTCCAGCCACTTCATTCCACGCACTCCATGCCAGTGCACATCCACATGAGGGAATCCAAGTTCTGCAGCTACTCCACAACGTTCCGCATTCACCTCCAACCAATGTATCCATGAGTCTCCCAAAATCCAGATAATCTGTTTTCAGAAACACACAGCCATAGCTATCTGTTCTACTCTCAGGAAAAAGACGTTCTGACAGAATCTCTCCTTACACAACACACCCAGTAAACTTTACTGACCAATCCCTAGCTCCGCTCATTCTCATTTGCATGCCTCTCCACCCCAGAATCCCCATATGTAATATGCGCAGAACACCCCCATTTTGTGTAATTGCAACCATTTCGGGACACCGCAAGTGTTCTTAGGACACATTCAACTTGACAGATTACAATACGGACAGCGTCCTCAGGACACCCCCAGTTTCTGTATTTACGAACATTTAAATACACCGTGAGTGTTTTTAGCTCAATTTTACCTTCCTTGCGAACAAAAAGGACACATACTCCGTCCTCTGAACACCCCATCATTTAGTTTATTTACAAAATGTCAGAACAGCCGTGTTCTCCGCAGACAAATCGAACACAACAAAAGCGTATAGCACATAAAAAAACAAAACATTGAACCTATCTCATACTCCCCCACCCTCCCCAAACACTCTTACACACTCCACTAAATACAATTTTTAATCCAAGTTTCACCGCGCTGTACGCGCTCGACGGCGAATACAAGATGGCGGGTGCCACAGAAAATCTGACGCGCTCCACGCCCCACGCCGTCCAATCGGCGAACATGTCGCATGTCCGCGGACATGACGCAAGCCGCTGGGCCAATCGGGGTGCTGTCCGCGGAGCGAACAGGGAAGTCCATCCGCGAAGCGAACACAGATATTCAGAGTGGGCCATATACTTTTTTTTTGCAAAGTTTGGTGAGGATTCGTCCAGAGGGAGCGAAGTTATAAGCCACCCAGAAAGTGCTCTTCCTATGGAAACACCAACTTAACCATAACTACCGCGTCCATGTAATATATATATATATATATATATATATATATATATATATATATATATATATATATATTCAGTAAAAAAACTTTGTTAAAGGGACGTTATGGGAATTATTCTAAGAACATACTTGAAGGATAAATCTACGAATATAGTAATTTACAATTTTTAGTTCCTTACTGTTACTGAAGAAAATCATGTGGCCTAGATATGTCAGGAAAGGAAAAAATGGGAGAGCCAGCCACGTGATGTCATCAGTGATGTCATCAATGACATTTGTGATGTCATCTTTGATGTCCTGGGTGTTAGTGTTAGCAGTGCACGGTGGCGGCGCGAGGTATGGTTGCCTATTTTACCATAACTGCCGAATTTCAGGGGTTTTTCGGTTTTACTTTGAACCATAATGTCCCTTTAGCAACGTTTTTTCACTGAATTTCATAGGTTTTTAGTAGCGCAACTTAACCATAACGTCCCTTTAACAAGGTTTTTTTACTGAATTTCATAGTTTTTTAGTAGCACAACTTAACAATAATAACTTTGACTTTATGGACATATAATATGGAACATACTGAACCCTTTCTACTGAATTTGACGGTCCACAGACATGTTTGGACAACAGTACCACCACCTAAAAACTCTGGGGAGGTATGTGTGATAGTTATATCATAACATAGGAACATTTAACAAATTCACAAAGCAGCACACATACAAAGTATATGTAGTAATACTTAAAAAATGTTACCCATATATGTAACACACTTACCATTCATGTAAATACAATATGTTTTAAAATGAAATATACCAAAAGAAGATAAAGTGGCTTCCACCATAATTACCTCACAGACGCTCCACAACCAACAGCAAGACCAGACGTATACACTACTGATTACATATCTCACCAGACATAGTAAGTGCACTTCTTTTTACTCATATATTTATAAACTTTCTATATTAGAAAAAAAACATATTACTTTTTTGTTTTCTCACAGAAATGTGTAGTACTCTCGACTGGCTAGAGGAGCATTTCCCACGAGAGGAAATGTTAGAAAATAGTCCACCTAATGGTACACACTTTACTATATAAACCAATTAATAAATATTATTTTGTATACATTTAACATATACATTTTTTTTATTACAGACCATACAAAAATTCCAAGCATCTCACAACAACAATCAGAGGATATCACTCTACAGCAGATTAATCAAAAAATGGACGACCTTATGCAAAATTGTATGGATTTGAAAAACTTTATGGAAAATTATGTGAAACCCCCAACAGCACACCATTGTCCAACCTGCACTTGTCCCCCCTCACCCTATCCCACGCAGTTAACCCCAAACCCTGTCTATGTACCAAAGCGTTTCGATGAGATTTTCTTCCCTTCTTCACCTGATCCCAGTTATCTAGAAATCCCTAATTCTCCTGTTTTTGTTTCCGTTTCTGCCACACCTTCCCAGTCATAATTGTGTATATATATGAAATAAAGTTACTTTTCTTATATTGTGTTGTAATTACTTTCAGTTCCTTGTAATAAAACCAATTTAGGTGTCCACGGACACCGCGGTTGTTCGGAAATGGTCGTAAAGAAACGAAAATGTAACTGTCCTGAGGACACTACTGTTAGGATCAGCCTTCCTTGTTATGGTTTCACCTTCTGAATGCTGTATGTATGTGGTGATGTCATTTGTGGAATGTATGAGGTATCTTGGAGTGTTTGTGTATGAAAGGGTTCTAACCCAGGCAGTTGATCTAAGGAAGCCTGGGTGGTGGGAGCCAGTGGGTTTTCCCTCATGATTTGTTCCTATCTCCTGATGGACTTGATGAGACCTGATTTGTACCTGTAACTGAAGAACCTGAATAAAGCAACCATTAAGCATACCTGCAACTGTATCCTGATTATATCACTATGACCCAGACCGGGTCATAACAACTACATCTGTCCGTAATGTTCTCATGCAAGTTGAAAATGTTCTAAGAACACTCGTAGTGTCCTGAAATGTTCGTAAATAAACGAAAATGGAGGTGTCCTTAAGAACACTATACCTATTCGTAGTGTTCGATAGCAAGCAGAAACTGTTCTAAGAACACTCGTGGTGTCCTGAATTGTTCGTAAATAAACGAAAATGGAGGTGTGCTTGAAACGCTATGTCTGTCCGTATTGTTAGCAAATAAATTAAACTGTGCTAAGAACAAACGGCTGTCCGTAACTGTTCGTTTTACATGTGACACACTTTTAATTAGTTCAGGACCCGAACACTGTCCGCAGAACATCAACACACATGCGCAAAACAATGTCCGTACATTGGGTGTCCCGCGGACGACCGCTACCTTAGCGAAGATGCTCACAAAACAATCATGTGACCGCGCCCAAGCTCATCTCGTGCTCTAAATGCGGACACTGTTCGTGTCCCCGACCAGTTTAAAAGTACATTTCCAAGTAATCCACAATATTTCTCATTAAAAAATCACCATACCACAAATCCCACATACTAATCCTAACTTTCCACATAGTTTTTGTGACTTTTTGAACCTTTTTTGATGTTCGATTGTCTTGCGGACGGCGCGCATGTCAGCGACCCGCGCACAAGCACCCCGATATAAGACCACGCCCTAGAGCGCATTCTCATTGTGTTTCTGACTATTCCACAGAGCACACTGCATTTTGCTGCATACTTTGCAGATTTTGAGATTTCCATCTCCAAGCCTATGACATCCATGGCTCGACTATTACCACATGGTGCTACATCTGCCTCAGCACCACCCCCACCCCCTCCATCACCACCATTTCCCCAAGGGCCTGAAGAGGGGAACAGGAGTGAGGATACAGAGGAGGAAGAAGAGGATGACGAGAATGAGGTAGAGGAAATCCCTACTAGCCGCCGTCGGAGTGAATCTTGGGTGTGGCGGTTGTTTACCGTTCATGGAAACGGTCCTAAGTCTCATGCGAACCGTGTCACCTGTAATGAGTGCAAAATGGTACTCAGTCGCGGGAAGCATGGTTCGTATAGCTTTGGGACCACTACCATGAAGCGACACCTGCGCTCATTTCACACTGGGGCCATTCGCAAGGTTGTACCTTGCGAGAAGCGTAGTAGGTTGATTGTCTCTACTTCATCCTCTGTTCCTGATCCTGTCACCACAAGGAACACCTCTGTGGGACAGCGTCTTCCTCAAGCTGCCTCACAGGCCATACAGAATTCTGATGACCCTTACCTTTCGAGGGTCACAGTTGTATGTGTGTACTGTGACACAGTACTCTGCAGGGGGGAGCGACTTCGGAGTGCTTTTGAGAGAATCGTCTCAGAGCACCAGAAGACCTGCTCACTACCCAAATAAAACCCACTCTACATCTTCCTCTCTCAGCTCGCCCTTTCTTATCCCTTTGGTTGGTGTCCCCCTCCCTTTACCCTCCTTTCCCTCCTCTCCTAGTGTGTCATGTATAAAAAAGAACAAAAAAAATACAAAATAACAGAAATCAAAAATAAAATAAGGCTCTTTTCAGAGCCGCCTTTCACAGTTAAAAAATAGAAGTGAAGATACATAAAGCATAGCCATTTCCATTTCGTGAAAGTCCGCGGACGGTCTGCGAACAGAAAAACAATTGCATTGCTACCCTATTGAAACCAATGCATTTTTCTCTAACAGGAAGTGGTGGCTCTGAAAAGAGCCTTTGGGAGGTGTTTGAATGTAAAACATTTTAACTACGTAAAACGTACTTCAAAACTAATGCTGTATTTCTAGAAAAGGTCGCAATGCATTTTGTACATTTCTCAGAAAAATCTGATTGCCAGCATAAGTAAGATGGACTCCATCTTTGCGAAAAATGTATGTACTACGAAACCAAATATTTTCATTGTTAAAAGAGGACATGCCAAAATCTCTTAGGAAGGCACAAACAGCCTTATTAACATTACGCCTTGTTTTCTCCATTTGTGGACCACATGAGAAAGAACGAAGCCACAGTTGTCTCTGCGCAATACGTGAAAAAATTATTTTAGAGTTTGGAAACATGTCCATAATCTTCTGAAGTCCTTCTTTCATTGCAAATTGCAAAGAAATTCCAGACCCATGTCCTAAACTGTTCCCTCCACAATGAATTACAATTATGTCTGGATGTTCCTCTATCTTCAAAGTTGCACAGAGAGGTAGCAAGTCCAACCATTTCATTCCACGCACTCCATGCCAATGCACTTCCACATGTGGGAATCCAAGATCTATAGATACTCCACAGCTTTCTGCATGCACCTTCAACCAATGAATCCACGAGTCTCCCAAAATCCATACAATCTGTGTTTTGAAACACTCAGCCATAGCTATCTGTTCTTCTCTCTGCAAAAACAATATCTGAGAAAACCTCTCCTAGCACAACACACTCACTAAACTTTACTGACCAATCCCTTGCTTCATCCAATCTCATTTCCATACCTCCCGTCCCCAAATTCCCCGGATGTAATACGCGGTGTCCTAGAACTACCGCCATGTCCGCGAACGTATCGTAACATGTACAGCCCTTCTACCATTTCGATTTCACTCTCTGTGCCATTCCCTCATTGGATGTAGCTAAGCAATCACATGACCATCCACCAATCAAATCCAATAACTCTACATGTAACTGCGTCATCATAGAGCAGCACTACAAATGTACGGTGTATCTCTCGGAGTACAAGTCTCATACCATTGACAACCACGATCTACGAGAAATACTATACAAATCTCCAATATTTCTATTTGCAGCTTGGTCCATATCCATATACATGAACAGAAAGTACAGGTATGCATATTTTCTACACAGTACATGAACACATTTTCTAACCGACTTTTACCTTCTATAATCTGAAAAATGAATGGACGATCATTGTTTCATTGTCCTAAAATGACCTGTCACTTACAAACCTTTATATCGTTTAATTTCTTCATACACACACACACATGCAAATACTATTAAACTAACATTTTTGAAATAAAATATATACACAACATATAATCACACAAAATAACATACACACTCTATGATCAAATCTCAAACAATAATATTTGTACAAACACATAATTGGTTTTAATTTTTTTCGTTTATATAAGTACTTACATACATTTGTATAGGACAAGCAGACTATGACATTCACTGACTGTTACGTGCAAAAGCAGGCTATAACACATAGCTCTCAACTCACACGCTTTTGGCGGGTGTCACCCGCCTTGTAAAGGACTGACTCACCCGCCAAGCCTCCTGCACGCCCATTCATTCCAATGGGCGTCTCACCCGCCAAAAATAAAATCAGGTGATTTCACCCGCCTTTGCGTCACACATGGTTGAGAGCTATGATGACAATGACTCACTATTACGTGAAAAAGCTTAGTTACAAGAATAGTGGTATACGTTGGTAGATTATGAATTCCACAAACCATAGTAAAGATATTTTCTTTCCTACTCTTAGTCATAATATAGTTTTAATGGTTTTCAGGAAGGCGCTGAGCATTTCAATTAAAAAAATCTATGTCTAAAATGAAAACAGTGCTATATAGCAACCAAATTACTAATTTCTTTCTTTCACAATTGCAGTGAAGCCCATTCTCCTGAATAGAAGCAGCCGATTTTGATTTACAAAGAACAACTAAGAAGCAAACTACTCATTTTTGAAAAAAAAGTAAGTAGATTGTTACCATAATATTTGATTTATAACTCACACGCACTGTACGGTGCATTCATGGTATTTCTGTGCCTAAAAATAGAGATTCTGCACCATTCTGACCAAAAATCCCCCCCGTTTTAAACAGTGATCTCCTGTCAGAATGGCCCTCAAATTCCTATTTTTCGGCACACAAATTACCCAACTCAGCCGCTAGAATGTAGATGTTGTAGAACAAACAACTGTTTTAATTGTATAGCTTTACCTATATTATTTATTCTTCTCCACACCACCGGCTTACTTTTTTCTGTCATCATCTGAACCCCAGTTTAGTAACACATTAATTGAAGAATACCCATCCCTAGTAGTTCAACTTCCCAATTCACAATCACACACCATTACATACATCTTTATCATCTTACTCAAACAATCATGAACACAACACACATGCATTGCAGAAAACCCCAAACCATACCTTCTGTATTTTTTTCAACAGACGCTAAAGAATGCCCACCAAAAAGCAACTCTGTAGAAAGGGACGCAGAAGTAGAGCAAATGAAAAGAAAAGTCTCCAACATAAATACCCATCTATAGCAGAATTTGTAAAAAACGTTGAAACACAACAGCTAATACAGTCATGTTGTGAAACAGAAGAAGTTTCTAGTGCAAAAACGTTGCCTCCTCTATCACAAAGTAAAACGACCCAAAAAACTATTAACAGAAAATCAACTATCACTACAAATAAAACGTCTTCTATAAATCTTGATATAGTACAAAGTAAGCATACCAAGAAAAGTATATTAGCCAAAATGTTCCGTCACAAAGTCCTTCAAAATCTGATAAAAACAGGAGAGAAACCAGGTTCAACACTTCAAACCTATCGTAGGAAAGTAATCTTAGAAGCGTTGATAGACAGTGCAATTCTTCTCAAAAGAAACTTATTTATTGTTGTGTTAAACAGAATTAAACCACTAACAAAACTAATAACTAAATTTCAAAAAAGACTTCTCAATAAACAAAATGTGAACAGAAATAACTTCTTAAATATCTGTGGAGGTGAATGGAGTCACACTACAAGCACTGCACCATACTTTAATGAAGAAGCGTACAAACAAAAGCAAACAAATACAATTGCCATACATAGTAGTGGTCGAGGTTATGAAAAAGTTAATAATACCATAATGGAACAAGAAGTACTCCTTACAAAAATATGCCCTGAAAACTTAGATTTATCCCTCCATTTGACTGAATCAGAACATCTAATTTACACATGGCCATGCACGTCAATGTGTAACATTCCCAAAAAAATGTTCAAATCTTTACGCCTATTCCTCAATCAATATGTGAAAAGCAAAGACAAAATCAAAATTAAAATACTGCAAAGTATGGATGCTTTTCCAGTACGCAAGCACACAGGGCAGCAAGGACATTCGTTGGCCTGCATATCAGGAGCTACTTTCAAATAAACCTTCCATGATATCAAAAGGATATCAACACATCATGCAAGTATAAGAAATCTAGTTTATAAACTGTATTATGCAAAAAGTCCTGCTTTAGCACTAGCCAATTTAAATAACATTTTTCTACATGGTACACCAAAAGACCTACTAGAAGAAATCGAGTATATACAGAAAAAATATTTTGGAAATGAAACCCACTTACAAGATGAATTAGCTGTCAACCAACTTCGTAACAAATCTGCACATGGCAACCTTTCACTAAACACATACAAAAAAGAAATACTAAAATTTCAAAGCACTTCAGCTGAAGTACCAAACCACATGTGTGTATGTTGCCGCAGAACGTGTTATAAAAGTAACACAAAAACTATAGACCTTTCATACAAAATAGAAGACAATGAAGATTCTAAATGGTTTGAATTAGCTCTCTACCTTATAGCAGAAAACAAATACGAAATAACTGACCCCATAATACTTTGCAGTTACTGCACTACAAAACTTGACAACAACCAAACTCCTTCACGTGCTATCACAAATAACTTGTGATTATTCCCAATACCAAAACCCCTGCAACAACTCAATTTATATGAGAGCATTATAATTCAAACAGTGCACCCATTTCAAGCAATAATACGCCTTCAACCAAAAACAGCAAAATTACCTCCCTCTGAATTGGTGAAAGGCATTTGTGGCAAAGTCGTTTATTTACCATTAGATCTGAAAGAAAATGTGCACACTCTAGGAGTGCAACGTCCAATGCAACAATCTTTAATTATCTTGGTAAATGGAGTACTTACAAAAGACAAAAAAAATTGGCAACAACTGGTAGATTTACATAAAGTTAGAGAAGCCCTGCAATATCTCAAAGAGAATAATGATTATTACAAAGAAATTAATATCGAAGAAAACTTGAAAGATACAACTGAAATAATTCAAGAGACACAAGAAACCGGTCAATTTGAGCTCCTAGATCCTGCTACAATAGCAAACACTTTATACCATTATCAATTCAGCCATAGCACTCTAATGACACCATAGAAGATGCACTGGAAACGTACCAAATGCGTCAAACAAAAGGATCACCAATCAGCATATGGGAAAAAAGTATAGAAGCACGTGCTTTTCCTCTACTCTTTCCTACTGGTAAAGGAGGAAGATACGATGATAGACCTGTTCAAATATCAGCATCAGAATATCGCTCATTACGAATGTATTCTGAAGATCCCAGATTTCGACAAAATGTGGAATACATATTCCACCTACTCTTTGAAAGTGAACTAGCAACTTTATGTTACGGAGTTGCACACATATTAAAATCAGGATCACACTTTCAAAATATGACAGCCACACAATTATTACAAAAAGTTCAACAAAAAGATGAGGTTTTACAGGCAAATATTACAAATCTATTAGCAAATATGCGAGGTACTAAAGAGTACTGGTTTCGACGCCATGGAGATGTACGTTGTATGATCAGAAACCTTGGCCCACCCACTTGGTTTGTTACATTAAGTTGCGCAGAATATGCATGGGAAGATTTACATGCTTTCCTACGCATATCAAACGAAAACAAAACAAACATAGATATACTAACACCTGGAGAACTTTGTTCTCAGGATCCTGTTAATGTTTCTAGATATTTTCACCATCGCTTCATTGCTATGCTACATTTTATTTGTAATAAAACTGTTCCTCCCCTTGGAGAAGTGCAACACTTCTTTTGGAGAAAAGAATACCAAGCCAGAGGAGCGCCACATGTCCACATGCTTTTATGGATTAAAGATGCTCCTAAATTTGGTCAAGACAGTGATGCCACTGTTTTACAGTTTATTGAAAAATATGTCACTTGTGAAATTCCATCAGAATCCACAAATAGTGATCTTCATGCAAAAATCTTACAATTCCAAAGACACAAATGTGGCAAATATTGTCGTCGCAAATACAAAAACAAAGGGAAATACTACACCAAATGCCGATGGGTTTCCCTAGACCAGTTACAAATACAGGTCAAGTGAACAACCTCATGTCTTCAGTTAGACATAGGGCCTCATTCCGACCCTGGCGTTAACCAAGGCGCTATTAGCGCCTTGGTTGACGCCGTTATCATTCCGACTCCGCCATGGTGAATGGCAGAATTACTGCCCCATTCCAAGGTTGGCGGGGTCGGTAATTCCCCATTCACCATGGGCCCTTCCCCATTCCCATTTTTGCCCCATAGGGCTCAATGGGAATGGGGAAGGTGCTAATTACGTCACCGTAAATTACGGTGCCGTAATTAGCTCCAAGGTCCCTTTGCGGGGTGGTTTTTTAACGCCTGCAAAAAGCAGGTGTTAAGTTCCAACCCGCAAAGGGAACTCGGAATAGGGCGGTAAGGTTTAACGGCACCGGTCTCGTTACCGGTGACCGTTAACCCTTACCGCCCGACTCGGAATGAGGCCCATAGTGTTAAAGGTAAGTCACCTAAAAATACATATTGCATAAAAAGAAAAGAAGAAGAAAAATATATCAATGATTACAATGCAATCATTGCCCACTTGTGGAATGCAAACATAGATGTGCAGTACATTGCAGACAATTCTACTGCAGTTGCACGATATGTCACAGCATATTTAACCAAATCAGAAAAGACAGAGCTCCAAGACCTCTGGAATGAACTGTCATCAGATCAAACAGTGTCTCATAAATTATACAGTTTGGGAATAAAAATGCTGTCCCATAGAGAATGTGGATCATATGAAGCAGCTGATCGATTAACTGGTACTGCATTGTATGGTAAATCTGCAAATATAGTATGGCTAAGTCTTGGTCCAGCTAAATCTAGAAAAAGAGTTCTAAAATCATACGAAGATATAGAAACAATAGCCAAACATGATCCCAACAGCCAAGACATTTGAAAAAACAATTTATTGGACACATACTACCCACACAGGAGTACCACTTTGGAAACCATGTGTCTATACCACATAGCCCAAAACTACACCGTAAATACAAAGTGACAAACTGTGATGGCAGCTTAGTAAAACTCACCAAACCAAATTTAATTAATCATATCAAATTGTCATTAAAGACTCCTCAACATAAAGAAATATATTACATGTCCCTGCTACAACTCTTCAAACCACGGAGAAAAGAAGAAGAAATACTAGATACCTATGACTCATATGAAGACGCTTTCAAAGCCAATGAAAGCAGTATAACTGATGTAAACTTTGCACAGTACAAAACAATGTTGCACAATTAACAACAACAGGAAGAGGAACTCCAGGCCCAACTAGATAAGGACACTCCTGACAGTAGTCAACCTTCTGTCACAGGAAGCCAAGAACCACTGGGAGAACCACTAATAACAAATGAGGCAGAATTAGCTATGATAGAAGTAGAAGACACCATGTGTCACTATGAAGATAAAGAAGACTTAACTACACTACAATCAAAACTAAACAAAGAGCAACGTAGCATTTTTCAAGAAATAACAAAAGAAATTGCACATGGTGTGCAGCATGAAAACAAAGAATGCACCTGCCAAAATTACAAACCTATACTATTGTATGTCAGTGGTGAAGCTGGTTCTGGCAAAACATTCCTAATCAAAATCATCAGTAAGTTCCTTCAACAATTGACAAACAACAAACTGTCAGCTGTTGTCACTGCCCCCACAGGTTTAGCTGCCTACAACATAGGTGGTGTCACTTTACACCGATTACTACTCCTGCCAGTAGAACACCAAAACAAGTTAGATTATTACAAACTTTCTGCAGAAGCTGCAATGGAAGTACGCAGAGTATTGAAACAAATGAAAATGCTATTAATAGATGAAGTGAGCATGGTGTTCAACCTAATGTTAGCTTTGATTCACCTCAGATTACAAGAAGTACTCAAAACAAACTATGAAGATCTCTTTGCAGGAAAACACATCATTGTTTTCGGAGATCTTCTTCAATTGACACCTGTAAAAGGTGAGCCTATTTTTAAAACATTAGGATACAAACTCTGCCGTAAAACTGTTGGCAGCATTGGAAATGTCAACCTTTGGCAACATTTCCAATACAGAGAATTAACAGAAAACATGCGCCAATCTGCAGATCTCACTTATGGCAACATCTTAAAAAGTATCAGAGTTCTTATATTTTCTAGAGAAGCAGAAGCAATATTGAAAACCCGGCACATTCATGCACTTTATGGTGATAATGCATGTGCTACAGATGTTATGGAACAATTAGCCCCCATAAATATCAATTGTATGGCCTTAATGCCAACTCTTGCAAGCTGTTTCAAATTCAATGAAATAATGTTAAGCAAAGAAATGCAACCAATTATGGAAATTAGCGCCACAGACAAACTAGATGTACATGGAATGACACTACCCATGTGTGACCAAGCTACAACAAGACTAAATAGTTTAGAAAAATCAATCTCAAACACAGCAGGCTTGGAAAAGATATTAAAATTATCCTTAAATTGCAGAGTAATGCTTAAACGTAACCTTGACGTGGACCAAGGACTAGTTAATGGAGCACTGGGTACAGTTGTTGGCTTTCAAACATACCCACGTGACAACAAAATTCAGTTTGTCAATATTCTCTTTGACAAACTTTCAGAAGTAAAAAGAATAGGACGCTCAACAGCTCGATTCCTTCTCTTCAAAGACATTTATGTATGCAGAGAACAATTTTCTCTAACTCTTGCATACGCAGTCACCATTCATAAATCACAAGGTCTTACTCTAGACAAAGCAATGATAGCCATTGGTAACACAGTCTTTAAAGAAGGCATGAGCTACGTAGCACTGTCACGCCTACGTACAATTGACGGTCTATTTCTAATAAACTTTGATGCAAGTAAAGTAAACGCTGATATTCCTTGCATTTTAGAATACAATAGACTTCGTTCACTATACACCCCCCATCTACAAACATATCCTGTTCCACAAAAAGGAAAATGTTCTCAAAGAAAACTAAATCAAACAGAAATGCAACAGGATGTCACTGCAAATCCTCCAAAGAGACTAAAAGAAACTAAAACTTCATCAAGTACCACAAGTAAAAAAGAATCAATTAGGGAAAGTAAACCAGGTACTTCTTTAAAGAAGGAAGACAAACTCCAAAAAAAGCAGTTAGATACAGAACTACCTGGACCATTTAAATTCTCAAATATAGTTGGTGTAAGTTGCTACGCAAATGTAGCAATGAATATTCTAATTCAATTACCACCAATTGTTGACAACATTTACTTACACAGTACAGACCCATTGTGTTTGCAAATGTTAGTACTTCACAGAAATGCAGCAAACAATCCTGACAACACGTATAGTGTTTATGGAATAAGACAACAATTGGACTACTGTGCTGGAATGGTGAAATTCACTATAAACTCACAGGAAGATCCACAAGAATTTCTAATGTACTTACTATTAGTACTGGAAAACAAAAACATACCTATAAATGAAATCATCCAGATTTCATACATGTGGAAACATACATGCACTCTCTGCAACAATGTGACACAAGAACAAATCCCCAATGAGTGCTTTGTCTATATATCAATACCTAATTGTGAATCCGTTCCATTTCAGCAACTTGTACAAAAATGCAAACCACGGTAGATTATGTTCTACCTGCAAATCGGATAATCGCTCCACATTACTAATACAAACACATAGTAAATACGTAATACTAATGCTTCTACGTTACAATGCAGATGGTATGAAAAACAACTGCAAGCTGACTGGATTCACACATGGTCAAATATCACTTGGTAGGAAAACCTTCACAACAATAGGTATAATCTATCACGCAGGAGCCACAACCAACTCAGGGTACTACACTGCATATATATAAAAAAATGTGGATGGTTTGAATGTAATGATAGTACCGTTACTCTAAAGCAGAGATTACCAGCTAATCTTACAAACGCGTATTTAATGTTCTTAAAACCAAAATTTGATAACTGAACTGTACTTAAACCTTAAGTACACTTGCAGTAAAAAAATATAAACTGTCACAATATTTCAAAACCTATCTAACTGCCCAAAGATTCTAAAACAACTAATCAGATAAATTAATACCACTCAAATAGAGCAAAAAATAGACAGTTAGAATACGCCAATTGTTATCTAACTGTCCCAAAATTTACAAATATGCAAACAGATAAATCAATACCATGAAATTATATCAAAACATAAACAGTTAGAATACGCCTACTGGTACCTAACCGGGCCAACCTATCTCATACTCCCCCATCCTCCCCAAAGACTTCTACACACCAACACACTCTACTAAATACACATTTTGAACAAACTTTCACCGCGCTGTCTGCGGACGTCCGCAAATGCAAGATGGCGGGCGCGACAGAAAATCTGACGCGCATCACGCACAACGCCGCCCAATCAGCGAACACGTCGCATGTCCGCGGACATGACGCAAGCCGCTGGGCCAATCGGGGTGCTGTCCGCGGAGCGAACAGGGAAGTCCGTCCGCGAAGCGAACACAGATATCACACATTTTTTTGCCTTACATTTTGGTCATTTTTTAAAAAACTACTGGACGGATTTACACCATATTTGCAAAAGCACACTTTCGGGACCAGGCCGCCGCTCCTGCCGCAAATTTGGTGTAAATCCGTCCAGCGGTTCGGGCTGTAGCCGGGCGCAAAGTTTTTTCCCATTCAGTCTATGGGGGAAAAAAAAGTTTTAGGACCGCCCCTATAACTTTCCCCCCCCTAGACGAATCCTTACCAAACTTTGCAAATAAATTCAGAGTGGGCCATATACTTTTTTTGCAAAGTTTGGTGAGGATTCGTCCAGGGGGAGCGAAGTTATAAGCCACCCAAAAAGTGCTCTTCCTATGGAAACACCAACTTAACCATAAGTACATGGCCACTACTGTGGCCATGTAATATATATATATATATATGTATGTAAATAAATATTACACGGCATACGGCAGAGGCTGTGTAGTTATGGTTAAGTTGCTCAACTCATAGGAAGAGCACTTTGCGTATGCGTACAGGTCAAACCGTTGGACACATTTTCATGAAATTTGTGGCAGTAGCTTGGTCCCGGAAGTGTGCTTTTGTACATTTTGTGATAATCAGTTCTGTACTTTAAAAAAAATTAGGTGAAATGTACGTCTCCAGAAATTTGTGATATCTGGCTCTGCTCTGCAGTCCCATTTCCCTGTTCACTCCGCAGTCACAAGTCTGATTGGGCTGGAACGTGGCGTTATGTTAGCGGACATTGGAAGCAACCAGTGGTTGGCTGGAGGGAAGCGTGATGTGCGTCATAATTTTCGGTAACGCCGCCATGTTGTATCCAAGGACAGTGCGGTGCCGAAAGGGGCTGAAATATATGCATCGCGACAACTGGTGGTGGAAAGAGGGGATGGAAAGGGTGGAGGAGTGAGAAGTGAATCATCGGATATATTTCATTAGGAGGAGGAAGACGGTGGTGTGGCAGCGGTATCAGTGCGTACTGCAGCAATTCGCGTGTCCTTAGGCGAATACCTTGTGTGGTGAATGCGGGTAGCCTTCGTTACGGTTGCATACGTCCTGAGGTGACCTCTTTCTGTTGTTACTGCTGGCAGGTGTAATTGCATAGCACATGACATGAGCATTTTTACATAGGGTGTAGTATGCTTTGTTGTGTGTGTTAAGCTCCTAGTGCCTTGGATGCATGGCGGCAGGCCTTGGATGCATGCCTGCAGGCCTTGCACCAAAAAGTATGTCCATTGGTAGCAAGTAGGTTTCACATTGTTGCCTTGGGTGTGTGGTTTGTCAGCATTGTACACATTGCTGGTTGCATGGGTGTGGTGATTGTTAGCACAATCTCCAGTTTTGGGTGCATGGCTGGAAATGGTGGAGTGAACAGTCCTGCAGTGTGTCCACTGGGTGAAGTGTTGAAATACTGTGTATATAGAAGTGTATAGGGTTCCTTTGGATGGTTTATGTGGTTGGGTTGTCGCCATTGTGCAGATTACTCAGTACTGAATTGTATTATGCTGTGTTGGTTCTTTGGAGACAGTAGAGTGTTGGGGCCAGGGGCAATGTTGTGAAGATTTTGTGGTTTGGTTGGAAGTAGTAAAATGCTATGCGAATTGAAGTCGGTAGGGGTGCCAGAGGCTGTATTATGTTTGTGTGTTCTGGTACCTGGTTACATGTTTGCATGCATGGCTGCATTAGGTTGTGCAGGTTGGGTAGGACTGCCAGTGTCTGTGTTATGTTTCTGGGTTGTGGTACCTGGCCACATGCTGGCATGCATAGCTTCATTACGCTGCAGTGGGTGTGGCCAAGGCCTACGCTCTTGGGTGCTTGGCCGAAGGCCGTAGGCTGTAGGCCATGCCCTCAAGAGGGTAGGCCTTGGCCACACCCACTGCAACCTAATGCAGCCATGCATGCCAACAATGTTATACTGGTATATGGATGCCACAAGTATGTTTATGGGGGTCATTTTTGTTTTCATCTTTGCTCCATTAGGTAAATTGTTATAACGATACGTTGCTGCTTCCTCCACAGTTACAACTGTGCATCTCTCTGAGGGTGGTGACCTTCACAAAATGGTTGTGAAGGACATTCTACACTTGCTAGAGCAGTAGAAGTGAACTGTTAAACGTACACTTCTATATGGTGTAGGTTATAGTACTTGTTCCACATTACAGAGCAATATGCCAATACTTGCATTTTCTGTGGTTAGCCCCTGAGGAGACCCTTAGTTAAGGCAGGGCAGTAAGCTACTGCAACATGAAAGGAGTTGCTCTACATCACACATTTAAAATATGCAAAATGTACACAGCCACCCACATATAGTTGCGGTTACGTAGAACTTACTTTTACCTACATGGAGAGAAGCAAGTACCTTCCACATGATGCAATGAATGTACAGCTGCTACAGTATATAAATGTACATTTACGGGCCCTATCTATTATCTCTATGTGTAGAGTCTTACGACTGAACGGTGTTGGTTGGCTGACTGTGAGTGCGCAATGGCTGTGCATAGGTGGATGGTATGGCCATTTCATGCACTGTAGTGCCTTTCGGCAAGGCCATTTCAGCCACTCTTGTTCATGAAAGGGACAAATTACTTTACAACTCCTTTACTGATTGCACTTGATTTCCAATGTCTGCTTTATAGTGTACTGAACTGGTTGTGCTGCCAGTGTGGTGGATTATGGCCATTGGTGAGAGGGTTTTGTTTGCAAGTGGTACCTGTCAGTGTGTGAAGGTTGTAAGCGTGCAGTTATTTTTGTTTCCATCTGCATTACATTTTGAAAGCATTCTTATTACATATGCCTTTGTGATTGTATATGTAAGGTGGAACGAATACCTGAATTGCAAGGCCTACACAATATGGTATGGTTTACATTTTGTGCCACTTGCCATGCCATGGAATCTCAGTTAGGCATAGATACATAGAGAAAGCGTTTGTTCAGGACTTGTTCTGGAATGACATGATTGCAGAAAGTGCATGTATGTTGCCAGATGTAGGTATTCTCAAAGATTTTGTGTTTGGGTATGTTTTTGTTCCCCTATATTTGTACTAACTACATGAGAACTTTCTGTGCACCCCCTTGTCTGTTTATTGTGGCCTTGCTATTCTAGCACGGTAGTCCAATTCCTGTCTTAATCCTGAGATTCTATAACTGTTTGAAGGATTGCTTGCAACACTTCTGTGCAGGAGTACCATTTGTAAACACAAGTAGTGAGAGCTGTTTACTGAACTGTTTTCAAAAATTGCTGGCATGTGAAATACATCATAAGATCGCTACATTTGCATAGTAATGTACACCACTTGTATTCAAAAATTTGAATGGACCAGGTAGTTTTGTGTTTGAGTACTGTTTCTTTAGTAGACATTATAAACATGTTTTTTTTTTACACTACAGTGGTGCGTTGCTAATAATTTCAAATGGTAGAAGGTACCTTTGCAAGCAGGTTCAGAAATGCAACTTACCAAATGTCCTGGTACTCCTGTGTATTTCTGCACTGGACGGGAGTTAAGAGTTTGTAGTATATTAATGTGTCCTTTCTCGTTGCCTTTTATATGGTGGTCGAGGAACTGCTGCAATGACTTGGTAAGGAAAATGTTTTGTGTGTCAAATTTCATTGCCTTTTCCGCATATATTTGCTTTCTACATGAGTGGAGCAGTGATTTTACTTGTTGGTTTCATTTATCCACATTTACGATTGTTAGTGTTGTGAATGCAGAGATTATTTTGTCTGATTTTATACATAATGTCCTACTCTGTGCAGTGTGCAAGGTAAGTGGCAGGCACCCTGTTCCAATGCATGCAATGTACGTAGTTGGTTTGGATTGGTAGGGTGCAATAGGTGCTCCTTTGCTTCAACCAACAATCAGCCGGGCATGAAAATGGGACTGTGGGGAGTATCCAATCAGGTGGTGAGGGTGTGCCTCACTGGAAGGGGCAGTAACACTTTTATTCATTGCTCTGTGTAGTGAGGATGGCAGAGATCGAGAGATGGAATGTGTTGCTCATGGGTGATACCTTTGTGCAAGATCTGCACAGGTATGCTGAGAATTTTGATATGTAAGGAGTAGAGGTTTTGTAGTGGGGTGTGCGTGTGTACAGCTTCGGCGCTGTGGTTGCACTTTGCAGACATGTGGCCACTGTCGCTACTGTTCACTTTGTCGCCATGCACTATGGGGCCTTGCATTTGGGTTACATGCCTTGTGCACGTTTGCTGCGTCAACTCAAGAAGTTGCTGAAAGCAGTGAAGTGGATTTTCCCCACTGCCACAGTCCTTTTTTCATGTATACCACCAAGAAGAGTATGGGATTATCCGAATGTAATTCGCCCGCAGTCAGAGGTCAGAAGGTGTCTAATTAACAGAAGCATGTTTGAATTTTTGTGTGCAGCTGGGATGTTCTACTGTGACAATGACATCCTTAATCCTAGAAATGTGTGCTTTTTCCATGATAATGGCATTTCTTTGACCACCATTGGAAATGGAATTTTGTTTTACAAGCTACAGGAATCTTTGAAGAGGTTCCTGTAAGAATGTGAATGTAAGGAGCAGAAGAAAAGGAAAATCCCACTAAAAAAAAGAAGGTGTTTGCTTGCAAGTAACTATATAAAAAAAAAGAATTACACAAAAAAGGCTCTTTTCAAAGCCACCACTACAGACGAAAGCTGCTCCCCTGGTTGAAATGTGTTCCCCCACACTCGTATACAGCACGATATGTCTGCGGATAGCTCTGTATTTGTAGAAACGCATATGCCTCATCCAGGGTTGTTCAGGATGGTAGGCATGGCAATGGGACTGTGGAGGCTAACGGATTGGTCAGTCAGGTATATGGGCATGCTGGGCATTGTATCAAACTTGGCAACATTCTCCCTGCATTTGGGGGAAATCATGGCCCCATAGCGACTTTGCAAGGAAAAACGGCTACTGACAAATGTTGAAACTTTCTGCCATTGGTTTGGAAACGTACAGTTTTTTCGATTAGTTTGCAAATCAATACAAAAAAAGACACTAGATTTTTCAATAGCTGTGTAGCTAGTAGTTGCCCATTGTTTCTGAGTAAATACTGTGCAAACTGCACAAGTTACAAAGTTACATTACATTTTATCAAAAAACTGCCACTTGTGTAATATTGAAAAAGTCTGGCACAAAAAAAATGGAAGAGACATTGCAACTATGGGCCACTTTTTCATTGGTGCCTGAGACAATTTTATGGCCCAGTTCAAATATGACGCTCACCTAACAGGGGATTCTGCAGATCAGAAGCAGCTAGGTGAGGTGCTTTGGCAGAGCAGTACAGTGTGTCAGTACTGGAACTGTCAAATTTCAGGCGCTTCCAGGTTCCATTAGTGTTCAAACCTGTACAGCTATTTAGGGCTGCACTACTCCCTGGGTTGAAAGCAGACACATGTTGACATGCATGGCTGCATAACGTTGCGGTGGGTGTGGCCATACCAAAGGCTGTAGGCCATAGGCCGTAGGCTATGCACCCAATAGCCTAGACCTTGGCCACACAAAATGCAACGTTATGCAGCCATGCATGGCAACCCTCTGATACTGCTATATGGATTTTCGTTTCGAATTGCCTAGAAGGTCTACATTTGGCACAAATCAAGCGTTCCACTGAAGCTTATTTTAGAATGAGCTCTACCCCTGTTGATAGAGAGGTATGGCAGGGTTGCATTTCCTGCCACCATGCGGCTACAAAAACAAAGTCAGACGGCAACGTGCTACCATGTTATTGTGCATTTCCAATGCAAAGTACTCCAGTTATGTACACCTTCCTTGTGCACTAGTTGCAAGTATGTTTACATTGTTGCCTCATATGTATGGTGTGTCACCATTGTACATATTGTTGTTTGAATGGGTGTGGTGATTTTTTTCCATCCTACAGTTTTGGGTCCATGGCTGGACATGATAGAATCAATAGTCCTGCAGTGTGTCCATTGGGTGATGTGTTGGAATATTGTGTTTTTAAAAGTGCGTAGGGTTCCAGTGCATGTGTTATGTGGTTGGGTTGTTGCTATTGCACAGATTACAGAGTACTGCATGGTACTATGCTCTATGGGTTGTGTGCACTTAATAGACTGATGTGCACAGGGGCAATGGTCTAAAGATTTTGTGGTTTGGTTGGCATTACAAAAATTCTATGTGAGTGGAAGTGGGTAGACGTGCCGGAGGCTCTTTTATGCTTGTGGATTTTCCTACCTACCTACATGTTTGTATGCATGGCTGTATTATGGTGCTGGGGTTGGGTAGGAATGCCGGTGGTTGCATTACGTTTGTGGGTTCAGGTACCTGGCCACATGTTGGCATGCATGGCTGCATAACGTTGCAGTGGGTGTGCCCAAGGCCTAGGCTCTTGGGTGCATGGGCAAAGACTGTAGGCCATGCACCGAAGACGGTAGGCCTTGGCCACACCCACCACAAAGTTATGCAGCTATGCATGCCAACAATGTGATACTGGTATATGGATTTTTTTTTTGAATTGTATAGAGCCTGTACATTTGGCACAATTCATGCTTAGCACTGAAGCCTATTTTAAACAGAGCTTTTCTCCTGTTGATAGAGAGGTATGATAGGTTTCATTTCCGGCCACCATGCAATTATGAAGACAAAATTAAGGCGGAAACGTGTTACCATTTCATTGTGCATTTCCAATGCTAAGTACTCTACTTACGTAGAACTTCTCTTTATGCACATGGAGACATGTTGATACATTGTACATGGTGCACTGAATGTACAGCTGACACAATATATACATGAACATTTATGCCCCCTATCTACTATTTATATGTGCAGTGAGTTACGAATCAACTGTGTATGTTGGCAGACTCTGTGTGCAATGGGTGCGCATACGTGGGTACCAGGGCCATTTTATGGACTTTAGTGCCTTTGAGGAAGGAGATTTTTTTGGCCTGTGCTTCATGAAAGGAAACAAATTCTTTGAGAACTGTTTCAAAGATTGTACGTGCTTTCTAATGTACAAAGTTTAGTGACCTGACCTGGTTGTGCCGCCTGTGTGGTACACTACGGCTATTGGTGTGAACGTTTTGTTGCCACACGACACATCTACGTGTGTGAAGGTAGTAAGGTTGCAGTTACTTTTTCTTTCCATCCGCATTGTACGTTGAAAGCATTCATGTTATGTGTTGCCTATGGTATTGTATATGTAAGGTGGAATGATTATCGGAATTGCAAGGCCTATACAATAACCTATGGTTTGCATTTTGTACCACCTGTTAAAATGGAATGGAATCACAGTTAGGTACAGAATCAGAGAGAAAGCGTGAGACGTCACTCCTCTTGTTGGTGCATTCCTTTATGGTGTACTCCCTATGCCTTTGTTCTGATTGTTTCATAAGTACACAGTTTGAAGACCTACTCTATTTTCCCTTGCAATTCACGTACATGACGCTGTTTGTATATGTTTCTTGTGTTTGCAGAATGGTACCACTATGTTAGAGAACCCCTGCCTTTCTGAGCAGGTTGGATGCCACCCGATGTCCGTGACCAGATGCATAGTCCGCGAATGCTGTGCGCATTAACATGCGGGTTCAGTATGTTGTACGGTACATCTTTACAAACTAAGGGTATCCTGGTAAAAACCTATGAAATTCAGTGAACAAACGTTGTTAAAGGGATGTTATGCTAAGTTGCTCTACTAAAGACCTATCAAATTCAGTGAAAAACATTGTTAAAGGGATGTTATGGTTTAGTTGCCTATTTTACAAAGCTATCAAATTCAGTGCAAAATCTTTTTCAACGGGACATTACACTTACTTTGCTCCAATAACAACCTATTCATGTTATGGTTACTAGTAAAACCGAAAACCCCCAGAAAATTGCCAGTTATGGTAAGCTAAGCAACCATAACTCGAGCCACCACCATGCACTACAAGGACTAACACCCATGACATCAATATTGCTAAAGAAAATAATCAGGATGTGAGATCCTAGAACAGTTTCAACAGTTTTGGAAATATTTATTTCAATCTCAAAAGCAGTTTTTAAAAAGTTTACAAAGCTTTCGCTAAGCACGAAAGTGACACGGACAGATTATATACAAAAACAAAGGGAGGTACAACTGTGTACCATCCTCAAAGGTGTGGAGGATAAATTCCCTGACAAAATGCACAAGAGAGAACCAATGACTGGGTGAGAGATAGTTTCAGTGAGTGCTGCCCGAGGCTGCTATTCAGTCCGGGTGTGTTTTAACAAACGGTGTGCACAACACTGTATAGAAACATACAAAAGAGGGGAATGAAAAACAGTTGTGTCACAGGCCATCGACACTGTAGTGTTTTGGCCACATGGGCTTGATTAGAGCTAGTAATTGTGGTGGCCTTCATCAGGATAAACTTGTAGAGTGGGTCTGTCCGTGGGTATAATCTGTGGGTGAGAGGATGACTGTGAGGATTTCAGTGTATAATTGGAAAACTAAGAGGTTACTAAATAACGGCCGATTAATGCCTAAGAAATACACCATCTGGTGTATTGGAGAGCCCAGTTTACCGTCAAACCGGAGCAAGGCGGAGTGGCTGTGCTGCAAGCAATCCCGTTGTTAGTCCAGGGAATGGTGGCGTGATCAACACACCTTAAGGTACACCTGTAGAGCCAGGATATAGGGCCTCATTACGACCCAGGCGGTAAGTTACCGCCTGGGCCGTGACTTTACCACCATGGCGTAAACTATGTTTACGCCATGGTGGTTGGCGGATTTACCGCCCCATTCCAACCTTGGCGGGGCGGTAAATCCCCATTTTCCCATTTTCCCTTCCCCATTCCCATTTTGCCCCATAGGGCATAATGGGAGTGGGGAAGGCGTTAATTACGCCACCGTAAATTACGGTGGCGTAATTAACATCAAGGTCCCTTAGCGCCATGGATTTTAACACCTGCTAAAAGCAGGTGTTAAAACCTCCATGGCGCTAAGGGACCTCGGAATCAGGCGGTAAGGGTCGGCGCTGTTTACGCCGCCGTAAAACCCTTACCGCCTGAGTCGTAATGAGGCCCATAGTGATTCTGAGGGCACTGGGCTAATGATTAGCCTAAGATCTAAAAGAGAAAGAATGCAATGCTGAGTCAGTTCTCATTACTGTAAGAGGTAGTGAACAGCAGAAGGACACTGGCCAGAGTGCTGGAGAGTGGAGAAAAACTCTCTAAATTGGTGCCGGTGCTCAAAGGCAGTGGAATGGTCTATTCACATAGTCGTCACATGGCTATGTTGGATAGTGAATTAACACAAGTACCTAAGAGACTACTGGGCTGTGCCCAGGAAGCACGTGAGCTATGGTGTTAAGAGGATCCCCTGATCCCCTGATCGTGTGTCTTTTGGAGGCAACCGTCCTTACAGGGAGTGCAAGTGGTTTGCTGTCTAAGACGGTGTGAGTGAGTGATCCTGACTGCATGTGGCAAATAAAACACACTTCCAACGGTAGAGGTGGCTGTGGCCGTGTCTACAAGAGCCAGCGTCATTAATGTGATTCAAAATTATGGCTCAGCTGGTGCAGTGGCATAACACAAAATGTGGGGGCCCCCCTGCGAGCCATGCTGAGGGGGCCCCTTGCAACTCGGCAACAAATCACAGGTCGCGCCACACTATGGGCCGGCCCGGATTGTCACGCATGCGCAATATACACAAACGTGCTGCTGAAGGACTATGCCGCACTGCACTAGGAGAAAGATATAAATATGTATTTTAATGAAATATACAACACACTTTCTGAGAAACATTGGCTATAAAGGGCAGAGTTTGCAATTGTTTTGTAGGGTAACACCAATCCAATGCATGTAAATCACCAACAGTGCACAGGAACATTGATGCTTTGCTATAAAAAATTACATGCCACAATGAAAACATGTCCAAATGGCTGCGCAATGTAGACCAGTGTAGACACGTAAAACATTACAGTAAAGCATGCCAGGCCACATTTAGACATACCTAGACTGGTTGCACCAAAATGCCAGTCAAAGCAAAAACACTCATCAAGAAGAGAGCCCACATTAAAGCCTGCGTCCCCGCAGCCTCTACCAACACGACCAAACTCTTTAAAATCTGCAAGGAACTGGCCAATCCTGTTGCTGTCTCTACCTCTCCTTTTCCCTCCAAGGCCCTTTGTACGGCTCTGGCCTCTCACTTCTTGGCTAAATCTCAGGACATCCTGTCCTCTATCTCCTCTTCCTCTCCCTCTTCCTCTCTCGGCCCCCTTTGGCCATCTCTACCTCGCCCCCTCCTTTTTCCTCTTTCTCTCTGACAACACCTGACGAGGTTTCTAGACAAGTTTGATCTATGAAAGCGTCGTCCAAACAGGTGCACCCTTGCTCCTCCAGAACCATCAAGGACCATATTGACACCCTCGCTCCAGCCTTGGCTGATTTTTGTAATCGCTCTTTAGCCACTGGAATGTTCCCATCTCCCCTTGAGCACTCCCTTGTGCACCCACTCCTCAAAAAGCCATCTGCCTATCCTACCTGCCCGGCACACTATTGCCCAAACTCCATCACCCCTTTCTTGGGCAAACTCTTGGAAAAGCTTGCCATCTCCCAGTTTACGCTCCACACTGAATCTGATGGTTGTCTCCATGACCATCAGTCTGGCTTCAGAGCTGCCAGAGGCATGGAAACTGCTCTCCTGAACACCCATAATGATCTGCTGTCTAACCTTGATTCCAGCATTCCTTCTGTCCTCACCCTCCTTCTTTCCTCTGCTTTCGACACAGTCAACAATTCCATCCTGATCAATCGACTCCGTGAGAACCTGGGCATCACGGATCGGGCCCTGGAGTGACTGACCTCCTTCCTCTTGGACCATCCACCCTCCCAGGTCCAACCTGGTCCCAATATCTCTGCCACCTCTCTCTACCTGTGGCATTCCCCAAGTCTCTATCCTCTCACCCTGGCTTTTCAACATCTACTTGGCCCCTTTGGCCCACCTGGTCACTACCTTCTCCTCTAACTTTCAGTGTTATGCGGATGACTCGGCTTTCCTTCAGGCTCCACTCAGCCTCCTCTCCTCTCTCGCTCATTCCTGACTGTCTATCCACAATTCAGGATTGCTGCGTCTCTAACGATCTCTGCCTTAGTGCCAGTAAGATGGAGATCCTTCTCATTGGGACCCTGGCACCAGCTTTCCCTCTCTCACTCTGGCCGTCCGCCTTGGGCCCTCTTCCTTCACCTTCTTGCGAAGCAAGTAACCCTGGTTTTATCTTCTGTGCCACTCTCTATTTCTCTCTTCACATCTCGGATGTCACCAAGAAGTTCCACTACCAGCTGCTCCTCCTCAAAGGGACTCTTCCCTTTCTCTCTTTTCAACAGAGGCTCACTGTCTCCAGAGCCCTGGTTCTCTAGGCTGAACTACTGCAACAGCCTCTTTCTCATTCTGCCTTCCTCTACTCTCCGTCATCTGTAACTAATACAGAACAGGACTGCAAGACTTATTCTTGGCCTCAAGGCTAGGGAGCATATCTCTCCAGCCATGAAATCTCACCACTGGCTCCCGGTGGCTGCAAGGATCAAGTTCAAGACCCTTTGCATTGTCCACAAGGCTTTCTGGGGCTGGGGCCCGCACTACATCCAACGCTCTCTTCCAAAATACCTTACTTCTCGAGCCCATCGCTCAGCTACCTCCAACTATCTAAGGTTTAGACACTTCTCCAGGCAGAGAGAGGGAGGTAGATCTCTCTGTTCTGCTGGTGCCTCCCTCTGGAATGGCCTCCCTACCCTTTCAAACTTGAGCCGGACCATCTTAAGTTTCGGAAGCAGCTCAAAACATTCCTTTTCTCCTCTGCTTTCTCTCTCTCCCTCCCCTGCTGACCTACCTGTCTGCTGTACCGACCGGTTGCTTGGATACCCACAGAGTGTCTCTGAGTCCAGGGTCTTTTTTGTTCGGCCACCCGTGCACTGTCTCCGTGACTACCATGCACTTAGGGGCTGTAACTGTAACCCTGCAGCGCTTTGTTATCCTTGCACTACCCATAGCCGCGCTGCCCTGGCTGTACTTACTCAGAGCATTGCAGCCCTGTTTTCCCCTCCCCTCTCCCTTGAACTTCCCCCCTCCCTTTCTCTTGCACATCTCGTTCTCACAATGACACAAGACCTAGTGAGATTGTTTGTTTTGTCCTCCCTCTATCTTCCCTCCCTTGTCTGGTCCCGCATAGAAACACTTGTGTACAGGCGCGTTTTAAATGACTTTTATAATATTTTATCACAGATGCCCAGAAAAATATACAATGCCGCAGTAAGAAATGGCTAGACTGGCAGCACCCAAATGCCAATCTAGCCAGGTAATTACACTTAGCAGGACTGCTTTATCAGATATTCCCTGTTAAAAGAAAGTCATACCAAACTGGGGAATGACCAGACTGGCTGCACCAAAATGCCTCTCTAGCCACTAATACCACATATCATGCCTGCTTAGCCTGGACATGGACAACCATTATGATTTATCGCACAATTCCGCACCCCCACACATCCCCTCTCCCTCCCACCCCCTACCCCAACCTCCAAAATCAGCTCCTTGACCAAGAATTACCTCCACGTCCCTCTTCCTTGTCCCAGAGCTTACATATGAGGTTCCTTGCCTCATAGATAAGGACTGGGATGAGGAAGATTGGGACTAGGAGTAATGAAGATTACAGGTAGCTAAGTCAGGCATTACCTCCATGTACCTCTACCTCATCCCAGTACTTGTGTATGAGGCACAGTACACAAGTACCGCCTCATACATAAGTACTGGGACGAGGAAGAATAGGGCTAGGAGTAATCAAGGCATTAAACGCAAGTAGTGGCGCAACACCATTGAGTTGACTGGGCTTTAGCACTCCTCCCCCCTGATATTTTGGGCTATGTTGACTCAACCTGGCTGACCTTTAGAGCAGTTGCCGGACAGAACAGGATATAGCTGTTAAACGGCACCTGGGTTTTGCTGTTAATAAAGGCCCAGCAATTACCAACATAAAGCATTTCACTGCTAGTACCTGCATTAAAATGGCACATTTATTTAGGCAATTGAAATTGCGATGTGGATCTAGTACTTGCATGCCAGGGGAGTGATTGGAAGGGTAGAGAGGGAATAGGCGACTTAAAGGAGAGAGTTAACTGCTTGTAACATTGAAGCTGCACTAGAATAGTCTCATTAAAATGCATAAAGAAGTTAGATGCCCCCACACAAATAAGTTTGCGCCTCTCCCGATATTTGAAGGGTTAGCCCCCCGAAATGTAGGTTTTGTTGTGCCCCTGTACACAAGCACACACACCATTCACCATATGCACACCCAGCCATCCATACATTTAAGTGTGCACTCTTTCACCATACAGGCACACCCAGGCAGCCATCCATACATTTAAGTGTGTACCCTTTCACCATACAGGCACACTTAGGCAGCCACCCGTACATTTAAGTGTGCACCCTTTCACCATGCAGGCACACCCAGGCAGCCACCCATACATTTAAGCGTGCACCCTTTCACGATACACCCACACCCACACACCCAGCGACCCATACATTTGTGTGCACCCTTTCATCATACACTCACACACGCACATGTCATGGGGTTAAGGGAAATTGGGGTTACCGGAAAATGCCGCCAGACCTGTAAAATATTACCGGCGCCTGACTTTGCAGTGCCACCGGGCTCTTCCAAGTCCGGCAGCCGGGAAGTCAGGCGCCGGTAATTTGGGTAATCCCCATTCCCGTGGAGTCCCACAGGACTCCATTGGATTGGGGACACGGAAGCACCGGCACAGTTGTTAACGGTGCCGGTGCTTCCGTGACGGGTCTGCCTACCATGGCCGCTGTGTCCGGCAGGGTCAGACCTGTCGGGCACAGCGGCCTCAGCAGGTAGACCTGTAAAATGCACCATTGTTTCTGGGCCGGCATGGTCAGAATGAGCCCCATTGTAAGTCACTAACTTCATTACGAAATGATTCAGTTAAGGACCGAACCATAACAGAAATAATTTCTTTATGAAGGCAGAAAAACTTCAAAAATAAACTATTTATTTTTGAAGTTATAGGGCTCCCCCCACCCTATGACATGGAGCCCTCAAGCCTACAAGCCTAGGGTCTTCCATGTCATGGGTTGAGGGCAGCCCTCAGCCTTCAAAAAGAAAGTTTTGTTTTGAATTCACTCTGCATTAATAAAGAAATGATTTCTGTTACAGAAATAATTTCCTTATTAATGCAGAGTAAATTCCAAACAAAACTTTTTTTTTTTGTTGAGGAAAAACAATATATTTTTTTTTCCAATTGGGGCCCCCTATAGGGCATGTGCTGGCGGGGGCCCCTGCACCGCGGGGTCTGCGGGGCCCCTGTTACGCCAGTGAGCTGGTGCTGTGCGAGGAAGAGCTTACCGGATGTGAAGAATCTCACAATCTTGCTGCGGTCACGGCTGGCAGGTACTGGGGAGCCATGATGAGCCAGCATAAGTCTATGGCAGGTGGCCCGCCCCCTGGAGTCAGCGCGAATCAGGGGGAGGGACGTGGGCCAATCGGATGGTGGGTGTGCGTGTCATGGCTGAGAGCGGCTGAGTGGTCCCGCTCAGGGAGTCAAGGAGCCCGCACCTCGTGAACCTGGACCAATCAGAGGTGGCTGCTAAAGTTCTATCGAGAGGGTGCCCGATAGTGAAAGTGAAACCCTGTAGCAGGGCCTGCGCAATGCAGAAACCGAGGCATGCTGGGATTTGTAGTGGATGCCCAAAACGAAAGCCTGAACGCTGTCCAGGAGAAGTATAAAGTGCATAGCTAGGTGTAGGTAGCGTCGAGGCAGCACTGGTGGGCTGGCCTAGGAGGGTCTCTAGAATGTAACAATGGTCATATGGTGGTGCAGGCCATATATGGACCTAAGTGGGTTCATAATTAAGGCAGAGGCAATTTGGGCACATAACGTGTGTCAGATGAGCCGTACCCCTTTGTGGTATTGAGTCACAGATTGACATGGGTTCTGGGTGAATCAGCAGTTGCGGAGTAAGCAGGCTGGGAGCCATAAACATTTCTGGAGGTCTGCCTTAACATGAACAATGAGGCAATGCACTTAGGGTATTGGTTTAGTGATTAAAGTACATGTTGAAAGAGCAATTGCGTGATGAGCAGGCTAGGAAGCATATACATTTCTAGAAGTCTGCTGATGCAAGAGCAATGAGTCAATAGTTTTGTGCTTCAGATACATAGGTGCTCACAATGCAGTGATATGAAACAGGTACAGGTAAAATGCCTTATTCCTCCTTATCGTGCAGCGGGGCTAATCCCGCATAGGTGGTGATCACAGCCATCCCCTATCAATGTGCATGAGGGGCTATGTGTCTCCAAATCAAGAGAGTCATAGGCTGGAGTCAGTCCCAGAAGTATTTCCACTCGGCGGTGATGTTGAGCCCATGTTTCACTGTGTTCAGTTTATGGACCCATTTTTATTCCAGTCTGGTGAGGGGTAGATTAATATCACCTCATCCCTTTTGTGGTTGTAGTTGTTGGAGGACTGTCCATGAGAATTGTTCGTGCGTGTGTCCCTTCTTGATGAAGTGTTCTACAAGTGGTTTATCTTGTATGGTGTTTTTTATGCAAGACCTATGTTCGTTTATCCTCTGTTTGATTGGCCGAATCGTTTTCCCAATGTATATGAGGTTGCATGGGCATCTGATGACATAAATTACGTGTTTGCTCTCACAGTTGGTATGATTTTTCATTGTCCAGTGGAAGTCTTTGAAGTTAAAGGTTTTTCTGGTCTTGGTGTATCGGCAGGCTACACAATGTCCGCAGCTGTAATGTCCCATGACCGGTGGTAGATTCCAAAGGGTTGTTTGCACTTTTGTGGGTTCCAGGAAGCTGTGCACCAAGGTGTCTCTGAGGCAACGAGTGGTTTTTTGGACAGGCTCCCTTCGGTCTTGATGAAGTTCCAGTGTTTATTGATTGTGGTCTTGATCAAATTACTCGCTGGATTGAATGTGGTCACGCAAACAGTCCTGCCGACAGGGTCTTTGGTTTTGGCCGTCAAACAAATGGTGTGGTCCGTGTTAGCTGCTCTTTTCTTGGCTGTCCTTATTGACTTCTTCAGGTAGCCTCTTTCCTCGAGACGTATTTGCAGTTGTTTTGCATGTTGCTCAAATTTGTCTCTCTCAGTACAGTTTCTACGTATACAGAGAAATTGCCCGTAGGGTAGGCTATATTTGAGTCCATGAGGATGAAAACTGGCGAAATGGAGTAGACTGTTCCTATCCGTGGGTTTGCGAAAGAGTTCAGTTTTCAACTCGTTGCCAGAGCGGTAGATGTGTAAGTCTAAAAAGTTGATGGACTGGAAGTCCCACACGATGGTAAACTTTATATGTGTGTTCCGTGAGTTGAGCCATAGATGAATGCTAAAAGGCTTTCCTTGCTGCCTTGCCAAACCAGGAGGACATTGTCGATGTAACGCTGACACAATTTAATGTGACGTTTGTATGGGTTACTGTCATGGTAGATGTGGTCATCTTCATATTGGGCCATATATAAGTTGGCTACATCTGGTGCGAATGTGGCACCCATGCTGACACCTTTAAGTTGTTGGTAAAACTGGTGTTCGAATAAGAAGACATTTTCTGACATAGCCAGGCGGATACATTCCAGAATAAAGTTGGTCGGTGTGGAGGTGACGTCGTTTCTCCTGTTGAGGCATCCTTCGAGTGCTTCCAGTCCTTCGAGTTGTGGATTCGAGGTGTATAAAGCCTCTACGTCCATGGTGACTAAGATGGAGTTTGCTCTAGATCCAGAGTCTGTAGGATTTTAATGGTATCTGTGTTGTCTTTGATGTACGATTTCATTTTACCCACAAAGGGTTTCATAAAATGGTCCGCATAGAGAGAGAGTGGTTCCAGTAATGAGTCGCAAGCGGATACAATCGGTCGGCCTGGTGGTCTCCTGGCATGTTTATGAATCTTGGGCAAGATGTAGAATGCCAGTGTTCTAGGGTGTGTTTTATTGAGAAATGTGCGTTCATCTTCGCATATCCAGCCTTCATCTTCTGCGTGTCTGGTAAGGCTACTGATCTCTTCTTGCACTCTCTGTGTGGGGTCTCTGTGGAGTTTTTTGTAGGATGCAGTGTCTGCTAGAAGCCGCAGGCACTCCTCGTTGTATTCTGTGGTGTTCATGACTACGATTCCACCACCCCTGTCAGCTGGTTTGATTGTGATGGATCTGTCTATATTCAAAGTGTTCAGGGCTGACCTTTCTTCTTTGCTCAAATTTTCTTGATAGAAATGTTTGCGTGCGAGGGCAGTGGTGACTGTTTGAGTGACTATTTTTTTCAAATGTATCAAATTGTCCTGGGATGGTATGCCTAGGAGGCATGAAGGTGGATCTGGGTTTTAGACCCGTGGTGTTCGCTCGCGGTTCCTGTGGATCCTGTGAGATAGTGTTGTGCATTGTGCAACCAAAACCGAATTTGCCTGTGTATTGTGTTTTTCTATAAATTCCGATTTGCATTCTTCCCATAGAAAAACCCAAACTACCATCCCATTAAGAGTAATCATTTCCCCTCAGAATCCTATCTGTTATGTGCCTATGTTTCTGATCCTAAAAAACGATTTCCGATTTTGGCAGTTCAATCCTTCTCTGTGGCTGCCTGTCATCACAATCTCTGTGTAGAAACGAATTGCTATTCTGCCCCATGTGTTTTCTTTTGCATTTTCCTTCCCATTAAATCGATTTTCTTACCTGTGTTCATGTTGCTTTGGTGCCCTGCTCAGTAGTGTGTAAGCTTCCTTGTGCAGCCACACAAATTTCCATCCTAGCAATCTCAACGCAATTGTAAACTGATGTACACGTAACAAGTTAAATCCAAGTATGCCATCATGCTCCTAAATAAGGTTTTCATTTTCGTTTCTGGCCTCCCATCTTGGGGTGGTGGGTTAGATTCAAAATGCAATTTTCCCCTCTTCATACTGATTCCATGCCACTACTTTCCATCCCCAAAGAATTTAGTTAGCCAGTATTTTGGGGGAAGTGTTGCAGGGGGAGTGCTGAACTTAAATGTCATCTGTTGTTCTGAAAAACGATTTTGCTTCTGTTTTCTATTAAAGTTTTATGCAGATTATGTTAGGAGTTTGAATTAACTGTTCTGTGGGATTTTTACATTTGTACTGCCACACAGTGGTGGCTGTTTCCCTATTATTTGATTTTGCTCAGATTTTTCCTCGAGTCCTAAATTTAATAAATATTTCAATGTTACACACCGGCCTGGTTCATAGTCCATTGCGACACAGAGTGTTTGTTAAGGTAGTGTGAAACGGGTTGGGGGCCTTCTCAAAGAAAGGACCCAAGACTAATTAAGGATAAAAAGCATTTTTATTGTGTGCCACATTCATGGTCAGTGAAAGAAGTGCCTGGCTGGAGTGTGCCGTGTTTTAAAACAGTTACAGCTTGCCCATCCCCCAGCCGGCTGGCGCTGATGGTATTTCGCACCTTGGGGTGCCCCATTGTTCCTACCTGGGTGTTTCCTGCATCCCCTGCCCTGGGTGCTTCTCACCTCCTTGTTGTCCCTGAACAGTGGTGTTGTTCCCCGTCACCTCATCCTGCCTGCCTCCAGGAGTCTGAGGGGGTTGAGGGGGTGGGGGAGTGTTATGCTTCTGTTACCTGAACACTGTCTGGTGCTCTGCCAGCCTGTGTTCTGTCCCTCTCCCTGTTCATGTCCTCCATGGGACACCGGTTACTGGCCCCCGCATTTCAGCTGCAGGGTGCCCCCTCCGCAGCACTGTCTAATAAGGCAAGTAGGGCAAGGGTGCAACGTTGAGACATGCAGCGCTCCGAAATAGTGGATTCTGGTGCCCTTATTGTACAGAGACCAGGTGAATATTGTTAAACAAGATGCTGTACCCAAGGGTAAGAAAAAACGATTAATCATTGTATAACAGATTCTGCCTCAAATGAGAATTTACATCAACTCTGTTAGAAACTGTGCAAATCAAGAAGCGTTTTCCCCAGCCTAATGAATATGGTTTTTGCTGCATTAACTTCACATATTTTACTTCAATCGTCTATGAACTGCAACATGTGTCCTGTTCCTGACCACACTGAAGCACACATACCATGAAAGGTTTGCTTTGATACTTGCAGCACGGAAAAATATGTTAGAAACGTTAAAACCGATAATAAGGAATTTCAAAGGTAATCATTGCATTTAGGAAATTATGCATGAGGCGTTTTATTTCTGCAAGTCGTGCTTTTATAATGAACTATGAAGCGAGCGAAAATTCAGTATCTGGAGAATTGGTCATACAAATAAAACGTTATTTGAAGTCATATGTTAATAATCCTACCTGCCATAATGGCACAGTAGGAAGAGTGTTTTGAAAGTGATGGGGAGTTTATCCTTCCTTTGTCCAGTTTTGCGCCGTTGTCTTGTGATGTGGTGTTTATGTGTTGCGGCCTAACAACTTTGGATTACAAGACATCTAGCACCTCACTGTTTTGTTGGTGCTAGGCCTGCTAACGGAATGCAGATTTGATTGAAATCTGCCTTATTTTGCATTTAGGTTTAATGTCTTAGGACAAGGATTTGCATCTGTGTTTCAGGTTATCAGGTGCCACGTGAGGGTGCATCCATACAGCATGTATATGCATCCATTTGCTAGGATAAAGATGTCTATTCTGTCTGTCCTCCAGATCGACATAGAAAAATAGGGGACCTAAAAAAAAAGGAGAGGGAAAGGTAAAAGGTGACATGGATCCATGTTTTTAGACTGTCTTTTCTAAAGAGTTAACTGTGCACTATAGAAATGTTACGGACCGCCCTCCACATGGGCACTCAAAGAGGATTTAAGTTTGATGAATCTGCAATATAGATAAATGTACAAATGTTGGCCAATTGTTTTTTACTTTCTGCCCATAAATCTGTTGATAATTGTTCATTAAGTTAGAATGTTGATACCACATTGTTAGTTCTAAGGTACTATCAGGAGCACCTCATCTGTTAAATATGTTATATTTTGTGGTGCGTGTGTTGTGTACACTTGAGGGTTTTGGGTGCTTGCACGTGAGAGGGACTGTACTTGGGCATATGTGGCACGGGTGGAGGATGATAGAATACGGTTTGCTTCTGTTTTGACATGTTAGATGTGACATGGCACCACCTGTGTGAGAGGTATGCATGTGTTGTAACTGCTGCCTTGTTCCACCTATTCAGCTTATGCACGTTCGAGTGTTGTTATAGCATACAGAGAAAGTGTGTTGTGTCAATGTGTGTGCTTGGTGATGCTTGTAATACATATTAGGATAGATGTGGTCGGTGACGGTTGTGTGTATTGCGAGTGCTCCTTGGTGGTTAATATTCTGGTTGGGACTGACTGATTTGGGTGATGATTGGGAGCTGATTGCACTGATTTGTGTCTGGTATGTGAGGGTGGAAGTTGGTGGATTATGTAGCCTTCCTGTGTTTGCTGTTCCTGATATGGGCAGCAATACCCTCCCTGAGTGTTAGTTTGTTGGACTCCGGCAGCTTGGATGTTTCGCCCAGGCTCTGCATCGACCGGGCGTGTTACATCCTGTTCCAGTGCTTGGCAATCCTTGATCCCCCTCCCCATCCTGTTTTCCCATCTATTGGTGTGTAGTTTGTCTCCTGTGTGTTTTCCCCTTAGAGTGTTTATGCCATGGTGTAGCAGGCCCTGTATCCGGGGGTGGCAGTTCTGGATGGAAGGTTGTTGGTTGTGGTGGAGGAATGCTGTGTGTGTGAATGCCATGCTAATGACTGTTGTGACTGTGCGCCTTAGTGTGTTTTGTCGCGTCTGGGTGTACATGTACTCTTTGGTGTGCATGCTGATTATGGGTGTGTGTGACTTTCTGTGTGCAAGGGCGATATTGTGGTGTATGACTGTTTGTAGGAAGGGAGATGTTGTAGTGTTAGTCTTGTTCTGTTTTACTGGCCAGGAATGCATGCTCAAAGAATGTTTGTTAATCTATGACAGACAGCTCAGGAGAATGATGAGTGTTTTGTGTGAGCGTTTTATGAATGTCAGTTGGGGGCCTGAGCTGAATGTGAGTGGGTGGCCGGTGGGTGTCTCTGGATATCTCATGGTCTGTCCATTGATGTCTACTTGCCTTCTTACCTTGTATTATCCTAGAAAGTAACTGGAACTGCACAAATGTACAAATGTACACATGTATAATAAAATATCCTGGATTTACCTACATGGCTCCACAGCAGGTCTGTGTACTAATGACCAGAGCCCCAGAGGACTTCACAACACAGAGCTCCCCCACCCATGACATGGAGGCCTCCGGCCTGGAGGCTTAATGTCGTGGGGAGAGCCCTCGCACTTCAAAAATAAATAATTTATTTTTGTAGTCAAAGTGACTTAAACATTTTTAAACATTTCTTTTTTTTTAGTCTGAGGGGGCCCCCTCCCAGGACATTTGGTGGCGGGTCCCACCACACGGCAGAGGCTGCTGCGGGGACTCCCGCTGCGCCAGTGCACAGTCACTGGTAAGCGAAAGACGGTTCAACCTATTTTTCATGTCTTTCTGTACCCATTTGCACAACACACCATCTTGAACCTTGACTTGTACAGCTACTCAATATGCCTCGCTGTCCTTGTTGAATGCACATAAGGTGGTGAGCTTTATAAGAGAACATGATTCAGAATCTGACCTTTGCCATTGTTGGAGTCTTATGCTGAGAAAAGCACACAAATAATTTCCTACAGTGATTGCCCACCTCACGTGCTGTAGTTGAATTGAATTTTCTGACAACAGTGCTAAACGTATAATTGACACTAAGGGCCTGATTTTCAAACATGTTTTAACATTGGAAAGTCCCATTGAAAACATTTTTGTAAACCAGGTCCTCATTGTTCGTGTAGTCCACATACCTCTGAACCCTTTAAGTCCCCTGGACGGCTGAAAACAGTAGATTTCATTTTTGGCTGGTGAGAGCCCATTAAAGTGAATGGACGTGTAAGGAGCTTGGCAGGAGACATAACTCATTCCAAGGCGGGTGACACCCGTTAAAAACGTGTGAGTTGAGAGCTATGAGGGAATAGAAAAACATAAGCCCATTCCCTCTATTTACCTCTCACAGAACCCTTATACTACATTTAAAGGGAAAAAACACTTAAAATGATATTAAAAGAATTTGACACCAATTTATGAAAATAAACACACACATTGAAAAACACTGTGTGGGCTCTTAATTAAAAATAAAAAGATGTAACTTTTTTATTTATGACTTGTCTTCCCTGAAGTAGTTTAGCTCTGGATGTGTTCTTGTGAATGGGTGCTTACTGTAAAGGGGTGGCAATTTACTGAATTACTTATCAGTCTTGTCAACCCACGCTGGTTCATAGATTTGTATGTTAAAAAAAGTGTTAAAGAAACATGATTGTGGTAAGACAAACAGCAAGATGTGTAACTGGATTATGGATTGCAAGTGCTGCATATTTCCTTTAACAAAACAATTCTAAAACATCAATGAATCTATGAATCATAATAGCATTATGACATCATGGCAGCGGCCATTTAAGTTTGTTTCACTGAAAGCAAACTAGGAGTTTGAGAGCAACACATCCATCTTAAATGGGCTGATTATAAGTACATCTGAGCAGGAGGGGCGCACGAGCTGGGCATCTTGGATATACTAACGTTGCATTGAATTGCCATCATTAATATGAATACAACTAAACAAAGTAAAATGTCCCAACGAAAATTTAAATTTCCGAGTTTCAGAAAATCCAAGAGGAAATCAAAAGATTATTTATCACCAGAGAAAAGCCCAAACAGGTACGTTTTGAAACCTTTGAAGTGTAATGACCCCATAATGCCAGGCTGTTATTACTGTCCATTTGCATAGCGTTTTAGCTGAGAAGTTAATAAATTTGAATGCACTGAAGGCAAAAATAAGAAATCTCAGTGTCAAGGTTTCAGACTTCAAAATACCTAGAGTGAGATTTGTGTGTCTTGTGCTGGTTGTTTTTATTATTTGCTTTCTCTCCTAATAAAGTACACGGCAGTCTTTTTGAATAAGGTCAGTAGGCTAGTATTTCACAGTTGTTTCACAGTACAATTCTTATTCATTAATATATCCTGTTTTCTGATTGGTGACACTCACATTTCTCATAGTTAATTTATTTTTAATTACATCACGATTTCCTCAACTCGTGTTTTACTGTTTTAGATTCAGCTTCATCAGGAGTAACATTTGGAATTTTTTGATATTATAATAGAGAAAATGATGGGGAAAAAGACAGTGCACATATTTTTTATTTTGCATCTTGACAATTTTTTGATAGTTGCTCTAGGACATGGATCACCTTACCTGGTTATATATTTAAAATGTCATGGTCTGCTGGAGCGAGTGCTGGCACCGAGAATAGCAGGTGGGGGTGGGGAGCAGAGGTGCAAGCCTGATGCTGGGAGTTAGTTTTCCAGAAGGGCCCTGCAAGAATTGAACAATGTTGGGGTGAGGACGGAGTGGCGATATGGTGTGGGCCTGTATGCCGAAGCACTGTTATTCCAGTGCTGATGTAGTTTGAGTGGTGGTAGTGGAGCGAAGAACTCTGACGCCAAGGTGCTGAAAGAAGGTGTGCACCCTACAATCTCCTAGGGTCCAGTAACAAGTCCTTCCACACGTCTCCCCTGTGACAACAGAACCCCGGGACTATAGTTTAGTACGAGCTGAGCGATGTGGCAATAGCAAGCAGTCAAATTGAGCTGACCTGTCTGTAGATGCAGGACAGATTTCAATGCTGGCACAGATGAGTGAGCCTACTTTGGTGCTACTGCGAAATCCTCCGTCCTGCACTCTGGCTTGGGTCATCCAAGTAATGGTTGTGGTTGGCCGACTTAAGCTTCAATCCAAAACTCACTGCAAAGAAACATGACTAAACACCTTTAGCAGTGGAGCTTCTCTCTCTCCGAAGGAGGTTGACAACATTTTAGCATTGTGGTAAATTCTAGAGGGCACATTTGGTGAGCATTGACAACGATCCCCATTGGAACTAGGAGGGGTCCTCCCAGCAAATGTTATACTTGTGGATTGGCTCAGCGCGCATTGAATACACGCCAAACATGAGCAGTGCTGCTCCTCATTTGCCACATGCCAATGGCACCTGAAAAGCTGAAGGCGCTTCATCAGCCAACAACAAATCTAAGATGCAGTCGTAAGAAATGGCAAATATTGTTATGAAGAATTTTTGAGTTAGAGGGGTAATGGTGGCACACCATTGTCCGTGTTGTGACTAAAACACGCCTCCGTGCTGCCATGTGTTGTGGTTTGAGTGATCACACCACGTCTCCCAGAGGGACAGCTGTGATCACGTGTAATGCTTAATGAAAAGGGTGAGCGGCTTCCCGCTCCTTAGTTACTTTCACTCTCGCCGGGCTCCGTGTGTCATTAATGTGAGGATGCATTGAGCAATGCCTGGCCTACCCTGAGCCTACAACAATGGGCAAAGAGGATCTGAAAGTACCCCCTGGCACACACTCTGCCTGGCTCCCTGTGGTGCAGAGCTCCCAGCACAGGTGTAGCGCAACCGGCCTCCACAGTGTGTCTGTGGTGTCTCCTAGTAGAGGTGCCCCCTTGAAAGCGGGGTGCTCTCTCAGCCCGGTGCTCACACGCTGTTGCGGTCCCGGCGAGGGCCCGGGACGGATGTGTGCGGCACGTCTCCAATAGATAAGGAACAAAATAAAAGGAAGCAGCAGACAATGCCAACGACGGAAAGAGGCACCTTTACGGGAGCCTGCGACCTGCAGGCTGACTCCCGCAGCTGTTCTGTTCCTGCCCACGCTCCTGGCTGGAGGACGGGCAAAATCGAAACATTTAAAGAATAAGGACAGGCAGCATCCCAATCCCAAGTAAGGTGTTCCACGAGTGCAGGGCGCTGGTTGAGCCTGCAGAAACATAGCCTGGGGCAGGAGAGAGTTATGAAGCCCGAGGCCAGACCGCAGGCCTAGTACACTGGCCAGTGGTGGTCCCTGGAGAACTTGAAGGAGACAAACAATCTTTAACATAAAAGGGGGCCCTAGCACCATTTCCCCTCCGGGAAGGCCCACCAGCTTTATCACTACCAGCAAATAGGGGGACAGCGACATTGCCCAGGATCCGTGTGTTATGTACACTTGAGGGTTATGTGTCCTTGCACATGAGAGGGACTGTACTTGGGCATATGTGGCACGGGTACAGGATGATAGAATACGGTTTGCTTCTGTTTTGTCATATTAGGTGTGACATGGCACCACCTGTGTGAGAGGTATGCATGCATGTGTTGTAACTGCTGCCTTGTTCCACCTATTCAGCTTGTGCACGTTTGAGTGTTGTTAGAGCATGCAGATAAAGTGTGTTGTGTCAATGTGTGTGCTTGGTGATGCTTGTAATGCATATTAGGATAGATGTGGTCGGTGACGGTTGTGTGTATTGTGGGTGCTTCTTGGTGGATTTGTGTCTGGTATGTGAAGGTGGAAGTTGGTGGATTATGTAGCCCTCCTGTGTTTGCTGTTCCTGATATGGGCAGCAACACCCTCCCTCTGTGTTAGTTTGTTGGACTCCGGCAGCTTGGATGTTTCGCCCAGTCTCTGCATTGATGTGGCGCGTTGCATCCTGGTCCAGTGCTTGGCAATCCTTGATCCTCTCCCCATCCTGCTTTCCCACCTATTGGTGTGTAGTTTGTCTCCTGCATGTTTTCCCCTCAGAGTGTTTGTGCCAGGCTATGGCAGTCTCTGTATCCGGGAGTGCCAGTTCTGGATGGAAGGTTGTTGGTTGTGGTGGAGGAATGCTGTGTGTGTGAACGCTATGCTGATAACTGTTGTGACTGTGTGCCTGAGTGTGTTGTGTCGTGTCTGGGTGTACATGTACTCTTTGGTGTGCATGTTCATTATGGGTGTGTGTGACTTTCTGCATGCAAGGGAGATATTGTGGTATATAACTGTTTGTATGAAGGGAGATGTTGTATTGTTAGTCTTGTTCTGTCTCACTGGCCAGGAATGCATGCTCAAAGAATGTTTGTGAATCTATGATAGACAGCTCAGGAGAATGATGAGTGAGTGTTTTGTGTGAGTGTTTTATGAATGTTAGTTGGGGGGCTGAGCTGAACGTGAGAGGATGGCCGGTGGGTGTCTCTGGATATCTCATGGTCTGTCCATTGATGTCTACTTGCCTACTTATGTTATGTGTTTTTGATCTTGAAGACAAAGCGGTAACTAGCTTAAAACTATAATTTCCAGACACAAGGGGCCAAATTACGAGTGTGCCGGTCCAGTAACAACAGTGCCCGTACGCTTACCAGCACTGTTGTTACCGGACCTGCACACTTCGGGACGGCAGCCACTCGCAGACTTTCACAGAAGCACTGGCACCCTTATTAACAGTTATTAACGGTGCCGGTGCTTCCGTCATCCCCATTGAGTCGTATGGGACTCAATGCGAATGGGGATTAAGGATTTTCCAAAGCCTGACTTTCAGGAACACCATGGTCATAATTCCCTGGTGTTTCTGTGAAGCCAGTTGCTGGAAAAATCCACAAGTCCGGCGGCAGCCTGCCGGTTTTACTCGCATGGCTACCGCCAGACTTGTAATGAGGCCCAAGATCTCTACGTTTAGAATGCCTGTGTTCTGTTCAGTTTACCTTCTTACGAACGGTCTGTGCTTACTGCGCGCGCTCAAATAACGATCAATTGGTAATGTGCTGATCGTTCCTAATGTAAAGTTGTTGTCTGTCGTCATGGCAATGAGGCCTGACAAGATGGCCGTCATGGCGAGACAACAACGGCAATCTTTGAAAGGACAATCACTATAATCCCGTAGTCTATGCATACATCTCTCTAACCCATCGTGTTGATACTAATTGTCCTGTATATTATGGTTATGTATATTAGGCTAAGTAGAATTATTAGGTTCTACTCAGTAGTTGACTTCAGTTTCTACTTCAGTTTCTAAATTGTCCCGTGGTGCATAATCTCAGTGCAGTAGTTTGTGCTTCCTATTTTATATAAACATGTGTGTACCATTCCAGTGTTAATGTCCATCGGTTCTTACTGTAAGAACACGTGAACTGATGTGTATGTTATTGTGACAATTGTTCTCAGATGGACAATATTACTTCCCTAAATAACTGCTGTCCTTACGTTCTTACTGATGTGTATCACAGCATACATGTGGATGTCTAAAACACTATATTGCTAAAAATTACTCAAAATGTCATACTGTCCTAGCTCTTATGTTATGTTCCTACTGCTGCGTATCTCAGCTTTGCATACAAAGGTACTCCGGATGTCATTGTGGTGTGTTTACCAACCTGAAATAAGACCATCATCTTTCATTAGAAGTGAGTTGGTTACCTTGTGCCGGTCTACTACAAACGCATGTATATCGATGTTCCGTGACACAACTATCAAAACCCTGTTGTATATGTGTTTGTAGATAGTGTTGTGTACACCGTCTTGTTCAGCACCCCCGGACCTAAAACAGTCCTGGGCAGCACTTTGTCGAACCTTGTCCCCACTTATTTGCATTTTGTACTTGTGCATCGCCTTGGAAATTTTACCTCGATACTAAAGAGGTTGATACACATCTGTATTTCCTGTGTTCGAAATAACATCTGTCCGTACTACTTTCGTGCTTATCGAAAGTCTTGTAAACATTTAATTTTATCATCTGTGCAAAAAAACTGGTTGGAGGCAAAATAAAATAGTGTCTCAACCAGATAGCTGCGTATGGATCTTTCATCCTGATTTCTAGCATTTTGTATATCGATGGTCTACCGCCATACTGTTATATATTTAAGAATATATGCAACTGTCAGCAAGGATGGTCATATTCGATTCATTCAAAGTCAGATGGTCACATATGTGCCTGATCTACTTTAAACAGTGTATGCCAAGCGTGCATCTCCATACTGTTATATATGTCTGCAACTGTACAACTGTATGCAAGGCTGGTCATATTCCATTGATTCGAAATCAGCTGTTCTCATGTGTGCCCAGTCTGCTACAAAGATATGTATGTCAATGGTCTAACTCCATATTGTTATGTGTTTCCGAAGATATATAAGTAGATGCGGGGCTGGTCATATCCCATTCATTATGCCTGTACAGCTAACATCATATTATTAGTATGACATATTATGAAATGAAAAAATTGATTCATTAAGAATACTCATCATCCATCAATTTCGCATTGTGCAGTTGATATATCTTATTTACTGTGTAACATTCATTAGGGAGCTGAAATGTGTTATGTTGGATATACATTGTGGTAATATGTAAACAATGGCCAAAACCGTTATGTAAGCATCAGCAATATTTACAGGAAGCAGTTTAGATCCCTCTTTTCATTTATTCCTCTGGGCATGAAGGTGTCCAACCGGTCGATCCAGTAAACTTCTCTCTGTTGTCTTCTCTTTTTTGTGTCCGATCTCTGATCATGGTTGTCAATCACTTCCAAGACTTGAAACTTTAACTGTGCCACAATATGATTCTTTTCATTAAAATGTCTTGCTTCAGACGAGTTGGCATTTCTGTTTCTGATACATGATTTGTGCTCATTCATATGTATCCTTATCTTGCGTCCTGTCTCGCCCACATAGTAAATGCTGCATGGGCAGAGTATGCAGTACACACTGTTTTCTGTGTTACATGTGGCAAAGCATCTTAAGGTAACCTTTTCTCGTCTGCGTGGGTGTAGCACTACCCCGCCTTTAATGACATTGTTACAGTTCGTGCAATTAAGGCAGGGAAATGTGCCTGGGTTCTTATTTTTCACCATCCGTTGTGCTTCATCTCTTGTGTTCATTAAAAGATCTCGTAAATTACTCTTTCTTTGGTATGTGAATACTAATTTCTCTATGAACAGATCCTTCGTCCAGTTGCCGTTGATTAGGATAGGCCAATGTTTGTTTATGCTTCTCTTTATTTGGGAGCTTTGCGTTGAAAACTTTGATACATATACAATCTTTGGTGCATCGGGTTTGGTTATCAAAGTATTCTCTCTGGATCTTGTGGATACTTTGTCTGATGCTCTTTGTAGATCTTCTTCAGGATATCTCCGGTCTTGTAGCTTTTTATGCAGTTTTTCTAGCTCATGTTCGCATTCTTCTTAATCACCAATCATCCTTTTTAGCACTAGCATCTGTCCATAGGGTAAATTATGGAGAGTGTTCTGTGGATGGAAGCTCATACGATGCAACAAGTTGTTTCTGTCCGTTGGTTTAGTGTATAAAGAAGTTGTGATCTATTGGAGTTTCACGTTCACTTTCACATCAAGGTAGTGTACTCCTGTGTCTCCTATTTCAGCTGTAAATTGTATGCACTGGTCTATATCGTTGATGTAAAGTAGGAATTGGTTTAGTGATTCTCTCGTGCCTTACTATATTCCAAGAACATCATCTATATATCGTACCCAGATTTTGAGTTTGTCTTTTCCATTGTGTTTCGTCCAAGATGTGCATGGTCTCAAAACGATACATAAACGCATTCGTTGATAGGTGTTGCGTAATCACTAAAATGACGTGCATGAAAAACATATCAATTATGCTTCATATGTATGGTTGCAACTAAAAATGAGCTAACATGCCTAATTTTATCTCATTCTGGTGTCCAACCTGAAGTCACACATTTGAATTCGACTTCAGTTGAATTTTGACCTTCAGTCCTTCAGAAGTTGATAAATTGAGTACCTCCTTCTCTTTCCTGTCAACTAACCTGCGGAACTAAATGCCCAGGCAACACCACACAGGTGGCAATCACCTAGTTTTCAGAAAATCTCTCAAAACCTGGCTGATGACTAGATTGCAAAATACAAACTAATATGATGCCCCCTATAGGCCGGACCGGGTCGAATTTTCAACTTCTGTCCATCCTGGGTTGATTGCTTGATTGATTATTTACCATGCGCTCATACACAAGTGTTTCAAAGCGCAGCCATGCATGGGAGGGGAAGACATAGGGAAGACAGGACAAACAATCTTACTAGTCATGGTACATTCAGATTATGCAGGTGAACAGAAAAGGAAGTGCGTGGGGGGAGGGCAATAGGGACAAGTCCGCCCAGTCCTGTCAGAACATGAGTTAAGTGCAGAGAGATACCACTCTCATGGGTCGTAACCGAAGTGCACTAGTGCTGTGGCAAGTGCAAGGCCGGGGGCAAGTGCCGGACACTGACGAGGAAAGATTGGGACCTGTGAGGCTCTGCGCCTATCAGACTCATCAGAACCATGCAGGTGAAACAGTAGGGTTCTACAACTCGCAAGGGATTGACCAGCCAGATTTTAACAAAATAATAGACATCACAAATCTGAATACAGACTGATCAGAGCACTACCCTACCAAACAGGATGAAATAGACACTGACCGATTCAGGTCAGTCTCGCTGAAATGTACAATACCCCTGTGCACATTATTTAAATCATGAACACCTTGGAGATCGGAACCTGTGTCTCCCCAATTTTTCCCTATCACCCATAAGACACTGACACCACTCCATAATTGCCATAAAATAAAACCTGGAACAGTAAAAACATCTCATCCAGATGGATAACAACACAGCTTGAACGCTACCGATAGAGTATAACCCTAACATTCTAATAGGACTCCTAGGAGCCCCAGAAAACCTCCTTCCCCAACCTTTTAATCTACTAGCAATTTCAAACTACACACAAGGACTATGAGACACACAGAAGATTTTTTCCTGCACCACCATCTCAACCAAATAAAATTTGGGAAACAGTTCAAAGCTTAGGGCACGTCCTGCTACATCTTTAGCTCTGTCTCATACTGTGCCCATGTAGGGCTCTCTCAGTGTCCCAGCACTGTCATCTAATAGAGCTTGAGTCTTTCCTTCAAGATAGACCACATACCCACATATCAATGCCACAAACCACATAGAACCCTACCAGTACTCAGGTGTCAGGTACTAATGGCCTGCATCCATGGACGCCACATATTTAGTACCCGCCACTTCCTTATAACCCCCCCCTCTTTTGTCTTTGAAAAACCACACAACACAAGCCACCACAAAGTTCAGATATGCTCTGTACACAACCACTTTACATTATATTGACTTACCATTAATTTAATAACACTTATTACATCACTTAGAAGAGCGAGATATCTACCTTGAACACTGGCTAAAAATGTGATATTATTGTTCTTGCTAAACGTGAAATAATAGTCCAGAGTTAGATGGAACATAGTTATGGATTATTAATTTAAAACACTGTGTGTGCACTTTCAGGTAAACAGTTAAACTGTCATGTTAAAGTTGTAATGTTTAAATTTGGCTGAGGTGCCTTTCGGGGTGCACTAGGCTGGACCTTGAAGGTACCTGATTAAAGGGAAGATTGGAATGATTTTAGGATGTTAATTTCCTCTGGTATGCCATTATTATGCATTAATTGCTTCAAAAACAGAGCAACAAATGATTAATTATTTTCAATGAAAAACACACAGTAAAACACTAGTAAAACTAAATAATTGTGTAAGTATTTTAGAGGGCAGTTTTTAGGGTGTAAAATAACTTGGTGCAACATTTATACTGTCTTAAAAACTTGCATAATGCCACATTTTGTACCTTTTAGCCAGCTTGGTCAAATATGTGATTACTTAAACCAGTTTGGCCTATGGACCCTTATTTGATGTGCCCCTACACAGCCCTTACTTTCTATTTGTGCCCCCTAGTTTACCTCCCTAATATTGATTTCTAGAGACACCACTGAATACCTCCCCTCATGGGATGCATCAAATGCTTGCAATGTAAAAGTCACCGAATTATAAATAAGAGTGAACTCACCCCTAGAAAATGGTGAGAGTGTATCCTTAGTGCCTATCAGTACAATAATGACATGCATCTCCTTCAGGCATACAATATGTGCCTCTAAACAATTGATGCAAATATCTCACAGGCTTTACAGTGGTTGTTCAAGCCCCATGCATTGCAACTAAACAATCTGAGATTATCAGAACCCTTGGGTTCACTTGTCATACCAGTAGCCATTACCATAGTAAGGGATTGTTTCATGTTTTGCTATAGTTTCATGAATTTATTTGAACCATATTGCTGTAACATTTATACAATTAACCATCAAGTACACAAAACCACCCTTCACAGCCCATCCCTCACCAAACCAGCAGTGACAAATCCTACCCACAACCAACAACAACACAAAATCAACCATGAGCGATTGGGGCCATCGCCGCGGGGGAAACAGAAAGGTTGTCTCACTGCACTCCAGAAAATCTACCAGTCAACCAGGTTAGTCATAAACATTTTCCAAAAACTAGTGGAGTAGAATATATAGGACTAGATTCTTGTCTGAGCCAAAGCAATGTATCAACCATTCTAAGTGCTGAGTAATATCTACGTGGTTGCTGCAACTAGGTCACTCAAGTGTACTTCTACTAGTATATGACTTTTCAAGAAAACTTCTCAACATACAGATGAGGCCTTAAAAGTTGTGCAAACTCATTTAATATGAACCGTCCTATTTAATCATTCATAGGACCCAAACACATATAGGAGCAGGATTTGCATGCACCTCGAGGAAGATCAAGCAATGGAGATAATCCAGTCAGTGGTCTTGTTTTTGAGTGTTGCCCCACCTGTTGCTTCTTCAGTGCATTTTCATTATCCCCTCCTAACTGTACTCCCAGCCCTGGTATTGGAAATGCAAAACAGTGTCGAGACAATTAATAGGTGAAATCGTTCAGTAAAAAAGAAGTGAAAACACTTCTAGCTCCATTTCTAGCAGTCCTTCTAAAGATTTCTCCAACACCTCTAAATATGAAAATAAGAATGTGGGCAATGGGTATAGGGACAGCAGTGGGACCAGATTGTTTGAAAGGCCAATCAATACAACTTGGCCTCAAATGATTCAGGTATTGCAGTTACGCCAAGATGAGATGGGGTACACAGATTGAAATTTCTATATTGTGTTTATGACAGGTGTACAATGTTGTCAAGAGGGAGTCAGAGAGAAGATTCTCTGGTAAACAAAACTTGTCACTGGATTTGTTTTTTTAGGGCATATAGATCAATCATTTGGGAGGGCATTGTGGGGTGTTTCAAGATTGCACAATGAAAACAACTGTAATTTTGATATTATAAAGATTTGTTTATCATATTGGAGTACGAGGCGTACCTCGGGGTAATCTTCGACTCCACACTCTCCTTCTCTCCCCACATCTCTGACGTCTCTAAGAAGTCACACTACCAGCTGCACCTTCTCAGAGGTATTCTTCCCTTTCTCTCCTTCCCCCAGAAGCTCAATGTCTCTAGAGCTCTGGTTCTCTCTAGGCTTGACTACTGCAACAGCCTCTTTCTAAATCTGCCTGCTTCTACCCTCCGCCCTCTACAACTCATCCAGAACAGGACTGCGAGACTTGTCTTTGTATCGTATCTCTCCAGGACTGAAATCTCTGCACTGGCTCCCAGTGGCTGTGAGGATTAAGTTCAAAACCCTCTGTATGTCCACAAGGCCTTCTGGGGCCTGGGGCCTCTATACCTTCAACTCTCTCTTCCTAAATATCTTCCTTCTCAAGCTCTTCGCTCATCCGCCTCCAACTCCCTCATGGTCAGTCGTTTCTCCAAGCAACAAGTTGGTGGTAGATCTCTTTCTTTGGCTGGGGCGTCCCTCTCAAACAGCCTCCCTGCCTCCCTGAAACTTGAGGAAAATCATCTCCGGTTCTGGAAGCACCTCAAAACCTTTCTCTGTGCTTCTGCTTTCTCTCCTCCTCTTCCCTGCTGACTACCTGGCTGATACTGATACTGCACTGGTTACCTGGCCACCCTCTGATCCCGGGCCCAGTTCCCCTCCCCGGGTCCCCTCCCTGCCAGTCGCTTACCCGCACTGCCTTCCTTGCAACCCTCGCATTTGGGGACTGTTTCTGTATCCCTCCAGTCCCACTACCAGCACTTGGCACCTGATGGCTGCTCTTACCCTTGCACTTGCCACCTGCTGGCCGTAGTTTTCCTACTGTCATTTATTCTATTATCCCATGTACCGCACTGCACCCATACCCCCGTCCCATGCACTTGCGCGATCTGAATTACACCTGGCCTAGTATGATCGTTGCCTGTCTTCCCTCTGTTCCGCCTCCCTTGCCTCATTGCGCCTTAAAACACTTGTGTATATGCGCGTTAGAAATGCCATATCATATCATATCATATCATACGGTGGATGGCCTGCTTGTAAAGGAGTTTACATCTTTCCTGCCAATACGCTCCAATATTCAGTTTTGTGTGTTATTGCCCCATAGGCCAGAAGAGCCATGTGCACATTTAACAGCTTGAACCCCACAGGAGTCACAGATGGCCTCCATTAACATTGGGGTTAGGAGGGAACTAAGATCTTATGTTACGTGGCTGATCCCTAGCCCCCCTAGACTCTGTGAACTGTAAATGAACATGATTCCAACTGTGCATTCAAGTCTGTTTTTAGATTCAATGTTAATAATGTCATGGAAATGTCAAGCGTGTCCCGAAAATTTAGAGATCTTGACTGGCATGAGTTTATTGGAAAATGTACAATTAGTAAATTCCATGAAACATGCTCACTTTACATTGGGCCTCGTTACAAGGTTGGCTGTATTTCGGTGGTAAATTCACCAGAATACCACCAAACAGAATTACTGTTACCGCTACTTGGTCCCATATGTTTAGCACTGGATTACACGTGGTGGTAGGTGGTGTAAATCCCCATTTTCTGGAATCCATGGTACGCAATTGGGAATTTTTGGTGGAATTACCATCAGTGGAATTACTGAATGGTAATTCTGCCAATTTTTGGAGGAAAAGTAGAGGATTTACCTCCAGTTTACCAACACTCTTATCCCGCACTGCAAACCTCATAATGAGGCCCATTGTTCCTAAATAAGACTACATGAGTTTTTAATCCTGGTGAAAAAGGTGCACGTGGGAAACTGAAAGGGAATTGCTTACCTGGGGCCAGATTACAGAAAGTTTGCCCTATTTCTAAAAACACTGGGACACATTAAAAAACCATTGCACCTCGACAAGTGCAGTTTGGCATATTAAAAGCGCCACTGCTAAAATTGCCCTAGTGCTAAAAGGGTACATTTTTGATGCATTTTTGCATCAGGGCAAAGTTTGCCCTAGTGCTAATACCATTCCGTATTAGCACTAGGGCACACTTTGCCCTGGTGCAAACATGTAGTGAAAATGAATCTTTTTTGCACTAGCGCATTCTTCCCCCTGGTGCTTTTAATAGGCCAAACTGCGCTTGTCGAGGTGCAATGGTTTTTTAATATGTCCCAGTGTTTTTAAAAATAGAGCAAACTTTGCCCCAGTGCTAATACCGTTCAAGCTTTGCACTTGCCCTGGTGCAAAGTTTCTGTAATGTGGCCCCTGGAGTTCACAGGATGTTGGAGGTGTTATAACCACTTGGCAATGATGACAGCTTTTTCACTGGTATGTCAAGAAACATGTAAAGGTGTTACCTGCCAACGGCTATTTGAGATCTGATGGAATGGCACAAATGAAATTGGAAGACATATTAGTTTACTTGGTTGATCAAAAATAGGGGCACTACTCATATTCTTTTGCTGGGAGATTTAAAACATTACACGTATTGAATCAATTACGTATTTATATGCTGAAGAAGATAACATATGGAAAATGAATGTTCCCTTTGTTATTGAAGTAATGGTTCAGTCAACTCTGATGTTGCACCTTGCTAATTGTTATCACTGCATGGCTGTAGGGCATGAATGGAAGATTTTCTGTTAATATTCCGGCATAAACTACTTTTAAAACTACAAAGTGCAAGTCCCATTTAGATGATGTATTAATAAATGAAGAGAGTATGGCCACTGCCAAGGATTTTAGAGACCTTACAAGAATGTACAGTGACCATGATCCAGTGTGTGTGCACATTAGGCCCTTTTATACTAATCGAACCTTGTTTGAGATTTCTTCCCATAGCACTTCAGTCCCACCGTCAACCAATTGAATATTTTTAAAATGGGCTAATTTAGATAATGATAGAGATATTCCAGCCTTTTATCAGGAGTTGTTACCACTCTATATAGATTTTTAGATTTCAATGTGGATTTTGTCCAGAAGAGATCTGGCCACTATTACCAAACCATATTTTACCAATTAAAGTCTTGAAAAACATATTTACCTCTGCCAATTCAAAGTTTGACCAAGAATGCAAAATTAGTAAAGAACAAACGCTGGTTATTTGCTTTGAAAACAATTAAGGTGGAGGACAGTGAAATATGTAACTCAAATATCGGTACCACTCTCAGCCATACCTAGACATTAGCGTTCCCTAGGATATCACTACTCTCTACACATGCCTTGCGACCCTGCAAACATGGATGTCAAGTACCTACTTAAAACAGGAACTAGCAAGACAGATGATGTCCTCCTAAGCCCCCCAGCCAGGCATGTTCTGACTCAAAGGTGATGGATAGTGTGCACTAGGATGGGGTTATGTTGCAACTCACAAACTCAGCTATATCTCTTGGATTCATTGTGAACAGCCACCTATCCTTTCAATAATATATATCTAAAAAGGTTTAAACAGCAAAATATTGCTCATAGGAAATGCCCTACAGGAAGGGCTCCTAGCTACACAACTGTCCCCCCTTAAGTGGCACACCCTGCGGCGGTGAGCCTCATCACAGGGTCATGCAAATTCAACCACATCTCCCCCACCCCAGGCGAGCTGCACTAATTACCCTTACCAGCTAGGATCCTGTTAAAAGATTTCTTTATCACCTACATGGCTATCTTGGCTGACACACCATCATAACTGGCTGCAAGGTGTAATGCCTCTGATGGATCCTGACATACGCATTGTAGGACCAATGTCACATTCAAGACTAGATTGGTTCACAAGGAGAAAACTAGGAAACAGTAATTCACATGCTACACTCTGGTCCATTGGAATTCCACCCCAAAAGGAATCTGGATACTCCCTCTGTCCCCCTTTTCCAGAAAGAGCTGGAAAGATGGTTATTTTAGTCCTATCTTGACTTGATTACCTGTCATTACTCAAAAGCTATTAAACAGTCATGAGGACTATCAGCAGCTCATCATAGCGCTCAGTGGTTTCCGAGCTATGTTTGAACTATGTAAATGTAATAATAATTTATATTTATAATAACACAGCTTTGTAAGAGCTATGCATCTTTGATAATTAGAAAGAAAAGAAATTGGAGCAAAAAGGATTGGGAATCATAAAACAGGCATGTGTCAGTAAAGATAGAGCTTTTTGGCAGATTGCTGTCAAAGTGAAACCACAAGAGTGTGTTGCTCCAAAAATTCACCCAGCAGAAGATATTTGGAAGGAGTATTATGAGGAGCCATACAATATAATCTACTCTGAGAGAGGTATCAATATTTTTGATCCTATGATAGTAAAGCACCAGAAGCAGACCATATCCAGGTTAATTTATTTAAACTAGAACCAGCTGTCTGCGCCCATTTCATATGCGAATTATTTAATGCTATTAGCATGATTGATCTTATTTCTCAAACTTGGAAAGGACCGCACATTATCCCCTTTTATAAGCAAAGGGGTAGGAGAGTAAACCAGGCCAAAAACTGAATGTGCAAATATCATGAAGTCCTGACAGGAGAACAATCCATGCTAAAATGAATGAATGTCTGGAGACCAGCATTTTAAGAGTGTGAAATCTAGGGGAAGGGAGCCATACTCCTGAGTGGAAAAGTTGTAAAAGAACTGTGAACTGTAAAGAACTGTTGTGAACTGTAAAGAACTATGAACCGTGGAGTAAGTCAGCGAGTGAGGAAAAACCCTTGAGTGTGTGATGCTAAGGGAAGGGGAGCATACCCCCTTCATTGGAAAATTGTCTTTTCCCAAGGAAAAGCACTGTGCTAGTGAGCCGAAGAGAAGCAGAAGACTTGAGGGAAGGGAAGACCTTCCCCCATCATTCTGAGAGCTGTGAAACCTTGGGGAATTTTAATCATTTATTCATTTGTACACCTTTTGGAACGTTATGTTGGAACATTAAAGAAGACTACAGATGACCAGTTGAAGGACTGTGCCACCACATATAAAGTTTGAGCGAAACCTAGCAGCTACGCACTCACTTCTAGTGTGAAGCGTTTTCGATAGTGTTCTCGAGATGAACGCGCAGTAAAACATACTCTTTGATATATCATTGATGGCTACAGATAGAAGGATTTCTGTGTAACAAAGGACATGCCAGGAAAACATTTTACGGTGTGTATGCTAGTGGTACATGCCCCACACGACTACCCGGCAGTCATCCTGTTATCCTGGTGGTGAACACTGATCCAAAGGCCTGTGATGGAACGCATTGAAAGCTCCATGGTTGGAGAGGATACGCTAACAGTGTTTGACAGCTTAGCACACTTTCTGAAATACCCCATATACGCTGGTATTTTAATGGATTATGTGAAAAGCATTGCAAAGTATTTACAATCACTCAACAAACTTTTATTTGGTATAAAAAAACCTTCAAGTTAAACAATTTACATAATAACATCTTAGAACAATGAATACAGAGAATAATCCAAAATAAATATCCAAAGTCGGTGACACCATTAATTAAAACATCAGCCTTAAATAAGCAGTTAATAACCGGAAAAGAAAATCATAACATAAAAGCCTTAAAACTAATTTAAAAATTTGAATCTAAGATATCCCAGGAGTTAAACGTTTCTCAATCATTCTTACAGGGAGCGTCTACTCGCAACCCCACTACTTTACAAAATACAACCTCAAAAGACTCAACAATGGGATACTATCATAGGAATTAAAAACAAACTATCATACCCAGAATGACAAATTTGAGGTGATACCAATAACTTTCCTCTAAAACCCCAGATTATCTGGAAAATCTACAATAAAATAAACAGAATTAATCATAAATCTGTAGAGAAGGAGCTAAGTATCCACACCGCATGCAGTCACCTTTGCAAATACAGCAAAGCATGAGCACAGGGGAGTTAATGACTACTAGAATAGAAGGTATCACTGTCGATGGAGGGAACAGTTTCACAGGTACGGGAATGAGACTGTACCCGCAAAAGGAAAGCTCACTGTGAGACTTGACGTGTTCTAAACAATGTTTATGTTTATTGAGTTTATATAGCGCTTTATACCAAAGCGCTTTACAGAATAACAGCAGGTACAGTAATGAATGAAGCATAATTTACAAACATGAAACAAACCAGTGATACAGTATTTAGAACAATTTACACAGAGGAGGGAGGGGGAAGGCTCCAACTACCTCAGGGTCAGCCGCTTCTCCTTGGGGGTAGATCTCTCTCCTCGGCAGGGGCCTCCCTCTGGAACAGCCTTTCTGCCCCCCTGAAACTTGAAGAGAACAATCTCCGGTTCTGGAAACCTTCCTCTTTGCTTCTGCTTTCTCTCCCCCGCTCCCCTGCTAAATTCTTGACTGAAACTGCACTGAATCTGCAACTGGGCCACCCTCGCCGATCTCGGTCCTTGGCCCAGCCACTCTCCACTTGCACTGCCTCCCTGGCAACCCCTGCACTGCGGGACTGTCTCTGTATCCCTACAGCCCCCTTCCCAGCACTTGTCTGCACGTACCCTGCACTTGCCACCAGCTGGCCCTATTATTTATTTGTTATTCTACTTACCCTGTATTGCACTTCCCCCCTCCCTTTCTCCCTTTCCCCTTGCACTTTTCCCTTTCCCTCCACCCATGCACTTGCGCAATCTGAATGACACCTGGCCTAGTAGGATCGTTGTCTGTCTTCCCTCTGTTCCCCCCTCCCTGCCTCGTCGCGCCTTGAAACACTTGTGTATAGGCGCGTTACAAATGCCATATCATATCATATCAGGGGAAGGGGGGGACCCCGGGTGACCTCCAACGTACTAAGGTGGTTAGTGTATCCGAATTGGGGTCATCGGGGGAGGGGAAGGGGGCGGATAAGGGAAAACTAAACTATCAATAACACCTAATCCTCAAGAGGAACCGAGGGTTAACGTTAATATAGGAGGCAAATCTTTTTCGTTTTTAGTAGACACGGGTGTGACACGCTCATGTATACGAGAGGGGACCTTTTCGATGTCTGGAAATTCCATGAATACTCAAGTTTTCACAGGAGCTACAAGTAGAGTTCCTTTTACTGATGCACTACCAGTCTCTATAGGAGAGTGTGACATGTCTGTACCATTATTATATTCAAGCCAGACACCTGTCAATATATTGGGTCGAGACTTAATGACCAAATTGAATATGAAAATTTTGTTTACTGATGAAGGCATATTGTGTTCAACACGGGAATGTATCATTTAAATGTACGCGAATATGTTATGGCAGCAAAGGTAGTCATACGAGAAGTGCCATTAGGACCAGAAGTGTTTTAATAAGGGGTGCGCATTCTGTTGACATGGATACCAGGTTTAGTGGGCAAAACTGTGAGAATACCTGATGAGTTTTTATTCAGGCCAAAGATACCTATGTTTGAAGAGGAAGGACCAATCTTCACTTTAGAGTTACAAGCAGCTATAGTCCGAGGAGAACTAGCTATGCTTGATGGAGTTGATTATGACGGCAGACAATGGAGTGGCATAATCACCATTGGGGAGGGTTACAGATTGACTGATGTCACGGATGAAGACTTGTTTAGAGATCATCCATCAGATGACGAAGTAATCTTTGAAGCTAGCATTACTTATTGGATAAAAGCCATTAAACGAGAGGTTCGTCAAAAAATGATGTTAGCACTAAAACAACCAGAGTATTACAAGGAAGACATGGCAAAGGTACCTGTTTCCTTATGGACAAAAGGCCCCTATGATGTAGACCTGTTGAGGGGGGCTGGGGAATTAAACATTAAATTGAAACCAGGGGCAATTTTACCTCATGCACGACAGTATCCCATGTCTCGAGAGGCAGATGAAGGTATTTTTAAAATGATATCTGCCATGATGGAACAGGGTATTTTAGTGACGTCAGAATCACTGCGCAATACCGCTATCTATCCGAGCAAGAAAGGGAAAGGGGGTTTGTGGCGTTTAATTCAAGATTTAACACTGATTAACCAGATTGTAGAGGCCGAGTTTCCTCTAGTTCCTAATCCTGTGACAATTTTATGTAACGTACCTGTTGAGGCACGATATTTCACTGTGATTGATTTGAAAAATGTGTTTTTCTCAATCCCATTGCACAAAGACTCGCAAGATCTGATGTCATTCACATTCAGACAAACCCACCTGAAAGGTACTCGATTACCACAGGGGTACTGTGAGTCCCCATCTATTTTCAACAGGGTCCTACAGATGGACTTGAGCAATATTGATTTAGAAAGTATTGTGTTGCAGTACGTGGATGACATATTGGTCTGTAGAACCACAGAGGAGAAGTGCAGATGTGATTCAGTTCAGCTGATGATTATTCTTGCAGATAAAGAATATAAAGTGGACAAGGAGAAGTTACAGTACTGTCAGGGGGAAGTGCTGTACATAGGACAGTAATCTCACACAAAGGAATGAAGGTTACTCCTGAGAGGGCTGAGGCTATATTAAAGACAGTAAAGCCAGTCACGATAAAACACGTGCAGAGATTTCTAGGATTATGTAATTATGTGAGAGCATGGGTCTTTGATTACAGTTCATACATAAGGCCCTTGTTGCAAGCTCTGAAAAAAACACAGGTAAATCAGGAATAAATTGGTTGGAACGAGGCAATGGAAGAAGGGTTTGATGAATTGAAGAAAGCAATTTGTACAGCTCCAGTTCTAGGGATTCCTAATTATGCAGAGGAATTCTTCCTGTTTTTGCACACGAATGGCACTGTTATGACAGCTGTACTCACGCATAGAACTACATTGGGGTATAAGCCCCTTGCGTATTACAGTGGGATTTTAGACCCAGTAATGAAGGGCCACTTCCCATGCGAACAATCTTTGGTAGCCACTGCCTTCACCATTTAGAAGGCTGCCAGCATAGTGATGGGATGTTCTATGACGTTATTTGTTGAACATGCATTGTTTTCCATTCTGGAAAAACCTAAAGGTACACTGACACCTCAAAGGGCTTCTGCCTATGAGGTGGTCATATCGAATCCAGTTATCAAAAAAGTTAGATGCAGAATAGTGAATCCTGCAATGTTTGTAGCTGAACCACTGGCAGAGGGTCAGCATGCGCATGATTGTTCGAACTATGAAGAGTTTGATGGTGAACTCCCACGGGTAAAGGAAAATGCATTGGCAACTGGGGAGATTCTCTTTATTGATGGTTCATCTAGAATCGATCAAGACTATGGACAGAGATATACAGGTGCTGCTGTCATAAAGCACACGGCCAATGGAGAGTTTGAAGTAGTGTCAAGTGCACGACTACTGTCTCATTTTTCGGCACAAGCTGCAGAATTAGTAGCACTGATTGTCTCGCTTGAGAATCATGCAGACCAGGAAGTAACAGTATACAGCGACTCCGCCTATGTGACATCAACAGTGCACACAGGATTGGCACGTTGAAAATGGAGGGGCTACCTCCGAGCGGACGGCACACCAGTGAAACATGCAGCCTTATTGGACAGGCTTATTAGAGCACTACAACTCCCAGTAAGCATTACAGTCATAAAATGCACAGCTCACACTAAAAGGGCAGATTTTATTTCACGTGGGAATCAAAAAGCAGATGAGGAAGCCAAATGCATTGCATATACAGAAGTAATCATGTCTTTTGATACGCCTGATGTGAATGAAAGTATGGTGGCGATGATGAGTGTGACAAATTGTTATAACAATTTGTCTAGGACTCAATTGGGGGAACTCCAGGGAGAAAGCCCCAAGATGGAAAAGACTTGTGGACATGAAGAGTGTGTTCTTTAAACCCCTCTGAGGCATTGCAGCGACAAGACAGCACTGGTAAACCGGTGATGCCTGTCGCCTTATTAAGGGTGGCGTTGGAACAGCTATACTACCCTGCGCACACAACTAGAGAGAGCCTCGCCGCAACAATAGCAGAGGATTGGTTTGTTCCAAATATAGTAGAACATGTTGCATTTTATGTAGTAAATTGTATCGTATGTCAAAGGTTTACTGCTGGGCATACATTGTACACAATTAGAGGAGTCATTCTATGTGGACATGCTGCAAGTCTGTAATGGATACAGATATATGATAGTGGTAGCATGTCCCTTTTCAAGATGGATCGAAGCTGGATTTTGTACAAACCCAGACGCCACCTGTAGAGTTAAATTTCTAGTACAGGTAGTTTTTCCTAAATGGGCAATATGTGAAGTATTGAGATCAGATAATGGCTCTCATTTTGTCAATGAAGTCTTTAAATAAATAAGCTTGTTGCTTAGTATAAAGCACATGTTTTCATCAGCATATCACCCGCAAGTGAATGATGTCTGTCAGAGACTCAACGGCCTGCTTAAGGAGGGAATAGCTAAATTGAAATTGACCCTGAAAAAAGTATGGTTGCATTGTCTACAACTGGCATTATATGACTTAAGAAACCAGCCAGGGTCAGACCACATCTTACCCCTCAGGACATAGTGACAGGGAGGCAGATGAGGACACCCTTCACCCCTCCATCTAGAGCTAGAAGTGTTGCCCAGCCAACAGCAGAATTGTTAGGAAAGGAGTTATGTGATTATCGTACATGAATGACTTCAAGTATCTCTGTCCTTTCAGCTCAGCTCAAGCGAATGGTGTGTAGGGCAATGTAGAACACAGAAGGAGATGCTACAGCAACAGGAGCTGATCAATTGTGTCTTCCTAAACTGTTCTCTTGAGATGCAGTTCTAATTTGAAATTTCACTCAGAAGTGGCATGAACCACCTTTCAACAGCCCTTTCATTGGGGAAGATGTCACACCACCTGCAGTCGAAGTGCAGGGCAGACGAGCTTGGATTTTCCTCTGCGATGTAAAGATCTACACTGGAGAGCCTGCATCACCCTCACCCGCACCCAAAGAGAGCATCGGGCAACAACCACAGCACATGCAGACTAGGTCTATGATGAGGAAGAAGGACGCAGAAGCTGCTGCCAAGTAAAAATAAAGAGTTTATTGGACTGTGGCTTATTTTGGGACACTCTTTTTAATCACTAAGAGAGTAAAGGGACACATAATTGGTCTTGAGCTACAGAAGTTTGTTGACATTGGACTGAGGCACACTTAAGCCTTGATTGAGAAAAGGATATGTCAAATTCTGAGTTTCTATTTCACCATCAGGAAGAGGGAAGGGGCCCCTATTCCTGCCTTGCTGAAAGTCCTTTCTAGGGTGCCTATGGTGGTGCCTAACGACAACGCTTTCCGGATAGTTTTTGCAATCTTTGTGTTCAAATGTAAAATGGGCAGCATCAGTAGCAACTTCATCATGGAAGATCATGACAGACGTCCACGATGTATTAAAGGTTGTTGTTTTAAGTGGTCAAGTTTATGCACAATTTACACCTGTATTTTGTTCATAGTGATACTGCTCTCACTCACAGTACGAACGTCATATTATGTAGACATAAGTAAAATGAAAATTCCTGTGTATCCACCTGTGCAAGAAAAGTAGGATACAGATGTGGCAATTACAAGGCAGCCGAGACCCTATGTGATTTTCCCTACCTTAGCGATACACACAAAGGCACCTGGTCCTGTGATAAGTGAACCAAGTTTAGTTTATAGATGGAAGTCACACATGGATATTTTGCAAGACATTTTTATGCCTAAGGATCATGCTGAGAGGATGAAACTCCTAGAACTTTCTCCTTTTCAGAGAGCACATATAGATGCACCCAGTTCATTAACAAATGGTTCTATGATTGGTCCAGTAAGAAGAACCTATGCTGACATACTTCATGAGATGATTATAGAAGCTCATGTGAAAAGGAGGAGACCTAAGAGAAATGCTAGGGAGGATGCTCATGAACTAAATGATTACCTGGACAGCACAGCACATTTAGGGAACAACATTTGGTATCAGCATATGAAAGAAGTAGGAAGGAGTACCTCGAAGGAGGAATCATTTGTATATGCACTCCTGCCTTATAGTATGGGCAAGTTTAAAATCTTCATAGCTATTGAGATAAACGTCCAGACAGCATATTGTCTATCACACATAGCACTTTGCCGTACAAGAGGCCAGTTCATGGGTCGAGATGCCTATCTCAAATGGGCAACTGAATGAACAGATCCAGATGAAGATGATTATGTACAGGATACAAAGACAAGAAACAGAGCTCACACCAAGAATCACGTGATCAGATATGAAAAGCCTGGAGTGAAAGGAGCTGGAATCAGATGGGAAGTAAACAAAAGACTTGAGAGTCCAGGAAAGACTGAAGAAAACATCTGACACTGGAAAAACAGAGGACAGATGCAGATTTGGGGATCAGTGTTATCACCAGATGGATGGGAAGAAGGAGTGGTTATCTGCAGAGCCTGGATGATATAGGATCGGCCTGAATCAACTGTTTAGAATGCCCAGGTGGGGTGCAAACCATTATGGCTGAAGCTTGCAAAACTATTGACCTGGGTGAAAGACAGAGGAGAACCCTTGCAGATATTACCATTGGAAAAATTGAAATTGTGCTTTAGGAATAATGGCACAAGAAAAGTAGGAGAGAATGAGAACTGCAGTCAGATCTTTGATGCACCAAAGATGAATCTTTGGACAGCAGTGGTTATGGATGGGCTTGTGGATATAGCATATATGAGATTGCCCAAAGACTGGGGAGGAAAATGCACACTGGTGAATGTCATGTTCCAGCGTTGGTGATTCCTAAAAATAACCTGAACATTGACAGTTTCCCAAAAGCAGTTGCTCATCTGAGGAAGAAGAGATCTTTGCAACTGGGTCATCAAATGAAGAGAGAGAATTACTTTTCTGCCAAATCGATTGAAGCCTTTGACTCTATCCCATATGAACACAGCTTATTTAGCCTGACGTCATCCGTATTCACGTTAATTTGCATGCCGAGAATTCAGGTTGGAACAAATACTAAGAGGCCGATTCATGGAATAATTAGCGCGGCGCAAGTGGGCAAAAACGTGCGAATCGCAGTGGAATAGCGAAAATCGCAGTGAACGTGCGAAAATCGCACGAATAGCAGCGCACGTCGATTCATGGAAGGCCGTGCGCGAGAAAACCAGCGGATGTGCGAAAAAAAAGTGTGCGGCGCACGTTGGCGCACGTTGGCGCACAGGCCATCTAACAGCGTGCGCCAGGTCACAGCGAAAATCGCACAGGCCACAGCGAAATTCGCACATAGCGCGGCGCACGCAATAAAAGTAGGCGGAACACGGGCGTAACACTCGGAATGGGGAACAACTTGCCAAAACGTGGGCGTCACGGGGGAAGTACAGGGCACAAGTGCGCGGAACGCCCACACGCTCGCCTACAACACGTATTCATGGAATAGAATAGGGGAAAAAAGCGCACGCTCAAACCAGCGCACAGGCACAAACACGACCGCCACAAGAAAGGAGGCGGTAGCGTCTCTGCGGCTGTAAGAAATGTGCGCCAAAAGGTGCGCCAACAAATAGCACCTATATACTGCCATGATGAATGTCCCATACTGTGGCCCTCCAGGAAAAATGACGTGCAAAGGGGTACCCACAAACACGGACACCCGCTGACAAAAAATACGTGTGCATGTATACCGGGGTGCGCGGGAAGTGTCACACGCGATTTGCAGGGTACGTGCATCACAGGGGTTCGCGTGAAGTTATTCACGCGATCGGGCCTGGGGGAGCGGGCTACGTGTATTACAGGGGTTCGCGTGAAGTTCCTCACGCGATCGGGCCTGGGGGAGCGGGCTACGTGTATAACAGGGGTTCGCGTGAAGTTCCTCACGCGATCGGGCCTGGGGGAGCGGGCTACGTGTATTACAGGGGTTCGCGTGAAGTTCCTCACGCGATCGGGCCTGGGGGAGCGGGCTACGTGTATTACAGGGGTTCGCGTGAAGTTCCACACGCGATCGGGCCTGGGGGAGCGGGCTACGTGTATTTCAGGGGTTCGCGTGAAGTTCCACACGCGATCGGGCCTGGGGGAGCGGGCTACGTGTATTACAGGGGTTCGCGTGAAGTTCCTCACGCGATCGGGCCTGGGGGAGCGTGCTACGTATATTTCAGGGGTTCGCGTGAAGTTTCACACGCGAATAGCCTGGGCGCGTGAATTTGAGGGGTGCGCGGGAAGTTCCTCACGCGATCGGGCCTGGGGGAGCGGGCTACGTGTATTACAGGGGTTCGCGGGAAGTTCCACACGCGAATAGCCTGGGCGCGTGTATCACAGGGGTTCGCGGGAAGTTCCACACGCGAATAGCCTGGGCGCGTGTATTTCAGGGGTGCGCGGGAAGTTCCACACGCGAATAGCCTGGGCGCGTGTATTACAGGGGTTCGCGGGAAGTTCCACACGCGAATAGCCTGGGCGCGTGTATTTCAGGGGTGCGCGGGAAGTTCCACACACGAATAGCCTGGGCGCGTGTATTTCAGGGGTGCGCGGGAAGTTCCACACGCGAATAGCCTGGGCGCGTGAATTTGAGGGGTGCGCGGGAAGTTCCACACGCGAATAGCCTGGGCGCGTGTATTTCAGGGGTTCGCGGGAAGTTCCACACGCGAATAGCCTGGGCACGTGTATTACAGGGGTGCGCGGGAAGTCCCACACGCGAATAGCCTGGGCGCGTGTATTTCAGGGGTGCGCGGGAAGTTCCACACGCGAATAGCCTGGGCGCGTGTATTTCAGGGGTGCGCGGGAAGTTCAACATGTGATTTGACAGTGTGGCTCCTCCCAGGTGTACCCTGTACACCCTCCACGGCCCCTGCAGGCAGCCCACACCACAGGGGACTACCCTGCATCCCTGGTCATGTCCCGCAGGCAGCCCACCCAACATGGGCATGCCCCCCAGCAAAGGCACATGTCTCCTTGAACTAATGAACACCAACACATGTCCCCTTGCACCCCCACCCCCCAGCACTGTGGGGCACCTGCCAGCAGGCCCCCACCCATGTCCAACTCATGTCTCCCACCACCCCCAAACCCCAGCCACCAGGGTCACCCTCCACCAGGGCCCCACTCATGTCTCCCACCACCCCCACCCCCCAGCACTGTGGGGCACCTGCCAGCAGGCCCCCACCCATGTCCAACTCATGTCTCCCACCACCCCCAAACCCCAGCCACCAGGGTCACCCTCCACCAGGGCCCCACTCATGTCTCCCACCACCCCCACCCCCCAGCACTGTGGGGCACCTGCCAGCAGGCCCCCACCCATGTCCAACTCATGTCTCCCACCACCCCCACCCCCCAGCACTGTGGGGCACCTGCCAGCAGGCCCCCACCCATGTCCAACTCATGTCTCCCACCACCCCCACCCCCCAGCACTGTGGGGCACCCTCCACCAGGGCCCCACTCATGTCTCCCACCACCCCCACCCCCCAGCACTGTGGGGCACCTGCCAGTAGGCCCCCACCCATGTCCAACTCATGTCTCCCACCACCCCCACCCCCCAGCCACCAGGGTCACCCTCCACCAGGGCCCCACTCATGTCTCCCACCACCCCCACCCCCCAGCACTGTGGGGCACCTGCCAGCAGGCCCCCACCCATGTCCAACTCATGTCTCCCACCACCCCCAAACCCCAGCCACCAGGGGCACCCTCCACCAGGGCCCCACTCATGTCTCCCACCACCCCCACCCCCCAGCACTGTGGGGCACCTGCCAGCAGGCCCCCACCCATGTCCAACTCATGTCTCCCACCCCCCCCACCCCCCAGCACTGTGGGGCACCTGCCAGCAGGCCCCCACCCATGTCCAACTCATGTCTCCCACCACCCCCACCCCCCAGCACTGTGGGGCACCTGCCAGCAGGCCCCCACCCATGTCCAATCCATGCCCCCCTGCACCTGGGTCCCAACATTCCCCAATCATGTCCGTAATGCCCATCCTCCCCTGCCAAAAGGCCCAACCAACTATCACACCCACCCACATATCAAAGGCAATTACATGTTACACCCCCAATGTAAATAATGCAATTTAACACATGTCTGTCACACACAATGGCTGCAAGTGAATGACAAAACACCCAACATGACATGCCTGAAAGCAATGAGATGATACGACACATTGAAGATTAAAAAAATAATATGTATTGAACAGCAAATAAGAAAAAACACAAAGCAAATCAAACAAAACAAGATGAATGTCCAAGAAAAAATTATGAAAAATTAAAATAAGCCAATCAAGAAGATCATCCTGGGTCCATGAGCCGTACCAAATTAAACCTAACTGACTACTAACTAAAAAGGGAACTATATACAAAAAAGTGGTGCATTGTCCAATCGCAACCAAAAAAAAATTCAAAAAACAAAGGAAACCTAACCCTAACTATACAACTATATACAAAGGCAGCGGGCTATTCGGACGGCTCACTGGTTGTTGTCATGGGCCAGGGCATCCTCGAACTCCTGGTCAATGGCTTGGAGGCGGGCATGTTCCCTGGCCCCGAGGTCCCGCAGGGATAACGCAGTGTCAAGCTCAAACTCCCTGCGAAGACCCTCGAGGCACTCAGCCCGCCTCAGCGCCCTCCGCATGGAGTCCTCCGCCCTGACCATCGTGAGCCGTTCCTCCTCTGCCCGCTGCCGCTCCGCACCTATCCGCTGGCACAACCTCTCCCACACGGAAGCCACTCCCATTCCAGGGTTCTCCTGCCCTCCGGCCGATGCCTGCACCCCTGATGTTGATGGCCCCGAGCCATGATGCCTCCCACGTTGAGCCTGCTGCTGCCTCCGACGCAACTGCCTGTGCCAGCACGACGGCATCCAGGCTGATGGAAACCACCGACGCCGTCGTGCACGTGCCCTGCCCGATGATGCCGTCACATCCTCCATCTGCTGGGGTCCAGTTGCTCTGGTGTCCACCCCTGCTGGATCTCTGACTCCCGACTGTGGCAGGGATGGGATCCCCACCGAGCTGGCTGCATTGGTCGGGGCAGGTCCACAGGGGGCCCTGGTGGCATCTGGGCTGGAAGACGGCAAGGAGAACGACTGGTGGATAGCCTGCACAGAGGAGGAGAGGGCCGCCACATTGGCCAACACATGCAGGAAACCCCCGAACATGGCCGATCCCAATTGGGCCACGTCGGCACGGTGCACTTCGTGATGACGTGCGTGCTCCTCCCGGGAAGCACGCACGGCATCACGAATCACAGCCGTGCGCAACGCGACCCCAATCAGGACCTTCTCCGCACGGCCAGGGGTTCCCACGTCCGCAGGTGGAGGGGAGTCAGGTGACATGGACATCCCCTCTACCTGCGGACAGGCCTGGGACGGGGCATCCCTGCTGGTGCATGGTGGTGCACTCACAGGGTCAGGGACAGCGACATGCACAGGCCCCTCCACGGTGACCTGTGCTGCCTCCTGCCCCTGGCCCTGGACTGCACCACTTGCACCAGCAGGGATGCCCCCACCAGGCCCCATGTGTGCCCCAGTGGCGGCCTCCTCCTCCTCTGTGCAAACCACCAACCTGGATGGCTCCTCACCGTCTCCCACCGTAGCAGGCCCCTGTGGGGGCTCACCCACCCCTTCCGCTGCAGCCGTGGGGGCATCCCCGCCGCCTTGCTCCACAGCGCCGTCTCCGCCCTCTTCTTCACTAGCCGCTGCGTAGAGGGAGACAAAGAACACAAGCATCAGGGCACTGTACAATGGTCCCCTAGACAGGAAGCAATAGCAGATGAGCACCACTGTCAAAGTACACTTCCATCATGTCCCTCCACAACACATGGGCCAGTCCAGGCAAAACACACACAGTAACAGGCATGGTGCATGCCATGGACATTTCCATGCATGTCCAATGGACTCTTGAAACATTCAATGATATGTAACTCACATGCATCATGCCTCATGCCCATCACATGCACACACTTCACCTCAGTCACATCCATCTGGCCCCAAACACACCAAACACAGCGGATACAAGGGTAATTTTGCTGCTTTACTGAATCTCTGCATTGTCACACACACGTGTCATGCATCCATGGCATGCACAAGTCACAGACACGCAGGTCAGGCACACAGACATGGCTACCATATATGTACCTGGCATCAGCACCCATCCCTCACCCCCACCCATGTTCAGGTACAGAGACTGGCATGCTCTCATGTTCATAATCTGATTAGGGCTCCCCATGCGGCATTTCAACACATGCAACAACCATGTGCATCACACATCACTGGTCGCACATGCATTACCATGATGTCCCTGCACACATACATGCATACATGGGCTATGGCACACATACAGGCAAGTATCATAGAACCAGCACACCGCAACATGCCCTGTCTCACACAGTAATGCATGGACACTTACCGCTCAACTCCAGACGGGCCTCCCTCTCAAGGATCTGGGCGTGGAGCGCTGGGCGTACGCGTTCCAGGACCCTCATCTGGATGGTACTCATGCGGCCCCGGCCCCCCTCCACGAGGCGCCGGGCCTTCACAAGGGTCCTGGACCTCAAGTCCTCCCAGCGCTTCTTGATCTTCAGGACGTCGCGGGTTGCCACCCCCTCCGCGTTGATGGCAACCACACAGTCGGCCCAGATCCTCTGCCGTCCTTCCTTGCTGGCGCGGGACGATCCAAAGAGGGCATCATACTGCCCCAGGACATGCTCCACCAGGACACCAACTTCGGTGACAGTGAAGCTGGTGCCCCTCTGCCCCTCTGGCCTGGGGTTGCCACTGGTGCCAGATGTGGAAGTGCCCGACATGGCAACCCCAGAGGCAGGTGTGGGTGGGCAACTGGGTCCTGGGGCTGGGCTGTGGAGCGATGTAATACCAGTCGGGAGTCTTCAGTTCCAGCAGGGGTGGACACAGCAACTGGACCCCTGCAGATGGCTGATGTGCAGGCACCAAATGGCAGGGCACGGTGGCAGCAGGCAGGCAGGCAGGCAGGCAGGCAGCAGCAGATGGCACGTGGGAGGCTGCTCGGGGCACTGGGGGGCAGTAACTCGGCCTTCTGGGCAGGAGCGTGGGCTTCCGTGTGTTTTCGCGTGGCCAGCTTGATACGGAGTGATTTGGCACGTGAAAATCCTGCACGTTAGCGTGAAATCCGAGGAAAGGCCCTTAGCGCGTAAGCGCCTCAGCACGCATACGCGATTCTATTGGACCAGAGTCCCTCAGCGCGTAAGCGCGTCTGTGACGTGACCCGCACGGGTGTTCCCCACTCAGGACGTGATGACGGGCCACACGTGGAGATACTGCACGTCAGAGTGTCATCGCGTGTAATTGGGCAAAAGTGCGCGTACACGCGATTGGCCTATGTACGTGTATTTAATGGGTGCGCGGCCACTTACACACGCAAGTACGTCAGCGAACCTGTATCCCGTGGTGCGTGTGAATTTCCACACGCTATTGGACTGGCAACAGGATTCCAGGGCTGCGCGGGTCACACGCTGTATCCCGTGGTGCGTGTGAATTTCCACACGCTATTGGACTGGCAACAGGATTCCAGGGCTGCGCGGGTCACACGCTGTATCCCGTGGTGCGTGTGAATTTCCACACGCTATTGGACTGGCAACAGGATTCCAGGGCTGCGCGGGTCACACGCTGTATCCCGTGGTGCGTGTGAATTTCCACACGCTATTGGACTGGCAACAGGATTCCAGGGCTGCGCGGGTCACACGCTCGCCTAGAACACGCGCTAAGCATAAATTGCGGACTTTAACAATAACAAGCTCAGACGCCAGGATGAACATACCGTTCCTAGCAGCAGTGGCAGTGGGCTACCAAAGGAGGAGGAGGAGGATAGTCAGGGCCAGAATATTCACACCCAGAACCAGCCTTTTCGGGATGCCTGATGACCAGGTGTATGGGAGGTACAGGTTTCCACCACACATCATACTGGACCTGGTGAGTGAGTGGGAGGATGACCTCACATCACCCACCCTGTGCTCCCAAGCACTCAGCCCCCTGGAGAAGGTCCTCAATGTACTGCACTTCTTAGCCACTGGATCATTTCAGCGGACAAGTGCCATAGTGGGTGGGGTGTCACAGGCCACCCAGTCACGCTGCCTACACCAGGTCTTGAACATCATGACTGCACGCCCATCAGTCCGCAGGCACATATACCTGCCCAGAACACCTGCAGAAAGGCATGCTGCCGCCCAGGATTTTTACGCAGTGGCACGATTCCCCTAGGTGCCATCGACTGCACCCATGTGGCTCTACGTCCCCCCAGGGCATCTGAGCACATCTATAGGAACCGCAAGCACTGGCATTCCATCAACGTGCAGGTAGCATGTAATGCCAAGGGAATCATCACCTCAGTATATGCCAACTATCCCGGCTCCACCCACGACAGCTTCATTTACCGAATGTCCACCCTAAGCCGGGACCTAGAAGCTGGGCGGCATGGCGATACATGGCTGCTTGGTGAGTATGTATGCCACTGCACATGCATGCATGTTGGATACTGAGCAAGGTCACAACCTCACCAATGATACCAATCCCCACCTCCACAGGGGACAGTGCCTACCCTCTCAGCCCCCACATGATGACGCCAATTCGGAACCCCACCACGCCACCCCAGGTAAGATATAACACAGCCCACATTACAACCAGGGGCATAGTGGAGCGCACATTCGGAGTGCTGAAGTCACGCTTTCGCTCCCTTGACCGTTCTGGCGGGCAGCTGTTATACGCTCCCCCAGTAGTGTGCAGGATCATAGTGGCAGCATGTGTCCTGCACAACGTTGCAACACGCCGGGGCCTGGCCGTGGACATGGTGGTGGCCCCACATCCCCAACCACATGCACAGCCGCTGCGCATGGGAGGGGAAAGGGCACGGGGGGAGGCAGCCCGTACACAGCTAGTGGCTAATTACTTCACATAGAAATCACACCCCTGTGGAGTGCACACTGCCCTGGCACATTCCATCTGACAATCAATGATGACTCAACCTGACACTGATCCTGAATGTGTGGAGAATGAACCGGGAATTCCATGTCAGCCTGAGATTGTTCACCTGGAAGTGTCACAATGTGTGCATCCCTACCCACACAGACACCACCAATGCAGTTTTGTGAAGTTACACATTGAAGCAGCTAAAATGAATACCCACTTGCAAAATGCAACAAGAGGACAGTGCCATGTCAGCCAACCCAACCCCAGCACTGCCACACGACACACCGTGCCATGTCATGCTAATTGCAGGTAAACAAAGTAATCCCCACAACATGACATCACTCTCACTATGTACAGTGGCACTATTAGAAACCTGCAACACCTGAAATGCTCACAGCAATGCCGGACCAACAACATACTTGAGCACGTAGTACCATTAACATGACATCAAAAATGTTACATATTAGTAGTCTCACCACCTGGAAATGCCTGCACTCCCACCACTACCAACTGTGCAGTGTTGGCGCCATGTAGAGTTGTAGGTGCACTGCTGCCAACATGGTCCCCATCGCCAGACTAGAGGTCCTTGTGTGGACTTGAGGAAGGGACCTGCAAATTGGGAGGTAGACACAGAAGAAGAGTTACACATCAATGCAACATGCAGTGTACAACACAACAGCAATATGCACTATGAATGTATACACAGTATTGACTACAGACTGGCCACACAGCTCATGGGAGTCCAACGTCACTGTGTAATTCACTGTCACTTGGGCACACCCTTTGCAAGCCCATGGAAACGGGAAGCAGGAGGGGTGTGTGTGACTCAAACCCAAGCATCTGAACCAAATACATTACAAGCCTGCATGTGCCCAGCCACAATGCAGCGTATGCCCACAGGAACCACGGAAGCCAACAGATCGGAGCCAACAGATCGGAGCCAACAGATCGGAGCCAACAGATCGGAGCCAACAGATCGGAGCCAACAGATCGTCCCAAAAAAATTGGGAATAAAAGAAATCAAAATAAAAATAAAAATAAGAAACAATCAAAAATGGCCATTGATGGGCCCGGGGGGGTTGGGGAGGCCACCCAGGAGGTCCGAGGACAGGATGCACACCAGAACCCACCTGCGTGGATCCTGGGAAAATAAAACACCTCCATGGGCTCATGGCCCACACGGCTACCCTATTGTGGGAGTGTCACTGCTGTCGCTATTATCACCCTGTGCAGCTGCATCCGGAGGTGGTTGCACTATGGGAGGCAGCCCACGCAAGGCCCTAGTCTGCTCCTCCATGGCTGCAAGCATGCGGGTGTGGTAGGTCTGGTTCTGGAGGATGAGTGTGCGGAGGTCCCCATGCAACAACTCACGGGATGCCCGGACCTCCGCCCTCGTTGCCTGCATCTCAGCTGAGAGCGTACGGGTGAGACGCTCCAGCTGCTGTTCTGTCCTTTGGTGTGTTGAAGCCTCAAGCTCAACAAGAGTCGTCCTGAGGTGTAGGAGCTCCTGCCTCAGGGCTTCCCTGTGGCCCTGGGACTCAATGGAGATGGCCTCCTGCAGAGTCGCCAGTGCCGCCCGCCTGTCCCTGTTGGACCCCAACATGTCCTCCCTGTGTGACTGGCAGATGGAGTCAGTTGCCTGCTCTAGTCGCTCCATCAGCCTTTCTGGGGGGACAATGGAAGTGGCCACCCTATCCATGGCCTGAGCCATCATCTCGGATGATGCAGCCTGTTGGGTAGCCATACCGTAAATGGATTGCTCCCATGCGGTATTGCCAGGTGGCGTACGGCCACCACGTCGGCGGGCACCACACCTGTCTGGGGCAAGGCGAACTGCGCCTTGCTGTGCCGGCACTGCCTGAGGCTGCAGGACTGCATTCCCCCTCTGATCTGCTGGCCCAGGAACAGGATCAGATGTCGCGGAGTGTGACCCTGCATCCGTAACCACCGAAGGCGTAGCTGCCAACACTGACATCCCCATGGAGGGTACTGACCCTGGTGCAGGTGGGTGAGACAGAACAGAATCCCTCCCTGGAACACTCACCAGCGGCGGCACGTAGGTCTCATCCGAATCAACACCTGAGTACAGCTCGGGGGAGGTGCAGCCAGAGACACCCCTTGAGAGCACGACCTGCAGCACTTGTGGGTTCTCCCCCACCACCACACCACGTCCCTCACTGGTGGTTGGTCGGCCCTGGGACACCTCCTGGGTCTGCACCATCTCCACAACCCCAGCAGTATCAGGTGCGTCTTCCCCTGCAAAGACATGAAAACAAAGTAATGGAAACAGGCATTAGCACCATGGCACACATTGAGGGCTGAGAAGCAAGAGAACCAGTACTTGATTGACATGTCCCACATGACTAAAACCCTCCCATGCATGCACCCTCACTGCGTATGAAGTGCAGGCAAACGGCACACACTGATGACACCAAGATGGAAGATGAACAAATTTTCTGCATGCTGCCTGGCAGTGGCATCACACATTGGCCTGTGATTGGCAGGTGAAACACACATGCCATCACACAGATGGCATGTACCATTGCTATTGAGTGAAGATGGAGAGGAGGGCAGCACCTATTCATTCAGTCCAGTTCCCGCATGTAATAGCTTTTCTGATTCTAACAGGTCAGATTTTTCACCTGGAGCTGCCAGTCTGTCATGGTCAAATTGCACAGGGACATGTGTGTACAAATGATATCCAGGTAACAAAGTCACTCCCCTTTACCATACCCATGTCAGACATGTGACTAGTGGACAGCGACATGCCTAGTGAAAGTGGTGGAATGCAAACAAACTGACTGAATGAACAGTGAAAAATAAGCAAATCTGTTGTGTCAAGGTGACACTTCAAGGGCAACTGGCGTGCAGTTGTGCTAGATGTCTACTGTTGGCAGAAGGGATACTGCTATGGCCAAATGCAGCTGCGCAGGAAGTATTGCATGAAGCACATGGCTGACCCATACGACTGAGGCGCACACACTCTCACCTGGCACCCAAACAGAAGCCCTCACACACACACCATGCACATGTATGACACACACATGCATGTGCACTCACCGGACAATGCCTCGTAATCAGCCAGATCTCCCACGCCTTGGATCTGTTCCTCCGTGACGTAGGTCCCAGCGACTGACTCATGTGGAGTGAGTTCCATGTCTACTACTGGAGACCCACCTCCAGTCACTAGAGTTGCGGCATGACTTGAGGCCAGCTTACTCTTTGCCCTGCGCTTTAGGTCATTCCAGCGCTTATAGCAATCATTGGCTGTGCGCCTCACGATTCCAAGGGCACTTACGATGTCCGCAACGGTCTGCCAGTGTGCCTGGCGTTGTGCAGGTGTGGTCTTGGATCCTGCAACAATGACCATCTCGTTGTCATGTCCGGACACATACTCGACAAGTGCATTCAGTTCGTCATCCGTGAAGCTGGGCTTCCTGGACGGGCCGGACTGTGTAGCCGTGTCTGGGGCATCAGCCTGTGCCGGACGAGCACTCTTCCTCTTCCGCTTGGAAGGTGGTGGTGATCCTGAGTGTCCTGCGCCGCTCTGGACACTAGGGGCAGGAGCCCTGGTGGACTCTGTATCAGGAGTGTGGGATTGCACACTCAGCATGGGAGTTGGTGCAGGCATTGGCTCTAGTGTGATGGTGTCAGGGGGAATGTCAGCAGCATGGACTAGGACCGACACTGTCCTGGCTGGGTGTGTGAGGGCTGGGGTGGATGGAGCCGCAGCTGCCCCTGCAGCCACTCCGCCCTGCCTCCTTGGTGCAGCAGATGACCTTGCTGCCCCAGATCCACGTGGCATGATGGCATCAACGTGCACCAGCGCACGTGTCGTAGCCCTGCTGACCTGGAAGTCAGCCATGGAGTCAGCCAGGTCTGGTGCCACAATGGGCTGGTCCAACAAGGGCTGAGCATGGATGGTGTCAGCCACTTCAGCCTCAACGGGAGGGGGGGAGGGGGGGGAAGGGGGGGGATGATGGGTGCCCTTGACTGGTCCTCCACACATGGGGGGACAGGCTCACCCTGCAAGTTACGACCACGTCCCCTACCGGATCCACCACGGCCACCACTTGTGGCTCTTCCACCTTTGCCACCCTTACGGAATCCTCGCCTCCCAGCCATGGCACTGATATTAATGTGCGTATGGGAGTGGCTGTAGACAATTGTCCTGGGCAATTGGGGGTCAAAGGGGTTGGGTACCAGATGGTAATTGTACCCTAGTGCTCTAGCACGGCTGATTGTAACCCCTGGGGAAAGATGACGGGTCACGCAACGCACAGGAGGCCCAGAAAAGGGAGATGACGTGCACGCAACCCCTCCTAGACCACGTGTGCAGAAAGAAAAACCTGCACTACGCTGTGGCACCCAGTAACACAAGAATGAACGTATGCGTGTCACACGCAGCCTAGAATGACCTCTGAAGGGGTAGGCTACACACGGGGCAAGCACAGAAGTTGGATACGTGCGTGACTCACCGTCTGCCAGGTAAAAGAGCGTGAAGAATGAGCGCGTTTGGCTGGCTAAACCCCCGCCAAAAGAAGATGTGTACGCTGTCTGAGAAGACAGGACAACAGTAGAAGGGGACACTGTTTGAGGGAACAGGCCCAGGTAAACCAGTAAAAGAGAAAAAAGAGAAAAAGCTGTCAGAGGTAACAGGGAATACGAACTGGAAACGCCGTGAAGTAAATCGCGTGTGAAACGACAAGAAGTACAGATTTCACCCCCTCGCTCTCCACGAAAAGCACGTACAAGGAAATGGTGTTCTACATGTACCTTATATACAGGCCCACACGTACAGCGTCACTTACGCGGCGTGTACGTTCACCAATCACACGCTTTGTCACTCCTGCGTGTAGATCCATTTTCACCAATCACACGCTTTGTCACTTCTGCGTGTAGATCCATTTTCACCATTCACATGCTTTGTCACTTCTGCGTGTAGATCCATTTTCACCAATCACACGCTTTGTCACTTCTACGTGTACATCCATTTTCACCAATCACACGCTTTGACACTGGGACGTGTCACGCAACAATTTCCTGCACGTGCAGGTGACTATAGGCGCGCATATGCTGTTGACGGGTTTACGCGCTAAGGGCCTTTGCTGACGTGTGGGATTTCACTACCTATCAGGCTGTCCACGCGTTCACACACGAGAGACCACGCTCCTGGCCAGGAGGCGAAATTACTGCCCCCCAGAGCCCTGAGCACGCTCCCACCTGCCATCTGCTGCTGCCTGACTGCCTGCTGGCCACGTGCCCCACAGTGCTGGTGGGTGGGGGTGTTGGGAGACATGGGTGGGGGCCTGGTGGAGGGTGCCCCTGCACTGGTGGGGGTGGTGGGAGACATGGGGGGGGGCTTGGTGGAGAGTGCCCCTGGTGGCGGGGGGTGGGGGTGGTGGGAGACATGGGTGGGGGCCTGGTGGAGGCTGCCCCTGCACTGCTGGGGGGGTGGGGGTGCAGGGGGACATGAGCAGGTGTGCAGGGTAGTCCCCTGTTTTGTAGGCTGCCTGCAGGGGCCGTGGAGGGTGTACAGGGAACACCTGTGAGGACCCACCCAGCCTAATCGCGTGTGATGATTCCCACGCACCCCTGTAATACACGTACCCTGGCCAATCGCGTGTTAAACTTCCCGCGTACCCCTGTAATACACGTACCCTGGCTAATCGCGTGTTAAACTTCCCGCGTACCCCTGTAATACACTTACCCTGGCTAATCGCGTGTTAAACTTCCCGCGTACCCCTGTAATACACTTACCCTGGCTAATCGCGTGTTAAACTTCCCGCGTACCCCTGTAATACACGTACCCTGGCCAATCGCGTGTTGAACTTCCCACGCACCCCTGTAATACACGTACCCTGGCCAATCGCGTGTTAAACTTCCCGCGTACCCCTGTAATACACGTACCCTGGCTAATCGCGTGTTGAACTTCCCGCGTACCCCTGTAATACACTTACCCTGGCTAATCGCGTGTTAAACTTCCCGCGTACCCCTGTAATACACTTACCCTGGCTAATCGCGTGTTAAACTTCCCGCGTACCCCTGTAATACACGTACCCTGGCCAATCGCGTGTTGAACTTCCCGCGTACCCCTGTAATACACGTACCCTGGCCAATCGCGTGTTAAACTTCCCGCGTACCCCTGTAATACACGTACCCTGGCTAATCGCGTGTATGACTTCACGCGTACCCCTGTAATACACGTACCCTGGCCAATCGCGTGTTAAACTTCCCGCGTACCCCTGTAATACACGTACCCTGGCCAATCGCGTGTTAAACTTCCCGCGTACCCCTGTAATACACGTACCCTGGCTAATCGCGTGTTAAACTTCCCGCGTACCCCTGTAATACACTTACCCTGGCTAATCGCGTGTTAAACTTCCCGCGTACCCCTGTAATACACGTACCCTGGCCAATCGCGTGTTAAACTTCCCGCGTACCCCTGTAATACACGTACCCTGGCTAATCGCGTGTATGACTTCACGTGTACCCCTGTAATACACTTACCCTGGCTAATCACGTGTTAAACTTCCCGCGTACCCCTGTAATACACGTACCCTGGCCAATCGCGTGTTAAACTTCCCGCGTACCCCTGTAATACACGTACCCTGGCTAATCGCGTGTATGACTTCACGTGTACCCCTGTAATACACTTACACTGGCTAATCGCGTGTTAAACTTCCCGCGTACCCCTGTAATACACGTACCCTGGCCAATCGCGTGTTAAACTTCCCGCGTACCCCTGTAATACACGTACCCTGGCTAATCGCGTGTATGACTTCACGTGTACCCCTGTAATACACTTACCCTGGCTAATCGCGTGTTAAACTTCCCGCGTACCCCTGTAATACACGTACCCTGGCCAATCGCGTGTTAAACTTCCCGCGTACCCCTGTAATACACGTACCCTGGCTAATCGCGTGTATGACTTCACGTGTACCCCTGATATGCACGTTACCCGCTTTGCGTTCCTTGTTTGGCTGCCCTGTAAACTGGTCCAGGGTTAGCGCAGCCCTTTGCGATGATTTAGCGATTTTGCTGGCTTTTCCTTGCGCGAGGGCGTTCTTGGGGGCGTTACTGGCGCTGCTGCAGGGTCGCTGCGATACTCTGCGCCACGGCTGGTTTGGGAGCATGAAATCCATGAATACGCTGTGCGCGGAAATCGGTTTTAGCGCACGTGCCTAGCGCAGTCAATCGCACGCGGACACTCTGCGCCAGCCGCTTGCGACACTTTTCTGCGAAATTCTATGAATTACCCTGTAAATGGTTACAGATAACCAGATGGGAATTACTGCAGACGATCAACACAACCATAAAGGGATTGAATGCTATCAGGGAAGAGATGAGAGCCATACGCCTGATGACTCCTCAGAACAGATACGTCTTGTATATGATCACAGCTATGGATGGAGGTGTTTGTGCACATTCAGACCTTCTCACGACGGTGGGAATGGCACTTTGACTGAGGTCATAGAAATGCTAACAAAGCTACACGTCCAGATGACAGACGAAGTAGTAGACATTGCTGATGACAGCTGGTTTAGAGCACTTTTTTCTTGGGTACCACAATGGATGGCAGACATGTTCAAGTTCCATGGAACACTGATCATGTTAGTATTGCTAGAATTCTGTGTGATCAAGATAATAATCACACAGTGTAAGAAGACAGCAAAGAAAGCCATAGGAATGAAGATCATGATCGATGTTGAATCAGGATGGAAGGCCAGAGATCTAATACCTCAGACACAGCCGCACTGGCGGACAACTACAAATCCACCATTAGCTCCGCTATAGATATCATCGCCCCACTCCAAAAGAAAAAATCCCAAAACACCAAACACCCCAATCCCTTTGAACCGGGAAAACTAAAAGCTTTTGTGTGTTTACTGAGTTTCATTGGTAGGAAGTTCAGGGTGTTGATCAAGCTTATTTTCAATGTTATCACAAGCAATGACATGAGTTTAGCACCCTCTGTGATAAGTTTCACTCTAATTCGCTCTGTCACCAATTGTTTGAGTATAAAGTAGCTGGCGTATCCTTTGGCATTATGAGCTTAAAACGTGTAGATTGTGAATGTAGTTGTTACAAAGGTGCTAACAAAATATCTCACACACGATTCAAACTCTCAACAACTATCACCTATTAGATGTCTGACATAAATGTAGTTTGGCTGGCGCATTATATTTTCCTGCCTGGCTACAATATAATCCTTGCTCTTCTTTTGAGGTCTACCAGGCATCATATAACACAGGTGCTCTGCCATGTTGACAAGAAGCACTTTACATACAGGGCAAAATAACCCATTACATTTATGACTGTTGGGGTACATTTCCTGAACGTGAGACAGCCAAAATGTCGCTCACACACAACAGCCCCCGCGGCTGCTTTCTCAATGTGAATGTTTAGACAAACACGTGACCTAGCAAAGGTGTTGCTTTGCAGTCATTTTGAAGGTTCCTCTTTAAGCACTGTACACTCATCTCTTAAACACAGGCAACAATGATACTGACAGCTGTGTTTATTGTTGTTGAAAATATGGTGACAATGCTTACAGAGGTTTGTAGCCCCTAGGAAGTTTTGTAGATTTGTTATACCATAGAAATGGTCATTGTGGTGTAAAACATAAAAGGTATTTGTTGCTGTTTTAGCCATTAGCAGTAAGTATCGCCATACACATATTTTGGAGAACAGTACAGTAGTCAAATGGCTCTAGCAAAATACCAATCTAAGAGCGTCAACTGTCCAAATCGTACAGGTTTGTCCGAAGGAATGGCCAGCCCTCTATGGGTTTCTAATACTTTGTCATGTATATCTGCATCTGTATAGCTCAGCAGTTCGATTAAACCTATAAGACTAGATGCCAGACACAGATTTAAGGGCTTGTGATTGAAATTTAATAGCCATCTACATTTAGATCATATAATATTTCTGTCTGTGAATGAGCTTGTTAAAAGGGTTGTCAATACCTCTGAAGCAGGGCCTGACAACTACCGCAGCGATTCTTACAGGTGCAAAACACATAATTTCAGCCTTACTCTGCATGAGCCGCCTCAAATTTTCCATAAATTGTAAAACACATTGTGCGTGGATCGCTTTGTAAATAGGGGCCTTGTTTAAAATCAGCATCCATTTGTATCTGTATGAAATAGTTAGGTCCACCGGTTTCTAATATATGCCTGACTAACGGTCCTACTAGGCCTTGTGCCACTTGGATTGTGCAAGTGCAGTAACAAGATGTGCAGGGGGAGGGGGGAGTGCAGTAAGGGGAGGGAAACATTCTAGGGTGGGAGGGAAGTGTGGGGGAGAGTAGAGGCATAAAAGGTGCAGACAGAGAAGGAGGAGGGGAAGAGAGGGCCACTGAAACTAGACAAGTGCTAAGGGGAGGCCAGGGTGGCAAGTGCCAGGGGATGCAGGGTGTGAGAAACACACCCTAAGTGAGAAGGGGTGGACCAGGCTCAGTAGGGATGAACACCCCACCAGGCTAGTCAGTGGTAGGGGGCCCAGAAGAGCAAGTGCAGGTTAGGGGTTTGGCAGATTATGAGACTCTGGGGTGCTGGGGTAGACTGGACGAGGAGGGCCTGGTGCCGTGTAGGATTCAGAAGGGACCAAGCAGCCAGTCAATGCGGCAGATGGGGGCATTAGCAGGGGAGGGCGAGAGGAAATGAAGAAGAGAAAAGGAGGGTTTTTAGAAGCTTCTGGAACTTAAGGAGATCCGGCTCAAGCCTGACAGAGGCAGAGAGGCCATTCCAGGGGGAGGCTTCTGCCGAAGTGCGCGCTCTACCCGCCACTCTCTGCTTGGAAAAATGTCTGATCAGCAGAGAGTTGGAGCTAGAAGACCGAAGGGATCTAGCAGGGGGGAATTTAGGGAGAGAGAGTTGGATGTAGCAGGTTCCCAGGCCCCAGAAAGCCTTATGGATAATGCAGAGGGTCTTGAACTTGATGCCCAGAGCCACTTTGCACCAGTGGAGAGATTTTAGGGCTGGAGAGATGCAGTCCCTGGGCTTGAGGCCAAGGATAAGTCTTGCAGTCTGATTCTGAATTAGTTGAAGGGAGCGAAGGGAGGATAAAGGCAAATTGACGAATAGGCTGTTGCAGTAGTGAAGCTTAGAGAGGACCAGAGCTCTTGAGACATTGGGCCTCATTACGAGTCCAGAAGTAACCGAGGCAGTAAAACCGCCTGGTTACCGCCGTACTCGTATTACCATTCCGCCTCCGTGACTCCCAGAAATACCAGGGCATTACAACCCTGGTGTCCCGGGAATTCCGGAGGCGTAATTCGGTAAATCCCCATTCCCATTGAGTCCCATAGGACTCAATGGGAATGGGGAAGTGGAAACACTGGCACCATCTTGTGATGGTGCTGGTGTTTCCACGTCCGCCTGCAGGCGGGCGGTGTTGAACCCGCCAGGTCAGACCTTACGGGAACATCACCTCCCACCTGCAGGACTCGGGATCGGGCGGGCCGGAATTGACAGTGGCGGCGGGTTTACCGCCACTGTTATTTCCGGACTGCCCGACCTGTAATGAGGCCCATTGAGTTTCTGAGGGAAAGTAAGAAAAGGAATAATACCTCTGAGGAGGTGCAGCTGGAAGTGGACCTTCTTGGCAAGGACCGTGATGTAAGGAGAGAAGAGGGAGAGAGGAGTTGAAGATGACACCAAGGTTTTTAGCCTCACAAGAGGGTGAGGGGAGGGAACCCATGGAGGGCGGCCAGAGAGTAGGAGGGAACGAGGGAGCAGGGGTCCCAATAAAAAGGATCTCAGTACTACTGGCATTAAGGCAGAGATCGTTAGCAGCGCACCATGCTTGAATAGCAGTCAGAAAGTCAGAAATGAGAGAGGAAGAAGAGGAGAAAGTGGAGGGAAGCTTGAAGGAGAGTTGCATGTCATCCTCATAACACTGTAAGTGAGGCGAGAAGGTAGGGATCAAGTGGGCCAGAGTGGCAAGTTAGATGTTGAAAAGCCACAAGAGGATAGATCCCTGACAGACGCCGCAGGTGGATAGTGTGGTGGGAGAGATGAAAGGGCCAAGTTGAGCATGGGAATGTCGGTCAGATAAGAAGGAGCTCAACCAGTCCAGTGCCAGGTACGTGATGCCAAGGGTATCGCAGAGCCAATTTATATTGGTGACATGATTGACCATATCAAAGGGGGAAGAAAGAACGAGAAGGATGAGAAAGGAAGGAGAGATGGAATTGAGATTTGAGAGCAAGTCTTCACAGGTGTTCAGGAGATCAGTTTCCATGCCTCTGGCTGCTATGAAGCCAGACTGGTGGTTGTGGAGACAACCAACAGATTCAGTGTGGTGGATCATTTGGGAGATGGCAAACCTCTCCAAGAGTTTTCCCAGGAATGGGGTAATGGAGATAGGGTGCTAGTTAGGGAAGGGTCGGCATACGGCTTTTTAAGGAGATGGTGCACAAGGGAGTGCTTAAGGGGTAATGGGAATAGATAGTTCTGGAGGATCAGGGGAACACCTGTTTGGAGGAGACTTTCATAGAGAGGGCTTGTTTAGAGATCATATCTGGTGCTATGGGCGAGAAGGAGGAGAGTAGGAGGGAAGAGGAGTGGGGGCCAAGGCAGGTCTGAGAGCGGGCAGGGGAGGCACGAGGGGAGTAGAGGAGAGTGAGTAGAGTGAGGACAGGATGTCCTGAGTTTTAGTTGTGAAGTAGGAGGCCAGTGCAGTACAGAGGGCCTGGGATGGAAAAGGAAAAGTGGAAACTGCAGTAGGATTGGCGAGTTCCTTGCAGATTATGAACATTTCAGCCATATTATTTGTGGCCCTAGAGATGCGGGCTTGGCTATGGGCCTCTTCTTCGAGTGGATGGAGAATATGTATTGCCTTTGGAGAAGGCGGCATGCCAGTCTGTCAGTGGATGTGCTTCCGTTCAGCAACTCTGCACTGGCGTTTCAGAGAGTCTAGGTCAGAGTCATAGTAGGAGTCAAACCAATGTTTCTACAACTTCTGTTATATACAGTTACATACACAGCTACATACACAGTAGCAGCAGGCTGTGGGGGGTGGGGTTGTGGCTTATTAGGATGATCACGTCTGGATATAACCAAATTGGCCCTTTTGAAGATCTTAAATAACCGACGTGGCTAGGCTCTGGATCTTCACCATTTTAAGGATTTTTCAGTGTCTTTATGGTCCTTCTGAACTGGGTATCTACACCCACTCTGTAGAGACGTAGCAACTGTAACAGTGCTTGTGTTTTCAACTTCACGTGTTGTTTCACTCTTGTCACATCGGGCTCTAGCGGTTCGCTGGCTGTTTAATAGACACACCTGTTTTTTAATTGAGTATTTTTTCCTTCAAGTGTGAGCTATTTACCAGTCATAATCGTTTGCTGTGCATAGACCCTATTACATCTGATGATTGTGATACCCGTTAAGGAGGCATTGGTGAAGTAGCAACTCTACTAGGGATAGGTATCATTATACCAGCATCTTCAGCTTGTTGCGCTATTAGGATCATCACCCTGGTTTACCAGGGATGTGCCACAGCACCCCTCCGTTAAGGCTGTAGTGCTATCAACCAGCCATTTTATTAGTGTACAAATTACCTGCTCCATAAATTGAAAATAACCCCGAAATCCAGTACCCCAATTTACTTTTACTATAGGGCTTCAAAGGTTTCATGAAAGCCAGCATTTGTATAGCTCTGTATTAAGTTGGGAGTGTCTACAGTTTTTTTCTATTCTTTTTTGCTGGGGTTGTGCAGTTTTGCATCATCATGGGGCCAGCAGGTATGATGGTTGTATGCCCGCACACATCAGCTGTGCCGTCTATAGTGATGATAGCGGTAATGACTTTTGAGGTTAGTGGGGCCCACACCCCCCCTCTGAGACATTAACAATGGTATTCTGAGTTTCAGCATCATGATAAATGCATGCGTTTGTGCCATTTATAATGGTGATACTGATGGCACCACCATCTTGAATATCAGGGGGACAGCCTGGGTGTTATCAAACACATAATCTAAATCATTGACACAGTTCTTTCGTGATCATTATGCATGCTTGTGTGTTTATTGCTTGTACTCAGATCATCAATAAATGTTTCAGGGGTTGTTTGGAAGAGATCATTAGTCATTTCATGAACCTCCTGAGTGGACAAATTAAAACATGGTTGTAACTCATCCGCTCTCAGTGAAACCGGTGCTGAATCTATACAATCAAAGTGACAACCTCATTAACAGGCCTATCACAAGCCCCCAGAAATACATCCCCATCCTTTCACGGGCTGATGTTTTCATGCGGAGGGAGATCAAGCTCATACTGGTAAATAGATCTTATATGTGCAGGCAAATGATCACCCAGGGGGCTGGTGGTGTTATTGGATGGGTTAATTGGGGGCATTGACAACAGTATTTGCAAAAATTTGATCTTTACAGTTGTTAGGAAGAATTCTCCAGAATGGCTAATTTCCCTTACCTATTGAGTCTCTCAGCAGCTTTGCTGGATTTCTGGGGTTTATTTTTTCACCTGGTAGGAGTGTGAGCCATTTTTTCCTACTTTTACATGTGTTTAACATTTTCTTGTGTTCATAGACTGTGGAGCCTCACCTACTCCATAGGCATCATCTTTTTACTGTGTGTTACACTGCACCTTTAGTACAGTGACACAGGGTTGTCTTTTTGACTTCCCAGCTCCAACTCCATTTTCTGGGACTGACTACTGTCTCCCAGAACATGTAAAGTTGCCATTGACATTATTAGTCTCTTTTAAAACTCACAGACCCAGTACAAACTATCTTAAATAGAGTGCTGGAAAGGGTTAATACATATCCCTTTTGTCTGTTTCTCTTGCAGCATTGTTTTGCTCCCTTTTCATTAAGACTTGGCTGGTGGCAGTGGTAACTACCCTATTTTTCCTACCGCGGTTATCTTAAATAGCCCTGGTATTGTTTTAGGCTATCTTGATAGCCTCAAACTTAAACCCGCTAGAACATATACATTTGTATACGGTTCTGGCTGGGGTTAGTCACCATTTCTTTTTGTAAAAGTCTTTCTCGTGTTTTACTCTGTGCGCCAAACCAGGTTTGGTTCCTTTGTTCACCGTCCTTTCGTGGGCTTCTGCACAGGAGCCCTCCTTAGGGGCCTCTATGTCTGGGGGTGGGGGGGCAGGATGTGAGGGAGGGGTTTAGGACTCCCTGCACAGGGTCTCCTTGGAGACCCATGTCGCACTCTGATCTGATTGGCTGTGGTGACTGTCCCGGTGGGACAGCCACCCTGCTGTGTGATTGACAGCCAGGCTGTGTGAATGGGGGAAAACTGCATAAAAAACAGGTCTGTGGGGCTGGAAAGGCAGAGTCGCCACTGGAACGAGAGAACCGAAGAGGAGCTGACAGAAGAGGACCCTACAACGACTGAACCTCCCGGTGTAGCCCTGCTGCAGGTCCGAATCTTCATACTCCAACGACAGGGAAGATCTGCAAGGAATCTTCTCCCCTTGTGCTGGTGGGAACAACCAGTTCACCAAACTGCTCGCTGGGCCTCCCTTCTGTGGTCGAATTTGCTGTACACAGCTACAGTGAACCGGATAGCCAGGAGGAAGGGACCCTGCTTGCGTTTTAAGGAGTGCACCTTTTATTTTGTTGCTTTGCTCTGCTGCTGCTTCCTACTTCGTGTCAGTCCGACAGTCGCTTCAGGAACCGTGAGCCTGCAGGACCTGCCAGGAACGTCCGCCTCAGCTACAGCCTTCTTCTCCATTTAAGGTACTATTCAAATCCGGTTGTTCGTTTCGTCCAGCCGCGGTGAAGGTGTGTGAAACCTTTCGCCGATCCGAGGGCTTGTCCTTCTTAATTATTTAAACTAACTTTTCATCTGACCAATTTCGTTCTGAACTCTTGGCAAAGACTTAACCGCAAACTACTCTGAACTGTGTGATCTTGAGCAAAGACTTTGGTCCATTGACTTTGGGCCAGGCCCCTTTAATCTGATTTCTTCACTGTAGTTCCTTTTTCTAGATTGCCCTGCTTACTTACTTGTTGGTGCCGCTCAATTCTTGCCTAACTTTGTCTTTCCCTCCCTTTTAAATTGCTTGAGTGCCATTTTGCTCACACTTCATTCTGAGCCTAACTTGTCCAGAATCTATCGGGTGTGGTGTAGTGTATTAAGAGTGTGATTTTTTTAACTGCTTTACTTTAGTGAAATGTTTTACAACTGATGTGTAAATAAATGTATATTCTTTTACTCAGAAACCTTGAGTCAGTGTTTGTTTGAATCATAGTAATTGCTGTCCTTTGTTTAACTATTGATACTGATCACTTACTCTTGAGATAAGTCTGGCTGCTCAGCCATCACTACCACTTTACTTTCTAGTACAGGCTTGTACCAAAGGTGAATTTGTACTGTCACTTGTAGTCTTAATTGTGTGTGGTGTTCCCAAAGGGTACTGCATATAATTCTGCCTAACACTGTGTCAGCGGTGAGGATCAAGTATAGTGATTGCACTTAGAGTGCTACTATTACCTTGGATCAACTAACCACAAGGCTAAACATCACTAAAAAGCAATATTAATCATGTCTGATATGGAAAGCTACAGCCAGGAGACCCTCCTTAGTTACACTGTGGATTATCTGAAAAATCTGTGTAGAGAAACGAATCTCTCTGTCAAATGCAAAAAGTCTGAATTGATTGACAAGTTGTTAGAGAAACAAAGTCTGGAGGGTGGGTCTGAAATACCTGACCCCTCAGCAAATGTGGGAAATAAAGAAGATGATAATGTGTCTATTATTGATGAGTTAGAAGAGGCAGAGGTGTCTCATAATGTAGGCCTCATTGCTCCCTTACCTGCCCAGCAACCTCAACCTTTGTCCACTGGGACCCCTACAGGTCCTACACCCAGTCCTGAATTAATTGCTCTAGAAAAGATGAGGCTTGAATTGGAATTTAAAAGTTTAAATGCTCAAACTGAACAAAAGCTTCAAGAACTTAAGCTCAGAGAAATGGAGATGAACCATGCCTTAGAAATGAAAAGGTTGTCTATTGAAAATGCTTCTCGCCCAGAGTCTTCTAGGTCTTCCAGCCCTAAGAGACCCCGTATGCCTAAAGAAATTGTGGATATGTATTAGGCTAAGCTTCATATTTTGGATTGGTTGGCAATGTTTGAATATAACCATGGGATTCAAGGTTTTACAGGGAATCAGTTGCTTCCCTGGCTCTTCTCTAGGCTACCCACTGTTGCATCTGATGTTGTGATGGAGTTGGGGGAAGTGGATAGGATGGATTATGAGTGTGTGAAGCTAGCTTTAATTGCTAGATTTGGGAAGACCCCTTCCCAGTACCTTTAGAGGTTTAGGACTCTCAAAAAGCATGATGGTACCCCTTGGGCTACCTGGGTATGTAACCCTTAACCCAACTTAGATGGTTGGGTTAAGGGTTACAGAGTAAGCACTTATAAAGGTATGAGAAATCTTGTTATGTTGGAGTCAATTTATGATGCCTGCTCTCCTGAGCTCAGACAGCACTTGGCTGATTCAAAGGAAATAGATCCCAAGAAGTTAGCTAAGGCTGCTGACTTGTGGGTTGCCAACAGGGCTACTCACAAGGATTCTGGGGCAACTCAGAAGAAGGATGAGGGAAAGCAGCCCAAGAAAGATAACAAGGAGAATTCTAATACCTCCAATCCAAAAGAGGGCCACAAACAGCAACATAAGGGTAAACCACAGGGGAACCCGAATCAGGCTAGTGCACCATCTGGACCCAAACTAGATGGAGGTCAGAAAAAGCCCCCATTCATCAAAACATTTGGGAAATGTTATGCTTGTGGGTCAACTGACCATGTGAAAGGGGATCCCAGATGTACGGGTAAACCTTCAGGGGTCCACACTGTCTCCTTAGCCTTCTCCCCAGAGGAAGAAGTACCTATGGCAAGTGGAAACTTTCACCTACTGGCTGATGAACCCATGAGAGTCTCAGCTAGTGTTTCTTTAGTGTCCCTGGGCTTGTGGAAACAACAGAATTTAGATGTCTATAATTCCATCCCAGATAATACTTAAGAGTATTATAAAGATAGTGTTCTTGTGAATGGCCAGGAGACTCCTGCCACCAGAGACACTGGAGCCAGCATAACTGTGGTGGGTGAATCATTTTTCAAGGTGGAGGATGTTGCTAAGGCACCCAAACGCCTCACCAAGTTAGCTGGAGGCCCTGTGCAAATGCTTCCCCAGTTACCAGCTCTCATCCAGCTCACATATGACTGTCTAGATACCTGTTAGTGTGCAGAGTGAAGTGCCTGGGAGAGTCCTGTTGGGTAATGACCTGAAAACTCTTGGAGTTGTGTCTAGTACCCCCAGGCCTCCTAGTAAAAGGAAACAGGAGCTCACTAGGCCTGCAAGGGAGAGGACCTTAAGAGGCTCTCCAGAGAAGTTGATAGAGGAAACTATCATTGCTATTTCTGGAAAGGAAGAGACAAAGGGGAAACCCAACACCTCAAGGAAAAAGTCAGACAGCACCCCTGTGCTACCAACAAGGACATCCCCAAGGTTGTCCAAGGTTACACCTGTGACTCCTCCACCTGCTGAGGCAGAGTGTGAGGTACCACCATGTGTGGTTGATCCAGTTTCTGAGGAATCAGACCTGGAGGAAGACACTGTTTTGGTTGGAGACCTTGACCCTGTTTACCATCCTGAGCTGCACTCTTTACTGGTAGAAGGTGGACCCAATAGGGCAGACTTCAGCAGAGGACAAAGGGAGTGTCCTACTCTCGAAGGTCTTCGACAACAGGCTGCTTCTCAACTTGATGGGCAAGAAGTCGGAAAGCATAGGTTAAGCTGGGAAGATGACCTCTTCTACAGTGAACCGACTGAGTCTATCCCTGAGGACTGCAAAAGAATTGTAGTGCCCCTTGCCAACAGACTCCAGTTTTACAGTTGGCCCATGAGATACCTTTGGCTGGTCATTTGAGTTTCAAAAAGACCAAGGAAAGGCTCTCCTTATACTTCTACCGGCCTAAAATGGGTCCAGAAGTTGACAAATTCTGTAGGACCTGTCACACTTGCCAAACCTCTGGCAAGAGTGGAGCCAAGAATGTGGCACCCCTGATACCTCTCCCGGTGGTGGGAGTTCCTTTTGAGAGGGTGGGCATCAACATTGTTGGTCCCCTTGACCCTCCCACATCTTCAGGGAACAGGTTTATCCTGGTTGTAGTAGACCATGCTACAAGATACCCAGAAGCAATATCTATGAGGACTGTTACGGCTCAGGCTGTGGCTAAGGCTCTACTTGATATTTTTTTACCAGAGTAGGGTTTCCTAAGGAAGTGATATCCGACAGGGGATCGAATTTTATGTCCCACTACATGCAAGCCATGTGGACAAACTGTGGTGTCACTTACAAGTTCTCTACAGCTTACCATCCACAGACAAATGGACCGGTAGAGAGGTTTAATCAAACTATGAAGACCATGATAGGTGCTTTAGGGGAACCCCGTAAAAGAAAGTAGGACCTTCTACTGCCATGCCTTCTCTTTGCTTATGGAGAAGTCCCTCAGCAGGGAGTTGGTTACAGTCCCTTTGAACTTCTTTATGGCCATCCAGTCAGAGACCCATTGGCCCTGATTAAGGCAGGGTTGGAGAGTCAACCAAGCCAGTCAGAGTGACTGACTATGTGATAGGTCTCTGGAGGAGAATGTCACACATGTGTCATGATCCCTGCCCCTAGCCCTCTGGGACACTAGGCCACGATCCCCCACATGGACCTTAAGGGCCTCTCCATCTTACCAGAGAACCACTTGGAGTCAGACCTGGTGCCTATGGTGCCAGGCTCACATATAACTTTGAGGACAACTTGGCATTGGACTTGTAATGCATTGTGGGCAAGATGGATGCCCCCACATAACCCAGTTCCATAAGCTATGCGGTCTAGCCTTTTGGGTGTGGTTCAACCCAGGGATACCTGGGATACCTGGAAGCTATTTAAACCACGCCCGGGCAGAGAAACACGCTTTGTGTTTTTCTGCACCTGCAGCGTGACACTCACTGTGTTCGGATCGGTCTCCTGAAGGCCTTTGCTTTTCTTCGACATCCCACGCACCTGCAAGAACAAGAACAGCATTAATATTCTTACTTACCTTGAAGAGTATCCTGGCTTCCATCCTTCACTCCTCCAGTCCAGTGGGCAGCTTTACGGCGGTGTCACCTCCATCTCGGCACGCCGCATCCTGGGAAAAGATAACGAACAAATGGAAAGACATTAGTAAGCATTCTTCATACCCCAGCTTACCCGAAAACTGCAAGAAGAGTCAAACGCTTACCTGAACTCGAACTGCTCAGGGCAACTTCAGCTCCGGAGCATCCCGTCAACCTGCAAAGGGAAAAGACAGTACAGGTTAGCACGGAAAGCATAAGAAGGCGCTGCACATCGCGCTTACTCACCGCACCTTATTCTCTCAGCCGGCAGCCACGCTGGGACATTGCAGCGCCTGTAAGGGACACACAGAGAGAAATTGGTCAATACAAGAAAGAGTGAACAGCGCCGCGTTTAGCGCTTTCACTCACCGCTTAGTGCTCAGCTTCCATAAGCAGCACATCACCATCTCCGACCCCTTCAACATCTAAGGGAGAAGAGACAATTATAAAGAGGACAATAGACAAGAAATGAACAGTTCATTAAGAATCATCCAACCTACTGGTCGGGCTGGAGTTACAACAAATCCAGTCCGTTGGGCCTGCGCCAGTGAAGCAACTAGGCTGCACAGAGCCTGCATCAATCAACGCACCCCTGCACCGAGGGGCAGGACAGAGAGCACACCACACAAGAAAACAAGTTGAGGAGAGGACATTGGGGAAGGGTTGGTCCCCAAGGGAAGAGGGGGTCAAGCAACCAGAGGCAATAGAGTTAAACTCTGGAATCCTGTGTTTCAGGCCCAGTCTCCAGTCGAACAGATTCCAGGGAAGGGTTCGAGGTAATAGGAGGTCCAAGCAGGCTGAGTGGCGTCCCTGTGGATACCAGGTGACTGTTACAACATGATGGCAGAAGCTAGCAATAACTTAAAAGCAGGTCAGGATCTGGTCTAACATTGGCATGACCAGAAGGCCAGCATGGTTGAGTTTACTCAAGACCAGCTTCTATTATTTATGGTGCCAACAAGGCAGAGGGCCTTGCAGGACAAATGGATAGGACCCTTCAAGGTTGTGGGCAAACTTGGAGAGGTGAACTATTTGGTGGACTTAAGCAGACCTAAGGGGGCTCCCAGAGTCTTTTACACCAACCGTTTGAAGGAATATGTCTCAACCAACAGAAGTGGGAGCTTTGCTTCTAGCTTCATCTCAAGCGGAGGAGGAGAGTGAACCTCTACCTGACTTCCTCAGAGGCCAACCTTTGGATGAGAAAGTAGAAGGAGTCAATCTCTCTTCTCAACTGACATCTGAAGAACAGGAGGAGTGCAAAGTTCTGTTAAATCAGTTTGCCTCCCTGTTTTCACTTTCATCAGGCCTGACCCCTTGGGGCCAGCATGATATTCTCACTGGTGGTTGTCTACCTGTGAAAAGCAGACGTTACAGAATGTCAGAACATGTGAGATCCCACATCAAAGGAGAGGTCAACAAGATGCTTGATCTCGGGGTTATAGAGCCATCTACAAGTCCCTGGTCTAGTCCAGTTGTTCTAGTACCAAAGGCAGGATCCAAAGAATTGAGATTCTGTGTGGACTATAGAGCTCTAAATGCAGTCACTAAGACTGATGCCCATCCTTTGCCAAGGACAGATGAACTGGTGGATAGACTTGGTTCAGCCAAGTACCTCAGTATATTTGATCTACGTCAGGCTATTGGCAAATAGCCCTGACAGACCATGCCAAGGAGAAAACTGCATTCTCAACCCCAGCAGGCCTCTACCAGTTTAAGGTTATGCCTTTTGGACTAAAGAATGCACCTGCTACATTCCAAAGGATGGTCAATCAAGTTCTGAATGGGATGGAGGACTTCTGTATGGCAAACTTGGATGACATTGCAGTGTTCAGCCCTATATGGAAAGAACATATTGATCACTTAGGATAGGTTTTGCAGGCTCTTGGGCAGGCCCATCTGACCATAAAGGCGAGCAAATGTCAAATGATTCAGAGCAACACGGTCTACCTTGGTCATGAGGTAGGAGGAGGTGAAATAAAGCCATTGCCTAGCAAAGTACAAGCTGTATAAAACGGGGCCACCCCTACTACTCAATCCCAAGTGAGAGCTTTCCTAGGTCTCACTGGGTACTACAGGAATTTCATAGAGAACTATGGGACCATATCTTCTCCCTTAAATGTAATCTCCTCTCCAGAATTCCCTAAAAAGGTTAGATGGAATGAGGAGTGCACTCAAGCCTTTGAAAACCTGAAGAAAGCCCTTTGTCAAGCTCCAGTCCTAAGAGCTCCTGATTGTCACCAACCCGTCATTGTGTAGACAGATGCATCGAATACAGGTATAGGTGCAGTCGTTAGTCAATTGGATGAGAAAGGTAGGGAGCACCCCATTTGCTTCATATGTAGGAAACTGAAGGAACCAGAAACAAGGTGGGCAACTATAGAGTGTGAATGTTTTGCCATTGTGTGGTCTCTGAAGAATTCTAGGCCATATTTGTATGGATCTACTTTTGTGATTCAGACAGACCACCAACCCTTGAGATGGTTAATGCAAATGAAAGGGGAAACCCCAAAACTTCTGAGATGGTCAATCTGCCTGCAAGGGTTTGATTTCACCATTGATCACAGAGCAGGATATCACCACCAAAATCCTGATGGTCTCTCTAGAATGTTTTTAACCGGCTGGAGGTAGATATTCATCCAGGAGTGGATTAAATCCTCCTGTCCCTTAGTCTGGGGTGGGGGGGGGATGAGTGTTAGGGAGAATTCTCCAGAATGGCTAATTTCTCTTACCTACTGAGTCCCTCGGAAGCTTTGCTGGATTTCTGGAGTTTATTTTTTCACCTGGTAAGAGTGTGAGCCTTTTCTTCCCACTCTTACATGTGTTTTGCTGTGTGTGTTTAGCATTTTCTTGTGTTCATAGACTGTGGAGCCTCCCCTACTCCATAGGCATCATCTTTTTACTGTGTGTTACACAGCACCTTTAGTGCAGTGACACAGGGTTGTCTTTTTTTTGTTTTTTCTTTTTAAATTTGGTTTTATTGGTTTTAACAAAGAAACAAACAAGATGGAATACCTGTTACACATAAGATCATTGTAAGCATATGATTGTATAAGAAAGACAATATACATTATATCAAAAGATGTTCGTATCATATGTCGTTATGCTTATATCAGGGTATGTCCATCACAACATGAGAAACCCCACCCTCTCCCTTCCTTGATTGAGCACTCATCTGTTGAATGTTATAAAAGTGCAGGTACTTCAAAAGTATTGTATTCACACCTCAATTGTGTGATTGGTCTGGAGCCACCTATTGCGTATTCTTCTTCCATTGATTTCCATCGGGGATGCCTTTTCATCATGGCCCGGGAGAGTCGTCCGCTTGGGACTCGGAGTCTGTTGTGAGATGTTTATTTTTAAAGTCCATCCATAGGGCTTCACATTGTGAGGCTTTGCCATGAAGAGAGGCAGTTATTGTCTCAATTAGGTAGATGTTTGTGGCCAGGTTGATCCATTCTTTTTTACCGGGCACCGCCGTAGACTTCCACTTAATCACCAGAAGAGCCCTGGCCGCTAAGGAGTAGGTGGGGGGCCAAGCCCTTCACTCTGGTCCTGTCATCATCGTCTCTTTCCAGGCCAAAGAGTATCAAGTAGGGATCAGCGTCTGTTTGAATCCCCTCTATCTCCTTAATCCACCCCAGGACCTCATTCCAGAATATCTTGATGCGCTGGCAGCCCCACCACATATGCCAGTAGTTGGCTATTTCTCCGCATTTTCTCCAGCATGTTGGGTTCATTGTTTGAGACATTTTGGAAAATCTAAACGGGTCATATTGCCATCTGTGTAGGAGTTTGATGGCATGGAGCTTATATTGGCTGGATATAGACGTTGTGGAAGCCGCTCTACACATTGTTTCCCATAGGTCGGGATGTATCTCTTTCCCAAAGTCTTTTTCCCACCTTGTTCGTAGGGCTTCTGTTGACCCATCACCAGACGCTATTAATTCCTGATACATTGCAGATATGAGGCCTTTCATCTCAGATTTAGAGTCCAGGAATTTCTCAAACGAGGTAAGGTCTCTATTCCATTTGTCTCTCCATTTTGCCTGCGTTAAGACCCCTTTCAGTTGGATGTACTGGAATGTGGATAGGGTGCCTATACCCAAGGCGTCTGTCAGATCTGGGAGCGAAATAAACAAGTATTTCTTCTGGAGTTGTCCCACCCTCTCCAGGCCCGCCTCATACCATGCCTTAAACCTACCCACGTTAGGTATATGGTTGTTCATGCCGGGTGGCCATAGGTGACTGAGCGGGGATGGCCAGGTAGTGATTTTGCGCATTTCCTTGCCTGTGCGCCATATGCTCCATATAGTGCTCAAGATGGGGTGGCCTTTGATTTTTCGTAGTACCCTTTTATGTGGGGTCCATAACCATTCCGATACCGTGGCTGGAGCGAGATAGTGATTGTCCATCTGGACCCATTGGAGGTTTTTCTGGTCTCTAAGGTGTGGGATCAGGACGTGTAGCTGGGCGGCTTTATAGTAATTCCACAGATCGGGGAGTCCACCCCCTCCTTTGTCTTTGGGAAGCGTTAGCGTATCATATGGAATTCTTGCTTTCTTCCCCTGCCTTATGAATCTCACCATAACCTTTTTGGCTTCATTAAAGTACTCTTTTGGTATCTCCACCGGGAGCATTTGGAAGGGATATAGGAAACGGGGAAGGCCTACCATCTTAACTGCATTAACTCGACCGAGCCATGAGATTGTGAGTTTTCTCCATTTTTTAAGATCGGCCGCAAACCGCTGGAGGAGTGTGGGAAAGTTGGCTTAAAAAATGTCACTCAGGGTTTTAATGATTTGTATGCCCAGGTATTGTAGTGTGGTCTGTTCGAGCTTAAGGCCCAGCGGAAGAAACCTGGTGTCATTCCCCTCTACAGTACCTTGAAGGGGGAACAAGATGGACTTGGTCCTATTCACTTTAAAGCCGGAGAATTGGCCATATTCGTCCATTAGTTTGAGCGCTTGAGGGACGGACTCTGAGGAGTTAGTTAGATGGAGGAGGATGTCATCTGCATAGAGAGCTACCTTGTATTCTGTTGGCCCTAGTTTCATCCCATCTATCAGGGGGTCCGCTCTCATCTTTTGTGCCAGGGGTTCTAACGAAAGTGCAAACAGGATTGCAGAGAGGGGGCATCCCTGTCTAGTCCCACGTTTCAATTCAAACCATCTGGAGTATTCTCCATTGACAAATACTGCTGCCTTAGGGGACGTATATATTGCTCGTATTGCCTTTCTATTTCTCGGGCCTATTCCAACCTTCTGCAAGACTGCTCCCAGAAAATCCCACTCAACCCTATCAAAGGCCTTCTCCGCATCTATTGACAATAGAACAGGGTCGTTGGGAATGTTATGGGCTGCATCGATGAGGTGTAATGTTTTACGCATGGAGTCATCTCCCTGTCTCCCCAGTATAAACCCAACCTAGTCTGGGTGGATCAGGCGGGGCATTAATGTTTCCAATCTGGCAGCCAGTACCCTAGCGTATATTTTGGCATCAAGGTTGAGGAGGGAAATAGGGTGGTACGATCCACAACACTTAGGGTCCCTCCCCTCCTTAGGGATTACTGTTATGAGTGCGTGTTTAAAGCAGTCTGGTGTTACACCTGTCTCAATTATTTCATTGAATAGTTCCGTTAGGAAGGGTGTCAGTTGTTTAGCAAAAGTTTTATAGAACCCAGCAGTGTAACCATCCTCCGCGGTGATTTGCCCAGTGTCAACCGTTTAATTGCCTCCTGGATCTCATGTTCAATAATTGGGGAATCAAGGAGCTCGGATTCTGCGTGCGTAATGGTAGGCATGGAGATCGGGTCTAAGTAAGAGTTCATATCTATCTGGCCAGGGGTTATTTCGGAGGTGTATAGATTCTCATAGAAGCTGGCAAAGGATTCAGGGATGGTACAGGAGGTCGGGGTAGAAGGGGCAGAGCCCTGACGTATTTCGTTAACCTTGCGGTCTGCCCTTTGTTCTCTGAGCCTAGCTGCTAATAGGGCATCAGCCTTGTCTCCTTTTTCATAGAATTTCTGTTTCAGAAATTGCAGTTTGCGTACCACTTGGTCCCCTTCCAGCAACCGTAATTCTTCCCTTTTCAGTTGGGATGTTTTCATTTTATCCAGGTCTACTTCCGGGTACTTCATTATCTCAGCCTCCAGTTGACATATTTCAGTCCGTAACCTTTGCTCTATGATCTTCCGTTCCCTTTTCTTGGAGGACCCCTCTCTTATCAAAAGACCCCTCCATGTGGCCTTCCTTGCCTCCCAGATTATCTACTTGGAGACCTCACCATAGTTATTCATTTTGAAATATTCTTCAATTTCTGTCTCCATGGAGGTTTTGAAAACCAGTTCTTTCCAAAGAGTCTCGTTACACCGCCATTTCCCTCCGGGAACAGGTAGATCAGCCCAGTTGATATCGGCCAGTACCATGTCGTGATCGGATCAAGTTATCGGGACGATATCTGAATGATGTGCAGTAGAAGTGTGGTCACTTGTGAGGTATATGTATTCAATATGCGTGAATGTATGGTGAGGGTTTGAATAGATGGTGTAACCACTCTCGGTGGGGTGCATAATCCTCCACACATCCTGCATATCATAGAGTTCCATCATTGTAGCCAATTCAGTGCGGTGACTGGCGTATTGGTGTCTCGTTCCAGGTCTGCCCGGTTTCCAGTCTTTGTTCGGGTCAGCCCATTGATTGAAATCACCCCCCAGGATGACATGTCCTGTGGCTTCTAACATTATCTTGGGGATCACCTTCTCAAAAAATGCGACCTCTCCAGTGTTAGGTGCATATAGGGTGGCAATGGTTACCTGTACTGCTATTTTCCCGGCTATGAGGAGAGTACGGCCTCCAACGTCAAACCATGTTTTATCTACTTCAAATTTGATTCCTTTCTTGATTAATATCCCAACACCACCCTTCATGAGCGGACCCGAACCCCAGAACTTCAGACCTCCTCTTCTCCCTAGAATGCTCCGCTCTTTGCCTTTGGCATATTTGGTCTCCTGTAAGAGGAGGATGTCAATATTAGATCTGCGAAATTCTCTGAGGACCAATGATCTCTTAGTCGGTGAATTCAAGCCTTTCACATTAATAGTCCCGACCCTGAGTGAGACCCCCGGGCCGCGGAAATCAGGGGTTGCCGTAATTGGGTGTCTTTGATGGGTCACTTACTTCAGATGGCCAGACAAGTATTCGATTTTTGTGTCCTCCACTGTCTATGATATTGTAAATTCGTACAGATGTTAGTGCTACTGTTCTTGAGATTCTCATTCCCCTTCCCCCCTCTCTCCCCCCTCCCTGAGTCGATGTTGTTCAAGCGAACCCAAAAACTGAAGGTGTGCCATTTTCAGCACCTTGAAGGCGTCCGATTTGGACTTGGTGGAAATGTTCAGTCCAGTACCGGACCACCAGTGGAGACCGTTACCTCACAGTCCCATTCAGGTATACTATCGTAACATATAAATGAGCCCCTCTTTCCCGTCTCGCCTCCCCCCCCAGTGTCACATATTACAACATTAACCATAAAGAGAAAACAAAGGTGTAATGTTACGTGCCCCCTCTGGCCCTTTCTTCGGAAGTTCGTTTACCTCCTACTTCAGGAGGGGGTTTTCCAGCCGGGAGCCATCGTCTTGTCATTGACCCTGTCGCCCTGCGGCTGTGGGTGCCTATTCTTTAACTCTTCAGGCGCAGGTTTCAATCAATTGGTCTGTAAGGTTTGTGTGAACTCATTTATTTTCCTTTTTCAGGTGTGTTGTTTGGTCGTCTATATTTTCTTGATCCTTTCACCCGTCTTCTTTTAGGGCCCTGAAGCTCCCACTGTATTCCCGCCTGTTCAGAGTCGTTCTCTTCACCCCCTTTTGGTGCCACTCCGAGAATGTCCGCGATGAAGTCCTTGATCTCTTGCTCGGACCAGAGGATTATCTTTGTGCTGCCATGCTCAAATGTGAGGGAGAAAGGATATCCCCACCTGCATCTTATGCCCTGTTCCTTGAGCCACTTAGTCAGGGGGCTGCAAAGGAGCCTCACCGCCAGCGTGAGCGAGGACAGATCGTGGAAGATGGTAATTTTGGCACCTCCTAATGTGAGTGACTCTCCAGACCTGGCCTTGGTCAAGATCCTGTTCCTATCCTGGTATCGATGGAATCTTGCGAGGACAGAGAGTGGTCCACCAGGGGGCCTGCCCGCCCTGTGGATCCGCTCCGTTTTGGGTTCATCTACCTCTTCATCTGCCATTAGGATTTTTATGATGTTATGTATTGTAGTTTTGAGCGAATCCTCAGTTTCACCCTCAGACTCCGGAATTCTGAAAAATCGGAGGTTGTTTCTTCTTTCTCTGTTTTCGAAATCATCCATTTTTAGGCGTATCTCCTCCTCCCTCCTTTCAATATTCCGAATTCTCAAGTCCATTTGGGCCTCAAGGGTGTCAATTGAGGTCTGATTGTTCTCGACACCTTCCAATCTCTCTTCAAAGTTGTCCATTCTCTGGGTGATCCTGTCAATCTTACCACCCAAGTTGGCCCCCAGATTCTTTATCTCAGACAGCAATGCAGCAATGTCTCCTTTAGTGGCGGCAGCACCCGCCTCTCCGGACTCTGTTGACATTGTTTCCCTCTGTTCAGGAGTCAGGGAGGATGGAGTGTAAGTGAACTTGGAAAGCTTACTTTTAGCGTCCATAGAGTGAGGCTCAGTCTAGAGGAGGCACACGCCCTGGGATCAGGGGCCTTACCCTCTTTGTGGCAGTGCGGGTCAGTAGTTGTGGGGGAGGTCCAAGCGTCCAGATCCTTGCGCGGCTTCTGATGTGGCTGAAGAGACGTCTATGGGGTTCAATAGTCGGACCGCTGTGTGGGAAGGCTCGTTCTCATGGGGGTCCGTCCCAAGACGTGCCTCATAGGAGGTGCTGACATAAGGAATGGTCGTTTAATGCACAGATCCTTGGAAGCTTAGTGTTCACAGATAGTAGAGCTCGTGGACCGCTGCAGGTGATAGGAGGTGTTTGGATGCTCCAATACTGGAGGCCCTCTGGTTGATGGGCTGTGGCAATCCACACTGCTTCAATATACGTGGGGGAGGGCCAGGCTGGTCTTGTGTGTTGTGAGAGTGCTAGGTACCAAGTAGTGGTCTTTAGCGCCTTTGTCTGGGAGGAGGCCGCACCTTTATCTTTCTAATGAGTTATCCCTAATGGGCGAAGGCCCGGGGTACTCCTTGTTTGGGGGGGGGGGGTCCACTGTATTTAGAGTTTATGGACCTCATGCTTCTGGAACTACCAAAAAAGAAAAAAAAAGGGGGGGGGGGAGTTTTCCCTTTCCTCTTTCCCTCACCTTTTGTCTCTTCTTATGGGATTAACTTTGTTGCGTAAGGTGATCCGGGATTGTCAGGATCTGCAGCGTATATTCCTTTCAGAGAGGGGAGCGGGTTGTGCACGCTCCACTTGGGGGTTCAATGGCACATTTCCCCAGTCGGCCGCGGCGGCTCCGGCAGTAAGGAGGTCCCAAGACAACAGGAGTTGGAGTCCCTGTGCCGCACTGCTCCAAACGGGGGGGCTGCCATAGGGTAAGTATGCCGGAGGTGGGGGCCGGAGTTCCTATGGCAGGGCTACGTGTCCGGTGCTCCGGCAGGGTTCTGGAGGGGGGCGCTTCACGGGGGCTCTTCACGGGGGCTCCTCAGGCCAGCGCTGTCAAGTCCCCGGCCCGCCGATGCAGTGGGTCGCGGGCACCAGCTGAACGTCCGCCGGGGGTGTTCGAGGAAGAGGGCGAGATGCCGTGCAGCTCTCCTTGATGTCCCCGGAGCGGGATCCTGTTCACAGCACCACAAAGTCACGCTGTGCAGGCCCGCGCTCACTGGGCCTCCTCGCGCTCGCCCGCCGGAGATTCCACATGCAGATTTCTCCCAGAAGACACGTCCGATTTTAATCAGGTTTGCTGCGGTTCAATGGGGGGAGACTTCAGACGTCTGTCCACCGCAAACTATCCGGGGAGGGGGACTTAATGTGGGGGCTCAACTCACATTACGGGCCCTCGAGGGAAGAGTTTACACGGGGAGGCAGCTCATCCGTGCACCCCCTGGTGGCCGTCCCAGGGTTGTCTTTTTGACTTCCCAACTCCAACTTCATTTTCTGGGGCTGACTACTGTCTCCCAGAACATGTAAAGTTTCCATTAACTTTATTAGTCTCTTTTCAAACTCACAGACCCAGTACAAACTATCTTAAATAGAGTGCTGGAAAGGGTTAATACTTATCCTTTTTTGTCTGTTTCTCTTGGAGCATTGTTTCGCTCCCTTTTCATTAAGACTTGGCTGGTGGCAGTGGTAACTACCCCATTTTTCCTACTGCGGTAATCTTAAATAGCGTGTTATTGTTTTAGGCTATCTTGGTAGCTCGAACTTAAACCCGCTAGACCATATACGTTTTTATACTGTTCCGGTTGGATTTAGTCGCCATTTCTTTTTGTAAAAGTCTTTCTCGTGTTTTACTCTGCGCGCCAAACCAGGTTTGGTTCCTTTGTTCACTGTCCTTTTGCAGGCTTCTGCACAGAAGCCCTCCTTTGGCACTTGTATGTCTGGGAGTGGGACAGGAGGTGAGGGAGGGGTTTAGGACTCCCTTCACAGGGTCTCCTTAGAGACGCAAGTCGCACTCTGATCTGATTGGATGTGGTGACTGTAAAAAGCAGGTCTCTGGGGCTGGAAAGGCAGAGTTGCCACTGGAACGAGAGAACCGAAGAGGAGCTGACAAAAGAGGACCCTACAACGACTGAACCCCCCGGTGAAGCCCTGCTGCAGGTCCGAATCTTCGTACTCCAACGACAGGGAAGATCTGCAAGGAATCTTCTCCCCTTGAGCTGGTGGGAACAACCAGTTCACCAAACTGCTCGCCAGGCCTCCCTTCTCTGGTTGAATTTGCTGTACAGAGCTACAGTGAACCGGATAGCCAGCGGGAACGGACCCTACTTGCGTTTTAAAGAGTGCACCTTTTATTTTCGTTGCTTGGCTCTGCTGCTGGTTTCTTCCCTGGGCAGAGCAGGACCCTCCAGTCTTCCTACTTCGTTTCATTCCGACAGTCGCTTCAGGAACCGTGAGCCTGCAGTACCTGCCAGGAACGTCCACCTCAGCTACAGCCTTCTTCCCCATTTAAGATACTGTTCAAATCCGGTGGTTTGTTTTGTCCAGCCGCAGTGAAGGTGTGTGAAACCTTTCGCCAATCCGAGGGCTTGTCCTTCTCCATTCTTTAAACTAACTTTTCGTCTGACCAACTTCGTTCTGAACTCTTGGCAAAGCCTTAACCATGAACTACCCTGAACTGTGTGATCTTGAGCAAAGACTTTGGTCCATTGACTTTGGGCCAGGCCCCTTTAATCTGATTTCTTCACTGTAGTTCCTTTTTCTAGATTGCCCTGGTTACTTACTTGTTGGGGCTGCTCAATTCTTGCCTAACTTTGTCTTTCCCTCCCTTTTAAATTGCTGGAGTGCCATTTTGCTCACACTCCATTTTGAGCCTAACTTGTCCATAATCTATCGGGTGTGGTGAAGTGTATTAAGAGTGTGATTTTTTTAACTGCTTTACTTTAGTGAAATGTTTTACAACTGATGTGTAAATAAATGTATATTCTTTTACTCAGAAACCTTGAGTCAGTGTTTGTTTGAATCATAGTAATTGCTGTCCTTAGTGTAAGTAACTATTGATACTGCTCACTTACTCTTGAGATAAGTCTGGCTGCTCAGCCATCGCTACCCCTTTACTGTGTAGTACAGGCTTGTACCAAAGGTGAATTTGTACTGTCACTTGTAGTCTTAATTGTGTGTGGTGTTCCCAAAGGGTACTGCATATAAATCTGCCTAACAACAATTACCTGTATTATTTTCTAATTCACAGCTAATAGCTGTTATACTTTGCCCATTAGTTAACAGTGTGGACTGTGTTTTATCAATGAAATTGTTACATGCTATCACAGCGTCGTCATCGTCGATAAGTACTACAGCTAGGGCTGTGTCATCACTTTTTAGAACATGCATGTATGCCACCCTGCTGTAGCAGTCATCTGGTGTTGCTATAGCCTGAAGACCAGGTGTATCGGCACAGTCAATAGCATGGCCATTTGGCAGTGTAACACCTCCTGTCTCACTTCTAAGTGCATATTTGTGGCACAACCCTTTCCCTTAAGACCTTGCCCCTACTTCAACAACATGTTTATTTGTAATACTGTTCTGTACTGGGGGTTAAGGCTTGTGTTTTTTGTGAGAGTGTGCAGTTACAACTGCTTTTACATCTACACAACCCAGCTCTTTCTTAAGTTCAGTTCTTACCTGAGGCTGTTGAATGTTCTTGAAAGGTAGTTTTAAGCCCAAACGATCGGCCACCCTGCATGATGGCACAGGACTTGCAAGCTGCTCCAACCCCATTCCTACACATTCAGTAATGGGTTGCACATGTAAATTAACTATCGATCTACAACGACTGGGTATTTTGATCTTACGACACTGATCAGTGCTTGACATAAGACATCCTCTAGCTTTGCAGGGGTCCAGATTCCAGGGTCCCTAGATGAAATAATTCTGCAACCAGCAGCGCCTCCATGATGCAGATCAGCCCCCATGGAAAAGTCACTCTGATGTGTTGTAGGGTTCCTTGCTACAGGGACCCTTGATGAAATAAACCTGTGACCGGCAGTGTCTCATGATGCAGATCAGCCCCCATAAAAAAGGTGCTCTGATCTGTTGTAAGGGCCCCAGCTCCATTGACCATTGGTGAAATAAAAAAGAAATACATTCTGATCTGATGTAGCATTTTGCACACTGCACCTGGAACCAAGAGGCATCAGAGGTACTTTGTGACATTTTTTAGGGGTCTAGGATTGCTGTCAGGGGTATGGAGGGTAGGCACCAGTCGGTGGATCCCCCACGTACAGAATCCATTGTAACTTTATAGCGAATACAAGTGAATTTGGATTTAAAACATGCACTCAACATGTCTATAAAACTGTTGTCTTTAAAAGTTTAAAATAACTACAGACTAATAATATCAGGCAAGGCCCACTGGGTGACCGTGCAACACCACGGGTGGAATCCATTGCAACTTTAAAGAGAGTACAGAAGAGTGTGGATATAAAACATGCTCTCAATATGTCTATAAAACTGCTGTCTTAAAAATGTTAAAATAACTATATACTACTAACATAAGGCATATTTAAAGGTACATTCTCTTACCCATGCTTATAATAGGGCTATCCAGTAGAGATATAGTACTCATGTCTTGCAATTATGTCCATTAACGTGGGCAGCTAGCAAGCCTTGTCTGTACACATGTGTCAACGCTCCATCGTGCATAGTGGTCAAAGGCTGCGAAGGCTTGTTATTTATCTTCACAAACTCAACCAGGCTGCTATCTCCGTATAGCAATAGCAATGTCTAAAGAGAGAAAAAGAAGGTTTGGATTTTAAGAATACGATCCATGAAGGTTTAAAATAACTCTAGATTAATAACACACAGCTGGGCCGCTGACCATTTTAAGGATTATTGTTTTACCTACTCTCACAGGACCACTTGACCCTGGATTAGGAGCTGGTCAAGTCTTGCAGGGCTGTCCTGAAGAGGGGCTGCCGATCGTGTTTCATATCTACATGGGCTCCAACACAGGGTCGTGTCCTGAGCGCTGATAAGCCATTGCTCTTCAATAGGGGCAGCTCATCATTATCACCCCATGGAGCAGCTGAACTGCTGTCTCAGGGTGCCACCCCAAGATTCCAAGTCATCTTTTAAAGGCTCTGTTAATGCCCTGTTAAGGATTCCCAGATTGTGCCCATATGCCACACAAGAGGAAACAACTGTGCTATCTCATGCAACCCTCTTATTACCCACCACCATAGCTTGAGCAGTTTTTTTTTAAGTGGACCTCACAGTGTAAAACGTAAAGAACGCATGATCTGTTGTTTACATCTAAAATACAGTTATTTCACAAGCCTACAACCGATGTTGTTAAACTCTAAATACTGTAGAAACAGCATTTATTGCTATCATATTACACAGCCTGTGGTATCGGCAGTGTAGTTATGGTTAGGTTGCTCAACCCATAGAAAGAACACTTTTTGGAAGGCTTATAACTTTGCCCCCCTTAGAGGAATACTTACCAAACTTTGCAAAAATAGTGTATTGCCCCCTCGGATTGATTTTGCAAAGTTTGGTGAGGTTTCGTCAAGGGGGGCCAAGTTATATGGGAGTCCCAAAATGTGCGGTTTTTTTCGAATCTTTTCGAAAGATTGGAAGCAGCATCAAAGAAAGAACTGTCCAAATGGTGGGAGATTAAAACAATGAAGATGTACATGGAGGTAGGGAGGATACCTCGTGGATTAAGAGTTTGCATCTTCCCATCATTTGAGGGAGACAATTTGGGAGACAAAGTTTGTTTATTGAAACTTTAAGTGTATGGAGTATCCAGAACCTATACTGAATAAACAAATTGGAATTAACATAACCAAGTGATTGAGTAATTCTTCCCAAGGAGCGCACTAAAGGGTACCAACTTTATTTCTCGGAATTGTACATATATTGCTGCAGCCACAATACAGGCACCCCTGGTGCAGACCCTTGGCCATCTGAGAAAGGAACCAGAGAGGCACAAAGGCTTCGCTCTAGATAGGAACTCAAGCCGACATTGGCTGCAACATCTGTTTTTTTCAAAAATATAAATCTAAAGGCTTCCATTCGAGCAGAACCTGTGCACAACTTCAAAATGACAGACATATTCGACAAAAGGGATGCAGAAGCTGAAGAGCTTTTCTTAAGGCATAGACAAACAGGAGTAGTAATGGCATCCCAAACATCAACTTCATTAAGAAATCTTTTCGAAAGATTGGAAGCAGCATCAAAGAAAGAACTGTCCAAATGGTGGGAGATTAAAACAATGAAGATGTACATGGAGGTAGGGAGGATACCTCGTGGATTAAGAGTTTGCATCTTCCCATCATTTGAGGGAGACAATTTGGGAGACAAAGTTTGTTTATTGAAACTTTAAGTGTATGGAGTATCCAGAACCTATACTGAATAAACAAATTGGAATTAACATAACCAAGTGATTGAGTAATTCTTCCCAAGGAGCGCACTAAAGGGTACCAACTTTATTTCTCGGAATTGTACATATATTGCTGCAGCCACAATACAGGCACCCCTGGTGCAGACCCTTGGCCATCTGAGAAAGGAACCAGAGAGGCACAAAGGCTTCGCTCTAGATAGGAACTCAAGCCGACATTGGCTGCAACATCTGTTTTTTTCAAAAATATTAAAAAACACAACATTGCAGTTGTCAAACTAATGAAACAATCTCTGGGGAGGTAAGGGGTGATTTGGTTGGGATGGGATAAGGCCATAAAAAGCCAAAAATCAGGTGGTCTTCCATTTTGGAAGTTTGCGAACAGCTCGGGATATCCCTGTAATGTTCGTGAACATCTGAGATGTTCGGAGGCATCCATACATATTTTTGCATTGCAGGGTTGGTGAAAAGCAGTTTTTGGATGGCTTATAACTTTGGCATCACTGAATGAACCTGCATGTAATTTTGTGATATTCTAGATCTGACCTTGAATGGTTCTACAATGTTTGGTGCTGTTTTACCAAGAGGGAACACAATTAGAGGGGGGTTCTAAAATATTTGAAAGGCTTATAAATTTGGTGCTGTTTCACAAATCTGCACAAAGGTTTGCAAAAAGATTTAAGATCCAGATTGGACTGTTTTTGCAAAGTTTGGTGGGATTTTGTGAAGAGGGGGCACAATTATAGGGGGGTAACAACATTTTAAGATGGCTTATAACTTTGTGGCCATTTGACGAATGTGCACAAAAGATTTTAGAAAGATTATAGACCCAACCTTGAATTTTTCTGCAAAGTGTGAATGGATTTTGTTTGAGTTATAGGTTATAAATGCCTTGCCTATAGTGAGGACTATGTCCAGAAATTGCTGGACTCAGTAATGGCTCTGAGGACATCAGTGGACAATGAGATTTTGAAAAACAGTGATCAATGGGATGAGTTATCCCAGTTGAAGAAACAAGCTATAAGAACAGAGCTCCGTGGAATCATAATGATGGAGTACTTAAAAAATCAAGCCTTACCACAAGGTTTGGTGGTTAAAAATGAGCCATGTCTTTTCCTTGACAATAAGGATTTCATTATCAAATGGAGTTACATCTCAAATAGATGCGGGCGTGATTGGTTAGTACTGATCATTGACACTGCACAAGAAATGTCTAAACAAATTGAAATTGATCTGAATAAGATCCAAGATACTTTGAAGAAAGAGTTGTCTTTAGACATTTTTAAAAATAAGTTGGATGCATTCCTCAAAGAAATGACAGATTTCAAAAAAGATAATACTGTTGAAAGGATTAAAAGGATGAAAAGAGATCTGCCTAATTTCAGTCATGAAAGAGTTTTTCCGTATACCATGGAAAACTATAAGTTTGGAAACACCATTGCTCCAGGCAACAACCAGTGAAGGGTCCGTTTTAGGGATACTTCCTATAGTTCTAGTGAGGATGGGAGTACCGGCACAAATGCCAATGAGTATACTGATCGAGGTGCTCAGAGAGGGAGGGGCTACCGGGGACAAAATCGCCGTAGACAAGGTAGACAGCCTTTTTTAGATCAAGGTCAACGGAGAAACCATTGGAATTACGATCCGATATGAACTCGAAGCAAGTCTCAGAAACAATGGTAGTTAATTTATCAACCTATACCTTGAGTGTTGCAGAAGAGACCACTTTGAATAAAGGACTACATTTTGTCTTTACCAAACATCATGATCGTTTGAATTTAGAATGGAGTTTCAAAAGTTTATGCACAAACTCCATTTGAAAGAATACTTTGAGGACCAAACATTTCCCGCTAATACAAACTACAGCGGTCTACAGAACCCTTCTGTTTTTTGTGCTCCCACTTCCAGTTTCTCTCATGAATTATGTGTTTTCGAGAAGAAAGTAATGGAAGAAGTTGTGAAACTAGAAAGTGAAAAAAAAGGGAATTAACTCCAACTTTAGCAAGGAACAAAGATGTCTAATGCAGAATCTATCAAACAATAGACAGATCATTGTGCGTCAAGCCGATAAGGGTGGCGCTATTGTGCTACTCAATAGATCTGACTATATCAAAGAGTGCAATAGATTGCTATCTAATAACAACAGTTATAGGGTTCTTTCTAAAGATCCAACTAAGGAAATGGTCATCACTATTAAAGAAAAGGTTGATTCAACCTATGAAAACAAGATGATTGGTAAACATGAGGCGGAATATTTGAAAAGACCTGATGGGAGAGTATCTGTGTTTTATATTTTGCCAGAAATACATAAACAGTTGCCCAATCCACCAGGCCGTCCAATTGTTTCTGGAGTTAATTCCATTTTGGAGCCGCTATCTAAATTTGCTGATGTATATTTAAGACCTTTTGTGCGCCTGATGCAGAGCTATCTCAAAGACACCACAGATGCCATTAATAAAATCGAAGGCTTGCTTTTCTCCCCTGGGGTTCATCTCCTCATCTGTCTCGATATTAAGTCTTTATACACTGTTATTCCTCAACATGCATCACTCAAAGTAATTGAGTAGGTTTTACTTGGACGCCTAGATGATCATCCTGTGAGCAATAGTTTTATACTATGGTGTACCAGATATGCCCTCACCATGAATTTTTTCCAATTCGAAGGAACTTTTTATCAACAGATCCAGGGGACGGCAATGGGGGCTTCTATGAAATTGGTTAAGCAATCAGTAAAACGTGCCTATAACAACAACAGGGAGGCTCTTTTAGAACAACTACCTGAAGAAAAAAACAAACAGAATAATCTAGTCTCTGTTAATACTTTCACAGACCTCTCATACAAAGTTAAGAGTGTCTTTTCCAGAAATTGGAGAAAGGTTTATAATGAAGATAAATCCAGTCCTTTAGTAGCTTTTAAAAAAAGCAAGAGCCTCAGAAATATTTTTATCGGAAATGATATAAGAGAGAAAAAGCATTCCTTAGTGAAACAATCCACATTTTGGGGTTTACCACTGGTAGGGGGTAATTATCCGTGTGGAGGATGTATAATGTGTAAATACACCACCATATGCAAAGAAGTGGATGTTGGTCTGGATTTGATGTGGAAAATCACTGATTTTTGTAATTGTAATAGTACCATTGTGGTCTATTTAATCTGTTGCCCGTGTGGCCTGAAGTATGTGGGCAAGACAAACCGCAAATGTAAGACCCGAATGATCGAACATAGGAGCTGCATAAAGGCGAAAGTGTTACAGACCCCTATGGTCAAACATTACTTGGAAAAGGGACATACACATGAAGATCTTCGTTGGGTTATCCTTAAACGTGTAAATGGTACCAACAAGGAAGATACAGACAAAAAACTAGTTACATTAGAACAAAAAATCATTTTAAAAAATTGGGAACCATCTAAATGGTCTAAATGAAGGAATTGAATGGCACATTGTACGTATATAGACATCTACAACTTACTTAATGTTTACTAGTAAGAATGTGTATCTATCCCTTTTCATATGCAGCTCCTATGGCTTCGTGCCTTTGAGTCAATATCAAATTGTAAATAGGTCTATGATATGTATTGATTTTTGAGTCTAGAGTACTGATTTGTAAAATTTGCTTTAAAAACAACTTTTCATGATCCTCTCAGACTTCTGATATGAATGGGAATGTAGTGGGAAAGATGACGTTTGTCAGTGGAATGTGAGGTATTCTATATTATATATTTTTTCTTCCATTTGGTATGGTGATGGCAGATCTCTATATGATTCCGTTTTTGTTCATTTAGAATGGTTTGTGGTTTGACTGCACGTTAGGGTGCACAGTGCCTTCTTAATTGGCATATCTACTGAGTGATTGTATTTTAATGCATGCTGGGGGAGCATATTTAGTCCTTTTTTCATGTTTGGTTGGCCTGGCGGTCTTTCGAAACATGCAACAATATTTGACTACATGAATTCCGAGTGTGAAGGATCACGACATTGGGATAGACGGTTTTTGGTATTATATTCTAGATTGGATTAATATGGGTAGTCCTTTGTCATTGCTTGCTAGATCCGAAGGACTTTGTACCTTACACTGAAATAATATAAGCAGTCCTTTTTTCATGTCTGCTGCACTTGGAGGGTTTTCCACCATGCCCGGCACAGACGCGTAGTCCTGTTTCCACTGCGTCTGAAGTAAGTAATATCAGCTGGCTTCCCGAATAAATCGTAAGCCGCTTTTTCATCTAGTTCGCGTCTGTGGAGCACGAAGTGTTGGATTCAGCCTTGGTTATTAAAAAGGGTAAGCAATAAGACGCTCCGTGTGTCTTTGGTTAACTAGCAGTTTCGGAGCAACTATTTTCCGTTTGATGTGCCCGAGTTCCACACGGGTTATTTGAGGTTTGAGTAACGTGTCCCCTGCGAATAATGGATGTGTATATTCCTTACCTTCTGAAAAAAATGTGAAAGCCTCGACGGACTGAATATGAAATGGTCCTGGTGGGAATCTAAACAGTAATTGATCCCGCCTTCCTCCTTGTTGGGAATTAAGATGACGGCTACAATACTTTTGATGTGGGGCATCTTCGTTTGATTAATTTTGGAGGCTTAAAGGTATGTGCAATAAATGTTGCTTGCAGTATGTGTGTATGGGGGGTGCCCCTTCCTTAATTTGATACCCGTTTGAATTTGCGCTTCGGTTTTTCCAGACAGTATTATCCATCTTGTGTCCAGTAAAGGGTCTTTTTCGACCTTGTGCAATCCAAATTGAAGGGATTGACGATGTCCATTTTTGGAATATGAAAACTTGTGCAACACAAGGTAAATGTTAGCTAGATTGTATCAGCTACTGAGCCATTTTAGGTACTCACTTAGAAGGACATTTTTCATGATGAAAATATTCTGGCAGAATTATATTGACCTTTTTGGGGGTTTGGTTTGAGGAGTATTCTCCTACAGGGTAAATGTTTTGTTGTCTACGAGTCTTTTTCGTGGTATTAATAGTACAAATGTTTTTTGTAGATTGTCTATCAAAACTGACTTTGACCAGGATCAACATGGACTCTTATTTCTTGGAGTAAGAGAACTCACCACCTCTGATGAATGTCAGACATCTATTAGTCATTAGACAGAAACATTTTGGGTCTTTCTGGTTTAATTGTAACAAATCTTTTTGTGCATAATTTTTTATGTAAAAATTGTGTTTTTTTGTTAATTGCTTAGTCTTGTATGTTATATAGTTTTTTAATTCTATATTTGTATGCTGTTTGTATTTGGTCCTGTTTTACCTGCTTTTAAGGTATGTCTAATTTTGTTTAGACATTTTCAGCACTATGTCTCTCACAATAATAAAAATGAAATTGTGAATATTTTCTACAGAATTGGTGTTTTTGGTCTGGCAACATTGTGTTTATTTCTCATGGCCCCTTTTGTGATGTGTTTGAATGTTTAATTATTTCTCTTCTCTTTATATATCCAAAGCTAAGTTATAGGACCATTTTATGCAAGTACATTTTGACACTTTTCAAAAATAAAGCATGGATGGATTTGCAGAAAAATTGTGCAAAGTAGCATTGGCAAGGACCTGAAAGCATGATTTTGCAATTTTGTCTTTGTTTTATTTTTTGAAAAGTGCAATAATGTAGGTACCAAAAATAGTGATATACCTCTGGTGACTGAGGTATATCCAGTGGCCATGGGCAGTGGCCAGATTGTCCGAGACATGCCCTGTGGCCTTGGGTAGTGGCCAGATTGTCTGAGTCATGGCCAAAGAGCATGACTCGGATAATCTGGCTACTGGCCATGACCACGAAGGACTGGCAATGGGGTTAAAGTTTGCATGGCCACCAGGGACTGGCTATGTGGTGAAGTATTTCAAAATCGGGATAGGGTTGAGAGGAAAATAAATTCTGCCCGTGGCTACAGCCTCAAGTGCTGCACAGGACTGCATCAACAGATCGCTGTGACTATCGCTGCATACATACCGGGACAATCCTAATCAGGAGATCATTGCCAATCACGCCGAACCAGGTGCCCACGTGGTGACCAGGCCACACCTTGAAATCATTACCCACCCTTATTTGCGACCATAGTGGGACAAGATATTGGGATTGGATGCTGGACTCCTTTCCACAACCTCACAGCAATCACTGGCCCACCATCCACATGCCTTGAGAAAGACTCTAGAGAGTCGAATTATGTGTCCACTGAGTTGTAACAATAAATATAGCATCAAGAATGGTTTTGAAGACAGCTTAATTACGATAACAGTTACTTATTGAATAACCCAGTGCTGCTGTGAACAGGGCTCACTCTCCTATTCGAAACCTAACACTTGAAAAAGGAAGGGTACCTTCACAAATGAACCCCATCACCAGCAGCAGGGTAATCTGTTAAAAGTACTAGATGAAGCGCAGTGATCTACCCAATCTACTGCCCTGCAGTTACTTGATAATCGTGTACTCTGATTTGATTATTAAGGCATGCAGCATGGCTGAAGCTTTAGGTTTAAATGGGGAAAATAAATCTGCTTGCAGCTGCAGCCCAGAGTGCTAGATGGGATTGCAGCAAAGTTGTGCGAGAGACATCAGCAAGGACCTGAAAGGATGCTTTTGGAAATCTTTCCTGTGTTTCACTTTTTTGAAATTGTCAAAACGTAAGTACAAACATAGTGATATAACTTTTCTGCCATGTGCAGAGGGCCTGGCCTTCGGCAAGTAGGCTTATTTGCCTATTGGGGTATGCGCTGCTGATAACGACTCACATAAGTATGCATGGCAAAATATATGTTTGTTAAAGGAGGTTTATAGTTGTTTCGAGGAATTATTAATACCTTATATACAGTGATGTAACATAATGAAACGTTTTCACTTATGAAAACGTATTCAATTCACTGAAAAAACTTTGTTAAAGGGACATTACTGTTAAGATGTACCCAACCCTTGGGACTCCTCTGCCCCAGCAGTTATCTAGTGGCCTCCTACCTTGACATCTCTTGGCACTTCCCTTCTGGGCTCCCATGAGCACTTGTCTATCCATACTGCCCCTTTTATTTATGCACTTCTGTCTCTGCACAATGCATAAGTGCATGATTCGGAGCACTATGTATAATTTTATGGTATAGGTATGGGAAATGTAGATGCAAAAGATTTGTAGAACATTGTTAAGTGGCAGTTGGTGGGTGGAAGTTTAATATGTTCATAGGCTATATGTAGAGTTTTTTTAAAGTGATTGGTGGATATATGTGTGAATAGTTTAAAGTAGGCAATGCGGGAGTGTTACAAACATAACAGTAAATAGAGTAGAAGGTTAGTTTTGTGTGATAGTGTGCATGTGCAATCCGGGTTTTCTAATAAGGCATTGTCTAGAAAGGGGAATGAAGAGACTGTTGGTAGGTATAAATGGCAATGGATTATGTTGTTTATTGCATACTAGAGAGAAGGATTTCAGACAGAAATTTGTATCTGTGCTTTTTTCTTTTTCTCTAGTATACAATTGTCCATTATTTCCATTAGCATAGTAAAACATGCTAATTCTATAAGCTTATTCTTTTAGTTCTTTTTTTTAACTGTGAAAGGTGGTTCCTGATGGAACCTTTTTATGTTTTTTTGTGTGTGCAGTTTTGCAGGAGAGGGCAGAACGTGAGGTGGGGAAGGAAATGAGGGAAGAGACACCAACCACACATATGGAGAGGCATGTGGAGAGGGGAATATGTTGTGTTGTGTTAAATCTAAGAAAGAGGGCAGTGTTTCTCATGCTCCTTGATTACAGCTTCAAAAGCACTTTGAAATTGCTCCCCCCTGCAGAGTGCTGTGTTGCATTATATACAGAGTACTGTTGCCTTCGAAAGCTATGGATCAACAGCCTCTTTTATCACTTGCAAGGTAGATGGTGAAATTCTTATCCCACAAAGTAGGATTTGTGGTTACAGTATTGCTTGAGGAAGATGAGGTAGAGGAAGACAGCCTACTATTTCCTAAGAAAGGAACAGCCTTTCTGAGAGCATTGCAGTGGTTGGATTTGGTGTGGCGGTGCATGGAGGTGGTCCCGTAGGAGTACTGCCCAGGTTGTCCGCGACTGCGTATAATGTTGCACTCCGGGCATTTCATTTTGGTAGTTTTAGCCTTTGGTACATTTCCAACAGTGATAAAGAACTGCCACACCTATGATTATCTCTGGGTGCTATAGGTAGGCACTTCTTCTACCTCATCTTCCTCATCTTCTTGATTGTATTTTGAAGTATTGCGCTTCTTTCATTGTGTAATTCCTCCAGCTGGTGGTGGTGGCTCTTGGGGAGGAGGGATGGCAATAGCTAATGCGATTTTTATGATAAATAGCTGTTTTGCTAATATTCTTTCAAGTATGTCCAGTGTGCTAGATTGTTAATGGATAATGAGTAAGAATAGGTGTAGGAGATGTGCAAGGGTAAATTCTGAGCTTCAAAATTCCTAGATGAGCTGAAAAATGCAGTTCCGAACGTTTCGCAAAGCACAGACACGTTTGCCAAGTGCGGTCACACACAAGGTCATGTGACACTGTCCGGTAAGGTCCGCGGTGATGTCAGACCTTCCCGAACATCGGCCGAACACAAAAACAGAGGAAAAAGTTGCAAAAAGTGCAAGTTGGAGAGTGGGAGGGTTATAAGGTGAAACTTTTTAAATTGGAGAAACATTTTGCTATATTGGGGTAAGTGTGATATTAGTAAGTTGAATCAAATTAGGGTGCACTGGTAAAAACTTATTAGATTCACTGACAAAAACTGTGTTAAAGGGAAATTATGGTTAAGTTTCACTAATAAAAACCCATGAAATTCAATGAAAATGTTTTGTTAAAGGGATATTACGGTTAGGTTGCACTGATAAATACCCATGAAATTCAATGAAAAGGCGTAGTTATGTTGCACTAATAAAAACCTATGAAATTAAATGAAAAAACCTTGTTAAAGAGACGTTATGGTTACAGGTAAAACCAAAACCCCCCTGAAATTCGTCAGTTAAGGTAAGCTAAGCAACCATAACTCGCGCCACCACTGTGTAGTGCTAAAACAAGCACCCAGTACATGAAAGATGACATAACAAATCAGTCATGGATGCTTAGTTTACCATAACTAGCAAATTTCAGTTTTTTTGGTTTTACTTGTAACGATAACGTCCCTTGAACAATGTTTTTTCATTTTATTTCATGGGTTTTATCAGTTCAACTTAACCATAATGTACCTTTATTCATTGAATATATATATATAATATATAATAGATATAAAAGTTATGTATCGCTATAAAGAGTATTTATCTATTGTGCAACACATACATTTAACTGTGCACTGTTCTATCAAGTCTGCGTAAATATGTATAACATCCTAAACGTGGTGGCTGACGACCAAATAGCTAAATATTACTGGGAAATGTGTTAGGTGATCGCAATATTATGCATTAAATGCACACTTTTTTATTTTATTGTTCAATATCAAACTGATAGGGTTGCTCTCAAAGTTTTTTTTATAACAAATTCACTGGGGTTCTTATCGAATTTATATCAAATTGATATAACATTTTTGTGAGTCATCAAATTTGAATGGGGTCCTATCAAATGTATATCGAATTCATATCACATTTATTGGGGTTCTTATCACATTTTTATAACATTTTTGGGTGAGTTCAACAAATGTATTGAGGTTCTAAACAAATGTATATAGTATATAAAAAACGTTTGTGGGGCCATCAAATTTGTTGGGGTTCTTATCAAATTTATATAAAAATATTTGTGGGTCAAAAAATGTATTGGGTTCAATTAAATGTATTGAGGTTTGCGTAAATCTATATAAAATTCTATATCAAATTCATTGAAACTCTTATCAAAGGTATATAAAATTCATATAAAATGTATCTAAAATGTTTGAGGTCATGAAATGTATTGGGGTTCAATTAAATTTATAGCGGTTCTGGTACATTTATATCAAATGTTATATACACTACATCAGGGTTCTATTGTGTTTATATAAAATGTATATAACTTTTTTGGGGGTAATTACATTTATTGGGGTTCAACCAAATGTATAAGGGTTCAAGGGCATACTAAAGGGGTGTGGCCACCTGTCACTTGAAATGCTTGATGAAAGGTATCCCACTCTAATACTGGGGTTTATAGTGATATTTCCAAATTACATTATGTCGAAAGTCATAATGTCAAAAATAAAAAGTCCAATTTTTTTTTTTTCGAATGTCTATTTTTGTTTGTTTTTTGTCTGAAATGGGGGGGGTTCACCCCAACCCCCCTTTTTTGTAAATTATTTTTTGTTTTTTGTTTTACCCCTTTTTTTACTTGTGGAACCCAAAAAAAACATGTAAATAAAAAAATAAAACATTCAACAAAAACATTTTTTTCGACATTTTTGGCATTCGACCGAATGTTTTCGACTTTTTCACTGCACACCTGATATTGGCATTCACCATTTGCCAGCTCATACAGTTAGATGTTCTTGTCATTTCCCAAGTATCAGAAAGCTGGCGTAGGAAGAATTATTCCCATGTGCACAATGTTTTAAGTTACACAAAGTGATTCCATTATGTAACCCTCAAGTGTGGACTTGCCCAATAAATCCACTCAGGTGAACACAAGGCAACACTGACACTGAAAAAGAGACAGCTTTTATTTCTGTTCAGCTGTTAAGAAATAGGCAGGAAAACCGGCAGAGTATTCAGCCCAGAAAATGTCCTCCCCTCCGAGCACAGGTTTCAATGGTTATATGGGGATATGCATAATGAGAATCATACATAACACATTAAGTTAGTTACATTAAAACAATGCACTTGCTAATAGAACTTCCTTCGACCTTGGGATGCATGACTCAACAACTCTATCTCATGACTACAATTCTGCTCTGCCTATCCATATGACACTAGCTCCGCCTGTGAGGGATCATCATATGTAATGAGCCATAGTCTGGTGTCTAGCACCCACGTGACTCTTGTTTTGGTTCTCAGTCAGGAAGACCTCACCCTTGTGTCTGATGTGTCACCTTGCTGTACGTCTCTGGCCATGCCTATGTCCCGAGCAGAGATTACTGTCCCAGCCACACAGCCTAGCTTCTCTGAGCTAGTCATGGTCTATCCCAGTCTTGCTGCATCACCTTGCTAATCATGGCGTTGGTGCTGCTCTGCTCAGAGCAGCTGCATGACCAGTCTGCTCATGAGAAAACATAAAATAATGTTGGCTTTCACACTCAGAGCACAAGTATCTAAAACACCTTACAATTAGTTAAACATAGAAAATGTTTTACTCCAGTATATAAATATCCATTTTATATTGCTTTGCACTTTTTTTCATGTTCTCTTTTTTCCAGTGATCGAGAAAACCTTGTCAAACCGAACAATATTACACATTTCATATAAAAAAATGAAAAGATCATAATACATATTATTAATTCACAAAAAATAAAGTCATTAGCCAAATGGTTCATAGATACATCCATTTATACTATTTAAAGGAACAAAAGCATGAAACAAAAGGTGTAAACTCAAGAAACAGTAATTTATTTAAGTAAAAATTCGAGGTCAGTACGACCTTGAGCCTGTGCCTTGCCTAAGGGATCTCGCACTACATATGATTGTATACTGCGTGACTCTTTTTGCAACTCACTACTTTGCACGGTAAAGACTATATACAGCAAGGAATATTTAGCATAAGTTAATTCATTCAGTTGACCTTATCAGCCATCTAGTATTTACATAACAATATCCAGAACTAAAAACACACGGAGATTGTCCCTTTAATTTGGACGCAGTATAGGATTTTATGGACCGAATTTTACTCTTTAGTGTGTATGTAAACCCAACTTCCCGAATGCCTTTTAGATATCAGCCTTTCCACAACATAAATGATAAATATCAACAATTGGCGTTGCAGGTGTTTATTGGTAGCATATACTTTAAAAGTAAGACTGAGTTTTATATGCAGAATTATACATCAACGGGAACATTTCCTCTATGCTTAGGGGGAAAGGTTTTCACATTGCTCTAGTTGCATTTTGCTTTTGGCTATAAATTAAACTAGCATACACACTATGCATAAAGTGTTGAAAGGAAACTCAAATATCTGAAGAAATGTTTTGTAGCAAATGTACAATATCATTAAATGTGTTAGAAAAAGCTGTGCATTTCTGTCAGTCTGATAAATGCACAATTATGTTTTCTTTTAATTCAGAAAGTCATCACCGTTAACTGTGCGAGCATCAACGCCCCCGGCAAAAGGCCAAGAGTTGGAAAAGGAACAAGACACATCAGACCCATCTCTTCAGTACAAAGATCTTGAAGCATACTTTGGACCTTTGTACCCAGAGCTTATCTGTTATGGATGCACTAAGATGTACACAAATCCTTTTCTCCTGCCTTGCAATGACTCTGTGTGCGAGACCTGCCTACACAAAATGAAGAGCGAGATGAAGAAAGACAAACGGGGTCAGTTTTCTGTCAAGTGCCCAATCTGCAAGTCTGAATTTCATTTCGAGAGCATGCGTGAGATCAAATTTCCAGAAAATTACCTCTTGCAAATCATAGTGAAAGAACAGAAGAGAAAAATTAGTGCCAACTTGCTGTCGCCAAGCGGTAAGGAGATGCAGCCGGAAGAAATCAAAATCTTCTGCCAACTGTGTGATGTGAAATTTCCTCGTAGCAGCATCCGCAGGTGCATCACCTGCAGTTTGAATTTTTGTGAAAAATGCTTGAAAGATATCCATGGCAACAAAGCATTCCTCTCACATACGCTGAGCGATAGTACTTTCGTTACTGACACCCGCATCAAATGCTACCTTCATCCTGAAAACGAAATTATTCTGTATTGCTCAACAGACCACACACTGCTGTGTGAGGAATGCTACAATGCTTCTCATGGTCAACACATCACCCGCTCTGTTCAAGATGCTTTTCAGACGGAAACAAAAGAAGTACTTGGAATGTCGTCCAACTTTCATAAAGGTTAGTTTGACCAAAATACAAGTAAACTATGGTATCTAGCAATGCTGGGAACCAAAAGCAGCCCTGCAATCTTTGCCGTATCACCATATTGCAGAAACGTGGCACACACAGTGAGCATGGCCACTATAAGGAGAGTTTGTTCAGGGCATTTTCCATGAGCAATCCAATTTTTCCATAAATATTGTCAGAAAAATCACAGGTTTTAAGCACAATTCATTATCTCACAGCATACTGGTCTTAGTGACAGTGGGAAAGAGCTAAGTGGAAAAGCATAGTATTCCAGCCCAGTTTACTAAAGGCAGCCATGTTGTCAACGCTTGAGATCGCCAATAGGTTTGAATACAGATTTTCCATACTAACATTTAGGAAAATCATGATTCTATTAAAGACACAAAGGCGCAGTATTATGCTTCTCTGACGTTAATGCCAGAAAGCAGCATCTTCAATGAACCAATGTAAAAAAAAACGTATAAAACTCAACTGACCTACGTTTCCCAAAGCAGTGGGGAGAAATTAGTAGTTTAATCCAAAATTATGTGACTGTCCAGACCAATCACACCACGTTCGGGGTACAATAATCCTTTCCCCTTAACCAACGTCCTCTTTTTTATGGGAAGCCCATTCACGTTCTCTGATAACGATCACCAGTCCCATATAATCATGCAAGCTGCATTATATCTTCCAGCTTATGCTCTCTTACATAGATGTTATGTTATGTCAAAGGATATTCATACCACACACTATCACCACCGGATTGGCCCCCTGGCACTCTGGCGGATCTGAAAGGGAAAGAGGGTGGGTTAGTAGGACTGAGAGGGACAAGAGCAAGAGAGCTGTGATGTGCTGTTGGCAGCATCAGTTCGGTTAACACTGTTCGCTGAGCTTAAGTGTGCTTTTTGCTTGGTTGCCGTCATGTGCTGTTGTGCGAGGCGATGTGTGGTTTGAATCTGTACCTGAAACTAAACAGCAAAAGAAATAATGTCACCAATTTTCATACTCTGCAGCTTGTGATTACAATGCAGTTGTTATATTTGAAAAATCACATTTGCGTCACATTGCTCTGCACATTCTTATACTTCTATTTATCAAAACCCACAAGCGCTTAACTAACATTCTAATAGTCAATAAAATGCCATTAAACCCTATTTGCGCCGTTCAGTTAACATTTATTTATTAAAAACACATAAATCCTGGTATAAGCTTAATTATTAAACTTTTGCTTAGTGATGCATTTAGGGGCTACCAAATACAATCAATGAAACAACATTAAACCTTGTGTGCACCATTATATTAACATTAATTCAAAACACAAAAATGATGATATCAGCTTAATTATTCAACTTTTTCTTAGTGATGCGCAATATCTTCACACTGTCCTAGTATAATCAAACACTGAATACTGATATCCATTTACCAACACGTGTTTCACTTGGACTAATCTTCCTAGTTGAGTCTACTGAGCTTCTTTAAGGCTGTACCAGTACCCTCATTCTGTTTACAAATTTCAACATGTACTTCACAATATACTTTTTCCAATCCTCCTCATCTGCAAACCACCAAAAAATGGATCAAAAACTTTCTTCCCATTAACAATGTTAGGATACATAACCAACTTTTTAAATCAAAAAATCACCATTTAAAAAAATCATGTTAACAAAACTCCTTCATCTTATTATTCTCTCACTATCAACCCTGAGCATAACTCAGTCATATCTCTTTAAATTTTTCCACGTGATAAATTCTTCACAATGAACATTATGTGTGCTCACCATTTTAAAATCGTAAATGGAACTTCTAATTCGACCATTCTTCCTTAAGTTCAATACAAGAAGTAGCGATGGGGTCTAACTGTTCCCCATCAGTGGTCATTTTATTTATGGGGTAGATAGAAGAAAAATATATTTACACAAAACAGACAGTTTCTGTCATGAGATGGCAGCGCTTTTTAGATGATCTGCTCAAGATTTGGTCGGGCACCGAGAGGACCTATTAGAGAATGTTGACATTTTAAATGCAAATTATTGGGGCATTAAAGCAGAAACAGCAATGATATGATTCAGACAACAACGTTTGGAAAGCCGACTGAGGCACACACAAAGTTGTCACAGGAAAAGTATAAAACAATCTATCATATGGAGAATTCTTAAAGGCAAAGCAAAATTGTAGTACATTACATTTATTTGAACATCAATGTCATATTTTGAAAAAGAGATTGTTTTCATAGAGTGTATAATCAGAGTATAATTGAAAAAGCAGTTCAAAGAGTTAATATGAGACTGAGAGAAGAATTGTTGACACCAAGAATACAAAAAGAAGAAATGTCAAATGTATGTAGATGTATTCCTAAATATTCTACACAGCGTCACATTATATATAAAATACTTTAAAAAAACATTGGAACATATTATTATTAGATACATACTTAACTGAGATTATTGAAGAAACACCTAAGATTGTGTTAAGAAAAGCACTCACGATTGGCAATTTAATAGCTTCTAATTTTTAAAAGAGAAGAAAAGTGCGCAGGATGTAAAATGGTTGTCATCTAGACTGAAAGGTTTCTTTAAATGTGGGGAATGCAATTATTGCAAATATATGACAAATTGCAAAATGTTTTCAGATAATGCAGAAAGATGTGTGCAGATAAAAGAATGTATCTATTGTAAAAGCTGTTCTGTAGTGTATGCTATCACCTGCATATCTAAAGAAATATACATTGGTAGTTTAAGAGCCGTTAGGACCCTGTGGTGTATGCTGGGGGGTTGCTAGCAGAAAATAGGGTCTTACTCCAAATGTCTGCACGTTAAAAATCGGACACTTCATCAATTAATGTCCATACTCCTTGCGCACATGTGTGTACATTTTGGTAAATGTCCGATATTGGTAAACCAGTCAAAAAGCGTTAAATGTTGTCATTTTTGAATGCAAGCCCCCAGGAAGATCAGAGGCAGACAAGCATGGACCATAAGGAATATATAATGTGTACATGTAATTTCAACAAATTGTGTATCTGGGAAATATGTATTTGAATCAAATATAGATTTGTGGGCAAATTGACAAGGGGAGGATCCTCTGACCCATAAACAGACCTCATCATGATGACAATCCATTTCCTTCCCCCAATCATGGGAGAGGGGAGAATTGGGCCAATGACAAGTAGAGAGGGGAAGGCTCAGTTATGCCACGCACACACCCACTTCCAAAACACATAAAAAGAGATTGCTGGGACAGGTAGAGAGATTCAATTCCATTTTCTGCGGGACGCTCTGCCGGGAGACACCAGACTTCACATCCATCAATCTTCAGAGACCAGAAATTTACTTCAGAACTTAAAGCAAGGGCCTAAACCCACAAACTGAGAACTCATCTCAGCAGGCCTCAGCATCCTCAAAATCATTTGCAAACTATTCCACAGCCGGGTGAGCTGTCTGAATTATTTTGCCAAGAACTTTTGCAAGTACCCAGAAAGCAGTGTTACATCCAGAATCCACTTGATCCGGACCGGAAAGCAGAGCAGTATCCAGAACCAGAGGCCGCTGTATCCAGAGAGGCTAGACCAGCAGAGCAGAGCTGACCCAAACCACTGTGAGCAGGACCAGAGATCCGGATCGCTGTGAGCAGAACCGGTGCCTGATTGACCCGCCGAGCAGACAGAATTGCAGCTGGACGTGTTGACCAGATCCGTGACCAGGCCCATTCATTTCAAAATTAGGAGTGAGTATCCGCCAGAACTGTGCAGAACCCATTCTCTTAGTTAAAATAATCTAATCCAAACTATTTTAACCTAATTAGAACATCCTCCTAGAAATCGTGTCATCTGTCGTTTGTAAAGCTGCACAACTGTCACCTGTCAATTCTGCAGCTGCAAGCTGTCACCTGTCATTTTGAGTTTTACTTTAAATCCGAAAATCTACCTTTATTAAATCGTCCGTATCTCTGGAACCGTTTGGGCTAGGAACAACAAAATTTAACTTTCATTTTAAAGCTGTGATTCTAGGCTTTCCAACGAACCAAGAACCGACTTCCTACTCCCTATACTTTCTACGCACTCGCGAAATTTACCGCGATTTGCGATTTTGGCTCAATTTCTCCACTTGTCAAAATAGCAGCTCCATTCTTTCCTTTGTTAAAATCCGTTTGCAACCTGGTAATAACTCATAGAGCATTGCTAAAGTGAAGTGAACTGAACTAATACCAACAAGCATCTCTCACTCACCCTGAATCTCTAGAGGGAATTAAAATCAGTTAGCACATTTTCCCATCCATTGCCATCACATTTAAATGCATTTTGGGCCTGTGTTTCAAACTTCTGCCTGTTTCCTCTAAGCTTGCTGGGGGGGGAACTGAATTCCGTATTGTATTTGATTGTATTCCTGAAGACTGTGTGTGTTACTTCCATCTCCTTGCATTGCATATAGGGGGGGTGAATTGCCACCAGGGGAAAAGTGATTACATTGTCTTTTGTTGAAGCCATATCAAGTTATTTTCTGTACTGCCTTTCATTCATCATTGCGTTTCCTTGAACCATATAAAGCATTCTTTCCCACCTTATTCTTCTGTTCCTATTCATAAGTTACCTCTTGCTGATTACTGCTCATATTCACAAGTGTAATATCCATTATCAATTTATTTATAGAAGTGTGATATATATATATATATTGTTTAAATTTTCAAATAAACCTTTTAATTTGCAAAACAAACCTACTTCTTGGCTCAGTGGGGTCAGGGGGATTCTAAGAGGGGGGTGTTATACGAGAGTTGTCATCCAGAGTACTGAACTGGACATAAAAATACATCAATAAGGGTTTTCCTCAGCATCCCAGACTAGGCGTTGACTTAGCTGTAGTGTTGATTGAATATCGCTTACAAAGTGGGGGCTCGGAGCCGGGATATTCTGGGTTAGATTTACCACTTGTGCAGATTAATACAGTGTGCCAACTGACCAGATACACATATCCGGTTAGATCACCACGCTGTTTTACACTGTGAAAGCATCCCTCAAAGGAACGCTCTAAGGAAATGGTCTGTTTTGCAAAATAAAATACAAATTTCTGTAAGTCAGGAAGGAACTCAAATTCCAGAATGACGACCTTGGTAGATATGAAAATAGCCAGAGAGCACTTCTTACATAAGCTATTTGTGAGAGGTGAGTGGACTCATCAGGACCAAACGGTCTGGTTGCAGGCAATCGCGCAACAGGTCACTGAAACAGGGTCAGATATATGAAGAGATCAGGGCCCATTACATGTGGCCCTGAGTGAATTATATATGGCTTCTAAGGCCAAAGATGAACACAATAAGATTGCCAGGATAGCGGCATATTTGTATCTATATATGGGAGCCATGCAGGACAAATGTGCTGAAGGCCAAGATCTGGCAAATAGGCAACAGATGGCATTAGAAAAGGCCCAATCTGACCTGGTCTCTTCTGAGCAGAGGCTGCAGAGGAGCCAGGAGTCAGAAAATGATAGTAGGCAGTATATCATTAAAATAAAAGAGGACATGGATATACTGCAACAGGAAAATACAGACCAGGATACCAGAATTCTGGCTTTGCAGAAGGAGCACCAAGACAGTTTGGACTCCTTACTGCAGAGCCAGAAAAAGCTGGAGCAACAGATCAATTTCAACAGGGCATGCACAGAGCAGGTAGCCACCCTGCAAATCCAACTAGACAGAGAGAAAGAGAAAAGCAATACATTGATTTTGAAAGACCTGGATACCCAGGCAGAGCTTGATGAAGGACGCCAGAAAGCTGGTGCCTTTCAAAGGCAGGGGGACAACCTGGCGTCACAAATGCAGGCTCTTGGTCAGGAAAGGATACCTTAGGCCAGGAAGTCTGCCATTTAAAAAGAAAAATTGAAGAAAATCACTTGGCCCTCCAGGGGCTGGGTGACCTCCAAAAAGAGCATCAGGGCTTGCTAGATCACACCTGGAGGGTGGAGGAGGCTCTGGCAAGAAAGGAGCAGGCCAGTAGGGATGGGACTGAGGAGGTAACCCTCCTGCAGGAGAGACTGGCCCAGTACTCCAGGACTAATCAGGAGGCACAGAGAGAAAATGAGGCTCTCTGTCAGCACAATGATAGGCTCCAGCAACAGGTAGCCATGCAGGAGAGACTGATAGAGTCTAGTAAGGCCTTAACTGAGGAACTGAAAGCGCAGGCTCTTGCATTGCAACAGGGAGCAGGGGCTTATAGAGACGAGGTTCGCTGGGAAAGGGAAACGCCTGAGCATAACCTCAGGAGCCCTGGTACCAGAGGCCTTCATCTCTCCCAGTCCCTGGATTCTGCCACCCCCATGTCCCCTGGCGCGCATCAGCACAGGGCCACAGGAATGGCAGATTACTATCCAGCCAAAAGTATGGGGCTCATAGGCCAGTACCACCCAGGAATGGAGGGGCGGGCATCCGGGTATGGGCACCCAAGCACAGTGCAATTTAGTGGGGAACCCCAGGAGAGTAGGCCCATTAAGGAAACCTGAAAACCTCTGCCCAGTTAGGTCAGTGGGGGGGATACCCATCAAATCCTGGCAGCAAGGAGGGATCTGAAGACTCCTCTGAAAGTTACAGGACACAGGAGACCAGGTCCCCACATCCTGCCAGCCATTCCCAGGCTCGCAGAATCCGGGAAAACCTGGAAGATCAGACGGGCACCTCTGGGAGCAGTGCTTCGGAGTCAGAGGATGAATGGACCAGGGTGACCCGAACCAAAAAGGCCAATAAGGCAAAAAGGACCTTGCTTAAGGACCCATTGAAACAAATAAAGGCAATAAGGAATGTCATCACTCCTTCTCATAAGAACGCCAAGTATTCTGTTTAGGAACACTTGGAGCTCTATGAGCAAATGATGGAGACTTTCCATTTGAAGGACAGCAGTAGCTGCATCAAGTACGTCAAATGTACATTCTCCCCTGAATACTCCAGTTTCTTTGCGGGGCTGGAGGACCAAAACCATTCAAGATGGTCCACATATAGGGCGGCCATCTTGAAACATTTTTCTGTTCATAGAAATCCTCAAGAGGCTCGCAAGGCAGCCTACAATTTGCAATGTGGGGAGGATCAGGCCCCACAAGAATTTGTGCAAGAATTGAAGCGTGCCTTTACGCAGACCATCAGAAGGGTGCGCACGGACAGCAGAGAATTTGTCAATACTTTTTTCCATGCCTTGCCCAAATACATCATAACCCAGCTAGTGAGAGATTTTCACGAGAAGAGGTCACTAGACTGGGTCATTGAACAGGCTACCCGGATCTATGAGGTGCAGAAGCCCATAGAAAATAAAAGTAATGCACAGAAAAACCCCAAAACCAACAGCACCCATGCTGCTGCCAAGGTGGCAGAGGTAAAGGTTGCCCCCGTTTTAGATTTGGAGATGGGGGGGGGCCTAAAAACCTGCCTGCACCAAATAATTCACAACCCAGAAGGCCCTCGGGCCAGTCACAGACAGGGAGTCAAGGAGGTAGTCCCACAAATGGGGTCCCCCGCTCCCCTGATTATGTAAGTCCCCGCTACAAGGGAAACCGACCCATCCTGGGTTATGTGTGGACTCCTCCAGCCCAAGGGGGGGGATCCAGCCAAGCACCTGACCCAGGGAACTTCCCTCCTAACTTCCCCCAGGAGGGCAGAAATTCACCAAATCCTGGGCAGAACTTTTTTCCCAGGTATCCACCCAATGTCCAACCCCAAAACCATCCATCCTTCTTTCCCCAATTCCCTGAGCCCAGACCACCTAATCCGGGAGAGGGGAGGCCAAGGGTGGAGGGGTACCCAAATCTTCCCAATCCGGGGTATTACCAGAGAAGGGATAGCTACCCTTCCCGGGATCAGCCAAGGGGAGAAAATAGAGCCATGTATCAACATGAGCGGGTTTCACAACTTGAGCGCCAGGTCCAAAATATGGCACGAGATCTGGGTCACATACTAGGGCTCAACAGAACCCTCAGATGAGCATGCCACCGCAGAATGCCCCAAACTCTGGACCTGGTGCTCCAGAACAATGACAGGGGCAGCACCCCGATAACCCTCCAGGTCCCAGGGAGGAGGCACATGGGGAAGGGGGGTATAAAGCCTAGGAGGAAGCTTCTTTCCCAACTTTTAAACAGCCCCTGGAAAACCAGGAACTGGAAACAAAATCTCCTGCCCCTGAAAGCCTGCATCCCAAGGAGCAGAGGGGGCGGGGGGGTAGGAGAAACAAAGTACCCAGACAGGCCCAGTTTGTGGAAGAGGTACAGGTCTTCCAATTTGAGGGAGAGGGATCCTCAGGAAGATCCTGGGAAAAGGATCTTCTCCTTCAGAGATGGGGGAACTCCTCCCAAGGAAAAATGGGTCCCAAGGGATGCCAATTCAGACTGGGGAGATGTGGAGACTGAGCTACCGCCGCCCATCATCTCATCCCAGAACCGACAATACCAAAATCCCATGGGTCAAACCCATCCTGATGACTGCCTCCAAAAAGGGGGGGGCGGGCCAGAACCCGAAACCATTTCCAGTTGCCAACTTTTTCTTTCAGATTCCCCAGGCTCTCCACAGAATTCTGCCCAAATCTCTTCGCTAGCAATGTCCAAAACCAGAAAGTTAGCCCACCAGTTGTCCAAAAATGTGCATTATCTGTGCCCCCTTGAGGAGAAGGAGGGAAGATATTATACCCCGGTACAAGTACAGGGGCAGGGTACAATTTTGGCACTGGTGGACACTGGATCCCAAACTACCCTTCTGTCCAAAGGGGCCTTTGATGAACTAAATGCAGGAAGGGGGGAGAATTACCGTATTCCTCTCACCTCTCTTCCTGGACAACTGCAGAACTTTGACGGGAAGGAAATTCATGTCGAGGGGACTGCGGATTTGGACATCAAAATTGGGCGACACAAGGTGAAACACCCGGTCATAGTAGTGACTCCAGAGGGCACCCCTTGTTTACTAGGGAATGACCTCCTGAGAAGGTTGTCACCCCTAATAGATTGCGTAAACAAGGTCCTCTGGACCCAGACTAGCCGACCAATAAAATTAAAACAGAGTGTCAACCATGTTAGTTTAAACGGCACCTGCCACATGGTTGAACAAAAATCGGACCAAGTAGAATTTCACTTCCAGAACAACCAAATTCCAGACGTGACAGTAATAGCAGAGGACAACAGAATGGTGATGGGGGGTCCTCTCTATTTCTGAAAATCAACCTTCTTTCCAGTTTAAGGTGGTATTCCACACTGGAAAGAAACACTCTGAAATGCTTTACCAATCCACAATCAGACACTCCCACTCCTATAGTCCAGAAAGATGTGAAATCAGCTCAGAGCCTGGCTGATATTCAGCAAATTGGAGAGCAGTTGTTCATCCCTGTTCAGTTAAATGATGGGAAGGACTCTTTTCTCGCTCGAGTATGTGTGAACAACGGTAAGAGCTTCATCAGCGAAGCCATGTTCCGCCAACTCCCAAAAGATCCAGCCATTCCCACATTCAAACTGATAGACAAATGGGAAATGGACCTGGAAGCACCTAATTCCAAACATCTCCTGCCAAGCAGGTGTATGCTCAAAATCTCCATTGGCAACAAGAGCATAGTCCATAATTGTTGGGTCGTGCGAGACGTCACTGCCACCTTTTACTTAGGCAGTGACATTCTCAATCGCTTTGCCATTAGTTTGGACCTAATAAACTTCAAAGCTTTTTTTTTTTTTTTAATTATATTTATTGGTTTTGACACAGTTGATTCATTGATAAACAATTTGATATGCATAACCCAAGAACAACATAGTATAACTTCCCCAAACCTCCCTTCCCTCCCCCCTCCCCCTTTCAACCGAGACCACCGAAAAGTCCTCAATCTTCTTTAGGATCTCGTGCCGGGCCGGGACTGTCCGTTTTATCCGAGGCACCGTCCTGCGCCTCTGGGTGGAGTAGTGGCACCGTAAGCGCCACCCAACTGAGCAAATCAGCGCTGGAGTCGAGGCGCTGCACGTGTATCGCCGTTTCCCACGCTGCTGTCTCAGCAGCTATCCATCTCCTGAGGTCGCCCCACCAAAGGGCCTCGGTCGGACCTCTAGCGCTCTTCCATTTCATAGCTATACGCCTCTTCGCAGTGATGTAGATCAAATCAGTGAGTCTATTCAGGGGCCTATTCTTGCTACTTCGCTTGTATTGCCCCAGTATGCAGGCTGCCGGCTCGCGTATTTCTACCTCGATCCCCGCAGTCGCCACCCTCTCCTTCACTCGGGCCCAGAACCTCTGGATCGTCGGGCAGCCCCAAAACATGTGGGTCATTCCTGTCCTTGGCTCGTGGCATTTTGGGCATGTCTGGGTTGTGGCGCCTTTGAACTTAGGTATAGCTTCGGGCGTGAGGTAGGCCCTGTTGGTGATGTACAGCTGGATGAGTTGGAGACGGGCATTCCTGGAAATCTTTCTATGGTAATGGGTTATTTTCTCCCATGCTTTGTCTTCAAATTCCAGGCCCATTTCTCTTTCCCACTTCCCTTTGCATTTTAGTTCATTCTTGGTCGAGCCCTGCAGAAGGGCCTCATATATTCTGGAGACTTCGTGGCCGCCTTCAGCAGTGTCCAGCATTGACTCGACGATTTCATTTTCTATGATTTGGACGGTAGTCTCTGGCCACTTAATCTTCAGGGCCTGTGTCACTGCTCTGTGGAGCAAGAACTGGCCTGTGGGCAGGCCTGTGGATTCACTGAGGTCCGTGAATGTCGTGAGTTTCTGGTCGTGAACAAGGTCCCCAAGTACCGCCACTCCATAGGGTTCCCACTGGGTGCGTGTTTCTGTGTGTCCCCATGAGGATTTAGCCATGATTGCCGCAATGGGGATCTGCGGGGAGTACGGGTCTGGCGGTCCCACTATTCTGCAGGCTCTCTTCCAGAGCTGGGTTCCAAGCTTAATCAGGTAGGGACACTGTCTTAACGCCCCCTGTTCCACCCACAGCAGGTCTCGGAGTAGCAGTCGAGGTAGGGCAGGTTGAAGAAGTCGGGTGTCTGTGGTGGCTTCGTCAGCCATCCAATGCGTTACATGTCTCAGTTGGCTGGCTAGGTAGTACAGTTCGAAATTGGGGATTTTCAATCCCCCTTTTTCGTAGGGCCTTTGGAGAGTGTCGAGCGCCACCCTGTGCCTGCCACCCTGCCACAGGAACCCTCTACAGAGTTTGTTCAGCTCCCTGAAAAAGGCGGGGGGGATGCAAAAGGGAATGTTGACGAAGTAATGCAGTAGGCGGGGGAGTGCCACCATTTTGAGGAGACCAGCCCGCCCAGCGACAGAGAGAGGGAGCTTACCCCAAAAGACCATGGACTTAGCGAGTGCATCCCTTGCCCTGACTGTGTTGAGAATGTGTTCAGTACTCGGGTTACGGTGGATGGTAATGCCCAGGTATCTAAAGGATGTCACCTGCCACTGAAGATCCAGGGGGGGCAGGGATCTGTGCTCCTCGCTAAATAGCGCAGCGAGGGGATAGAGGCAAGACTTGTCCTTATTAATCTGAATGCCTGTGAGTTTGTGAAAACAATCTAAAGTCTCCAGTATGTGGGGCAGTAGGTGCTCAGGGTCATGTAGGTACAGCAGCATGTCGTCTGCGTACATGGAGATAAGATGTGTCACTCCGTCCAACACGATGCCTCCGTCTCCGTATTCCTGGCGGAGATATGCAGCAATCGGTTCTGCAGCAATAATATATAGCATGGGGGAGAGAGGGCATCCCTGCCGTGTGCCTCTGTAGAGGGGCCATTTGTCTGAGTAAGTCTTGTTAGTGCGCACCCTGGCTGTAGGGTTAGTGTAGATCAATTGGGTCCATCTAAGGAAGGCAGGTCCGATCCCCATCTTAGCCATAGTGGCATATAACCATTCCCATCTCACCGAGTCGAAGGCCTTGGTGGCGTCCAGTGACGCTACAGCGTATTTCTGGGGCCCTCGCTCGGTGCTATATATAATATGGTGTGATCTACGCAGGTTTTCGGTAATGGAGCGCCCTGGCACGTAACCAGTCTGGTCCTGGTGAATCAGCACAGGAATCACTCTGCGTAATCTGTTAGCGAGGAGTGCCGTCAGAATTATACTATCTACATTTAACATAGAAAGTGGCCTATATGACCCACAGTCCGTCCCATCCCTCCCGGGTTTCAGCAAGGGGATAATAACTGCCTCTCTCATGGAGTCAGGGAGCATGCCCTGTTCATAGGCTTCGTTATATACCTGCGCTAGCAGTGGAGCAAGGGTCCCCTCGTGCGTCTTATAGAATTCCCCAGGTAGGCCGTCCGTGCCCGGCGTCTTCCCAGAGGGTAATGTTCTAATTATTGCCACCACTTCTTCAGGGGTGATCGGATCATCTAGGGCTTCGGCCATCTGTGTATCTAGTTTGGGTAGCCTTATGCAGTCCAGGGCATCCTCGATCCCGGAGTCGGGTGGAGGCAGGGTCGGGGAGTAAAGGTCTCGATAGAACTCGGAAAAGACAGAGTTAATCTCTGCCTGGGTGTGCGCAGTCGTGCCATCAGGTCTGCGTACGTGGCAAATGGGGGTCCTGGGGGTTTCTCGCCTGTACAGCCACGCTAAGAGTTTCCCAGGTTTATCTCCCAGGGCATGAGTTCTTTCCGTGTGCTTAGCGTAACTTAATTTCCCAAGGGTCTCCCAGTGCGACAAACAGGCTTGTCGTAATTTAGTTATTTCCTGCAAGCGTTCAGGAGTCGAGTCTGCCTCGCTCTCCAGTTCTCCCAGCTTCTTTTCCGCACCTGCCAGGGAATTTACAATGGATCTCTGGGCGCCCCCTACCGTGGCTATCATTTCCCCCCTCATAACCACCTTATATGCCTCCCATGCGGTGCTAATATGTTCTACACTATCTAGATTATTTTGCCAGAATTCCTCCGTACTGTCTTGTATGTGGTCGCGGAAGGCCGCATCAAGCAGGGCCTCGGCTCTAAGTCTCCACGTGGGAACCGGGGGTCTGGGTGGGAACACCTCCCAGGTGGTCAACATGGGGGAGTCGTCAGACAATACCCTAGGTAAATATTGTGCATCATGGAACATGGCCTGCTGCCCATGACTGATTAGAATGTAGTCTAGTCTCGTGTGGACATTGTGTGGAGGGGAGAAGAAGGAGTATTCTCGCCGATCTGGGCCCAATACCCTCCACAGGTCACAGAGTGAAAAGTGGCTTATCAATTTAGCTAATATTTTAGCTGGGGGGGACGGGTGTGAATGTTTAGCGTCTGACCTATCTAAGAGGGGGTCTAGGGTGCAATTATGGTCTCCTCCCCAAATCATAATGCTGTTTGCGTGAGGGCCCAGTCTGGCATATAGAGAGTTGAAGAAAGCCGTGGCATCGTGATTGGGTGCATAAGTGCTAACCAGGCACAGGTCTCTACCCTCCACGGTGCCCTGAACAAGGGCCATCCTGCCCTCATCGTCCGTCTTGGAACCCATTACTCTGAAGGGGACGGACGGGTCGATCCATATCAGGACCCCTCTTGCAAATGAGGAATAGGAGGAGCCGATGAGGGTTCCTTGCCACTTTTTGGCTAGTGCCTTGAGTTTTTCCTCTGAGAGGTGTGTTTCTTGCAGCATGGCGATTCCGACCTTCTGGCGTCGCAAGTATGTGTGAATCCGGCGTTGCTTCACGAAGCTATTCATGCCTCTGACATTCCATGTCATAACTCTAATTCCGTCAGCCATAATTGGCATGGTGTTTGTTACTTCTCTCCAGCCTTGAGCAAGGTCCAATTAATGGTGGATCTGTTGTGAGGTTATCCGGTGATCTCGGTGTTTGTTGAACAAAAATCCCAACATGGGTGTAAACCCCCCGTTGCTCCCTCCTCTTTATTCCCTGTGTCCCACCCCCCCCCCTAACTGCAAACAAGTCAAACATAGAACCAGCCCAGCGAGGTCTCCCTCGTTATGACAAACCCGTTTCTGCTCCTCAGAACCGAACATTGGCTCCAGGTGCCCTACGGGAGGGTATATGTACCCAAAGAAAGAAGGAAAGAACTTTCAAGGGGTTGGGGTGAACCTTGACTCGTGCGTCTCCTAGCGAAGGATCCTTCCAGCTGTATGGAATTTCGGTGCGTCCACCGGTGGTGGATGAAGAACGCGCAGTTCCCAGCAAGTTACTGGGGAGCGATCATCTAGGCTTCCGTTTCCTTTCTTCAATATCCGGTATTTGTAGACCGTCCATCCAGTCCCTGGCCTGTGCGGGAGTATCGAACAAGTGTGCTTTGTTTTCGTGCAGTATTTTAAGTTTTGCCGGGTACAGGAGCATGTAGCGCAGCCCAGCGGCTTTCAATCTGGCCTTCGTGTGTATGAACTGGGCTCTGTCCATTTGAACCTGGAAGGTATAGTCGGGGTAAATAGCAATTTTGGCAGAGTCGCGTATTATCTGACCGCCTGTTCGGGAAAAAGCCAGGATTGTTTCACGGTCCCTGTAGTTGAGAACTTTAGCTATCACAGGTCTTGGTGGGGCCCCAGGTGGTGGTTTCCTGGCGAGGGAACGATGGGCCCGTTCGATCGTGAATCCCTGGGAGAGTTTCCCAGCGCCCACTTCCTGCAAGAGGAGGTTTTCTATATAGGCTGTGGGGTCTGAGCCTTCGGAGCCCTCAGGCAGCCCGAGGAGGCGAATGTTATTACGTCGGGCTCTCCCCTCTGCTTCCTCTGCTCTGTTTTCCAAGTTTTTGACCCTTTGTTGGAGTTCATCTACGTCCCGGAGGAGGTGTGTTTTAGATTCAGTGTTCTCCCTGACCTGTGTCTCGAGCACCCCCGTCCTGCCAGCCAGGGTTCGACGTCCTGTCTCAGGAGGCCCAGGTCTGTGGCAACTGCATCTATCTTATGCTCCATTGTCGCCTGGAGCAGCCTGATGGCTTCCAGGATCTGGGTGTTGCTGGGCTCGGTAGGCGTTGTAGTTGTGGGGTCCGAATGAGGGTCTGTGGTCCCCCCCTCAGGTCCGCGAGGCCCGTTGGCTCGCTGGCTGCATAAGTATCCATGGTTGTCTGCCGCTGTCGGGGCTTGCTGTTCTTACCAGCCATCTCGGGGATGCACAGGGGCCCGGCTCCGGAGGCGCCCAGGGCACAGGCGGCAGTCCGCAGATTCCCGCTGCAGAGGGGAACCTCTCACTGACACCGCAAGGCCCACCCGGCAGTGCCACCTGGGATCGAGGCGAAGATCTGTAGGTGTCTCCGCGCCCCGGGGGCACCCCGGAGCCGCCACAGAGGGGGCAGTGGCCCAGCGATATGGGGGGGAAGGCAATGTCCGTTCAAGAGGCAGCTCACAGTTCACTGCTATGGGCTGCCCAGAGGTGGTGGAGCTCCGAAGTTCCGCTGCGGTGTGGTGATTGGGCACCCCCTCCAGTGGTAGGTGGTCCGAGGGGGCCCCCCAGCGGAGTTACTGGGCAAAGGATGAGACTTCTGTGGCGGGGGTCAGGGAGGCGCGCAATGCAAGCCCCCAGATTAGTGGATGCAGGTCCGTGGTGTGGCGAAGCAGGTTGGCCGGTTCGTCGTGGGTGCCGCTGGGCTGGATCCCACCGGCCGCCGGGCGCAGGGTGCCAGGCGAATCCGGGCAGTGGAGGAGCGCCGGCGCCTCTTGTTGGGGGGTTGTAGGGAGCGGGTTGGGCAGTCCAGACTGCTAAATCATGCAGTTGCGTAGGGTGGGGAGCTCCTGTGCCTCGAGGTAGGCCAGCCCTGCGCGGGCGCGGTGAATGGGCTCCCTCCGCCGACGGACGCAGGCAAGGCTGGGCAGCGGGGGAGCTCCGAGGCCCCCGGAGCGTCAGGGCCTCTTATCGGAGGCGCAGCAGGGAGTGGGCGGGTATTAAGTCCAGGGCGCAGGGTCGGGATCCAGGGCTCCAGTGGCTCCCGCGCTCCCACCACTCCCGGTATCCCCGTTCGGGCTGAGTCAGCCCCTCTCCGCCTACCTGCGCCGCGCCGGCCGGCCACGGATCCCGCCAATAAACTTCAAAGCTTGGTCCCGATTAGCGGATAATCCCATGGGCTTTGATGATCCAGAAAAAGCATTTAGGTCAGCTCAATTGCTACCTTATGCAGTTGAAATTCAGATCAAAGAGGAAGTCACCATCCCAGAAAGGACCCGACAATTCTCACTGGAAGTGAAAGTTAAAAGAGGACTAAAATTGAAAACCCCTGATGCTTATATACATCTAAATGCTTCTCTCCAACAGCAAGGGTTGGGGGTAAACCCAACTCCATTAGTCAACATAGAACATGACACCATTCCCATAGAGGTGGATAACAGCGACTTAAAGAGCATTACTCTAGCCGCAGGCACCATTATTGGAATGGCGGTTGATGACCGACATTTTTCCATTGATCTAGGAAATGAACTGTTAGGACCGATCCCCAAGTACTGTTTTGACAGTGACAGTGAGGACAATACAACACCAGACAGGATCTTCACCCGGCATGGGGGGAACTTCCTGGTGTACACTTCCTGCCCTTATGGTAAGGAAGATGTGACTTGTGACTTCAGGAGGGATGAGGTGATTTTCCAGGTCCATGAAGGCTGCCTTTCCCACCTGAGGCCTCCAGTCCAAACCAGCACTCTGACCAGGGACTTCTCCACCCAGCTGGAGGAGGCCGCGGAGATAGCCAAACCAGAAGTCTTTCCAGGATTCAGGCAGATGGTGAAAGAGAGAGTCAACCTAGCTGATGCCTGTGTGACTCTGGAACAGAAGCAAAAGTTGAAACAAGTTTTCTTGGATTTCCAAGATCTCTTTGCGGTAGACTCATATGACTGGTCGCACCGACATCCACACGACAACAATTCCCACGGATCCTGACATGACTCCAGTGTTTGTGAAGCAATATCGCTTGCCTCTCGCATCCATGGAGTCCCTTACTGAAATAATTAAGAACCTTGAGTCCCGGGGAATAATCTGTCCAGTCCACAGCACCTTCAATAATCCGGTGCTGGGAATATTGAAGCCAAACGGCCAGTGGAGACTCTGTACCGACCTTAGGGAGCTCAACAAACGGGTCCATACTTCCCGATGGCCTCTGCCCTACATTGACCAAGGGCTGGCCCAAATCCAGGGGTCACAGGTATTCACTGCAATAGACCTGACCAATGGATACTGGACCGTGCCTGTCAGTAGGTAGGACCAATACAAACTGGCTTTTACCTTTGGGGGCCAGCAGTACACATGGACCCGGACTCCCTTCGGATACCTCAACTCCGGCAATGAATTCAACATTTTCCTACATAAGGCCATGCCCGACCTGGTTGCGAGGGGTAACCTGGCTTATGTGGATGATGTCCTCATAAAAAGTTCATCTGTGGAAGAACACATAGCAGAGATCCATTATGTTCTGACACAGTTGAGGGCCGCCGGAGCAAAACTTTCCTTTCAGAAAGCACAGTGGTGTAGAACCCGTGTTAATTTCTTGGGGCATGAGATTACTCCTCAGGGTCTCTGTCCCCAAGAAAAGAAAGTGGAAGCACTCCAGAAACTGAAAGACCCCACAACGCTGCGGGAACTAAGGAGCCTCCTTGGACTGACTAATTACAGCAGAAAGTTCATTGAAGGCTACGCAGAGATCACTAGACCCGTGATTCATCACTTGAAGGGGGGGGTCAAGTGGGAATGGGGTCCAGAACAATCCGAGGCGGTAAGACAACTCAAAAGAAGCCTCTCACAAGCGCCTTGCCTAGCTTACCCTGTCAGAAACAAGGAGTTCTTCCTGGAGACAGGGTTCTCTAATACGTGCTTGACGGCAGTATTATACCAAAAGCATGAGAAGGTCAATAAAGTAATATCCTATGCGAGCAAAACTTTATCCTCTGTGGAGGAAAAATTCAACGATTGTGAGAAGGCACTCCTGGCAACGGGGTGGGCATTGAAGAATTACCGCCCGTTTATCCAGGGGGAACACATCATAGTGGAGACTCCACACCAGCCTCTGCAATATCTCCAAAGTGACAGAATCCGGGCCGCAAATGTGAGTAATTCCCGAATTACTTCCTGGATTCTGTCAATGCAAGGCTTTCCTGTAGAGGTCAGATATGGCCAAAACAAGAAGAGTCCCCTCGCACAAGGTCTGGCTGACTTGCATGATTGTGCCAGAGAATACTGTCTCGAAGACGAACATTGATGATCTGGTCACCTCGAATGGGATGACCATCTACTGGAAAAAGATCAAGGGTCATTCCAAAGTAGAGGGACCAGACAAAACTGGAAATGACTTAGCTGATCAGCTGGCTAAAACCGGGGCCATCCAAGGGGATCTAATAGAGATAGAGTCCCTGTTGGGGGAAATCCAGGTCACTGCCATCACTAGGTCCCAGACCAATGCTCACAATGATCTTTCAACTGCACAATGGAGTAAGGAGACCCCTGATGCTGATTTGATTACAGCTCAGAAGGGGGATCCAATAATTGGTAAGTTTTACCAACACATTGAGGACCCTGAGAACTTTCCCCTGACGGATACCAATTACATTGGGAAGGAGGACCTTAGAGTGTTGATGAAATGTCCAAAGATGTTCCGAATCCAAGACGGTTTGTTGGTAAGGAAATCCCAAGCTGGCCATTATCAGTGGGTGGTCCCTACCTCATTCCGAAGCCTGTTGTTAAGTCACGCCCATGATGCGGCCACCGCCGGTCATAGGGGGTTTCACACAACACTGGAAATCTTAAGAGAGGTTGCATACTCGCCACACATGGGGCAGGACCTCGACCAATACTTGAAGGGGTGTCTTGTGTGTGCACAGTTTCAGCCATCATCCCCCACACACCGTGCGCCTCTCCAAAAGAGGGGGATGACCCTGCCATGGTCAGATTTGCAAATCGACTTTGTAGGCCCTGTAATTCGCTCGTCTAGAGGAAACCAGTACATGTTGACCGTTACATGCTTGTTTACCAAGTGGGTGGAATGTCTCACGGCCCCAACTGCAAGGCAGAAACAGCAGCTGCCCTGATGATTAACCACATCTTTTCCCGTTTTGGTCTACCTCAAAGGATTGGGTCAGACAGAGGTAGCCACTTCACCAGTGAATTAATGACAAAGATGTGGGAGATAGTGGGGGTCAAAAGGAAGCTACACATTGCTTACAGGCCAGCTTCTTCTGGAGCAGTGGAGAGATACAACTGAACCATTGTGAGCATCTTAAAAAAGTTTATGGCAGATTCTGGGCCAAGTTGGGATATCCGATTACCTCTGGTCCTAATGGTCATCAGATCTACCCCTTCATCTGCAACTAAAATGTCACCATTTGAGTTGATGACCGGACGCAAGATGGTGCTTCCCCAGCATCTGCTCTATGGGACCCAAGAGCAGACACTGATAAATGCCTCCACAACTCATGAGTATGTGGAGAATTTAAGGAAACACCTCCAACATGTTGTTGCCTATGCTCAGCGGAATCTAGAAAGATCAGCTGAGAGTATGAAAACGCACCATGATTTGAAAACCACCAGAAAGGAATATGATGTGGGAGACCGGGTCTATCTATACAATTTCCAAAGGAACCAGGCCAAACAGCGAAAATGGTCGCCTACATGGAAGGGACCATTTGAAATTATAGACAAGATCTCCCCTGTAGCGTACAAGATCCGCATCCCCAAAGGCAGTTCGGCAGAGGGGGAAGACAAGTGGGTACATATAAATCAGCTAAAGTGTTGCCATCCCAGGCACACTCTGCAGCAACTGGAGGAGTCCTCTGCAATACCAGAGGGGGCCGCTCCAGAGTAATTCAGTTCCAACCCTAAAATATCCCATATATAGTCTCTAAAATATTATGACGCTTGTAAGCCACTGTCTCTGAATTATATCTTGTTTTTAAAAATTGGAATGCTTTGTCTATTAAAGTATAAAATGTATATGTCGCCCCACTATATCAATAGTGGGGGAGAAATGTCTATGAATAGGTATTGCCGCTTTCCTTTGTCGTCCTAGGAGAAAGAAAACATGGAGACTGACCACGGAAGTCGACCTGGGGACCGGAAGCGAAGATCCGAGGGGGCCGGGCTACCGCCCAATCCTCCCACCAGGACCAGCAAGGAGAACTGATTGATCGACTGGAGGGAGGAAAAGATGCTGAACTGTGCCACCTATGGAATTGGAAGAAGAGGAGGCGAACATCCCAGATCTCGCGAGTTCCATCAGTGAAAGGACAGAATGGCCATCGCAAGAGGGGGGGCTTGTGGGATGTTTTTACCCATGCATCCAAGCCCTACCATAAAACTGTGCAGTACTGGCATGGAAAACATCATGATGGCCAGAACTCCCCAGAGAGTGCACAGGGAAAACATGAAGAATAGGCTGCTACCCATTTTTGCCTATGTTGTGAGCACAGGAGGGCACTGCCTAAAACCACCATTGGGCTACACACACAGTAGCCTGAAACCATTGGGAATGGCAATGCTGATTGCCAAAAAGCAACTCAGAACTGTGGGGAATTCATTTTCTTAATCCCAAAAATGGTTGCAATACCGGTACTCAGCACTATTAGAAAGCCGGCATTTTAAAACCACCAGACTTTTGTGTAAAACTGAACAAATGAACCGAAACCTTGCTAAGAGGTGGATACAATGTAAAACTATATTCTGAAATGACTTGAAGGAAGTCATTATTTAATGTATATGTAAAAAGTGTAAGTTTGATTTAAACTGGGAACTAAAGTGACATTTAGCTGAATTCTGCCTGACAACTACCCCCAACAGGAGAAACCTGCTCAGCCACTCTTCCCAGGCCTAGCTGCATCCTGCTTCCCCACCAAAAGGAGTTGACACCTCTCTGATTAGATTAGGGGAGGGGCAACTGCAGGAAACTGAACAATGGACTCAGGCAAATGTTATATTGGGGGGGCCGTAAAGTGGCTTCCTCTTGGGAGAAGTGGGAGGAGAAGTGCCTGTGAGAGCCAGCTGAGCTTGGGGGAAGTGGATAAACCAGTTCTTCTACCATGTGATGTGGGAAGCCACACCCCTTTTTGACCAGGGCATAAGTTAAAAAGATAGATAACTCATAGTGCGGACTGGTCAAAATTATATAAGTAATATCATTATTCTTGTGATTTTTCTGTGCACGTTTTAAGAGGCGTTAGGACACTGTGGTGTATGCTGGGGGGTTGCTAGCGGAAAATAGGGTCTTACTCCAAATGTCTGCACGTTAAAAATCTGACACTTCATCAATTACTGTCCATACTCCTTGCGCACATGTGTGTAAATTTTGGTAAATGTCCGACATTGGTAAACCAGTCAAAAAGCGCAAAATGTTGTCATTTTTGAATGCAAGCCCCCAGGAAGATCAGAGGCAGACAAGCATGGACCATAAGGAATATATAATGTGTACATGTAATTTCAACAAATTGTGTATCTGGGAAATATGTATTTGAATCAAATATAGATTTGTGGGCAAATTGACCAGGGGAGGATCCTCTGACCCATAAACAGACCTCATCATGATGACAATCCATTTCCTTCCCCCAATCATGGGAGAGGGGAGAATTTGGCCAATGACAAGTAGAGAGGGGCAGGCTCAGTTATGCCACGCACACACCCACTTCCAAAACACATAAAAATAGACTGCTGGGACAGGTAGAGAGATTCAATTCCATTTTCTGCGGGACGCTCTGCCGGGAGACTCCAGACTTCACATCCATCAATCTTCAGAGACCAGAAATTTACTTCAGAACTTAAAGCAAGGGCCTAAACCCACAAACTGAGAATTCTTCTCAGCAGGCCTCAGCATCCTTAAAATCATTTGCAAACTATTCCACAGCCGGGTGAGCTGTCTGAATTCTTTTACCAAGACATTTTGCAAGTACCCAGAAAGTACCCAGAAAGCAGTGTTACATCCAGAATCCACTTGATCTGGACCGGAAAGCAGAACAGTATCCAGAACCAGAGGCCGCTGTATCCAGAGAGGTTAGACCAGCAGAGCAGAGCTGACCCAGACCGCTGTGAGCAGGACCAGAGATCCGGATCGCTGTGAGCAGAACCGGTGCCTGATTGACCCGCCGAGCAGACAGAACCGCCGCTGGACGTGTTGACCAGATCCGTGACGAGGCCCATTCATTTCAAAATTAGGAGTGAGTATCCGCCAGAACTGTGCAGAACCCAATCTCTTAGTTAAAATAATCTAATCCAAACTATTTTAACCTAATTAGAACAGCCTCCTAGAAATCGTGTCATCTGTCATTTGTAAAGCTGCACAACTGTCACCTGTCAATTCTGCAGCTGCAAGCTGTCACCTGTCATTTTGAGTTTTACTTTAAATCCGAAAATCTACCTTTATTAAATCGTCCGTATCTCTGGAACCGTTCAGGCTAGGAACGAAATTTAAATTTTAAAGCTGTGATTCTAGGCTTTCCAACGAACCTAGAACCGACTTCCTACTCCCTATACCTTTTACGCACTCAATTTCTCCACTTGTCAAAATAGCAGCTCCATTCTTTCCTTTGTTAAAATCTGTTTGCAACCTGGTAATAACTCATAGAGCATTGCTAACGTGAGCCTGAACTAATACCAACAAGCATCTCTCACTCACCCTGAATCTCTAGAGGGAATTAAAATCAGTTAGCACATTTTCCCATCCATTGCCATCACATTTAAAAGCATTTTGGGCCTGTGTTTCAAACTTCTGCCTGTTTCCTCTAAGCTTGCTGGGGGGGAACTGAATTCCGTATTGTATTTGATTGTATTCCCGAAGACTGTGTGTGTTACTTCCATCTCCTTGCATTGCATATAGGGGGGGGGTGAATTGCCACCAGGGGAAAAGTGATTACATTGTCTTTTGTTGAAGCCATATCAAGTTATTTTCTGTACTGCCTTTCATTCATCATTGCGTTTCCTTGAACCACATAAAGCATTCTTTCCCACCTTATTCTTCTGTTCCTATTCATAAGTTACCTCTTGCTGATTACTGCTCATATTCACAAGTGTAATATCCATTATCAATTTATTTATAGAAGTTTGATATATATATATATATTGTTTAAATTTTCAAATAAACCTTTTCATTTGCAAAACAAACCTACTTCTTGGCTCAGTAGGGTCAGGGGGATTCTAAGAGGGGGGTGTTATACAAGGGTTGTCATCCAGAGTACTGAACTGGACATAAAAATACATCAATAAGGGTTTTCCTCAGCATCCCAGACTAGGCATTGACTTAGCTGTAGTGTTAATTGAATATCGCTTACAATAATTTCCATTCACACCCATGCAACGCTGCAATATTGACTGATATACTCTCTTCTCTCTGACAGCATGACAAAGGTAGGCAATCTAATCCAATGCTTCCTCTTTCTTGAGAAAAGAAACAGTTCCTGAATTTCAACATCTGCTCGCACGTACTACCCAACCAGGGCTGCAAAGAAACACAGAAGAACACATCTTAAGCTACAAGACCAGACTACAGGGTTTTCTTCCACAGAGGATTTTCCTGCAACATTTGCCCTCCCCTTCTCTTTGATCATTGAGAGTAGGGGAGTCCAAGAGTTATTGGGAAAGTTGTCTTAACGTCTGTAGTCGCATCAGACAAGGTTAGTTTCAATCTGTGCACTTTTAGCATTGATTACAAATGTTGTTCATGTATGTATGAAATCCAAGGGTCTCATGGCAGTCAAGCATTATACCTTTCACCTTCTGCACTTACTTAAGGCCCTGCCATAAGGGCCTCACGTAACTAGAGTAGTCAAAGTATACCATCTATAATAGTTACAAAGCCCCAGAAACTGCTGCATCTGTTTCACTGTGACTGGCTGAGGTATATTCTGAACTGCAGTGGCTCTCTCCGGCATTGCCTTCCTTCCTGCAGGCGATATTACTTGCCCAAAATATACTACTTCTGTCTGGCAGTAGTGTAATTTTTCTTTGTCCACTTTGTACCCCTTCTCCGCGAGCACGGTGAGGAGTGTTATTGAATCTCCTTGGCACTGCTCCCCTTAAGTGCTACAGACTAATAGATTGTCCATGTACTGAATTACGGTACTGGACACATGTAAGTTCCGCCAAATCCATTTGAACCACCCTGTCAAAGACACTTGGAGATTCACAGTACCCCTTGGATAACCTTGTGTGCTTGAATCGCTGACCACAATACATAACATTTTTGAGGTTTTGAGAATCGAGGTGTAAGGTAACAGAGAAAAAATGCATTTTTTAAATCAATCACTGTGAAGTTGGTCGACCAAGTAGGGATGTTACAGAGAATGGTGGCAAGATTCGGTATCACTGGAAATTCTGTATCAACAATATCATTGAGGGGGCTTAAATCCTGGAATATCCCCCAACTGGACCCCTTTGTTTTCCTCCCAGGGTAGATGGCCATATTGCATGGGGACACAGAAGGTTGTATTATGCCTTGCTTCAACAACGCCATAATGGTCTCAAAAATCCCCTCGTCCGCCTCCCTAGACATGGGGTACTACTTAACCCATGGTAATATCGCACTGGGTTTAAATTGTATCCTCACTGCTTCAACACTCTTTAGCATCCCCACATCAGGAGGATTGCTGGTTCACAAATGGCCCAGCACCTTTTCCAAATCCTCCATCCAATCTGGTGATGTATTTCTAACGATGAGCATGGTCTGTGGTACTTCCCTTTGCTCTATCGCTATCTAGAAAGGCACCCCAATTTCAAAGACCATCTCTCCTGAGTTTTCTGTGTCTTCGAACAATTACTAGTCGGACACATCCCTTAACGATAAGGTCAGTTTGCACAGAACTGTGCACCATTCTCCACCTTCCTCATCTGTGCCTGAGAGAGCCACCCTGTTTTTCCTGATCACTACCACCTCTAAGAGAATCGTAACAATATAGCCTGGTTTTACTTCCTGTGGCACATCAGACTGAAAAAAAACCTTAGTCGGTGCCCAGCAAGTCGGATTTCTGATCCTTGGGGCCGAACCGAACAAAACCATAACCTCATAAAGAACAATGCTGAATGTACAGAAGCCGCTTTAATCGTGCTGTTGCTACAATAGGCAGGCAAACGCGTTGCTTCTTTTACCACATACAAACCTGGAGTCGAACATACTACACCTTCCTCCGTGAAAACAATCAACATCTGTAGCTTGCTCAGGAGATCTCCTCCCAAAATATTTGCCAGGGTGTCTGTACAATACAACAAAGGGGCAGATACATTTTGAGTACCTACCTGAATACGAAGATCTTGAGTATAAGGAACCAACAGGATAGCCCCAGGGAATCTCTGTGTGTCTATTGTTTTGCCTGATAAGGTGAACTCACCTTCCTTAATGCAAGATTTCGTAGCCCCTGTGTCGACCATAAATGAGAACGTTCAGTCACCTACTTGCACACCTATCCGGGTTCCTCTTTCAGATCGGTGGTAACGGACAGGAATGGACACATCAGAGACCCTGTGGACTGTCATACACATATTAGCATGAGGGAGTTGAAAAACATTGCCTCCAAAAATATTTTCTCCAGTGTATTGAGTGACTGTTCCTTGGGGTACAGGATTCTTGTACCATGTGTGCACTGATGCTTGTGCTCGCATGGTAAGTGGGATCCCATAGGGCTGTGCAACCCCAGTTGCTGGGTTGTGTCCAACCCATGCCTGCTGCAGTTGCACAGAGCCTGGGGCAAATGGCAGGGTTGGGGATTGCATCTGCTGGGCTCCCGCATTAAAATGCTGTGGCACAACAATCTCGTGACACGTGTCCCAACCTTCCACACGACCAACACTGCACCCCATAACATCCTCCATAATTATTTCCCACTGACCCATTAAGCCAAGGACCTATACCTCTAAACCCACCAGACCTGCCAAATAACCCACTTCCTCATGGAAATCCTCCTCTGCCCCTTGGAAACCCTCTCATTTGTCTTGGACCGGGAGCTTACCCATCCATCCACTCCTATGTCATACCCGGTTCACCCTGTCCCTGTTGTTCCTCCATAGAGTACATAATTACTGTCCCTTCCAAACAAATCTTCGCCAACTTCTTTTGGACGAGCTTAGCCTCTGCTCTTTGTGCCTGCTCTATACTCGTCTCTTTTTCTTGTCTTCTTTTACAAAAATGCACAATGTATGCTTGAATCTCCAGCCAACTCTTGACCTCGATTCATACCACCTTAACTAAATCATGTTGGATTCCTTAGGGAGTCCATTATTAAGGATGTGGTAAAAATGTGCCACACTTTGATCACACCCTTCTCCAGTCTCTGCCCTCCACATCTCCTGAATTAACTGGATGTGTGTGGCAGGATGATCCTCCAATTTCATTGTTCATGTTAAGATTGAATTTATATCTGGCGTATCCCGATACATTATACGCAGGGCACCCCAAACCTGTGTCCTATAATTATTAAACGCTGCTCCATCGTGGGTGTTCGTATCTAACTGAACTATCCGGATACCCAACTTTTTCCAAAGCTCATCTGACCGTTCCATCAGGGCGGCAAATAGGCTTTTCATATTCCCTATGGCCAACGTGACAACTGCAGTATGTTTCTCCAAATAATAAATCCCCTCCCTTACCTCTGCAGTGAGTGAAGGGAGTGTCTTCATCGGGTCATTGCAGTCCATGTCTGACCACAGAACATAATACACCCTCCCTTGGCCCTTCTGGAGAAACAGAAACTTAGTTATCCCTGTTTTTATTGGGGCTTCCCCCATCTCTCCTCTACTACTTGCTACAGCCATGCGAGTACCCTGGCGCATCATATGACTTCATGGTGTGCTTTTTATTGCTGCTACTGGAGCAGAAGGTAGGGGACTACACCCTGCTCTCCCTGCTAGAATCCTCTTTGTCTCCAGTTCTAGCTACCACATCCCCTGCCCCTGCTACAGGTGGGGAGGCATACTCAGCACTGCCGTCTTCCCTGCTCAGCCCCTGTAGCTGTGACAGTGCCCCTATCCTCCATGTCTGCCTCGACCATTTTGATAACTGATTTATCAAGCCTCACAAGAACCTGCCCCTGCCTCCACCTTCTTTCTTGTATATCCACTACCTGCCTTCTCTCTTCTTCCCACCCTTCATCTCTTTGCCGTCATAGCTGCACTACTTCCTCCTCCATTAGCCTAAGCTTTTCTTGAATTTTTTCCCACTCGTGGGTCTCTACCACTTCCCACAGCATATCCTCTATGCTAGCAGGAAAATACCTAATGTCCCTCGCTCTCGATTCTTCATCCACGCTTCTAGCTATAGGCCTCACTCTTTGTCGTTCCTCCACCCTTTACCTGTCTACTAATCAAGCATTTGGGGGAGTTATTCCCTTACCGTTCTCTATTTGCAACCTCTCTGCAGCCCTAACCATTGAATGAGTTACCCTTCCACTTTTGCCAAGATCCCAATTCTTAGAAGTCGTAACTGATGTAGTTGCTACCCGTGTCCGTCTCGCAACCACTGGTGTAGCCGCTGGGGAAAATGGAGGTTCAAACTGAGTGTCTGTATATCCCTCTGTGGGAGATAAAGGATAGCACCCATATGAGGGTAGCGCAGAAGGAATTACCGAACCCTCCATTTTTAGCCCCTCTCTCATGATTTTAACACTACGGCCCTTTTCTGACTTTTTCGTACATCCTCCATAATTCCAAGATATTTAACCGCTTCTCTAGTTTCGACCCGTGTGCCAGGTAGTGAAAAAATGTATGCAGGTTCTCCAGTATCCCTGTATCATAGGTTCCCTAGACTGGCCAAGAATGTATCATGTTCCCCTTGCTTTCCCGCAACCTTTCACTATGAGACTTTAGAATTTTCGCCTTATAGCTGGGTAACACCTGGCACAAATGATTCAACATAGTCTTCATACTCCACCCCAATTTATCCAAAACAATTTCCACAAAAAGCAATACTGAGCTGAACCCGCGGCACAAAACATTTCTACCCAAAGAACCCCTTTTTACCCCTATCCAGTTGCTTAGTCGTTCCCCTCACTCACTGTACCCGTTTATACCGCAATTACCTCACTCAGCTACTTGCCTAAATTCTACTTCTCACTCTTACACAAGAGGCCCCATCTTATCAAAAACACTTTGCAGGCCAATATCCTTTGAGATAGTGCTTTTCACTGCAGCACCGCTGCTCTTGCTTCCTTCATTTACTAGTACGGCCTTCTCTACTACAAAAACATCTTGTTGTCACGACCCACTTCCTGAAACCCCCCCGCAGGTTCATGGGACAGGAGGGGTCTCGGCTCGGGCCCTCAACTAGCTTAGGCATCCTTTGCCTATGCCCTCTTGGGGCCAGTTCTGGCGCCTTTGGTGCCAGGCTCATACTTAATGAAGACTTGTGCTTGGGAACTACTTTATTTCAATGCCAGTCAACATGGAGGCATCCACATAGCTTGGCTCCTTGGAACCAAGCTATGCCGTATAGTGTTTTGGGTGTGGTAGCCTAGGAACTATTTTACCTGGACTACTTTCTTGATACTATTTAAACCACACCCGACTTGGAGAACACGCTTCGCGTTACTTTGCAATCATGCAACGTGACGCTCATCGTCTTCAGCAGCATCTGCGAATCTCGGAAGAACAGCACCTGAAAAACAAAAGGGACATCGTTCTTAGCATCAGCTTACCTGTGATTCCACCGCTAGCTGCCCTCTGCTCCTGCAAACAGCATCCAAGGAACAGCGAGCCTCCCGGACCGTCGGATCTGCAAAAGGAGAGAAACAGGACATTAGACATTTACAATTGTGCCGGCAGCTTACCTCTCAAGTCGCCCATCGACCAGCACCGCCTCGGGACTTCTTGCTCCGGGGGAGCACCGCAACCTACGGGAACAAAAGACAACAGGTTAGCAAAGGCAAGGCATCATAGTGCTGCGCATAGCGCCTACTTGCCGCATCAAGGTGCTCTCGAAACACCATCACCTGACGGTGAGTCTAAATTCAGCCAACGTTCCACAGCGAGCTTCCGCGCACCTAAGGAGAGAGAAAATACATTATTGAATCCAAGAAAGGCTTACAGTATAACAGTAATAAGACCTACCTGAAAGACTCTAAAGAGCAGCATCAGTGAAGTAACTAAATCGCACTCGCCCACAAAGGACAACGCGCCCCTGCCAAGAAGGCAGGACGGAGAGCACGCCAAAACCCATAACAAGGTGAGGAAAGGTCCGGGGAGGGGCTGCAGGCATACAGGGTTTTGGGAGGCTCTTACCCCAGTTGCCCAGTCTTGAACATTACCCACCTGTTTTCCAGGCAGAACTTCCCCGCTGATTATACCAGGGAGCGGCTGAGAAGGGCACCAGAGTTCCCGCAGCTGGGTGGCATCCCCGTGGATACCAGGTGAGCGTAACACTTGTCCTGACTACAGAAAGTTTTTCCATCACTAATCCGACTAACTAAGAGGGCTTCATCCATACAGCCAATACACAATGAAGACTTGTATATAGGCGCGTTACAAATGGCATATATCATATCAAGACTGCCAAGGGTATACTTCTAAAAGGTATCTACTGTTGAACTTACCATTAGATGCCACCCCACCTTCGGGTGAGGGCTCCAGCCAACCAGACAAGCAAACTAAAGGATATCAGGACAACCCCCACAGTGGCCATGCTGGGAAGGATACCACCTCACACCTCTAAAATAACAAACTAGGTAAAAACATATACAAGGCACTTATGACACAGCAAAGTTCAATCACTCCATCAAAATATTCCCTTTTCCAATCCCAGAAACCTTGGCTAATTCCATACCCATTTATCCCAATTCTACTCTTACAAAACCCTTTAAATCAAAAAGACACAACCCTCTTTCCTTCCTCGGATTTACTTCCAAAAGTACACCCAAATCACTGTGCACAGCTGGACCACAGCACCACGTCTCCGGGGAGCAGACACACCTTTAACCAATATGACATCCATAGACCTCACTTTTTCACCATGCATGGAAGACTGGTCCCCGCAGCGAGGTGCCGCATCCAGGTGGTGAGGACAGAAGACCCCCAGCGTCTTGGAAATCATGGGGTCCCTTCGTGGTCACCAAATGTGTAAGGGCAGACCCTAATTACCTCAGCTCAAACCAGGTCCACCACCGGATGAACGAGTGCACGTTTTGTACATAAAGCAGGTCTATTGTACAATCGTCCGAGGAGCAGTTAGATGGTGTTGTAGAACCAAACTAACCCAAGTCTCAACGAACCACACCAGTTGATACATTTTTGCAACAGTTGAAACACTCCCAGATACTTTATTACAACCCACCCCCAAACATGAATGGCCACAAAATACCCAAAGAAGTTCCATCTTTCTTCATTACTTCCCTTCTCATTGGTCATCGACAATCTTTACTTCCATCTTCAGATCATATTCGCAGTCCACCTTTGCTGGCGATTGGTCCATGGTAGGTTGTGACATCATGACATAATAAAATATTCACATGCAAACATAATTCATTACTAGTAACAACTGGCCTAAGGCCCTTTAAGCTTAAGTGTGATTGCACATGGTCTGCACTTATAGCTTAGCAACATGAGGAAAGTCTGAGCAAACAGGTTCTCTTTGAACTATCGATTGCTATCTCACCCAGCCTGGTTTACTGGATCCCCTTAAGTCATTCTAATTAATGCAACTATCATTCCAGCATGTATGGCCTTTAATTCCACCCTGCGAAAACAATTGAACAACTAACACCATGGCCTGCGGCCACATCTTTATTGCCAGCCTGAGCAAATGGCCAAATACCCTGCACGACTTCAATGCAGTGGGCAAGATTACCTCTGTTCCCTGCTGAACTGTTAAGCCATAAACCACTACGTCCTGTTTGGTGGCTGACCTCCTACTGAATGACTCATTCTTCCTCCGTCAACCCCCAAACCCACGAAACCAGAAATTCCCAGTTACCTAGACTTGATCCAACCTACCATGGTTTCACTATCGATGCCTGCACCAAGCATGTCTCCTCAGTCATCAAAACACCCAGTCTCTACCTTGATATGATAATATATGATATTATTCATGTGCCTTTACACAAGTGTTTCTTTTTTTTAACACGTTCTTTATTGGCACACTTAAGCAAGACATGCCACAGATACAGTGTAATAACATTGTTGACAGGAAGGTCAGAGGCGGAACATTTACATATAGGCATAGTCAGGTACATCTTAGAAATACAAGGGTACATCTTTGGGTGGTATATATCCATCTATGACAAGAAGGGCCAAGCCCATAGGACTAAGGATTACTTGGGCAATGTGACAATGGATGAGACAGGTGTGGGGCTTGTATGCAGGAGATACGTCTTGAGTGGAGCCCATATGGGAATGGGGCGGGTTTGGGGTGATTGCATGTGTGGCAATTGGTCTTCCATGACGCTCGCCCACACTACATTCTTTAGCCAGTGGTCTTTGTTGGGGGAATATGGACTAGTCCATCACAGTAAGATGCAGCATTTAGCCAGAAGGAGACACAGTCGTACAAATGTACACATGCTAGCCAAAGAGGGGTAGGAGATGTGGAACAGTCACAGTTGGGGAACAGGGTCAACAGCTTTACAGATCATTTCAGATACTATTGCACATACATCATTCCAGAATGGCGTAATTCAGGGACATTCCCATATCATATGATAATACCTGGCGTAGGGGAACAGTGTGGTCATGCTCCGGTACCTTCCTTGGAGAACAGATGGAGTCGACCTGGGGTATAGTGATACTGGTGCAATACCTTTAGCTGTATTAGTCTAAATCAGGATTTATATGACACTTTGTTTGTTTGTGCACACATATCGGACCAGAGGTCAACACTCAGTTCTAATTGGAGGTCCACGGACCATTTGGATTGTGCGTTACAATGTGGTGCGACAGAGTGACCCTGGATCAGGCGATATAGCAATGACACATGCCTGCAGTTGTCACGTGGAGTTACTGCGTAACCCAGTAAAGAATTATTTTCGGGTATGACAGGGAAGCTATCCCACAGTCTCTTACAAGCTTTGCGTAAACCAGCGTATTGCAGCCACTGCAAGGACTTGCCACAAGCCAGTCCCGGGACATCAGAGACCTATATGAAATAACCCTCCAAGGACAATGACCCCAATGTATTGAATCCCTGTTGTTTCCAACCCCTACAGGAGCCTGGATCTACCTATGGGAGGGAGGGAATGCAGTTCCAAAGGGGGATGTTCTTGTGGAACGGAGCTGTAATGCCCATCTCTCTCCAGATTCTACACCAGGCCAGTGCTGTGACACTGGCAGGGTCGGAGCCACCATCATTTAATCCCTCCCTGGGAGTATCCAAGACCGGAGATCTCTATCCCCAGCTGAGAGTCTCTTGAGCTGCACATATGAGGGTGGCAGGGGGGTCTTCTATGAACCAAAAAACGGCAAACTGTGCCAGTGCAGCCAACCAGTACAACTGGAAATTAGGTGCTGCGAAACACCCCCTGTCAAATGGTTGTGTTAGTGTATTCCATTTGAATTGCACAGTGCCAGACTGCCATACAAATCTGCAGATTTCACTATCTAGTTCCTGGATTAACTCCCTCCCAGGCCAAAGTGGGACTTTAAAAACAAATACATTAGTTTAGGGAGTATTGACATTTTCAGAAGTGCTATTTTGCCGCCAATTGTGTTGGGTAGGCGGGTCCAGCGTGCAAATTTAGTTCGCATTTGTGTTATACACGCTGTGTAGTTGTGGTCGTATAGCGAGAGACAGTTGCGCGCGACTGTCACTCTCTGATACGGAATGGTTTCAGGAGCCTATCTAAAGCCCTGAAGATCTTGAGGAGGGTTAGTAGCATCGGTGAGGGGGAAGAGCTCTGATTTGGTGCGGTTTACTCAGAGGCCCGAAAGCTCCCCAAAGCTCGAGATATCTTGCATAATAGGCACCAAGTGCTTCTGTGGGTCGCAAACGTACAGTAATGCGTCATCCACTTAAAGCTAAATTATTTGTGGGACTCTTACCATTCTAACCCGCAATGTCTATGTTTAAGTTGTATCATATCTGCCATATGTTCGATGACAATAGTAAATATCGGAGGGGACAAGGGACATCCCTGCCGAGTGCTTTTGCCGATTTTGAACTGTGGAGCAAGCAGGCCATTAGTATAGACCCTGGCCACCAGCAACGCATGGAGGAGGGAGAGACCGCCCAGGAATCTGTGGCCGAAGCCGCATCTCGATAATACAGCGTACATGAATTTGCAGGACATCGAGTCAAATGCCTTTTGGATATCTGGGGCAGAAGCCACAGTCTGGACCCCAGGGGCTATTTGTGCTAGGATGTTAGACAGGTGTCGAAGATTAAGCGCTGTGGACCTGCCCGGGATGAATCCGGATTTATCCAGATGAATGATGTGTGGTATGGGCGGCATCAGTCGAGTAGCGAGTATTTTGGCAAACACCTTTACGTCGGTATTAATTAGGGAGAGGGGGTGGTAGGATCTGCATTGGTCAGCAATTTTCTCTGGTTTTAGTAGGACCATCATGACCGCCTCTCGCATGGTGGCTGGGAGTGATAGGGACTCAAGCGACTCCTGCCACACATGTACAAGGTAGGGGGCAAGGATCTCCTTGTAGCGTTTATATAATTCAGCCGTGAGGCCATCAGAGCCAGGTGGTGTTTTCCTGCTGGGTAATTGATCGATAGCTTGGGGAATGTTGGGGAGGGAAACCAGGAGGTCTAGCTGAGCTTTAGTGTCCTGAGAAAGATGGCTAAGTAGGAGAGTGTTGAGAAACAGGTCTATCTCCTCAATCGTGCATGAGTCTTTGTTCGTGTAGAGGTCAGTATAGACGTTTGTAAATACCTTGTTGGTGGCAATGGGTGTGTGTGCTAGGTTGCCGGAAGCATCAGTCATGGTAGAGATGCATCCGCTGCCGTACTCGTGACGCGCCATACAAGCCAGTAATTTGCCTGGTTTGTCGCCCTCTCCATATCTTTTAGCCACCCGTAGGACATCAAATAACTTTTCCTCACGCTCTGTGTTTACTCTAAAGGTGTCAATGGCTTCTTTGATTTGTGTTAGCATGGCCAAAGGGAGATCGGCCGTCAGGCCTCACTCCAATTCCCTAAGCTTATCTTCATCTTGGATATTATGTTGTACTGTTCGAAGAACACTGAACTCAGAGGATACTGTTATTCCTCTATTGTAGACCTTAAATGTTTCCCACAATGTACCGGGTGAAGACACAGAACCCAGATTTTCCTCAAAGAATATTCGTACATGTTTATCTATGGTGGATACAAACACAATATGCTGCAGTGCTAGAGATTTAAATCTCCAGGTATTGCATGATCTAGAAAGTGATGGTAATGTCAAGGAGATGACGACTGGGGAGTGGTCTGAGTAGGTGCTTGGTAGCATATACGTTTCCATAATTCCCCCAAGAAGCGTCTCTGAGCCACAGGTCAATGGGGAAGGAGGAACCGTGGACAGATGAATAGAAAGAGTAGGATCGTTCCTCTGCATGTAATGTCCTCAAAGCATCTACCAGTTTCAGTGACTGCACGCCCTCCTTGATTGTGGTAGCTGTACGTGTAAGAACTCTCTGAGTATGGGTGGACCTATCTAACGTGGGTCAATGATGGTGTTAAAGTCTCTGCCCCATAGTATAGGAACTAGTGGGTACCGGTCGAGTTCACCAATTACTTCTTTGTAGAATTGGGGGTTGTCTACATTCGGGCTGTATACGTTCATCAGTACCAGCTCCCTCTCTGCAAGAGAACCGTACACTAGGATATATCTGCCCAAAGTGTCCACTTTCGCATATTTACACTGGAATGGAAGGAATATGTGTACCAGGGTCATGAGACCTCTAGATTGCAAAGAGTAAGATGTTTAAAAGCAATGTGTACCCCAGCTTTTAGCGAATCCTTTGCAGGTTGCAGAAAGGGCATGGGTCTCCTGCAGGAACAGAATTTTTTCCTTGTGCCTGTCCACATAAAGGTGTATCTTAACCCGTTTACTTGGGTTGCCCAAGCCCCGTACGTTCCAACTAAGGAGGGTTAAATCCCCCATCCTGGTATGAATCTTATAGTAGCTTTGCCCACAACATTTTGAGCCAACCTGTCAACAAGACTGTGTGTTGTTAAGTGCCCATATCTTACTTGTCTGTGTAAATGGTGTGTACCAAGTGCTTTTGTCTTTTGTAGAACAACCCCAACTCCCCCTCCCCTTTCCACCCGCATCGGCCCCTGAAATAGGGCTATGTAGTCCCATACGGAACACCCGCAACTATAAATGCAACAGTGCATTTGGAGGCTGATGCATGGGCCCACCCGGGCCATCTTCGGACATAGGTACGGTAGAAATGAGGATATGTACCAACAAGCTATCGCACAGCACATCTTAAAGTAGCGGTATGGTCACTGCCCGCCACATCATAGTAAAGTAGGAAGGCTGTTTTCAAGAGGCTTGAACAGGGGTGTAGTAGCAGTTCAGGGTGATAACTTCGACTACCGAGCTAGGATCTCTGCGAGAGTGCTAGGTTTAAAGTGGATACCCAACATGGACAGGTACAATAGTTGAGTTACGCCGAGGTCTAGGGCATCGACAAGGGCTCGTCCAGGAACTTCATAGCTGGGTCTGCTATAGTGAAGAAGGTTTTGTTGCTCCATTCAACCTGCAGTTTGGTGGGGTACAGCATAGCATACTTTATGTTGTTTTCACATAGCCACTTCTTCACTGCAAGGAAAGTCTTCTTCTCCACCTGGACGGCCACTGAGAAGTCTGGGTAGATATGTATCCTGGTGGAGCCCAGTATAAGGTCACCCTGCTCCCGAGCCGCCTGGAGAATTGCAGCTTGGTCGCGGTAATTGAGTATATGGACAAGGATAGGCCCCGGAGGGGGCTCTGGGATTGGGTTAAGGAGCGAGGGATCTGTGAGCTAGATCGACCGCTAATTGTGGTGACAATGAAGGGTTTTCTAGAAGTGGTAGTTGGGTGGATTCTATCCATTGTTCGAGGGAGGATTCAGAACTGCACTCCGGGACTCCCAATAATGAAAATGTTGTTACGGTGGTACTATGATTCCAAATCATCGTTCTTTTTCTCCACCTGGAGTACCCGCTTGGAGAGTGTAGCTAGTCAGCTCTCATGCTTGACATGTCATCTTCCACCGTGCCCACCCTCGTCTCAGCCTCCGACAAGCATAGGTCTGTTTTGTCAATATGTGTTTTGATGGAGTCAATGGTGCTGGTCATGACGTCTAATTTACTGTGTACCTTAGCGAAACCTTCCTGCATGCACAGCATCATTCGCTGGGTCTCGGTAAGTTCCATCACGACAGGTTCCAGTTTCGCATCAGCAGATATCCAGTCAAAGGTTGAGGGTTTAGGTGTCGATTTGGTGTAGTGGCTCATTTAGCGCTGATTTTTGGACCCACTGTTGGTCATCATGTGCAGAAGGGTAAAGGAGGGTGGTGCACTGAGGGTAGTAGGCTTTGCGGTTAATAAGACTCCACTGAGCAATTTGTATCTAGCGCTGTGGTATGACAGCCGGGGAGGAGCCGTCCAGGGTGAGGGATAATAAGTCAGTGGGCCATCAAGGATGGACACCAGACAATCTTAGCTGTGGTCGCAACCTGCAGGTCAGCCCTTGCACGCCTGCAGTCAGCTCCAGTCAGAAGGGGAGACAGTGACCTTCGATGTTGCATGTCCAGTTAATGGTAGGACTGATTTGGGTGATGTGATAGACAAAGTTGTTCGAATGTGGTCACCGGAGCTCTGCAGGGTACGGTACTTGGCATGTCTGCAGGGACCAAGTCCAGTAAGAAAGGAGTGTTCATAAAAACTTCTCCTGTCAGAGCAGCAACACGGCCACCCAACAGCCCAGTGGTGATGAATGGGCCTTAGGGGGTAAGGTTTTTTCAACAGTAAGAGGAGAGTTGTTGCTATGGGGGCAGAGGGCAGGTTGCAGCATATTGTGGTCTCCCCGGGAGAGGGACTATGGTGCTGTGGGTCACACAGCAGTCATGCTCAAGCTCAGGGGCAGGAGAGGGTGTCTCCCACAGGGCCTCACCTCCAATGTAAGCTGCAGTCCTCCCTCCTGCAATGAAGCAGGTGCTCAAGATTTGGTGTGATGGTCACGCAGCGGCTCCTCGCCATTCTCTATAGCAGGGGGACAGTGTACACTGTACCTCAAGTGGAGGCCCGCCGACAATCAAAACCTTTGGATGTGATCCGACCCGGGCTCCAACTCGCACCCTGGCTGCCGACAGCTACCACAGTTAGCTGGGTGGAGAAGGTCCACCGGCGTCCGCCGTCCCTCACTCGGTGCCAAAAACACGGCGGGCTGTTTTTGGGTACCCGGTGCCTTAGAAGTGTCAGGAGAGTACCCTTAGGTAGCCCAGACTATATGGATTGCTCTGGTAGTCGTCCGGTGTTGTGACAGCTGCTAGAAGAGCATATATCCATCCTCAGATGGCACTGGGTGTGGGAGCTCTAGGAGAGAGCCATCATCTTGGATGCCGTGCAACAACGCCCCACTGCACAAGTGTTTCTAAGGTGCCGTAAAACAAGGAGGGAGACAGAGGGATGGCAAGACAAAAGATGTTACTAGGTTTGTGACATTCAGATCGTGCACGTGTAATGAGAAGTTCAGGGATGAGGTTGAGTGGAGAAGTGCACGGAAAGGGCACGAGCCGAAGTGCAGTCAGGGCTGTAGGGCTCTGAGTAAGTGCAAGGACGGCAGAGGACTACACAGGAGCAGTCCCAGAACAGTAGTGGCGGGTAGACCAGAAGGCAGTATGCAGTGACTGGTCAAGTGGGGTGCCGTGGAAGCCTGTGTTACTCTGCGGGCAACCACGCCACCAGTCGAGACAAGCAGACAGGTAGATTAGCAGGGGAGAGGTAGAGTGAAGGAAGAAGAGAAGAGGAAGGTTTTGAGCGGCTTCCAGATGTTCAGGTTATCTGACTCAAGTCTGAGAGGGGCAGGGTGGCCATTCCAGAGGGAGGCACCTGCAGAGAAGAGATATCTACCCCTAGTCTCTGTTTGGAGAAGCATCTGACCTGCAGAGAGTTTGAGGTAGCTGAGCCGAGGGTTCTAGAAGGAAGGTGTTTTAAAAGAGAGTGTTGGATATAACGAGGACAATGGCCCCAGAAAGTTTTGTGGATGATGCAGGGTGTTTTGAACTTGATCCTCGCAACCACCGGGAGCCAGTGGAGAGATTTCAGAGCTGGAGCAATGCAGTCCCTGTGCTTGAGGCCAAGGATAAGTCTCTCAGTCCTGTTCTGGATTAGTTGAAGAGGGCCAAGAGTAATGTTAGGAAGATTGAGAAAGAGGCTGCTGCAGTCTTCCAACCTGGAGAGAACCAGAGCTCTAGAGACAGTGAGCTTTTGGGGTAAAGTGAGAAAAGGTAGGCTACCTCTGAGGGGTGTAGCTGGAAGTGGGCCTTCTTGGCAAGGTCTCTGATGTGTGGAGAGAAGGAGAGGTTGGAGTCGAAGATGACATTAAGGTTTTCAGCCGCACAGGCGGGTGAGGGGAGGGGGCCCCAGGCAGGCCGCCACAGGGAGAGAGGAATGGCGGGAGCAAGGGTCCCAATGAGAAGAATCTCCGTCTTACTGGCATTAAGGCAGAGGTTGTTAGTGGCGCACCATCCCTGAAAAGCGGATACACAGTAATGACTGAGGAGGGAGAGGAGGCTGAGGGTAGCCTGAAAGGGAGCTGTGTGTCATCCACATAACACTGAAAGTTAGAAGAGAAAGTAGAGATCAGGTGGGGCAGGGGGGGCAGATAGACATTGAAGAGCCAGGGTGAGAGGATAGAGCCCTGGGGAACACCACATGTGGAAAGAGAGGTGATGGAGAGAAATACCTTGACTGTAATCTCTGCATGACTTGGCAAGTCAATGCAATCACAGCCTCAGCTGCATACACCACAAAACTCTTGAATGCAACCAATAACTTCCTCTGCTCACAAGACCGCCTGATCATAGCCAGAGCAATAATTGGCTCTCGTCTGGACTACTGCAACTCCCTATTCGCTTGCATTTCAGAACACCCCCAAAACAAACTCCAAACAATTTAACATAATGCTGTTTGAGCAGCATTGAGCCTCTCCAGACATGACCATGTGACCACCCACAAGAAATCCACCCACTGTCTTCCCATCAGAGAACAAATCAACTTCAAAGTCCTTTAAATCACGCATCGCTGCCTATTTAACTCTGCACCGTCCTACCTCACACAGAAGATATCCAAAAGCACCTTGTCTAGGCCTACCAGACTAAACTCCAGCCACAGACTCAAAACCCTGTGATTGAAAAGCACTTTAGCTGGGGGTTGCAGCTTCCCAGACATTGCTGCCCATCTTTGGAACAACTTACCTCTACACCTACATTCTGAGCAATCGTACTGGCCTTTCAGGAAACAGTTGAAGGCCATTCTATTCCAATGACACTAAGAGTGTGTAACCTCTTTCCTTTATTCTGTACCTATTCTGGTATATCTGTATCTGTGTTCCTCCTCCCCCTTTCCCTCCCTCCTTCCTCCCACCACCCCTGCTTACAACCAGCACGTCAATGCCTATGGGTTCTGGGCGCTTTATAAATGTAAAAATAAATAAATAAAATTCATTGTGCAACTGCTATCTGGAAAGTCTGAATAAATTCACAAAACCCTACTACTTGCAGATTTATATAAACTCCTTACTAAAACTCCTTTTATATGTTCCTCCATGTGCATGTCTTATAAATATTCTTCCTTCTTTAACATGGGATTTCAAGACAGGCCCCCTTCAGCATGCACATTAAAACCATTTCCGTCTCCCAGTTTTCACGTGCTTCAGAGAATCCTGTGTGTGAATCGTGTTCATGTTACATTCTGTGGTTTTAACATTTTATCTTTCTGCGCACATGCAAATATAATATGTAACAGTTCTAAACAAAAATGAACACTAAAAGTAACAGATCCCATTATATTTAACTACACTTGATGCATATGAAAATGCAACATCGCGCTCAGTTTGCCGCCATTCCCAGTCATCAATATGGAGCGCACAACATGAACCCCTCGTTCATGGGAACTCTTCCTGTCCACCCGAACAAAGCTGCTTCTGAGCTCCTCACCATGCTCGGCCCCTGGCGCCTCTTCCTTGCGATGGGAAGAAGGTGACTCCTGCGTTAAAATAGCCTCTACGTCCTCCTTGGGATATTGGTTGGTAAAAATCTTGGCTGGACGAGTGGCCCCGGCTTCGCTCCATTCCTGTAGAAAACTCTTTGATTGAATACATGCTTCATAGATTTGTGCGCTTTCTTCAGCACTGTGTATGTCCCTACAAATGTAGCCATCTCTTTGATAAAGAAATCTCTAAAAAGCAGGCCGTCTGCTCTGTCATTGGCTTTTGTAATCGCAAGGTCCGCGAGCCTGCGGTCTATTTTTTTTTATAATTTATTTTTTATTGTGCGTTTAGTTTATATTCTATCAAGAACAAACTTTTGCACATTTTTACAAACCAAAATAAAATATCACATTTGTCAATTTGAATAATTGAAATACACTTCACAGTTATGAATAGAAAATATTGAAAATATTCCTATATCCAAAACATGCGTATCATACAGTATAATTAACTGTGGGCCTCATTACAAGGTTGTTGCCCTATAGGGCATAATGGGAATGCGGAAGGTGCTAATCACGGTACCGCAAATTTGCGGTGCCGTAATTAGCACCAAGGTCCCTTTGCGGGTTGGGTTTTAACGCCTGCAAAAAGCAGGCGTTAAATTCCCCAACCCGCAAAGGGACCTCGTAGTACGGCGGTAAGGGTTAACGGTCACCGTTACCATTAACGGTGACCGTTAACCCTTACCGCCGCTGTGTAATGAGGCCCTGTGACTATGATGTGACTATTTAAAGAGTCACCAGTTTCCAAATATTAAAAGCTGCAGCGTTGACTATAATGGATTCGGCCCCCACTAAGGCTGCCCGAAATTGGTCTCTGCATATGCTCTCTATAGGTCGCACAAAGCCCCCATACCCTTTGCTGTACAATGGCTTCAAAGCAGGACATGCTGTCAGTATATGTCTACTAGTCTCTACTTCCCTATTATAATGCCTGCAAATATCCCCTTGATCAACTTTGACCCACTTATTCCTAAATTCCTTTGTCTCTAGTATATTGAACCTAAGTTGCATCGTAAATCTTCTTAGAGCAGGATTGGCACATTTCAGAAGGTAGATTCTAGGTTTACCAATTTTGAAGGCCTGATAGGAGTATTCGCTGTATCTTCTGAGGCTGTCCAGTCTGTCTATCGCCTTGACCATGTCCATCTCTGTCATTTTCTTTGTTACTAATGACACACAGTCTGGGCGCTCTCATATTATGTCCATAGTAAGACCTAATTCGGACGAGAGATCTTCTGTAAAAGTGTGCAGGTCTTTGACAAAGTTATTAAGACAGCTTTTGATCAAATCTTTGCCCAATAGTTGAAGAAGATGACTCGATCCTAGGGCCATCTTATCCATTTTGAAATACAACATAATCATTTTGAAAGACCAGCATGATACTAAAGACTGTAAGCCATACTCCAGTGGCAGGGCCTCCACTGGGACCTCTCTGGGCATGTTCATGATGGAACAGAGGAGTTTGGCCTCCAATTTACGTAGCCAACTAACTTCCCCGACTGACAGGATCTCCAAGGCATATAGAATGGCTGGGCATATATTAGTTTTATATATTTCTATGAACCCTTCTATATTACTGCCACCCCTGTGTTCCACATGAGACATTATGGCTGTCCAGCTCCTCCATATTTTAGTGTAGATATGATCTTCATATTGAGAAGCCGATGGAGTAGACCATAATGGGAAACCCAAGTAAAGCACTTTGTTAACAGTGACCAAGGTTGAACTGTCCAGATTCCACAGTGAGTTCCTTATCTAGCAATGGGAATCCTTCAGGCACATTGTTCTTGTTTTGTTCTTATCTATGACCATAACATTACTTTGGCATACTGATTTAAGGTGTTTAAGGTATGCTGAAGACCGATCTGTGTTTGGTCAAAGATTATTATGTCATCTGTATATGACATGATGAGAATTTTAATGCCATTTATGTTTGGGGGAAGTTTCTAGTTGCCTTTAAAGCTTGTTCCATATCCGCTGTGTCGATGTTATAAAGAGTGGGGCCCAGTGCGCAGCCCTGTTTGAGCCCACGATGTGTGGGGGTACATCTTGTAAGCAATCCCACTTATTGAGGAGCACAGCTACCGTTGTGTTCCTGTAAAGTGTTTGGATATAATAGAGTAGAGCGGGATCGATGCCCCAGCCTTTAAAGGCTGCTTCTGGAAACCAAAGCATTCGAAAAATCTACATAGCAACAGTAGAGCTTGTTTTCCCCTCTTGGTCGTAGTGCCCCTAAGTATTGTAATGTTGCTATGTTGGTGGTTGTGTTGTAAATTTTCCTAAATCCTGTTTGGAATGTACTCAGTATGTTTTTGTTTCCATCCAGGTATTTAGTTATTCCAGAAGCACATTGGCAAATGTTGTCTCGCTGGCGTCCATTATCGCCAGTAGCCGGTAGTTCTTTGATATGAGTCTATCCCCCTTCTTTAGGATGGGTACCAAGATGGACTGGCACCAGCTCTCTGGTATTTGGCCAGTCTTGAGTATTTCCCTAAAATGTAACACCAGGATTCTTGCCCAGAGACGAGGGTCAGCTTTGAATACCAAATTGGGGATGCCGTCAGGCCCCGGCGCACGGGAGGCTTTAGATTTTATAATTAGCCTTTCTATGTTCCCTTCTGTGATCTCATCCTCCAATTTCGCTCTTGATGACAGGCTAACCTGGCTCCACATCATTGGCTCCCCCTGATCTGTTTCCATGGTTATATGTTCCTTGGGGAAGTAAAGGTCTTGGATATGTTTGATCCATATTTCCTGCAAGACTGGATTCAGGTAAATCTGAGGAGATGAATTTACGAAGCTATTGAAGTTCCGCCAGAATTTAGCCTTATTGTCCAATCTCAACCATAGGAACAGGTTTCGCCAGTTCACAGACCTAATGGATGCTTTATGTATTTTGACCCAGTTTCTATATGTTGTGGCTAGATTTGCTGCCCGCTTCCTTTTAGTGTCTCCTTGTTTCTTTTAATGGCTACCTTGTCCCTATGGTACTGTTTCTTTCTTTCGAGGACAACCGTATCAAAAGGCTTGTGTAGACAATCCTGATAATTTTGAGTCTAAGATTTATCAAATGTAACTTCTGGGGGTACCATCTCCTTGATCATAACTTCTAAATTCCAGTCAGTTGTTCTAAGCAAGGTAATTAAATTACCTATATTTTTGGTTAGTGTGTAATTCACTTTTTTAATATCTCTTTCGGCCCAACGTAGTCTTTTACCTGCTTTGTTTGTTGTTACGTTTGCACATTTTTGTGGTATCTCCAATTCGGCTTTTAAAGTTGTTGACCAACATAGTGCTCCTCGGTCATTTTCCCTATTGTGAGATACCACTATAGGGCTACATAACTGTCTCGATTCCCTGTCAACTATGACATAATCAATTAGTGATGTAGCAATGCCATTTGACCACGTATATGGCGGGACAAGATCCTGGCTTGATTGTATCCCCAGAGGTTCCAAATCAAAAAATTCGAATAACCATTGCCAGGAATTATTAAGCCCCAAACCTTTACTGTTTGGCACGTGTAAATGCTGTCTGTTGAATTCGCCTTCCAGCACCACTCTGCCCGTAGGCGTGGTTTTCAATCATAGGAGTATGGCATCCGTTATTAATAATTGTAGTGATTTACAGGGCCATTCATGGAATTAATGTGCGCTGAAAAATCCCACGCAAGCGTGCGAAACCGTGCGAATCGCAGTGCAAGTGCGAAAATCGCAGCAAACCCGCGCACATCGATTCATGGAAGTCCGTGCGTGAGTAAAATCCGGGATGTGCGCTGAAAATCTGCGTGGCGCACGCCGGTGCACAGGTCATCTAACGGCGTGCGCTACGGCCACAGCGAAAGCGCACATAGCGCGGCGCACATAACAAAAGTAGGCGTAACACGGGGCGTGACACGCGGAATGGGGAACAACGCGTGAAAATGTGGGCGTCACGGGGGAAGTACAGGAGGCAAGTGCGCGGAACGCCCACACGCTCGCCTACAACACGTATTCATGGAATCGAATTGGGCAAACCAGCGCACCGGCGAAGATGCGCACAGGCCTAAACACGTACACCACACGAAGGCAGGCGGTAGCGTCCCTGCGCATGAAAAAAATGTGCGCCAAAATGTGCGCTAACAATAAGCACGTATATACAGCCCTGATGATTGTCCCATACTGTGGCCCTCTAGGACAAATGACGTGCAAAGGGGTACGCGACAAACACGAACACCCGATGTGTCAAAAATAGCATGTGCGTGTATTTCGGGGGTGCGCGGGAAGTTTCACATGCGATTAGCCTTGGACGAGCAGGGTTCATGTAAATCTGGGGTTGCGGGAAGTTTCACACGCGATAGGTCCTGTGCGAGTGGGGTACGTGTATTCCTGGGGTTCGCGTGAAGTTTCACACGCGATTGGCCTGGGTACGTGTAAATCTGGGGTGTGCGGGAAGTTTCACACGCGATTGCATTGGGCGAGTGGGGTACGTGTATTTCGGGGGTGCGCGGGAAGTTTCACACGCGACAGGCCCTGTGCGAGTGGGGTACGTGTATATCTGGGGTGCAGGGGAGTCCTACACCTGAATTGGCAGTGTGGGTCCGTCCAGGTGTTCCCTCTACACCCTCCACGGCCCCTGCAGGCAGCCCACACCACAGGGGACTACCCTGCACCCCTGGTAATGTCCCGCAGGCAGCCCATCCACCGTGGGCATGCCCCCCAGCCAAGCCACATGTCACTTTGCACTACTGATCACCAACGCATGACCCCCTCCACCCCCACCCCCCAGCAGTGCAGGGCACCTGCCAGCAGGCCCCCACACATGTCCCACTCATGTCCCCTTGCACCCCTACCCCCCAGCAGTGCAGGGCACCTGCCAGCAGGCCCCCACTCATGTCCCACTCATGTCCCCTTGCACACCCACTCCCCAGCACAGAGATGTACCTGCCAGCAGGCCCCCACTCATGTCTCCTTGCACCCCCACCCCCCAGCAGTGCAGGGCACCTGCCAGCAGGCCCCCACTCATGTCCCACTCATGTCCCCTTGCACCCCCACCCCCCAGCACTGAGCGGCACCTGCCAGCAGGCCCCCACTCATGTCCCCTTGCACCCCCACCCCCCAGCAGTGAAATGGCAATCTCATGACACAAACCAAAAGTTAACTATGTACATCAACACATGTCCGCCACACGAAGGCAGGCGGTAGCGTCCCTGCGCTAACAAAAAGCCTGTATATACAGCTCTGATGAATGTCCCATACTGTGGCCCTCTAGGACAAATGACGTGCAAAGGGGTACGCGACAAACACGGACACCCGCTGTGTCAAAAATAGCGTGTATTGCGCGGGTGCGTGGGAAGTTTCACACGCGATTGTGCCTGGGCAAGCGGGGTACGTGTACTTCAGGGGCTCGCGGGAAGTTTTACACGCGATTGTGCCTGGGTGAGCGGGGTACGTGTACTTCAGGTGCTCGCGGGAAGTTTTACACGCGATTGGTCCTGGGTGAGCGGGGTACGTGTTCTTCAGGGGCTCGCGGGAAGTTTTACATGCGATTGTGCCTGGGCGAGCGGGGTACGTGTACTTCAGGGGCTCGCGGGAAGTTTTACACGCGATTGGGCCTGGGCGAGTGGGGTACGTGTATTACTGGGGTGGGCGGGGAAGTACAGGAGGCAAATGCGTGGAACGCCCACACGCACGCGCCAAAAAAGACGCGCTAATCCGGAAACACGTACGTCAGCAGGAAGCTGTGCAAACAACAAGCAAGCTCAGACGCAGGATGAACATACCGTTCCTAGCAGCAGTGGTCATGGGATACCGCAGGAGGAGGAGGAGGATAGTCAGGCCCAGAATTTTCACACCCAGAACCAGCCTTTTTGGCATGCCTGATGACCAGGTGTATGGGAGGTACAGGTTTCCACCTCACATAATACTCGACCTAGTCAGTGAGTGGGAGGATGACCTCACATCACCCACCCTCTGCTCCCAAGCACTCAGCCCCCTGGAGAAGTTCCTCAATGTACTGCACTTTTTGGCCACTGGATCATTTCAGCGGACAAGTGCCATAGTGGGGGGGTGTCACAGGCCACGCAGTCACGCTGCCTACACGAGGTCTTGGCCATCATGACTGCACGCCCATCAGTCCGCAGGCACATATACCTGCCCAGAACACCTGCAGAAAGGCAGGCTGCCGTCCAGGATTTCTACGGGGTGGCACAATTCCCCAAAGTCCTAGGTGCCATTGATTGCACCCATGTGGCTCTGCGTCCTCCCAGGGCATCAGAGCACATCTATAGAAACCGCAAGCACTGGCATTCCATCAACGTCCAGGTAGTATGTGATGCCAAGGGAATCATCACCTCAGTATATGCCAACTATCCAAGGTCCACCCACGACAGTTTCATTTACAGAATGTCAACCCTAAACCGGGACCTAGAAGCTGGGCGGCATGGCGATACATGGCTGCTCGGTGAGTATAAATGCCACAGCACATGCACGCATGACAGATACAGAGTAATGTCAATACCCCACTAATGATACCCATCACCACCTCCCCAGGGGACAGTGCCTACCCTCTGAGCACCCACATGATGACGCCATTTCGGAACCCCACTACGCCACCTGAGGTAAGATACAACACAGCCCATATTGCAACCCGGGGCATAGTGGAGCGCACATTCGGAGTGCTCAAGTCACGCTTTCGCTCCCTTGACCGTTCTGGCGGGCAGCTGTTATACGCTCCCCCAGTAGTGTGCAGGATCATAGTGGCATCATGTGTCCTGCCCAACGTTGCAACACGCCGGGGCCTGCCGGTGGACATGGTGGTGCCCCCACATCCCCAACAACATGCACGCCCGCTGCGCATGGGAGGGGAAAGGGCACGGGGTGAGGCAGCCTGAACGCAGCTGGTGGCTAATTACTTCACTTAGAATCACACTCCTGTGGAGTGCACACAGCCCTGCCACATACCAGCTGACAATCAATGATGACACAAGGGACAGTGAACTGTCACAACCATACCAGCCTGAGATTGGTCACCTGGAAGTGTCACAATGTGTGCATCCCTACCTAGAGAAACACAACCAATGCTGTGTCATCAAAAGACACATATGCTGCTAAATGCATTACCCCCTTGCAAAATACAACATGAGAACAGTGCCATGTCACCCAACCCCTCCCCAGCACCAGCACCCAACACACCATGGCATGTCATGCTATGTGAGAGCAAACAAAGCAATCCCGAAAACCTGACACAAGTGTCACAAAGTACAGTGTCCCTAATGGAAACTGGCCACACATAATATGCTCCCAGTAATGTTGAACTAACAACACACATGACCAAATACTTACCAACAATACAACGCAGCTACACAAGCTCAAACATAACTAAAACATGACAGTACTAAGTTAAAGTAGTCATAGTCTCACAACCTGAATATGCCACCACATCGCCCCCTTCCAACTGTAGTCTTGCAGGCTTCAAAACTTGTCTGAGTACTGCAAACAACATGAACTCCATCTCCAAAGTAGACGGCCTTGTGAAGACATGAGGAATGAACCTGCAAATTCAGAGGGCGACATGGAAGCAGAAGCATACATAATTCCAACATGCAGTATACAATACAACAACAATATACACAAGGAATGTCTACACAGTATTGACTACAGACTGCCCACACAGCTCATGGGAGCCCAACATCACTGTGTACATCACTGTCACTTGGTCACACCCTTTGCAAGCCCATGGAAACGGGAAGCAGGAGGGGTGTGTGTCTCACGAACCCAAGCATCGAACCCAAACTCAGGACAAGCCTGCATGTGCCCAGCCGGAATACAGTGGATGCCCCCGGGAGCCACACAAGGCAACACACTGTTAAAAAATAATCAAAAATCAAAAATCAAAAATCAAAAAGCAAAAAAGCAAAAATCAAAAATCAAAAATGGCCATGTGGGGGGTGGGGGAGGTAGGCCACCCAGGAGGTCCGAGGACAGGGTGCGCACCAACAGCCGCCTGTGTGGATGTTGGGGAAAGAAAACACCTCCATGGGCTCATTGCCTGCACGGCTATGCCAATGTGGGAGAACTGCTGCTGTCGCTCTCATTACCCTCTGCTGCTGCCACAGGAGGTAGTGGTGCTATCGGAGGCAGCCCACGTAAAGCCCTGATATGGTCCTCCATGGCACCAAGCATGCGGGTGTGGAAGGTCTCGTTCTGTAGGATTATAGTGCGGAGATCCCCATGCAGCACCTGACGTGATGCCCGGATCTCCTCCCGAGTTGCCTGCATCTCAGCTGAGAGCGAACGTGTGAGCCACTCCAGCTGCTGTTCTGTCCTCAAGTTAGTGGAAGTCTCAAGGTCAACAAGAGTCTCCCTGAGGTGATGAAGTTCTAACCTCAGGGCTTCCCTGGGGCCCTGGGACTCTATTGATATCGATTGGCCTAGAGTCTCCAGTGCCGCCCGTCTGTCCCTGTTGGACGCCAACATGTCCTCCCTGTGTGATTGGCAAATGGAGTCTGTTGCCTGCTGTAGTAGCTCCATCTGCCTTTCAGGGGGGACAATGGAAGTGGCCACCCTCTCCATTGCTTGAGCCATCATCTCAACTGATGCTGCCTGTTTGGTTGCCATACCGTAAATGGATTGTTCCCATGCGGTATTGCCTGGTGGCGTACGGCCACCGCGTCGGCGGGCACCACACCTGTTTGGGGCAAGGCGATCTGCGCCTTGCTGTGCCGGCACTGCCTGAGGCTGCAGGACTGCATTCCCCCTCTGATCTGCTGGCCCAGGAACAGGATCAGATGTTGTGGAGTGTGACCCTGCACCTGTAACCGCCAAAGGCTGACTAACCAACACTGACATCCCCATAGAGGGTTCAACCCCTGGTGCAGGTGGGTTGGACAGAACAGAACCCCTTCCAGAAACACTTACATGCGACACCACACAGGTCTCATCATCCAAATCAACACCTGAATAGAGGTCTGGGGAGGTGCACCCAGAGACAGCCCTTGACAGAATTGTCTGCAGTAAGAGTGGGTTCTCACCCACCACCACACCACGTCCCCCACTGGTGGCCGGTTGTGCCTCAGGTTCCTCCTGGGTCTGCACCATCTCCTAAACCTCACCAGCATCAAGTGCATCATCCCCTGCAAAAACATGAACGACAAAAAATGGAAACAGGCATTACCACCATAGCACACAAATAGGCCTGACAAGCTACAGAACCAGTACATGATTTACACATGTCCCACATGACTATAACCCTCCCATGCATGCACTGTCACAGAGTTGGAAGGGGAGGCAAAATTATGACACTGATGACACCAAGATGGAAGAGCAACACATTTGCTGCATGCTGGGTAGCACTGCCATCACACATTGGCCTGTGAGTGGCATGTCCTATACACATAAATGACACATGCCATCACACAGCTGGCATGTACCATAGCCATGGTACATTCTACAAGTACATCCATATGTCAGTGAATGAGTACTGTCACCCATCCATGTGAGATGGACATGAAGAGATGAAAAATGCCACATAGTGTGAAAAGATACGCCATGTGCCACACACTGCAACACATCCAGTGTACAAAAATACAGTGATTGCAGGGCCATGTACACATCAATGGTTGTGCACTTCAACATGACAGGAAACAACTAGCATGTTCCATATTCAAACAGGCCCAAAAACATCATGTGATCAGGACAATACTCATTCAGCCTGAATGGTCAAATCATTCAACTACCAAGGTGACACATGTGGGCCTATGTGGGGATCTTCACTGACAGAAGCATGTTACATATGTCACAATAGGGCTGAGGAATGTGTTGCAAAAGTGGGAGAATTGAAACAATCAGCCTGAAAGAATACTGAAAAATACAAACAATGTTGTTGCATGATGCCACCTCAAGGGCAACTGCCGTAATGTTGCGCTAAATTACTACTGTGGGCAGAAGGGATGGTGTCACACCCAAATTCAAGGCCGCAGAATGTTTTGGATGCCGCACATGGGTGATCCATACTACTCAGTCACACACACCCTCACCTGGCACTCAATCAGAACCCGTCACCCAAACAACATACACATGCATTACACACACACGCATGGGCACTCAGCGGACAATGTGTCATAATCGGGTAGTTCTCCCACACCTCAGATCTGTTCCTCTGTGACGAAGGTCCCAGCAACAGACTCATTTTCAGTGAGTTCATTGTCCTCTTGTGGAGACCCACCGCCAGTCACCAGAGTACCGGCATGACTTGAGGCCAGCTTGTCCTTTGCTCTGCGTTTCAGGTCGTTCCACCAATTGTAGCAATCATCAGCTGAGCGCCTCACAAATCCAAGGGCACTTATGTCATTGGCGATGGTCTGCCAGTGTGCCTTACGTTGACCAGGTGTGGTCTTGGACCCTGCAGTCACCACCATTTTGTGGCTATATTGCAACACATAGCTCACAAGTGCATTAAGCTCTGCGTCATTAAAGCAAGGTGTTGGGGAGAAGCTGGGCCCCCACCAGGGCTGTGGGGGGCCAGCAGCCATACCCTCACCAGCTATGGGAGACCCCAACACCTCCCATATGGCCCACAGAAATGCAACAGAGACCCCAGCAGGCAGCCACATGTTCCAAACTGCGTTTATTTCTGGGCAGCAAAAAAAGAAAAAAACACGCAGAGCATCGTGCACATCGAGAGTTCAGGCGCCGTCTCCCCCGGGGCTGGCTTGCAAGCCAGCTTTGTAATCACACTGCAGGCTGACCTCACAGAATTGGATCAGCTCCCAGAAACCTATCTCCTCCTGCTATTGGCTGCTAAGTGATAGGTTACCTATGTAGCCCTTATAGAGAGCCTGATAATTGGAGGTTAGCCTTTTGCGTCAGTGGGTTGGTTTAGCTGTGCCAGCCCCCATTACCTAATTCTAACTTGTTGCATTATGACTTTGTTCCCATAACATTTTAGCTGAAGCAAGCAGTTCGCACCTGAGCTCTGAGCGCTGATTGGCTGGGCTGAGCCATTCTTGTTACAATTATGTTTCAAATGTTGTGCGAGTCTTTGCGAAAATGTCTTTCTTTCCCAGAAAGAAAAGAAAAAAACACACTGGGTTGCCGTGGTTTATTCGCATTTGTGGAGAATTAAAAATGTTTGTCTGCAGAAAGCAATCTTATCTTGAATGCGCGACCTTGGCTGCTCGTGGGTTTTGCGAGGAGCATTGCTGAAGGCTTCTGCAGCCAGTGTTCAGTGAGAGAAATGAACTTGGCTGTAATTTTCCTGAAACATGGCTTTACACTGTGCAATTAGACCATGTTAATTAATATAGGCATTTGCAAGCCTTTAAACAGGGATTTTTGTGTTTGTAGATTCTGATATTGCAGCATTGATTCTAATGTAGCATGGAAGTTGCACTGTTGGTGAAGTGGGTGTGTTTCAGCATATTTGTCACCCATGGGTGCGCTGGGGCCTGGTTCAAATGATAAGTGCGCTCCTTGTTCTTCCTGCTGTTCTTCTGTATATGCGCCTGGGGTGAGGGGGCATGGGTTTGATCTCGATTTTCCCTCTTCAGTCCCCCCTCTGGTCGACTTTGTCGACCACACCACCAAGCAACATTCACCTCCTTCCGGTCTGCATATCTTTGTCAATCCCTTGAAGTGTCCATAATTTTTTGCATTGTTGTTGATGAACAGTACATATAGGAGTGTTCTCCTTCTGTGTTCCACCACACTCACTTCCCTTCGTACTTCTTCTGATCACAGGGAGTGGCCACCTTTATTACTGCTGGAACCATGTTGCACACCGCTATCTTCTCCCTTAGTCCGGCTCTTCCTTTCACCATATCTCTTATTTGCATTCCAATGTCTTCTTCTGTTGTTCTCTTACATCTTGCAATGTATCTCTATCTTGCACAATGATGCTGTGCTTGGTACTAGTCCTTCCGTTATCACCTTCAATCAACCAGGCAGTCATGATGTCATCCATTACCATGCAAGCACTAGCTAGTTCTTTGCTTTCTCTTTTCAGATGCATTTTTTGCTGATCATTCTTTAGTATGCTGGTACTTCACCCAATCATTCTTCTGTCTCGCTCGAGAAGTAATTCCCCCCTCTTTTTACTCCTCTGTCTGTTTCTCTTCTTCCGTTGTTTTCCATCTTGGTGAATGTGTCACTCTTCACATCTTCCTTGGTCATCACCAACAAGGGCATGCTGATGCGCACCAATGAACACTCTCCTCCCCAATTCAGTGGTAGTTTCTCTTGATCTTTAGATGCATGTGCTCAATAGTAGTCCATAAGCAGTGATGTTCCTGCTCTCAACTCGCAACTTCTCTCAACCTTCTTGCATCCAGAATGATTGTCCACTTCTTGTCACTGTTGTGCTGGTAACATAACGCTTATACCTTAACAGTATACGTCCTTCTTCATTCTCCACCCAAGTGACCATCTTCGCTCTTTTGTCTCACTCTGTTAGGCACTTATCATATTTTTCTCTCTTTTATTTTATTTTTTCTTCTCTCTTTTTGTTTTTCTTTCTTCTTTTATTATTTATTTATTTATTCTTTCTTTTGTTTTTTTTTTCTCTTGCAGCTTGCTCACTTGTGCATTTGCTCGTTGTTTCTTCTCTCTCTGGTCACTTTCCACATACAGTTGTTCTCCAATTAGCTTCTTTTATGTAATCATCTTCCACAGGGGATTACCCCCCTTTTTCTTTTTTAAATGTATTATTTATTTATTATTATTATTATTTTTTTTTAATCAATCTCAATGTTGCTGTCTTCCCTTGCAATCTTCTTCGCACCTTGGGATACATGGGCGTCGTGCTCTGCTGTAGTAATCAATTCTCTTCCGGCATATGTTAAAGAACAGTCAGGACAGCTCTCTCCAGTGGTGTCCCTACCAATTTTGTACATGTGTGCATGTTGTTGGTCACTTCTGCTATGTGTGTTATGTGTATGTTTTACTCCCTTTGTGTCTGCCCTTAACTCTCCTTACATTAGCAGCAGCTTTTCCTCACCCACTGACACCGTAACTCTTCCTGCTTAGGTTAGGGAATGTCAGCAGGGGATACAGCGGTAATGCTCACTATTACAAATAATTTTCAAATTACCACCCCCATTATTTCGTTCATCATTAATAGTCCCATCGTGAAGGTAAAAGTCCTTATTTGCTTGCCCATAACCACTTACGCTGCTGGGTCCTTGCAGCTGATGAGATGATAAAGTTGCCCGCCTGAAAATCGCAAGAAAGGCGTTAATACGTTAGTACTTGTTAGTAACCTCAAGCTCCGCGAACTAAACAATCACTAAGGGCAAAAATCAAACCTCCCCCTGGACATTTCGTGTTTTCAAAATTTCTCAATATGGGTAGGGAAAATCTTGGGCTGTTTATTCAATGGAAGCAAGGAAATATACTTCAGGGAAACATGCTCTAAGGGGTCTGAGGTTCCTGATTGGGTGGGCAATTGAGTGGGGAATGCTTCACGATCCTTTAATTAGTAGTCCTCAGTGTTACTAATGGAAGATAACATTAAGGAAATTTGCTACACATTTCTAACAGCATACATACGCAACAACCTGCATGTGCGCGGAAATGAGAAGGAACAAAACAGTGTTACAGCTGTAGGTGCACAAAATGTAATATGAAACTCAATTAAACTTTGGACATGGGTGTGTCGGTCCCTATTCTAGTTGCTAGTGTGCGTTGGACCATAGGATGGCCATGTTTCCCTAACTCGGGAGTGTTCGTGCTATTTTGCAGTTCATGAAAATCTCTTGCGTTGGCCCTATTGATCGTTCCTCCCTCGTTGCCAGGGTGGCCACCGCTTTCTAGGGCTTGACGCCTCACACATCTAACAAAGTCTGTCAGGAGGGGAAAATGTCCCACTGTAGTCCATAGCCATCGGGTGTTGGTTGTCCGTTGTCTTCAGGCCTGCCCTGGGTCCTTTATATCTGGCGAGAATTTAAATGGAAGCGCTTGAGACCTGAGCATTTACAAATTCTTCATTTTCTTGACCTAACCTCTCTGCACTACTCTTGCACTATTCAGTGTCCTAGTGGGAGGAGCCAATGGTACATTTATGCACCATCCTGTCACCACCTGGTGGCGTTCAATGACGGTCTGACCGTAACTTGTTGCACTATTTGAAATGTACCCAGAAAATGGGTTGGCACTTAATTTATGTGAAGATACTCATTACACACTTGGATCATATATACGCAATTTAGGTGCTAGTGTACAAATGGGCCTTTGGATCTTTATATTTACTGTGCTTTTGTTGTAAGCTACTAGTGCGTGCCTTTGTCCCGTGGGGCATCAGGCACTGACAAGCTAAACAGGGAAACATCAGGGTGGTAAATTTGTCATATAGGGTGGCTGTGTTTCTAAATTAAGTGGACCATGTTACTTAGTTAAGATAATCGCAGGGTTTTTAAATCTTTTTTTCTATGGCTCCTCTCTCAACTTCTCAGGGCGTGTCTCACAGTGAACTGCAGGCACTTTCAACCGGTGCTAATGAAATTCACTACCAATTATTCGCTACCTGTCCCTCCCCCCTCTTTGTATTTTATTTATTTATTTATTTGTTTACTTCCTCTTTTCTTTCAAACCCAACCGTCACAATTTACTCCCATTCTCTCTATCCCACCCCATGTCCACTTTTTAAACCCTACCTACTCTGTTAATTACTCATTTAGTCTAGTATTTTATTACTCCACTACTGTAATTACTGTTACATTTAAACAATATATTTATCCCCCCATTATCTGCTCTCAAATTTTAATACAATCATCATTCTCCAGTTCGTGCAGCAATGACCTCTTTCCCTATGTGTGTTGGCTAATGCATTTGTACCAGTGCTATTTTCAAAAGCGCTAGTGGTATTACCACTTGCACTGTTATTTTGTCGCCAAATTCATTCTGTTGGGAACATGGATCATCCACCCTTTACCCCTATTTCTCTCCTCCCGTGGTGAACTGTCAATGAAATGTAGGCCTCCCCCCTCAAGTGCACCTTCTTCCACCTTGAGTGTCTCATTTAATTGTTCTGTGTTATTCGTGTATTCATGAGCCCAGTCTCCTCGCTGAAAGATGTGTGCTCAAAATGTAGCTAAATGTACTCTCTTGTGAAGCGCTATCATTATGCACCCCCCTCTGTACCGTGCACCCCCATTATGCTTAAACAATCTTCCTTACTTTCAACATGTGTATGCCTGGTGTTTAACAAGTTATGGATTTCTCTGTTAATAAGGTGGTCATATCCACATCGCTCATGATGTCACAAATGTCTCTTCCCTAATGCATGGCCTGGTTGCCCCACTGTCACCCAGAAAAGAAAATGTTTTGATACCTATCACCACCCCTATGCAATTGTCCTCTGCATTATTGAGTGTGCGTGAGTGTGTGTGTTGGCGTGCGTCTCGCCCGCTCTGTCGGGGAGGTGGAGCATGAGTGTGTGTGGCAGAGTGAGTCAAATCAAGTTTGTCTTGGGCTGTCCTATTAGCGGTATAATGTCAATCTATGTCCTTTGAAAGGTTTGTTCCCCATCAGGAAGACCCCTCCCAGTCATGTAACCGGTACCATTGCTATTGTGTCAGTGTTCTGTATGGGTGCTTGCTGCTGTGCAGTGCCCCTGTGTTGTGATTCTTGTCAGTCCCGGGGTAGTGGTGCTGTCATTTGTTGTGTCTGCACATGTAGTGGTGACAGTGCCTGCGTTGGTGCTTGTGGTGTCTGCTGAAATGATCCCGTCCTGCCCCATGTATCCTCCCCACATGGGCGGTGCATATTGTGGTGGTTGTTGACACTGCTATTGTGATTCTTGTGCGTGTGTGTTGAGGCTGTTTTTAACTGCCCCTCCCATTGCATACTTTAATAATTTATTTTGTGCCTACTTGTCCTCATCTGCCTTTCTCTGCCCCTGCCGTTTTATTTATTTATTAACAGTCTTCTCTTGCCACAATCTACAATGCACACAGTCAATGTCTAGCGCGTTATCCTTCCTTCCTCCCTTTCATAACCCCATGCATGCTGCACCACCCCTTACTGATCCTCTATCATGTTTGGCTGTGCTGTCTCGTTCAGTCCTTCTCTCCTCCTCCAATCCCTTTCTTCCCTTTCCAGTTCCCCCTCGCTGTTGCTATTGTTACTCCTTGCACCTCCCCTGTTATCTTCCCTTTAAATTTAATTCCTCTGTACCTGTTCCTTCAAATCTGCTTCCATGCCTGCAGCCCTCCCTTGCTCACTCCTGTGCTGCTAGTGGGTTGTTCTGCACCTTCCTGTTTGTTCGCTTTAGTGTATTGTGATTGTGTGTGTGTGTGTGTGTGTGTGTGTGTGGTGTTTAAATGTACTTCTGCTGTTTTCAGTTCTCTCATGCAATGCATTCCTTGCTTACCATCTGTGTCATCAAATATTACACTCCCGGAGGTTCAGAAGGGTGAGTCCCCCTCTTCCCTCTGCTCGTGCTGGTTCAGCATCAGCTGACCCCTCGCATCTTCCCTTTCCTTCGTGCACACAGTTCAACTGTAGCCATGTGCTTTTAAAGCTATTCCCGTGTAAGTGCTGTGTATGTGTGTCCTTAGTGATTGCTGCACGCTTCTGGAGAAGCCGCCTATGAGCAGCCATGGTCTTTTTTAATTTACCTTCAGTACTTTTGAATCTTTGCACACTATGTTTTAATGACTTATTTCGGCATGGAAGCTGTGTGCTACACAACAGGTGAAGGGGAGTAATTTCTGTATTGTGTGATACATTTTACCTCTATTCAATTTGAAAATTTCGATAGTCCGCTGTTCAGGGAGCAAAAGTTAAAAGATAATTGAACATTTTTCAACTTCTGTGAGCCTTCTTGGCTCCGCACCTTAGCCAGTGCACTCCACGTGCAGCCCATCTTCACCAAATCATTGCCTTCTCTGGCACACCCCCAAAATCTTGCGCATGTGTCTTCCACACACCGCCTCTGGGTCACCTATTCTCCAAATCCAAAACCACACCACTATCTCCTCACCATCAAAACTCTGTGTCCTATGCATCAATCTGAAGGTGACGTCACCAAACTAAAAACACAGTGCAAATGAACAGACAAATGTGCATACACAGAACAATAACCCATTTCTCCCAACCCCACAAAAATCCCAAAATAAAACCCCACAATCCCCACAGCTGTCTTCCTGTCTCAACTGGAACAAGGTAAACCACAATAAAAACTCTTATAATTGGACTGCGCACGCTGCGTCGCCTCGCGTGTGATACGCTCCTCACCAGGGGACCTTAACCAGCCACTCGGGAACAATCTAGCTACCTCCTGCGGGGAAACATCATCCACTCACTGAACTAAAACGCTCAATTAGCAGGGAACCTCATCTACTCATTGATCTACAACGTCAATTCACAGGAAATCCACACCCCTGTACATGAAATCGCCATCCGGACCAACCAGCGCGGCACTCCTTTCTATATGTGGGGAGTCACTACCCCACCCAATATCCTCATAAACACAAGAAGGGGCAACTGCCACCACTCCAGTCCCAACAATTCACGTGCCAATCACCACCAATGCGCCGAATTTTGCGACAATGTACAATCACCCACCACCCAATTTACAATGCCTCCCCCAGTTTCTACCCAAACAAAAGAACTTAACATTTCTGCAACATACTGATCAACAATGCATCATAATACTTTAAACATTTCCCCCCCTTAAAGCCCATGTTGCTGGTTGACTTACATTTCCTATGCTGCACTGGCACTTGCTCTGCTGCTGGACACCCCCTCAAGGCGCTTCACCGGACCCCTTCTCCTGCAGGGCTCTCACCTGTCCTCAAGCGGGGTATTTCCAAGTGGCCCCTGATGCCTTTAGCCGTTTACGCATTTTCCGGTGGTCTTCAGGTACAGGCGAGGGTCCCACAGCTTCCTTGAGTCGGCGGCAGGGAGTGCAGTTCAACGCAGGGCTTGCGCAGGCAGTGCTCATTCACCCATGTTACAATGAGCCTCACAGAGGGCACCAACTTGTTGGGGAGAAGCTGGATCCCCACCAGGGCTGTGGGGGGCCAGCAGCCATACCCTCACCAGCTATGGGAGACCCCAACACCTCCCATATGGCCCACAGAAATGCAACAGAGACCCCAGCAGGCAGCCACATGTTCCAAACTGCGTTTATTTCTGGGCAGCAAAAAAAGAATACTGAAAAATACAAACAATGTTGTTGCATGATGCCACCTCAAGGGCAACTGCCGTAATGTTGCGCTAAATTACTACTGTGGGCAGAAGGGATGGTGTCACACCCAAATTCAAGGCCGCAGAATGTTTTGGATGCCGCACATGGGTGATCCATACTACTCAGTCACACACACCCTCACCTGGCACTCAATCAGAACCCGTCACCCAAACAACATACACATGCATTACACACACACGCATGGGCACTCAGCGGACAATGTGTCATAATCGGGTAGTTCTCCCACACCTCAGATCTGTTCCTCTGTGACGAAGGTCCCAGCAACAGACTCATTTTCAGTGAGTTCATTGTCCTCTTGTGGAGACCCACCGCCAGTCACCAGAGTACCGGCATGACTTGAGGCCAGCTTGTCCTTTGCTCTGCGTTTCAGGTCGTTCCACCAATTGTAGCAATCATCAGCTGAGCGCCTCACAAATCCAAGGGCACTTATGTCATTGGCGATGGTCTGCCAGTGTGCCTTACGTTGACCAGGTGTGGTCTTGGACCCTGCAGTCACCACCATTTCGTGGCTATATTGCAACACATAGCTCACAAGTGCATTAAGCTCTGCGTCATTAAAGCAAGGTGTTGGGGAGAAGCTGGGCCCCCACCAGGGCTGTGGGGGGCCAGCAGCCATACCCTCACCAGCTATGGGAGACCCCAACACCTCCCATATGGCCCACAGAAATGCAACAGAGACCCCAGCAGGCAGCCACATGTTCCAAACTGCGTTTATTTCTGGGCAGCAAAAAAAGAAAAAAACACGCAGATCATCGTGCACATCGAGAGTTCAGGCGCCGTCTCCCCCGGGGCTGGCTTGCAAGCCAGCTTTGTAATCACACTGCAGGCTGACCTCACAGAATTGGATCAGCTCCCAGAAACCTATCTCCTCCTGCTATTGGCTGCTAAGTGATAGGTTACCTATGTAGCCCTTATAGAGAGCCTGACAATTGGATGTTAGCCTTTTGCGTCAGTGGGTTGGTTTAGCTGTGCCAGCCCCCCATTACCTAATTCTAACTTGTTGCATTATGACTTTGTTCCCATAACTTTTTAGCTGAAGCAAGCAGTTCGCACCTGAGCTCTGAGCGCTGATTGGCTGGGCTGAGCCATTCTTGTTACAATTATGTTTCAAATGTTGTGCGAGTCTTTGCGAAAATGTCTTTCTTTCCCAGAAAGAAAAGAAAAAAACACACTGGGTTGCCGTGGTTTATTCGCATTTGTGGAGAATTAAAAATGTTTGTCTGCAGAAAGCAATCTTATCTTGAATGCGCGACCTTGGCTGCTCGTGGGTTTTGCGAGGAGCATTGCTGAAGGCTTCTGCAGCCAGTGTTCAGTGAGAGAAATGAACTTGGCTGTAATTTTCCTGAAACATGGCTTTACACTGTGCAATTAGAATATGTTAATTCATATAGGCATTTGCAAGCCTTTAAACAGGGATTTTTGTGTTTGTAGATTCTGATATTGCAGCATTGATTCTAATGTAGCATGGAAGTTGCACTGTTGGTGAAGTGGGTGTGTTTCAGCATATTTGTCACCCATGGGTGCGCTGGGGCCTGGCTCAAATGATAAGTGCGCTCCTTGTTCTTCCTGCTGTTCTTCTGTATATGCGCCTGGGGTGAGGGGGCATGGGTTTGATCTCGATTTTCCCTCTTCAAAGGCTTCCTTGACGTGCCGGAGTGTGCAGCTGTGCCTGGGGTCTCAGCCTGTCGTGCCAGAGCACCCTTCTTCCTCTTTTTAGAAGGTGGAGCGGAGCCAGAGTGGCTAACGCCGCTCTGGTCAGTAGGGGCAGAATCACTGGTGGACTGGGTTGTTGGAGTGTGCGAATGCACATTGACCATAGGACTTGGTGCAGCCATTGTCTGAAGTGTGATGTTGGCAGGGGGAACATCAGTATGATGGACCAGGACCGACACTGTCCTGGCTGGGAGAGTCAGAGCTGGGGCGGATGGAGCTGCAGCTGCCCCTGCAGCCTCACCACCCTGCATACTTGGGGCAGCAGATGACATAGCTGCCCCAGATCCACGTGGCTTGGTGACAACTTGCACCGCCACACGTGGCTTAGACTTGCTGATCTGGAAGTCAGCCAGGGAGTCATCCTGTGCCAGGTCAGGTGCCACAATGGGCTGGTCCAACAAGGGCTGAGCTGGGATGGTCTCAGACACGTTTACCTCAACCATGGGGCGGGGAGCATGGGTGTCCCTGATTGGTCCTCCACACATGGGGGTCTAGGGGCACCCTGCAAATCCTGGCCACGTCCCCTACCGCACCCACCACGCCCACCTTTTGAAGGTCGGCCACCTTTGCCTCCCTTACCGCTTGGTCGCCTCCCAACCATGGCACTGATGTTGTTGTGCGTATGGGAGGAGCAGTAAACTATTGTCCTGGGCAATTGGGGGTCAAAGGGGTAGGGTACTAGATGGAATTCGTACCCTAGTGCTCTAACAAGGCTGTCTGTGACCGCTGCGGGAAGATGGCAGGTCACGCAACGCACAGGCAGCCCAAAAACAAAAATAAACGTGCACGCAACCCCTCGTAGACCACGTGCGTGGAAAAATGAACCCGCACTACGCTGTGGCACCCAGAAACACAAAAAAGGGCATACGCGTAATACACGCACCCTACAATGATCTCTGAAGGGGTACGCGACACAAGGGGCAAGCACAGTTGCTAAGTACATGCGGAGTCGAGCGGTAAGTGTACATGCATACTGATTGGAAGCTGTGCGTGTGGTGGTGTGCCAGTAGTGTGCAGGTTGCACATGTGGTTTTGTAGGGCCATGTATGGATGTGTATGTACAGGGCCGTGAGGCTGACACATGCAAGTCCTTTCATGTGTAAGACACATGGATGGTGTATTTGTGGGTAAGCATGCAGGCCAAATGCAGATGTGTGAGCACACATTTTTGAATGACTGTGTACGTCAGTTGTCAAGGTTGTGGTGTCACACATGGATGTTGGTTCCAGATGCATGTATCTGCACTGTGTCGATGTGCATGTATGTGTATCTGACAAGTGTGCAACTGTCATGCAACATGGATGCATGTGAGACTGATATGTAGAAGACTGATTGCCAGATGTGACATGAATGCCGATCTCATCACTGCGACACTTGGTGGAGGTGTACACATGCATGTAAGTGTGGTGGCGTGTGTGCATGTCTAGTGCACGCCCTGTGTCTCATGTGATGTCTGGCTCACCTTTGCCTGCTCATGCTGTTGTATGTGTATGGATGGTGCTGGCTGTTGCGATATGGCTGTTGAATAGCTCATGTGTGTGATTTGAAATGACATGTGTGTTGGGGATTGTGATGCCATGTCTGAAGTTTGACAATGACACTTGTGTGCAACTGTCATGTGTGTATGAGTCCTTTGTACAGTGCCTGATGCCTGTGTCCTATCTCTCCCTGTCTGCAGAGTCGACTGATGAAGAGGGCGGAGAGGGCGCTGTGGAGCACAGCGGCAGGGATCGCACCGCCAGCCGGAGACGCAAGGCCCGGCTCCCCTCCCAGATTGTCATCTCGTCGGGGAGTGAGGAGTCCGGTGCCGCGTACCAGGTCGCAGCTCCTGAGGGGAGGTCCAAGAGGCAGAGGTTGGAGTTGGACTCCTCGGCAGCGGAAGGGGCAGCTGAGACCCCACAGGGCCCGACGGAGGAAGATGGCACGGAGTCATCCAGGTTGGTGGGGGTTTGGTGAAGGAGGAGGCCATGCAAGGGACAGAGACGGGGTCTGGAGGTGGGGATTCCACTGGTGCTAGTGGTGCAGTGTAGGGGCAGGGACAGGAGGCAGCACAGGCTGCCACAGAGGTGCCTGTGTGTAATCCTGTCCTTGATCCTGTGACTGCATCATCTTGCACCAGCAGCGATACCTACGTCCAGACCCGTTCTCAAGGAGGGGATCGGCTTACACCAACTGGCCTTCCTCTCCCTGTGGATGTGGCTATCCGGCACTGGGTTGAGCCTGTCCTGGGTGGGGTGGCGTTGCGTCAACGTGCCAGGCGAGCTGACCTGCAGTCTTTTCATGAGGAGACTGCACGTCTTCTCGCATGGCTCGTTGACCGCGTTGACCCACTGGGACAGCTCACCAGGGCCGGATTCCTCTGTTTTCTGGACCTTGTTCTGACCCCCTCATCAACTGAACCCCCTATGCGCCAGTCGTCCTCCGTGCCATCTTCCCACCCATGTGTCACCTGGGTGCCCTGTGGAGCTGCCTCTGACCCTGTGGCCAGGCTGGTGGAGGACACATCCCTGCCACAGTCGGGAGTCGGACGTCCAGCAGGGGTGGCCACATCAACAACTGCACCCCAGCCGGAGGAGGATGTGCAGGCAGCAGGAGCCAGGGCACAGGCAGAGGCACAGCAGCAGCAACAAGGTGGGAGCCATGATGGCTTGGGGCCTTCAACATCGGAGGGGCAGGCATCGGCCAGAGGGCAGGAGGACCCAGGACGGGAAGTGTCTTCCGTGTGGCAGCGGTTGGGCCATGCTATAGATGCGGAGCGGCAGCGGGCGGAAGAGGCACGGCTCACGATGGTCAGGGCGGAGAACTCCATGCATATGGCCCTGAGGCGGGCCGAGTGCCTCGAGGCCATTCCCAGGGACCTGGAGGTCCAGATGTCATCGTCCCTGCGAACCCTCGGGGCCATGGAAGAGGAACGCCTCCGGGACATCGAGCAGGAGCTCGATGATGCCCTGGCCCAGGAAATCAGAAAGTGAACCGTTCGACTAGCCCACTGCCATTGTAAATAGTTATATAGTGTTAGGTTTCCTTTTGTTTTTCTTTTCATTTGGGGCGCTTGGACAATGCCCCACCTTTTTGTATATAGTTGTTCATTATGTAGGGTTTTTGTAGGTTTCCTTTTAATGGTTGGGCTCATGGACCCTGGATTTGTACTTTGTATATAGTTCCACAATGGATTTCACTTCATTTGCCATTTTTTTTTACCATGGATCAATGGATTATCCTTTTTTTTCACTTTGGATTTGATTTGACGGACAGACTCTTTGGACCCATTTGCTTTTGGATTGATTTTTATTCTGGTTTTACATATCTTCTTTTTCATATTTTGGACATGCAGCTTTTTATTTATTATTTACATTATTGTGTGATTTCATTTCATTCCCTTGCTTTTGTGTCTAATACATTTTTATTTGATACTTCATTGTGTGGTATGCTTTCCTTGGTTTCCTGCATGTCACGATGCATGTTTTCTCATTCACTTGCACCCATTGTGTGTGTGTGATGGACATGTATTGATGTGCATACTTGCCATTTGGGATGTTTCATGTGATGGGGATTTCAATGTGGGGTGTAAGTAATACTTGGTGGTGTGTTTCGACTGGAGTGGCGTGGGTTGGGATTTGGGTGGCCATTAGGCCCATGATTGTGGATTGTGATGACATGTTGTGGGGGAAATGAGTGGGGGCCTGCTGGCAGGTGCCCTGCACTGCTGGGGGGTGGGGGTGCAAGGGGACATGAGTGGGGGCCTGCTGGCAGGTGCCCCGCACTGCTGGGGGGTGGGGGTGCAGGGGGACATGAGTGGGACATGAGTGGGGGCCGGCTGGCAGGTGCCCTGCACTGCTGGGGGGTGGGGGTGCCAGGGGACATGAGTGGGGGCCTGCTGGCAGGCTCCCCGCACTGCTGTGGGGTGGGGGTGCAAGTGGGTGATGCGTTGGTGATCACTAGTGCAAGGTGACATGTGGCTTGGCTGGGGGGGCATGCCCATGGTGGATGGGCTGCCTGCGGGACATGACCAGGGGTGCAGGGTAGTCCCCTGTGGTGTGGGCTGCCTGCAGGGGCCGTGGAGGGTGTAGAGGGAACACCTGGGAGGACCCACACTGGCAATTCACGTGTAGGACTCCCCTGCACCCGCGAAATACACGTATCCCACTCACACAGGGCCTATCGCGTGTGAAACTTCACGCGCACCCCAGTAATACACGTACCCTGCTGAAATCGCGTGTGGAACTTCCCGTGCACCCCAGAAATACACGTACCCTGCTGAAATCGTGTGTTAAACTTCCCCGCTCCCCAGAAATACACGTACCCTGCTGAAATCGCGTGTGGAACTTCCCGCGTACCCCAGTAATACACGTACCCGGCTGAAATCGCGTGTTAAACTTCCCCGCACCCCAGAAATACACGTACCCTGCTGAAATCGCGTGTGGAACTTCCCGCGCACCCCAGTAATACACGTACCCTGCTGAAATTGCGTGTTAAACTTCCCCGCACCCCAGAAATACACGTACCCTGCTGAAATTGCGTGTGGAACTTCCGGCGCACCCCAGTAATACACGTACCCTGCTGAAATCGCGTGTTAAACTTCCCCACACCCCAGCAATACACGTACCCTGCTGAAATTGCATGTGGAACTTCCGGCGCACCCCAGTAATACACGTACCCTGCTGAAATTGCGTGTTTAACTTCCCCGCACCCCAGAAATACATGTACCCTGCTGAAATTGCGTGTGGAACTTCCCGCGCACCCCAGTAATACACGTACCCTGCTGAAATCGCATGTTAAACTTCCCCGCACCCCAGAAATAAACGTACCCTGCTGAAATCGCGTGTGGAACTTCCCGCGCATCCCAGTAATACACGTACCCTGCTGAAATCGCGTGTGGAACTTCCCGCACACCCCAGTAATACACGTACCCTGCTGAAATCACGTGTTAAACTTCCCTGCACCCCAGAAATACACGTACCCTGCTGAAATCGCGTGTGGAACTTCCCGCTCACCCCAGTAATACACGAACCCTGCTGAAATTGCGTGTTATACTTCCCCGCACACCAGAAATACACGTACCCTGCTGAAATCGCGTGTGGAACTTCCCGCGCACCCCAGTAATACACCTACCCTGCTGAAATTGCGTGTTAAACTTCCCCGCACCCCAGAAATACACGTACCCTGCTGAAATCGCGTGTGGAACTTCCCGCGCACCCCAGTAATACACGTACCCTGCTGAAATTGCGTGTTAAACTTCCCCGCACCCCAGAAATACACGTACCCGGCTGAAATCGCGTGTGGAACTTCCCGCGCAACCCAGTAATACACGTTCCCCGCTTGGCATTTGCTGTTTGGCAGCCCTGTATACTGGTCCAGGGTTAGCGCAGCCCTTTGCGCTGAATTGGGAATTTTGATGGCTTTTCCTTGCGCGAGGGCGTTCTTGGGGGCGTAAGTGGCGCTGCTGCAGGGTCGCTGCGCCACTCTGCGCCACGGCTGGTTTTGGAGGCTAAAATCCATGAATACGCTGTGCGCGGAAAACGATTTTAGCGCACGCGGCTGGCGCAGACATTCGCACGCGCACACTGTGCGCCAGCCGCGTGCGCCACTTTTGTGCGAAATTCTATGAATTACCCTGTTAGTCATAGAGCCACCTGGTGGGTCGTAAATGTTAATGATTAGTGTTTCAACTACGGAGGATGAGGGATATTACAACACTCCCATTAAAACGTTCTAGGGTTGTTTCCCTTACACCAAGGCGAGAGTTTCAAATGAACCTTGGCCCCTATAGCAAGTCCCCACTCGGTCTACCCTTCTTGGGCCGTGTGGCATTGTTAAATATGACCTGATATCCGTTGATGTGAAAACTCTTGTTGCACCATGTTTCTTGCAATAGAAATATGTCCACCTCTTTCAATAACGCTTGCCCTTTGGGATGTAGCAAAAAGGAGCGATGTTCTCTTGAATTCCAGGACCCCCATGACATCTTTGTGGTGATGTTCCGTTGTCAGTTCGCTCCGTTGTATGTACACATTGGCATCCAAAGAGAGGGGGTCACTAGTTCCATCTTTACTTGTGAGCTATAATCTTGCAGTGCTCTTAGCGCTTCTCTCTAATTTGTGTCCAGCCGTTTTCTGGCATGCAATTAAAGTGATACCGGCCAACAGAAGTTGTCAGCATGTGTTTTCAAAAGGGCTACCATTAACGGTGATGCAAACTCAGTTAGTGCCCAATTTGTATTACTGTTCCAATGTGGCAGCTCAATTTTCAATATATCTCTGGATTGGATCAACTCCAGATATGTCAGCTGTTTAAAGATTGATAGGAGAACTGATCTGTTTAGAGATGGACTATATGATGTCAGATTATTTTCCTCCAATATTACCCAGGTTCCCCCATCTTTCAATGCACTGGGACGAATAATTGGCAGTTTAATGTTAGCTTCTGCCAGTGGCACATTGTTGTGTTGTTCGGCATCAAGATCTTGTGCGGTTTTCTTCTGCCCAACCAGTTGTATTGGTACTTGCAGTGCAAGTACTGCTTTGTTCTCCTCAAGCTCTCCCATTTTAGAGCCGATTTGTAATTGTGCTGACTTGTTACTTTGATCTTTGGTTTTCTGCCCCCACAATGATGATTTTCGGTTTAGCCCTTTGGTTTCGCATTTCCCACCGTCCATGCCAATACACTCACACTTCTTTAAGAGCTTTTGTGGTACCGGAGTCAGCCGCTTGGGCGATGTGTGTGTTATCTTCGGGGAATGCTTATTTTTAAGTGCCTTTTTTTAATTCTGTCGGGGTGAAATTTGCACTTCCTGAAAATCCCAGTTTAACCTAGCTTTACCGTTTGGTCCACTCACAGTCACTCCCTGTTCGGTGTCCCATTTTCCTTGCTTGTTAATCACATTGTTTACACCTAAAATAAGCTCAGGTGTCTTCACTACATTTCCTGGTTGCTTGGTTCTGTCATTTGCAATACTGTCATCTTTCTTGAACAGAGCTGTTATTATGTCCAAGAGTTTAAGTGAGAGTTTTTGACTGGCTCCAAGTTATTCCATTATGGATTCCATTAATACTGCTTGTGCATCTATCTTGCATGCAGGTGCCATCACAAGATTCTTCGCTGTGTTTTCAAATACCAAGCTTTTTTCCCCTAGAACAATTGAATCTGTGTCCATCTCAGAATTTGTCGTATCAGAAGAATCTGAGTGTGAGGCGAATACTGTCAGGTCTGGCGAGTATGAAAAGCTTATGGCATCCTTGTTTTGTGGATTTCTTGTATTCCGGAGCGTTTTCTCTACCCCCCACCCCCAATGATGCTTTATCTAAGTTTTTGACCAAGTTCAGTAATGAGTTATTGTTGTGAATTGCTTTTCCTTGTCCACGGCCGTTGTTTCTGAAGAATGTCTAATCTGTTTGTCTTTAGCTCCGAAAAAGGCCGTGATTTCCGCCTGTGATAGCAGATCTATTTTAGAAATGTTTATACCATTATATTTGTTGCCACTGTGTAGGTTGGGGCATTTGTGTAGCGCATTTGAGTTCTGCGTCATCCCTTTGCGTGTCATGATTTAAAGTTATGTCGAATGCCCACTCTGGCCACACAAATTTTACCTTTATCACAATTTAGTGACTCCATGAAATGTCGTGTTTGTGTGATCGGCTATGCCGTATTTCTTTAGATCAGCTGGCAACCATCTAATCCAAAACAGGCCTTGGGATAGCCAATGACACGCCTCTAGTAATGTAGTCAGATGGTCCATGGCAGATAGGAGTGCACTGTTGTGCTTTAGGTAACTACCAGCCAGAACATAGGCGCTATTCAGTTGTTTTATGCCGCGCACACACACTTTATCTGCTTACCTCTTGTAAGCTCAAGTTGAAGGCTCCTGATAACCTTATCACAGTTTCAGCTTCTTCCTCAGTAATTGGCGTATGCGCGTCCCCGCGCCCACTCAAACACACTGCTGTACACCGCTGCGGTCCGCCAGCACAGGAGCATATGAGGGGTAAACTCCTCCCTCCAGCAGCAGTGTGTCAGCAACCAAGTAAACAGACAATAGGAGAGTCTAACGTTCGAAATTCAATTAGCAGGCAACACTGATGCGCTCCGCCATCACAGGAGCATAGAGGGGTAAGCTCCCCCCTCCAGCAGCAGTGTCGGCAACCAAGTAAACAGACTCTTGGAGAGTGTAACTGTGATGTAGTCGATCGTGGACCTCCTCACGCTCGTACTCAAGTGTCGCCCTTTTTATATGTGCATACCAGCAAGGAGAGTCGGCACAAGGAGCTGGGGTGCAACACGTCTTTATTCTTGAAGACCATGCGTTAGACTACCCTCTGGGCGGTAACCCCGCCCCTCAACATACGCGGGTCGCAGCCCGCGGATCAAACATAAACAGAGGACTGTCGTCCTTAGATAAGGAAGTGAGGACATCACATCCCCCCGTTACTAAACTTTAAGTCCAACTTAGCTCATTTCCTCAATGAGGCGGTGGGGCTTTTTCCTCGTCCTGGTTGGTCGACCTTCTATTCTTGTCGAAAGATCTGTCCATGTCTCAGGATTCACTTCTCCTTCGGAGTCTTCTCTATCTCCTTCATATGGAGCATCCCATGGATTAAGCTCATCACTCAGGTTTGTGTCACCTAGGGCTGGGGCTCTCGATACCCTTCTGAAGTGGGATGAGTTCCTTGTTATGGTTCTGCGGTCTCCTTCCGCGGTGATGAGTGATCCTTTCCTGCGGATGACGATGAGAGGCTCCTCGCTGAATGGGGCTACGTTTTTCCGAGGCTGGGGCTGGCGGACTATCACCATGTCTCCTGGCGCCAAATCATTTGTCTTGGCTTGTCGTTTTGTGTCCGCGGCCCTTTTCATGGTTTCCTTCATGCGTGCATCCTTCACTCTCATTTCTGCGTCCCTTGCATAGTGGTCTTCCTCAATGGCTACGTGTGGTATTCTTGTTCTTATTGTTCGCCCGAACATCACTTCTGAAGGTGTTTTCCCCGTGGTGCTGTGTGGCGTATTTCTGTAGTCTCGCATGAGTTGGTATAACAGTTTTTCCACAGGTTCGCCCGTGATGCGAGCAATTTGTGTGGTGCGTTTGATGTTGCTCATGAACCGTTCGACGGTCCCATTGGCTTGTGGCCATAGAGGTGTTACCTTTCTGTGTCTGAAACCCATGTATTCGGTAAATCTTTGGAAGTCCTGTCCTGTGAATGGAGGTCCATTGTCAGATTTAACTACTTTGGGTACTCCGTACGTTGCGAACATCCGATCTAGGACTGGTATGGTGTGGTGTGCAGATGTTGATGGGACTATCTGTAGATCGGGGTATCTTGAGTACTCGTCTACTGCCACCAGAATGTATTCTCCTCCTTCCATGGGTCCAAAGTGATCGATGGCTATTTCTTCCCATGCCCCTTCAGGTAGTGCGGTCATGTTTAGAGGTTCTGGGGAGGTGTGTGGCTTCACGAGAGCACAGGTGGGGCAGTCTTGTAGCAGTTCTTCTACTGCTGTATCTAGCTGTGGGAACCATATTTTCTGCCTCAGCATCCTTTTGGTGGACACAATTCCTCGGTGTCCTTCATGGGCAAGTTCGAGTATCTTCTGGCGCAGACTGCGCGGTATCACTAGCTTTGTTCCTTTTAGCAGCATCCCTTCGTCTGATTTTGCCAGTTCTTCCTTCACAGCTAGGAAGCAGGTAAGATCCCGCTTGACATCTTCGTTCATGTTTTCTCGAATTTGCTTGGCATGCTTCCATCGCCCTGTCTCTAGGCATCGGAGGATGGTTTGTATCCCTTGATCCGTGTTTGATTCACTAATGATGCGATCCATGTCCAGACCTTGCGGTGTGTTGCTGTGAATGACATATCTTATGTACTGGTCAGCTATGGATGGTTCTGGTCCACACGCATCCTTCGGGTGTCTCGAGAGGAAGTCGGCAGGGTTCTGTTCTTTTCCGGGTCTGTGAGTGATGGAGAATTGATAGTCCTGTAGCCGGAGGGCCCATCGAGCTATGCGTGGTGGCATTTTAGCTTGAGGGTTGCCATAAATGAAAATGAGGGCTTGGTGGTCCGTTACAACTACGAAAGGCTTTCCGTATAGGAACAAATGGAAATGTTCACAGGCCCACACCACGGCCAGGCCTTCTTTCTCTGCCTGGGAGTAGGCTTGCTCGGTCTTGGAGAGGCTTCGACTGGCATAAGATATGATATGTTTCTTGTTTTCTTCTCGTTCATCGAGTTGTGTCAGGATGGCGCCTAGGCCTACTGGACTGGCGTCGACAATGAGTTCTGTCGTTCTTTTGGGGTCGAAGTATGCCATATTCTGGGCGTCGGATATGCGATCTTTAATCGTTTGGAATGCTTCCTGGCACTGAGGGGACCATGTAAACTCTGTGTTGAGTTTGGTGAGTGCTCGGAGGGGTTCACTGATGGATGCGAAATCTTGTATGTATCGGGTGCAGTAACTCGCAAGGCCCAAGAAGGACCTGAGGTCTGATGTAGTCGCGGGTGGCGGGGCTTCTCGGAGTGCACTCACTTTTTCCGGGTCGGGTGTCATTCCTTTTTCAGAGAATATGTGACCAAAAAAACGGAGCGTTTTCTTGCGAAATTCACATTTGTCTTTGTTTAGTGTGAGTCGTGCCTCTTCCAGGGCCATGCACACTCTCATTAGTGTATCATCGTGTTGCTCTTGAGTTTGACCAAACACCAGGATGTCGTCGCTATAGTTTAGGCAGTTGGGTACATGTTTGATGATGTTGTGAATTTCTGTCTGAAAGATTTCAGCAGCGGACGACACACCGAAACTTAGCCGTTTGTAGCGGAAGAGTCCTAGGTGAGTGGCGAAAGTTGTTATATATCGAGAGCTTTTGCATAGTTCCAGCTGATGGTATCCTTTGTTGAGGTCCAGTTTAGAGAACACAGTTGCCCCATTTAATAGATGAACCATATCTGTTATCCTCGGGGCTTGATGGCGTTCCCTTAGTATTGCCTCATTCGGCCTTCTCATGTCCACGCATATTCGGATGTCTTGAGAGTCCTTTTTGGGTACTGGTACAATTGGGGAGACCCATGGCGTGGGTCCTTCTGCCGGCTCAATGATGTCTGCATAAAGCAATTTCGATAGTTCCTTTTCCACTTGTTTTTGAATGTTTATGGGTATTCCTCGATAGTGTTGGGCTATGGGTGGGACCTTGGGGTCAATGTGGAGTTCTATTTGCCTGTCCTTCAGCTTCCCGAGGCCTTTGAATAGTGAGGGGAACACCTGTTCTATGTTTGCAGTGGGGTCTAGGTATTTGCGTACCATAAGACGGTACAATATGTGTATTAGTCCCATTTCTATTGCTGCCTGATAACTCAGTATGCATCCGCTCTCAGTTGCTGCTTCGAGGACGTGCATGGGTATCTTCTTTTCATGTTCTTTGTATCGGCACGAGGCCATGAAGAATCCTTTACATGCGAGCGGGGTCTTTGATCCATAGGGAAAAATGAGTGTTCGCGCTGGTTGCAGGCGGGGGGCATTAGGTATGCTCTCGTAGACTTTCTCACTGATCACGTTTACGGTTGCTCCCGTGTCAATTAGAAATTCTGCTGCCGTTTGATTCACTTGTATTCTGAGGATTGGGCTATGCTCTTTTGCTGTGCTGTTTCCTAGCGCATATAGGTATCCTTTCCTTCTTGGTGTTTCCGGGTGTCTTTCCGATTTAGATGTTTTCTCATCCGACGAAACACTGGACGCGCTGTCAGACTGTGATTGTTCGATGAGGCACCGTACGTATCTCCGTGGTCTTCTCCTTGACCTGGGAAGTGGTGTTCTGTTCTCCCTCCATTCTCTCTTCTCATGCCTTCTTTCCGTCTGGTCGTCGTGATGTTTGTGGCGCCCCTGTTCATGGGTCTGGTGTGACCCTCGATGGTTGCGGTAGGGCGTTGTTTGATTTTGTTCTGGTTCTGGTATGGGCTTGTGGCTCCTTCCAGCCCCTCTCATCTTGCTGCGGAAGATCAGACATACGGCTTTGTAGTGGTCTTCACCACCGCACGCGGAACAGTTTTGTCCTATTGCAGGGCATATTCCTTCGTGGGGATATTCGTGTCCGCACCGGTAGCAGAACGGATCACTGTTTCTTGCAGTCCCTTCCAGTTTGTTGAGGCATTCGTGTTTTCCATGTGTAATCTTTATGTCATCCAAACCTTCCCCTTGTGCAGCTAGGGCTGCATCCGAGCGAGCCAGTCGAAGAATTTCGTCAAGGCTGCGCGGTTTCTGCAGGAGTCGTTTGCGGAAGTCGGCACTTTCACATCCCACTATGATCTGTGACCTGAGGGCCTCCTCATTAGAGTAATTATTGAAATCACAGTGCTTCATTTTTGCTCGTAATCTCATGACGAATGCATCTATGGTTTCACCCTTTTGTTGTTTGGTGGTGTGGAAAATGTGCCGCTCATAGTCCACATTGGTGTGAGGTGTGAAATATTCCGTGAGCGTAGTTTTTAGCTTGACGTACGTGTCTGTGCTGTCCTCGGGAATTTCGTCGAGAATGTCTCGGACATTTGGTCCGACAGCATGATTTAGAAGATTGAGTTTTTGGTCATCTTCCAGTGCGCCTGCCGCTTTCAGGCATACCTCAAAGTCCCTCAGCCACCTCTTCCACCTTGATCCTAGGGTGCCGGAGTCGGTGAGGTCGAAATTTGCTGGTAGCTGTGTTAGGAGGCTGTCTGTCATTTTCTTATAGCCTGCGCTGCTTGGTGTTACCGGGATGGTTAGTGAGTCTTCCTCCGAATTACTCATGAAACTGTTTCTGTGGTTATTTGGCTGAGCCGGGTGTGATTGTCACTCTGCAGCTGGGGAGCGCTGTAGTTCAGGGTCTTAGTAGAAAGTCTTGGTGCGGTGGCACCCTGTTGCCAGCAGGGGGGGGCGCTGTGGTTTCTATTCCTAGTGCGGTGGCACTTTATTGCCACCAGGGGTGCTGCAAACTGGGGCCTTAGCTGCTGATGTCGACAGGTGCGTGGTGTGATTTAATTTGTGCCTGAGGGAAGAGGGCTCGCTCTTACCCCTTTTTGTCGGACTGTTGGAGCGGGAGGTTTTCGCCTCCACCGCTCGTGCGCGTTGCCGTTGGCGGAAGGCCACTCCTCCACCGACCGGTGATGTGTCTGCGGGGAGCTGGCAATTGCTCCACCCGCGCGGGGAGCCTTTGCTCCACCCGCCGATTACTTCGTGTGCTGGGCCGGGCCTCCGCGGGCGTTGCCGTTGGCGGGAGGCCACTCCTCCACCGCCCGGAAAGGTGTCTGCGCGGGGAGCTGACAGCTGCTCCACCCGCGCGAAACACTCGCGCTGGAGATTTGGGCCGATATGGGCCCACGTGCGATCAAGGTCCGGGCTCCCAGTGGTGACAGGGGATGTACCACGAGCAGCGGACCGACGATTTTGGGCACGGTGGGAACTTTATTTCCCTCGTCGCCAGTGTGATGTAGTCGATCGTGGACCTCCTCACGCTCGTACTCAAGTGTCGCCCTTTTTATATGTGCATACCAGCAAGGAGAGTCGGCACAAGGAGCTGGGGTGCAACACGTCTTTATTCTTGAAGACCATGCGTTAGACTACCCTCTGGGCGGTAACCCCGCCCCTCAACATACGCGGGTCGCAGCCCGCAGATCAAACATAAACAGAGGACTGTCGTCCTTAGATAAGGAAGTGAGGACATCACAGTAACGTTCGAAATTCAATTAGCAGGAAACACTGGGGGTCTATTTTAATCAGAATACTCCTGCGCCTCTCCACGGACAGAGCGCAGTTGGCGTTCCCCAGCATGCAAATGGCTCTCTGTGCCCATCCTAAAAGGATATCTGGGTCTATGCGTTCGCCATTATCTTTCGCTGTGTGGGCCACTGCCATTATTTTATCTATTGGCCCTGCTATGTACAATAGTTCATCCTGGCAGTATCGCCATGACCTGTCTATCCCCTGCTCAAGGGTCCTTTCCAAATTTACCAAAGAAGGTAACTATCTTAGAGTCTAAAGATGGCATGACTGCTCTTTTACTTCCTTGGAAGGGCCAGAGACACTCTTCTCGTAGCTTCATTCTGGACTCTTTGTCCAGGGGCTTGCAGATCCTTCTGCAGAGGTATTTTGCCACTTTCGGTGCTGGTTCCTGGCTGGAATATCTAGGGTTAATCAAATCTTCTGGGTCAAAATCTCCCTTCTCCTCCCTTTCAGTCTCGGGCTCTGTTCCTTCTGGACTATCACCTTGCGTCTCAGAGTCTGAATTTGATGAGGGGTCTGTTCCCTCTTCGTATTCTTCCCTTCGGGCGGACGTATGCTGCATTCTGTGTCTTTTCATTGTGAATGCCTTTGTGAAGGCTTGCAACGAGCCATCGTCAATCTTTCTTTTCATTCCTTTTGTGGCCTCCCTTGAGGCACCCTTATCAGAGCTTCCTTTGCTCGCCCCATTCTTCCTTTTGCTGCTTGTGCCCTCTTGGGGGGCTTGCTAGCAGTGCCTCCACTTGCACTAAGTGGTCATGCATGGGCTTGAGGCCACCTGGTGGTGCCTCTCGGACTGTCTTATCCACTGAGGACCCCAGAACTTTCCTGATGGTCAGTGCCACCTGTAACCTCCATGTCAGATTTGGCAGACTCTGACATCTTGCTCAGTGTTTTCGCACTTGCAGTCCCTTTATCAACATCTTGCTCAGTGTTTTCGCACTTGCAGTCCCTTTATCCCTTTATCAGTGTGTAATGACCGCCTTTCTACTGAAAATGGCTGGCTAGACTGTGCTTCTTCTATTTGCAGATAGAGGGAAATACCTGGGCCGTACGTGCCTGCCACCAGCGTTGTATCAGCTCATATATATATATATATATATATATATATATTTTTTTTTTCCATTATGGGCTCAGGACTCGCGTATGGGCTGTTCTTCCACCACGGGCACACTCTGCCCTCCGTGTTGAAGCGCTGCCGGATGAGCCTGTGGGATTGGCAGGAGGATAACTGGAGCCTCTTCAGTCTGCCTGTAAGAACGGTGGCCCAGAGAAGACTGTGCTCGGCGGATGGCTGCATCACACAGTGGTGCACTGGTGGTTACCGTGAGTGGCAGTGGAGTAACTTTGCTGAAAATGTTGGGGGGGACATGACATCCGAAGAAAAGGTGCCCCAGCCAAATGAAAGGGGACAAAATGGTGTGCCATGAAAGTTGGGGGCGGACAAACACCCTTGTCCCCCCTAAAATTACGCGCATGGTGAGTGGTGCAACCGCTGTGCGCATAAAATGAGAAACCAGGGATGAAAACCCTCTGGTGCCCTATCAGTGCGACGTGTGCCGTGGTTGGCTGGCTGCCTATGCTCTGTTCCGGTGCCGCGCTGGCATAGCGCTTATCCTATATTCACTTACACCCCTTAAAAGCAAGTAATACATACACTTAACAGGCTAATAACAGACACAATGCCAGAAAGATACTTAACTGTTCTCTGAGCATCAAAGGCAGATGATGGCGTTGGTTAAGAGGAAGGGACGGTTATACCCCGAACGTGCCGTGGTTGGTCTGGACAGTCACTTGATTTTGGACTAAACTACTAATTTCTCCCCACTGCTTTGGGAAACATAATTCAGTTGAGTTTTATAAGGTTTTTTACATTGATTCCTTGAGATGCTGTTCTCTGCCATTAAAGTGAGAAAGGCATAATACGAGCCTCTGGCCTTGACATAGAATTCCAGTGCTTTACATTATTGATAACCAAGATCGATTATTTATCTATATGTTTATTTATTTATGCATTTATGTATGTATTTTTTTTTTAATAAACTTAAACCTCAAGATGCATAATAATTCATACCACGACTAAATTATCAAAAGAGAATTATTGCAGAGTAGAGTAGAGCTATTTATGGTCATAATATAAAGAAAAATGATTGTCCAATGTCGTGGCATGTGGTAGTATAATGAATTGAACAATTCCATAAATTACATAAAAAACGGAATCTTACCAGAATATCAAACATATTCCCCTGATTATTCCTGATATTAAGTTGTTTTGCACGCCTTCAAGTTCTAAAACGAGTGTACATCAATTTCTTGGAATCCATCATTTCTATCCCCATCCTCTTCATCACCTGTGGGTCATCCATGATCAAACATTTTCACAAATCATCACTATAGAAATCTTATAAAACAAGCCTCAAATAGACGTCCCTCGCAGCCATCTAGTATTTTTCATTGGTCTTTATATAAAACGATCATATCTGGAAGACACATTCTGTAATCTGTGGGAGAAGTCGTTTATCTAGGCCTTTCCTTTCTGTGAAACACCAGCTGCAGCATTTGAAAATGCCATTACTTCATTGGTCGGACCGTGTTTAGACTTCCTAGTCAGAACGATAGTTTTTCTCGCCAAAAACAAAATGGTATGTATCACTATTTTCTCTTCAGATTTTAGATTTAACAGAGGAATGCCATCCTAAAGAGCCAGAACTAAAGAGAAACTAGCAGTTTGCGCTTAAAAGCAGCTATTTAGTTCCCTTTGAACCATTGTCCATAATGTGCGTATCTGATTGTGGGCAGGTCCAAAACATATAACCCAGTGTACCTGTGTATTTAAATACACTCCAACGCACTGTTGAGTCTCTAATGACTGAAATATCTAGCAATTGAGTTTGAAATAGATGCAATGCAAAATATAAAATTGTATTACTCTGTTTTTAATATATATTGCTCGAGGCACTTACCCATTTCCCCAGTGGCCTCAACCTTGTCACAATCCTTAAATATGAGGTTTATCCAAACCTTTACAGAACTTCTAGCTTTTGTCCGCTATGGTTACCCTGGTTCTACCTCTTACCCATTTAAAGGTGTCTGCCTGTCTTTTTCTGTACAAGAAAAGGGTCAAAAGCGCTCTCCTGGTGGTGGGTCATGCCATGGTGTTGAAGATACCAGGGCAGTCATGAGTTTAAACCCTAATCCCCTTCATGCCTAAATTTAATTGAAGGTCAGGTCTTCGGTTTTCTCAGGGGAAGTTGCAAAGTGTTGCATTCACCAGTGGGGCCTCAAAAAACCACTGGTTACAAAAGATCCAAAATTCATGGAGTGACCCTAAAAAGCTAGCATTACCAATGTTCCCCTTTAAAATATACCCTGTTAAATGTTTTGATGTAGGCCTGTCAGAGAGAGTCCATGTGGACTCCCTGGTACCTAACCTCATGACAGCAGAGGACATGTCGCCCAAGGACCAGGTAGGCAGAAAGTTTGGTGCTGCTTTGAAACAAGCCTACGCAGGATCAAACCTGTTACTTGTTATGCCCATATATGAAGTCTTCCTGCCCCAATCCATGTAAAAATAAAAGTACAGTCCCTTAATACCAACATGGAGGAAGTTAACAACTGCTGAGAATCAGTGATGTATAAATCCAAAGAAATACAGTAATACGTGAGAGCCCAGTAGGATATGCTCTCAATAATATTCACTTATGAAAAGGTACTTTTAGACAGCCAGAATATTATAGTGTACATTTTAACAACAAGAATCACTGATAAACATATATTTATAAAAGTTAGCACTGATAAGAAGAGACTCAATGGAGTATACAAATTAAATAAGGGAGGTGAGTCACCTAAACATTAATTCTCAGTTGGACTAAATTGATAAGAATTCATTATTTACATATACAAAAAGCCAATTTAAAATGAATTGAGCTTCAATTATGTAACTATTACAGGAATGTAAACCACTGGTACTAACTGAATTATGGAAATATGAAAGTTGATTGTTAGGAACAGACAGGATATCAAAAACTACTATACCTGACAATTGACACATTTCAAACTCAGATCAGCAGGACATAACTAAACAATATATGTATAATTAGCAGTTATAAGGGTTTGAAGGACAAACCTATTAATTATAATTTCTCTTAATTTCTTTCAATCTCTCATCCCTACTTGCCGGGAGCAACTCGAAAAAAAGAAAATTATGATATAGCTGAATGTTAAATCAAAGAATTGCCATCTACACGATTCCGTTTGAAACTATATCAATCCTGGTTTGGGCTTCAACTATGAAGAAGTACCACCTAATACCAGGGACAATTCATGTATAATAGCCTCTTAAGTCAATGGATGCACCGAAATTAGCAATTGAGGATTTGGGCATGGAAGGTTAGGCCTTCGAGGAAGGTACTTAATGAGGTTTACCAGAATATCTACTTTCAAAGAACAAAATACCTTTAGTCCAATTAATCTGAGGAGGCCTAATGGGTGCGATTGAATGTCACCTGTCATTACCCTTAAAATGATTTCTTGGAACATAGCAGATATTAAAAACATGGCTTGGGACGATGACTGGGTGTTGTATCTGAGAACGTTTGATATAATAATTTTGCAAGAAACATGGCTCCACAATGAATTCACCCTGCAGGGTTGTCAAAGCTACTCTTTAAATGAGGCTGAAAGCACGAGAGGATGCAACAAGGGTGGCTTGGTAACATCGGTAAGCAAGTCGATCCCCTTTAATGTGGAGATAAGGCCAAAAGTCAAAACATTGGATATCTCTCTTACTTTGCGCTCAGGATATCCAAAAATACCTGATGATTTTTTATATTTATAATCTGCCCAAATCATGCTGCCACTTCATAAGTATATTAAAGGATATTTTGGGTGACTCCTTAATGAATAGAGTACTGCTGGATACAATTATAATGGGCAGTATAAATGTCAAACTGGGCCTGTGACCAGCACAGAACACTCAGATGTCTCTGTTGAAAGACTTATGCAATATTCCGCAAAGGTTAGGCGTCAATCCCAAATTTGACGCTGGTGGCAGGATGGTAGACACATTTGTGTCTGATGTCGCTTTGGTAGAACTAAACGGAAAGTATAAGAATGACAGATCGCGCAAGAGCACATTTAAGAGAGGGGAGAAGCACCCAGTCATTGAGTATGTTACAGGACACTGCTTCCTTTTTAAGAATATCTGGAAATTCGAGGTTGCAAGTCGAACTAAGAGTGGCCACTACACATAAGAATTAGCAATAGGTCACCAGATGAAAAAAGTTAATCTATTAGAGGATATTGGTAAACTGGGAGATCAAATTACGAACAAACCAGAAAAGAAGAAAAAAAATGAACTAGTAAATACTAGTAATATAAAGCAAGGGATCAGGAATGTGCTAAATAACACTGTCCACTGCTTATGAGTGTGTCAGACTTTTTGAGGAGTTACTTGGAACTATTGGAGGTAGTCTGCAGAGGAAGCAGAGTTTTCCCTACCTATCTCCTGCGCCTTACGCCCAATAGATCCCATGGTTCAATAAACATTGTAGAGCAGAAACCAAGAACCTGAATACTCATGTAAAAAGTGGAGTCTATAATGCAAGCCAGAGGCACAACGCTAAATTAAAATATAAGAAATTGTTAAAAACTAAAAAAGAAGAGTTCATTATAAAGCAGTGGGATCTCTTAGAGTTTACTGTGGATGAAAACAATGTTAAACTGTTCTGGAGACTGGTCGCTATGGGGGACGATGGCAGATAAAGAGATATTTGAAATTCAAATGGATGGGCCATTATCAGGAGCTATTTAGGGATGCATCATCTGAGAGTGCTAAAGCACAGAACGTTCCAATAAGTAATATTATCTTCTCACAGTAAGAGATAAAGAGGACCATAGTATCTCTCAAAGTTGGCAATGCTCAAACTCCTGATGGCTTGGCCCCAGTTATTTATTTATGGCTGATTGAATGGTGGGCCCCTATTTTGACAAAAGTGTTTGAAACAATTTGTAGTGCAAGAGCACTCCCTCTGTCAGGGAAGCATATCCTGACAGTGTAGATATTTAAATAGGGCCAAATTAGTGACCCTCAATGTTACAGACCCATTTCCACCTGGACTCATCATAGAAGTTCTTTGCAAATTGTTTACTACTAAGATTAGAGGAATGGCTCTGTGACAACTCTATGTTGAAATTTTATCGGGCGGTTTTTAGAAGTGGGTTCAGTACAGTAGATCACTGTTTCACCCTGAATAATATAATAGAAAAGTATTGTAAGGCAAGGGGAGGACATTATATGCAGCCTTTCTTGATTTGGAACAAGCATTTGATTTGGCTGACCATAACAATCTGTGGAAGAAACTAAACTCTCTGGAAGTTCAAAAGGGCTTTTAAATCTGATGCAACTATGGTACAAATGTACAACAGCATTTGTCTGTCTTTGTCTGTCTATTGGGAAAATGGAAAAAGTATGATGTCCTTTCCTACCAACAGAGGGGTGAAGCAGGGTTGCCCGCTGGCCACACTTTTATTTATCCTCTTTGTAACAGAGTTTGACCCAAACGCTGCAGGGAGAAAAGTTTGCCCACTGCAATAAAAATCTATTCCGTATAGTGTAATTCTTTATGCAGATGACTCTGCAATACTGGATTTCACCCTGGCCAGTCTTACGCAAGGACTTCAATATGCCGAAGAATACCTTGGTGTGAATAAGATGAAAATAAATAAAGTTAAATAAAAATGATGGTATTCGTGGAAAAAAGGCCAGTCATACAATTGGTCACTCAATAACACTAAAATAGAAGTAGTGGAAGAATATTCATATCTGGGACTAACATTTATGTGTAGTGGGAGTGGTCTGCTCATATCAAGAAAACAGCAGCGAAAACTTCCTTGAAGTCCAAAGGCCTCCTAAGATTTCATTATGTGTACGAAAGCCTAAGACTTGACAAATGCCGTGTGATGTACAAGACAATGCTCCGGTCAATGACTCTGTACGGCAGTGAAATATGGGGCAATGCGAAATGTCATGAAATTGTAGTGGTACAAAGTACATTTCTAAGGCAGCTAGTAGGCCTCTGCCCAGGAACCCCAAAAAGTGAACTGAGAATGGAACTAGGGTTAACGAGCATATTCTTAGAGGCCCAATAGACCCGTCTGGGATTCTCCACTAATGTGAATGTGAATGCTGGGTCATTTTAAATAGCTGCTGCCCAGGCCATGGCAAAATACAATTGATATAATGCAGGCATCAGATTGTGGAAGGCTTGGCCGTACAAAAATAAACATAAAGATATAAGCTGTGTTAGTAAGCTACGAAGCTTGAGGAAAGGAATTAATGCGAAAGCAACTAAATGGGGAAGACATGCACAAGCTCTCCTCACTTACATTAAATGCAGACTGCTGGCTACACAAAAAGGATCACCAGGATTAGATCGCATACCTGTAAAAGGCAGTTGCTGCTTATCAGGAAGAAGATCTGATTTATTTTCTTTTAAGTTGACCCAATTTTGTAGCCCTTTGCAGATTTTGGCTCAGACCTTTTTTCAAGGCAAATGAAATAAGGACATGTCGAACAGTGATGTGGTGCATGATAAACTGTGAAGATCTGGATTATGTATACCGTTTGGTGGAGTTTTTCATCAAAGGGGCAGGCTATGTTAAGGAAAAGTTATTTTATACCATGAGCGTTTTTAAAGAAATTATAAAATGTTGCTGTTTTCTATGTAAATTGAGAAATCTGAATAAAAAATGATATTTGTTGAGTGAGCATACACAAGTTGTTTTATTGTCCAAAATTAAGAGGAAATTGTGCATTTAAGAATGTTTGTGCAGCATGGGGATTTGTGTCACTTATTCATGTAATATTAGCCTTGACAAAGCCTGGTGGGCGAAACACATGGTTGTGTTTTTGCAATTAATTAATTAATTATGTCATACATGGCTTGCTGTACATATGAATGGATACAGCACATAATTTGTATTTGATGTTGGGACACTCTGAGTAATGATATTAATGCAATTGTTATAACATGTGATTGAAACTAATATCAATTTAAATCATTTGTTTATAAATATGCTTAATCAGGGAATCAGGCAATCCTCTTTGAACTGGAGAGATTGTCTAAGAGATGTGTACTGTATTGAGTTGATCCATTTATGCTTAGGACAGGTCCAGTCTTTTCAAAATATTTAGATTATGCTTTAATGGGATAGGTTGAATGCCACTGGTTGGCTAAACAAGCAGTCACAATGGTTGGAAGGTGTTACATTGAATAAGTGTTTGAGTTCAGTCGCAGGACTACACTGTTCAACCCACACACTAAGATTGTTCACAATTGATATCCGACACGACAATAAATGTCTTAACAGGTACTGCACTTACTGTAAAAATAACAGTTGCAGCTCATAGAAATATTTTGCAAAAGGGTTTGCAAGCGTGACAGCAACCAGAAAAGCACCTTGCTGTTCATGGCCTTCATGGGTGGCAAGTTATTTGATTCAAATCTAGATGCCCTGGCGATACAATCCTTTGAGTATAAGCAGTTTTAAACACCCCACAAAGCTCATCTAGCCAATCTATGAAAAGAACAATGAGAATGAAAGGAAGCAGGCCTTACAGGAGGACCAGTTTCTACAAAGCAAGAACCAGCTCAGGTGTTCTGTCAAACAAGAAGCTGCACCCAGCTACACACCTGTTAAGATGGATTTCTGAACTCTGTCCTGGAGGGGCAGAGGTTCAGAAGGCCAGCCTAGTTTCTTGGAACAGGGTAACCTCTGGACAAGCCAGACCAATCAGGGTAGCGATCGCGGCGGTCAAGACTAGGTCTCAAGAGGGGTGGGGTGACTGAAAGCCCGCAATGAGCACACAAAGCAAGGACACTTACAAATTACTCAAAGCAGGTGTTATATTAAAAATATAGACACATTTATTACAAGGCCTTTGTAACATTGACCGTAGTGAAAAATCACAATAAAACTCAAGTAAACCAACACATACAAATCTAATACAATATATATACAAATACAAACGAGTCTAACAAATTAGACTCACGAAATGTGTAGACCACCTAGATGGGGAGGAAAACAGGCAGTGCGAATAATAATTAGACCCAGTCCGCCTTCAGAGGCACCTAACTAAAAGAAAGTCCAAGCCCTACGAAGAGTGGAGCCTTGTGCTCAAAAGTACCTGCACACGCTGGTGCCAACGGGCAAAAGGGGAGTCTCTTCGAGGGAATCAGGCAGTTTAGTTTGATGAACAAATGAAGATGAACAGAGCTCCGCGACTCAAGCGCAGCCCCCACTGTGGGCAGAAGCAGAGCGTGAGTACGGAAAGGCGTGCTGTTAGACACAGCGGGGAAAAGCTATGGGCTACTGCAGGAGAGCGACCAGTTCCTAGCGATGCTACTCACCGGTCCCCGATGCAGGCAGACCCAGGCTTCTCCGTGTCAGTTTCGGTGCTGGCAGGTTCAGATACGAGCAGGGGACGCCTCGGCATCGTGTAGATTCCGCAGCAGCAGAAGTTGAGTTGAGGACGTCCCAAACGCAGTGAACCCGCACAGTTTGTCACCACAGCAGGGCGACAGAGCGGCCGTGTGTATTTCAGCCCAATGTACACTGCTCACTTCAGACCTGGGAATGCCAAGTGTACGAATCGTGTGAGAGTGACAAGGACTCGTAATACAACACAACCTGACGGCGGTTACAGGGCAAGACTCCTGGGTAGGCTGGTCAGTCTGCTGGATGGCCCAGAGACACTTCCGAAGGCTTACATGCAGGAGAAGGTGAAGATGCCGAGAATAGTTGTTCCCACTATTCCAAGGGGTCGAAGTACCCGTACAGGCCTTCTCGTTCGATCAGAGGTAGAAAGGGTTTCACAAAGTGACAGCAGTGCAGAGGAGCAGTCCTTCAGCGGGTCACCAGCAATTCCTCGGTTCAGCCTCGTAGTTGCAGGATACCTGGCTCCTGTATTCCTTTGTTCGTGAGAACTCAGGAGATCGACATGGTAGTGGTGTTTCCAGCCCCCTCTTATCCACGGTTCGCTTCGTGTCAAAACGGAGGGGACCCAATGGGAGATCTGCTCATAAAACACTCACACCATACGTGGACCTATCACGGACCATGGGGGTCCCAGGCATTCACACCACCCTAGACTCTCTGGCGCCCAGGATGTGTAATGGGACCAGACATCCCAGCCCACATCCTGGAGGCACACACAAGGACTGTAGAAGCCCGCAAAAGCATCTGTGTTTTGCGGGAAAGTACATGCCCAAATAAGGAAGGCCCCGGGTCGGCTTGACCTGGGGAGGGTGAAGGGGGCAAGACGGTCAGCGGACAGGACAAAGAGCCCCGTGGTCTGGCCATTTTGGGAGCCAGGCCATCATTTTGGGCTAAGAGCGAGAAATGCGCTCAAACACCAAAAGGAGCTCAAAAACACAAAGAAACGATCGCTGCCACCAGTCCCGGCCATGATTTACTTGCACCGTTCATTTACAATCCAAAGAGAGTATCTAGGGCCTGTAGAAGACTAGAGACCCAAGAGAGCAGCAATTTAGCTTACAGTGCCCTCTTGTGTCATGTTGCGCGAAAGCTGCAACATGATAAAGAAACTACGGAAAACAATGTTTCCCGGTACTGACTGTCTTAAGGGCATGTCAGTTTCCCCGTAAGAATGCAGCGAAAGCCCAGAGGAGTGCGGCAGAAAGCTGCACTTCTCTGGCAAAGTCTAGATCCTGGTGAAAACAACAGCAAAAAGTTTAGGGGTTGCCACATGGAAGGAAAATTACCCACAATTAAGAAATCTTTCCAAACAACACCTAAAACCCCGAAACAACAATCCTAACTGCAACTTACCTCCTTCAGTGGATATGGACGCTGTTGGGGGTCATCTGAAGAAATGTCATCTGTATTGTAGATTTCTAATTCTGGACAGATTGGAGGTAAGGATAGCATACAGGAGCTACAGAATACAATTCACAAGCCACCTACTAGAGTCAGGACTGCAGTCGACATACCATAAATCTCTTTCCTCTTTACCTACTGCTTCCCTTCCACTCTCCTCTGCTAATCGCACAGTTGCTGTGATTGGTGTTCGGGGCCTTTATGCATCCTCAGCGCCCCTGACCTCCCACACCCTCTCAGCCCAGCTCCTGTCTACCCTCCGCACTTGCATTAGCACACCCTCCGCCCCGGAGGTTCACACTTACACCTAGCGTGGCTCTGGCTGTCTAGCACTCAAGAATCATAGCACTTCATCTATGGCTCACCCATGAGCTAGCACTCCCCAGCACTTACCCCCTTTGCCCTCCCTCTTCCTTGCTGCACTTGCACATTCTGAATCCTCACAGGGCATAGCAGGTTCGCCTTTTTCCTTTTTCCTCCCACTGCTCTTAAATATTGTGTTTTGTAATGTGTTTTACTCCCTTGTTCCCTCCCCTCTCCCTGTGGGCACTTTGAAACAGTATTTTACTTGCTGTATAAGCACCTAACAAGCAAACAATAAATAAATAAGCAAATGAAGGTGTCTGAAAAACAAAGGTCCTTCAGAAGGAAGTGACGCTACTGCTAGAAAGGAAAGCACTTGACTGACTGTCAAATCATTTGATACAGAAAATCACTCACCTTAGATCACTGATTGCATGGATGACAACATTCGTTATACAAGATGCATAATATGAGGAGCAAGGAATGGGACACGGAAACAGGGGACTCATGGTGATTGGTGTACACATTTATTAAATGATCAAGGGGTTGGAAAATGCCTCATAGTCCGTAATCTAGGAGGTATTTCCCTACCTCAACCAAAACTAAGGGTCTGTCAAGTGTCCAGATGTCCAAAGCAAAATGTCCTGTGTCTGAAATCTTATCCTAGCCCTTGCATTCTGAAATGTACTCTAAGGTATGAATGGTATTGTGTTTGACTTAGAAAGTGTGAAAATGTTCAAGTTCAACAAAAGGTATGACTTCAAAAGTTCCAAATGGATAATTTTCACAGTTCCAGAGAGAATGACTCTCTTCCCCAGGATTCTCTCCATTGAAACAAAAGTTCAAAGAATAACCAAGTTCTTTATAGCCCAAGAGTATAACTCATCCTCTTGTATTGCAATTCACTCAAGGGGAAATTACTTCCTTCCCCAGGCCTTTTTCCACATTCAATACAATTCCAATCTTATGGGCATGGGTCTTCATAAGAATTCTTTTTCCAAGATAACGCAACTTGGGTGCAGGTCCCAGACTCACAAAACACCTGGTATACTCCCCTGCCGGATTTTCTTGTACTGTTCTTTTACACAATTTGGATGCGGGTTCCAGACTCACAAAACACCTTGTATACTCAACTGCCAGGATCTCTTGTACGGTTTCTTTAAACAATTCGGGTGCAGGTCCCAGACCCGCAAAACACCTGGTATACTCTCCTGCTGGGTTCTCTTATAAAATTCCTTAAGTATGTGAATGCTAGTTTCGCAATTTGCCTGGTATAATCTCCTGCTAGGACTTTATGTTGCAATCTCTCTTTCTCATTGCTAGACTCACTTCATCATCACAAAGTACTGTGATGCTGAAGATGACAACGAGGGTCACTCTCTTCCCTACTCTTGGCAACCAATTCACTCTTCCAGGGTCTCTTTGCGTCAGCTTCAGCATCCCCTTTTCCCCACTGGGTTTGACAACATTATCTGCGTTCTCTCACTCCAATTGTACACATTTGGGTACTCGCCTTGGTATCTGCTGGACTCCAGTGGCTTTCCCCAGTCAGCGGCATGGAGCATTTTCACTCCTTCCATGGGAACGAAGCCCGTCCTGGCTTCCAGTTCCCACCGCAACTTCCTTCTTCTTTGTCTAGCCATTCCCCAGTCAACCGGCACCACTACACTATGCCACTGGTCCGGAGCTTGCCTCTGCACCTCTCCTCTTGCTGGCAGTGCTCTGCAGCCATGACTCTCAGCCCTGTCTGCTTCCTGGTTCACCCAACCTCCAGGAGCTCTTCGGTCGGCTCCCTCGCTTGCTGCCTCCATTCGCCTGCCTTCGGGGTTTACTCCCGGATTGGGACACTGTCTGCTCTGCACTTCACCTTGCGTCTCTCGTCACCCTCCAATCCAGCGCTTGGAAAAGGAAGGTCTCTCCATCTTTCAGTGGCAGCTGATTTAAACTCCCACCTCTGGGGAACTGTCTTGGACGAATCACATTCTCCACAACACTAGACTGCGCATTATGGTTCACACTCTTTCTCATGGCACTCCTCTTCCTTGTCTCAGTACATATTGTTTTACCAGGTATGAAATGTGCATGAGTTCTGTTAGCAGCTTTTACTGGATGTTGAAGGGGGTTGTCACACTATGTCATTAAGGCGTGGGGCATGAGGGGCATGAGGGCTAACCCTAAAAGGAAAGGGGGGATACGATAAGATTTGTCCATAAGTATTTGGACAACTGGTTATTTCACGCCTCCTCGGTAGATCACACACTCAGAAATACATACAAAGTGTATCAGCTGATGTAAAATATGGGGCTAATTGTAAGCTTCAAGAAATCCCATATGACCCCCATGCAAAATGTGGAATTAATTAGTGCCAGATTTCATATGGGCATGGAGAAGGTTTTCCTTCTGTAGGAAAGAGCCAACAAGTTCCAGTCCAGACTATGGGATGTACGTCACTCAAAGGATGTATCAGCCAGAGAATGTATGATGTTCCAGAGGGGCATGTCTGCCACCGTACTCATTGCCCCATGGGTACAAGCTCACTGTAAACTATTAGTGAAGCATCTGAACGCACAATGGATATATAGTTGGTTAAAACAAGAATGAGCTTCCTATTAGAACATACCCTGACTTTGAAGGCCATGGCTTAGAAGCACCATGCTACACCTGTACAATTCCGCAAGGCCTACCTAGTTGTCAAAATCTCTGTCTGTAGCAGATCTCTCCATTGCCAATAGCCAGTCCCGGTGGTGTTGCTACTGTCCACTTAACCGCTATTCCGTTTCTCAGGTGAATCTACCTCACCCTCATTTGTGACATATCACCTGTCACTGGGTTTGCCTGAATCTCGGACCGAGACTAACTTCACAGCAGCACAGCCTTATGGGCTTGACAATTGTTTCCAGGTAATCATGTAGTGGAATGGTCCTCACTAAGTCTTATTCATAATCATAGATGTGGTACTGCTTCTTCCATTGTCCATGAATGGCAATAACACCATAGAAAACACAAAATATTGTTGGTTTTGACAGCTTCAGGTGGGTATTCCCAGCCTTAACCAAAATATCCCTTCTGGTTTTAAATCAGTGAATTCAGAGGCATTGCCTTCCTCAAACAACATGTACCTCAGGTGCTTAAACTTAATAGGCTTATTCAGGTCAGTGGTTTAGTGTGCTTCATGCATTGCTATTCCAACTGAAGCACCTTCATGTAACTGTATATTATGACACCTTTTTTGTGTACTAGGATCGTCATGAAACTATGTTTGACTTCCACAAATGGAATGTTGTCACAACTTAGGTCCTGTCTAAATGCTACCAAAACAGAATTTATTTTCCTCTGACTCATAGGTTTTGCCTTTCGAGTGACCTTCCGTGGTAGTAACCCCTCAAACCTCTCTGAACCAGGTCAGCAATCTCAGAATTCAGTTTAATGAACGACTCAGTTTTCACCCCCAAATGCACCTCATATCACAAAAGTCGCACCACTGTGGCTTCAAATCATAAGGAAAGTAACATTTAAATGCCCAAACGATTGAAATTAACAGAATCCTAGTTGTGTCCGACTAATGCAACTGTGTATGTCAAAGGATTAAGAAACAGCTCACAGCACATTCCTCGAATTCCTACTAAAGTAATTGGTAAGACTGATCCTAGGCAGCAAAGCACATGGGCACATCACCCTGCACTGAAAGATTTACACTGACAAAACAATCTGCCCTTTTTAAAACAATGTGCATAATTTAGTTGCAAATTTTGGGACAATCTACCTGTAAGCTGAAATGGAATGTAGAACAAGAACCTTAAGGAGGACCTGAAAAAACAACTGTTTAAACAGAATCCCTCTTTACTTCACCCAGAAAACATCTTCTACACTTGCCTCTTCTACGGTCACTTTTTCGGACATGTACCTCTTATTGCTTTTACGTTGTCTGTCCAGCTCAGTTGTAGGGATATATATTGGGTCAGGGCTAGGATCGTGTTAGAGTTAGGATTAGAGTTAGCGTAAGGGTTTGCTTCATAATTAGATTTAAGGGTAGGGGTAAGGACAGGTTTAAGGGTATGGGTTTTAGGGCAAGGAAAAATATGGTTAAGAAAAGAAGGGGAGCTAAAGAGTGTCTCCTCATTTAATGACAAAGTAATGTTTAGCAAAAGATGGGGGGGTTAGGACTGGAATCAGGATAAAAGTTAGGATCAGCGTTAACAAAGGAGTTTAGTTTATGGTTAGAATTTAAAGTAGGGATAAGGAAAACATTTGGGGAAGGGTTTATGGTCAGGGAAGGATAGGGCTAGGGGTAAGCCTACGGCATGGGAAATTGTTAAGGCTAGCTGCAAGGTTAGGGATGAGGTTACCGGTGTGGTAGGGGGAAGATTATGAAGAGAAGGGAGGGTATAGGAGGTCTCCCCGATAACATTTTGGCAATTTATGCATCAAAGTTGCACTCAAGGAAGTAAAAGATACCATCTTTACCCAAGCAACAATAACATGCGGGTGTCTGAAAGCAATACCAGAAGATTTATTCAAGACTAACATTGTCCTATATGCCCTCCTTTTAACAAAAGTATTTAACATCATATGGGCAACAGGCCGTATTTACCCTAGTTGGAGAAGGGCCGTCATTGTCCCCAAATATAAAAATGCGGATGGAGACGTTCTTAAATCATATTGCCCAATATTGCTATTGGATGCAGACAGGACAGGTTGGAGACATTGGCCTGATCACGAGTTGGGCGATAGTCCCGGCTGTATTACCGCTGGGGCTAATAGCCCTAACGCCAAACCCCCCAGCGCTATTAGCGCCGGATCACGGGTTTGACGGAACAGTAAGTCCCCATTCCCCATTGGGTCCATTCAGGAATTTCCCATTCCCCGTTGGGCCCAATGGGGAAAGTTCGGCGGTATTACCGCCGTTGGTAATAGCACCGAAAATCATCAAAACCACGGCGGATTTGCCCCCAGCTCAGAGCTTAGGGAAAATCCACCAAGCCTGTGAATTGGCGGACCCTTAAATGCGGCGGTAATAGCGTTACCACTGCATTTAAGGGTTACCGCCAAACTCGTGATGAGGCTTATTGCTGAGCAATCCTTATGTAGTACTGAGGGGTAGAGAACATCTTGGCAACCCCCTCCACTCCTGCCTAAGTGTGGGATATTCAAGGTCTAAACTCACCTATAAAGAGAACGGCCCTCATTACAACTCAGGCGTTAAGGGTTAACGCCACCGTTAACCCTTAACGCCTGATTCTGATTTTAACGCCTGCTTTTAGCAGGCGTTAAAATCCATGGCGCTAACCCGCCATGGTGCTAATTACGCCGCCGTAAATTACGGCGGCGTAATTAGCGCCTTCCCCACTCCCATTATGCCCTATGGGGCAAAAATGGGAATGGGGAAGGGAAAATGGGAAATGGGGATTTACCGCCCCACTCACCTTGGAATGGGGCGGTAAATCCGCCATCCACCGTGGTGTAAACAGAGTTTACACCATGGTGGTAAAGTTGGTGCACTTAGCACCAAGGTCGTAATGACCTCCAACATCTTTGTGTGATCTGTCGGCTTCAGCGGCTTTCCTCAGGAGACTCACTTGCTGAGAATAAACAAACAAAGGCTATCACATGAGCAGTTTCCTCGATATTTCTTTGCTACAGGCGGTAAATGAAACAGGCAGTTGCTATTTTGATCTCTAAGATGACCCCCTTTGTCAAAGCTAAGATCCTTCATGACACTGGCGGGAGGTTCCTGGGAGTTAAGGGCTATTTGATGGGTCATATGTTCATGCTTTTCTCTGCATATGCACCTACTGATAAACAAAATCAGTTATTGGCTGACTTCTTACCACAGGCCCTGGGTTGTGCTGCGGTTAAAGCAGTAATGGGGGGGGGGGATTTCAAGCCTGCTCCGGATCCAGAAGTGGATAAGACACCTCCACCTACATGAATATATTACAGAAACGTTATAGCCTTCACCAATACTTTTCATGGAACTGGGGCTTATTGATATCTGGAGGTTCAGAAATAGCACTTGCAAAGATCACACACATTTTTCACATGTTCATAGAAGTTTCTCAAGGATTTGTTCCGTATTAGTGACATTCTCCTTGGTTCCCTGTATTCCAGAAGCTAGCATTGAATCTAGAATTCTCTTGGATCACGCTCCAGTACTGCTATGGCTCACAGTAACAGGTCTGAAACTCCCAGCTAGACGGCCTTGGGGACTTTGTGCCTCGATATTGAAAGATAGGGTGCTGTCCCAAGAGATAGCACAAGCTAATACAAAATTAATTTTTAAATTAACTTGCATGGGAACTCAGCTTTGGGCAGGGTCGGACTGGGCCAAGAAATAGGCCCGGTCACACAAAAAAAGTGGCCCACCCCTCGCCTTAAAAAGTGGACCACCCCTCGCCTTACGACCCTTGACCTCTGATGACATCTCCAGAAGTGATGTCATTTGACCCCACCCCAAAGTGACATCCCAGGAAGCGATGAAACACGACCTTTCACCCCTTGACAAAACAGGAAGTGGCATCAAATGGCATTGTTCCTAAGTACACTACAAAAAAATATGGTTATGATTTCACTAATGTGATATACATTTCATACAAGAATGGATCACCATATGTATCATTAATATCTGCGTGTATAGGTCCATATTGTCAAATTAACTGTGAATCCAAGCATACGTCCAAGGCCAAATGATAATGGGCCTCATTCCGAGTATGGCGGTAAGGGATAGCGGCCACCGGTAATGAGACCGTTGGCGGTAATCCCTTACCGCCATACTCCGAGTTCCCTCTGCGCCCTCGCCCTTAACGCCTGCTTTGAGCAGGTGTTAAAGTCGAGGGCGCAAAGGGGCCTCCAAGCCAATAACGGTGACCGTAATGAACGGTCACCGTTATTTGCATCTTCCCCATTCCCATTGAGCCCTATGGGGGCTCATTCGGGAATGGGGAAGAGCCTTGGTGAATGGGGAATTACCGCCCCGCCAACCTTGGAATGGGGCGGTGATTCCGCCATCCACCAAGGCGCTGCCGGTCCGGGTACGGCGTCAACCAAGGCGTTAATAGCGCCATTGGTTAGCGCCGTACTCGGAATGAGGCCCAATATGTTATTGTATAGCACTTACGCTTAAGCTCTTTTTTATAGAACAAATATGCATACAATATCACCCAACCTGTGTTGGTACTCATTTATCGACCTAAGAAGGATGAACGGCTTTTTGAAAAAAAGAAAAAAGGAACAATTAAAAACATATATATTTTTGTTCAATTTCTTTTTTCCAAACAGGCCCAGGCGTGGTCAGAAACTGGCCCCCACTCCTCAGGGACGATTTCGTCCTGGCCACGGGCCGAAAGGCCGAGGGGCGAATCCGACCCTAGCTTTGGGACTGGTCTGGCGATGCAACGAAAGGGGTTATCAGAGGGAAATTCTTAAGTTGTACAGCCGCTTGCACTAAAGGAATGGAAGGATATAGAGCTGGTTTGGAGGATGACGTTCAACTGAGAGATAACTTGCTTGAAATTCTTGACATGCTTAATAAAATGTATCAGATGTACCTTAACATTTGCTCGAGGGGATGCAATGAGGTTGGGACATTACTACATAGGTGGTGGCTATGTGCTAGGGCAAGTTATTTTTGGAAGAAGGTTCTCACCCATATCTAATCGATGAAGGTGTCTGTTTGCCACTGGATCCGCTAATTATACTTTTGGGAAATAAGGGAGATGGGATCTACCCACTGGGAAGTAGTGGGGCAGCCCTTCTCACTCACCTCTTACTTGCATCAATACTGGAAGGCTCCTGAATGTCCAAACAGTCAAATGTGGTGGGGAAAAGAGATTCTGGCTGTGGAAAAAAATCGCTGCTCTATCGCTGGGACTGTATGCAAAATATATTGGGATATGGCTCCCATTTATTACTTATGTTAATAATACACTTCCTATTGGATACAAGCCTAATCTGTTCAGATACCTAGATTTGCTGTTAGTGGGGAGACTGCGATGGGCTATCAAGGTACTGTGGGATGATTAGATAGGATGGTTATTCAGCGGGGGAGGTACCGTCAATTTAATCATTCAGGGTAAGGATTGCAATTGCTGAAGTGAAAATATTACATGTCCTAATTAAGTGTTGAATGGAATCATCTTCTGTCATCTGTCTTTCTTGATGTACCAATAAATAAAGTTGTTTAAAAAAAAAATTAGGAAGTGCTGTATCCCAAATCCTGAGGATGTTCAACCTATTTTATAGAGTGATTTTAGAGACTGCTACACTAATAACTAATTTTCATATTAGTGTATATTTGATATATAACATTTGCTTTGTAACGTGTTTGTATTGAGTTATCATTGCCTTTGTATTTTATCTTGATTTGGATTAACTTTTTATGATTTTATTTTGTTAATATGTTATATGTTTATATGTTAAAATTGAAACTTATGGCATAAGCTGAAATAAATGTATTTATTGATTGATTGATTCATTCATTCATTCATTCACTATGTACATTTTAAAAGAAGTGGAAGAAGTTAAAGTTACAAAGGGGAGAGCCCACAGCGAAGATGGCTGCGTTCTAACGTGCTCCCGTGTAGCCCGGAACAAGAGGACGACACCAGCCCCATCGGGTTGAAACCGACTGTAAACCCAGGGCTGTTCATCCATAAGGCAGGGGAAGCGGACGGCCAATTTGGGGGAAGTTTGGGGCCCCAGAAGCCACGAAACAGAGAACTGGGTGATGACCATCGGAGGGCCGAGAGCACCGCTCAGTGCAGTCTGCGACTGAGTGCATATGCGCGTCTCGGGGTCCGAGGCCAAAGAGGGCTACAAATCCCACCGGCAACTGCAACGGATCATCCGCGCCGATCCGGGCAGTTAGGGCCCCCGAACACTGAGCTTAAGAGTGGAGGGACGAGGATGGGGCACCGGCGTCGGAGGAGGGGGCCAAGTGAATGCAGAAGGCACCGAAGAAGGGAGAACTGAAAGAAGGAACGGATTCCCATTCCTGTAGCTGGTGTGCTGCAGGAGTGCACCCGCGAGGCCAACCAACGCACCCGGGGACCGGAAAGGACAAGAACGGCAGACCAGCTATGAGAAGCGGAGCCACGGTGAGCCGGATCGAGCTGAGGACGGGAGCGGAAACAGGTCCCTAGACACAGACCCCCACAGCAGCGAACCAGTGGGTCTCCCAAGTGAGTTACGTGCTCCCCTGCCACCCTTAGACTCAGGCAACAGGCACTGCAGCCCTCGGATGGGTGAACAAGGCACCCCCTACCTCTTTATCTGGTGGGGTCCATAGAGAGAGCTTCATGCAGACGGGGCAGAAAAAACATTGCCAACAACGGCAGAGGCCTGTGGCCATTAAGGGCGCGCATTGGCGGGAACACTCCGCTGCACCACGAAATGGCGGATACCTAATGAGGATATAGTAGTGGAATTGGACTGCTGCGAGAGCCAAAGTTGGGGCACCAGAAGGATATGCGGTTCTAGGCCGACATACAAATTGGAACTGCTGGGAGTGTACAAGCGGCAAATCTTGGTGTGGCGAGTTGGAAGGTGATCCCCACAGGAGGACAGACAGGGGCATTGGTTAGTGCCCTCCAACCAAGGCGCGCCCCTCATGTGACTGCTTATCCAGGTATTCTTGCCCGCATCAGGGGACGTAGAGGGATGATGGAGACACACATGGGAGACAACCTCAGAGAATGCAGCAAGAGCCCCCCCATCATACAGCAGGGGTTAAGGTGATTAAAACAGAGAACGGGGACAGTGCACAGAATACTGGGCTAAATCACCAGCGCTGGAGGAGGGCCTCTGCTATGACTGGCATGCAGGGGAGTGAGTCAGATCGGAGTCTGCCCACGGGGAGAGGGTTACTGCCTTCACTAAGCCCAACTACGTAACTGACACCAGCAGGGGGTCGGCAGCGAAGTGGGGTCCATGGTACTGGCGACTCACTCGGCCACACTGGATGAAGGCAAGCAGAAGGCGGGTGAAGATTTGCAACCTCAACCATGAACTGGTGATTTATGTAACTGGGCAGGTCTTGGAGGGAAAAGGTCCACGAAGGAGCAGTATAGAAAAGGGCAATTAAAGGCAGACCCGCCTATCGTTCACCCAGAAGGAAGGGCTGCAAAAAATCTACGAAAGGCCAGTAATGATGCTGGAGATGCTCGCCAGTGTGACTGACCCCACACTTGGGGGAGCAACAGCGGGCCCGAGTGTGGATACCCCTGTATCGGAGCTGAGTCTGGCCCCCGCAGAAATGCGTTCCGGCTTTGCCGCTATCAACACCAAACTGGATGACCTAACTTACATAGTGGACAGGATGCAGGAACACGTAGACAAAGAAAGTAGCAGAGCCTCCGATGTGGAAAACAGAGACAGCACACTCGAGGACACCAGCAATGAAACCGTACATGCGGTGCTAGAGCTATGGAGGGAGGTAAAAGCAATACAAGATATGACGAGGACCTTGAGGCAAGGTCAAGAAGGAACAACATCAGGGTTGTGGGAATTCCAGAGACGGTCCCGCAACAGAACATGGAAGTTTTTATGGAAACTTTTATAAGGGACGTCCTGCAGGGGCCAACACTGTCCTCCCAACTTCTGGTTGATCGGGCACACAGAATCTCGCAATTGGCCCCTAGACTGGGCCAAAGTCCTCGCCCAGTGATAGCAAAGTTAGTAAACTACTGAGATTGTGATGTCGGGGTAATCTCCCGGGGGCCGGCAGGGCCGTCCACGGACCTCTGGAGTTGGGGAGGCCCCAACTCCTCCCGCGTCCCAACAGAGTATGAGACACACACAAGAGCAAAGAGTTACTGCTGTTTATTACATGAAACAAGCAGGGACGGGCTCACAGGTCATAGGCATCCGAGAGACCTCTCGATCCGGGTGGGCTCGCAGGCCCTTTTTCTAGCTGTATGACGTGGCTACGTGCACCACCTCAGAAGACTGGCCCCAAAACCTAACGCCATCTCGGGTTGGCTCCCCGAGTGGTAGGGTCAGTATAGGTACATATAGAAGAGACGGTTAGTGGAGGAGAGAGGGTCAGGTGGTACGCTTGGGCCGTCCCTAACAATTGTTACACGAAAGTCGTTACAAGGGGGCAGTTAGTGATTGGCTAGACTATAGTGGCGTCATTATGAGCCCCTCGTATTGTGATTGGTTCATCCGCGAGCCCCGAAGCCTGGGACCATCGCTGTTCCCAGCTCACGGTGTACCTGGTGCTGGAAACAAAGTATGACTATGTGTCAGTGGCGGACAATGGACAGGGCTGACTATTGGCTGGTGTGCATGACTTTCCCATCGCTGTAGGTGTCCAATTTGTCACTTTATTGTTGCAAACTGTGTCCCAGACGTGGGACCCCAGTGCTTCTCTGTCCCTTGGGGCTTGGCATCGTATCAGGTCGGCCTGGTCATGTGTTGTGAGACTGTGGCTGGAGCAGAATTATGAGCATTTGATTTGTATTTCGGTTCTGAGGAGCATTTAGCAGTGGCAGGTGTAAACTTGGCGCGGGGAGCGCGGCATGTAGATTGCAACATTGCGGCCTTGGCTGTGGGCTCTCGTTGGGGCTCGTTCTGCGTGAGCAGTGCCTTGCAGTTTCATCTGAGATGCTTTGGCCTGGGGCTCCTGCTTTGCGGCCTAACTTGGCCTGGTTTATGGGTGGCGGTACATGGTCCATAATATGGGGGTCACAAGGGGTGACATAGTTTCATATGCATTAGTAGATATGTAAGGTTACATCTTCATGGTTTTAGTGGCGAGGAAGCATCTGCAAGCATGTACACAAGCTCTTCTGGCATCTTGCGTTTCTGCGGTGCTGTAGGTGGCCTATGTGAAACATAACAACGATGCATGTGTGGGTGTAAGTGGTCCTCTATGTCATAGCACTGAGTATGTTCTTCATGTGGGTTGGTGTGTGGGTGTCCAATGTGCTTGGTGGCACGTGTGTTCTTGTCCGTCGGCTATGTCGTCGTGGCATCTCTAACGATGGCAGAATTTTGTGGTTACTGTCTAATCGAGTTGATCCAAATGGTCGATGTCAGTTCCACCTGGGGTTCCTGCATGTGGTTTCATTGACAGGCAGGCTCCCTGGCTGTGTGGGGTGTGGCCACAGTGAATATTGACATCTGGGGGGGGCGGTGAGCAGGTCGAATTCTTCTCTTGGGGGGTGTTTGGGTCGTGACGTCCTAGGCCATGGTCTGGATGAGAATCGGGGGAAGGGGTCGTCCCATTTTCCCTCTTTAGGGACGCCATCTTAAAAAGAGCGAGGGAGCTTGGGGACCTCACATTCGAGAACTGTAAAGTGTCCTTCTACCCAGACATCACCCTGGTCATTCGAAAAGCATGCATGTCCTTTGCTGTAGCAAAAAGGGAGCTACGCGACTGAGCACTCCAATATTCCATGCAATACCTTGAGGTTAACTACAGTGACCGAACTACTGTGCCGTGCAGACCTTCAGAAACCCGATGCGAAGTGATACACCATTGCTAGAGATGTAATGAATCCGCCCAGTGACGTTTAGTAAAGTTACACGGAGATCGTCCTCCTCCCGAGGTTCAGGGAACTGGAGGCCACCTGGGTGATAGTGTCCGGTGCCCCCGGGCTGTTGCTCACACTGACGCTAATGTTGGGATGCTATGTGTGAGGGAATGTTTACACTGCAGGTTGGGGGTGGGCAGGGAGGGGGGAGGTAAAGCTCGGACAACTCAGGGCAGGGTGGGTGTTGAGGGGATAAGTTGCCCATACGGCACAGTTGAGGTATTACAAAAAAGGTTCACATCTTCTCAGAAGGAACACGAGCTCATTCGCAGACCATCTAGGAAACGGGTAAGATTAGCCATGCTCTACAGCCCTCATCCAAGCTATAGCATATAAGGTAATTAGCTGGAACGTGCAGGGGCTGAATGACCCACGAAAAGCACATAAGGTGATGCAATTCTGTGAGAGGCATGGGGCAAAGATAGTCATGCTTCAGGAGACCCATCTCAAAGGTAAAGGCAATGAAAGGGTAGCCAAGAGTTGGGGTGATTGCAAATATTTCACAACATATTCAGCGTATTCAGCTGGCGTAATGGTGTTGGTACATAGATCACTGGGGTTTTCGGGTCAGTGAAACTGTAATAGACCCAGGGGGAAGGTTTGTCATTGTGTCGGGAGCTGTAGGAAGTACGTCACTCACACTGGTCAACATATACGGGCCAAATGTGGATGACACTGAAATTCTTTAACACACTACTAGGGCACTGTCAAAAATTCTTGCACACCAACTTGCTGTGGACGGGAGACCTAAACATAGTGCTGGACCCCATATGGACAGATCGGGAGGGGAGAGGAGATGCTCAAGGGCATCTGAGGCCGTACTGCACACCATGGCGGCGCTTGACCTGCAAGATGTATGGCGCCTGTTGCAACGGGGGGTGAATGGTTTCTTGCACTGCTCCACAGCCCATAACACTTAGTCCAGACTGGACTACATCCTTGTGGGCCCACACCTGATACATTGATATGATATGGTGTTTCAAGTGTTACACATTGCACAGAGGAATGTACACTTCTCCCGAGGACGCTCTCGGATCACTCACCAGTGTTGTGGTGCTTGCGCCTGGAGGTGACACCACCCCGCCCCCGCTGGAGGTTTAAGTCGGCGGCACTGTTATACATAGGGAGTCATTACAACCCTGGCGGTAGGGGGTTAACGGGGCCGGTAGAGATGCTGGCCCCGTTAACCCCCTACTGCCTCATTACGAGGTCCGGTCGCAGGACCCGCTAAGGACGTCTGGTAAAACCAGGCGTCCTTAGCGTGTCCCGCGAACGGTCCAGCATGCTAACAACAGGCCCGTCATTAACAGGCCCGTTGTTAGCATGCTCCCCATTCCCAGAATGGGGATGGGTTCCTGGAATGGGGAAATACCGGGCCCTCCAAGGTCAGAATGGCCCGGTATTTCCCCATTCCAGGAACCTGGACCCGGTACCCGGAATGGGGGTAGCCATGGCGCAAATAGCAGCATAGCTACCTCCAGAGTCGTAATGACCCCCAGAGTGTTTAAAAGCGAAATACATAGCTTAACCAAACATTACTTAGAGGAAAATCAGGGCACGGTGACAGGGAAGGGGACACTGTGGGAGTCTTTCAAGGTAGTGTTAAGGTGAGGGTGCCTGTCTACCGAACTGGGGGTACTCAAGCTGATATGTAGAAAACAAAATGAAATGGAGCTAGAAATAAAATACAGAGAGGAATAGGCAGGGAGGCTGAACAGACCATGTTAATAGGTGCCTAGGCTGGCCTTTTGGTGTAGTAAGTATAGTCATTTTTATTTTTATTTTATTTTTTATTTAGTTTTTACAAACCTTTAAAAAGAGAAAAAGCAACAAACAATATATGAATGCACTTCTTATGCCCAGTTCGTCATCTGGGCCGCCTCTTTCCTCACAGAAGGTACACATAATTTCGCCACTACGGTTTAGTGAACAGTCTTAGCATCTAGACTCTCCTTTAAGACACAGAGAAAAGTAACCAGTGCACATAAGACAGGTCTGTTTGAACCATCGAACAAAGCTCTCCACCAATCCTCCACAGACAGAAACTGGAGTTTGTTTGTTACTGGGCCAAAAATAGTGTTTCTTTGTTGCTCTAACCCAGGACACAACATTGTCAAATGTTTAAGAGTTTCATTGTTGACTCCACAGAATCGACACAATAGGTCTGAGTCATCGGACTGGGACCAAAAGCTTAATCGCTCCTTAGTCGGCAATGCATTGAGCCTAAACTGCATGTATAGGGCTCTTGTGCGTTGGTCTGGGAAACGAGTTAAGTATTCCGGTAACTGATCATAAGCTCTTGCTTCTCCAGGGGCTTCCTTCATCGTCCGTGAGTCAAATCTTAGTTTACATGTGTTAATCCAATTGGTTCTCCACATCTTCAATTTCGCTGAGTCTGGGTTTTCGATCAGAGTTTGTACCGTGATGTCATATGTGTCTAGCACCTCAAGACACAACGTATTCCATTGGTACAAGATCGTTTATGTTTTTGCGGTATCTGGATTGTGTAGTATGTCAATTTCAGGTGGCGGATTCATTTGCATTGTTTTCCTAAATAGACTTAGGAGATTCCAAGCAACTCTGGCTTGGATTGAGATATATCCAAGTTCGTATCTTATACAGGCCGTTGCGATCCCCTTTGGTAAGTGTAGAACTCTTGACCAAAAAATGTTTTAGAGCGAGTTCCACACGTCGTACCCACAACCAAAGACGTTTTCACCACCATATATCAAAGCCGGCACCACTTTTTGCTGAAAAAAGACAACCGTAGGTTTTAGAGAAAATTTGCCACATTTTCTGTTGATCAGGGACGCCTGGCATGCCAACTGTTTGCATTCGCTCTTTATTAACTCCACCCAGGGTGCGTCGTTTCTGCTGGCACTAATTCTCATCCCTAGATAGGTGGTGTTCTTCACGATCCTAATCAACTCTTTATCAAGGTACCAGTTGAATTTCTTCTTGTTTCCTTTATTGCCCAGCAGTTTTTCAAATACCAGGATTTCACATTTTTCCTTGTTGATAATAAGGCCATTCACTGTTAAATACTTTTCAACAATGGTAAGTTTGCGTTGTAGACCAATAGGTGTTAAATCCAGAAGGATAAGGTTGTCCGCATAGACAAGATAGTCAATGTGAGTGCCATGGATTTTAGGTGGAAATGTGGTCAACTCCTTGAAAATCTGGGCAGCCTTGTTTAACACCCCTAAACGTGTCAATTGGGGCTGATAGATTGCCCTTGAGATCTAATCTGACCTTAATCAAAGTATTTGTGTGTAGCTCACGGATGGCAGCCATCAGACTGGGTGGACAATTCCACGCGCTCAACTTTCCCCAAAGCAAGTCTCTGTTTATTCTGTCAAATGCTGGTGATAGATCTATTAGGGCCAGGTAGACCTTAGAGTTCGTCTGATGAGCCTCCATCTTCAGTAGATTTAACAGCAGGAAATTAACACCACACCCCACCCCCTTGACAAATCCTGTTCGTCTCGGGTCTACCCGATTGCATTCAGTAGACTACTTCAGGAGTTGCTGTTGCAAGAGCGTGGCGTACACTTTCCCTAGAACATCGAGCAGTCCAATGGGTCTGTAGTTCTTTGGGTTTCTTCTAGCTCCTTTTTTGAAGATTGGCACACTCACGGCCGATTTCCATGATTTTGGGGTGTTACATCCCTTGACAATTCTATTAAACAAGATTGCGCAGAAATCTGACCATTCCTCTGGGTGGCGTTTGATAGAGAAGTTTGTAAGCCCATCTGGGCCAGGTGCTCTTGAATCGTGCACATTCTTAATAACTTGCAAGATGTCGTCTTTATCAAACACAATCTCCCAATGCGTTAAGAATGGAACTTCCCATTCTTTAATTGATGCATCTTTGTGAAAGAGGTCAGAGTAGAAAGATATCCACTCCGCCTCTAAAACCAAATTTGCCTGCAGGGCATGCTGTGGCGCGAGATTGTTGTTTATTAATCTCCAGTAGTCTGCTGAATTATTACTCGCCATTTTAGAAAACATGAACTCAGCATCATTTTGTAGCATAATGGCTTTGTGAGACTTGGGCCAGTTCTTATAGGCTTGTTTGAGCTTTCTTCTTTGTTCACAAGCATCTGTAATGGTTTTTTTTAGCACATTTCTCAAGTGCCATCGCAAGGTTCTTTTCCGTTGTGAAATTTCTAAATCAAATTTGTGTTTGAGTGTAAATTCCGCATGTCTTAAATTATTTTTTCGTTCTACATATTGGGACAACAGATGATCATATTCCAAGGATCCAGGGTTCAGTTGAAATTTAGCTGTAATGAGAGTTAGATCCTCAGTATCAAGATTTAAACAGATTCTATAGGCTCCCGTTCTTACAGCATGCGCCCATCGCTCCTGATTGTACTGAGTGGTGGAGTTAAATTTCAAAGTCACCATATCGTGGTCACTGTGGATCATTTTTATGACTTCAAGGGAGTTATTCTTGTGTGGATATTTCCAGATGCAAATATGTAGTCGAGCGTTGAGCTTTGGTCTCCTCTTCTCCACGTTGGTGCAGCCGGGATGTCCCCCAGTGTTTGACCATTTAGCATCGTTAGCCCACTAATGTCCATTTCCAAACACCATTGGTTTGTCAGTTGTTCTTCAGAGTTGTTTAGTTTCTTTTTGCCACTGATTAAATTTAAGTGAGTGACACAATCGATGTTAAGGTCACCACAAATGATCAAATCGTTTGAATTGCTCATTTCCAATAAATCATCAATAACAGTTGTCACTTGATCGACAAAAGATGTAGCACCAACAGCCCAGTGATTCCAGTAAAGATTGATGATATACAATTTAGACTCTTGGGCCTCCACTGACCCTGAGCAACCCTGAGAGGGGTTGAAGCAGTTCTCAATCCTAAGGCCAGAGTCTGTCTTTACTGCCACCAATAGCCCGGCCATCGGTCTCCCCTTAGACTGTTTAATGGCTGGATTGTGCGCTATTTTGAATCCTTAAAAGATTGGAGTTTTATTTAGCCACGTTTCTTGTAGACAAATGAGATCCAAGTCAGCAGCCCGGGTAGTTGTAAACAGATGTATAAAACCCCTGGTATTCCAAGATCCCAGGGTACAATTTCGGCAGGGTTCTTGGGCCTGGCATTACTTGGACTGTTCAGTATTCAGAGTTCTGGCGACCCATGACGAGTCATTTTCTTTGGCAGCCCGAGGGGCGACCTCTTCTATATTGTCCGCATTGAGAGTGGCACTATCCGCTCCTTGGATTGTGATCCTTATACAGTCATTCCTTGACCTCTTAGACAAATGCTCAGGGTCTGAGTGACTAATTCGTGATAAGGCCACTGGGGATGTCACCGAAGATGTTCGATCGGCCACGGCCACATCAAGCTGTTTCAGTCCACTGTTAGGTGCTCTACAAGAGCCTTCTCCCATTGCTCTAGACACAAGCCAGGTTGGTGCTATAGAAATGTCGAACCCCAACGACATTAATACTGGACCTGCTTCTAGCAAAGCATCACCTGTAAGTTTAGAATGCAGATGTAAGGGGAGCTATGAGAGAGCATGTTAGAGGTGGGGGCAAGAGGAGTAAGAAACCTTGTACACCAGTCGGACCCAGATCAGAACAGAGCCGCATGAGGGGAGACTAAGCAAGCCAAGCGCCTCAATTCAGGATAGAGACGCAAATTAACCAACCCTACTAACAATTTCCCTTTCTACATACACCTCTCAAACTCCAAACCAAACACAACCAAAACCTACAGCACAACAAACCGCACAAACTTCACTACATTGCAACAACAAAACAAAAACACACATAGGGCCTCATTACACGGAAGGCGGTGATCCAGGGTGCTATTAGCACCCTGGACCATGCCGGTAAATTACCGGCACCGCCTTGGCGGTAAGGGGATTTACCGCCCCATTCCAAGGTCGGTGGGGCGGTAAATCCCCCTTCCGCCATTGCCCTTCCCCATTCCCATTTCTGCCCCATAGGGCTCTATGGGAATGGGGAAGGCGCTAATTACGGCACCGCAATTTTGCGGTGCCGTAATTAGCTCTGAGGTCCCTTAGCAGGTTGGTTTTTAACGCCTGCAAAAAGCAGGCGTTAAAGCACCAACCCGCTAAGGGACCTCGTAGTACGGTGGTAAGGGTTAACGGTCACCGTTGCCATTAACGGTGACCATTAACCCTTACCGCCGTCCGTGTAATGAGGCCCATAGTCTTGCACAACAGTACACAACGACTACGGGCCGCAAACACCCAAGGCCCAGCCAACGGACCCACCGGGCTGAGGCCGCCAACAGCACATCACTGCTCTCTTGCACTTTTCCTGCTTCCTCCCACTAACTCAACCTCCCCTCCTCTTTCAGAGCCGCCAGAGCACCAGGGGACCACTCCGGTGGTGATAGTGCGCGGTACAAATGTCCTTTAACATTAACATTAACATTAACATGTAGTATTACAGCGTCATTTTTGGTTTCGTTGAAGAATTCAACAATCTTCAAGTCTCCAGATTCAATAGCTCTAAGGCTCGGCACAAGATGACACAACCACAGTACATTATGACGATTCAGGATTAGGTCGTCCGAAGACTCTATGCATTCCAAAAGCACTTGGTGAGCCATTTGGTGTATAGTTTCCCTTCTTTAAGTCCTTTGGAATTTGAGGAGCACTTTTGTTGTTTTCTCTCATGGTTGTTCTCGATTCAACCGTAAGGCCAATCGTTGGACGTGCCTGCAAGTCAGATTTGAATTCCGTTCGTTGGTCTTTTTGAATGTGAGATGTGTAAGAACATACTGATTTCAACTTGCAGCAACTGTCAGGTTGTATTTGGGATTCCATTGCTCTCGAATGACAGTCCAATTTGTTGGCCAACGCAGTTGTCTTACAACATTTTTCATCGAGTGTCATAAACGTAGACTTCGATTTGTCAAGATCATCTTGCGATGTTGCAGTTTGCTGAATCACTTCACACAATCTTGAGACTTTGTTATGTTGGAGAGACAGAGTTCTTCCGCACACATTCTCTCTGCCAAGTGATTCAAAGGCAAGAGGTACTTTGGCCTCCAGTTGCATTGTCACTGGCAGTTGGTGCAGTTGTGGAGGATTTGTAACAGTATTAGGATTCAGTACTCCATCAGCTTTGCCAGCCGTCTCGCCATTATTGGCTCTACAGTCCAGTTGGGCGATTACCTCAGGCTCCCCAGGTTCCTTCCCATCATTGTCCTCGTAAGTTGACATGTTCATCAAATCTTCAGCTACATCACAAGAGTCTATTCTAGGCTCAGATGCTTGAACCAGCACGATTACTACTTCATTGGATGGTGCGTTAACTTCTACACTTTTCGCTTTCACGATTGTTCTGTTCACTGTCACATTGACAGTTTTGATGTTTCTTAAGAACTTCCGTGAGTCCTTTCCTCGCTTCATTTTTTTCAAGGGTTGGTTTCTTGTTTTTTTGACGCTGGTACCTCTTGGATTGTTATGGGTCAAGCCAGCTTTTTGATTGGTCTTAGAGGATTTGAATATGTCAAAAAGTTCTGGGGAGCTGGCATCAGCATCTTTATTTGCCAGTGCAGCTTCCACACCTATCAGAGGACACTGATGACTCAAGTCAGAAGAGGACGCCGTTTGTGGATCTAGGAGGGCCAAATTACCTGAAGATTGGCTCGCCGTGAGGATATCATAAAACTGCATAGGTTTCACCTTCTCTTTTTCAGGCATAGAGATGACTCGAGCCGACTTCTTGGCTCTCACTTCACATTCGGGATTGACAAGGACGGGAGTCCCATGTAGTTGGATATCCCCAACTATGGATCTCTCTGTTAAATCCAGTATGGCCTCTTTCCCTCAATCAACTTCTGAGCTTGGATTCTTTTGTGTTGTTTCTACCGTATACAGCAAATTAGTCGATGCTGGGTCCGGCAGTAACAACTCACTTGTAATGGAAATTGGGCATCTAAGGTTACGGGTGGAACTCGTGTCACTACATGTGTGGCCGTCAGCACATCTTTCATGCTTATGTTCCCATTCAGAGAGCATTTCTGTCTTTTGTTGAAATAGATTTAGCGCTTGTTTCGCCACTTCTGCCAGAAGTTTCTTATCCAAATTAGTGTTTTTAGCGAAGTCCACTAGGGAGCCCAAGGCCAACTCGGCCTTATTTTGGGTTCCTACCAGTGACGCCTTGTATGTGCTGTGTTTTTTTCAATATCCAGAAGCTTAGTGTTCATAACGGATACCAAAGTTGCAAGCTCTTTTATATTCTCATTGAGATGTTCATACATTTTAAGAAAGGGGCAGTAGTTAAAGTCATTGAGGACATTATAGTGGCCTGAAGATCTCTCATTTGTAGATCCTGACCCACTTTGTCATCATCCTCTACTTCTTGCCGTACGCTGAGTTTTCTGCAAGGTGGGAGACGTCCAATTTTTGGAAACAGGTGCTCCATTAGGGAAGAGTTAGAGGAGGATGAGTCCGACGAGGAATCAGTTCGCTCACGGTTGGCATCAAGCCCTTCCCCAACCAAAAGCGACTCGTTAAGTGAACAATTTTGCAAGATTTCAAGTGGAATGGCACCCATTTTGGGCTTCTTCATTTGTGAGCATTGCATGCTCGGCGAAATGCTCGAGTCAACTCTCCTTCGTTTAGACAGGCTGTTTGTATAGGCAATCTGCACTTTGTGGGTTTTTTGTTAGAACTGATGGACTCGGAGTAGCAAGGGGATCGACAAGAATCTCCGACCTTTCTGACATTGCACTCGATGTTAGTTTATGATATCTGTCTTTATTTATCCGAGTCAGATCTGTTAATAATTTATTAACAACATCCAGGGAGTTTCTACGATTTTCTTCTCGTTTTAGCTCATCTCGCTTTAACTCATTCGTGGCAGTTGTAGAGGAAAGTGATTGATTTTGTGACACATCCTGAGTAGGCTCTCTACTTAGCTCCAAATCAGCCTGGATCGTGAAAAATACATTAACTTCGTTGGGACTAACATGCCCCGGTTCGCTAGTGCGTAGAGGAGAGGGCGCCAGTTTTTCAAAGGCACTGTAGAATCTAGACCGTGGGAACCCAATGCTTGGATCGCCACATTCACCCATGCAGACATTGGCATGGATTTGGCGCTTGGTACCCAACATGGGCGCAGATTGTAGCAGTGTCAGCGCCATTCACGTGCCCCAGGTCGCACAAGGATACTGACCCGTACAGGGGGCTGGAACTGGGGCCGGTAGCCACAGCACATTTCTCGGTAAGGGCGGATCGCTCCCCAGTATTCAACATGGCAACTGCAATCACACACGCTTCATCGAAAGGCTTAAGTGGCGACGTTTGATCGGACAAGGCATGAAGTTCAGCATGAGTGGTTTTTAAAGTCGATATTTCTTCCACCAATGCAATCGAGATGTGGGATGTGTGATGCAGATTAATCACACTAGCCACGTTAGGCACATTAGGCACATAGTCACTTACTTGGTTCCGGGTCTCAGTCCCAATCCGAATCGGCGACAGCGGCACAGTCCCGAACCGGCCAGCAGGAAAGATTCAGCTGGAGGCGAGGGGGGTTCCACACCCGGGCTCAGAGTGTCATTTCCCAACTTCCTTTGAGCTCTTGTTTTTACCGCCACAGGGTTTGCTTTCACTTTAACAGCGGCGCGCATGGCTGGAACAGCAGGAGCGGGGCCCTGGGAGGGCGAGCTGAGGAAAAACAGAGGCGAGTCCAGGATTCCACGGACTTCCTCGGACTCCTTAGACTCTGCCAGACTCCGATCCCGCTCCGCGGGGTAACACTGTTTTTAAAGCAGCACACTCCCACAAGTATGGAAACAGTAGAGGTACTGTCAGCAGCAATGAAGGCAGACTCCACTCCTTTCCACTCCTCAGACTCTGCCAGACTCCGCGCCTGCTCCGCGGAGTAACACAGTTTTTAAAGCAGCACACTCCCACAAGTATGGAAACAGTAGATACTGTCAGCAGCAATGAAGGCAGACACCACTACTTTCCACTCCTCAGACTCTGCCAGACTCCGCGCCCGCTCCGCGGGGTAACACAGTTTTTAAAGCAGCACACTCCCACAAGTATGGAAACAGTAGAGATACTGTCAGCAGCAATGAAGGTAGACTCCACTCCTTTTCACTCCTCAGACTCTGCCAGACTCTGCATTTTTTACCGTGGCATATCATTTTTACTGGGCATCTATGATACACTTTCATCGATGCCCAGTAAAAAAATTCATGCCACAATAAGAAATGGCTAGACCTTCTACATTAAAATGCCAGTCTAGTCACATAATAACACTCATCATGCTTGCTTTATCGTGCTTTTAAGGCAAGCATGATAAGTGTGAATAGGTATCGTACATAACATGAACTCAATGGAAGATAGAACTATAGCCCCATTCACTTGTCCCATCACTCTGCTCTATCTTAGTTAATACAAACTGTGCCAATCGATGTTCCCATACATCCCAATCACATGTTCAGCCTCTTTTCCATTGCAGATGGGGAGCAGGTGCAAGTGGATCTAGCATGCCAAATATGCAACATGAACTTGAATGTCCCTATTTAAGGGTCAGAGGTGAATTGAGTGACGTTATTTTATATTTCCCTTTTAGGGTGTCCCAAGATTAAGACATCTGAAAATAGAAAAGAGAGACAAACTCCTCCAGCCACTAGAAGGAGATTGAGATAAAAAATAATAACGTTGTCTCTAGTAATGATAAGCCTAGCCCAGTTACATCAGGCATAAGTCCTAAAGAAAGCGGTCATCAACACTATTCCGCTGAAACCGGTTGACCAGAAAACGTAGGTTCAGGGTTATGACCACAACCCCAAGACATATACATAATAGCTAAAGCTTGGTGAAACTACATCATTTTAGACAAACAGATTAATTCTGAAAAACCCTTTGTGGAAAAAGAAACACACAAGGGGCCTCATTCCGAGTAGGGCGGTAAGGGTTAACGGTCACCGGTAACGAGACCGGTGCCGTTAAACCCTTACCACCCTACTACGAGTTCCCTTTGCGTGCCCTTCCTTAACGCCTGCTTTTAGGACGGGACCCGCAAAGGGACTCCGGGGTCAATAACGGTACCGTAATTTACGGTACTGTTATTGTCGCCTTCTCCCCTCCCATTGAGCCCTATGGGGGCTCAAATGGAAATGGGGAATGGCCCTGGTGAATGGGGAATTACCGGCCCCTCTGACCTCGGAATGGACCGGTAATTACTCCATTCACCAGGTCAGAGTTTGGATGAGTTCGGAGGCAGCCATGCCGCAAATAGCGGCATGGTTACCTCCGAACTCGGAATGAAGCCCATGGAATTTTTGAATTCTGTATGGTTTAATATGACTTTTTTCTTTTTTTAATCTTATAAGACACACAAGGGAAGGAATAAAAAGTGTATTTGACTTCCTATAGTGTGCAGTTGTTTTTAGCTGTGAGAAAAGTAGGGAGAGAGGGAAGGGAGAGTCTCTTTTCTATCCCCTAACCTAGACAGGCGATACAGCCGTGCTGACTAGGGAGACTACATTCAATTGAGGGATAGTTAGTCTCTTTCATACAGGGATATATAGTAAGCAATAGGCTACTATAGATGTAGGAATCATTAACCTAAAACATTTTTCTGTCTGTGTTGTGTGAAAAATACAGGGTCTCAGGCAGAAATTGCTTCCCCTTAAACTTGTGTGGTATTTAGAGCAAGTGAATCTAGGTCACCTGGCCTAAACCCCGTCCACCTGGTGCCTTCCAGGTTGCCGCTCTTTTCCCCCACTTAGCAAGCCCCGCCCACCTGGTGCCTTCCTGGTTGCTGCTCTTTTTCCCTACTTAAGGAGCCCTCCAGCTTCTTTTCCTTTGCAGATGGGCAGGAGGTGCAAGTGGATCTAGGTCACCTGGCCTAAGCACCACCCACCTTCATAGCCCTGCCTCTTCCTTCCTGCTCTTAACTCTTAGACCAAGGGTAGTCTCTCGCCCGGGCGTCCGAAGCGAAGGGCTGACGAAGAAAAGGGCAATTACTGTTTAGACCTGTTTGGGCCAGGAGGACCAAGGGCCCGACCCGGTGCTCAGAAAGCAGGTAAACATGCACCAACATGTGTTTACCCCCTCTGTCCCCACAGGCCATCCCCACCGCCTCTGGTCCCCCTGTGATGTTCCCTTGTGCTCCCAACCCTTCTCGCAGACAGGTGTTGCCTGGTTTGCTTGATTCTTCTACCCTGCTCCCCCTTCTCCCCCACACCTCCTCCAGCCTACTTCTGCAGGAGTCTGTCCTGATACATTCTGGTTTCACCATCACCGTCTTGTGGCCAACGCTGGATTAGAATTTTATCGAATTCATTGATTCACAGTGCGTCACCCTTTCTCAACTCTCATGCTGGACTTCCTTCGCTTTTTGTACTCACGGAGGCCCTGAATCATGCTGTTCCCATCTTCATCTTGTATCCTGGCTTGCAACATTGTGTGTTACTACTGACTTCTGCAATTGTATTCGCTCTCCCCTCTTGCTTCTCCACTCTTTTTGACTGCTTACTCTCTGTTCTCTCCTCCTCTCCCTTTCTCCCTTTTCCAATCTCCTCCCCTCCTCCCCTTACTTTCTTCTATGCACTTACTCTATCAGAATTGTACCTGGACCTAGTATCATAGCAACCTCGTCCGTCCCCTCCCCTTACTTGTTTTTTTTCCTTGCCTTCCTCCAGCACTGTCTGAAATGTCATCAGGCCTAGTACGATAGTCGCTTGTGTTGTTCCACCCCTCCCTTTCTGCACCCCTCTCCCTCACCCTTTGTTTTTCTCCAGCTCAACCAGAAATGTCATCAGGCCTAGTACAGTAGTTGCCTGTCCATTTCCATTTCCTTCCCACTCTCCCCCTCCCTTCCTTATCTATGCCTTAGCTCTTGCACTATCTGATATGTCGTCAGGCCAAGTACGATAGTTAATTTCACATCCTTACTGTTCATGGCCTATAAGAATGTCATTGTATTGTCCCTTGTTCCCTCCCTTGCCTTGAAGCAATTTGAAACACATTGTGTATAGGCGCTATATAAATAAACTATCATATCATCCTACCATGACTCTTAGTTAGGAATATTATGCGTGTTTCTCCTCTAGTTAGTCTCTGTTTATCACACTGTTTGTTTTGGCTCTGATTCCGTTTTTTTAGTACAGACCACTTCAATTCATCACAAGTGTGTCCAGCCATCAGAAAATGTCCTACCACCAGGCCAAAATGTCCTACCACCGGGCCAGTTAAACTCCTGTTCCGAATGTACCTCTTATGTTCTCTGATACAGATTTGAACTCTATGTTGCATTTTCCCAATGTAGATCTTCATACACGGACACCAGATCACATAAACAACCCACAGGATTGCAATTGGTAAGACGTTGTTATTGCCAACGGGTGTCTAGACCAATGTCAATTATAGTGCTTGCTGTTGAGCAGCAACATCTGCAGCTCCCACAGGAACTGTGGCCCACAGTTCTGTTCAAACTCCATGTCTCTGTTAGGGTCATCTGCCTCGTACTTGGTTCATATATATCATTCCTTGTTATTAGCTACTTAAGGTTTTTGCTCCATTTGTATGCACATCTCGGAGCATTAATTGGCTTGGTTCCTTTTCACAAAATGTGCCAATTTTTATTTACTTTTCTTTTGATCTGGTTGGACATTGCAACGAACGTACTGACAAATACAATTTGGTCGTTCTTGTCATCCGTCTGACGTTATTCTAGTAAAGCTTCACGATTATTATTTGAAGCCCTTTTGAAAGCTCTTTTTATAATCCTCTTCGGATAACCTCTCTCCTTCAGATGTTTACTTAATACATTTCCTCCTTTTTCAAACTCTAACCTATTGGTAATGTTGCGTTTGAGCTGTGTTAGGCAGAATCCTGTGCTATGCCCTTAGGGACCACTACACACAATTAAGACTACAGGTTGTAATACAAGTTCACCTTTGGTACAAGCCTGTACTACTATGTTAAAGTGGTAGCAGTAGAGGAGCAGCCAGGCTTATCTCAAGAGTATATGAGCAGTAGCAGAGATTACACAAAGGGACCACAATTATAGTGACTCAAGCAAACACTGACTCAAGGTTTCAGGTAAAAAAATATAAGTACATTTATTTTTAAACCATCTGTAAAACACAACACTTCTATTAATTCAAAACCACACGTAAAACACACTACAAACAACCAATTCACTTGGCACAGTATAACTCAACACAGTATAACCCTATGTTTTAACGGACCGGTGTTGTGAAACAAAAGACGTTACCGGGAATACATATGTGATCACTTTTTGACAGTAATGACAGTTTGGTCTTACGAAAGATACGCGTATCCGCGGCAAGAAATGTTACCAGGGCAAAAACACACTTAGCACCTGAGTTAACCAGAGCGAGTTGGGGGCAAAAATCATAGGCAATACTTTTGTCAAGGCAGACAGAATCAGAGAACCCTCTCTGACAGATATACAAAAGTCAATAGGCCGGAGCCAGTGTCCAATGGAACCGGGTTCCTGTTGTCGAGGATCACACAGTCAGACAGTTCAAGATTCAACGTTGCCAGGAGTACTTGGATATTGTCAACAGAGGAAGCAAAAGTTATAAGAAGGAGGGAAGACAAGGGCAAGCCTTGGATGAGGAGAAAAGGGATTCACCCTAGCTCCTCGAAACAGAACACAGTACCTTATTCAATGAAGAGGCTGGTGCACGGCATTTGTTCCTGGTAGTTTCCTGCAGACCCACGGTTCCTGGTGCTTCGGTCATGGAGACGAGAAGGAGGACATCTAGAGGGGTCTGCACTACTCAGGGATGAAGCCAGCAGCAGCGACAGTGAATAAAAGGTGCGCTTCTTTGAAAACAGGAGAGGCTCTTCAGGTGGCTATCCGGACCACTACAGCAGTGTGCAGCGATTTCGACCACAAAGAGGATCCTCTGGCTGTGGAAGATGAGCTGGTTGACCCCACCAGGCTCAAGGGAAGAAGACTCCGGACTTGATCTTCTCTGGTCGTCGAAGGGTAGATAGCTCAGGACTGCAGCAGGGCTTCACCAGGACGGGGTAGTTGCGGCAGCCGTCTTCTTCTCCGCTTCTCTTCAGTTCCTTTTAGTTCCAGTGGCGACTCTGACTTCCAGTCCAAGAGTCCTGCCTTTTATGCGAAAATCCCCCATTCACACAGCCTGGCTGTCAATCCCTGGGATACCCTGTGCAGGGGGTGACTACACCCCTCCCTCACATTCAGCCCACCTAGACACCCAGGCACCCAGAGGAGGGCTTCTTGGCAGAAGCCCGCCAAAAGACTGTGAACAAAGAAGGCAAACCTGGTTTGCCGTACAAAGTAAAACACAAGAAGGACTTTAACAAAAAGAAATGGCGAATAAACTTGACCGGATCCAAAAGAACGAGTATTTGGTCAAGCAGGTTTATGTTCGAGGCTAATATAATAGCCTAAAACAGTACCACGTTTATATAGTATAATCGCGGTAGAAAAATTAGGGTAGATACCACTGCCACCAGCCAAGTCTAAATGTTAAAAGAGCAAAACACTGCTCTAGGAGGTACAGATAAAACGGGCTAATAATTAACCCTTTCCAATACTCCATGTAAGGTGGGGTATACTGGATCTGTGGTTAAATGACTATGTAAAGTTAATGGCAACTTTACCCTTTTCTGGGGGACTGTAGTCAGCCCCAGAAATGGAGTCGGTGGGAAGTCTAAAAAGACAACCCTGTGTCACTGCACTGAAGGTGCTGTGTAACACACAAAAGAGTGGGGCTACTGAAGTGATGTACTCCAGAGTCCACAATCACAAAAACAGATGAAATACACATGGCAAAACATAGGTAAGAGTGGGGGAAAAGCTCACGCTCTTACCCAGTGGAAAAAATAAACTCCAGAAATCCAGCAAAGCTGCTGAGGGACTCACTAGGTAAGGGAAATTAGCTATTGAATGAGAATTCTCCCTAACAAGCTGTAAGACTTGTCCTACTGTTAAATTCTCACGAATATGCCTGGGGTGGAAGTTATCATAGACCAGGATTACATTTGTGTCCCTTGTTTTGTGGAATAGTTTTACTTTTAATACCCTTTCCTCATTTTCTGCGTAAATTGTAATGTCTGCAAAATTCAGCATGTCCTTAAAACTACTCAAAGTAAACTTAAGATATGGGTTTTGTTTGTTCAGCCAATCAAAGAAGACTTCAATACTTATTTTATCTCTGTGCCAGATGACCAGCACATCATGGATGTATCTCTTCCACAATGTGATGTGGTCCTTAAAAGTGTTGTCATTACACATGAGTGTTCTTTGTTCAAGATACTCAACATACAAATTCACCAATGTAGGTGCCACTGCAGACCCCATTGCGATACCATGGATCTGTTAAATGAATCTGTTATTAAATTGAAAATAGTTTTCGGTTAGCACCATGTCAGTACACCACAGTATAACAGAGTTCGGAGTAATACCGCCTTCTCTTTTGGTAAGCAATCATTTGTCTACCATGCTTAAAGTCGCTTGCTGTGGTATTTTGATATATAAGGAAACTCAACAAAATCTCAGTTTGATTATCGAAAGGATGACCTTCGATTAGGTTGATAATGTTCGTAGTGTCCTGCTGCAAATATGATGGCATCTCAGTTACAAATGCCTTAAGAAAAAAGTCTGCAAACGTAGCCAAAAGTGTGTAGCAGCCTCCCCTGTGTGTGGGAGACAGAGAAAAGGACTAACACTGGCCCTTGATAGCCTGGAGTGGCACTCAAAGCACCTTGAAGCCAGAACTGCCAAGATCCCTGTGGTCATCGATGATCCATGCCAAGCTGTGACTCTGTGCGCTTGGCGCTGAGCAATCTAGCAGGACCCTTCAACGTTACCTTTTGGTATCCTTTGCTCTCTGAACTGCCATATCCTGTTTGACTCAGTTCCCTACTGCTCAATTTGCTGCCGCACAGACCAGAAAAGTATGTTGTTGCCTTGGCTCGAACTACAAAGTACCACAGCCTCTCCTTGCTCGAGCAGACGTTCAAAACACCAGTTTCTTCATCGTCGCTCCTGTAAGTCAATCAACCTGAACAGCGACCTCTGAGCCTCTGCATAGAATCCACTCGCCTACGCACCCTGGTACCAGCTCACTGCCGTCGAATTGTGACTGCCGACTGAACCTGGAGACCACCTAATAAGCACAGCGCAAGAAGACAATTCGAGACCGCTGCCACCTTCTGTTTGACCCCGACTCTATGCCTGATTGCTGCTAGGCCATCGTGACTGCTGCATCCTTGAATCCTGTTGACACTTTGATCGACAAGAAGAAGTCTGGTTCAAGTACTGAACTACCAAGTACTCCAAAGAAGGTACTATTGACTGCTAACTGCCCGCATGGTTCAATCATTTTTGGGCCCTAGGGACGGGTTAGGTCACTTTGAACCCTTTTTGCTCAGAGGTACATATCCTTTTTTCAAGAACATTGTTGCTCTTGCTTGCCATTCACCCCTTATTCATTACACAGAGTGCTGCATCTACTATCTGTGCTTATTCTGTGTTCTTTCCTCAGGTGTTGGTTTTGTGTAGTGTTTTTCTAGTTAGTTGATATTGTACATGGTGTGTCTGTTTAAACTATATATTTTTATAGAACCTTGATTGGACATTCCTTTATTTTGGACTGTTATACTACGCTGTTTGGGTTGCTTCTGAACCACATTCACACCCTCTTGAGAATATAGTCTTCATTTGGCCACGGTGCCACAAAATGCAAAGGAGGTATATCTCTTGACTGTGCCTGTTTTACCTTTATGATTGTGTTGGCTCTTGGTTTGTAGAAGTGTGAGGGCTGAGTGGGCGTTTTAACATCTACTCATCCCTGTACTTCTGCAGGGCAAAAGTCAATTTATCACAACTGTAGCGCAGCCAAAACCTAATGTTCTCTGTGTGCAGAGATGTCAAGGACTATGCTGTATGGGGAACAGTAAAGGGAGCAACTCATTTTATATAACAACGCTAATCCAAACAAGTGAACAGGGGAGCAGGGGCTCAACAAAAAGCATGATTATCTGAAATAGGACCCAATGTGACCATATTCTGTGGAGACACAGGGTGAGGTATCAGCGTGCTTCCAATACCAACATCATTGACAATTGTGTACAACATGCAGAAATTCGGAAACCTTCAGTGCTGAGCACGATACATTTTGATCAATCAACATAGTGCAATCAACATAAGGAGCAGCAGGCTTAAGCAGTATGAGCAGTATGAGTAGTGCAACAAGGTTTGGGACCCTTTGGTAATCCTAATGATCATTCTGCAGTGATGGCAATGGAGGCGGGTGCACAGCCAACCCGATTGGTGGTTGGCTGACCGCCTCGACCGTCATACTGAGACCGATTCAGTCATTCATCTTTCCAGTGCCCATTCTCTTTACAGTAATTGCACTGGTCACTGTAAGCATTCCTGTAATATCGCTTGTTACCATGGCCCTATTGGTGTAGCTGAGGAGCACCTCTCTCCCTTCCCCGTCCTTGGGCACAGAGCAGAATCCTTCCCTTACCTGGGTGGGTTGTAATTGTTGTATCTCTAATGTTATAAGTTTGTTTTGGGCATTTTGTTTTTGTCATTCAATCTTCTCATGAAAATACTGTGCAGCTAACAAAACCTCTGTCAAGTACTTTCCATCCCATCCTTACAGAGTCAATTGTATAGCATCTGATGCCTTGGGTTGTAACCCCATAATAAATGGTCCCATCAAAGCCTGGGTAACTACGACAGCTGCATCAATGATTCCGGAATTTTTCAAAACATCGTTTTAGGTGCTCAAGATATTCCGCTGGATTTTCACCCCACCCTTCGCCTGTTGACCATTCCGTCTTCTGGAGGCACATTTCAAGAATGGTTTGTACTAGTCTGTCAGTGAAGGTCTTTGACCCGCCAGTAGGGGGTTCTTCGGCAGGCCAGTTGGAACGCACCTTTAGCAGAGTAAAGGTTTCAGTAGGAAGAGCTGCTTGCAGGAATTGGTTTCGATCTTCACATGTGGGACGGTAGCAGTCTATGATGACCTGAAATTCCTCTTGGAACTTGCCAGTGCCTTCTCTTGTCTTAGGGAATTTCTGAACAATATTAAACAAGTCGGTGGCATTCCATGGTTTGTGTACTGTGACTATGGTATCACCTCCTCCAGGTAGTTGCCTGAATGGGAATACACCGTTGCTGGTAGTTGCAGGGGAACCTGGGAAGCTTTCAAAGGTCCGGGAGTCAGTGGTGGATGGTGACTCAAAGAGATTGAAGACCGGTGCTCATAGTGCAGCTGATTATGGACCAGTCATGGAACTTAGCGGGGTGGACTGGTGATAGGACAGTAGTTGTTTATAATCCGGACTAGTAGTAGACACAGGACTGCCTGGCTGAGAACCTTATACAGGGTTTAATAAGGCTGGATTGTTAAATTTCAGAATGTCCTAAGAGTATTCTTTTGGCTGGGGCACCCCTTGGGTGAATGACGATTGTACCCGATTTTATAGGCAGGAACCTGTAGTTTGGAGTACTCAGTCTTAAATGTATTAACTTGATCCTGAATCTTTTCTTGAGTATCTTTCAGGTCTTCGATTCGGACTGCCTTTTAGTGCTTTTGGTATTCCAGTCTAGATATCTGTCCAATTGATGTTGGTGTATTTGTGCACCTTTTTTTTCTAATGCCTTGCACAGGTTTGCTTTTTTGTCTAAATCAAATGTGCCTTCCTGAGGGAAATGTTTAGGTGACTCATTCTGTGATAATCGTGCTATTTATCCAGAAATCTACATGCTTTAGGTGAGTAGTAGCGGGTATACATAAAGTGAGCTGGACTTCCTTTAGGTGAAAGTGGCACTTCTCTAGACTGGCCTGAACCCATTCTTGTTGGGGGTTAGACAAGGTATGGCTTATTCTAGAACCAGGTCCGTACCTTATTCCATCTATACCAGGGTACTATGATGTTCTGAGGCTGGCAGGGCTGGTTCGGCTCATAGCTGACCACTCTTCTCAACTATTCAGAGATTTTGGATGGACCACTGCTCCTCCCCATTACAGAAATGTCAATGATACCCACAGGTGTTGGTCAAATTCAGATGACTGCTGATTCACAGCCCATATCCCACGTTACAATACTCACAATACAGAGCAATTTTCAGTTTACCAGAGACAGGGTTAGGGAAGGGTCGAAGACAAGACACATAGGGCCTCATCAGGAGACTGGCGGTAACCCTTAAATGCGGCGGTAGCGCTACTACCACCGCATTTAAGGGTCCGGCAGATCATGGCCTTGACAGATTTCCCCCCAGCTTTAAGCTGGGGGGAAATCTGCAGCAAAATTGCTGATTTTCGGCACTAATTGCGCAAATTTTCCCCATTGGGCCCAATGGGGAATGAGGAATTCCCGAATGGGCCCAATGGGGAATGGGCAATAACCCTTCCGCCAAACCCGTGATCCGGCGCTAATAGCGCTGGGGGATTTGGCGGTAGGGCTATTAGCGCCGGCGCTAATAGCGCCGGCGTTACCGCCCAACTCGTGATGAGGCCCATAATAAGAGGAAACAAAGCCTATTACAGCTCTGCTACTAGGATAGAGGAGGATCTGAGTACAAAGTCGAGGTCACAACTGAGTTGCACATACAGGGTTTCAAGAATCGAGGAATGGGCTAGACAGAACAAGCACAGGACTCTCAACTGAAATGTTTTCTTCACACTCACACAAGACACAGTGTAGAGGAGGTCCTGAGTGAGTGAGGCCTGCACTCCAGTCGCCCATTTTGAAGTACCGGGAATGTTCACACCGAGATATGTGACGTATGATGAGCAAAAAAACAGCAGAGAGACGCAGTAGGGCTCTGCCTAGTGCCTATCAGAAGAACAATACCTATTGAAGTACCGATAACCAGACAACCATGGACAGTAAGGTATCCATTGAGAAAACCTTATCAGCAAATTAAACGAAATGAAGATTGCTTAAACACTGTCCCGGAAGAAACTCAAAAGGCCTTAATTGAAGCCAAATGGTGATGTCACGAAAGCCCGGACAGACTTGCAGATAGAAGATAAGACGACCAAAAGATGACACATAGACGAAACGCCATGAATAAGGATATTGTGAACCTGGAACGAGAGACGATGTTGAAATGTAAAGAAACTTAAACTGTAAAGCAGGATGAAGTCATTCAAACCAGCTAAACGCCTGTACATGTGCTTGAAACCGCAAGAAGGCTAAGGAAACAGTCTGGCTTGCTATGCTTAGTAGAAGATAGACCGCGGCAAGCGCCACCAATACATATATACCTCAACGAAGCACACTATACAAGTGAGAGTCCACTTTACACAAAAGCAGAATTAACTCAAGTTACTAGAGGTCAAACAGGACAGAATTCGTATTCCAGCTAAAACGAGAAGACATGGCGGAATCGAAATTCAGCAAGAGCAACTCGTGCCTGAGGAGCCAAGGTCAGACCAATAGAAGGAGCAAACAGTAGCTTTGTGAATTGGAACTTAAGGACAGAACAGTCTATCTCAGGAAGGCCGAGATAAGGAGGAGTAGGCAGGTGGCAAGCCGAGTAAGAATTAAATGCACAAAATGGAGGAAACTAGGCAGATCCACCTTGTGAGCAGCATGTGACCATCCGAGCAAGAAGAGGCACGGGTTCACACCTACGCCTAGCTGTCGCCCAGACAGAGATATCATAACTCTATACAGTTTCGAGGCCAACCACAGCCAACTAATTGACACATAGCCACTAAAGTGATGATTGATTGAAGGGAGGCTGAGTGAATCTTGGGGCATTCTGCACCTTGCTGACCATTCTGCGTGCTGCTAAGTAAAGTGGAGATTTATGCATGGGGTTGAAGCCAACCCAATCACAATGGACCAAATAATCTAGGATCCTATAGATAGTAGAACCAATGGGACGACATACTCTTAGTGACGTCTACAAGAGTAATGTTAGAAGGAAGGGCTTAGACGCCCACCTGATAGTGTTTATCCAATCCCCTCACTCCGTTACCATATACAGATATAGTACCTATAGTAGAGTTACCTTTTCCTAACCAATAGAATTGCATGTTAACTTTTGAGTGTTACACATCAATGATGACGAGTTTTGGGTATACATTTTACTGTTTGCATGATGTTCTTGGGAGTTGAAGCGAGACGGACTATCGCATCACTGTTGATTTCCATGTTTCCCCATTTTTTGTACTTGTCATTAAACGGACTCCCCTTTGCCAAACCATTGAGTTGTCCTTATTGATTGGTGTTGGAGTAATATACCGGCACCCATATCCATCTCAAAGGTGCAGCTATCTCGTCTTAAAGTACTATGGCGCAAACCCCCACTCTATGGGCCGGCCAGGGGTCTCCCCAGTACACTGTTAATTTCAACTCCTGATCCATGCTATTCTACTCTGACCAGTACAGCAGCCTCATGTTATCTTAAGTCAGTAGGGAGCATGGATGCACTGCTTTCACAATTACTTTTAAATGTGGTGGCCAGCCGCTTTCAACTTTTAGTTAATTCTGATCAGATTGAAATTGTTCATAGGCAGAGTACCTTTCCTCCTATGTCCTAGGGAAACCAGACCATTTCCAGATCCCAGATTTCAGAATTCCTTACCAGAGACATTTACCCCAATCCGTTTCAGACAATAGTACATAAACAATACTGATAGAAATGCAATTAACTGCGCTCACCAACCCTCGACTTTCAGTCTCTCCTCTTCCACGTCTGCTCTGTCTACCCAAATCCCTGATTGTGTTTTTTAGCTTTCCCCACAGATGAAATCCTCTTACCAGAATCCACTGGGATCACTGGCAGTTGCGTCCAGCAACCCCTGAGTTTGGCTGCAGGGAAGCGGGAATCAGACTTCACTGGCTACGATCTTGTAGTGGAAAAGTAACTACAAACTCATCCAGTGGATTTGTGAATTACATTTAATGGCAATCAGTAAAGCCAGCAGGCACAGTCAAGCAGCAAACCAATGCCAAACGAGACTAGATGCATCAACCCCACTCTCCTCCACACACTCGTTTTATTTGAGAGCGCACACATGCATTTCAATGGAGAGGGAGGTCTCAGACATGGTTATTGTTAAGTAAAAATGTTTCAGGTGAAAGAACTGTGTCTCAGCACACAAGTCTAAGGCAGAGGCTGTGTTCTCACACTCAGAAAAGCATTATTAGGATGGATGGCAAACAGTGATACATTTTGGTCTTGCTGAGCAAGCTGCTTCTACAATTCACACGTGGCTCAATGCATGCAAGCCTGCTTACATATGACAGCCCCCGTCTGCTAAAGCCACCTTGTCTAGGAAAGCGGCAGCCTAAACATGCTTCTTTATGCCAAAAGGCAAATACGTCATAGGCAGAAACTGTGTCAGTGGGCCTCATTACGACGCAGGCGGTAAGTTACCGCCTGGGTCGTACCTTTACCACCATGGCGTAAACTACGTTTACGCCATGGTGGTTGGCGGACTTACCGCCCCATTCCGAGGTCGGCGGGGCGGTAAGTCCCCAATCCCCATTTACCCTTCCCCATTCCCATTTTTGCCCCATAGGGCATAATGGGAGTGGGGAAGGCGTTAATTACGCCACCGTAAATTACGGTGGCGTAATTAACAACATGCTCCCTTAGCGCCATGGATTTTAACACCTGCTAAAAGCAGGTGTTAAATCCGCCATGGGGCTAAGGGACCTCGGAATCAGGCGGTAAGGGTCGGCGCTGTTTACGCTGCCGTAAACCCCTTACCGCCAGAGTCGTAATGAGGCCCAGTGGGTTTTTCTAGGTACTAAATAGTAAAAGCCTTCAAAGTTATGACATGTGCATTAGAATAGAGGGCTCACGCAGCTATCGCAATAAGGCACTTGTTAAACATGGCATTTAGAATTGACTAAGCATTGCTATAAAGCAGCAAAGTAATCTAAAAGATCATTAATGTTTTTCATAACCCTGTTTTCCCCCACAACGCATTCAAACAGCATTCACTTAATCAAATACATTCAAAAAGCATTTACCCACTTATTCAAACACATAGTCATGCTTTCAAACAGCATTCACACAGCATTTACTCACTCATTCACACGCACCCAACCACCCAAACATCAAACACTCGCTCATTCACACACAATGCATACAAACATACAAGAACATACACATACAAATTTCATTTTCCACTTACCTCAGCCCCGGATCCTGCTCCTGTGCACAAGAACATAAACTGGGAAGCACAGAAGGCTTCCTGGTATCTGCACTTGTGTGCAGGAGCCAGAATGCTGATGAAAAGACACACTTCGGCGTTCTGTTTGTATGTGCAGGGAAGGTGTAGGAGCACCTCTCACATACACATACGTTTATTTCCCCAGCCTGCATCCCCAATGAGTCATGGAAGGCTGGTGAAGCAAAATTCCCACGGTCTTGCATGGCTCAGTGAGCATGCCGGCTGGGGAACTAAACTGTCAAATGCAAACCACGTTTCCCTTTGACAGTTTAAGCCAGCCAAGGAGCACTCCATCAGCTGCAACAAGCAGCTGTGGGATCACTCAATGATTACACTGGGCTGGCGCTGCTCGTCCTTAATGGGCGAGGGTTCAGGTGAGTCAGTGCCCCCTCACTCATTATAGACGAGCCACCCCTGGTCTTTAATGCAAACACTGTCAATGATAGATATACTAGAACTCTTAGATAGTGATGTGCAACCTAAAATTGGATCTGTTGTGCAGCAGAGACATTTTTAATGTAATCCCTTGCACAACAGGGGCCCAGGTTAAAACAGTACTATTTTTATGATCAACAGAACCTTTAGTATGGGTGTAGTCTCAATGTATGCATTAATAATCCCCCACATCTTTAATCCAGTACTATATATCATATCATTTTGATAACTGAATCCCTTAATCAATGAGGGTCAGCAATGTTGCAGGTTTTCGCTGCCAGCGGCTTGTGCTCTAGGCTAGTTCACTCCTAAGGAGTTTGCTCAGTAGTCGACCCTCGTTGATTTATAAGTTTGGGTCTCCAAATGAGCAATGCAGGGATGTTATACCCTTAACGACCAAAGGGTAAGCCATATCTAGGGATGTACTCTTTATGCTATTTCCTCCTGCCACTAGAGGGAAACACCAGTCCTGAAGAAGGCTGATAACCATAAGATGTGGCTGAAACCATAGACTATAGATATGGGCATTGTTCAAGTATACATTTAGAATACACCAAATACCAAAGGATGTATTTTAACAAGTGGCATTTTTTTAAACTGGGGCCCAATTGTGCATGTTTAGATTAAATTAGTTTTGTTACAAAGCAGACCCCATTTTAGAAAGTACATCTTTATACAAGAGTGCTAGTATTTCTCTCATTGATGGTGGTTAAAATGAAGACTCATTTTAACATGGATACTGGTGCCAGCATAGCAAGGCAGAAATATTACCAAATTTCCACGAAAATGATATGTCTTGATAGGCAGGACACCACTACACATTACAGAGAAAGAGTTTTTTTTCTTCTAGGGAGAGCGTATCTGCTCAAATTCCCATCCCTGTCTTTTCATTCTGCACATAATGTACCTGAAATGGCACATTAGGGGGCAATCAAAATAATAATAATAATAATTTAATAATAATAATAATAATAAAAACGGAAATTGCATAAAGGGGACTGCTTACATGTGCACGTATGTGCTGTGGGGTCCTTTGCATGGAATTGTTGTCACTCTCAAGGTGGAGAGTAAAACAAAAAATTAAAACGAAGCTAAATCATTTTACTTTAATCTGCGCTTTGAGAGATGCAAAACACCACCTGCAAATATGCTTTGGGTGCTAATTTGCGGCATATTCAATTAGAATCCTTTTGTTTTACACCTGCATGAAAATCTCATGCAGGGGTAAAACGAAGCCTTCTCCTGGGACAAAGGAGGAAAGCAAAGTAGAGACACTATTATTACTTTGCTGCCCCCCTTTGCTTCTGGACGGCAGGGAAATAACTTGAGCATAAAATGAAAGCGTAAAAGCAATTTTACGCTTTTAATTTTCCCCTTTGCTCACTGTAATATGCCCCCCTTATGTTCCTTGCTTTTGTGGTATATCTGATTAAGCTAAAAGAAGGAAAAGGATCCAGCATAGCACCAGGCTGGTTTGTGTAGGTCAGTCCATTGGTGAGACATTTTACAGGGGACAGAGTGTAAAAGTTAGGCGTAAAAGCAAAGTGTAAGCTGTTTACATCTGACTTTTACACTCCATGGGAATTCCAATGCATTTTTAGGAGGAGTATGGGCTTGAAACAGATCTAGCACTTCAGCAGTGCCTACCTTCTACTTGTTTAAATCCCCCCTGGTTGTACAGCTGCATTAGATTTTCATGCAGGTCCAAAACAAATGGATTCCTATTGAAGCCACATGCATTTAACTCCTGCTAAAAATAGGTGGATTCCATAAGAATCCATTGCAGAGAGGTCATCTTACAAGGAGCAGAGCTTCAAATCAAGGCGTAAAAGCAAGATGTAAAGCGCTTTTGCCTTCCTTTACCATTTAGAACGAATGTTCTCCCTGTTGCAGACAGAGAAAGGGCACAAAGCAGATATAATGTTTCCATTGTGCTTCCCTCCTTTTCATCCAGGAGTAAAACAAATGGATTCCTGTGGAATCTTCTTATATTTATCACATGGTAAAAGCAGGCGGATTCCACTGGATTTCATTGTAAATGCTGTCTACAAGTGTAATTTGCAGACAACATTTACATTTTTTTGCAAAAAAGAACATCTAACCAAAGGATAAAGGGGATTTTGCCTGTATTGTTTCTTCCTTTTTTACTCCGATTCATAAAAGTAGACAATTGCATCCAGGGACACAACAGCATGTGGGGGCTATCGTTGATGGTCTACTACATGCAATTTCCACTTTTGGCAATGTTACCACTATTAACTGCCAGTGGACTGTGGGATGTTTTTATCCACGCATCCAAGCCCTACCTCAAAACTGTGCAGTACTGACATGGAAAACATCATGATGGCCAGAGCTTCCCAGAAAATGCACAGGGAAATGCATGAAGAATAGGCTGCCGCTCATTTTTGCCGATGTTATGGGCACAGAAGGACACTGCCTAAAACCACCATTGGACTACCCACACAGTAGTCTGAAACCATTGGGAGTGGCAATGCTGATTGCCAAAAGCAAACCCATAACTGTTGGGAATTCATTTTCTTAAATCCCAAAAAGGGGTGCAGTACCAGTACTCACCACTATCCAAAAGCCGGCGTTTTAAAACAACACCAGATTTTACTTTTTTGTAGAAAACTGAATAAATGAACCCAAAGCAAGCCAAAGAAAGACTTACTGAGAGGTGGATCCAATGTAAAGTTATATTCTGAAGTGACTTGAAGGTTTATAACAAGACTGGCTGAGCTGTGGATTTCAGCAGTTTAAGTAATTTTGGACTGAAAGACACTACAAATCTAAATGTTTAAAAGAAATGAGTGACCTACTTTGAGTGTCACATAGGTTGCAATTGTTTAAATGTCATAGTTTTAAACTTAGAATCAGCATCCTAGCTGCATATGTAAAAAAATGTCTTGACTTAAACTGGGGAACAGAAATGACATGTAGCTAAAAACTGGCTTAAAGAGATTCCAATTTTGCCTGGCAACTACCCCCCATCAGGAGTGAAACTTGAGTCACAGCTGTGTTCCCAGGCCTATCTGCCTTTTGCTGGCCACACTAAGGATATGCCATCTCTCTGATAATTGAATTAAGGGGAGCCCCCACAGAATACAGGAGCTCTGAACAAAGCCCTGTCCTGACCCAGGCAGATGGTTTATTGCAGATGTCGTAAATGTAGCTTCCTCCTGGAAGGACAAAGGAGGGGCACTGCCTGTGAGAGCCAGCTGGCTTGGCAGAACTGGAAAAACCAGAAATTCAACCTTGTGCTGGGGGAAACCACACCCCTTTGGGGCCAGAGCATAACTCTAAAAAGATGAATAACTCATAGTACGGACTTGTGAAAATTATTTAAACGACACCATAATTCTTGTGATTTTTCTGCCCACATTTTAAGAGGTTTTTAGAACCGGTGGCATGTTCAGGGGGGTTTTAGCGGAAAAGAGGATATTACTCAAAATGTGTGCATGTGAAAAATCTGACACTTCATCAACTAATGTCCATACTCCTTGCGCACATGTGTGTAAATTTGGGTTAATGTCCGGTATTGCAAACCAGTTAAAAAGTGCAAAATATTGCCATTTCTGAATGCAAGCTCTCAGGAAGAGCAGAGTTGGTACAGGGGATACCTCCTGTGATATGTGATGGGTGCATGTAATTTCAAACCACTGTGTAGCTATGAAATATGTATTTGGTTCAAATCTAGATTTGTGTGCAAGTTGACAGGAGGAGTGGACTTTCTGCAGGCTGTAAAATGACATCACTCTGACACAACTTAGCTCCCCCAATCAGGGGAGAAATGAAAGCTTGGCCAATGATAAGTGGAGAGGGGTAGGGTCTAGTGATGCTGCACACACACCCATAAAAAAAAACACATAAAAGCAGACAGACAGGACAGATAGGGACCTTCAAATCCATTTGCTGCGGGACGCTCTGCCGGGAAAATCCATACTTTACCTCCATCAACCTTCAGAGAGCAGACATAGAGACTTCAAATCTATCAAATCTCCAGAATCCAGAGAGAGAGCAGACCCAGACCGCTGTTAGCAGAACCAGAGAGAGCTGACCCAGATCACTGTGAAGTGCAGAGACCAGAGTCCAGTCTAAAACCTGACCAGATCCGTGGCGTGGCCCATTTAATTCAAGAATATAGTGTGAGTACCTAGCAAACTGTGCAGAACCAATCTCTTAGTTAACATAATATAATTCAATCTATTTAATCTAAGTAGAACTGCCTCCTAACTGTCACCTGTCATTTGTAAAGCTGTCACTTGTCATTTTCTAGTTGCAAGCTGCACTTGTCTTTTTCAACTTTAAAATTTCAAATCTGAAAAACGACCTTTATTTAATCGCTCATATCTCCGTGACCGTTTGTCCTAGAGACTTGCAGTAACTTTCCTCAGAAAGCTTAGAATCGTGGCTTTCCTGCGAACCTAGAACCGCATTCCTACCCCCTATAGTTTTGCCGTAATCGTGAAAAACGCACTCGTGAATTTTGCCGCGATTTGCAAATTTCTCCACGTGTGAAAACAGAAGCTTCTTGCTTTCATTTGCCAAAAATTCGTTTAACCTACCAATTACTCCTAGATCCTTGCTAAAGTGAGCCTGGACTAATATTAACTTGATTTCACTCACCCTGAACCTCCTAGAGAGAATTAAAAGCATTTTAGCATATTTTTTCCTACATTGCCAGCACATTTAAAAGCATTTGGGCCTGTGTTTTCAACGTCTGTAGTCTAAGTTGCTGGGTGAACTGAATCACATTTGATTGCATTTCTGAGAACTGTGTGCCTTCCTTCCATTTCCTTGCATTGCATAAAAGGGGGGGGTGAATTGTCCAAGAAAGTGATTACATTGTCTTTTGCTGAAATTCTATCAAGTTATTTTCTTTACTGCATTTCATTCCACATTGCATCCATTTGAAACCATAAAAGTATTGTGCTACCTTATCCATTTCATGTCAACTCCTTAGTGATTATAAAGAAGTGTGCTAGTGCCAGATTCTCCGTTGTTAATCTTTATCATATCAGATTAAGTGTGATATTCAATTATTAATTTATTATAAAGTGTGATAGATATATATTGCTTTACTTCTCAAATAAACCTTTTAACTTGCAAAACAGAACTACTTCTTGGCTCAGTGGGGTCAGGGGGATTCTGAGAGAGGGGTGTTATATAGGGGTAGTCATCCAGAACGCATGAACTGGACATAAAGATATATCAATAAGGGTTTTCATTCAGTATTCTAGACTAGGCGTTGACTTGGCTGTAGTGCTGAATTGAATCCTCTTACAAATTGGGGGCTCGTGCCGGACGTTTGGGTTAGATCTACCATTTGTGCAGATTAATACAGCGTGCTAGCTGACCAGATACACATATCCGGTCGGATCACCACGCTGTGTTACGCTGTAAAGCACTCCTCAAAGGAACGCTCTTAGGAAAAGGTCTGTTTTGCAAAAATAAAATACAAACTTCTGTAAGTCAGGACAGAGACCAATCTCTAGAATGACGACCTTAGTAGACATGAAAATGGCCAGAGAGCACCTCTTACATAAACTATTTGTGAGAGGTGAATGGACTGAACAGGGCCAGGATGCCTGGTTGCAGGCCATCACGCGACAGGTCACTGAAACAGGGTCAGACCTATGGAGAGATCAGGGTCCCCTACATGTGGCCCTGAGTGAACTATACATGGCTCCTAAAGCTAAGGATGAACAAGACAAGATGGTTAGGATAGCGGCATACCTGTACCTATATATGGGAGACATGCAGGATAAATGTACTGAAAGCCAAGATCTGGCGAATAAGCGACAGATGGCGTTAGAGAATGCCCGATCTGATCTGGCCTCTTCTGAGCAGAGGCTGCAGAGGAGCCAGGAGTCAGAAAATGATAGTAGGCAATATATCATTAAAATAAAAGAGGATATGGGCATCCTACAACAGGAAAAGACAGACCAGGATACCAGATTTCTGGCCCTGCAGAAGGAGCACCAAGACAGTTTGGATTCCTTACTGCAGAACCAGAAAAAGTTGGAGCAACAGATCAATTTCAACAGGGCATGCGCGGAGCAGGTAGTCACCCTGCAAAGCCAGCTAGATAGAGAGAAAGAGGAGAGCAATAAACTGATTCTGAAAGACCTGGATACCCAGGCAGAGTTTGATGAGGAGCGCCAAAAAGCTGGTGCCTTTCAACGACAGAGGGACGACCTGGCAGCACAGATGCAGGCTCTCAGTCAGGAAAGAGACACTTTAGGCCAGGAAGTCTGCCACTTAAAAAAGGAAATTGAAGAAAATCACCTGGCCCTCCAGGGGCTGGGTGACCTCCAAAAAGAAAACCAGAACTTGGTAGAGCACACCAGAAGGGTGGAAGATGCTCTGGCAAGAAAGGAGCAGGCCAGTAGGGATGGGACTCAGGAGGTAAACCTCCTGCAGCAAAGACTGGCCCAGTTCTCCAGGACCAACCAGGAAGCACAGAGGGAAAATGAGGCCCTCTGTCAACACAATGATAGGCTCCAACAACAGGTAGCAATGCAGGAGAGACTGATAGAGTCTAGTAAGGCCTTGACTGAGGAACTGAAAGCACAAATGCAGACTCTTGCATTGCAACAGGGAGCAGGGGCGGATAGAGATGAGGTCCGCTGGGAAAGAGAGACTCCTGACCATAACCTCAGGAGCCCTAACACCAGGGGCCTTCATCTCTCCCAGTCCCTGGACTCTACCACCCCCATGTCCCCTGGCGCACATGAGCACAGGGCCACAGGGATGGCAGATTACTATCCAGCTAAAAGTATGGGGCTCATAGGCCAGTACCACTCAGGAATGGAGGGGTGGGCATCCGGGTTTGGGCACCCAAGTACAGTACAGTTCAGTGGGGAACCCCAGGAGAGTAGGCCCCTTAAGGGCATCCTGAAAACCTCTGCCCAGTTAGGTCAGTGGGGGGGGTACCCAGCAAATCCTGGCAGCAAGGAGGGATCTGAGGACTCCTCTGAGCACCACAGGAAACAGGAGACCAGGTCCCCACATTCTGCCAGCCATTCCCAGGCTCGCAGAATCCAGGAAAACCTGGAAGAACAGACAGGAACCTCTGGGAGCAGTGCCTCTGAGTCAGAGGATGAATGGACAAGGGTTACCCGAACCAAAAAGGCCAATAAGGCAAAAAGGGCCTTGCTTAAGGACCCCTTAAAGCAGATTAAGGCGATCAGGAGCGTCATCACGCCTTACCATAAGAACGCTAAGTATTCTGTTTGGGAGCACTTAGAGTTGTTTGAGCAAATGATGGAGACTTTCCATTTGAAGGACAGCCAAAGCTGTATTCAATATGTAAAGTGGACCTTCTCCCCGGAATACTCCAGTTTCTTTGCGGGGCTGGAGGACCAAAATCATTTAAGATGGTCCACCTATAAGGCGGCCATCTTGAAACATTTTTCCATTCATAGAAATCCTCAAGAGGCTCGCAAGGCAGCCTACAATTTGCAATGTGGGGAGGATCAGGCCCCACAAGAATTTGTGCAAGAACTGAAACGTGCTTTTGCGCAGACCACCAGAAGGGTGCGCACAGACAGTAGAGAATTCATTAATACATTTTTTCATGCCTTGCCCAAATACATAATGACCCAGCTTGTGAGGGATTTTCACGAGAAAAGATCTTTAGACTGGGTCATTGAACAGGCTACCCGGATCTATGAGGTGCAGAAACCGGTAGATAGCAAAAGTAATGCCCAGAAAAACCCCAAAGCCAACAGCACCCCTGCTGCTGCCAAGGTGGCAGAGGTAAAGGTCACCCCCGTTTTGGATTTGGAGATGGGGGGGCCTAAAAACCTACCTGCACCTAATAATGCTAGGCCCAGGAGGTCCTCGGGTCAGTCACAGACAGGGAGCCAAGGAGGCAGCCCCACAAATGGGGTCCCTCGCTCTCCTGATTATGTAAGTCCCCGCTACAAGGGAAATCGACCCATCCTGGGTTATGTGTGGACTCCCCCAGCCCAAGGGGGGGGATCCAACCGAGCACCGAACCCAGGGAACTTCCCTCCAAACTTTCCACAGGAGGGCAGAAATTTACCAAACCCTGGGCAGAACTTTTTCCCCAGATATCCACCCGACTTTCAGCCCCAAAACCATCCATCCTTCTTTCCCCAATTCCCTGAGCCCAGACCACTGAATCCGGGAGAGGGGAGGCCAAGGGTGGAGGGGTACCCAAATCTTCCCAACCCGGGGTATTACCAGAGGAGGGACAGCTACCCTTCCCAGGATCAGCCCAGGGGAGAAAACAGGGCCCCGTATCAGCCTCAGCGGGTTTCCCAGTTAGAGCGCCAGGTTCAAAACATGGCGCGGGATCTGGGTCACATACTGAGGGCTCAGCAGAACCCTCAGATCGGCATGCCGGCGCAGAACGCACCCAACTCTGGACCTGGTGCTCCAGAACAATGACGGGGGCAGCACCCCGATAACACACCGGTTCCCAGGGAGGAGGCACAAGGGGAAGGGGGGTGTAAAGCCTTGGAGGAAGCTTCCTTCCTCACTTGTAAACAGCCCCTGGAAACCCAGGAACCGGAAACAAAATCTCTTGCCCCTGAAAGTCTGCCTCCTAAGGAGCAGAGGGGGGGTAGGAGAAACAAAAGACCCAAACAGACTCAGTTTGAGGAGGAGGTACAGATATTCCAATTTGAGGGAGAGGGATCCTCAGAGGATCCTGGGAAAAGGATCTTCTCCTTCAGAGAGGGGGGAACTCCTCCCAAAGAAAAATGGGTCCCTAGGGATGCAAATCCAGACTGGGGAGATGTGGAGACTGAGCTACCGCCGCCCACCATCTCATCCCAGAACCAACAGCAAGAAAATCCCCTGGTTCAAACCCATCCTGGTGACTGCCTCCAAAAAGGGGGGGGCGGCCCGGAACCGGAGCCAGGGGAACCCACAATGGCTCTGATCTCCAGTTGCCAACTTTTTCTTTCAGATTCCCTAGGCTCTCCACAGAATTCTGCCCAAATCTCTTCGCTAGCGATGTCCAAAACCAGAAAGTTAGCCCACCAGTTGTCCAAAAATGTGCATTATCTGTGCCCCCTTGAGGAGAAGGAGGGAAGATACTATGCCCCGGTACAAGTACAGGGGCAGGGTACAATTTCAGCGCTGGTGGACACGGGATCTCAAGCTACCCTTCTGTCCAGAAGGGCCTTTGATGAACTGAATGCAGGAAGGGGAGAGAATTACCAAATTCCTCTCACCCCTCTTCCTGGACAACTGCAGAACTTTGACGGGAAGGAAATTCCCGTTGAGGGGACTGCAGACTTGGACATTAAGATTGGGCGACACAAGTTGAAACACCCGGTCATAGTTGTGACCCCAGAGGGCACCCCTTGTTTACTAGGAAATGACCTCCTGAGAAGGTTGTCACCCCTAATAGATTGCGTAAACAAGGTCCTCTGGACCCAGACTAGCCGACCAATAAAATTAAAACAGAGTGTCAACCATGTTAGTTTAAACGGCACCTGCCACATGGTTGAACAAAAATCTGACCAAGTAGAATTTCACTTCCAGAACAACCAGATTCCAGACGTGACAGTAATAGCAGTAGGAGAACTGACTGGTGATGGGGGGTCCTCTCTATTTCTGAAAATCAACCTTCCTTCCAGTTTAAGGTGGTATTCCACACTGGAAGGAAACACTCTGAAATTCTATACTAATCCACAATCAGAAACCCCCACTCCTATAGTCCAGAAAGATGTGAAATCAGCTCAAAGCCTGGCTGATATTCAGCAAATTGGAGAGCAGTTGTTCATCCCTGTTCAGTTAAATGATGGGAAGGACTCTGTTCTCGCTCGAGTGTGCGTGAACAATGGTAAGAGCTTCATCAGCGAAGCCATGTTCCGCCAACTCCCAAAAGATCCAGCCATTCCCACATTCAAACTGATAGACAAATGGGAAATGGACCTGGAAGCACCTAATTCCAAACATCTCCTGCCAAGCAGGTGTATGCTCAAAATCTCCATTGGCAACAAGAGCATAGTCCACAATTGTTGGGTCGTGCGAGACGTCCCTGCCGCCTTTTACTTAGGCAGTGACATTCTCAATCGCTTTGCCAGTAGTTTGGACCTAATAAACTTCAAAGCTTGGTCCCGATTAGCGGATAATCCCATGGGCTTTGATGATCCAGAAAAAGCATTTAGGTCAGCTCAATTGCTACCTTATGCAGTTGAAATTCAGGTTAAAGAGGAAGTCACCATCCCAGAAAGGACCCGACAATTCTCCCTGGAAGTGAAAGCTAAAAGAGGACAATATTTGCAAAACCCTGATGCTTACATACATCTAAATGCTACTCTCCAACAGCAAGGGTTGGGGGTAAACCCAACTCCATTAGTCAACATAGAACATGACACCATTCTAATAGAGGTGGATAACAGCGACTTAAAGAGTATTACTCTAGCCGCAGGCACCATTATTGGAATGGCGGTTGATGACCGACATTTCTCCATTGATCTTGGAAATGAACTGTTAGGGCCAATCCCCAAGGACTGCTTTGACAGTGACAGTGATGACAATACAACACCGGACAGGATTTTTACCCGGCATGGGGGGAACTTCCTGGTGTACACTTCTTGCCCTTATGGTAAGGAAGATGTGACTTGTGACTTCAGGAGGGATGAGGTGATTTTCCAGGTCCATGAGGGCTGCCTTTCCCACCTGAAGCCTCCAGTCCAAATCAGCACTCTGACCAGGGACTTCTCCACCCAGCTAGAGGAGGCCGCTGAAATAGCCAAACCAGAAGTCTTTCCAGGCTTCAGGCAGATGGTGGAAGAGAGAGTCAACCTAGCTGATGCCTGTGTGACTCTGGGTCAAAAGCAAAAGTTGAAACAAGTTTTCTTGGATTTCCAAGATCTCTTTGCGGTAGACTCATATGACTGTGGCCGTACCGACATCCACACAACAACAATCCCCACGGACCCTGGCATGACTCCTGTGTTTGTGAAGCAATATCGCTTGCCTCTCGCATCAATGGAGTCCCTTACTGAAATAATTAAGAACCTTGAGTCCCGGGGAATAATCCGTCCAGTCCACAGCACCTTCAATAACCCGGTGCTGGGAATATTGAAGCCGAACGGCCAGTGGAGACTCTGCGCCGACCTCAGGGAGCTCAACAAACGGGTCCATACTTCCCGATGGCCTCTGCCCTACATTGACCAAGGGCTGGCCCAGATTCAGGGGTCACAGGTATTCACTGCAATAGACCTGACCAATGGATACTGGACTGTGCCTGTCAGTAGGGAGGACCAATACAAGCTGGCTTTTACCTTTGGGGGCCAGCAGTATACATGGACCCGGACTCCCTTCGGATACCTTAACTCTGGTAATGAGTTCAACATTTTCCTACATAAGGCCATGCCCGACCTGGGTGCGAGGGGTAACCTGGCTTATGTAGATGATGTCCTCATCAAAAGCTCAACTGTGGAGGAACACATAGCGGAGATCCGTTATGTTCTGACACAGTTGAGGGCCGCCGGAGCAAAACTTTCCTTTCAGAAAGCACAGTGGTGTAGAACCCGTGTTAATTTCTTGGGGCATGAGATTACTGCTCAGGGTCTCTGTCCCCAGGAAAAGAAAGTGGAAGCACTTCAGAAACTGAAAGACCCCACAACTCTGCGGGAACTAAGGAGCCTCCTTGGACTGACTAATTACAGCAGAAAGTTCATTGAGGGCTACGCAGAGATCACCAGACCCCTGATTCATCTCCTGAAGGGGGGGATCAGGTGGGAATGGGGTCCAGAACAAGCCGAGGCGGTAAAACAACTCAAAAGAAGCCTCTCACAAGCGCCTTGCCTAGCTTACCCTGTCAGAAACAAGGAGTTCTTCCTGGAGACGGGGTTCTCTAATACGTGCTTGACGGTGGTATTATACCAAAAGCATGACAAGGTCAATAAAGTAATCTCCTATGCGAGCAAAACTTTATCCTCTGTGGAGGAAAAATTCAATGATTGTGAGAAGGCACTCCTGGCAACGGTGTGGGCATTGAAGAATTACCGCCCGTTTATCCAGGGGGAACACATCATAGTGGAGACTCCACACCAGCCTCTGCAATATCTCCAAAGTGATAGAATCCGGGCCGGAAATGTGAGTAATTCCCGAATTACTTCCTGGATTCTGTCAATGCAAGGCTTTCCTGTGGAGGTCAGATATGGCCAAAACAAGAAGAGTCCCCTCGCGCAAGGTCTGGCTGACTTGCATGATTGTGCCAGAGAAAACTGTCTCGAGGACGAAAGTCTAAAAATCAAGGACAACACGGAGGCATACCTTAATTCCCCCCACAAAGTCTTTGAAGAAGACAAGTGTGAGGGAATGCCCACTGTCTATGTGGATGGATGCTCTTACCATGTTGACAACAACGGGGAGAAAGAACTGGTGGCCGGCGTAGGGAATGCATGGGTGAATGAGTCCCCAGAACCCTCCGCTGGATACAAAATTGGTCCCCGAAGTAGTCAGGTGGCAGAATTGATGGCTGTGCATCAGGCCATCCTCACTGCTGTCCAGCATCAACTCCCCGAACTGGTCATAATCACAGATTCGGATTATGTACGGAACGGGTTCGTGGAGCACCTGGTTAATTGGAAAACCAGAGGCATGTTATGTGCTAACAACAAACCCTTGAAACATGGGAAGTTGATCCAAAACATTGATGATCTGGTCACCTCGAATGAGATGACCATCTATTGGAAAAAGATCAAGGGTCATTCCAAAGTAGAGGGACCAGACAAAACTGGAAATGACTTAGCTGATCAGCTGGCCAAAACCGGGGCCATCCAAGGGGATCTAATTGAGATTGAGTCCCTGTTGGGGGAAATCCAGGTCACTGCTATCACTAGGTCCCAGACAAATGCTCACAACGACCTTTCAATTGCACAATGGAGCAAGGAGACCCCTGATGCTGATTTGATTACAGCTCAGAAGGGGGATCCAATAATTGGTAAGTTTTACCAACACCTTGAGGACCCTGAGAACTTTTCCCTGACGGATACCGATTACATTGGGAAAGAGGACCTAAGAGTGTTGATGAAATGTCCAAAAATGTTCCGAATCCAAGACGGTTTGCTGGTAAGGAAATCCAAAGCTGGCCACGATCAGTGGGTGGTTCCTACCTCATTCCGAAGCCTGATGTTAAGTCACGCCCATGATGCGGCCACCGCCAGTCATAGGGGGTTTCACACAACATTGGAAATCTTAAGAGAGGTTGCATACTGGCCACACATGGGCCAGGACCTCAACCAATATTTGAAGGGTTGTCTTGTGTGTGCACAATTTCAGCCATCATCCCTCACGCACCGTGCGCCTCTCCAAAAGAGGGGGATGACACTGCCATGGTCAGATTTACAAATCGACTTTGTAGGCCCTGTGATTCACTCTGCTAGGGGGAATAAGTACATGTTGACTGTGACATGCTTGTTTACCAAGTGGGTGGAATGTCTCCCAGCCCCAAACTGCAAGGCAGAAACGGCAGCTGCCTTGATGATTAACCACATCTTTTCCCGTTTTGGTCTACCTCAAAGGATTGAGTCAGACAGAGGTAGCCACTTCACCAGTGAAGTAATGACAAAGATGTGGGAGATACTGGGGGTCAAAAGGAAGTTGCATATTGCTTATAGACCAGCTTCTTCCGGGGCAGTAGAGAGATATAACCAAACCATTGTGAGCATATTAAGGAAGTTTGTGGCAGATTCTGGGCCAAGTTGGGATATCCGATTACCTCTGGTCCTAATGGCCATCAGATCTACCCCTTCATCTGCAACCAAAATGTCACCATTTGAGTTGATGACTGGGCGCAAGATGGTGCTTCCTCAGCATTTGCTCTACAGGACCCAAGAGCAGACACTGATAAATGCCTCCACTACTCATGAGTATGTGGAGAATTTAAGGAAACACCTCCAACATGCTTTTGCTTACGCTCAGCGGAATCTAGAAAGATCGGCTGATAGCATGAAGACCCACTATGACCTGAAGACTTCCAGGAAGGAATATCAGGTGGGGGACCGGGTCTATCTATACAATTTCCAAAGAAACCAGGCAAAACAGCGGAAATTCTTGCCTACATGGAAGGGACCCTTTGAGATTATAGACAAAATCTCCCCTGTGGCCTACAAAATCCACATCCCCAAAGGTCCTTTGGCAGCGGGGGAAGACAAGTGGGTCCACATAAACCAGTTGAAATGTTGCCATCCCAGGCACACTCTGCAACAACTGGAGGAATCCTCTGGAATCCTAGCGGGTACTGTCTCAGACTAATTCAGTTCCAACCATAAAACATACCACATCTAGTCTCTAAAATATTGTGATTTGCATGAAACTGTCTCTTAGTTATACTGTTTTTTTTTCAAAATAAGAATGTAATGTTGTGTTATGATGAAATGCATATGCTGCCCCACTATCTCAACAGTGGTGGAAAAATGTCTATGAATAGGTATTGCCGCTCTTCCTTTGTCGTCCTAGGAGAAAGAAAACCTGGAGACGGGCCAAGGAGGACGATCCGGAGACCGGGAGCAGAGACGCAAGGGGCCCAGTGTACCGCCCAATATTCCCATCAGGACCGGCGAGGAGAACCGATCGATCCGACCGGATGGAGAAAAAGATGCTGAACTGTGCCATCTATTGGAAGAAGATGAGGAAACATCCCAGGTCTTGCGAGTCCCATTAGTGAAATAGAATGGCCATCGCAAGAGGGGGGCTTGTGGGATGTTTTTATCCACGCATCCAAGCCCTACCTCAAAACTGTGCAGTACTGACATGGAAAACATCATGATGGCCAGAGCTTCCCAGAAAATGCACAGGGAAATGCATGAAGAATAGGCTGCCGCTCATTTTTGCCGATGTTATGGGCACAGAAGGACACTGCCTAAAACCACCATTGGACTACCCACACAGTAGTCTGAAACCATTGGGAGTGGCAATGCTGATTGCCAAAAGCAAACCCATAACTGTTGGGAATTCATTTTCTTAAATCCCAAAAAGGGGTGCAGTACCAGTACTCACCACTATCCAAAAGCCGGCGTTTTAAAACAACACCAGATTTTACTTTTTTGTAGAAAACTGAATAAATGAACCCAAAGCAAGCCAAAGAAAGACTTACTGAGAGGTGGATCCAATGTAAAGTTATATTCTGAAGTGACTTGAAGGTTTATAACAAGACTGGCTGAGCTGTGGATTTCAGCAGTTTAAGTAATTTTGGACTGAAAGACACTACAAATCTAAATGTTTAAAAGAAATGAGTGACCTACTTTGAGTGTCACATAGGTTGCAATTGTTTAAATGTCATAGTTTTAAACTTAGAATCAGCATCCTAGCTGCATATGTAAAAAAATGTCTTGACTTAAACTGGGGAACAGAAATGACATGTAGCTAAAAACTGGCTTAAAGAGATTCCAATTTTGCCTGGCAACTACCCCCCATCAGGAGTGAAACTTGAGTCACAGCTGTGTTCCCAGGCCTCTCTGCCTTTTGCTGGCCACACTAAGGATATGCCATCTCTCTGATAATTGAATTAAGGGGAGCCCCCACAGAATACAGGAGCTCTGAACAAAGCCCTGTCCTGACCCAGGCAGATGGTTTATTGCAGATGTCGTAAATGTAGCTTCCTCCTGGAAGGACAAAGGAGGGGCACTGCCTGTGAGAGCAAGCTGGCTTGGCAGAACTGGAAAAACCAGAAATTCAACCTTGTGCTGGGGGAAACCACACCCCTTTGGGGCCAGAGCATAACTCTAAAAAGATGAATAACTCATAGTACGGACTTGTGAAAATTATTTAAACGACACCATAATTCTTGTGATTTTTCTGCCCACATTTTAAGAGGTTTTTAGAACCGGTGGCATGTTCAGGGGGGTTTTAGCGGAAAAGAGGATATTACTCAAAATGTGTGCATGTGAAAAATCTGACACTTCATCAACTAATGTCCATACTCCTTGCGCACATGTGTGTAAATTTGGGTTAATGTCCGGTATTGCAAACCAGTTAAAAAGTGCAAAATATTGCCATTTCTGAATGCAAGCTCTCAGGAAGAGCAGAGTTGGAACAGGGGATACCTCCTGTGATATGTGATGGGTGCATGTAATTTCAAACCACTGTGTAGCTATGAAATATGTATTTGGTTCAAATCTAGATTGGTGTGCAAGTTGACAGGAGGAGTGGACTTTCTGCAGGCTGTAAAATGACATCACTCTGACACAACTTAGCTCCCCCAATCAGGGGAGAAATGAAAGCTTGGCCAATGATAAGTGGAGAGGGGTAGGGTCTAGTGATGCTGCACACACACCCATAAAAAAAAACACATAAAAGCAGACAGACAGGACAGATAGGGACCTTCAAATCCATTTGCTGCGGGACGATCTGCCGGGAAAATCCATACTTTACCTCCATCAACCTTCAGAGAGCAGACATAGAGACTTCAAATCTATCAAATCTCCAGAATCCAGAGAGAGAGCAGACCCAGACCGCTGTTAGCAGAACCAGAGAGAGCTGACCCAGATCACTGTGAAGTGCAGAGACCAGAGTCCAGTCTAAAACCTGACCAGATCCGTGGCGTGGCCCATTTAATTCAAGAATATAGTGTGAGTACCTAGCAAACTGTGCAGAACCAATCTCTTAGTTAACATAATATAATTCAATCTATTTAATCTAAGTAGAACTGCCTCCTAACTGTCACCTGTCATTTGTAAAGCTGTCACTTGTCATTTTCTAGTTGCAAGCTGCACTTGTCTTTTTCAACTTTAAAATTTCAAATCTGAAAAACGACCTTTATTTAATCGCTCATATCTCCGTGACCGTTTGTCCTAGAGACTTGCAGTAACTTTCCTCAGAAAGCTTAGAATCGTGGCTTTCCTGCGAACCTAGAACCGCATTCCTACCCCCTATAGTTTTGCCGTAATCGTGAAAAACGTACTCGCGAATTTTGCCGCGATTTGCAAATTTCTCCACGTGTGAAAACAGAAGCTTCTTGCTTTCATTTGCCAAAAATTCGTTTAACCTACCAATTACTCCTAGATCCTTGCTAAAGTGAGCCTGGACTAATATTAACTTGATTTCACTCACCCTGAACCTCCTAGAGGGAATTAAAAGCATTTTAGCATATTTTTTTCTACATTGCCAGCACATTTAAAAGCATTTGGGCCTGTGTTTTCAACGTCTGTAGTCTAAGTTGCTGGGTGAACTGAATCACATTTGATTGCATTTCTGAGAACTGTGTGCCTTCCTTCCATTTCCTTGCATTGCATAAAAGGGGGGGGGTGAATTGTCCAAGAAAGTGATTACATTGTCTTTTGCTGAAATTCTATCAAGTTATTTTCTTTACTGCATTTCATTCCACATTGCATCCATTTGAAACCATAAAAGTATTGTGCTACCTTATCCATTTCATGTCAACTCCTTAGTGATTATAAAGAAGTGGCTAGTGCCAGATTCTCCGTTGTTAATCTTTATCATATCAGATTAAGTGTGATATTCAATTATTAATTTATTATAAAGTGTGATAGATATATATTGCTTTACTTCTCAAATAAACCTTTTAACTTGCAAAACAGAACTACTTCTTGGCTCAGTGGGGTCAGGGGGATTCTGAGAGAGGGGTGTTATATAGGGGTAGTCATCCAGAACGCATGAACTGGACATAAAGATATATCAATAAGGGTTTTCATTCAGTATTCTAGACTAGGCGTTGACTTGGCTGTAGTGCTGAATTGAATCCTCTTACAGGACAAATGTGTAACCTTCAACGTGCATGGACTGACGCATACTAAGTCTCCTATGGGCAATTCTACCTTACCTAACACAACTCGTTCCTCAGATGTAACCAGGTTTGGGAGCCTAAGATTAAGTCTTGCTATGATGATCAAAAAGGTCAAATCAGGGTATTGACGCTTGTGCCAGTGATTATTGAAAAAACAGACACTTGAGATTAAGGAAGAACAAAATGATCTAAAATTCAGGAAATTTGGAAAAGCAGAATTGCCTCTCAGAGCATTTGGGTATATTTCGATTTACCATCGAGAGCAGATATGTGTCACATCAACCTGAGCTCATATGATCAATGTCTGGGACACATACAGTTTGGCACATATGACACCCTCAGAATATAACATGCTCCCTCTCACAACCTCATCCCTCTTCTCTCCTACATCCTAGAACATGTACCATAACATCTCTCGTATCTAATTAACCTTTTTTTTAACTGTGATTTCTGATATCAAACTAAAACTGTCTTCTTGTGCAATCGAATTATGTTTTAGCAGTTGAATCGTGTGAAAGAACCATTATGAAACTGAATTTACTGAAAAAGGAGCTTGATGAAACAGAATCAGAGATTGATCAAAGCCTCTTCAAAGAATTTCTCACCCTGCATGAGGAAATTCAGCTTCAGCATACCTACATTGGTGAGCGTCTTAAAAGTGAGAAGTTGAAGAAAAAACTCCACATAGACAATTTTGTTGATTCAGCATCAAAATCGGTCTACAAAATGGAGGGTCTGGACCACTTTATTGCAGAGGCCCTAAAACAGGTTAATCCGGCTGTGTTTCTTCAAATGGCCAGTCCAATAAAGGCTAGAATAAAAAAAAGCATGTGTGACATTGTTGAACCGAGCAGCACTCTCACAGTCAACCCATTGAAAAATTTCCAGTTTGATTTTGCTTACATTAGATCCCAAATTACCAATCTCCATTTAAATATTTTGCAACCTGAGCCTATAGTGTTTCACGCTGAAGAAGAACGTGCTCCTGAAAACAAGGCTACCTCTCTGCCAGAGTCGATTGTTGGCCCAAACACTGAAAAGGACACTCTGGGATCGACCAGCATACCTCATACTGAGAAAGATATTCTTACTGAAATTGACAATCCTGCCCCTGAGGAAAATGCCAACAATCACCATTTCGAATTGGAATGTCCAATAATCAATTGTAGTGAATCTTCTTCCACAAGTGAAGCATGCCCTCCAGAAAGCAAAATCAACTGTGTGAAGGAGCAGAACCTTGAGCGTGCAGAAGAGGATGAATGTGATGGACATTCTGTAGGCCCAGTTGAAATCAAAGCCCCACTGACCTATAAAAGTAAAGTCAGCTTTTTACCCTGCAAACCGGACTGTCAACAAGACTCCATCATTGAATGCTGCAGTTCAGCAGATTCCAATTCCAGCGGGTCTACACCTAGTGATGTGAACAATGTTTGTTGTAAGGAAGATCTGAACAATGAGTGTACACAAGATATGAACAATGGGTGTGCGCATGACACAAACAATGGGTGTATGCAGAAGGATATGGCTGCACGTGCTAGACGCAGAAATGCATTTTTAGCTTTCAGACTTGCAGGTGATGTTAAAGTGGATACGTGCCCAAAAAGTCCACCTTCTGGGTTCTGTGCAACCTATGTAGAACCTGAAACCGTAAATGACCATAACAGCTGCAATCTAGATATATGCTCGAGTTCTTCAGAGGATACACCCGTGCCATCTCCCTTACCAGGAAAACCTGTCATTTATGAACACACTGCTGATGCCAACTCGGCCAAGGTACATTATATTTTGAGAATCCGTTTAAAAAAATGTTTTTATATGTATAGACCTTTTGTTAACGTTTCTTTGACAATTAGATGTGATATATATAATGATCATGTGTAAAGCAGACAAAGATTTATTATAGGTTACACAATTGCAGTGTGTAGTGTTCCCTTTCCTAATTGGCATAAAATACACACACAAGTAAAAACTGGTTAAGGTAGACATGTTCCCAGCTATCCATATATCAAAATAAATTCCTATCAAGTTCCAACCTCGCATCCTTAAATGCAACAATAAGTATAACCCATATTGTTTCTTATTGTTTGCAACCCCTAGCCGCAAATCCCACTATATCACAGGCTGATGTATACACACATTATTTCAACTTGCTTTACATTCTTAAAAATATATATGTAGTACAGGGGGATACCAAAATCATCAATGCTAAATTTAACAGGTTCCCTGTCCACCATTTCTGGACTAAGCCCGCCCCTTTACAGCGCCCCACCCCTTTGATATCAATTTGGTATAACGCTAATATACATTTTATATCAAAATGATAAGCCCCCAAATTGTACTTGGTATAAATTTGATAAGAACCTCAATATTTGTATATATATTTTATATAGTTTAAGAATCCCAAGAATGTCTGATATCAAATGATCGAACTATAAATAGGTCTTGGGTGGTTTTAAGGCTATGATAGGTCTGGGGGAGGGGCTTATAACGCTGCTATATAGATTAAGTGTTCGGCCTGGGAAACACGTGCAAACTTCCCACTTCCCAGGGGCTTTCAGACATGGTGTCCATGAAACGCTGATTATGAGCTGCTATAGTTACGACGAGGGGAAAACACACCCTAGGAGTCACCAGAATCCCTCAGACGATAGTTATACCCATGATTGTCTTACGGTGTATGATGGGATGGAAGATGAGCAGGACCTGATGGCTGACTAGGAAACCAAAGTGTATTGGGATGACGATGATGTGGTTCTGGATCAGTCGCTGGTCGTGGTGTCTGGGCGACAGTCCGAGGGCGAAGTGACTCTGAAGACAATGGGCCTCATTACACGGTAGGCGGTAAGGGTTTACCGGTACCGGTAAGGGCACCGGTACCGGTAAACCCTTACCGCCTTACTACGAGGTCCCTTTGTGGGACCCGACCTTAACTGCTGGTGTAGACCAGCCGTTAAAGTTGGGACCTGCAAAGGGACCTTGGTGCTAATTACGGTACCGCAATTTGCGGTACCGGAATTAGCTCCTTCCCCATTCCCATTGAGCCCTATGGGGCTAAAATGGGAATGGGGAAGGGCCATGGAGAAAGGGGGAATTACCACCCTGCCAACCTTGGAATGGGGTGGTAATTCCCCTTTTCTCCATGGTGGTACCGGTATGGTACAGGCGGCAACCATGGTGCTAATAGCACCATGGTTTACCGCATTCCGTGTAATGAGGCCCAATGACTATGAATCTATGGTTTTGCAGATGGATGACGGTATGATGCCGGAGAGTGACCCAGCCCCCCTGGGACTTGATGAAAAATAGGGCCCGGTGTACAGGCGTGAGGAGAGCCACTCTGTAGCACATACTATCAATATTTACTGTGTTTGCTATTCAAATCATCTTGAAAACCTGGGGGATTATGCTAATAGCCTGTGTAAGGATTGTATTTCACTAGTAGAGATTGATAGCATTAAAGTCAATGGACCTTATTACGGATCCAGCTGTATCCGTGCTGGTGCTACCGGCGGGTTGCTGCGGGACCCGTAAATATTTACCGGCGCCTGACTTCCCAGTGCCATCAGGAGATTACAACAATACATTGTGAATTCCCATTCCCATAGAGTCGTGGGGACCATGGAAGCGCCACACAAATGTTCAATAAAAAAAAATAAAAAAAATAAAGCTAAATAAATCATTCTTTGCAGAATATGAGTTTGTTTCAGTGCCATCAAAAAAGTCTCAGAGAAATTCCACATTTGGCATTCCTCAAACATGATTGTTGCTATATTGCATCACTGATTTTGTCACCTCACTAGTCTGCAGCAGCATCACACGTGCAAGAATTTACTAATACCACAGACTTTCCACATGTGTCTACTAGCTGCTCCTTTGTAACAAGGACAAACAGTTAATCTACAAAGTTTAGAAAAAAATATGTGTCGGTATTACAGGCCATTTACCACTGCACAAGAAAGATGCATAAATAAAAAGCATAGGTTTATTGACAGGGGAATTATAAAGTAAATCTTTCAAGCATGCACAGTGTTTGAAGTCATGTGAGCAGTGCTGACCACTGAAAAAGAGCTGCATTGCATAGTTCTTATGTGTTTGTGTGCATCTGTGTGGGCCCTCGCAAAGATTACATTTTGCTCTACAATGTAACCCCTGCAAGGGTGCTATGTTATAGGCAAAGCAGGCCTGAATTTGCAAAGAGTTCCGATTATTTGAAATAAACCCACCCCCATTTTGTAGAGCAGAGTAGGCTTAAATAATTGCACAGGCTCACTCAGTTTTGGTGAGCAGCGAAGCCATGATTGTATCACCTCCATAATTTTGACATCATACTTTCCAAGCTTTAATATTTAAGTGCTGGATTGTTTGTGTGACTGTCCCATAAACACTTACAAAGCCTCTACACAATTCCAACGTGTTCCCAAGTGCTGTATTCAAAATCTAAAAACAGTTCTAGAACATAAGCTCTGCACCCGGTAGCAGCACTTATGTGATCTTACACACAACAATACAGAGATGTATCCAACTCTACCATAGACTTGCAGACACATTTTGTCTGTACCTGTTCACCACCTATGCATTTTCCTAGCTGATATGCAAAACCACAGAGCACAGGCTAGCATCTGTGACCACCTTCTAAACACTAAAAACATATTTAACCAGCCTGCCTCAGAAAGGTTCTGGAGTATCAGCAATTAGAATATCACACTTGTCTGTGCTCTTTACATTTGAATGAATTCTAAATATTTCGCACATCAAAATACCTTTTAAACAAAAGCCTTGTCAATGCTTTAATAGTTAAAGACTTTTCCTCGCAGGGCTGCAATCAGCTCCAGTCAGTTAGTTGCACAGCAACGGGGCACCATCCCAGGCGATAGATTCAGTTAGCTCCTTGGACTTTTCCTTGCAGGGCTGCAATCAGCTCCAGTCAGTTAGTGGCACAGCAGGGGGACACCATCCCAGGGTTCTGGCAGAAATTCACTCCAGGGTAAATCCACACAACACCCAAACCATCTCCATTGCTTTTAAAGAGTAAAGGCCAAGACCCCTCCCCAATGCTGTTTTCTGGGTCTAGGCACAATACATTATCAACAAAGCACAGATTTCTCCCCAGATTTCCTGCACCCCATATATTGCTTGCTTACTTTGCAGAAATGGGCTTTGTGACAAAATCTAATTTTAGCTGTTTCTTCTGGGGATGACCACCCACTCATTCAGATAATAGCTCTGCTGACCACAGCTGGTTTAGTTGATGAACAATATCTGTGTGCATGTTGGGAGCCTTGTAATCTTTTGGGTTCAGGGGAACTAAATAAAGAATCAATTCTTAGTATCCCATTGTGTGTGAGTCATCTGCATTCTTGACATTCCAGATCAGCAGAGCTAGAAATATACCAATCCTTAGCACCACACCCCGCCCCCCTAAAACCCACATGCATCCTGCTGCTGGCTCAGTTCAAAATGCAAAAATGCTATTGTGAGTCATCAGATTTGCTGGCATTCCACAGACCCCTGAGTCAGTGTATTGCGTCATATGTGGGTGAGCTTTGCTAAAGCCGGAAACCCCTCCCCCTGCAATGCTGTCTTCATAGCTGGGTGTCACCCCATCAGCACAGTCATTTTTCTGTTGCATGTGTCCCTTTAAGCTGTATTCTGCAGGCTGTGGAACTGCGCATTTTCATTTGCATTTGGCTCCTTTTAAAAAGCATCACGTACTGCCAAAAGCTAATCGTTTCTATGTAGAAAGTTTCACTGTTCATTTAGAAAGCATCACATATTGCCAAAAGCCAATAGTTTGGGGTCTTTTGTATTGTAAACCACACTTTGTGTAGAAAGTGAATTCACCTAGTTTGATTTTGGCTGCCATCCAAGGTCTGAGTTTGCCACGCCACCATATATACTATACATAGACTGTGCCGGGGCATGTAGTCACCTGCTATTCCCACTATTAGGTGCACTTTTATATTGCTACTGGCCCAATTCATAGGTGTCAACTCATTGCAGCCGCCTTGTTGCATTTTTAGGGGAGTGCTGGTTTAGGGTATATATATTTTTATTTCTAAGGGTAGTTGAGCGTTGGTGAAGGGGTGGGTGCATAGAAGGGAGGTATGCAGGGTTTGCCCCAATACAAATGTCACAGAAATGTGAGGAAATGGCCGCAGTAAGTTGGCCACCTACGAGTTGTAAGAGATCCAGTTTATTCCCAACACAAGTAACTCAGCAACACTATCCCCTATGCTTCACTTTTTTCCTGGATGTTTTCAGGTCAGTTAAGCAAAAAGATGCAACTTATTCCTAAGGGTTACTAAGGTCAGAGTGCACAGAGCAAACGCATAACTGACAGTTGCAAAACAGGCACTTTGAGGGGCATTGAATGTAGTGTGATTACTCCAGGCCCACTTGCAACCAATTTTGTAAAAACTGTCCTAAAGCCCCCACAAATATTTAGGGAGCTGGAATATGTTCTGTTAAAAAAACAAATTTTTTGGCTAACTATTCGGCTTCAGTTGAGCACCTGCCCAACTATTAGGTATTCATCCAAATAGTTATTTCCCTATTACACTCCTACAGTCAATACAGAGGACATCCAAACTCCGGGACCAGATAGTGCTCATATAGCAGTGGGCGAAGTGAGCGGGAGCGGTCGGGAGCAGTGCTCCTCTACTTTTTAAAATTAACTTTTACAGCTCCTATACTTTTATTTTAAAAAGAAACCGTTCCGGAATGGTTTTGTTTTAAAATAAAAGTGTAGGAAGAAGTTGAAACTTTCACTTTCAGTGCACTGCACTGAACATTCCCTTAAACAGCAGGTGCAAGTGTTTGGGGGGGTGAGGGGGTGTACTGTGTGTGGGAGCAGTCTGGTGATGGGGTTTGTGGGGTGTGGGTGCAGGCCAGCAGAGAACATAGTTCCACTACTTCTTTTTGTACACTTCGACCACTGTCATACAGTTATGCGCTTAGGAACATTTTAGCTTGCTGGAGGAAAAGACTTTGATGGGCTAAGGAGGCACTGTGAAATACAACCTATGGAAGACACCAATGACGCGGGGAACAACAAAGAAGGGTTGCTAGCTGAGGACTACAGAAATTCACAAGCAAATGGAAGAGAACCATGGTCTAACTAGTCATGATGCGCATATGTCCGCTTCCAATGACAAAACTTCAGCAGCACCCACCAGTGGTGAAGACTCACACGAGGACACACTTGTATTTGTTGGTGCTGGACACACTGCCACAAGTAGTCCTATGTCCTCCCACTGTCTCAGCCTGCTCAAACACCTCCACCATCCATGTGTACTATGCTAATGACATAATGCACTAGCAGGGCCTTGTTCCCATTGCCACCACCCTAACCTGTTTTTGTTGGTGCTAGCCGTGAGGGAGTGCCGCTTTTTGGGTAGGAATGGAGATACCAAATGATGTGTCATATTGGCACACACAAATGTATTCCCAGATGAACACCATTGAGGGGGGACTGTTCCCCACAGTAGTGAAGGATATTGTGGAGGAGTACATGTTCCAGCACCACTGTACCCTCTCTAAGGTGGCTGCATTGGATAGGAAAAGATAGATGAAGTGACTGCCCTTGGAGCCAGAAGGACAATCCCAGAATATTGAAAGAGTGGCTTTTCTAGAGTGCGAGAGCATCACACTGAGTTGCAGACGACAATTAGTTGTACCACTGTCTACAGAGTTGAAAAGGTGTTGAAACAGTTGAGAAAGGAGTTACATAGTACATTCAAGTTAAATGAGCTTCTCCCAACTGGAAAGAAAGTAATTGACCAAATGTTGGCCCACATAGTTTGATATGTGAACTTAAGCTACTGCAACATTGTTATGAAATACTTAGACATCAGAAACCCAAAACACAACTGCCACATGTTCTTACTGTGCATATTTGCATTTTTCTTCAGAAGAATACAAAACTCTTACAGCTAGGAGTAAGCTGCATGTGTGATTTCATCTGCAGACATGGATGGAGGATAGGACTCTGTTGGCCTCATTACACAGAAGGCGGTAAACCATGGTGCTATTAGCACCATGGTTGCCGCCGGTACCATACCGGTACCACCATGGAGGAAAGGGGAATTACCACCCCATTCCAAGGTTGGCGGGGTGGTAATTCCCTCTTTCTCCATGGCCCTTCCCCATTCCCATTTTTGCCCCATAGGGCATAATGGGAATGGGGAAGGAGCTAATTACGGTACCGCAAATTGCGGTACCGTAATTAGCACCAAGGTCCCTTTGCGGGTTCCAACTTTAATGGCTGGTCTACACCAGCCGATAAGGTCGGGTCCCGCAAAGGGACCTCGTAGTAAGGCGGTAAGGGTTAACGGTCACCGGTACCCTTACCGGTGACCGTTAACCCTTAGTGCCTTCCGTGTAATGAGGCCCTGTGTATTTAACTTTACAAGGTGGAAACATTTTGAAAATGCATCAAGCAACTACTCCATTTAACGTCAATTTTACCTGAGCTGAAAGAAGTAGAAGCCAACATTGTAAGGCTTTAAAAAGGATGGGAAGTGATATCACACGGCAGAGGCAAGCAATACTGCTTGACGATCATGCTTCTGTGATATTGCCATGTTGTTGTCATTTATGGCCCAAGACTGACAGTGGCCCTCATTACGACCCTGGCGGAGAACCATGGTGCAATTTGCACCATGGTCCATGGCGCTAAGCTGCCAACTCCGCCATGGTGGTTGGCGGACTTACCGCCCCATTCCGACCTTGGCGGGGCGGTAAGTCCCCAATCCCCATTTACCCTTCCCTATTCCCATTTTTGCCCCATAGGGTATAATGGGAGTGGGGAAGGCGTTAATTACGCCACCGTAAATTACGGTGGCGTAATTAACAACAAGTCCCGTAGCGCCATGGATTTTTCCGCCTGCAAAAAGCAGGCGTAAAAATCACCATGGCGCTACGGGAACTCGTACTCAGGCGGAAAGGGGCGCCATGGTTTACGCCGGCGTAAACCCCTTTCCGCCAGGGTCGTAATGAGGGCCAGTGTGTTTTCTAAAGCAACTATTTACCTATTTGCAATTTTTGAAAAGCACAAAAAGGCAGTTAATGCCTTGACATGAACATCCACAACACATTTATTTTCCATTTGAAACAAACTTATGTCAAATGTTTCTGGCTGTTGTGCTCTCATGAGCGGGCGGATAGCTCAGGGGCAACGTACTTGCCTTGGAAGCAAGGTGACATGGAGCAACACAGGTGCGATCCCCGGGACGGCGCTTAAAAACCTCTGGGTATTGAGCACGTTACAAATAACCTATCATATCATGACTAGCAGGGATGGAGTAGGAAAACAATGCTCTATTTTGCAATGTTTGTTCTTTGGGCTTTACTGTAGTTGTACAACATCAGGAGGAGGTGTGGTGGCCTGGACAAATGACACAACACTGGTTGTGTTTGGAAGGGTGTTTATTGAGACACCGCTTGTAGTGGGGGGGGGGAACTAGGGTATAACAATTCCAGTAAACACAAAGCAAGTACTCAAAGTTGTGGCTGTCCAGTTCATGCAGTTACTTCACTGCATAGTAATGTGTGTTAGCTTCCACCCAATGTAGCAGCCAGAGCACACAGTAGGTTGCCCTCAGCCTTGGAATTATGCTTTATGGCTAACTGGGGGCCTTTGTAGGCAGGCCCAATGAATGTCTGATGCTCAGACAAGAGGTGCGCCGGGGCTGACTGCCTGCTTCAGCCTCCGACAGGTTCTCAGCCTTTCCTGGCTTTTGCCCGCTTCGCGCTCCTCTGATCTCGCAAGATCACGGGCATGCGATCTCGCGAGACAAAGTCCCCACAGGAGGATTTAAGAACAGAACAGTAGTAGCACACATGCCAATGGCATCTTCACTGGTCAGCCAGCACAATGGAATGCAGTCAATCATTAGAGCATTGGTACAACAGCAGCAATATTTTCTATTGTGGCAGTAAAGATGGGGCAAGGCAAGGCTACTGGCAACTGGTGAAAGGGAAAGAATAAAAGAATAGAACTATTTGGAGGTCATGCCAGTCCTGTACATGGATCAGCATCATGCGGTAATACAAAGATGGGAAACCCAACTTGGTCCAAGACTTTCCCAATTACCCTATTTTATTGCAGAGGTGGCAAGATACTGTCATTTATTATACAGAAATTCCACACTTTAGACTTTCTTGCTGGAGCAAGAATAAGTGTTACCCTATGCTCCTCTGCCTGGAAAGCTGATGCTCGCATCGTCAAAGTTGGTGCTGTGACTACCACACACTGACATTTTGCACTTTCAGATGTGACAGGCTGTCAAAGACCCTGTACAACTGTGAAACAGTCACTTTCATCTTCCCTTTAATCTCTGTAACTGTGGCATTATCTGTAACACTGGTTTCCAGATTCATGCGTAGCCACCTGGACTCAGATGGGTCACCTTTATTATGGTCCTATTCATCGTCATTATCTTCATCAGTGGATGTTGGTGTTGGAGAGCAGGACCATTCCACATCCTGCACTTTTAGACTTAGCGTTTTAAAACAGTGGTATGAGTCTCTGTATAAAACAAGATATTATTATACCACTGTATAGGATAAAATGCTACACAAAATACAAGTTGAAGTACAAGTCAAACACTCCTCAGACATCTGCCGTCTCCTTGAAGAGCTTGATTTGGATGTACCCCGTCTCACCAAGACTTGGTTCATGGCCAGCTCTGTCACGAGTTTTGACTGTCTCCTCCCTGATGACTATAAGATCCTCTCCTAACCCAGAACCAACCGTCCTGGCAGGGGAGTAGCCTTGATCTTCCCAGAGTGGATCCCTGCTTCTGTCATTCCTATGTAGGCGTACTCCTCCTTTGAATGCCTGGTCTGCAGGCTCTCTATCTCTCCCAGCCTTTCTCTCACTGTGGCCACCATCTACAGGCCACATGGCCAGGACGCCCTCTTCCTCTCTGAGTGGGCTGACCTCTCCTCCTCCCTCCTTGTCTCTACCTCTCATCTTCTTTTCCCTTGGATGCTACTAGCCCCTCCTCTGGGCTCTTTCGTGACCTCTACATCTCTCTCTCCTCTCTCTCTCCATTCTACCCTCTGGCCCGACTCACTCTGCAGGCACACCCTGGATATTCTGATCTCCTCAGACCTCCCCCTCTCCAACCCTCTCACCACTCACCTCTCCAGCCACTTTCTTTTCGCCTCTCACCTGTCGCTCTCTGCCCCCTCAGTCTAAGCTGACGCCAGCACTGCCACCCACCTTCTCAGTCATCTGGCCCATGAAGCGTGTGTCAATTAGGGCTTTCGCCACTACTTTCTCTACTCCTCCTAGACCGTTGGCTGACTCACACTCTGACACACCCCTTTCCAACCTTCATCTCTCTATCTCTAACACTCTTGATGTCCTTGCCCCTGTCATGAGGAACTGTTTGAAGCCTGCATCCAAGTGCCACTCTTGGTATGATTCTGACCTCGCCACCCTTAAGCGCAAGTGTAGGGTGGCTCAGAGGAAGTGGAGAGAATCAAGCACATTCACTGACAAACTGGCTTGCCGCCTGCTCCAAAGGCAATACAGACTCTCGGTCCTCTCTAAGAAGAGTGCCTACATCCAAGCCCGTGTCTCGGCGACCTCTAACAACTTGCCCAAACTTTTCAAACTCTGCAAGGAGCTTGCCAATCCAGCTGCAGTCTCTACCTCTCCTGTTCCCTCCCACGCCCTTTGCACAGCCCTGGCATCTCATTTTACCACTAAAACTCAGGACATCCTGTCCACTCTCTCTTCCTCTAATTCCTCTTACTCTCCCTCTACCATTCGAGGCCCCTCTCCAGTCACTTCTCCTCTTCCTTCCTCCTCCTTCCCACTGTTCATTCCCGAAAATGTTTCTAGACAAGTCTGCTCTATGAAAGTCTCATCAAAGCAGGTGCTCCCCTGCTCCTCCAGAACCCTTACGGAACACATCAACACCCTTGCTCCAGCTTTGGATTATTTCTGCAATCACTGGAACTTTCCCACCCCCCTTAAGCACTCCCTTGTGCACCCCCTTCTTAAGAAGCCTTCTGCAGATCCTTCTCTGGAAAACTATCGCCCACTATCCATCACTCCTTTCCTGGGCAAACTCCTGGAAAAGCTGGCCATTTCCCAGCTTCATCTACATACTGAATTAGTTGGTTGTCTCCATGACCACCAGTCTGTCTTCAGATCAGCCAAAAGCACGGAGCAGTAGAGTCTGAGGGATGTCTGAAGAAGAGCTTGGTGTCATCCGCATAAAACTGAAAGATAGAGCAGAAGGTAGAGATGCAGTGGGCCAGAGGTGCCAAGTAGTAGTTAAATAGCCAGAGAGGAGAGAGTTAGACCCCTGGGGAACACCACAAGTAGAGAGAGAGAGATAGTAGAGAGGAAAGACCCAAGTTGGACCTGGGAGGGTCGATCAGTGAGAAAGGAGTTCAACCAGGCCAGGACCTGACCAGAGATACCAAGGTTGTCTCGGAGACGATTGAGCAGGATAGCGTGGTTGACCATGTCGAATGCAGAAGATAGATCAAGGAGAATGAGCACAGAAGGAAGGTTTGAGGAAGGTTAAAGTCAAGATTGGAGAGCAAATCTTCATAGGTGTTTCAGTGGGTGGCCAGGTAACCAGCATGCACAACTGACAGGGACATCAGCAAGAGAGAGGGAGAGAGAAAGCGGAACCAAAAAGGAAGGTATTGAGTTGCTTCCGGAACCTTGAGTGGTCCTGCTCAAGTTTGAGAGAGGCAGGGAGGCTGTTCCAGAGGGAGGCCCCAGCCGATTACAGAGATCTACCCCCCACTCTCTGCCTGGAAAAGCGTCTGACCCTCAGAGAGTTGGAGGTGGATGAGCAGCGGTCTCAAAAAGGAACTCTCTTCAGTGGAAACAAACACTACTTTTCTGTCATTTTTAAAAAAAATCTTTCAATATTGTGCAGTAGGGGTCTTAGGAACATCCACCAACCGATGTCTTCAAAATAGCTGTAAGATACAAGCGGCACAAACTCCTTACATTCCCATTATTCACATATAATTTACTAAACACCATTTAGCAACTTCACCTCTGAAGAGGACCTAAGGCCTCAAACGTGGGAAAAGGTAAACACCCATCGCCATGATAGTATTATCAAGAGTCTCATAAGTCACCCTCGATGCGAACAAAAATTCACAACTTTGTAGAAGGGTTATTAATAATCACTTCTGTGGCGGTACATCACTAATTTAGTTCGCCAGACCACTATATATGTGGTCAATTACATGTAACAGGTGGACAAGTCACCTAAGGAAAGTAGAGAAAAGCACCATCACCAGAGATACAAGAAGGAAAAAATGGTCCCAAGTAATCAAAGGTAAGTGCATCTGAAAAATACCCTGAATCACTCCAAAACTGATCAGTTCTAAATGAACAACAATTATCATCAATAACGGCCTTAAGTTCACAGAGCCGATCGTCATCAATCCCGCGTGAGCTCACTCAACGCCAAAACACTGGTATTGGTCAATCTGGAAACAGAAAGGTGTAGTCCACATAAATTGGATATAAAAGAAAACCACATTGTACAGCACCTATTTCATGGAAAAGGAAAGCAACCTCTTTAAAGTGCCCTAAAACCACTAAGTGGCCAACATGTAATATACACCTGGGTAGACTTAGTGTATACTAAGTAAATAATATATGCTGAACATGGAGCACCATGTGTAAACTTAAATATGTAGGGAGCACCTTACATAGACACGGAATATGTGTGTGACCGTCGTTTGAAATAAAAGTGTCCAGGTACAGGGAAACATACACAATCCCAAACGTGGTTGCTCCATGGTACAGCAGACTGTCATAATGAGTCACAGCAATTCTCTAAAGTCATAGATGGCCCGTCAGCCACACTTACTTGGAAAACGCACAGCCAAGTCCCGCAGTGGAACGCATTCGTCTATCCCGGCACGGTCCTGCAACATCTGCGTTGTCAGAACATCAGGGAAAGCAAAAGAGGACTAAAACTCAACCTGGTATATATCTCCGAATCGCGCCATGTTGAAAGTAAAAATGGCAGTTATTTGTTTGGTAAGACCATCACTAAAAAAAAAAATATTTATATATATATATATATATATATATATATATATATATATATATAAAAATATATTTAATACATTTATGAGCAAGTGTATGTCCGATATTCATTCATTAATTCACACTATAGGGAAGAAAAGAGAAACTATGAAACAATATGTATCTCGATGTCCAAATATGTGTACCATTCATCACTGTTGGGTATTTTGTGTAGATTTGGGCCTAGCGGTATTTTCTTACCACCAAAAACAAAAATAGTTTAGTAATAACCACTCCTTGTATTTAGATTGGGTTTGGTATTATAGTGGTATAGTAGCTATGCATTATTTCAGTACACAGATACATTCAGTTGGTATACATTTCGTTGTGGTATAGTGATGAGCATAATTTCTTTGTTTTATTTGTGGCCCCAACATACAAAACCCCTTTCTTTTGTTTAGACTGTTCTTGTGATCTCTAGAGGCCTCAAGCTTCTACATTATTCAATAACACCACATTTTCATATGGAGTGCCACTTATGGCTGTTGTCACTGATTTATCTACACCAGTGAGCTATGCTTCCATAAAGTATTTACAATAACATGTAGTATCATCACTAATTTATTTACATTAGTGAGATTATGTTTCCATGGAGTATTTACAATAACATGTGGTATCATCACTAATTTATTTACATTAGTGAAACTATTTCCAGAGGCCCCTCTCTCTGCTGATTCATGTACGCCCAGCAGACTATCGGATTGTGTTCCACTCAGAAGCCACACACACATATACACTGAGTGGAACCACGCACACAGCTATTTATAATTACTCATAACATAACTTTTTCCACATAGGATGCTTGGCATATATTACCTAATAACCTCCCCTTTTATCCTGTGATATGGGCTAACTGCACCAGAGAAAACAGAAGCAAAAAGAATCTTTACACAGGTTGTGATTTACATCAGTTTCATTTAAAAAATCATACATTACCAGCTTTGCGAGGCAGTCTTTTCTAAAATAAACATAAGAGAAACAATTGCAACATACATGGCATTTCATTAGATTCTTTGCAACAATAAAGAAAACAATGCATCAGTGGACTTGCATTTAGATGGCAACTTTAGAGTGTAGCATTTAAATACAGTGTTTCTTCAATGGAAACTATCGCTACGCTGCCTGCCTGAAATAGATTTCATTCACACACCGCACTCTCACTTTGTATCAGATAATTACCAGCAACTTGTAGCTGTTCAGCACGCGAAATCTCTGGGCTGGTTGCTTTCTTTAGATGGCTCATGGCTTCCTTTTAGAGCACTCCAGCGTGAACATGCAGAAGAACATGCAGTTTCAATCTGCAATCTTCTATTCTCATCTCAAGCCGGTGCTCATCGACTAGAATCCCCAGCCTGTGAAGGTCAACAGTGCACTGGAACAACGCCTCTAAGCCAGGCAACCCCACAGCCACTTCAGCCAAGTCTTCACCGAAGCTATGCAAAATGGACACTGCCTTTCTTCCTCCCCGAGGTGCACCAAGAAACCTCTGTTACAGCCCCTAACGTGACACCTGTCCAATAAAAATCCATCATGTCATACCCTCCTTCTTCAAACAATAGCTCACTTTTACAGTAAGCAACTGTAACAAAATTGATATCCTGCTTATTCGAGTTTTGTTTCCTGAGCAAGGACCGTGAAAAGCACAGACAAAGAGAAAGAAAAAAAATCTGAATGCATGTTTAAAGTGAGCCTCAGCCTGCCTCATTTTGCACATGGAGAACACATTACAATATTAAGAAGTTAAAATCGTGTTAGTACTTGTTAATTATATTAGTTCATTAATTATGTAATGTGTCTCCTGCAATAGAGGCATTTCAGGTGAGAAAAGAAAAAAAATATGATGTGCTTTTAAATGAGAAAATGGTTTGTTTTTGACCTGTGTAGCCTGTCTTCATTTACATGTCCATATGTTACACCATTAACAATGATGTGCTTTTACAATGTGTAACCTGTCTTCATTTGTATGTCCATATGTTACACTGGCAACACATGGCTTGCTGTACCGCATTATAGCAATACATTGATCCCATGCAGAGGCGCTGCACTCCAAAAACACGCTATACATTGATCCCGTGCAGTGGCGCTGCACTCCAAAACACACTAAATAATCCTACATATCCCCTCCTTTTTCTGAGAATTTGGCCATGGTCCAAGCCACAATTGGAAGAAATCCAACTTGCTCCCTTTCTTCTTTTAAAATGTATGCATGTTGGGATATCTTTCTCTTCCCGTCGTATCCACTAACATGAGCAACATCTTCATTTTTACTGATAAAACAATCAACCATCCTCCCATTATTAGCACCAGGACAGCTAAACCCACTATAGAGCGTTCCCCCCAGGTTCCCCAATTAAATCTTTCCACTTCTATTATACCCAGGTTACTAACCGTAATATTGTTCTTTCTTAGATTCATTTTCACTACACATTTCTCTTTATGATTCAATAAGAGTTCTAGGCCTGGGTCTATTGGAAATGCATCCCTTTGAAAAAATTAAATATTTTCTACTTGGCTTTCCCAAATATCATTCGTAACATGAAATAATGTTAACCCTCCAATCGACACAATTGTATCCTTGAAACCTGTAAGTAAAAGATATTATATTTCACCTGTTTAACCACATATGTTCCATGATTTAAGTGTACTACTGTCAGGTTTTTTAAACAGGTGCTGACCAACCGTTTACCTTTGACCATCTTAGCCTGTGCCAATTCTTCACTCCCCATATTGCTAATGATTACTTCACATCCTTCTGATATACTTGGGTCAGATTTCAAACCACAAATAGCGTCTGTAGAATCATGAACAAACGGTTTACCTGGGCACATATAATTTTGTTCTTTAAATTTGACACACTTTTCCAAGTTTGGTATCAAGTAAACTTGAGGCTCCCATGCCACCACTTCTGGAGTCTTAATCATAATAAATTTGTCCTCAAAATCCCACATTGTGTACCCACTTGGTTTGATAAATAAGTTCAGGAGCTACATATGGGATTCATAGTAAAAACCCAATTTCCAACCTTTCCAAGTCCACATATAATGGCATTGCATTACCCATTTCAAATGCAATTTTTACCTGTACGACATCAATCTCCCTCCTGGTCAACCTTTCTATCATTTGATGAATAATATCCTATGAAACAAAGTACAATGGTATATGTCCTTGAATCAATTGTGAAATGGCAGTTTGAACTTCTCTCATATAATTCGTCAATAGTCTATCAACAGGACTTATTATATTCAAGATTTCACTAAGTGTTCTGTCATGCTTAATAATCAGCTTAGTCGCCCCTTGCATCACATCCACTTGTTCATTCAATATGATCGCCGTTTCATTTATGAACCTTACTTGTTCATCCAATCCCCCTCTAATCTCATCTAATGTTTTTTGTATTATTTCTAGGTCAACACTCAGTTGTTGTACTTTAGCACTCAGCGTCCCTACTGAAATGGCATTGGCTGTTGATATCGTGGTACCTATTATGGCTCCAACTATAGACATTACCAATGAGATCGCAAGCATCACTGCTCCTCTCTTTCCTCTCCTCTTCTTAATGTCTGCTGAATTCACAAATGTTTTCTCCAATTGCATCAATATATCTCTTATTGATTGCTTAGCGTCCTCTTTTTTTATTTCCAGCCACTCTTTAGTCTGCTCAGCTTTAATTTCAATATTGTTAAAATGTTTTTCTATCAAAATATCAGGATTCAATGGTATATAAATGTTCTGGAATATCATCCTTCTATCACTCATGATGAATCCTGGTGCTTCTTCTACCGCAATACCAGATGCTGGTCCAGGTTCAATGACAACCTGTGCTTCTGAATTTTTGAAGTTCCCTCAGAATATCAACATAATTATCCATATTGTTGGCGTCATTTTCAATGCTGATCGCTTTGCAGCCTTGGTCTTTGCCCCCTTCCGGGGCTTCTCCGGAATCTGTCCACGTGGGCTCCAAGACTCCATCATCTCCCGTGGCCTCTGGTCCCGTAACCAGCAATTAAATGTATGTTAATATTCTAAATCAAATAGAAAATAAACAAATTAAATACATAGCACAATACTAACTTCACCCTCTTGCCAAAAATAATACATGCTTTGTAAAACATTTCGCCCTTTTTCTCTCGCCTTCTGAAATTAAGCACAGGTTAAAGAGAAACCAATCTATTAATTTCAGCTTCCATTTTTTTTTAATATATATATATATATATATATATATATATATATATATATATATATATATATATATATATATATCACAGAGTTTATGTTCCATTATAATTAACCATCTTTATTTAACTTCTCTGCCGCTGCTTTCTGACTAGACCCATTTACCTTACCTTTTTATGTCCAAGGGACTTTATCTGTTTCTACACACTCAAGTTATTTAATCTCATGTCTGGGGTGGCATGGTTTAATTTGATTCACATGAACAAACTGTTCTATTGCTGTTCCACCTTCAGTCTTCAAAATTTTATAAACCACAGGAGAGATCTTATCTATAATTCAGAATGGCCCCTGCCAGGCTGCTAGAAATTTTGAATTTTTCTGTTTACCTTTTCCAAAATGAAATTTATACACCTTATCGACCACACAATATTCCTTTACTGATGTCTTTTTATCATAATATGACTTTGCACTGTCAGCAGCTCTTTCTAGATGTCTCTGTACAAAAGCAAATGCATTTTGTAAATGCTTCCTCAGTTCATCAATGTATTCATGAACTGTGGATGCACTCACAAGTGTCTGCTCATGTGTTCTGTATAGCAGGTGTTGTGGCAACACCATTTTCCTATCTGTTAAAACCTCATGAGGGCTAATACCTGTTGCTTTGGCAGGAGTTGATCTGATTGCCATCAAAACCAAAGGTAAACGTAAATCCCAGCTGGAACCTGCTTCTGCCACAAATGTCTTTAATATGTCCACAACAGACCTATTACTGCGTTCAACTCCACCCGAAGAAGCCGCCCGATATGCAATATGTAGTTTTCTTTTCACACCCAGTATTTGCCATATCTTACTCTTAGAGCACTTGTAAAATGACTTCCTCTGTCTGATTCTATTCTTTGTGGCAACCCAAACCTTGAAAACACATGATTCACCAGTAATATGGCTGCCGTTTGCGCACTACAATCTGGTGCAGGAATACACTCAATCCATTTCGACATCAAACACACTACACTTAAAATATAACGGTTCCCCCTGCTCGACCTCTTTACAGGCCCTACATAGTCTATTTGCAAATCTGACCATGGAAGAGTTAGGCCTCTTTTCATTAATGGAGCTCTATGCATTGGTGAAGCAGGTTTAAATTGGGCGCATACTAGACATCCTCTAGTACATAGTTCCACATCTTGGGACATATGTGGCCAGTAAGCATAATCCTTTAGTATTTCCAATGTTTTTTTGTGAACCTCTATGGCCTGCAGTTATTACATCATGTGTATGGTGTAGCATTAGCCCTCTGAATGAAAGGGGTACCACCCACTGTATTTGTCCTGTTATGGACTCTCTAATCATGAGTCCATCCTGCAGTCTAATTCGTTTTTTATTCTTTAATAGCACCCTCAACTCTTCTTTTCCTATACAATCATTTTCTGTTAAAGGGTTTTGTTCAGGGTTTATCAAATGATTATAATATATTCCCAAAATGAGATCATCCTTTTGTGCCTCAATCAGATCTTGGTCTGGTGTATCATAACTGCATTGGGCTACTGGTTGATCTACCTCCTTTGGTGCTTTAGAACGTGTTACTGCATCAATTTGTATTTCACCAAGTAAACGTTCAATAGGTAGCAATTCTCCCATCACTGCCCCAATTTTAGCCAGGTGATCTGCCTTATCATTCCCCTCCTTATCCTCTCCTGGTGCTTTTAAATGCCCACAAATTTTTCTCCAGTATATTGTTAAATCATTTTCTGACACCAATTTGTCTATGGCTTGTATCATTTTTCCATGTTTGAGTGGTTTCTTGTTGTATGTAGTCATGCCTCTCGCTTTCCAGCCAGGTAAATATTCCACAAAGCTATTTCGTGCATAGTCAGAATCAGTCACCAGGACAATTTCATTGAATTTATTATCAACTGCAGTAGCAATTGCCTTATAAATGGCTGCCAGTTCTGCTACTTGACTGCTCCTAGCTCCAATTTTCATCCCTATACTAGGGACGCCTTCACATTTCAACCAGACATTTCCTATTCCTGACACTAATTGTTTATTGCTGTCATTTTCAATGTGAAAAGCACAACCATCAACATATACAGTTGGCAAGTCCTTGCATGTTTTTTCATCAAAAGCTTTGTGTGGTGATTGTTCAAATTCCTGCAAATAAGGTTCTACTTCCATTTCGTTTTATACTTGTTCAGCTGAACAGTCATGTAAGTCTGCTAAACCTTGAGCAATTGGGCTTCTCTTATTTTGGCCATATCTCACTTCTACAGGAAAGCCTTGCAATGCCAGCGTCCATGAAGTGATTCTGGATTGTGCTAGATTACCTGACCTAATTCTTTTACTCTCTAAAAACTGCAAAGGTTGATGATTTGTCTCAAAAATCACCTTTTCTCCCTGAAAAATGGGGCAGAAATGTTGTAGCATCCACACAGTGGTTAATAGGGCCTTTTCACATTCATTGAATTTCATTTCAACTTGGGAAAACACCTTACTTGCATAGGCAATGGTTTTGTGATTCAAATCATGTTTTTGTGATAACACTACTGACATACAATGTTCAGAGAAACCTATTTCTATAAAGAAATCCCTGTCCTTTATGGGATATGCTAAACATGGTGCCTTTACAAGACATTCCTTTAATTTAGCCACTGCCTCAGACTGCTCTTTTTCCCATTTCCAGGGTGTATTCAGTTTAAGCAGTTTAGTCAATGGTTGAGTGATTTCAGCATAATTTCAATGAACTTTCTGTTATAGCCTGTCATTCCTAATAAACTTTTTACCCCTTTCACATTTTTTGGGTCTTTTAGTTTTTGGATAGCCTCTATTTTTTTCTTTTGTGGTTTTAGTCCATGTTCAGTCACTTCATGGCCTAGAAAGTTCACTTTTTTCTTGCACCATTGTGCTTTTTGTAAAGACACTTTGGCGCCTGCCTTCTGCAATTGGCCAAGCACATTTCTTATTTCATCAAAATGGCTTTTCAAGCTTTCATTTTTTATCAGCACATCATCCACATAAACTATGGTCCCTCTTTCTGCTACATCAGGCATAGCTTTTCTCAAAAATATGCCAAATTCACTCCCACTATTAATGTACCCGAATGGAGTTCTAACCCATGCGTATTGAGTCTTATCAAATGAAAAGGAAAATAAATTCTGTATCTCCTCTGCCAATGGCACGCACCAATACCCAGAGGTGAGATCTAATGTGGTAAATAATTTTGAACCATGTATCTGAGCTAATCCCTGATCAATGAATGGCAGTGGCCATCTGGATACTGGCACTCTTTTATTTAACTCCCTCAAATCTGCACACAGACGCCATTGACCATTTGGCTTTAACACACCTAAAATAGGTGTATTAGATGTGCTATGAACGGGCCTGATGATTCCCAGCGACTCCAAATTTTTTATAATCTCTGCCAATGACTCTAAACACGCCAATGGTAGTCTATGCTGGCGCGCAAATATTGGACTTCTGTTACACCCTTCCGGTAGCGTGGCCACATGTAAATCAGTTAAACCGCAATCATAAGCATCTTTTGCAAATACATCTTTAAACTCCATAAATATCCTTCTCAGTTCATTTCTATCCTCATCGTTGTCACATGCATCCGCTGATAAAATCTGCTCCTCTACCATTTTGGAGAATTCTGGAAAATGTTCTGGCATGGGAATCTCAGCGCTTTCCTCTAATTGTGTGGCTGTGTCTCTTTGTAAAGCTGCCACTTTTAAATGTTTTGGCATATCAGCATCCACTTCAATGGGCTGATTTTCTATTTCATTTTCATTTAAGTTAAATGTTATGCAATCCTCTTGATGACAGCACACTGTCTCGCTTGAATCATAAGGGTACACAGAATGAATCTTAAACATCCCTTTGGGCTGAGAGTCCAGGTATTCTGGCAATTCACCCTTAGCATCTACATACCTTTCAGGGATATTTCCAATCACCATGTTATTTAGATCTGCTGTGTAATGTGATTTTTGTATGGCCATTCCTATTGGGGATTTTTCCTCTAAATGAATATCCTGACAACCTTTATTATTCACCATACTTTTTACAGACTCTTCACCCACATCTACCAAAGGAATGTATTCATAATCCAGGCCTTGCTGTTTCATGGATTCATTCAGACACACAAATGCATCAGAATCTTTCACCTGCTGTCCATTTTTGCATTTCAGTGTTATTGCAAACTGCTTTGTGAATGCAGGGATAATAGTATCTTTCCTCATTTGTAATTCAATTGCATAAGGGACCAGCTGTGCGCAATGATAAGCCCTTCTTTTGTCTTCAAATTCAGGTGCCGGCCCACCTATGCGTGACCATATCTTTTGATTAAGGAAATCTAACACCATACACATTCTGTGCATGATGTCATTGCCCATGTAAAAGTCATTTTGGGTTCCACTCACTATCCAAACATTATGGTAAATTGTTTTTTGTCCAATGTTAATTTTCAGCATGCATCTACCTGCAATTCGGTTTTCAAAGTCTGGACTGTCCAAACCAGAGACATACTGGGTTTTAATCCTAAATTTCGGGATCTCCTCCCTTTCCATTATTTTTTGCAACAATTTCTCATTAATGAAGCTCCTTTCCTGTTCAAGCGCTAAAGTGGCTTTTATTGTTTTAGAATAGTCATTTATCCCAACATGAACCCATGGTTGTTCATCTTCCATGTGTATTTCAGCAAGAGTGGTAAGGTGTTTTTCTGAACCTGCTCTAGAAGCAGTATTCTGTTTGCATGTCTTCTCTTTTAAATAAAAACGTTAGGTGTGCTCATCTATGGCAGTTTGCCATTCTTTCCTTGGGTCTAAGTATATTTGTACAGGTAATTTTTCATTTTCACTCTGCATTTTGTCTTGACACATTAATATAACAGTGATGCTAGGTATGCAACTATTCTGGAGATACACCTCCACGGCATCACTTGTTTTTGCAACGGTGTGACATTCATTTATATTGCTGTTTTGTGATTTTAGTTTCTTAGGTCTCAATGGTTTTTTAGTTAAGGACCACAGTACTCCATTCACCCCATCTATTAGAGGAGACAATCTTTTTAAGCAATCTGTTCCCATCAGAAATGGTATTTCACAAATGGATGTGACCAATACCTCCTGTTTCATTCTGTGTTTAACTATCTTTATGTCAACCTTGGTGACGCCTATAATAGGCACCTCCTCCCCATTAAAATTATGCACTGGACCTTGATTTTCCTTCACTGTGATCTGATTCTGCGGGGATCTCTCTTCATTGATACTCTTTACTAATTCTTTAGACATAATTGGCCTGTGCGCCAGTGTCAATCATTGCAAATGTATGACATTTTTCTTCCACAATGATGGGAGCATAATACCTGTCTTCAACTTCCTCTAACACACATAAGAAATGCGAATTCTTACTGATTTCAGGGCTCACCTCTCTCAGGCCTTTTTCACTTTTGGCTAAGCACATTGGTAAATGGAAAGACATTTTTCCCTCCTTTTTGCTCATTCCTGTGTGAGAGACTTTATTCATTTTCCCATGTTCAGAGGTTTTTTGGAGTGCGGCCACCGTTCGCCCATCCATCCAGGTATCATCAGAGGTCACACTACAACCCTCCAACTGAACATGTGTAACAACATCACTTGGCAATTTGTCATTGTCTAATTCTGTACATTTGTGATTATTCAGTATGGTCGCAGCCCTTTTAACCTCTTCAAAAATATGTGGTTCAAAGAATTCTTCAGGTGATTGACCGATACCCTCCTTTTGAGCATTTCTTTTTCCTGCCTGTGTTTGGTCATTGTTTTGATTGCCGAGGGAAGGAGTTATAGCATCGCCACTTACTCCCGGTTCACTGGTATTCCCCATGCATGAGTCATTTTTCTGAAACCTGTCTCTTTGTTCTTTTGGATTTTCAAATCTTCCTATTTCATTTGTACAGATCGCCAATGTTTGATTTAGTTCTAGGTTAAACCGTACCTCTCTTTTAGAAGTATTTGCATTTTCTGTTACATGTTCATGTACTGGTATTTTCACTTTTAAATCATTAGGCTTCTCAGAGTCATCATGCAAAATTACTTCAGAGCAAACTGTCTTTTTGGCGCTGCAGGTATCATAAGTACTTAGTCACTTTTCAGAAGCCCCCCGGTCATTGCTATGGCCTTCTGCCCCCTCCTCTGATGACTGTTTTTGTGCTGTACAGAGCTTTCCTATTTGCTCAGCTAACATTTTCACCTGGGCCTCGAGGCACTGGAATCTTTCCATCTCTCTAGAATCCTCTCTCTGTGGCCTATATCGATATTGGTTATTTTCTCCATGATTGGATCTATTCTGATACCTCTCAGGAGAATGATTTCTATTAGGATGGTTCCTGAACTCTTGATTAATTTGCGGAGGGGAGCGGGGTGCACCCATCCTTTGGTTGTAGTCCCCTGGTGGGGAATCATTGTACTGACGTGAAGTGTAGTTCATGTTCTGCCTCATGTCCTGTCTCTCAGGTAGTGGGTACTGGCCCCTATGTTGATTCTCATTATCAGCAAATCGAACCACATATCGGGGTCTATCCTGATTACCATATATCATGGTATTGGGATCAAATCTGCTTTGTGTCCCCAATGTCTGATAAGGACCATAATTTCTTTGATCCTGATTTTGTCTCTAGTTATTGTTCATACCTGATATATCAGGTCGATAGCCTGCCCGGGGCCTATCTCCTAAGTACCTGGGGCTGATGTAGCTCTCCCTATTACTAGGATCATGTGATTGGAACATTGGTGCTGGGTGTGATGACCTTTGTTGATTACCCTTCTGTTCAGGTGCCAAATTATTTTTACTTGGACTTTGAGCAGACTCAAGGGACATTTTGGCTGACCTGATTTCCATCGCTGTTGCTGAGGGTTCTTTAGATTTAGGTCTAGTATCTTTCATTTTATCACTTTCTCTACCCTGACAATAGAGTACCTCATATAGTTTTGTGCTTTGGTGTACAATCCATTCCAGGGACTTGTCACGGTCAAATTCACTGACTAATTGGGATAGGATGTCTTTCTGTAGCCCATAGAAGTAGGCAGTTTTAAACTCATTGGAATTGGGGTCAAAAGATACATCAAAGCGAGAAAACACTCGTTTTAAGTCTTGTAAAAACTGGCGAGGGGATGTATTAGGCCCAGCAGTGATTGTGTAAGCGACTTTCTTTGCCTCCTGCAAGGACTGGAAAGGAGAAAAATGACGCCTAATCTCTTTTTCGAACTCCGCCCATGTCATATTCTGCTGCTCAGTCAATCCTCTTATAATACTGGCTGCCGGGGCATCTAAAGTTAAATGAAAATACTGCCTGTACTGGTCCTTAGGTATCTGGAGGGCTTTAAAAATGATCCTCTATGCAGCATTCCCCTCCTTTTTTAAATGGTTTGATCAGGGCTTTAATAGACTTCATTTTCTTTATGGGGCTGCTTGTTGCACTGCATGGAATTGCGCTACTTGGTGACTCAACCCTGGTTCCAGGTGTATGGGATTGGTGGCAGCCCCCAATGGGAGTATCAAATCCCCCAAGGGCGCTGCAACCAAGTTCAGTCACCGGCCCAGTCACTGTGCACTAGCCCTTTGGGTAGAAATAGAATTCACCTCAACTCTATTGAATGTGGTACCTTGCCGCCTCTCCTGGGACCTGGGAATGCACATTTGCTGTTCTAAGTCCTTACACTTTTTAAGGAGCCTGTCTGCTTTGTTTTGCAAATAGTTGTTTTCATCACTCATTTTATTAATTACTCCTGCATGTCACACATTTGCATTTGGCATTCATTACATTCTTTATTTCTCTTGTCTCTTTCTTGAAGCATTTTAACCATTTCTTGTTCCGCATTTTGGAGGTCACTTTCTTTCTCATAATGTTCTTTTTGTAAAATCTGCATTTCTGACACAACCTCATCTTTATCTTGTCTAATGTGGTCCACCAATGCTTTTAAGTGTACCAATTCTTGTTCACTATCCTCAAACTGTTTCTTGCTTTTGGACAATTGAACATCAAAATCTCTGCATTTTAACTGCATGTCTTTTTGGCATACCTCCAATTCTGCTCTTAACATTTCCTCTTTCTTACTTGCCCCATCTAAGTCAGTCTTTAACCTGTTAATTAGCTGGGTGTCATTTTCTTGCATTCGCATGGACCTATTCAAAATAAACCAGATTTTGGCGCATAGCCGTATCAAACAGTCTTTCTCTGCATTTTTATCAGCTGCATTTAATAACCTTAGAAGGCAGACCTGAATTATGCTGCCTTCTGCAAAAATATTGTCTAGTTTTTCTTTCTGCACCTCACCATGAATGCCGTCATTCTGAGGTACTATTCGATGACCACGTCCCATGTGCAAATAACTTTACCTCTAAATATTGCACTAGGTCTGAGAATGTCGTTTCCCTTTGAGACATTCTGAAATTTGTTTTTAGTGACACACTGCTATTATGAAATGGGTTCCCTTTAATGTACAGATGGCGGTGTGAGACACACCTGCCACGCCCAGTAGGTGCTCTATGATCACTTTCCCGGCCTGCAACGCACCATAAATATGTTGGGTATTTTGTGTAGATTTGGGCCTAGCGGTATTTTCTTACCACCAAAAACAAAAATAGTTTAGTAATAACTACTCCTTGTATTTAGATTGGGTTTGGTATTATTGAGGTATAGTAGCTATGCATTATTTCAGTACACAGATACATTCAGTTGGTATACATTTCGTTGTGGTATAGTGATTAGCATAATTTCTTTGTTTTATTTGTGGCCCCAACATACAAAACCCCTTTCTTTTGTTTAGACTGTTCTTGTGATCTCTAGAGGCCTCAGGCTTCTACATTATTCAATAACACCACATTTTCATATGGAGTGCCACTTATGGCTGTTGTCACTGATTTATCTACACCAGCGAGCTATGCTTCCATAAAGTATTTACAATAACATGTGGTATCATCACTAATTTATTTACATTAGTGAGATTATGTTTCCATGGAGTATTTACAATAACATGTGGTATCATCACTAATTTATTTACATTAGTGAAACTATTTCCAGAGGCCCCTCGCTCTGCTGATTCATGTACGCCCAGCAGACTATCGGATTGTGTTCCACTCAGAAGCCACACACACATATACACTGAGTGGAACCACGCACACAGCTATTTATAATTACTCATAACATAACTTTTTCCACATAGGATGCTTGGCATATATTACCTAATAACCTCCCCTTTTATCCTGTAATATGTGCTAACTGCACCAGAGAAAACAGAAGCAAAAAGAAGCCTTTACACAGGTTGTGATTTACATCAGTTTCATTTCAAAAATCATACATTACCAGCTTTGCGAGGAAGTCTTTTCTAAAATAAACATAAGAGAAACAATTGCACCATACATGGCATTTCATTAGATTCTTTGCAAAAATAAAGAAAACCATGCATCAGTGGACTTGCATTTAGATGGCAACTTTAGAGTGTAGCATTTAAATACAGTGCTTCTTCAATGGAAACTATCGCTACGCTGCCTTCCTGAAATAGATTTCATTCACACACCGCACTCTCACTTTGTATCAGATAATTACCAGCAACTTGTAGCTGTTCAGCACGCGAAATCTCTGGGCTGGTCGCTTTCTTTAGATGGCTCAGGGCTTCCTTTTAGAGCACCCCAGCGAGAACATGTAGAAGAACATGCAGTTTCAATCTGCAATCTTCTATTCTCATCTCAAGCCGGTGCTCATCGACTAGAATCCCCAGCCTGTGAAGGTCAACAGTGCACTGGAACGACGCCTCTCAGCCAGGCAACCCCACAGCCACTTCAGCCAAGTCCTCACCGAAGCTATGCAAAATGGACACTGCCTTTCTTCCTCCCCGAGGTGCATCAAGAAACCTCTGTTACAGCCCCTAACGTGACACCTGTCCAATAAAAATCCATCATGTCATACCCTCCTTCTTCAAACAATAGCTCACTTTTACAGTAAGCAACTGTAACAAAATTGATTTCCTGCTTATTCGAGTTTTGTTTCCTGAGCAAGGACCGTGAAAAGCACAGAGAAAGAGAAAGAAAAAAAATCTGAATGCACGTTTAAAGTGAGCCTCAGCCTGCCTCATTTTGCACACAGAGAACACATTACAATATTAAGAAGTTAGAATTGTGTTAGTACTTGTTAATTATATTAGTTCATTAATTATCTAATGTGTCTCCTGCAATAGAGGCATTTCAGGTGAGAAAAGAAAACAAAAATGATGTGCTTTTAAATGAGAAAATGGTTTGTTTTTGACATGTGTATATGTTACACCATTAAAAATAATGTGCTTTTACAATGTGTAACCTGTCTTCATTTGTATGTCCATATGTTACACTGGCAACACATGGCTTGCTGTACCACATTATAGCAACACATTGATCCCATGCAGAGGCGCTGCACTCCAAAAACACGCTATACACTGATCCCATGCAGTGGCGCTGCATTCCAAAACACACTAAATAATCCTACATCACAGTAGTGCAACACATAGCGTTAAATTACACAATGCATCTTTTGCATAACAGCCCAGCAGGGGATCCTGTACAAAAACACCCATTGGAGCCAGCAAGTATGTTTACTTAGTAACAGGCATTCAAGTGAAACTCAAAAGAGGCCTTAACTCCCACTGATATGCCTTAGTCCACCAACATCAGACAATATCCAACCAGTAATATACTGCACATTCTGTGGAACCACTGTCTCACAGGTGGACTTGGTGCCAGTCAACATTCTCATTGAGCCCCACCACATGGCTTCGGAGTTTGAATGTCAATTTTTGTTCGAAGTTCAGTAACTTCTGATCTATTACCTCTTTGTTGATGCCTTCAACTTTCTTAAGAATCACCATTAGAAATGTGTGTGGTCATGTTTCATATCTACAAAATGTTTGACCATGGGTGCTGCCAGCACCTTCTTTTTAATGCCGCTACGATGTTCAATAAGTCGAATACAACATTTTCTGTTGGTTTTTCCAATATAGCGGAGTCCACAAGGACAGATGATCATATAAACCACATTCTGTGTATTACAATTAGTCATACTTCTCACAGTCCATAACACGTCTGGATTGATCTGTACAGACTTAGTGGCTTTGGTAAAATCACATATGACACATTGGCCACACGGAAAATGGCCCAAAACAGACTCGATTTAATGGTGACATCATTCCTAATCAGTATATTCCTTTGATTCTGGCTTTTTTTTAAAGCTACCAGCGGGGGAGATATTTCTTTGTTGTTGTAAACTTTCTTCCATGTCTTGCTAATAATGGTCTTAATTTTATAAGACAGATTCGAGAACGTGTTGACGAATACAGTACCCACTTCTCTTCGTTCTTTGTTGGTCTTTTCCAGAATCGCATCTCTGTTATTATTATATGCCCTTTTGGAAGAGGTCTTAACCAGTTTGGCTGGATACCCCTTACCCAACAGTTTACGAGACAAAATAGTGGCACTCGAAACTCGAAACAAAATCTTCCTTAAGACTGCTGTTGCGTTTAAGCCTTCGGAACTGTCCAAAAGGCAAATTAGATTTGAGATGGTTAACATGGTGACTATTATAATGCAATAAGGCATTTTTATCAGTCTTTTTACTTAGGTGACTTGTCCACCTGTTACATGTAATTGACCACATATATAGTGGTCTGGCGAACTAAATTAGTGATGTACCGCCCCAGAAGTGATTATTAATAACCCTTCTACAAAGTTGTGAATTTTTGTTCACGTCGACAGTGACTTATGAGACTCTTGATAATACTATCATGGTGATGGGTGTTTACCTTTTCCCACGTTTGAGGCCTTAGGTCCTCTTCAGAGGTGAAGTTGGTAAATGGTGTTTAGTAAATTATATGTGAATACTGGGAATTTAAGGCGTTTTTGCCTCTTGTATCTTACAACTATTTTGAAGACATCCATTGGTGGATGTTCCTAGGACCCCTACTGCACAATATTGAAAGAAATTTTTTTAAACGACAGAAAAGAAGTGTTTGTTTCCCCTGAAGAGAGTTCGGCCACATAAAGGCATCAAGAACTGAAACACGTTACATGTCGGGAATATATGTATTGGCAGGAACACATTTGTTTTATGATATTGTGATATGCTACTATTGTTGTGTTTATGTATTTGTTCAAATTATTTTTTTAATGAAAACTGAGTAACTTTATTGTATTTTATATGATCAATTGTTGTGCCAATTGTGGGTCATTCTATTCATTTTTTCAATTTTTTTCATTCTTGTATAATAAATTATATACATTTTTGGATTTTTCTTGTACTCAATCTATTTCTTCAAGGTACGAGTATGCGGATTCTAGCTAGAAATACGTTTAGGTTCCCAGGATTACATTTGGAATTGATTATTTTGTCGTCCTATCTCTTTGTTTATGATTATTTATCTATATAGCCCCTGAAGGTAGAGATAGTGAACATTAGGGGTAGTTTTTGCTTCATCCTTTTTTGATTCACTGATGACTGCATTGGGCCAGTGGGGGAGCCATAGATCCAGATAATTCAACCATCTTGGATTGGGGTGATACTACGAATGCTGTATATGGAACAGCTGGTCGTTAGATCACACATAAATAAAAATATAAATAAATACTCAGCCATTGTTTCATCAAGGGAATTGGATTGATTTGACTGCATTACTTCGACATCTCTGCATCGGAGATGGAATGAAAAAGAAAATGACATCAGACAACTTACCTAAAAAACATTTATTATACAAAGTTACCCATTGCTGGGGTTCTAGGTCATAAGACCACATTTTAGCTCTGATGTTCCCCAATTGAACATTAAGAAACACTTGTAATTATATATCTTTATGCACACCTTTCAATATATTCTGGTTAGCATAAGACAATTGCAATTGCACTTGACAAACCCCATAAGTTTATATAGGAATCTTAATATATACAACCTTATTCAACATTGGTGAAACAGCAAAAACAGAGCAGACACTTGACATGTAGTGCACAATGGTATTTGGTATTAGTATAAACATTGTTAGATTATGATAGTATGGTTCACAGTATCTCTTGTAATTTCCATTTTGAATAAACTCAGATCACTGGTTATATCTCAGCAATTATAAAATCACGTAAATACAGAAAACTCGTGGTCACAATTAAGTCCACAGTGAACTGTCCTATATTTGCATATAAGCCGACACTCTAACTGCCTCAACATGAGCTCACGGTTCCCACCCCTAGACGGGGAGGGTGCTTGTGTCATTCCCACAAAGCTAAGGTCCTTGGTGTTATCCATTTGATGGTACCATTGCCATTGCATAGCCAATGGGTATTTGGCATCTTTACTGGAAATGGTGCTCATGTGTTCACATATCATGATTTTAAGAGCTCAGATTGTACTGCCAAAGTAATGGGAACCACAGATACAAATGATACCATAAATTACACATTTTTAATTGCAATTAATGAATGTGCTGTGTCTTCCATTAATGACTGACATAATATATTTCTCAGTGTAGGTGCTTTACTGTATATAATATGTATATAATATGTGGTTCACCAGGTCCTTATCCAGTCTTAAAAGATGCCTGTTTTTTTGAAGAATATAAAACAAAAGCTGACTATCAGAATTATATCTGGTGATAAATCTGATTGTTCTGGGACTCATAGCATGATCTTTAGATTTTGGAGTAAGCAAAGCCACCGTCTCCAACTGGCTAACCTTTCATTGGCCTACATCTAATGTAGATGAATAGCCTCTTGCCAGAATATTATGTCTAATTTTTCTATTTTCAACCTTATAATCACATTCACCGCTACAGTTACGTTTAGCTCTTATGTATTCTCCTTTTGGTGTGTTTTTAATAATTGTTTTTTATGACAGCTTGTAGCGTGTAGTCGTGAATTTGCTGCGGTGAGTTTTCTAAAAGTATGTGTCATGAAGCCAGTCGGAGTGAGTGTGATTCTGAGATGCAGTAAGTCTATGCTTGTAAAACATGATGTGTGGGTAAAGGAAATGCCCCAGTTGTTGGAGTTCAAATATGTGACGAACTCAGTTCTCTTTCTGTCTCTGTCTACACCATAATAACATCATCTATATAGCGCTTCCATAGGAGTATGTGAGACTTAAATAAAGGATTAGTCAATGCATGTCTTGGGAGGATAGCTCAGTGGCAACATGCTCGCCTTGGAAGCAAGACGATGCGTAGCAACACAGGTTCGATCCCTGGGTCAGCGCTTAGAAACCTCGGGGTATTAAGCGTGTTATAAATAACCTATCATATCATATCATTTAACTGTTCAAATCGGTGCATGTATATATTGGCCAAAGCTGGAGCATAACTGGCTCCCATGACAATTCCCACCTTTTGTTTGTAAAATGACCCATTAAATAGAAACACATTGTTATCTAATGAGACTATAAGTACTTCTTTCATCATCTCTATGACTTTTCCTTGAATATAAAATCCACACTCTCTATTGCTAGGTCATGTTGCATGGACTTTTGTAAGACTTTACGTTCAACGTGACCAAACATTGATTCTCAACCATTTCTAATTCATTGAAAAGTTTAAAAACGTAAGAAAAGTTGTACGAAGATTGGGAAGATCTTCTAACAAACAGAAATTGATAAACAGATTAATTCAAAATGCCAAAAAAGCACACAACAAGCTAATAAAAGAAATCACCAAACTAAAAGATGACATAGAGGTATTAAACATACCCGTAAAAACTTTCAAGAATTACCAAATCTTGGACGACATTATAGATCGGCATACAAAAGCTATCAAAATAAAAAAACAGAGACAATTTATACGGGACGAAATGGACTACAAATTTAAAAGAGTCTATACATTTCAGAAACCACCAGACAAGAAAGTATATAAACCATCAATATCAAGTCAACCCTTTGGCTCAAAACCACAACAGATCACACCCCAATCCTCAGATACCGATTCAACTAGTGATATAGATCAAGAAACTATAGCTTCAGTAGCCACAAATATAAACCAATCGGATCAAACAATTCCATCTTCTTCGGCCTCATCCTCATCTCTTTTAGAGGAATTCATCCAATACAAACAAATGGGCAACCACCCAACTTCAACATGAAATTGGGGAAATACATTAATCCAAACCTACAACAAAGGAGGACAAGGAGGGGCAGAAGGGGAAAGGAACCAACAACAAAAAATCAAGGAGACAAACAAGAAGGAGTACAACCAGATCAAAAAATCCATTACAACAAAGGAACATTTTATAGTAAACCTTACAAAATCAGATCTCTCACCGCAACTTATTACAACCTTAAACAAAGGCTTAACCATTTGCCCTTCAAATACATACAATTACTTTGATGTAACAATCGCTCTCTTCCAGTTCTGCAACCAATAAACAACTACAAAGTGCCTCTCTCGTATCAGAGCTATCAGTAGCCCATGTGGAAAGCGCAGTGGATCTATTCAATCTACCAGAAACAGAAGACATACACAGTATAGAAACAATTTCAGAAGAACAAAATATTATCTTGGGATCATCCAAAGAAACATAATTGAAACCACAATCTACATTCATTCCCCAACTAGCAGCAGAAAATGTTATAGATATGTTTTTCAAGGCAACACAGAAAGACCGAAGAGAAATTTACTTAAGGGATATAAAACCTAAGATCCATCATAATCTCACAATATCTGAAAAGCAAGCCTTAACAAAACAAAAAAAAATATCAAGACAGAACAATCAAAATAGCGGACAAGGGGGGAAACATTTTACTGCTACGAACGGAAGATTATGTTAAAATAGCCACCGAACATCTGGATAGTACTCAATGTTACAAAAAACTAAAATCGAACCCTATTCCAAAACTACAAGAAGACTGGCATTTAATGAATGAGCATGCACTGGAGAGATACTGGACTACTGGAATATTCATACATGTACACCTCTTTCTCCATTATATCAACCATCTATTTCAAAATTCATAAACCTTTTACAGAATTGCCCCCATGCAGACCCATAATAAACAATATAGGATCTCTGACGGAAAGAATTTCTGAATATATTGACAACCACCTCGAACCATTGGCAGCCGGATTGTCTTCATACATCAAAGACACAAAGCATATCATACAACAACTGGAAACAGTACAATTGGAACGCAATTACTGGTTAGTAACCTTATATGTTTCAGCTCTTTATACCAGTATCCTTCATGAAAAAGGACTTGAAACAACTAACTACTTTCTAAGAACAAGTTCTATATCATTCTATTAACAGCATTTGATGATGTTCGAAATGTAAAATTTCACTCTAAGCAATAAAAAAATGTGTTTCAATCAGCAACTTTACAAACAAGTCCAATGCACCAAGCTATGCCAACCTATACATGGGACACTATGAGGTTGTGCACGCATGGCAACACCCATCTTTTACCACACACAACAATGTGACATACTGGGGAAGGAATATAGATGATATTATGATTTGGAACGGAACTGAAGAGCAATTATTGGAATATTATCACTATCTCAAAACCAACACATACAACTTGCAACTAACTATACAACGCAGCAAAACCGAAATAGACTTTTTGGACCTGCATCTATATATTCAATACAATATAGTCCACACCACACTCTTCATCAAACCATCAGCAGTTAATAGCATACTACATCCTCCAATAACCATCCCAACCACGTCATTCAAAACATACCATATGGAGAACTGCTTCGAGTCAAGCGAAACTTCACAACGCAGGAAGAGTTTGAAAAACATGCATCCAACACAATTCAAAAATTCAAACAGTGAGGATATCAACATAAACATTTAGATAAAAGCTATCAAAAAACCAAATTGAGAACCAGATTAGACCTTCTTCAAGAAAAACCAAAACTACTCAAAACATTGTAATGTGAGAAGGCACGCTTCATAACAGCATACAGCTGCAACAACAATACAATAAAATAAATACATGAGAAAAATTAGAACATAATTAAAGTGGATAGTGACTTCCAATATCTTTTGGGCAACCAACCAAGTTTAACATTTCGCAAAACAAAAAATCTAAAAGATATGCTCAATCCATCTCACTTCCAACAAGGATATAAACCACACACTGCTCAGCCAGCGATGTGGCTTCAACCACCCACAGGAGGCAACTACAAATGCAGCAACTGCCACATACGTAAATACTCAGAAAATTCCAAAAAGAACATCACAATGCCAAATGGCAAATGTAAACCAATCAGAGATTTGATTAACTACAACAGCAAATACGCTATATATGGGATCCAATGTGTTTGCAAAAAACACTATATAGGAAGTACTATCAGAACATTGAAGACAAGGATTGGCAAACACATTAGATCCATTTCTAGCCATGATTCCAGATCACCATTGGCATCACACTTTCAAGAATTCTGCAATATGGACCAATTACAACATATCACATTTTTTGGCATAGAAAAAGTAACATTACCGCCAAGAGGAGGTCACTTAGAAAAATATTAAGAAAAAGAGAAGCGTATTGGATATGTCTAATGGACACCTGCCATTCTGGTCTAAATACGGGCCAGGAAATGTATCACTTTCTTTAACAATGAGAACTCAATGTACCAAGAATCATTGCAACTATGATATGTACTATTCCATCAAGTTTAGGTCATTTGCATGAAAATGCATGAAAATGTTTTCTTAAAATGCACACAATTCAATGTACTAGGCACAATAACTGCTATATTGTGAATTATTTTACACTGCATGCCCCATCTATTGTAAGCACAGGTAATGAAAAGTAACAATCAGAGTAAGTACTCAGCCTCAAAACAGTGTTAGAATACCTGTATGCAAAAATGCAACAAATCACATCACCTAACGTATTATAACACATTTACCATTGGGTTAACTGTGACTCCAACATTCAGAATACCAAACTAAAAGGTGAATCATTCAACTCAAAAACAAACAAAAAAATGTAATTCAAAATAAACGAATCACATAACTTAAAAGATGCACAATTTGCTATACCAATAATTTTTCCCAAGGCAAGATGCCAGCCGTGCGAGAATGACACATGACGTCATCACGCAAATGCACGTATCCGCGTCATTGCCCACAATAAAAGCCCAAGATTCCAACAAAATGGATGGCAACTATACCGCGAGGCAGGATATACGCATCCTTCTGCAAGCAAACAGGTAAATAGCAACCTCTCCATAATTTGAATCAATGTAAAGGCTATTTTTTTAATCTAATGGTGGCAAAACAAATACTGAACAAAAAATAATAAGGCTAAAGCTATCCTATTTTCATAGGAGGAAACCATTACAGATGATGTCACACTATGTTGATGCTTATTAAAATTACAGAAGAAATTAAAGGAGCCACAAAGCTCAAATCACAACAAGAAACACCAGTAAGTAAAAAAGGCATACTTGCCATATTCCAAAATTAAATATAAAAGGCAAATACTATTGTCTGGTTTGTTTTTAGGTCACAAGTCTACAGAAAGCAAAGCTGGACCTCCTGATGAACTTTCAGACATAATGACGGGGAGACACATGTCGAGGAGCACAAATAGAAACTTAAATTCTATCGAATTAACACAATCCAATAGCAAAGAAGAGAGGAGCACACATATAAATTCGAGCACTATTGAATGACTACAATTTGATACTAAAGTAGAGGAACAAATACAAAAGGAGAAACAAAAACTCCAATGACCCAACCATTGAATGAAAACAATTCAAAAGGGAAACCAAACTAGAGACAATTGAACAAATACAATTCAATTAGGAATCAAGCACAAGTCCAAATGATGAGAGACTACTGAACCACACACAAGGATGTTATTGGATGAATACAATTTGTCTTAACAAGTTTGGAAAAAAAACAATTATATGTACAGAGAACAAATAATTGTAATTGAGTAGACAATACTCAGAACTCTATGGTACTGCATCAACAATAAAAAATAAAAGGCGCAACTGAATCGGATATCAAAGTCTCTTTTCTTTCAATGTTCAAAGTCCTGGTCAGCCTCAGGACAAAATGAATCCGAAACTGCAGCCGTTTGCATCATATAATTTCTCTTTCAAATTATCATGTATTCTTAGAGAAACACCAGTAGCTGCTAAAAGGCTGAAATCTTTTTGAATGGTCAAAGTTTAAGAACATGCATACTGTCCTTGATATATGTTGGTAAGAATTCAACTTCTGGAATTAAGCATTCATTGATGTATTCTGATAGGGGTTCAGTTACCCAGCCCCTTCCACTCATTATCGGCCTAACTTCTGGAATTCCTTCATAATCTTTATGGATGTTTGGAAGGAAATAGATAGTTGGAATAGTTGGATGTGGAACCGCCCTACATTGTTTTTCGACATCAGTGAGTAACAATTTTTTGTACCATTTGAAGATCAACTGAGATGCGAGTAATACAATATTTCTTGTGAGATTGGATGGTAAAACTATGTAAGAACCTGATGTGTTGAGATGATTTAATGCCATGCGTATATAGTGTGGCTTATTCAAAGTAACTACATTGCTGCCTTTGTCAGCTTTCTTAATGATAAGGGAATTGTTTCCTAATTGTAGTTTGAGAGCCTTGGATTCGGAAACCATTAGATTGAAGAATATTTTGGGACTTCTTCTATCTGGAAGTGTATGGATGTCTCTTGTAACAGCTGTGGTTGCATAAAATGCGTAAAGCCGGCTTCCATAGATGTGGAGGCTGCTCAAAGTGCCCAATGGCTTTTGAAACTAATGGGAATTTAACTTTGGGAATATGGGCACTCACATTCATAATTGCAATTAAAAATTCATCATTTATTGTATCATTTGTATCTGTGGTTACCCTTACATTGGCAGTGCAATCCGAGCCCTTAAAATCAGGTTACGTGAACACATTAGCACAATTTCCAGTTAAGATGCCAAATACCCATTGGCTATGCATTGGCAACGGTAACATCAAATGGATAACCCCAAGGATCATAGGTTTGTGGGAATGACACAAGCACCCTTCACATCTATGGGTGAGAACCGTGAACTCATGTTGAGGCACTTAGAGTCTCTGCTTATATGCAAATATAGAACAGTTCACTGTGGACTTAATTCTGACCACGAGTTCTCTGTACCTCTGTGATTTTATAATTGCTGAGATATAACCAGTGATCTGGGTTTATTGAAAATGGAAATTACAAGAGGTACTGTGAACCATACTATCATAATCTAACAATGTTTATACTAGTGCCAAATACCATTGTTCACTACATGTTAAGTGTCTGCTCTGTTTTTGCTGTTTCACCAAAGTTGAATATGGTTGTATATATTAAGATTCCTATATAAACTTATGGGGTTTGCCAAGTGCAATTGCAATTGTCTTATGCTAACCAGTATATATTGAAAGGTGTGCTTAAAGCTACGTAATTACGTGTTTCTTAATGTTCAATTGGGGAGCATCAGAGCCAAGATGTGGTCTTATGACCTAGAGCCTCAGCAATGGGTAACCTTGTATAATTAAACATATTTTCGGTTAGCTGTCCGATATAATTTTCTTTTTCATTCCATCTCCGATGCAAAGATGTCGGTGTAATGCAGTCAAATCTATCTGCTTCACTTGATGCAGCAATGGTTGAAAATTTATTTCAATTTTTATTTATGTGTGCTCTAACAACCAGTTGTTCTGCATACAGCAGTCGTAGCATCACCCAAATCCAAGATGGTGGAATTATCCAGATCTATGGCTCCCGTGCTGGCCCAATGCAGTGTTCTCCATTAGCCATCAGAGTTGTGGAGGAGTATGTGCAAATTATAATGTTTTGCATGCAACTGAATTCCTAAACTGTTACTTTTAATTGTAATTCGTTTTTCGGGGGCCGTCTTAGTTGCTCTTCAGACCACAATGGAATTTCATTCCAATCTAAGATGGTTGCCATCTTAGGGTTGCAGTAATACTTGTGGGTACTCGGGAGACATTTAAAAGAAAGGTCTTCCAGCAGGGGTGTTGCTAGGTCTGCAAAACATCTGGGGCTATGCTAATTTTGGGACTGTCTGGACTGGGGTCTAGCTAGCCTTTTTGGTTGTAACCCCTGAGATTCTATTCGGGGCTACAACCAAAAGACCCAGGGCTATAGCCCCATCAGCCCCCCCCCAGCAACGCCTCTGTCTGACAGGTCGGTCTCCCTTGAGATTAGTTGCATGGCGAACTGCTAAGGGACGGAAGGTAAGCGCCATATATAATTAGTTACTTAGGTACTTTAGAGGTTGGAACAGCTGTGGTTGCATAAAATGCGTAAAGCCGGCTTCCATAGCTGTGGAGGCTGCTCAAAGTGCCCAATGGCTTTTGAAACTAATGAGATTAACTTTGGGAATATGGGCACTCACATTCATAATTGCAATTAAAAATTCATCATTTATTGTATCATTTGTATCTGTGGTTACCCTTACATTGGCAGTGCAATCCGAGCCCTTAAAATCAGGTTACGTTAACACATTAGCACAATTTCCAGTCAAGATGCCAAATACCCATTGGCTATGCATTGGCAACGGTAACATCAAATGGATAACCCCAAGGATCATAGGTTTGTGGGAAAGCTCATGCACCCTAATTTTGATTATTAACTCCATAACTGCATTACTCCTTAATGATTGGGTGCAGACTGCATGATTAAGCATGCGTTTAGATTCACCTGGTTCTGGTGTCACCTATTGAAGTATTATAAACACAGTTACATTGTATTTGTATGGTTTATAAGGTGGAGTCCCACCTCGATTATCAGTTGTACTCTGCAATAGACTAAATTAGTTAAAAGCATTCAATGGATAACGGCTTATTCGTACCCTCATTATCTGGTATATGTGTTTTTTTGGTTTCCCTATTATGGCCTGTTGGTGACTTCTGTGACCATGCTGACCTCAATTTACCCATGGCAAAATTGTTGTATTGCTATGTTATGCACTTTACGAATAGTCCATCTTATATCTCTTCCTGCACGTATATGCCCTTGATTTTGTGTCCAATGCATTCAATTCTGTTGGATCTCTCCTTTTTATATTTTTTATTTAATTTACATCAATTGGTTGTGTTATTTGAAATGTATATAAGCAGTCTAGAGGAAGACCTTGTGATCGAACCACGTGTCGGCTGTTTTCATTTGCATTATTTATGTATTTATTGTTCACTTATTAGGTGCTTATACAATTAGCAAAACTGTTTCAAAGCGCCCACACGGCAAACAGGGTGGGGACAGGGGAAGGTAGACAGTGAATTACAGCAAGGATAAATGAATGCATAAATAGTACAAAACAAATCCTGAAACTAAAGGGAAGGGGAGACAAACCTACTATGCCTTGTGAGTGTTAAGAACGTGCAAGTGCTGAGGGGCCAGGGGAGAGGGATACTTTGCTTTGATGCTCATGGAGAAGTGCTCAGGATAGGTGCTAAGAGGAGAGGAACTTAAGTGCAACCAACCATTGGTAAGTGCAGCAGAAGACAACGGCTGGGATGAGAGATGTGGAGGGTCAAGGCCCGAGGACACATAAGGGTCCTGCACATCAGTCGCACTGCTGTAAGATTAGAAGGGAAAAGAGGAGGAGAAGGACGAGGTAAAGAGAAAGGTCTTGAGGCTTTTTTGGAACTTGGGGAGATCTTGCCCAAAACGCAGTGGGCGAAGGAGGCTGTTCGACGGGATGGAGCCAGCTGAGGAAAGTGATTTCCCACCAGCTCTCTGTTTAGCAAAGTGCTTAACCCGCAGGGATTTGGTGCCAGAGGAACGCAGGAGTCTAGAAGGAGAATATTTGGTCAGGAAGCGTTGAAGATTGAGTTAAATATTCTACTCATTTTAATTTCACGTGTATGCACAGTCTAGTTGTGATACTGTTGTACTTGACACAATATCGTAGTATTACCATTATAAAAGATCATTAAGTGCTAAAATATAATAATAATAATTTTGCATTTATACAGCACTATGAACCCTCAGGCATCTGAGCACTGCTTTTTATTACCCACAGTGTGTGGTGTTCATTTATCGGCCTTGGAAGGATTAAAGGCTGAGTTTGGCCCTGCCTGGATTCGAACCTGCGTCAGCAGGCGCTGCATGGATGTCAAAGCGAGTGCTCTACTCACTGTGCTATCTGATTGGCTTTGCTGTGCTCTCTGATCAGCTAAGGCATAGTTATTTCAGATTTGCCAAATGTTTCAAAGATCACATTGTTCGATTGAACGCCACATTGTCCACACACACGCCGGTATCATCATCATGTTAATTATACAAGAGTTGAATACATTATTAATTTAATAAGGAATAAAGGGCGGTGTCTATTACATATTGAGAATGTGGGAAAACTACTCCATATGTTGGATTACAGATTTTTCCATTTAGGAGCAGCAGCAAGAACTAGTTGGTGTTCTACATACAGTTGAAGATATATAGATACACTTGGTTTTGATATCCAAATAGTGTACTAGTTGAGCTTGTTTTCTAATTAAGCTTTATAGACTCGGCATGAGGACCATGAAGGGTGCTATTGGCCCAGAATATAGAGTTAAAGGCCTCAGCGCAGTATGAGTGTTGAACAAGGTTCATGGCCTGTAATGCCCAGTACGTCCTTAAATAGGATAAGGCACACATCTATGGCTTCCTAAGTCTAATTTTTACTCCTGCTGGCGCCCTTCACACAGCCTTAATGAACAAATTGTTAGGTTAGACAGTGCCTCCACTTATTTCATATACTAGTCTGAGAAGAATTAAGAAGATATTGAATATGAGTGATAGCTTTATATAATGTTTTACTGGCTCTCAGTTGCATCAAGCATTACCTTTAAAATCCTCTACCTTACCCACAGAACTATACATCACTCCAGGTCTACCTACCTTCAAGCCCGCATCAAGAGCCACCAACCTTTACAGAATCTGCGTTCCAACAGCTTCATGCTACTCATCATGCCAAGCTACAAAAATCAATGAGAAGGAGATTGCCGCTTTGCAGCACTGGCCCCTCGTCTCTGGAACTCTCTTCATTAAGAAGAAAGCTACTCCACTTTCAAAGCTAATCTGAAAACGCATTATTGCTGCCTCACGGACTGATTTACCGCTACTGCTTGTTCATCATCTCTTAAATGCTCTGAAGCAATGCTTTCTGTCTTGCGTGAGCACTCTACAAACAACCAATAAATTGCATAAATAATTAAATAGAAGTTGTTTCTAATTACACACTAAACATGACATACACTGCATGTGAGTGGTTATGTTGATTTTTTTTTTAAGTTGGAAGTGGCATGTCTTGGTCATGCACACCATTGCTTCATTTACTTAGTTCTCTATATTATTCATAATATGGTAATACACGTATATACTCTTAATATATAGGGAGTCCCGATAGACACTCATTTTTTGTGTGAAATGCCTACCTTTTACCGGGTGAGGATACTTTTGAAGTATAAAGTAAAGGTAGATAGATATTGCAAAACAGTTCAAAGAGTCTGGCAAAAAGTAAGACAAAATATATCAAATATTTATTAAACACATTTTCTAAAAATTACAGTGAATAAATCGTGAATATTCATAAATTAGTGCAAATAAAAACTATTATAAAAAATAGTCTGTGACATTTCCTATTGATGGTACTCTTGTTAATGAGAGTAAGTTAATTGACAAGTATAGAAAAAACTCTGGTTATTGTTCATGTTGTTGATGTTTACAACTTATTTTCTATTCATCCTAATACAAAAATGTATACAGGGCATAGCTCTCAACATGTTTCTGTTCACTGTTTTTAGCCTGGAACATTCATCAGGAGAAAAAAGTAATAGTCACATAGTCTATTCGGAAGTTCAGCTCTAGTCTTCCCTTTCCTCAGTTATATAAGTGTTGAGTCTTTGAACTGTTAATAAAAACCAACAATAGTCTGAGCTATTAATGCTCAGATTGCTAATGTAGTCTATTTTGACTATATAACTAATATCAAAGGTATAGTTACCTGATATAGTTTGTGGGTGCGGTTAAACAAACAAATCCAAATTGTTGGAATTTCTTAGGAGGCACTTGTAATTAGAATACTCCTTCAGAAGTATCTGCAGAGAGATACATTTTGATGTGTTTAAACCACAAGTAACTCTTTTTGGCCCCCCATGTTTCCTTTCCTTTCATGAGCACAATGGTTTTAACCCTGTCAGCTACCTGCATGTGAATTAGTTTTGAGGTTCCTCCTTTTTAGAGGGGGTTAACATTTCTCTCTGATTCTTCTGTATCTTTAAACAGTTAATAAAACTTTCTGTAATTCTGTTTTGCCTCGAAGTTGTGTGTCACGTCTTCATAGTTCTAAAAGAGGATGAATAGGTACCCATTGTTTATTTTCATTTGATATGGTAGCCCTTTGATGGCTGACTGTCATGCGGTTAAGTGTTGCTTCAATTTACTAAAACCACAAACATTTGTCTTTTCCTTTTTAGTGAACCAATTGTGCCTATTATTTGATGAATAAATACACATTTAGTAAAGGGGATTGCCATTCACCCCTTACCCCTCTTTATGAATAGTCTTAAATTTGAATATTCCTGATAATTGTTAATTGCATTAGAGTGTAGTTCTTACTCGTCTGTAATCGCAAATATGGACAAACATATGATTGCTCATAATGGCACACAGTTACTTTAAACTGAGTGTTATCTTCTGTATGCGCAGTCTGAATGCTGTTAATGCCTCGGTTCTTGCTGAGCTTCTGTAAATGGATTACAGGCTCATCTCTACCGCTATTTAAAATTTCGCCTCTGATTGTAGGCGTTCTGTTTTTGCCCGGTCTACTCTATGGTTATTCTAATACAGACATCTTTTATGTTGTTAGTTGTCTGAACAGCAATGCAAAGCCTACATGTCGGCCATGTTTAAATGGTTTAGATAAACCAGTAAATCGACTTGTTGCATTAAGTCCATTAGATTCACGCAGTCTGGATGCTGTAGAAGCCTTGGTTATGGCTGAGCTTCTACAAATGAATAACAGACTCATCGTTGTAAAATCACCTATGTTACTAGGCGTTCTGATTCTGCCCAATGTATTCTATGGTTATTATAATACAAACATCTTTTATGTTATTAGTTGTATGAATGAAGTTGCAAAGCCTACATGTTGGCCATATTTAAAAAAAATTGATAAACCAGTGAACCAACTAGTTGCATTGAGTCTGTGTATTGGCATCCATATTTCAATGTTACTTAGTAGGTTGTTAAGAGAGGTGTAATAATTTTATAATTCTATCTGGTAATGTTGTTATTTAGAAGGTATTAAAACGTCATTTAAATGGCCTAGATAAGCCATTAAAATGCTAATGGACACAAATAATAGAAAATGCCAATCCTTTGTTTTTAAAGCGCTTAGTTTGTGCATTAGGATTCATCGTTTCACAATGAGGAGCTATTATAAATATGCATCTGGGTTAGATAATGCCACACTTATAATTTTGACTTTAAAGTAATCAGCCTGGCTACTTTCAATATAAGTGTGCCTTCATTAAAGGTGTCTTGGATCTCTAAATGACGTATTTGAGTGTACATTTTCGATTAAACTATCGCCTATGTCAGGTGACATTTTTATAGATCTATTGTGTGTTTTAGCAGGGTGCAACATGTCTCCTTTGACGAATGGCTTTTATGTACATGTCACCTACTTAAACCTTACCACTGATGCATGCTGTTTGAGATGGTACATAGTTCTCTGTATAGTTAATTTTATTTTATTTTATGCCATTAGACATTGGGTATCACTTTGTGTCTGAAATATAAGTTCTTGCTCTTTTTGAAATAGTTTATTATTTCTTATATTTTGATTCTCTCCTTTCACTACTAGCAATACTGTCGAGATAAATGCTTCATGACTGGTTTTTTCCATGAAGTGTTTAACCATTGGCACTTGCAGAATTTTGTTTTTTAAACAGCCCCTGTGTTCTGTTATGCAAGTTTTTACTTTTCTACAGTTTTTTGCTAAATAGAAAAGTCCACAGGGGCACTTGATCATGTAGATTACATGGTCAGTGTTACAATTTGAAAAGCTCTTTTGCACCCATTTTTGTATTCGGGCCTATGTCTACTTCTTTGGTTTTGCACGTCATTTTACTGACTTTGCATTTACCACATGGGTAGTGTCCCTTAATAGGGTCTAGTCCCCATAGAGCAGTAATGTTTTCCACAGGAAGTATTTTGGTTTTAAGTTTACTACTACTTACATAATTACCTATAGATTTCATTTTTTTATAGGCAAAGATAGGTGGTGGCAGCTTTGATGTCGCTGTTTTAAAGATCTTCGAGTGTTTTTGGATGATGTTGTGTATGGCTAAGCTCTGATTAGTGAAAATATTGACGCATATTATCCTGTCATTTGGAGTTCTTTTGACTTTTTCATCCAATAGTGCTTCTCTATTATTGTTAAATGCCTGTTTTGCTGCTTTTTTAACTAGTTTCTTTGGGTATCCTCTCTTTTTTAATCTAGCCATTAAGATGTTGGCCTCATTTTCGTAGGACATGTTTTTGCTGCTGTTTCTTTTTAACCTTAAAAATTGTTCATAAGGCAAGTTATCTTTAAGGTGTTTAATGTGGTGACTTTGATAATGTAATAAAGAAGTACAATCAGTGTTTTAATGATAAGGTTTAACCAGTAACTCCCCTTCCTCATGAAAGATAGTCAAATCAAGGAATTTGGTTGATTCCTTGTTTATCGTCATGGTGAACTTCATATTTCGATTTTGTTTGTTCAACCATTCAAAAAAACTTGTTGGCTTTTTCCAGTGTCCCTGCCCAGATCACTTGAACCTATATTTCTAGACCAAATCTTGATGTATGGGTTGTAAGGATTAGATGTATAGATGTGCTTTTTCTCAAACATCTCTACGTAGAGATTCGCCAGGCTGGTAGCCATTGTTGCTCCCATCGCCATTCCCTCTATTTCTTAAACGAAGTGTCCTTTGAACTCAAAATAATTTTTTGTGACTGTGAGTTCAATGCACTACATTATAAATGACATTCGGACTGGATCACTGTCTGTCCTTCCTAGGAGAATTTTTTCAACTGTAGCTAGGGTCTCTTGTTGAGGAATATTTGTGTATAGTGGGATTATGTCTAACCCAGTGAGATAGTTTACTTCGTGATCAAAATCTAAGTGTTCAAACTTTTTTATAGCCTCAGTTGTATCTTTAAGCTATGATGTCATTGTTTTTACATGTCCCTTTAAGTAATGATCGGTTTCACTAATGGTTTATGTATTTTTGGTAGACAGCAGAATGTTGGTACAGGGGATTCTGTATTCATATGGAATTGTGCTTCCTGTTTGCTAATCCGGTCTCTATTTTTGGATTTAGTTACTTTAGAGATGATAAGTTTGAGAAGTTCTTTTGTTGCATCTTCTGGAAGTTTTTTTTTATAGATAGTAGTATTCTGTAGTTGACTAAGGCATTAGTTAAGTATTACTATCCCTCCTCCCTTGTCTGCTCATTTGATTATTATGTTGTCATTATCCGTTAGGGTTTTCAGGGCTCTTCTTTCATTTTGAAAGATTTTGGTATTAGTTTTCTCCAATTTTGTGACGTCTCTAAGGACTTTCTTTTCTAAAATTAACGATTCAGGAAGAAAGTATGGGTAGGTGAACAGAACGTGGAAGCGGGCTGTAAGCCTGTACAGTTCTTGGGTGTATCTTCAGTGGTTTCCTCTGTTCTTTCAGCAAAACATTCTTTTATATGGATAAGTTGGAAGTGGCATGTCTTGGTCATGCACACCATTGTTTCATTTACTTAGTTCTCTATATTATTCATAATATGGTAATAAACGTATATATACTTTTACATTTTGTGGAAAGGTCTTTGAGGCAGGGTCTGGTGCTTGGTGATGAATCCTGCTTAATGAAAGTGGCTTTCTCATCAAGTGAAAGCATACTTGAGCAGCTACATCATCTTTAGGATATGGGAGGAGCACATATACAAAGCAATAAGGAGACACATTAGTGTTCAGTAACCAGACCTACTGACGGTGGTTGGGGGTTTGGGGTTAAGCACAGAATGAGGACAAGACATTCTTTACGTTATGTCCCTGGCATTATTTTTGGATCTGTGTACTGGGCAATCATATGTCTCTTATTAACGTGGTGCCTGAACTAGAGGCTTTGGACTCCTGGCAATACCTATTGCTCCTAGTGGCCTGCTGGTGCAGCAAACATCTTTGAATCACAGATCCTGTTGGTGATATTTCTATTTGAAAAAAGGAATGTTAAGTTCCGCTAGCTGCAATTATTCTTTGAAATATAGAAGTATGTGTGAAAAGGCCAAAATCGTTGGTAGCATGCTCAGTGTGAGGCTTCAGTTTCCTTTGAAGCACAAGGTACATTATATCACTTCTCTGTGCATGTGAGAGGCGAGACTCTTCTGAATCCAGGACCAGTTGACACCAGGCCACCTCTTGCTGCTCCACGTAGAACTCTGGAATTGAGCTAACGCTTTCTCTATTCAGACCTGATAAAAAAAAAGGAAAAACAAGTACAAGTCTTGCAGATTTCTTTAGGAAAATATCTCAGAAAGTATTTACCATTACTGCATATCATAATTGTTAGAATATGCCTAACTACAAGCAATCCATCGCTTTGGTGATGATTGGCGCGTATTCTCAGAAATACGGCGTGCATTCACTTTTTTAACAAAAATCCATTTCCACCGCTGTTTACCAAAGTGGATCATACCACTAATGTACAATTTTTCTAAAGGCTTAAATGTGTCATTTCTTTACCCGTATCTGGATTCCAATGGAAATGTGGTGAGCTGTTCACTTTCTCACACACTCAGAGATTCCACACAGCATATTTCTTTTGTGTTATATGCAGAGACTCCCTTTATAGAAGGAATCACTGGGCCTCATTATGAGTGTGCCGGTCTCGAAACAACGGTGCTGGTAAGCCTACTGGCACCGTTGTTTCCGGAACGGCACCCGCCCGCAGAGTTTTACAGAAGCACTGGCACCATTATTAATGGTGCCGTGCTTCAGTGTTCCCCATTCCCACTGAGTCCTGTGGGACTCAATGGGAATGGGGAATTACAAAATTACTGGTGCCTGACTCCCCGGCGCCGGACTTGGAATAGCCCGGTGGCACCGGGTAGTCAGGCGCCGGTAATTAATCACGGGTCCGGCGGCAACCTGCCGGTTTTACTGGCACGGTTACTGCAAGACCCGTAATGAGGCCCACTGTCTATAAATGGTGCTGGGCTGAAGTCGAGGTAAAAATGAGAGGAGTGTTAATGAGGTACTTGACCTCAAAATTAGACAGTACTTACTAATGGAACTATTTATTTGAATATCACATACATTATGCAGATACAATGGGTCTCATCATGAGTTTGGCAGTAATTTGAGGATATTTCCATGGATTTACTGCCAAATTCGTTTACCGTTACCACCATTTGGTCTTCGGGATTTAGCACAGAATTACAAGTATTGGTAAGGCAGTGTTAATCCCCATTTGGAGGCAATTCGACTCCATAGGCTTATTTTAGGATTAACCATTAGTGGCAATTCTGCTGTGGTAAATTGCCAGATTATTTGGAGCAAAATGCTGTAGGTATATCCTCCACTTCAACTGCAAACTCCGATTTTTTTTCTACCGCTGAACTTGTACTGAGCCTGTAGAATCTGATAAAATGAGGAGCCTGGATTTGTTATCTGTACAGAATCATTACACACCATTACCCACCATTACCCATCATTACTCTTGGTTACAGAACCAGTATTTAGTATTACCCCTTTTGGAATTATTGCATCATGTTTAGTTATCCATCATATATTCTGTTTAGTTCTGATAGTAACAACCATGCATTTGAAGAGAGAAATAGGCCCTGTTATATGAAGGGTTTGCTTAGTTATGTTATTGCCATATATGTTGAAAGAGATGCTTCTAGAATTATGTATTATGCCATTTATGTAGCACTTAGGCTGAGAGAGAAACGTGCTAGGCACTATAGAGAATGAATGAGGCCTGAAATGAAATGTAGAGCCATTTAGAATGACACATTGGTATGTGTTGTAGTTACATGTACACATGTATGCATTGTAGAGACACCATGCACGTAGAATATTCAATGAGTTTGCATTAGATAGCGCTTGCCATTGCGAGAGAAAGCATAAACGCTAGAAAGCATTTAGCTGGCATTATAAAGCTATTCCACTGAATGAGACAGAGAAGCGCCACAGTGTGCGAAGATTGTTTTGAATTACACTGAGTACAAGTATTTGTAAACAGTTTCTTGGCAGGCACAGAGGTCGCCTTTGCCTTAGTAGAGAGACGGCCTGGCCTAATCAGCATGGCATGGCAGAGTTTTTGTGTTCGCAGAGACAGAGAAGGTGGGGGCCATGGAGGCAGCGCCACATGGGGAGATGGGAGAGGAGCCTTTGCAGGAGGGAGAGGTCTTGCACACATGCACGGAAAGAGGATTTCGTGCAGCCAACAGTGGAGTGAATGAGTATGAATGGAGAAATAGGAGGCAGGCACCGCAGACAGATAGGCCATGAAGGAGATATGATGTCCAATTTCACATTGACACAGTACACAACAAGAACACGGAGTGAAAGTACACAGACTTCAGGCACGTTCATGTAGAATGCTGACACACAGAGAAACAAAGGAATGCTTGAAGTAACCATAGGGATTTCAGTGCGTCATGGGATAGTATAACCAGAGGTGAAGAGAAGGGAGTTTTTTAGTAGTTGCTGTTGGAGATGGTGCTAGATGTTGATGGAGTTCGATGAGGGAGAGGTGTCTTGGTGCAGCAGAATCCAATGGCTTTGGGGGAGATCGAGCGCTTGGCAAAGGCTTGAAGCAGTTTGAGTGAACAGAACAAAGAGAGAGGGGCCTGCCACTGACTGACTGATTGCAGAGTAGCGGGAGAGGAGAGACGTGGCCCTGGAAACAGAGCTGGAGACCAAGGGAAGCAAATGGGAAGTATGGTTTATGGCCTAAACTGATTGATTAGAACAGACACTCATACAAAGAGCTTTGGGTTTGGGAAAGGGGAAATCAGACAGGGATTGTCTTAGATAGAGAGAGTGACGTATGGTGTGGATTGGAGAGGATTGCTGGATGCTGCTGCTTGCATTAGGCTACATTAGAATCACAGGCTTGCATCACAGGCTTGCATTAGAAGCCTGAAAGGCTTATAGTTATCCACTGCATGGTAGATTTGCACCAAAAGTATAAAGGTGCAAATTCGAGATTTGCATAGTTTAGTGGAATGCTTGCATCATCATCATGCTTTGCTGTGCATAAATAAATGTATTCTATTGTTATAATTGAAGCGATTCATGTGTTTTCTTTATGTCATATGTTATTGTGTCTGTAGGAGATGGGAGTATGTTGTTAGGAGTAATCTAGGAGTAACACAGTACACATAGGCCCTGAGGTACGAAAGCAGGGGGGGTATAGTGATCCACGTCCCCCTAGGAGATTGTCTAGGATTGGCTAGAGTTTGTCTCAGACCGGTGCATGGTTGCCCAAGGGGGCTAGACGGTGATAGGGATTTGGTTTACGGTCTCACAAAATGGTGCCCGTAACGCGGGACTTCACTAATGCTGACTGATAACATGGATTGCAGCTGGCTTGTTGGTCCACTTATCGGTTTTGCAGCAGTCGAAGTTTGAACATCGTGTGTAGCTGTGTTTTGTTTTCCTGTTAGTTAGGTCGTTTGAATAGATTTTTATGTTTCATGTTTTGTCTGTCTTGAGGATGTTATGAATTTAGAGTATGCTTTGTCCGCAATTCTATTCACCGTAGGAAGGGGAACGCAGTTGTCTGACTGACTTTGTCCGGAAATTGAATTTGGCATTGATCCAGAGCAATATTTCATGAGTGGCAATTTTTTAAGGGGAATAAATGTACATTTATTTAGCCGAGCTAAAGAAACAGTTTTTTCTTGAAGACGCTTTTGGTATTTTGTTTGTTTGGAAATCCCCGGAGACTTAGAAAAGTTTGTGTGCACATTTTTGGCAAGCGGTAGACTATATCTGCTTGTTTAGAGAAGTTTTGGAACTTGTTTTTTGAAACTCACTTGAGTGTCTTGAGGTCTGTAAATTGGAACTGCAGAATGAGCTCATTTCTTAATGACTTGAAAGCAATAAGAAATCGGCTTAGAGATATGCTTGAGGCCTGGAATGTATCACAGGCAACAACAATACGAAAAGTGAATAGTGCAGTAGCAGAAACAGAAATGAATTGGGAAAATGTCCCAGCAGAATCAGACCCATTGAAAACAGCAGTGATGGGCGGGAACAGAGTTCCTGGAGATATGAATATTGTTCGTGGGGAGAAAGAGTTACCTCAGAATAATACGAGAGATAGGAAATGCATAGAGGGATTGCCTATGAAGATTTGAGGCATTGTGAAACTGTATCATTGGGGACACCTTTGCATGAAAACAGTTATGTGCATGAAGGTAGTTATGTGAAGATCTTTGATTTGAATAGAAATGACATTTGTGATGACATTGGTTGCAGGAGTGATAACACCAGTATTGTGCCTATGTTCTCGAGTGAGAAAAATATTTTGTCTAATGACATTGAAAGTGGGATAGCATTGAAGGAGAACGTGAATCGCGCTAATCGTGCTATATTTCGATGTTCTGAGACTTTGCATTCCATTAATTATTTTAGTTTGAATGAGTGCATGGAAAGAAGGATTGTCGACGTTTTGCAGAAAGATCGTGCGGGACTGGCAGACTGTTTATCTGAAGCAGGAGTTAGCAGTGAATTGCAGGAATGTTGTTTGAATCTGAATAGTATTAAACATGTGGAAGGCAGTGTTTGTTTGAATATGACCGATTTGATTTTTCAACATGGAGTTATTCAGCTTTGTGAATACATGATGAAAAAAGGGGAATGTGTGGCTAGAAGACATGGAAATATAGGATATGGAATGCAATTGAATGAGAATGCAGTTTTGACATTTTTGAATGTGCAGCATTTGAATGTGCAATTTTTGAATGTGTATTGTTTGGAGTTTGCAAAATTGGCAAAATTGTTTTGTTTTGAGAAAGATCGCGATGGAATTGCAGGAGTCATGCATTAAGCATGCATGCATTGAGCAGCATGGAGAGACAGGCATAGTTAGACAGATGCACTGACACATTGATACACTAGATTTGCATACACTGAGAAACTAGCATTGATGTCTTTTGAGAGACATGGGAAGTTTAGAACTAGATGTGCACTGCAATGCACAATGTGAAATGCTGTTTTGTTTTTTGGCTTTGAAAACACCTGAATCTGATTGAAGACTGATACTTTTGTTTTCTTTGCATGACATCTGGAGAAACACCAGACCAGACCGAGATCGCATTGATGACTGACCAGATTGCATTGCATGAATTGACCAGACCATGATTGGCAGCAGCATGACGATTGAAAGCAGCATGACCGGACTGACCAGACCTTGATGACCGTCTGTTCGAGATCCATGATGGCTGACACCTTATGACTTTGCAGTGGGCTGTCTTGAAACAGCACCAGAAAAGAGACTGGCTTTTGTCACCTTGTAATGTGACACCATCTGACTTTTGCTACGCTTTGCAGCAGCACTTTTGGGGAATGCCGACCGACTGATTTGAGGCCTTAGGGTGTGGCTGTGCCTATGGCTGTGCTCTGAGAATGTACCCAGAAAACCTGTTTGCTACCCAGACTTCGTGGCATGACACCTATTGCCATGGAAAGCAAAGATCGTGAATGACTGTATAGAGAGAATACACCTTGCAGCATTCTGTGCCAAGAGAGAGAGAGAGAGAAAGAGCAGTGAAAGATTGTTCAGCAAAGAAGAGAGAAATTCGTTTTGAGAGCTGCTTTTGTAATATGCAGCAAGAAGAGAATCCATTTTGAATGCCTTACCTTGTGAACCAGAACCAGACACATGTTTGGGCCTGAGGAGAAAGAGAGAAATGCAGGAATGAGCAAGAAGACGCGCTCTGAAAGCATTTGAATTCCTGATCTATGTTTGAACAGAAGTGAAGCTTTGTCTCTTGACTGAAAGAGATTAAGCATTGATACATGGTGCTTTGAAATTTGCACTTGCATTCAACGTTGGCTGGTCCCTTATTTGAAGAGCATGGGACTGGCATGGCATGGCATGGCAACAACTGGCAACAGCATGACCTGGTGAGGAAGGAGAGAATTTGAAGCTGGATTTGGGCCTATGGAGAAGGGCCACTGTGCATGGAATTGCACTGCGCATAGAATTGCCAGAGGAGAGTTACCATCTGCATTGTTTTGCACTCGCCTTTGTTCCCACTTCTCCATGTTGGAATGAGAGGCCTAGGGAAAGGGGAGCGTATGAGCTGTATCAAATTGAAAGTTCTGACACGCGGTTTTCCTGGTGCTACCATTGAAAAGTGAAGGACATATGTTGATCACTCCATGGGGACAAATGGGGCGCATATGGTACCGACACACTTGATGCTTGCTCCCGTCTTATTTGAACCCTGTGCAAAATCTCATTAGCTTGCTGCCATTTATTCAGCAGGTCATCCTGAACTGGCTTGAACACTTTTCTGCTACCTGAACATTGAAAACCTCCAACTCTTCACCACCCCTCCCCCCTAATCCCACTCCCCTATTTTCCCCTCCCCTTCAGTTAATTGCTCTTTTCACTGTTTTGTCGAATGATTCATGATGTAATTTTGCTTCCACTGTTATTTTGTTGATGTTGTTATGTATTATGTTGTTCCACTGTACAGCGCCTTGGTGTAAAGCGCTCTATAAATCAAATCAAATCAAATCTTTTGCTGAGTGGAGGGAAACCAGGTCCTTTATATAGTGGAACTCTACTCTATTTGCAGTGCTGCCTTATCCCCGTAATAAAGGAGATTCTGTTACCTCTCTCTTCTCTTTTTCTCACACTATATTACTGTGATGTCACCTTTCCTCTCGTATGAGATCCCTCTGGTCACCTCTATATATATATAAAGTCAACCACTATATATTGACATGTGGTCTTTTACAATCCACACACTAAGAATCAACTCACTCCACACAAACTCTCCTCTCGTTGTCTCCCACAAAGGTGCACTTACATTTATGCGTTGTCCCAAGCACCTCCGATACGGGGTCCCCATCAATTCACCTGAAAAACTGGGCACAGCGCCCCGCTCCAATGAGCGGGCAGGCCTTTTGGCAACACAGCACCTGCAAACCTCTTCAAGTTGTGCACAGGGGTCTAATCACTGCAGACAGATGCCGCAACCCAGGATGCACGGCTGGGACACCCTGACCTCACAGAGAGTCTGGAATCACATTGGGGTCACCAATTTTGTAAAGAAAGATTTGAGTCAAAACCTGTACGATTAAAATAATCCAAGAGGCCAAATAACCACAGCACTGTTTTGTAAGGGAAAACAAGCTTTATCACATGCAAAAAAGGTTTCAGTTGGTCCTGTAGAACAGAATTGACACAGAGCTTGCCACGCTCCGGGAAGTTACGGGTCATATAGAGAAAAACCACATTTTAGCATACATAGGTTACAATGTCATCCCACCACCTACATCGGGTACCACCTATATTCCCTGGACCAATTGGCCACAGCTTATCTAAGCCCATTCCCCTACCCACGTGACCCCCTATATCATCACTTTTGAATCCAGGTACATGATTGGCCGATAGGTACGCCAATACACTAATAAATCATGACTGTCACATGATATGCACCCCCTAGACCCAGACTCGTACAAAGTAAACTGGCAAGGCCAACTCTGCTTTGATAAGACAATGGGCCTTCTTATTATGCCAGATGCCGCAGCACACACACAGGCTGCACCCCCGACCTTGTACTAAATGTATTGACATCACCTCTGCTCCTCCTATCCCAAATCACAGAACGTTCCAGACACGGCACCCCCTTACTTCCTTCAAGCCCCAAGTGCCCAGTAATGACATGGCCAGCACACCACTCTTTAGTCTGATTTTCTGTGATTTAATAGCTTTGGTTATGTGTGTGTTTGTAGTTCAAATAGAGAGACCACTCCTTTAGTGAGGGCAGTAATGCTCTCATTCTTCACCTGGCCTAAGGGCATCATAGAACCACATGCCCTACACTTATGAATTTGTCCTTACCCACCCTCCCCACAGCTAACATTCCGTTCCCATGACTTTCATGCTCTGCAGCTGGAGACAATTAGCGTTTATCTGTGCACTGTGGGTTCCGCTGGCCTCTGACCTCTGCTTCTTTCTGAGGGACAGAAAAGAGACTTATTGTGGGTCTAAGCTAAACAGAGCAGGAGATCCACATCAGGGCCTTTGTTCTGTTCATTATGTACTAGACCTTAAAATCCAACATGGCGCACTCTTGCCATGTTGACACGCTGACCTCGCTCTTGCCACAGTACCTATCTGATTCCATATTCCACCTACTTCAACTTTCTTGTTGCACCTCACTAAAGAACATAACTTTGTATACTACTGCTACATGAAGGACCTATAATACAGCCCTATGTGCGACCTCTGCATCCACACCATTAATATATTTGTTGCTCCTTCTACATTGACATATTTGTGTATCTATTTTGTGGCAAAACTAACTTCAAGTGATATGTGCACCTTCTTCCACACAAAGCTCAACCCGCTCACACTGCGGTACATGCTAATAGGTTTTTCTCAGTCTGAACCTTTTTGCCTGGCTGGAATGCTGTTAGTGCATCCCAACAAAAGCCCCACAGGTATTCTGTGAGTTTCACTGATCCACAGAGAGAAATCTAATGACGTCCCTATATAAGGATTGGAAGGTTGGACATAGAGGAAACTTTAGCCTGGTGAATCACAAATGCTGCTGAGCTGACTCACAGAGAAATGTCAGAGTGTTCGATAACAAGTGGGTCTGCGGAAGGCACAACTTGGCCTAAAATACAAAACAGATTTTGTGCTATCAGTGGAAGAGGCCAGGCTATAAAAGGAGAATGCCAGAGAAGAGGAGGGGTGAATAATGAGTATTTGAAATGCCTGTGGGAAGTTAGTGGAAGTGGAATAGAAAAGGAAGGAAAGGAAAAGTGCAGGGGGGGAAACTGAAGGATTCCAGAGGCATTGGGAAGCCTGTAGAGCAGAAAGGGGGTTGTGAGCAACTTAGCCATAGAAGTAAAGTGAAGAGGTGAAGCAAAGGACGAAAGGGGCTGGGCAATCGCTGAGAAAAAGAAAGCCCTCGGCCGGACAAGGGCAAGGCTGTTGGAAGCTGTGGCTGTCTCTTCCCTGCCTTTCTGGATCACCTGCAGGCCATTAGCAGTGTTCCTGACACACCCCTGCTACAAAGGAAGCAGCCTGCACCCTTGCCGGTGAAGTCCGCAACCAGACAAGGCTTGGCTTTTGGAGATATGGCTGTTTCTTCCACACCTTCCTGGATCACCTGCGGGACATTAGCAGTGTTTCTGACACATCCCTTGTACAAAGGAAGCAGTGTACACCCTTGCCGGTGAAGCCTCTGCCTGTACAAGGGCTCGGCTGTTGGAAGCTGTGGCTGTCTCTTTCCTGCCTTCCTGGATCACCTGCGGGCCATTAGCAGTGTTCCTGACACACCCCTGCTACAAAGGAAGCAGGCCGCACCCTTGCAGATGAAGCCCTCGGCCGGACAAGGGCTCAGCTCTTCGAAGCCATGGCTGTCTCTTCCCCGACTTTCTGGATCACCTGCGGTTCATTAGCAGTGTTCTTGACACTCCCCTGCTACAAAGGAAGCAGCCTGCACCCTTGCTGGTGAAGCCCTCGGCTAGACAAAGGATTGGCTGTTGGAAGCCGTGGCTGTTGGAGGTCTGGAGTTAAGCTTGCATCTGTTTTTCCACTGGCTTCGAGCAAATATGAGTGACATATCAGTTACATTTTTCATTGGGTAAAATATGCCAGCACGATTTCGCCTTGGGGAATTTCCATACCTGTGATGAAAATGTGCCTCATTGCGACAGTGTGTTATTGCGCTACCACCGGAACAGTTCATCTTGAAGATTATCCTCTTTATTCTCTCTACAAACTAAGACTGATGGCAAGTTATTTTCCTGCAAAGACATGGTTAATTAGGCAAACTGCTGAATTGCTAACTGTTAATTGCTGTGGTCTTGCATTATGTATGCTACGGTCCTAAATGGCTTGTTGCGGTTTCTCCCACCTACCATAGTCCCGTGAACACCTGTGAACATCTGTGAATACCTGCCCGTGGGAGGGGCCTGGGTATTCCGGCTCTGCAGATTAACGTGCCACCTGAGGATCTTGCATTATCTGACCGTTTGCGACCACCAGCCAACAAGAGGTTTAACTGTTCACCATTGATTTGAATCTCTGGTGAAGGCAGTAGAGACTGGGCAATAAGAAGGTGAGAGGTACTATGAGCCAAACTCGCATATTCCACATTCCATATTGACACCTTGTCTGCACTGTGATCAAGCTGTGAACACTAGGCATTCTTGCATATTGCTTATTACATATTGCAAAGTTGCTCGCACTAGCTCATATTGGCTCACGTCTAGTGTCTATTGAATTCACCTTTTGTCATACCTTTTACCCAGCCAGGCTCCTGACAGGCTAGCTCTGTCATGTCAGTGATATGAGTAGCAGCCTCTGTTCCTCCAACCCAACGGAAAATAATGCTGGTCAAAAGGAGAATTCCAGCAGCTAACACTTTGCCTCTAGCATGCGTTACAGAGGTTGAACCAGCCATCCACACGAGGCCTACCGGCGAAGCTTTCTCCCTCATCAGTGAGATGAACAACTTTTTCAGATCCTTTGGATCTCTTGGAGCCCCGCTCAGCTTTGACCGCTCACGATATTACTGCCCACACTGAATCTGAAGGAACTGAAGGAACCACACGCTTAGTCACATCCAATGAAAACATGGGAAATGTGCTGCAGTCAACAATCATGGATTTTTCCCAAGGGCCGGCTGCGGGGGAAACAATGCCCATGAATTTGGAATCTGTGCCCCCCACCACCTCTATCTCAATAATATCAGTGAATATGATCCCAGCAGTATTGGTTGATGCTTCTTCTAGCCAAGACCAGTCAGAGTGCAATCGTTTTTGCAACTCGTCGCCTAGATGTAATCATGTGTCCTGTAGGGCGGGAAATATAATGCAATCTAATATGCTTGTATCTGACACAATCCCCTTCCCTAGAAGGTCAACCATCAATTCGCTGGGGTCGTTTTATGAGCCATCAACAGGTAAAGAAACAGCAGAGAATGGCAGAAAAGGGCCAGCTGAAGAGGGGACTGAGGTTACGCTGGTGGGTGTTCCTAGTGAGTCCTCGCTTGACAAGGGTCTGTAGGGTATTTTGTGAAGATTTGGGGCCTGACGGTATTTTCTTACCGCCGAAAAATAACTTAGCAACAATCACTCCTTGTATTCAGATTGGGCCATGTACAACAATAATACAGTGGACATGCATTATTTCAGCACACAGACATGCATATTTGGTATGCGTGGTTGGTATGCGTGGTTGGTGGTATTTTGGTGAGCATAATTCCCTTGTTTTATTTGTGGCCCCAATATCCAGAACCCCTTATTTTTGTTTAGATTTTTCGTGTAATCACTAGAGAGACCTCAGGCTTGCATTTCAGGAACACCACATTTTCATTTTTAGAGTGCCACCATGGGCAATTTCTCTCTGTCTTATCTACGGCAGCGAGCTATCATGTGGTATTTTCACTATCTTATATACGGTAGTGAACTATGTCCCGGGCCTCCCTTTTTGCCGACTCATAGACCTCCGACAAACTACAACACACACAGTTAGTTATAATTGCTCATACTGAATTACATTGTGCACACGGCTGCAGCAAATTTGATGTTTAGCTACCTTGAAAATGACAATTGCACTGTCTAAACATCTCCCCACATCATCAGCACTGTATTGGTAAATATAAAACACACCACCCGTCTGCTTTCAAATATTTTTGTGTATTATAAAAGTTGCATTTAAACACGATCTCACTCTTTACAGAAATAAATAAAATAGCACAGTAACAGCATTGTCTGTGATACACTGAAAAGAGAGTGGCAGAGACAAGAACTCAATTTGCAACATTAAATATGTGAGTAAAGCACAGGAATCTCCTTTCCTACACTGACTGAATATTCTTGTACACACACAGCCCCCACACTTCTGTAATTACCTTATCTGTTCAGCATGAGTTTTCTTCAGCTGTTCTCTTTCTGAATTTGGCTCCCTTCAAGATTAACCCCAGTGAAAACAAGCGTCTTTCGTTCTCAAACCGGGGTTATTGCCTGGAATTCTCAGCTTTTGCAGCAGGAATGCTTCAGCCAGGAAACAGGTCCTTCTCCCAGCTCTGCCAAATCTCGACTGTCCTCCCCCTCTCCTCAAGCTCCCCCAGCAAAACTCTAATCACTGCCTCTAGCATGATACTTGCTATGACGCTGCTCCAATCAGAAATCAATCATGCCATCTCCTCCCTCACTACACAATGGCTCATTTCTACAGTAACTATTTGTAACCAACTGATTTCCTGTTCCTTCGAGCCCTTTGCTTCCTGTAGTTATGTGGACAGAGCAGCAGAGAAAAAGAAAAAAAATGAATGTGCGTTTAAAAGTTCACTTTCAGAGTAGGCCTAATTCTGCAGTGGAGACACATTTTTATTAGTGGGTTATGTTAAATGCAGTTTTATTAGTCAGGTTAGTTATTAATAAGGTTAGTTATTAATTTTCAAATGTGTCTCTTGCACCATAGGCATTTCAGGTGAAAAATAGTGTGCATTTTTTAATGTGCACGTGTGCTTTTAACTGTAAAAATAGATTTGCATCTTATATGTTAAAATCGTTTTTGACTGAATAGCCTGTCTTTACTTATATGTCCATGTTAATCTGGCAACACATATAGCAATGCACCACACCCATGTGGTGGTGCTGCATCAAAAATTGCTACCTGTGCAGTAGTGCTGTACTCTGTGCTGTAACACACCAAATATCCTTACATATACCCTCCTTTTGTTTTTAGAACTTGGCTACGATCCAAGCCAATTCCTAAAAACAACTTGTTCTTTTTTTTCTTTTAAAATGCATGTGTATTGGGATATCTTTCTCTTCCTGACGTAGCTAGTAAAATCAGTAACATTTTCATTTTTACAGATAGCACAATCAACCATCCACCCATGATTAGCACCAGGACAGCCAAACCCACTATTGAGCGTTCCCCCCAGGTTCCCCAATTAAATCTTTCCACTTCTATTATCCCCAGATTACTAATTGTAATATTGTTTTTTCTCAAATTCATTTTTATAACATGTCTTTCTTTGTGATTCAATAAATATTCCACATCCGGATCTATGGGAAAAGTATCCCTTTGAAAAAAATCAATATTTTCCACTTGGCTTTCCCAAACATCATTTGTTACATGAAACAATGTTAACCCCCCAATTGACACAATTGTATCCTTTGGAACCTGTAAATAAAAAACATTATATTTCACCTGTTTAACCACGTATGTGCCATGGTTTAAATGTACTACCGTCATGTTCTTTAAACAGGTGCTGACCAACCATTTACCTCTGACCATCTTAGCCTGTGCCATTTCTTCACTCCCCATATTGCTAATAATCACTTCACATCCCTCTGATATACTTGGGTCAGATTTCAAACCACAAATAGCATCTGTGGCATCAGGAACAAACGGTTTACCTGGACACATATAATTTTGTTCTTTAAATTGTACACATGTTTCCAGGTTTGGTATTAAATAAACTTCAGGTTCCCATGACTGAAATGCCACCACTTCTGGAGTCTTAATCTTAATAAATTTGTCCTCTTGTCAAAATCCCACGTTGTGTACCCACTTCGTTTGGTAAATAAGTTCAGGGGCTACATATGGGATGCATAGCAAAAATCCGATCTCTAGTCTTTCCAAGTCCACATATAACGGCATTGCATTACCCATTTCGAATGCAATTTTTACCTGTATTATATCAATTTCCCTCCTGGTCAATCTTTCTATCATTTGACGAATAAAGTCCTGCGAAACAAAATACAAGGGGATATGTCCTTGAATCAATTGTGAAACTGCAGTTTGAACTTCTCTCATATAATTCGTTAATAGTCTATCAACAGGACTCATTATGTTCAATATTTCATTTAAAGTTCTATCATGCTTAAGTATTATTTTAGTCGCCCATTGCATTACATCCGCTTGTTCATTTAGAATGATTGCAGTTTCATTTATGAATCTTACTTGTTCATCCAGTCCCCCTCTAATTCCATCTAATGTTTTTTGTATTATTTCTAGGTCAATACTCAGTTGTTGCGCTTTAGTACTCAGTGTTCCTACCGAAATAGAATTGGCTGTTGATATTGTGGTACCTATTATGGCTCCAACTATAGACATTACCAATGATATCGCGAGCATCACCGCACCTCTCTTTCCTCTCTTCTTCTTAATGTCTGCTGAATTCACAAATGTTTTTTCCAATTGCATTAATATATCTCTTATTGACTGCTTAGTGTCCTCTTTTCTTATACCCAGCCACTCTTTAGTCTGTTCAATCTTAATTCCGGTATTGTTCAAGTGTTTTTCAATCAAAATCTCAGGATTCAATGGTATGTATATATTTTGGAAAATCATCCTTCTATCACTCATGATGAATCCTGGTGCCTCTTCCACCGCGATACCAGATGCTGGTCCAGGTTCAATGACAACCTGTGCTTCTGAATTCTTGAAGATCCCTCCAAATATCATCATCATTAACCATATCATCGGTATCATCTTCAATGCTGATCACTTTGCAGCCTTGGTCTTCACCCCTCTTTGGGGCTTTCCCGGAATCCGTCCACGTGGGCTCCAGGACTCCATCGTCTCCCGTGGGCTCTGATCCCGGAACCTCCGACCAAATAATGTTAATTTTCTAAATCAAATAGAAAATAAACAAATTAAGTACATAGCACAATACTAACTTCACCCTTTTGCCAAAAATAAAACATGCTTGGTAAAAATATATTTTTTTTTTCTGAAATTAAACACAAGTTAAAAAGAAAACAAGCACATATAAAACAGCATTCAATATTTAATACATTTTCTCTCTGCACACCAACCATGAGCTTCCATTATATATATTTATTTATGTATTTATTTATTATATATTTTTACATATATTACAGTGTTTATGTGCCATTATAACAATCAACTTTTTAACTTCTTTGTCACTGCCTCCTGAATGTACCCATTTATTTTCTCTTTTTGTGTTTAAGGGACTTTATCTGTTTCTACATGCTCAAGCTGCCTGATCTCATGTCTGGGATGGCATGGTTTGATTTGATTTACATGGACAAACTGCTCTATTGCCGTTTCACCTTCATTTTTCAAAATTTTATAAACTACAGGAGAGACCTTATCTATAATTCGAAATGGCCCCTGCCAGGCTGCTAGAAATTTAGAATTTTTCTGTTTACTTTTTCCAAAATGAAACTTGTACACCTGATCCCCTACACTGTATTCCTTTACTGATGTCTTTTTGTCATAATAAGACTTTGCACTGTCAGCAGCTCTTTCCAGATTTCTCTGCACAAAAGCAAATGCATGTTGCAAATGCCTCCTCAGTTCATCAATATATTCATGAACTGTGGATGCACTCACAAGTGTCTGCTCATGTGTTCTGTATAGTAGGTGTTGTGGTAATACCATTTTCCTACCTGTCAAGACCTCATGGGGGCTAACACCTGTTGCTTTGGCAGGAGTTAATCTGATTGCCATCAAAACCAACGGTAAACGTAAATCCCAGCTGGAACCTGCTTCTGCCACAAATTTCTTTAAAATATCCACAATAGACCTATTGCTTCTTTCAACTGTACCTGAAGACGCTGCCCGATATGCGATATGTAGTTTCCTTTTCACACTTAGTATTTGCCATACCTTACTCATTAGAGTACTTGTGCAATGACTTCCTCTGTCTGACTCAATTCTTTGTGGCAACCCAAACCTTGAGAACACATGGTTCACCAGCAATGTGGCTGCTGTTTGCGCACTACAATCTGGTGCAGGAATGCATTCAATCCACTTCGACATCAAACATACCACACTCAAAATATAACGGTTTCCCCTGCTCGACCTTTTTAAAGGACCTACATAGTCTATTTGCAAATCTGACCATGGGAGAGTTAGGCCTCTTTTCATCAATGGTGCTCTATGCATTGGTGAAGCAGGATTAAATTGGGCGCATACTAGACATCCTCTAGTATATAATTCCACATCTTGGGACATATGTGGCCAGTAAGCATAATCTTTTAGTATTTCTAATGTTTTTTGTGAACCTCTATGGCCTGCAGTTATGGCATCATGTGCATGGTATAGCATTAGTCCTCTGAATGAAAGGGGTACTACCCACTGTATTTGTCCTGTTATGGACTCTCTAATCATGAGTCCATCCTGTAATCTAATTCGTGTTTCGTTCTTTAATAGCACCCTCAACTCTTCTTTTCCCATACAATCATTTTCTGTTAAAGAATTTTGTTCAGGATCTATCAAATGATTATAATAGATTCCCAAAATTCGATCATTCTTTTGTGCCTCAATCAAATCTTGGTCTGGCGTGTCATGACTCCACTGCACCACCGGTTGATCTACCTCCTTTGGTGCTTTAGTACGTGTCACTGCATCAATTTGTATTTCACCCATTAAATAATCAATAGGTAGCAATTCTCCCATCACAGCCCCAATCTTAGCCAGGTGGTCTGCCTTATCATTTCCCTCCTTATCCTCTCCTGGTGTTTTTAAATGCCCACGAATTTTTCTCCAGTATATTGTTAAATTATTCTCTGACACCAATTTGTCTATGGCTTGTATCATTTTTCCATGTTTAAGTGGCTTTTTGTTGTATGTAACCATGCCTCTTGCTTTCCAACCAGGCAAATACTCCACAAAGCTATTCCGTGCATAGTCAGAATCAGTCACCAAGACAATTTCACTGAACTTTTTATCAACTGCAGTAGCATTTGCTTTATAAATGGCTGCCAATTCTGCCACCTGACTGCTCCTATCTCCAATCCTCATCCCTATACTGGGGACACCTTCACATTTCAACCAGACATTTCCTATTCCTGCCACTAATTGTTTATTACTGTCATTTTCAATGTGAAAAGCACAACCATCCACATATACAGTTGGCAAATCCTTGCATGTTTTTTCATCAAAAGCTTTGTGTGGTGATTGTTCAAATTCCTGCAAACTAGTTTCCACTTCCATTTCATTTGGTATTTGTTCAGCTGCACAGTCATGTAAGTCAGCTAACCCTTGAGCAATTGGGTTCTTTTTATTTTGTCCATATCTCACTTCTACGGGAAAACCTTGTAATGGCAGCGTCCATGAAGTGATTCTGGATTGTGCTAGATTACCTGATCTAATTCTTTTACTCTCTAAAAATTGCAAAGGTTGATGATTTGTTTCAATAATCACCTTTTCTCCCTGAACAATGGGGCGGAAATGTTGTAGCGCCCACACAGTGGTTAATAGGGCCTTTTCACATTCATTAAATTTCATTTCAACTTGGGAAAATGCCTTACTTGCATATGCAATGGTTTTGTGATTCAAATCGTGTTTTTGTGATAACACTGCTGACATACAATGTTCAGAAAAACCTATTTCTATAAAGAAATCCCTGTCCTTTATGGGGTATGCTAAACATGGTGCCTTTACAAGACATTCCTTTAATTTAGCCACTGCATCAGACTGCTCTTTTTCCCATTTCCAGGGAGTATTCAGTTTAAGCAGTTTAGTGAATGGTTGAGTGATTTCTGCATAATTTTCAATGAACTTTCTGTTGTAGCCTGTCATCCCTAATAAACTTTTTACTCCTTTCACATTTTTAGGATCTTTTAATCTTTGTATGGCCTCTATTTTCTTGTTTTGTGGATTTAGCCCATGTTCAGTCACTTCATGCCCTAGAAAGTTCACTTTTTTCTTGCACCATTGTGCTTTTTGCAAAGATACTTTGGCGCCTGCTTTCTGCAATTGGCCAAGTACATGTCTTATTTCATCAAAATGGCTTTTCAGGCTTTCATTTTTTATCAGGACATCGTCCACATAAACTATTGTTCCTCTTTCCGCTGCATCCGGCATGGCCTTTCTCAAAAATATGCCAAATTCACTCCCACTATTGATGTACCCGAACGGAGCTCTAAGCCAGGCGTATTGAGTCCTGTCAAATGTAAAGGAAAATAAATGTATCTCCTCTGCCTATGGCACGCACCAATATCCAGAGGTGAGATCTAATGTGGTAAATACATTTGAACCATGTACCTGAGCTAGGCCCTGATCAATGAATGGCAGTGGCCATCTAGATACTGGTACTCTTTTATTTAACTCTCTCAAGTCTGCACATAGCCGCCATTGATCATTTGGCTTTAACACACCTAAAATAGGTGTATTGGTTGTGCTATGAATGGGCCTGATGATTCCCCGCGATTCCAAATTTTTAATAATCTCTGCCAATGATTCTAAACATGCCAGCGGTAGTCTATACTGGCGTACAAACACTGGATTTCTGCTACACCCTTCTGGTAGTGTGGCCACATGTAAATCAGTTAAACCACAATCATAAGCATCTTTTGCAAATACATCCTTAAACTCCATAAATATCTCCCTCAGATTGTCCCTATCCTCATTGCTTTCACACGCATCCGCTAAGGAGATCTGCTCTTCTACCATTTTGGAAAATTCTGGAAAATCTTCTGGTAAGGGAATCTCGGCGCTTTCCTCTTTATGGATTCATTCAGGCATACAAATGCATCAGAGCCTTTCATCTGCTGTCCATTTTTGCATTTCAGTGTTATTGCAAACTGTTTTGTAAATGCAGGAATAATAGTATCTTTCCTCATTTGTAATTCGATTGCATAAGGAACCAGTTGTGCACAATGATAAGCCCTTCTTTTGTCTTCAAATTCAGGTGCCGGACCACCTAGGCGTGACCATATTTTTTGATTAAGGAAATCTAACACCATACACATTCTGTGCATGATGTCATTGCCCATGTAAAATTCATTTTGTGCTCCACTCAATATCCATACATTATGGTAAATTGTTTTCTGCCCAATGCTAATTTTAAGCATGCATTTGCCTGCAATTCGGTTTTCAAAGTCTGGACTGTCCAACCCAGAAACATATTGGTTTTTAATCCTAAATCTCGGGATTTCTTCCCTCTCCATTATTTTTTGCAACAATTTCTCATTAATGAAACTCCTTTCATGTCCAAGCGCTAAAGTGGCTTTTATTGTTTTAAAATAGTCATTTATACCAACATGAACCCATGGTTGCTCATCTTCCATGTGTATTTCTGCCAGAGTGGTAATGTGTTTTTCTGAATCTGTTTTAGGAGCAATATTCTGTTTGCATGTTTTCTCTTTTAAATAAAAACATAATGTGTGCTCATCTATGGCAGTCTGCCAATTTTTCCTTGGGTCCAAGTATATTTGTACAGGTAGTTTTTCATTGTCGCTCTGCATTTTGTCTTGACACATTAATATAACAGTGACACTAGGTATGCAGCTATTCTGGAGATATACCTCCACAGCATCATTTGTTTTGGCAATGGTGTGACATTCATTTATACTGCTGTTTTGTGATTTTAGTTTCTTAGGCCTCAATGTTTTTTTGGTTAAGGACCACAGCACTCCATTCACCCCATCTATTAGAGGAGACAATCTTTTCAGGCAATCTGTCCCCATCAGAAATGGAATTTCACAAATAGATGTGATCAATACCTCTTGTTTCATTCTGTGCTTTCCTATTTTTATGTCAACCTCAGTTACACCTATGATGGGCACCTCCTCCCCATTAAAGTTATGCACTGGGCCTTGATTTTCCTTCACTGTGATCTGACTCCCTTCATTAATACTCTTTACCAGCTCCTTGGACATAATTGTGGCCTGTGCGCCAGTGTCAATCATAGCAAAGTTGTGGCATTTTTCTTCTACAGTGATGGGTGCATAATATCTGTCCTCAACTTCCTCTAATACACATAAGAAATGTGAATTCTTACTGATTTCAGGGCTCACCTTTCTCAGGTCTTTTTCACTTTTGGCTAAACACATTGGTAAATGGAAAGACATTTTTCCCTCCTTTTTATCCATTTCTGCGCGAGAGACTTTATTCATTTCTCCATGATCAGAGGTTTTTTGGAGTGTGGCCACTGTTCGCCCATCCATCTGGGTAACATCAGAGACCACATTACAACCTTCCAACTGAACATGTGTAACAACATCATTCAGCAATTTGTCATGTTTTAATTCTGTGCATTTGTGATCATTTAGTGTGATACCAGCCCTTTCAGCCTCTTCAAAAATATGTGGCTCAAAGAATTCTTCAGGTGATTGACTTGTACCCTCCTTTTGAGTATTTCCTTTTTCTGTCTGTGTTTGGTCATTGTTTTGCTTGCCCAGGGAAGGAGCTATAGCATCCCCACTTACTCCCTGTCCACTGGTATTCCCCATGCATGAGTCATTTTTCTTAAATCTGTCCCTTTGTTCTTTTGGAATTCCTAATGTTTCTTTTTCATTTGTACAAATCTTTACTGTTTTATTTAGCTCTAGGTTAAACCGTACCTCTTTTTTAGAAGTATTTGCACTTTCTGTCACAAGTTCATTTACTGGCACTTTCACATTTAATCCATTAGGCATCTCAGAGTCGTTATGCAAAATTATATCAGAGCAATCTGTCATTTTGGCACTGCAGTTATCATGAGTACTTAGTCACTTTTCGGAAGCCCCCCGGTCATTGCTATGGCCATCAGCCCCCTCTTTGGAAGGTTGTTTTTGCGCTGTACAGAGCTTTCCTATTTGCTCAGCTAACATTTTCACTTGGGCCTCAAGGCACTGGAACCTTTCCATCTCTCTAGGATCCTCTTTCTGTGGCCTAGGTCGATTTTGGTTGTTTTCCCCCTGATTGGATCTATTCTGATACCTCTCAGGTGATTGATGTCGGTTGGGATGGTTTCTGAACTCTTGATTCATTTGTGGAGGGGAGCGGGTTGCACCCATCCTTTGATTATAGTCCCCTGGTGGGGAATCATTGTACTGACGTGGATTGTAGTTTACGTTTTGCCTCATGTCCTGTCTCTCAGATTGTGGATACTGGCCCCTAGGTTGATTTCCATTATCAGTAAATCGATCCACATATCGGGGCCTATCCTGATTACCATATATCATGGTGTTGGGATCAAATCTGCTCTGTGTCCCCAATGACTGGTAGGGACCATCATTTCTTTGATCTTGATTTTGTCTCTGGTTATTGTTCATACCTGCCATATCAGGCCGATATCCTACCCAGGGTCTGTCCCCTAAATAACTAGGGCTGATGTAGCTCTCTCTATTACTAGGATCATGTGATTGGAACATTGGTACAGGAAATGGCGATCTTTGTTGATTACCCCTTTGTTCAGGTGTCACATTATTTTTACCTTGGCTTTGAGCACACTCAAGGGACATTTTGGCTGACCTGATTTCCATTACTGTGGCTGAGGGTTCTTTAGATTTAGGTCTAGTATCTTTCATTTTATCACTTTCTCTACCCTGACAATAGAGTACCTCATATAGTTTTGTGCTTTGATGTACAATCCATTCAAGGGACTTATCACGGTCAAATTCACGGACCAATTGGGATATGATGTCTTTCTGTAGCCCATAGAAGTATGCAGTTTTAAACTCATTGGAATTTGAGTCAAAAGATACATCAAAGCGAGAAAATGCTCTTTTTAAGTCTTGTAAAAATTGGCGAGGGGATGTATTAGGTCCAGCAGTAATTGTGTAAGCGACTTTCTTTGCCTCCTGCAATGACTGAAAAGGAGAAAAATGACGCCTAATTTCTTTTTCAAACTCCAACCAGGTCATATTCTGCTTTTCATTTAATCCCCTTATGATGCTGGCCGTCGGGGCATCTAAAGTTAAATAAAAATATTGTCTGTACTGTTCCTTAGGTATCTGGAGTGCTTTAAAAATGTCATGCACCGCTTCTAAGTGATCCTCAATGCAGCATTCACCTCCCTTTTTAAATGGTTTGATCAGGGCTTTAATGGATTTCATTATTTTTATGGGGCTACTTGTTGCAATGCATGGAATTGCACTATTTTGTGATTCAATCCTGTTTTCAGGTGTATGAGATTGGTGGCTGCCCCCAATGGGAGTATCAAATCCCCCAAGGGCGCTGCAACCAAGTTCAGTCACCGGCCCAGTCACTGGAGCACTAGCTCTTTGGGCAGAGCTAGAATTCACCTCCACTCCATTGAATGTGGTACCCTGCCGCCTCTCCTGGGACCTGGGAATGCACATTTGCTGTTCTAAGTCCTTACACTTTTTAAGGAGTCTGTTTGCTTCATTTTGCAAATAGTTGTTTTCATCACTCATCTTATTAATCACCTCCTGCATGTCGCACATTTGCATTTGGCGATCATTGAACTCTTTATTTCTCTTGTCTCTTTCTTGAATCATTTTAATCATTTCTTGTTCTGCACTCTGGAGATCACATTCTTTTTCACAATGTTCTTTTTGGAAAATCTGCATTTCTGAAACAACCTTATGTTTATCTTGTCTAATGTGGTCCACTAAGGCTTTTAAGTGTACCAATTCTTGCTCACTATCCTCAAATTGTTTCTTGCTTTTGGATAACTGAGCATCAAAGTCTCTGCATTTTAATTGCATGTCTTTTTGGCATACATCCAATTCTGCTCTTAACATTTCCTGATTTTACTTGCCCCATCTAATTCAGTCTTTAACCTGTTAATTAGCTGAGTATCATTCTCCTGCATTC